>NC_047100.1:9793700-11043700 GCF_902459505.1 Geotrypetes seraphini
AGTAATTCAATTAGAATGAGTGGGTGGAACAGCATTCCGCGCATTCCACTAGGCATTTAAAGAAATGCTTCGTTGTAAACATGTATACAAGTAGGAGAAAGGATAGATAGAACCTACTTTGCACCATTCCCCTAATTCTACAATGCTGGGTGCCCAACTTCACTTTGTGCAACGTTTATATGCAATTTATAAAATACTAGGAAGTTCTTTTTTACCCAACGTGTGTTGGACACCTGGAATGCGCTTCCAGAGGACGTGATTGGGCAGAGTACGGTACTGGGCTTCAAGAAAGGATTAGACAAATTCCTACTGGAAAAGAAGATAGAGGGGTATAGATAGAAGATTACTGCACAGGTCCTGGACCTGCTGGGCCACCGCGTGAGCGGACTGCTGGGCACGATGGACCTCGGGTCTGACCCAGCAGAGGCATTTCTTATGTTCTTATGTTCTTACAGCTTGTTATTTGCCTAATTTATTTGTTTAATTACATGCTAATTGGTTTTAATGAACAATAATTGCCAATTATTTTTAATTGTATTTCCTTCTGAAATCACGGGGGGTAATACTAGTAAAGACTAGAAGAAGTCAGAAAATTGCTTTAGTCAAAAATGTGAACTGACTTCACATTACAATAGTAACCTATCTGTGGTGTGATCAAGATTTTTCAAGTTATTCAGAGGCATGAAACTCTACAAGGAAGGGATATACCCTCCCAAGAATGATACAGACTTTACCTTCCAATCATTGTAACTGTTTCAAAAAAAGATCACGCTTCAAGTTAGGATACAAAAAGTGATAAATAAAGAATTATCACAGTCTTTCAAATGCTTCAATGTATCGTGGTTTTCTTTTCTTCATAAACTGTATCAAATTAACATCACTGAAGCTGGATGAGTTATAAAATAATAACTTAGCTTTATAAAGGGTTTGGGGTCCCAACGTGGCCCCGTTTCGCTTTCTTCCTCAGGAGACCCGATCATAAATTTAGTGAAAGTCCTTTAAAACTTTGAATAATATTAGAATTGGTGATGTGTAAATACTCCACTGCTAGAAAACGCTCTCACTTCACAAAGTTATTTTCAAACTGCCAGCTTTTACTAAATTTATGATCGGGTCTCCTGAGGAAGAAAGCGAAACGGGGCCACGTTGGGACCCCAAACCCTTTATAAAGCTAAGTTATTATTTTATAACTCATCCAGCTTCAGTGATGTAATGTAATGTAATGTAATTTATTTCTTATATACCGCTACATCCGTTAGGTTCTAAGCGGTTTACAGAAAATATACATTAAGATTAGAAATAAGAAAGGTACTTGAAAAATTCCCTTACTGTCCCGAAGGCTCACAATCTAACTAAAGTACCTGGAGGGTAATAGAGAAGTGAAAAGTAGAGTTAGAGGAAAAATAAAAATAAAATAAACATTTTAACAAGACAGCATTGATCTAAATACTTTGGAAGGTAGAAGAGAGGAGAGAAAGGAATAGAAGCAGAAGGGGGAGCCGTTGAACAGTAGAATTCTGGAGAAATTTAAATGATAGAAATAGAACAAAACAAAGACAAAAGGCAAAACAATAGATAAGATTAAAGATAAATCATAAGCTGGAAAGAAAAATAAAATAAAACTTTGTCTTCAATCCACGGTGATGTTAATTTGATACAGTTTATGAAGAAAAGAAAACCACGATACATTGAAGCATTTGAAAGACTGTGATACATTCTTTATTTATCACTTTTTGTATCCTAACTTGAAGCGTGATCTTTATTGAAACAGTTTACAATGATTGGAAGGTAAACTCTGTATCATTCTTGGGAGGGTATATCCCTTCCTTGTAGAGTTTCATGCCTCTGAATAACTTGAAAAATCTTGATCACACCACAGATAGGTTACTATTGTAATGTGAAGTCAGTTCACATTTTTAATTGGCACTGATTGGCAGTTAAGTATGAAACCAACCTTAGTCAGTATTCTATAAAGTGGGTGTGCAATTTCCTTAGCTTGCAACTGCAAGGGATGTGCCTGCGAGTTATGCACGTTGGTAACAGAATAGTAGCCGTTGTATGTCTAACTGACTACATTTATATCAGCTATTTAGCATAAAAGCTCATGCTTAAAGTTTGACATGCAACTGCAGACTTATGCTAGTATTCTATAATGTAGTTCCATATGGGACACATCATCCTAGCACCTAAATTTCAGCAATCTATTGCGATTTTAACCCCCATGGCCAGAATTCTATAAATGGCACTGATCAATGATAGTGTTTGCTTCTTGGTAGTGTGGACTTACAGAGACTGATGTACTAATCTCTATTATTATTATTACTATTAATTGTTATTAATATTTATGAATTCTTATTACATTTTCAATTTAGCCCTCTGGATTCTATATATGCATGCTTATATATGTGTGCTATATTAGAAATAAATATTTGGAAAGTAGATATATTAGAAATTGTGTTGTATAATGGATTCTCTTTATTAATTAATAATTTATCTTGTTGAGGAACCAAAAAAATCACTGCCAATAAAATTTTGAACTAAGCACTATTCCAGAGTTGAGCGCTGTTTAGAAAACAGTGTTTGGCACCAGAATTCACGCCCAATTTTAGGCATAAGAATTTACACCAAACAGGATGGCTAAAAATCAATGATTTCAATTTTTTAATTGGGGTTTTCTTTAAATTGAATTATTTAAATAACATTTTTTTGAGGAAACATCTATCTAAAAAATCTATCAAATTTATTTCAGATAAATAACTTTTGACCTATTATGTATCATGAAATAAGGATTAGTTTTTAATTATATAGCATGAGGCTGTGTATTCATGCAATGTTTAAATTTTTGGGCAAGTCTTGATGGGTGGAGTAATATTCACAATAATCCTGTTGAATGTGCTTGCATAACAGAAGAAGGGAATGCATTTCTTGCAGAAACAATTGATACCTCATGAAATGCACATACAGTAGAATAAGCTATAATCAAATGTCGGCAAAAAAAATCAACTAGTATACAGTTTAGTCATAGACAATGCTGCAGACTTAGCCAAGATAAAAGTCTCTATGCCTCAAAGAAGCAGGATCAGTGGATGCAGAAGATTTATGTTGAAATCCCTGCATGAGACTGTACCTGGAGTCTCCAAGCCCCCTACATTCAAAGGGAAACTACATAGAGAGTTCCCAATTCCTGCAAATTCCACTTGGTGTAAATAATTTGAAGGTATCTGAATCCGTACAAAATGCAAGTATTAAAGAGAGACATCACCTTGAAGTGATTTGAATATACCCGGATTGTCTGCTTCAACCACCAAGTGAAAATGAGAACAGTCACTCAATGTGACCATATCATTTGTTTCTCCAGTCATTAGCCCATAAATTCTCAGAGGCAGTTCCAGTTTCTGACCCACACGTGCTTCAACTTGACAAGGAATGAACTCCATACCACTAGGCTCAATAACATATACCTAAAAGGCACAATAACAGAAATGTTAGCATTTTTTCTGGGCAGCAACACATGGAAATGTTTCAAACCTTAGCATATATTCTTATAACTGACACGAATCTCTGTTTCACAAGACCATAATTAAGGACTGACATGGGTGACCTCAGGCTACCTTCACAGGCCTTGCAGGTCTGCTTAAACTTACACTACAGAAGACAGTAGTGTGTTGACTACCAGCAGGGATCTTCAACAAGCTAAACAGCAATGACAGCAGTCAGGACCCTGGAGATTATATGCACATGATTAAAGGCCTTATAAGAGAATCCCTGTCCTCTTCTCCGGCATATACTTTATGGAACCAAGGAAACATGTTAAGGAAGGGTTTGCTGAAGAGTCTACATGAGCATGCCTGCATATTAACTTTGTGTCTTAACAGAACTCATGCTCCTCTTGTACCTGGACTAGCCAAAAAGGTAAGAAGGGGTGAAAAAAGCTAGCAAGATATTGGGTGGAAAAAGAAAAGCCAGGAATGATAAGTAGAAGAGGTAGAGAAACCAGAAATATGAAGCATGAGATGGAGAGGGAGCTATGGAAAGAAATAAAATAATAAAAATGAACAAAAGAGGAATGAGGATGAGGGGGGGGGGGTAGGAACTTGGAAGAAGGCTGTGGAGCAGCAGGCAAAAGAGATAGAAACAGGACATGGGGCATAGTAGGAGAACCCAAGGAAGGAATCATGGAGGGAGACAACCAAATATGAGGGTTAACATAGTGTAGATAGGGCCCTATACCATACCAAAAAAGATCAATCCTAGCTATGAAACTGTTTTCACCTTGGCTAGAGACATTCTCTCATAACAAACACCACAAATCAAGCTAACAATTTCAATATTTCCATAAAGATGCATCCCATGATATTCCACTTAATTATTTTTTTGTGAGACCAGACTGCACAATGGGTGCCAGATTCAAAATGAGCTGATTAAGAATTAGTTATGCATGTAGGACTACAAGTTTATCATGATGGCCAAGCTGCAATTTTTCCCAATAAAAAGATGTAGGAAATGCCTTGGGTTAAGAGTATTCCCTTTTGGAAGTAAAAAAAATGAATGGAATTGTTTTTCATACTCTTAACCCATTGCTTAAAAATCAATATCAAGCAAGATGTTGTAGATAGTAATAAATTCCTTTTTTTTCCAGTGCTTAACCCTTTCAGGACCATAAGGATCGTAGGCCAATTTTTGTGGTTTTGACGACATTTTTATGGTAAAAAGGGCTTGCAGATGCCAAAAAATTGATTTTTTTTTTTGTGAAATATCATTATTTTTTTTAAAAAAAATCACACTTCTGGCTTATGGACAGTGTGGCAAGTGAATCTTCTCGTCAATCTAGCAACGACGCTAATGAATGAATGTCGGAACCAGTTTGTTTACATAAAGGCAGTATCATATGGAATCCGTACATATCAAATTTAGAACTGTAGACTATCCCAATCAAAATTTATAGGATTTTAAAGTTATGGGACAAATATGTCCCTTGGTCCTGAAAGGGTTAAGCTGAAAATACAAATTTACTTTCAAAGCACTTAGCTCTATCTACATATACAGATACAAACATACATATATACACAGTAGGAGTGTACATAGCAACAGCAACATCAACAAAAACTTCAGTTCAGCCATTTAAATACATTTTTCCAAATCTGGAGCATTTTTTTGCATTCAGTTTATAAGAACATAAGAATAGCCTTACTGGGTCAGACCAATGGGTCCATTCAAGCCCAGTAGCCCGTTCTCACGGAGGCCAATGCAGGTCACTAATACTTGGCCAAAACTCAAGGAGTAGCAACATTCTGTGTTACCGAACCAGGGAAAGCAGTGGTTTGCCCTATGTCTTTCTCTTTTCTTCTAAAAGCACTTTATTAATAATTTAAATACTTTTTTTTATAACATCAATCTTGTATGATCAGGCTTTTAACAATACATTAGCTCATTTTATATCTTACTTCTTAATACATACTAGAAATATCAATTTAACTTAACTAGATATCTTCTATAACCCATCCTCCCTCCCTTCCCCACCTCCCTCCTTCCCACCCTGGTGAGAGGATGTGTGCAGGAGATTCATAAACTATAAAAGTGTGGTAAGCCATAATTCAGAGATCAATGGGAGCTGATCCAAAGTTCATATGTACCCCCAAATAGTATTATATCTATGTATCTGGTCACTCCGGAGAGCAGTTAATTTTGACATTTGTTGTATAAATTGGACTTTAGACAGCAGTACTCAAAGCACCGGAAGATCTGGTTGTTGCCAAGCTGATGCCAGAACCAGTCGTCCTGCTGTCATTATCAAATGTATCCACCTCTGCAGCTTAATTGGCAAGGCAGCTGGTCCTATATTCAACAAACAGCACTCCAAAGTCTTGGGTATCAAAATTCCTAGCACTGCATCAATAAAGGATATCACTCTATCCCAATATGTTTGTGCCTTTATACAATGCCACCATACGTGTTCAAACGTACCTGCTTCCTCACATCCTCTCCAACATTTATCCGATCCTTTCCCATACGTAGCTCGCAGTCACACTGGAGTATAATACCAGCAATAAGTCATCTTATAACCATTTTCTATCATATTGCTAGTTATAGTGCCATAGAGAAGGGAATGCATTATTTTAGAACAGGGGTGTCCAACCTTTTGGTTTCCCTGGGCCGCATTGGCCGAAAAAAATGTTTCTGAGGCCGCACAAATGCGCAAACTCTGCCGCAAGACAGAGGAGGGAGATGGTAAACACCCGGGGGGGGGGGGCAGCAGAGGAAAACACTGCATCGAACCTCGACCGGGGCTGCACAAAATATTTCACGGGGATGCATACAGCCCTCGGGTCGCAGGTTGGACACCCCTGTTTTAGACCATTCTTTGGCAGTATAAGATTTGCCAATGATCTTTTCCCAGCGATGCCTATACTTCAGTGGAGAGTGAAGATGTTCCAATTGTGCATTATATAATCTAGTAATACTACCTCTATACTCTCCCACTTTCCTTTACCATAGCCCTTCCTAAATTTGACTGTTCAGCAATGATTTCTTTAAGGACCACTTTTCTAATAAAGTTTTCAATTTGTTTATAATAAAATAGATCTCTCGGTAAGAGACCATATTCTTTCATCAATACTTCAAAAGGGGTAACTTTCCCAACCTCCAGTAATTGATCCAATGTTTTAAGACCTTTTCTACCCCATATGTGGAAGGCCACGTTAACCTCCCCTGGGACAAAATTAGGCATATATATATAATAGCTGCCCCCTTTCCTTTTGTATATGTATAAGTTTGTATGGATATATATACAGTATATAATAAATTGTCTTTATCGTTTGTCCCCATTTTAATTTGTAATACGCATTGAAATGTTTGATATTGAGTGTACATCAAATTTTAATAAAACTTGAACTTGAAGGATTATGATAATAATTAATGAGTGCAGCCTGTTGAAGATTAATTAATAAAATCATTAGCTGGATCTGTATTGAAGAATTTTTAATCCAGCCATATTGTGAACTCCTTGGAATATTTAGCTATCTGGAAGAGGAACAATATTGCAACTATGGCTAATAAAAAAACTAGACCAGATCTTAAAATATTTGCATATCGAGCAGAAGAACCAGAGGAAATGCTAAATTCTAAGCAGACTCTGACACAGGAAGAGACTGAATCAAATATACTTGGAAAAAAATTATAGATACACTAGAATTCCCTCTAACAGATTCAGCATTAGCCAGTAAAGGAGATATGCAACATTGGATGGCCAATATTAACTCTCATTAGCAGTATTTACCTCAGATATTAAAATAAATATTGATGGTTTACATTAAAAAATGGACGATATGAGCCAGAATCTCCAAGAATTTGAAAAATGGATTATTGTACATGATCCAAAAACACTGTAAACAAATAGATTCATTAATGGAAGAAATACTTCTCAAGGTAGAAGATGGAGAAAATAGGATCCTTCAGGTGCAGGGCATCCCAATCTCAAGCCCGTACATCCGCCGCAGGGCTCGGTGCTTGGACCCGTGCTCTTCAACATCTTTATAAATGATCTGGACATTGGTACGACAAGTGAGGTGATTAAATTTGCAGACAATACAAAGTTACTCAGAGTAGTGAGGACACAGGGGGATTGTGAAGATCTGCAACATGACATAATCAGGCTTGAGGAATGCGCATCAACATGGCAGATGAGGTTCAATGTGGGTTACTGTAAAGTGATGCATGTAGGTAACAAAAATCTCATGCACGAATACAGGATGTCCGGGGCGGTATTTGGAGAGACCTCCCAGGATAGAGACTTAGGAGTTCTGATCGACAAGTCAACAAAGCCTTCCATGCAATGTACGGCGGCGGCGAAAAGGGCGAACAGAATGCTAGGAATGATAAAGAAGGGGATCATGAACAGATTGGAGAAGGTTATCATGCTGCTGTACCGGGCCATGGTGCGCACTCACCTGGGGTACTGCATCCAGCACTGATCGCTGTACATGAAGAAGAACACAGTACTACTTGAAAGGGTCCAGAGAAGAGCGACTAAGATGGTTAAGGGGCTGGAGGAGTTGCCGTACAGCAAAAGATTAGAGAAACTGGGCCTCTTCTCCCTCGAACAGAGGAGATTGAGAGGGGACATGATCGAAACATTCAAGGTAGATAAGGACAGACTGTTCACCCTCTCCAAGGTAGGGAGAATGAGAGGACACTCTCTAAAATTGAAAGGGGATAGATTTCGTAAAACATAAGGAAGTTCTTCTTCACCCAGAGAGTGGTAGAAAACTGGAACGCTCTTCCGGAGTCTGTCATAGGGGAAAACACCCTCCAGGGATTCAAGACAAAGTTAGACAAGTTCCTGCTGAACCAGAACGAACGCAGGTAAGGCTAGTCTCAGTTAGGGTGCTGGTCTTTGACCAGAGGGCTGCCGCATGAGTGGTCTGCTGGGCATGATGGACCACCGGTCTGACCCAGCAGCGGCAGTTCTTATGTTCTTATGCAATGGAGTTACAGAGGCAGTTAAAATTTAGCGGGGTAAAACGCTGGCTTTCTCCTCATCGGCGTGGAGTCCAGGTAAGCTCACACACTAGTTAGCCATTCACATTCATTTCCTGACCTTTCAAAGGTGGGAGCAGAAGAGGTGCTCACTCCCTCCTGCTCCTTAGGGTTCCTCTGTTCGATTGCCTCTGCTGGCTGCGATGTGCGCTGCTCTAGTGTAGAATCGAAAGTCGCCCCATGTTTTTCTCAATAACAGACTATGGACTTTTCCTCCAGGAACTTGTCCGAACCTTTCTTAAAACCAGCTAGGCTACATGTTCTTGCCATAACCTCTGGCAACGCGTTCCAGAGCTTAACTATTCTCCGAGTGAAAAAATATTTCTTCCTATTGGTTTTAAAAGTATTTCCCTGCAGTTTCATTAAGTGTCCACTAGTCTTCGTAATTTTTGACAGCGTGAAAAATTGATCCACTTGAACCCGTTCTACTCCACTCAGGATTTTATAGACTTCCAAGATGAAGAGCCCTAACCTTTTTATTCCTTCCTCATAACAAAGGAGTGCCATCCCCTTTATCATCTTGGTCGCTCTTCTTTGAACCTTTTCTAGTGCCGCTATATCTTTCTTGAGATAAGGAGACCGGAATTGAATGAAATACACCAGGTGAGGTCACACCATGGAGTGATACAGAGGTGCTTAGCGCCTAAGCGTGACTAATATTTAGGTACAAAAGAAAGAAAGATCAAAAAGTCTTGCAAAAAGTACAGAAATGCAAAAGAGCAAAGCAAATGAGATGACTCCCTGCCTGGTGATATTTATTTAACAATTTCTATACCGCATAAAACTATGCGGTTAATACATTGCTTACATACATATTATCTTGCTTGCCCTTTAGTCGCACACATATGGTACAAACAGTAGACAGATGCAAATTTTCCATCCCCCCCAAGGTAGATGACACAATACCAATACAGCCATTATCAAATCAGGATTTCAACAATAAAACTGCAGAAAAACATTGAATATTAAATTCAAGATCAAATATTCATTCAGACTGTATCTTAAAACTGAAATAACTGTAGAAGTATTACCATAGGAGAGCATTAGCAAAAAGCTGCGTTTTCAACATTGTTTTGAATTTGATCTCATATTATTAAGTATTTTAACGATAGTGCTCTCTAAAACACTTTTGAAATTTTCCTAACCTGCTATTGCTATTGCATGCCTAGTGTCTCACAGATTATATTTTATTGCCTTTGTTTTTAACAAACAAGCCACTGATATGTTTGGGCTTCCTTTGTCAGATTTTATCTGATTACTCACAGGCGTATATCAGTGACCTGGCATAAAGTACATTAGTGGATATATCTCGTTGAAGACTCACAAGGTATGTGTGCTCTTCCACTTGTGGTTGGGTGTAGGCAATATATATATATTTAAATATTTTTTATATATATTACTCATGAATTTGTTTTTGTACTTTCTTCTTTTAAATATTTATCTTATAATGTTATTTCAAGCAGAGCATTATGATTTGTTCTACCTTTTTTATATTTATTTTTATATTTAACAATGTATTATGTTCTTTTGTTAATGGATTATATATTTTAAATTCACTGCTGGTCATATTAATGTATCTCTTGTTTTGCCATTGTGCAATGTACTCTCATTGACTTTTTATTTCTTTGCTGGTTCTTTATGTAAAAAAAATTCTGTGTTCCCCTTATACATACTACACCTTGAATGAGTGATATAGTGCTTCATATGATTTAAAGTGATCATTATTTTTTTTGTTATATTATGAATGTTTACATCCTGAGTTAAATAGTTTTACTTTTCCATTCATTAGGTATGATTCATTTTATTTTTGCCATGTTGAAATATGAATGTTTATATTTGAATATATATATATTTCATTTTTTATTTACTATGGTCTAATAATTTCATGTGTCATTGATTTTTCTTTTTCTCGAAAATAAATGAAGATTTGATGCACTGTATATTATTTATTGGTTTTTATTCATTTTAATATGGTTTGTGATTGTGCTATATTTAATAGTTTATGCATATTTATGTTTAAGAACTCCTGAGGGAGGCCGGTTTAACCGAAAAATGTATATGTTGAGTCATTGAGTTTTTGGATGAATAAAAGGACATTTTAGAAATAGATTGAGTCCACCAATTTTTATAGGACATTTCCACTTCTAGCTTCACATAAAATATAGGATCTCATATATTGTGGCACTCACTAGTATAGATGTTAACAACTGTAGATTACAATATGCTGTAAAAGCACAAACCAGCAGTAGATCTGCGAAAGAGTCTTCTAAAAAGTGTGCTTAAAACAATAATGCTAAAAAGCATTCAAAGTTAGGCACCATTTATAGAATAGCATTAAGCGCTAGGAACCTCAGCCTTTGCAGCAATTAAAATATGATGCGGGGATTTGCATCTAAATTAAGCATGGATCCCCCCCTTATTCAAAAACTATGAACCTAAATCCAAGGAACACCCCTGAGTCACCCATGACCCTCTGGCACTTCCTTTGTTTAATTAAAACCAATTAGCAACTAATTGCTTAAGATCCCAATTGGTGCTCGCTGGCTCATTATTCAATTTATTTATTTAGTCAAATTTTTAGCCCGTCCTCCCAGAAGAGCCCAGAACGGGTTACAAGTTTACATACACAGTAGAAGGTTTAGCAACCAGATTACAACTTCATATTCAGCAGATAGACAGAACAACTGATCAAAAGGATGAAGAGCATTAGTAGAAATCCCTATGTACATGTTCTGGGTACTGAGCACGGTAGCATGGCAAACGATGGGCAACAAGGATGCAAATTCACATAGAAGATATTCAGAATAGCAGATTCAAGGGAAGAACAGCAGCAGAGGGATAATTCTTATGAACTGTATGGAGAGAAGAATACAAGATTTGGAGGCTGAGCACAGCATGGCAAACGATAGGCCCTATAAGTAAAGCAGCTAGAATTACAATACATTTGAAGTATGGGAATGCGAAAATTGTGCATGCGTGAAAATTTGCATGCACAATTTTTAGCACTTTTTAAAGGATTCAAGTGGGCTTGTGCAATTGTGGCTTCTGAGGGAGGGGAAGTTTCTTGCCTGGTGAATTTACCCTGTTGACAAGGTAAATCATTTGACACTGCCTACAGAAGGAGATAATGACATCCTACAAGCAGAATCAATTTTTTTTTCTGGCAGTGAAGTGGGTCTCCCTGGAACACTACAATTTCAGAGACAGGACAACATAATGCGTGCAGTATAGAAGATGGGTTCTTATGAGGTCAGGTGCAGAAAGATTTCTGGTTCCAACTGCATAACAAGTTCTTCAGGGATTATAGTTTAATATATTTTTTTTATTATAAAAGCACAAAGTCAGCCCCCTTGCCAGAAAAGTAACATGTTAAAGGACTAGAGTCTGGAAAATCTGAAATGTCAAACTGGTGATGCATACTCAAATGGAGAGCTTATTAAGTGGATTGATTTATATTAAGTCATAAAAGAGACTGCTATAAAATTATTCCTTTATGTCTGACTATTTTTAACTATCATATATACTCAAATATAACCCAAGAATTTTGGGCCCAAAAATGAGGGTGTCAGATTATATTAGAGTCAGCACCCACCCACCCCCAGACCTGTTGGCAGGCCTCTCCTGGGTCTGCAGTAAGCCTAGGTGGTCCAGCCGTGGGCCAGGACAGAAGGGATTCCTCCTGCTTCCTGTCCTGGTCAACTGACACATTCCACTTCCCTCCTGCCTCCCGGACTTTTTAAAAAACCTACCTCTAAAGCCCTAGTCAGTGATGAACTAGGGCAGGAGCGATTTTCTTATGCTGCTGCCCTGTGCAGAATTGCTATGTGAAATGGCTGCCACGACTTCTCGCCACAATCTTGTGAGATCGCGGAAACTCACAAGGTTGCTGTGAGAACTCGCAGAAGATAGTGGCTCTGCATGAGTCAGGAGCAAAGGAAGATCACTCCTGTCCCAGTTCACCACTACTGGACCACCAGGGCTTTAAAAGTAGGTTTAAAAAAAAAAAAAGTATGGGAAGTGGGAGGGAGATGGGATGTGTCAGAGTCAGCCAGGACAGGAGGTGGGAGGGATCCTCAAGTCATGACCCACCACTGAACCACCAGGGCTAACGGCAGGCCCAGGGGAGGCTTGCAAGGCCATCTAGGGAGGGAGGAAGGGAGGCTGGATACAGAGCCTGGCAAGGAGGGAGGGGGGCTGGGTGCAGAGCTGGGCAGGGCAGGGGAGGAAGTGAGGGAGGGGGGCTGAAGGCAGGGCACTTGAATATAAACCACCAGTTTATATTTGAGTCAATCTTTTTTCTTTCTTTTTTGGGGGAAAAAAGGTCACCTCAGCTTATATTTGGATATATATGGTATTTGGTAATCAAGTTCTAGAAGTTTGCTCTTTAATTTCAATTATTTTTCTGCTCACTACCTGGTTTTCATTAAAACTTAACAGTTCCACTGTACCTTTATACTAAAATTGAAGATATGACATTTCATCACCAAATAATTAAACTCTTCAAACACTATAGGAAACAAGTTTGTTAGCATTAGCAGAAATGCTGTAGACAACCTGTAAAGAAGCAAAGGAAAACCACCTGACGTACCTTCATTTGCCCATAGTGCAGTGGGTTCTGTACATCATGGGCTTGTATAACACTGACACCAATGTCACTGCCTGTGGTCATAACTCCCTTAACTGTGACAGTAGCGACCGCATGGTTAGAAGATGACCAAGTAAAATTTCCACTTCCACCATGAGCCTGAGATGTGAAAAAAAAAAAACCAAAATCAAAATATATGTCACTATAGGGTTTTCATATGTCCTTTTTTTTCCTGCTTACTTATTTACATATGGGGCAGTTTTCGTTTACATAAAGTAGATAGTTCCAAGTCTAATAGATGCTGGCACTGTCATCTCAAAGCTGGGATATTGGATCATTTATTATACTATTGTCCCTTGATACTGAAATTTTGGAGATCTATTTGGGATCAAATTAATAATTTATTAGAGAATCCAGTGGCTTTATCGTATGATACTATTTTATTTGTTACACTTATGAGAGCTAAAAATCAGTTACCTGTGAGTAATAACAAGCTACTTTTTGTAATGACAACTTATTTTAAAAAATTTGAAAAATTGGATCAGACTAAATTATTCATTCTGGTGGGAGTCCCTTTGTTACGTCTTTAAAATGGAACAGTTCATTGCCATTCAGCAGGGAAATTACAAAAAATTTATGGATGTTTGGGAACCATTAACTAAATATTGTAAGGACTGACCTTCTTAGATGATCTTTTTAAAACATAAACATCCAGGGGGGTATGTTTTTTGGAATGGAATTAAGAGGTATGTTTAGGTTGTTTACAGGTTTATTTATTGATTGATTAATTGGGTGGGTGGGGGAAATAATTTTTTGTTATTAATTTTTTGTAAGTTTATTGTGCTCTAATTTAATATTCTAAGTATATGTACTAATTATTGTGCACAATTGTAATTTTTAAAATGAATAAAGAATTAAATTTAAAAAAAACTGCACATTTTGAGAGAAGTCCACAAGATATTTTAACTACATATTTTGTACCAGTGTTCACAGAAAGATGTGCACACTTTTTCCTTTCAAAACACGCCTTATTTTCATGCGGGGGTGGGGGTGGGCGGGTGGAGTTTGAAAATGCAAGCCCATTCCACTGTTGTATCCCTCAAACCAAGCCCATTGTAATCTGCCTAGGTTGTAGGCAGAAAAGAAATTTTTAGAATAAATAAATTCTACTAGAAAATGCAAATAAAATTACATTAAATTGTGGAACAACGTGACCTTTTTACTTAGGTAAATCACTAGTAGAAGAAATTCAAATTAAGCAAAATATCAAAGTTCACCAGAATGAAGAGGCCTACCTCAGAAAATATAGGAGTAGCACCTCCTTCCCTAACACCCACCCCAAGCAGCGCAAAGGCTACTTGAGTATGAGATCCATCATATGGATATTTTAAGTTGTCCTCCCTACACTGTCTCACATATTGAAACTAAGAGGTGCTAAATAATGTGATACAACAAACTTTCTTTAAGTGTACAAAAAGAAAAGGAATTGCAGCTTGTCACTTTCAATAATGTGAGGGTGGGTATGGCATGTTACAACCTTTATTCAATTTAATTTCTTCCTACAAGAATTTTTTTTTCTTTTTCTTTAACTAGTTCAAATTCTAAATTGCTCCTTCTAGCATGGCTGCAAATCCTTAGGACATGCAGCTCAGTGATTCTACTGATTAACTACATTCATGCTCAGCAGATCATTTCACAAGTCAGCTCACCAGGGACCTGCCATAAATGATTTTCTCAATACTTTAAAACAGAGATTCATTTTCTATAGCCGAAAGCCAGTGACAGTGACTGGAAGCTTTAAGGTCTCAAAGAAGGAAACTTGCAGCAGTGTTCAATGAGAAGATTCCATTAATTGTTAAAAAAAAAAAACCAAAACCAAAAAAACCACCCCAGAATGAAAAAGAAAAGCAAAATTAAAAAATAAAAAAAAGCCTAATTCTTTGTTGCAATTGCATCATCACTTCTGGCCCAAAAGACAAATTACTGCTAGACAAAATGGAACGGATAATGTTATATTTAGTATTTCTCAGTTAATTATTTTGTGTGATGGCAGTGCCTAATAAAAGTATTTTTATTGCCTGGATACTGTTGAAATGAAACCTTTATGTCTACCAAAAGCCACCCCAGATTTCTCCTAAAAGCAAATGTTTATGTTTCACAGAGGAAGAAAAGCTTCCCTTCATCTTGTGTGTAGGAGCAATCGTCCAGGTGGGGTACAGCAGTCATATAAATTTATGGAAATAACTACAAAATACCATCTGCTCGAGCTTAAAAATCCCATAAAGTTCAAGTACCATAAGGTTTTTTTCATCCCATATGCAATTAAAATGATGTCTTCTTGACTTGGTAACAATAAAGTTGTCCCAAAAATAGCAATTAAATTGATGCAATAAAATTTAGGCAGCATTAAAGCAAGGTTACAACTATCAGACCAGCAGCAGATCATTGTCAGGTTGGTTATCAACAGTGTGCTCTAGTGCAAAAAAATAAAAATACAATTTCAAAATATTCATGTATTTTCAATGGAGAAAAAATCTCTACAGACTCAAAAAAGAAACAGTTCTTGTACTGGAATAATGCATTGATAAATCTCTCTCCCTGACAGTGTCCCATTACAACCTTCAATGAAAACAGAGGGAATCTGCACAGAGCAGCAGTTTCAACCCTAACCCCTTTCTGGGCAGACTAGAGGAGCTATTTTGTTCTCTCTCTCTTGATATCAGCATCTGGTGGTCACAGTAGGCAGGGTATGTTCATAAACAGGTAATTGCTGGTTCTGCCAAGTGCAAATGGACAAGAAACAATTCCATGCATAAATTTGAATAGCATATCTGTCTGTACTAAAAGCCACAGGCTAGCATATTCATCTCTATTTTTAGAACAAAAATAGGCTATAACACACAAGATCACCATTTACTGCTTTAGCTACTGGACAGCCAGCTTGCCAAATTTTTTTTAAAATGTTATATATGCATGTAACCAAAAGTACCTTTATGATGTATTGATAGGATCCTGCTTTCTGTTGCCATGGAAATGTCAACATGCTTGGTGAAAGTGTTATTGGGTTATAGATTTCAACCTCTTGCTGGTTTCTTACTGGGATAGGCAGCATATGGACACCTCCATCCTACAATGAACAATTTAATTTAAATCTTCTACATTGGATTATGTCCGTAGTTCAATATGTCATGTGTTCATCTCAAATATATATTGCAGAAACAGACCATTATCACGGACTAAACTTGATATCCAATAATAAGAGAACCATATGTACTCTGTAAAGAAAAAAAAATACATACAATGGTGGGGGGACCCCCCCCCCCCCCCCACCAAATAAGCAGACACAGAATGACAACTCAACAAATCATATGTAACATACTGAAGCCTTGATTATAACAACCTGAGGTCAGGTTCCCTCCACCACTCCAAAGAAATTATTCTGTAGTTCTTAGCACAGCAGTCAAATTCTGCTATAGCATGTTGGAACATTATGGGAACCCTATGGAAGATGAGGTAAAAGTTTATAAAGTAGTTTTGGGTGAGGAGATGTCAGACCTGGAGGGTAAAGAGATAGAGCTGGTCAGAGCTCGTAGAGAAATGAGATCAGGAAGTTGCAATTCTTCCTGGGACATAATCATATAAGTGCATGATTTTAAAATAAAAAAATAGTAGGTAGCATGAAGTCGCTGCAAAAGATTGATTCAGACGGTCAATAATATTTATTTATGCAGATTTTTCCTCTGTGATGCTACAAGAGCACAAACAGTTTCACTATTCTGTTACTAACTACACTGTGGAAGATCTGGCTCAATTCTTCAGTTCTAAAACAGCTTCACCTTGGAACTCCTTCCTAGCCTCAACATTGGACAATGCTCCCTCTAATCTAATCTAAATCTTGGATTTATATACCATGTCATCTCCCCAAAAGGAGCTCAACTCGGTTCACATAAAAATCGACAATCGAAGTGAAAGTAGATTAGAGAGAAAAGGACAGTTTAAATTTCTGTGAGTTGCTTGAATCAGAAGATCTCCGATTATATTCAAAGATAGAGGAATCAAAGACGTAAAAAGCCCATGTATGATTTTAAAAATCATAGAAGCACATTTAAACTGTACTCTAAGATGGACAGGGAGCCAGTGAAGATTTCTCAAAAGAGGAGACATATGATCAAATTTTCTTTTACCAAATATTAGCTTTGCTGCTGTATTTTGGATTAATTGTAACCGTTTTAGATTCCCCTTACTCAGGCTTATATAGATTGAATTACAGTAATCTAATTGTGTTAGGATAATAGCTTGCACTAGTACCGCAAAATGTTGCTGGTGAAATAATGTCTAACTTTCCTTAACATTTGTAAGCTGAAAAAGCATTTCTTTGAAAGGTGAAAATGATAAAGAAGAGTCCAATATTATTCCCAGAACTCTACACGAAAATTCAATTTTCAAAGATTCTCCAGAATTCAAAGTTACAGAGAGAGGAAACTGTTCAATTTTTGGGCCAAACCATAATATTTTTGTCTTGGCTGCATTAAGTTTCATTTGAACAGAGGTAGCCCATATTTGAAGTCTAGAAATACAAGAATTTATATTTAGATCAAAGTTGCTCAGTTTTGGATCTACTTCTAATAGAATAAAAATATTGTCCACATATGTAAAAATTGTTTCATAAGCGACTAAATTGAGGTTCTTTAATGTAGTCATATGAATGTTAAAAAGTAAAGGAGACAACAGGGAACCCTGTGGACCTCCACAGGCAGATTTCCATGGGGCAAATGTTTCATCATCAATATATATCTCATAGGTGCGTAGTGTTAGAAAATCTGTAAACCATCCCAGTACTTTCTGATCCAGGCCTATCTCAGAAAATAAACAAATCAGTACATCATGATGTACTACATCAAAAGATGCTGAAAGATCAAACTGCAGCAAGATAGCATATCTATTGTGAGACTATAAATCTTAGAGATCACTGACAATAAATGTTTCTATACTGAAATTAGATAAAAAACCATGTTGTAATGGGAGTAGAATAGAGAATTTATCAAATTTTTCAAGTTTCAAGTTTATTAAAAAAAATTTTATACCGCTTAATCAAATTTCTAGGCGGTGTACAGAAATAAAGAATATCTTAAAAAAAGAAACAAGTTAAGAGTTAAAATACTAAACAGAACCAGGTTAAGTTAGACACATACAAAAACATATATACTAACTACACACAGTTAGGAAAGAAGGGTAGAACTACAATCATTGAGAAAAAAAAGCACACTTAGGGGAAAAACAATAGGTGAGGGTCAAAGCTACAATTTGTTTTAGTCTTTAAAAGGACAGTTGTTATCCAAAAGCATCTTGGAATAAGAATGTTTTTAATTTTGCTTTAAATTGCTTTAGCACGGATTCGATCCGTAAACGATTGGGCAGCGAATTCCAGAGAGAAGGTGCAGTGACAGCGAAATTGTTGGATCTCAACGTGTTGATTCATTTTAATCATGGTACGACAAGGAGATTCTGCGACACAGAATGAAGAGATTTAGTGGGATTATAAGGAATTAGGAGTCTATCAAGTAACTAGAGAGTTGTACCGAAATAATAGCCTCAATCATCTTGGTTAATAAGGAGATATTAGCCATTGGACGGGAGTGAGATGGGTTCATATCAGAACTCTTCAATAACGGGGTTAAAGCGATATTTCCCATAATGCTTGAGAAGTAACCATTATCTAATGAGTGATTTTATCAATGATGTTAACCAAGAAATTGCTTGAAGGGAGATACTCCTAAAAATACAAGAAGGAAAAGGGTTCAAAGCACATCTACATTGTCCTAATTTAAAACATAGTTTCTGAATCTGATCAATTATCTTCTTCTTCAAAAAAAAAAAAAATAATCATATTTTACAGTGCCAAATTGTAGCCCTTATCGACAGGATTTTGTCATTAAAATATTTTGCTAGCTCATCCGCAGCTGGTCTATTACTTTTACCGATTTTTTCACTCAGATCAGTGAGTGATCTCCACAGTTTATATAGCGTTTTACTTTGATCTTTTGAACTACCGTATTTTCACGTAGATAACGCGCACCCGTGTAAAACGCGCAGACGGGTATAGCGCGCGGGAAACCGAAATATATGTAAAAAAATTTTTTGTAAACCACGCACACCCGTATACCGCGCATGCTGCCCGACTCTCCCGTCGCCGCCCGACTCTCCTTTCGCCTGCCCCGACTCTCCTCTGGCCACCCCGACTCTCCTTTCGCCCGCCCCGACTCTCCTCTCCCCCTTGAAGTCCTGTCCCCACCCTGAAAGCCTGATGCCCTCCCCCCGACGTCCGATTCACTCCCCCCCGCAGGACCGCACCCCCACCCCGAAGGACCGCTCGCACGCACTCCCACCCATTGCTTAGGAGGAGATAACGGATGGTGTGGAAGGGCAGATTTTCTATGTGCCCATATTTTAATAAACTATACATCAAAGTTATATACATACTTTTTTATGGCGTCCTGACAGAAGGAACAGCCCTTAATCAACAAATTATAAATAAAATATACCTACTTGATCTATTATAGATGTCAAAGCTGCATCAATTACAGTTTGGCCCTTCTTCACAGCTTTTACATGATAATAGGAGCCATTCAGAGAAGATTCTAGAACCTCAAAGTACTCTTTGGGCAGTTCTGTTTCAATCCGGATATTCTAAAAATGAAACAAATCATCTTAACTAGCAGCCATCATCACTGAACATGCAAGCAAAAGGAAAACTAAAACAAACTTACTATATTATACTTACAAAGTGTAACTTTAGAATATATCATTCTAAAGGCTATCCTTGAAGTACTGGCAAAATAAATTTGTGAAATTATAATATACGTAATTCTTTTCAGAACATTAAAATGTACTTGCACACACATGAATAATGGCCACAAAGTACTGAATATTGTGCCTCGAGTTGCTACCATTAAACGTTTTGAATAATGAATTAATGTAATCTAGATTACAGAACATAAAAAAGAATCATGCACACAATAAATGATTTATTGATGTTCTAGTTAATTAAAGCAAGTGAAGTAGCAAAAATGTTTTTTAGATTTTATTTTTAAGTTAAAGCAAGAACAATAGCTCCCATTTTGCCAACATGCCAATGGTCCTTTAAAAATTAAAAGCAATAAGGACTGGACAGCCAGCTCATGAGTAATGCACACCACTGGGTGGAAAGCAGAGGTTCAGTTTCCAAGGCTCCCTGCTGCTGTTCCACTGGCAAGAGACATTGCACAGCCTGTGACAGAGGCTATGCAACCTTGCCCCTTCTTCGGGTTAGTTCAGCTTCTCAAACAGAAGGTTTCCTGGAGGAACCTTCAGCACTTTCCCTCCTGGCCAGCTGAAAGAAAGGCAAGGACAGCTCAGAAAGGGAAACAGCTTCCGCAGAGGGGGGAGGGAGGAAAGTGCCAAACCAGGAAGTAGAGGAGGAGAGTTTAAAAAGAAGGGCCAGAATCAGAATCTGGGGTCCCAGAGTGAAGGAAAGACATGGAGGATCAGCAGAGAACTGTAATATTCCCAACTGAGGTAGGAACCCGCTGAACTTGAAGTTTTGTTGCTTACACAGGAGTAAATCAAAAGGCTGCATTTTAAAACTTTCTCAGAGGTGGGGGTTGCATGAACTATGCTCCTGGTTGGACATGAAGGACTGTGACCCAGAACTCTGGGCTGAGAAGGGCAGTGCATTTTGGAAAAGCAGCTGGTTTCTGTGAGAGGAGATCTTTGAGGAAAACAGAGCCCTAATTCTGTGTAAATAAAAGCTTATTTTCCTACCTCCTCAGGCTTCTTGTTAGCATTTGTGTGACTCTTGTCTGAGTAACCAGGCTACGGCTGTAGAAGCCCCTAGCAGCAAGGAGTCTCAGCACATCACTGAATAGTGACATCCACTCTCTGGATTTAGGGAGTTGACTCATATGAGGTTCCAAAACAAGCCAGGGACATAGACTGTCAATACAAAGACTGACTAATCAGGAAGGGTTTATAGAAAAGGGGAAGCCCCAGATAATTGGAACTGAAGGTTCATGTTGCCAATGCCCAATACAGATTGCTTCCGATTAAGGCCCAATTGAAAAGGAAGAGGAGGAAAATGTTGAATTTTCTTATAAAGAATTTTAAAAAGTGGTAAGTTATTCACTTTTCAAGTTAATCAAAGTCAGAGGTCATATCATGAATAAAAGTTCACTTACATCAGATAAGTAAACCTTGTTACTTAATTTATCAAATACTTCTATAGTGATATCATACAATCTGCCAGTTTCTAGAACCCACCGGTCACCAGGATATATTGTGAAACCTAAAAAATAAAAAGTGCAAGAATAAAGTTGCTTAATAAATTTTTATTTACATAAACAGATTAATTTTATGCGCATAGCTTGATGAAGGAGAAGTTAGGGCCTACCAGCTAAATTTTCTTTCCTTGAGTACCTTTGTATCACTCTTATTTAGTACAGGTTCAAAGCGATTTATAAACAAGATGCCCATATAGAGATGGGAAGAGAAGTTATATCACATTAGAGATAAAGGTACCTATTTGGGAGGGGAGAGGAGGCACCTATTTGGGAGGCGAGGTACCTATTTGGGAGGCGAGGTACCTATTTGGGAGGGGAGGTACCTATTTGGGAGGGGAGGTACCTATTTGGGAAGGGGAGGTACCTATTTGGGAGGGGAGGTACCTATTTGGGAGGGGAGGTACCTATTTGGGAGGCGAGGTACCTATTTGGGAGGGGAGGTACCTATTTGGGAGGGGAGGTACCTATTTGGGAGGCGAGGTACCTATTTGGGAGGGGAGGTACCTATTTGGGAGGCGAGGTACCTATTTGGGAAGGGGAGGTACCTATTTGGGAGGGGAGGTACCTATTTGGGAGGGGGGGTACCTATTTGGGAGGGGAGGTACCTATTTGGGAGGCGAGGTACCTATTTGGGAGGGGAGGTACCTATTTGGGAGGCGAGGTACCTATTTGGGAAGGGGAGGTACCTATTTGGGAGGGGAGGTACCTATTTGGGAGGGGAGGTACCTATTTGGGAGGGGAGGTACCTATTTGGGAGGCGAGGTACCTATTTGGGAAGGGGAGGTACCTATTTGGGAGGGGAGGTACCTATTTGGGAGGGGAGGTACCTATTTGGGAGGGGAGGTACCTATTTGGGAGGCGAGGTACCTATTTGGGAGGGGAGGTACCTATTTGGGAGGGGAGGTACCTATTTGGGAGGCGAGGTACCTATTTGGGAGGCGAGGTACCTATTTGGGAAGGGGAGGTACCTATTTGGGAGGGGAGGTACCTATTTGGGAGGGGAGGTACCTATTTGGGAGGGGAGGTACCTATTTGGGAGGCGAGGTACCTATTTGGGAGGGGAGGTACCTATTTGGGAGGGGAGGTACCTATTTGGGAGGCGAGGTACCTATTTGGGAGGGGAGGTACCTATTTGGGAAGGGGAGGTACCTATTTGGGACGAGAGGGAGAGATACAATGCATAGGGGAATATACAATTGTAAGAAGAGAATACAGGTTCACAGATGGAGGGCAGACAAAGAAGTTGATTCATACTTCAAAGGAAGGTTTAGTTATTGAGTGGCAGGGGATGAGTCAAACAAGTAGAATTTCAGCTTTTTCCTGAAGGTAGATAATTCTAGACACTTGAGTTTCTGTAACAAAGCAAACTACTGAATATCTCCCCTAAAAAGAAAACAAAACAGCAAAAGGGCATATCTGTGTGGGCTACTGTTAAGACATGTTATTTTATCACCAACCCATGTTATTTTATCTCAGGGCTCATTTTATGCAATAAGATCTAGTTACTAATAACTGGAGTTAAATGTAAACATGTCTAAATAATAATAATAAACAACTTTATTTTTATACTAGTCTTTAAAAATGTTACATTAACGGGTGCTAGAGTAGATGTCTGTCTGTCTGGGTTTTTTTTTTTTCTTTGTCTCTCTCTCCTTGCACGCTGCCTGTCTGTCATTTTTTCTGTCTGTGTCTCTCCCTATGTACTTAGTGCCCTCAGTGCCTCCTTCCTATGTCCTTAGTGCCCCTTTCCTATGTCCATAATGTCCCTAGTGCCTCCTTCCCATGTCCTTAGTACCTCTTCCTATGTCCTTAGTGCCCCCATTACCTCCTTCCTGTGTCCATAATGCCCCCAGTGCCTTATTCCCATGTCCTTAGTGCCCCCAGTGCCTCCTTCCTATGTCCTTAGTGCCCCCAGTTCCTCCTTCCTGTGTCCTTAGTGCCCCCAGTGCCTCTGTCCTGCTTAGTGCCCTCAGTGCATCCTATGTCCTTAGTGCCCTCAGTGGCCATTTCTATGTCCTTAGTGCCCCCAGTGCCTCCTTATGTCCTCATCATTATCTTCCAGACTTTATCCCACCTCCACCCCCAATGCCAGCCTGCCTGCCTCCCATCCCCCTGAGCAACATGTTTCCATTTAACCCCCCAATGCCAGTCTGCCTGCCACCCATTCCCATGAGCAGCATATTTCCATTGAAACCCCCCACCCCACCCCCCGATGCCTGCCTGCCTCCCATCCCCCTGAGCAGCATGTTTGCATTGAAACCCCCCCACCCCCCTCCGATGCCTGCCTGCCTTCCATCGAACCCCCCACCCCCATGCCAGCCTGCCTGCCTCCCATCCCCCTTCTATTGAAATCCCCACCCCCCATGCCAGTGTACCTGCCTGCCTCCCATCCCCCTGAGCAGCATGTTTTACCTCCCCCCCGCCAACCCTATCCGGCACACCAGAAACCCCCGTTGACCCTCCCAGCCGACCCTCCCACCGCTACACGGCCGACAATTGACATGTTGAATTTCATCAAGACCTTAGATTTGGTAACTCGCATTAGGGAACCCACACATTCCTCAAAACATACACTTGATATGATTCTTACATCTAAACCTCAATTTATATCCTACTCAGTACCTCTAATCTCCCCTGTACCATGGTCAGATCATTATTTAATCTCTCTAAACTGCTGTTAATCCTATCCAGTAGAAACAATATCCTCTTCCGTACCTCTAAAAAAGATCACGTTTAGAGACCTTTCCAAATTAGAAACCTCTGATATCACTCTTTTTTTCAGCCCCTCTATAACTATTCCTAACTTCGATTCTATCGACGATCAATCACCGTCCCCGTCCCCGCGGATAACCGCGGTAAACCATTTTCATGTCATTCTTTAAGGAGAGAGAGAAGAATCAGAGTATGAATGGCCACAACCACTGACCCTCAAGCTTTGCTTTGAAGAATGCTGGTGTAGAAGGACTGAGGCTGAAATAGACACAAAAAAATGACATGGGACTATTTCCCGTGGTTATCCGCGGGGACGGGAACGGTGATGAATTTTGTCACCGTGTCATTCTCTAACTGCAGCCAAATGCTCCAAACCAGTAATAGAGAGAATGGGGAAGGACCTGACCCCCACAGAGCTTTATATCCCTGTTTGCAGTTACTACTTTATATCAAGTGGGCAAGATTGAAATTAACACATGTGAAGAGCATTTCAGCCAGCTGTTTGAGGGACGCAATGCAGTACTTTGGGAGGCCACATGTTGGAGACCACTGTCTTAGGAAGAGGAGAAGATAGCAGATGTGCGGCAGAGTTAGGTCCAGGGAGGAGTGTGAGGACCTACAAAGGGACCTGGGCAAGCTGGAAGACTGGGCAAACAAATGGCTTTAACGTGGAAAAATGCAAGGTCATGCATATAGGGAAGAAGAACCCCGTTGTTCAACTACAAATTGGGGGGGGGGCATTGTTGGGAGACAGCAGTTTTGAGAGAGACTTGGGTGTGCTGGTGGATGCATCACTGAAGCCATCTGCAAAGTGCGCAGCAGCCTCGAAAAAAGCCAACAGGATGCTGGGCATCATAAAGAGGGGCATAACAACCAGGACGCGGGAAGTCATCATGCCATTGTATCGAGCGATGGTGCGTCCACATCTGGAATACTGCATTCAATATTGGTCGCCGTACCTCAAGAAGGACATGGCGGTACTTGAGAGAGTCCAAAGGAGAGCAACGAAACTGGTAAGAGGGCTGAAACATTGCCCATACGCCGAGAGGTTGGATAGGCTGGGGCTCTTCTCTCTGGAAAAAAGGAGGCTCAGGGGAGATATGATAGAGACCTTCAAGATCATGAAGGGCATAGAGAGGGTGGATAGGGACAGATTCTTCAGGCTGAAGGGGTCGACAGGTACGAGGGGGCATTCGGAGAAACTGAAGGGAGATAGGTTCAAAACAAATGCAAGGAAGTTTTTTTTCACACAAAGGGTCGTGGACACTTGGAATGCGCTACCGGAGGAAGTGATCAGGCAGAGTACGGTACAAGGATTCAAACAGGGATTGGACAGATTCCTGAGGGATAAAGGGATCGTGGGATACTGAGAGAGGTGCTGGGATATAACACAGGTATAGAAAGTTAACCAGGTAATAAGTATAGAAACCC
This sequence comes from Geotrypetes seraphini, assembly GCF_902459505.1. Classification (NCBI taxonomy): domain Eukaryota; kingdom Metazoa; phylum Chordata; class Amphibia; order Gymnophiona; family Dermophiidae; genus Geotrypetes; species Geotrypetes seraphini. Next base: position 9,819,279 of record NC_047100.1, read on the forward strand.
AACCAGGTCGTGCATGTGCAAGACCGGAGGGTTAGGACTTCGATGGGAAGATAGGACTCAATGGGAAACCAAGGTGGCAAGGGGGCCCCTTCTGGTGATTCAGACAGGTCGTGACCTGTTTGGGCCGCCGCGGGAGCGGACTGCTGGGCAGGATGGACCTATGGTCTGACCCGGCGGAGGCATTGCTTATGTTCTTATGTTCTTATGGTAGGGCAGACTGGATGGGCCATATGGCTTTTATCTGTCATCATTTTCTCTGTTTTGAACTTTGTCTTAAAAAATGTTAAGATTCCTTATGCGTCAGTATAAAGTCAAAGTTACTATACATTATGGGCAAGATTCTATATATGGTTCAGAAGGCCCCCCCCCCCCCCACGCTTAGCACTTTTCTATAAACTATGCCTACAGTTAGGTACTGTTTATAGAATATGCATAGTGACCAGCCAGTTTACACCAACTAAACCTGATGTAAATGTTCATGCCCAAATTCAGCATGGATTGGGTGTATTACATAAGAGTGTGCATAAATTTTAGGAACGCCCATGGCCACACCCCCTTTTCAGATACATTCATTAGAATTTATGCACACCAATTTGGCTCAGATTCACTAAAGATAGCGACTTCAATCACTATTGACCGATTCTCTGGCCGATTTGCAAAAGGCGATTAATTCACTATCAAGTTTGCATGCAAATGATTTGCAAATCATTTGCATGCACACTCAGAGATCAGCCTTAGGCCCCTCCCCAATGCAACATGTGAAGCACAGGGAGGGGCCTAAGGCCCTGATTGGCTCAGGCGCCTCTCTTGGGAGGGGCTTAAGGTGTCTGAGCCAATCAGAGACTTCCTTAGGGAGGAGCCTAAGGAAGCCTCTGATTCGCCATGGAAGAAGTTACCCCCTAGAAGCATATGTAACACATTCTGTAAAATCAAATATATGCACTATTTTAATTGCAATGCAGTGCACATAAAATTACTGTTATCAATGAGCAATAGAACAAGACTAACCTAAATACCCAGGTTCCACAACATAGATTGTGCTGTTTGGTAATCTTGAAGCACCTTGTATGCGAATACCTGAAATCTTAGTCAAGAGAAACACACTCAAGAATCCAGAGTTGGGAAAAACTGGTAACAACTTTACAGTGGCAAAACTTTTTTCTAAAACCCCTAAGTGATAGAGTTGCCAATAAATTAGACAAAACCCCACCTTCACCAGTAAGCAATCCTCATTTATTAAATTACTGTATATAAACCTAGATTTTAGGGTCAAGAAAAGGCCCAAAATTGGGGGTCTCTGTTTATATTCGAGTCCTCCCATTCTCAGACTCACCACAGGCCTTTCCCCAGTCCTATATTAAGTCCTGGTGGTCCAGTGGTATGCCAGGGCAAGAGCAATCCTCTTATGTTCCTGCCCTGTGCAGTCTTACTACTCAAAATGGCTGACATGAGTTCCCACAGTACGTAATCTCGTGAGACTGCAAAATGAACCAACTGTCAATCATAAATATGCATTTCCAATATCACATACATTGCTAGCACATGTGGACCTCTCCAAATGACATGTATCAAAATCAAATTGATTATATCCGCATAGGACAGAGATGGAAAACTGCAGTTTTGAATGCAAGGACTAAACCAGGAGCCAATTGTGGAAGCGACCACAAGCTTTTGACATGCAAAATCAAAGTAAAGCTTCGAAAGAAGATCATTAGAGACCTCCCAAAATATGACATTGAAAATATTCCAAACTAAACTATTGGATAAAACTAGACAACAGATTTGTCTGTCTTGATACTGTTGATAGAGAGCCCAAAGAGTTATGGAATGACATCAAAACGGTAATTAGTTATGAAGCTAAAAAAAAAACCCCAACACCACTCCAGAAGACAAAGAAAGCCAAGAAATCACCTTGGATCTCACCTTGGGAACCACAGGTCTAGACGCCATTTATAGAATCAGGGCCTAAGAGCACTTACCTGTAAAAGGGAAGTGACAAAATTAGCTGCTAGGTCTGTCCCAGCAGGCTGCACTTGCTGTCACTTCCCTTTTTTTCATTTGTATGCATTTACAAGTTTCCATGATCGTCTATTTTGTGAGGAAGCCAAACCTACTCCCAGGCTAGTCATAAAAGTAGGGGGAAGGAGCCTGCCATGCAGAGCACTACCTAGTGCAGGGGTGGGCAACTCCGGTCCTCGAGGGCCGAAATCCAGTCAGGTTTTCAGGATTTCCCCAATGAATATGCATGAGATCTATTTGCATGCACTACTTTCAATGCATATTCATTGGGGAAATCCTGAAAACCCAACTGGATTCCGGCCCTCGAGGACCGGAGTTGCCCACCTCTGACCTAGTGCATGAAACTAACCAATTTTCCCCATTCCACCCGCCCTGAAAATATACAAAAATTTAAAAATACACACACATTTGCACATGGAACCACCAGGATATGGTGGAAACAGAGGTGAGAGGTGACATTGGAGAGATACACTTAAGAATAAATAGGAAATGCATTTTCAAGCTAAAGATCTTTACCATCTTTGACATTATCACCATGGTAACAATCAAAGGAGGAGGATAACAAGCAATCTATACATGAAAAAGATTTTGGAGCTTACACATCGTTTTGGCTTCGGTGCAGAGCTCATGTCTGTGAGCTTTGAGGCAGTAGAAGACTGTGTGCAATTCCCACTAGAGTGCATGCACTACAGGGTGATCACAGAGAGGAGATTTAATCAGATGTTAATAAAATGTGTAAATCATTAACAGCTAGATTTCCAGTCTCTGAGTAAAGTAATAAATAGAAATAAAACAAAACAAAGTGTGATACCCAGATACTAGAGCAGGGATCTCAAAGTCCCTCCTTGAGGGCCGCAATCCAGTCGGGTTTTCAGGATTTCCCCAATGAATATGCATGAGATCTATTTGCATGTACTGCTTTCATTGTATACTAACAGATCTCATGCATATTCACTGGGGAAATCCTGAAAACCCGACTGGATTGCGGCCCTCAAGGAGGGACTTTGAGACTCCTGTACTAGAGCAAGTGATTTTCATATTGAAGGTGATAAAATTGTGGAATGCTTTATTGGGTCGGCTGCATTTGTGTGCTGATAGGGTGAAAATTAAGAAATTATTGAAAACACAACTCTGTTACCTGCATTTCTGTAATGCAATTGCTACCTTGTTCAAGTAATAGATTAATCTGGGGGGTATAATGATACTTTGATGCAGCTTTGTTTGTTGTTTTTCTTTTTATGTATGTTTATATGGAAATCGTCTAGGTATAATGGTATATAAATTTAAAAAATCAATTAAAAATAATAAGCTAGTCCAATAAGCATTTTAAAAGAAAGATACAGGGCTCCTTTTATGAAGGCGCGTTAGCGATTTAACACGTGTAATAGCACGCGCCAGACTGCCGGCCGCTACCGCCTTCTCTTGAGCAGGCGTTAGTTTTCCGGCTAGCGTGGGGGTTAGCGCTTGATTAAAAGTCGCGCGCGATAAAGCCGCTAATGTAGCTTCGTAAAAGGAGCGCATAATCCTTCTTTCTTTTCTTGGTTTTATTTCTACACTTCTCCCTCCGTATTCACTGTGATAGGGGATTAACAAAACCGCAAATACAGAAAATCCGCAGATAACTTTTTCATATGTTATTCGCTGTTCTCTATTAAAACCCATCGTGAATATGGTGAAACCGTGAATAACATGGTGGGGGATAGGGGCAGAGCTGGACCGCGAATAGGGAAATACCGCAAATATCTGGCTCTGACCCACCCCCGCCATCCCGGCCTTACCTGGTGGTCTAGCGGGCTTTCGGGGCAGGAGCGATCTTCCTACGTTCCTGCTCCGTGTACATCACCACTAGGAAATGGCTGTGGAGAGTTCCCGTCATAAGTCTCAAGAGACTACGGGAGCTCACGGCAGCCATTTCCTATTGGCGATCTGCATGGGGCAGGAGTGTAGGAAGATCGCTCCTGCCCCGAAAGCCCGCTAGACCACCAGGTAAGGCTTGGATGCCGGGGGGGAAGGCAAAAATATGGGGGGGGGGGGTTTCCCCCTTCCCCCCCAAAAAAAATCACGATTATGTAAAATCACGAGTGCGTAAACCGCGAATGGGGAGGGGGAAGTGTAAGCATGCAATTCCTGGCTGCCCATTACAAGTTTCTTTTTGTAAATATACACTAGATTTTTGCACGAGGTTTGTTGCATGGACTCCGTTTATGACATGAAAGGGCTCATTTTTCAAAAGAGAAAAACATCCCAAAAATGGCATAAAGTGGCATTTGGACGTTTTTCTTGCTAAAACATACAAATAATTTTCAAAGCCCATTATTTTATAATGCTTTTGTAAGCAGTTTGTCTAAATCTCAAGGGGGCATGTTGGGGGAGGGGGGGGGCATTCTGGGCGGGACTAATGCAGACTTAGGACTTAGACATTTTCTGCAATAATGGAACACTGCAGAAACATCCAGAGCAAAATTTGGATGTTTTAGGCTAGACCTGTTTCAATAATAAACAAGTGTCAAAAAGGTGCTCAAATTGAGCAGATGATTAATGGAAGGATTAAGGCATGATTCCCCCTTACTCCCTCAGTTGTCACCAATCCCCTGCCCCCTAGATGTGAAAGAAGCAGTACATACCAGTGTGCATGACAGCTTCAGATGCTACGACCAGTCCTATTAGAGCAGCAAGATGGTTCTCGGAGTAACCTAGTGGTTGGTGCAGTGGACTATAGAGATGTGGAATAAGGCCCATATCCCACTTTACCTAGTACAATTGTGGTGAAACTTGTGAACCCAAACAAAACCAACTGTACCCACATAAAGGTACACCTGTAGGCGTAAGAGCTATTGTTGGGGTATACAGTTGGGTACAGTGAATTTTGGAGGGCTCACCATACAATATAGGAGGGTTATGGTGAGATGTGTACCTGGGACCTTTTATGTTAATTTCACTGCAGTGCTCCCAAAGGTGCCCCACTGCTCTGCTGGGACGTTTGTGTGGCCAGTCTACTAAGAATGCTGGCTCCTCCTACATCCCAACAGCTTGTTTGTGTGTGTTTTTCTTTTGGATTTTTTTTTTTTTCTTTCAAAAATGGTCCTAAAAGATAGACACACTAAGCTCAAAAACATCTAGAAAATGGTCATTTTCAAAACAAAACCAGATGTTATTGTTCTGGTTTGAAAATAGCCATTTTCTCTACCAGATTTTTAGATGTTTTCCCCAAAATGTCCAAAATCAGATTTAGATGTTATATTGAGAATACCCCTCCACATTACCTAGCAAGATTATAGGATTAGTACTATTGTCTGCTATAAAACTTTACTGTCTACCACTGTGAAAGCCGTGATATAGACCAGAGGAGCAAAGAGGATTCCCCTATTTTGTGCATGTGAAATAAACATTTAATGCATCTACAGAATCTCCTGAAAACTACAATACAGTGATGCCTTGGAATCCAAACTTAATCCGTTCTAGAACCCCGTTCGAGTTCCAAGACAAGTTTTCCCATTGAAAATAATGGAAACTGGATTAATCTGTTCCTGGGTCCCACAAACTCAAATTTTAATCGAAAATACACTGGATTTTAGGGGCAGAAATACATACATACAATGTGCAGGGTGTTCGGATTCCAAAGCAGAGTTTAGATTCTGGGGCAAAGTTTACTACAAAAAAAAAAAGTTCGGATTCCAAAACGTTCGAGTTCTGGGGCGTTCAGATTCTGAGGTACCACTGTATTCTCAAAGACTGCAATACTTCCGATAGAGGGAGGATATCTGCTTTGCTTCTCAGCGTTAAAGCAGCTACGGGTGCTCTCTGTCAGACTCAACCATCTAAAAAGGGAGCCCAAGGAGACATCGCATCCTCGTGACTCCCTTGTTGAGACTCAACCATCTACCATTTGCAACCTCACCTAATGTCACAATAATGAATGTGAACACATGATTCTATCAAATAATTCCTGAGTTTTTAGCCAATGAAAATTATACCACTTTCAACTCTAACTTTGCTTCTTACTAATGCGAATTTATTGTATGGTACCTTTCAGAGCTATGAATGGCACCAAACTAATTACTTCAAAACATTCAAAGGAATATCTTTGGGACTATGCATCTTCAAACCAGCCTCCTTTTCACTAAAAGAGCAACATACACTCACTTGAAAAGTTAATTTGGTATACAGATGTATTTCTTCGGTTACGAGGGAGAGAAAAGTCTAGAAAGGTGAATAAAGAAGTTTATAAGTGGACAGAAAACAGAGCATTAAAGTACATAAATGTTGATACATAGGTGTCTTTCTTTCTGTAATATAGTAACAGCTTTCTTTAGCTGTGACAATTCTGTAATCTATGCAATTTTTCAAGGAAGTTTGCACAAAGTTGCAAGATTAAACATGAATTACAGACTGTCTTGAATAAAGCTTCCCTTTAGATAAAGCTTCTATGGTACTGTGTTGCCCTGAAAATAAGACCTAGTTAGATCACCCCAGAAGCCCCTCCCGAATGTCCCCAACACTCCCCAACTCCATCCCTGGATTCACCAGCAGCAGCAGCGCTCTCCCATGTAGCATCTTTCTATCTCTCCCTCCCATCCCAACCCCACCAACCCTCCCACCGTGAGACCAACATATCTCCCTCCAAAAAGCAGCGTCGGCAGCGCTTTAAATAGGCTGCTTCGTGGTCTTCTCCTGCTGGGTCCTACCCTCTGCTGCATCACTGATGATATCATCAGCAACGTGACACAGGAAAAGCCCTGGCAGGAGAAGGCCGCAAAGCAGCCTGCTTAGAGTGCTGCCAACGCTGCTTTTTGGAGAGAGGTATGTCGGTCTTGCAGTGGGAGGGTCGGTGTGGTTCTGCTGTGCGGGTGGGGTGGGGGGAGAGAGGGAGGGATAGAAAGATGCTGCTCGAGGGTTCTGCTGCACCTGGGGGGGGAGGGATAGAAAGGTGTTGAAGAGGGAAGACACATGGGGATGGGTGAGAGGAGAGGAAAGATGCTGCACATGTGGGGGAGAGAAAGGAAAGATGAAGAATTGGGGTGGAGTAGAGGAAGGGAGAGATGATCATTGAATATGAAAAAAATTAGACATCCTCTGAAAATAAGCCCTAGTGCGTTTTTTGGACCCAAAATTAATATAAGACACTGTCTTATTTTCGGGGAAACATGGTACTTGTGTTTATAGGAACTCTTATTATTATTATGATGCTCAAGTATCATTCACAAGTAACATATAATAGGTATCAGTTTAAAGCTTACAATTATAGTGATTATCATCTTCCTGAGGACCACACAAATAAAAACCAAATTATTAAAATAAAATTTAAAAAAAAAACCCCAAAACTAAACATCTACTACACTTTGTTAAGTTTAGGCCCTCTTTTAATAAGCCACGGTAAAGTTTTCTACCGCAGCCCAGTTCGCTAAATGCTCTGACGCTCAAAGAAATTCTTTGAGCATCAGAACAATTAGTGCTCCAGTCCTCGGTAGAAACCTCTACCACGGTTTAGTAAAGGGGGTAGGGGGTAGTTATTTCCACTTCAGAAAAAGGATATTTTTATGGCCAAGCACTAGGTTGGTTTGTCCCTCGTGCAATGCAGTCACTGTTGATGTTGCCTGATCCAACTTGGCAACTGGCCGATTTAGATTTCCCTCAGGGCTGGCCATGTTGTTCTGAAGCTGAAGCTCATACTGCTCAGATGGCATTACTAACTCTGCAAGAACAAAAAAAAGTATGCCATTCTCTGAACTTAAAAGTACAACTGATGTATTTTTTTTCTTTTGATATGAAAAGTACAAAAGGGTAGAATTAAGAAAGTACACCAAAAACAGGTGCAAACAAATATGGGTGATAAGCACCAATTTTATAATGGCAATATTGTATGAAATGATCATTGTAAAAAAAAAATAAAAAAAATAAAAAATACAGCACCGATCAACATACAGATGTCTAAGTATATACACACAAACGTAGTACTGATAAAGATAAACTCTTTAGTAAGTTACCGTCTAAAGGCATTTCCAATATCTCTTCAGGCCTCAAAAACATTACCATGAGGACCAAAAAAACACCACGATCGTCATAGGTCCATGAACATTCTGAAAAGTGCAATTCCTCATAAGCTTAGCAGTTTTTAAAACTTTAGAAAACTTTCAATACTCATTTGCTTTACAAAAATGGTTGTCAAAGGGATAATAATAATAATAATAATAATTTTATTTTTATATACCACCAAAGCCATGATAGTTCGAGGCGGTTTACAACAAGAGGTGCTGGACAATCAGCGAAATGGTTACAATACAAAGTCATTGACTATAAGGTACAGGTTGGGAGTAGCGGAACACTATAAGATTCTTAGGTCACAATCGATTAAACAAATTTGTTTTTATTGATTTTCTAAAATTGAAGTAGGATGAGGAATGCATGATAAAGTTACCCAGCCAGTCGTTCCATTTACCTGCCTGGGAGGCAAAGAGTTCTGTCCAGGAATCTTTTGTAGAGGCAGTCCTTTAAAGATGGATAGGTGAACATGTGAATTCTGCCTGCGGGCCTAATAGAACTGTCCAGATTAAATTGAGAAACCAGGTACATAGGGGCCAGGCCAAAATTTGATTTATAACAAAGGCAAAAAAACTTAAACAAATCTCGTGCTTCCAGGGGCAGACAGTGATGTTTTTGATAAAAGGGACTAATGTGTTCCCATTTTCTCAACCCAAAAATCAGTCGAACTGCCGAATTTTGAATGACTCGTAGTCTTTGGAGGAGTTGATTTTTTTTAAGGTTCCCAAATAAATGATGTTACAAGTAGTCAAGTATGCTTAGAATGGAAGATTGAACCAATAAGTGGAATGATACTGCATCAAAATACTCTGACAAGAGTCATGTTTCACGAATGCTGTCCTTATATCCGCTTGGAAACTACCTTCTCAAAATTGAAAACTTTCCTGAAAACATTTCTTTATGAAAAGGCTTTCAAACATACACCTTTCTGATACATCTTTGCCCTCCCCCTCTCCCCCCCCCCCCCCCAACTGACACCTGGAGAACAAGACAAAACATTTGTTTTGTTTTTATTTGCTCATGTGTACGATTGTGTTGTCTTTCCTATACTAGTAACAGAGTTCCTTTCTTGTTTCTAATTAGTAGTTGGAAACCAAATTGATCCGTGTGTAGGAAAATAGCAGTATATGAAGAATAAAATGAACAGAGTTAACACAGGAGAATCAAATCCACAAACACTACGTAGACACGAAGGAGTGGAAAAGTCCAAATAAAAGACTGGTGAACTCCAGATATTTCACGAACACTAAACTAAACTAAACCTTAAGTTTATATACCGCATCCTCTCCAGATATTCCACGAACACCCTTCCTGTATTTTCCAATAAAACAGTAACTTGAGATGCGCATGTTTCAGCCTGCATCAGGAGTCTACAATCATAGACACATATATTAATTAAGGTAAATTAGGGAAATCCCTTTTCTTCAAATTCACTGAGCTTTGGAACAACCTCCCTGCCCCGCTGTGGAACATAGGCTCATTCCAATTATTCCGAAAGCATCTGAAAACCTGGCTTTTCTCCAAAACGTAAAGCTGTCTATTTAAAATGTAAAGGTAGCTATCCTCTTCGTAACCTCTAATTTCTTATTATGTCCATCCCTCATTTACTGAATTTACCTGTAAACCGTGCCGAGCTCTATCTTAATGGAGATGATACGGTATACAAACTTAAGGTTTAGTTTAGTTTAATTAATCATGTTTTTTGATATGGATTTTTTTGTGTTTTTAATTATTTTTCCTCTTTTTGGTATATATGAAATTCTCTCCTTATACTTTTTTAATTTGTCTTGTGAGATATTTACAGTATTTATGATTAATTAATATGTGTCTATGATTGTAGACTCCTGATGCAGGCCGTCTGACCGAAACATGTGAATCTCAAGTCACTGTTTTATTGGAAAATACAGGAAGGGTGTTCGTGAAATATCACCAGTCTTTTATTTGGACTTTTCCGCTCCTTCGTGTCTGAATAAAATAAACAAACATACCTACTCGAGTTTTAGATGTATATATCGTGGCTTTCTAAAAAGAGAATTTGGACATGTAAATGCCAGTTTTCAGACCTCCAAATCACTAAAGGAGATCCTAAAATAAATGCTACAATGTAGCTGATTAGTTATCACTATGCAGTGCTGCATTATGTCCAGTAGAGTTATAAAAATTGTAAGTATATTAAAACTTAATGACTAAAAAAATTTTAAATAAGCTCCTAAGAAATCATTTAACCCCACCCCCCCAAAAGAAAGTGATTAGAGTAAGCGGGGTGTCCAAAAAGCTGCACAGAAAGAACCACAAGAGCAAACAATTCCTTCCAAACTTCTCCCATTATTTTTTTCCCTTGTATTATTAAACTTGTCTTCTGTTTTACACCATTTGTTAAAAGTGTGCTCAGCCTGACTGCAAACCGAACCGCATCACTGGCTACATGGCCCCTAATTTCCTTTCTGTGAAAATGCAATCAAAATTCAGTCAAGGTTTTCAATTAGCTTGAAAGATAGATGGAAATGTTCAGAAAACACAAAATTACCGGCATTAATCTCAATTATGATTTGGGAGCCTGATTTACAGGACACAAATCTGTTGAGATAGTTTTAATTCAAACCAGAATTTCAGATCCTTTATTTTCCACTAAGCATCAAGTTAGTGCATAAACACGCACAGAGTAAAAGTGTTCTCCAGTGTCCATAGCCCTGTGTGGCATTGTAGTTCGCTATGGAAACACAAAGTCACCAGATTCAAAATTACAAGAAAATACATGGTTATTTATCTATATTCTAAGGCAGTGTTCTTCAACCATTGGTCCATGGACCAGTGCCGGTCCACAAAAATTTCCTGCCGGTCCACAGGGCCAGCACGTGCATCAGGCCCAAAGCAGTGTTCTTCAACCGCCGGTCCACGGTGCGATCGATGTGGCGTTATCTTCGAGCCAGCTCCCTCTTCCTCACTGATTCAGTGCACAAAGCCATGGGCAGTGGCTCCTACGGGCATCCTGCACCTGAACTGGAAGCTTTCTCTCTGACGTTGCAACGTCAGAGGGAAGGCTTCCAGATGAGGCACGGGACATGCAAGGTGTAATTAGTACTATTATGGGGGCGGGGTCTGGGGTGGAGATTGGGTAGAGATGGGCAGGGTCTGGCCCACGACTTAGCCCAGTGTTCTTCAACCGCCGGTCCAGGGACCGATGCCTGTCCACAGAATAATTATTTTATTTCTGCCAGTCCATAGGTGTAAAAAGGTTGAAAAACACTGTTCTAAGGGCAATAATCAAGCTTTTACATAGGTAAAATGCTTGTGTACCAGAGTCTGCATATTTGTGCTCCACTCCCATCTTTGTGTGAATAAAATTATACACACTGACATGCACACTTTTTCCAGTGAATAAAAAGATGGGGTGTTATTTCAGGGAAGGGAAACCACGTACAGCAATGATTGTAGCAGGTTTCTGGGTCTTGCCATGTATGTGTAGAAAGAAGTGGCATTTCTTTTTTCAGGGCATGCTGTGAGGTCAGAAGTGTGTCTTTATATACTGTATAGTGGGTCCACGGACCTGATTGAGAACAGGACAGTCTGTGGGTCGAGAAATTTGAATTTTTGGCGGGAAACTTTGTGGGCTGAACCTGTTGGTCATGAATCTGAATTTCGACAGGAAAGTTTCGAATTCCAAGTTTGAATGTTGAGTACTGGCATGAGTGATTGGGACCCAAATTTTAATGTCTGCATTGAGGGTCTGGGACTTCCCATTGAAAATAATAGAAACAGAATTAATCCGTTCCTGGGTTCCACAAACTCAAATTTTAACAGTAAATACACTGGATTTTAAGGTAAAATATTAACAAATATTCCAAAGCAGCATTCAGATTCTGGGGCACAAACACATACATACAATGTGCAGGGCGTTCGGATTCCAAAGCAGAGTTTGGATTCTGGGGCAAAATTTACTACAAAAAAGGTTCAGATTCCAAAACGTTCGAGTTCTGGGTCGTTCAGATTCCGAGGTACGTATATGTATGTATGTATATGTGTGTGTGTATATATATATGTGTATATATATATATATATATATATAAAGAAGCTGGGATATATATAAAGACACACTGCAGACCTCACAGCATACCCTGAAGAAAGCCACAGCATGATGGCTGAAACATCAGTTCTTTCTACACAGAAGTGGCAAGACCCGGAAACCTGCTACAATCATGACGCCAGCTCCAGAAGCCTAAGAGAACGCATACAGCAATGTTCTTTACATATCACAACGTGGAGTTTCTGGCACATATCTTGCACCCTGCTTGCATGCAGGTGTGAAGTACATGGGTACAAAAGCAACCACAGCGTGCACATCACCCAAATTTTCAGAGGGAAACTGCAAGCTGCTCATGGATTTGACTACAGTCCTCTTAATGTTAAAACCTACTGCAAGATGTGTGTCAGTGTTTTTAACGGTAAACATACAGAAAAATGAAGGATACTTGCTTTCAGCGTACTCTCATTCTAAATTTCATCAATTAGGCTATTCACTTGAAACTTTTCAGGGTTACATAAAATACATTCATAAAATATATATAATAAACACTCAAAGACAAAGATCAGGAAATCCAGATCAAACAGCCCACAACAATTTAGTTGTTTGGAATAACCTTTGACACACATGGGCTAAGATGCCTGCCATTACCTACTTCCTGTGTCCATCTGCCCAGGAACATCTGAGCTATCATAATAGACAGCCCCAGAACATCTCTGACCCTCCATCCACTGATGTTGGTAGAAAAGGGTGACAAAAGGCTGGGCCCAATAGAGAAGAGCAGTTCACTGCAGGTAAAATACACCACCTCTGATAGGCTGATAAGTGAACATGTCCATTTGTGCCAGATTCTGAAAATGGTGCCTAAATCAGCAAGCACATGCTGCGTGTCTTTTTTTTAAAAAAAAAATTTTTTTAAATTTATACAATTTTACAAAATTTATTCCAAGCATAAACATCTTGTACAGAAAAGTGGGATCAAGACATTTCTAATTTAAGTTTACTTAGGCACTCTTTACAAAACTGGGCCTAACGGCGCCCATCAAAAAAAAACTTAAGACGTTGGTTTATTTCATCATGGAACTTGCGGCCTCTTTTACAAAGCCACGCTAGCGGCTGCGCTGCGCTAACGATCCTGAAGCCCATAGAGATTTGAAGGGCTTCGGGGCTGATGTAAAAGAGGCTGTTGGTGAGGTGCTTATTTTAAATTGCCCTCCTGGTGTAATGAGAGATTGTTATCCTGTGACTGAAAGACTCGAGTGCTGCCGAAGTGTCATCCGCAACTTTGTCCAGTTGCCACAGGGACAGGAAGGCAGGGCTAAAGTAAGAAATCTGGAGCAGCAAGCAGGAGATTTGGGACACCGTCCAATAGTCAGGACCAGGCATGAAAAGGACCATCCCATGGCCTACTGAATGTGCAGCACTGACCTAAATGACATGCCTAGAACTGAATATCGGTGACGAGTTGCCTACATTTTATTCCCTGACCTAACTCTGCCGACTTTTTAGGGATCTAAATTTAGCTGCTCAAGGAGAGGGGGGGGGGGGAATTTTTCACTTAGGAGAATATCTTGCCACTTTACTCCTTAAGAAACTGGATCTTTGATTATCTGTTTACTATACAACTAAACCATTTTGCTTCATGCAAATAGAAATCTTAACGCTGAACACAAAGAAGGACACACCTGTCATCTTCCCTTGTCTTATTTTCTGTACTTTATATTGAATAGATGTTCCCACCAGCAGATAGATATCATATGCTGGGTCAAGAAGGATGTTCTCCAAAATAAGCAACCTAACCTCTGCAGGAGAGACAGTCTGTAAAGAAAAGAGAGCAAACATTGTATCAGCTACTGTCCTTCTGTTGTCTAATAACGTTTGTATTACATGTTGAATTTGTAAAGCCCTTTCTTTTTGGGTATACACATTCTCCTCCTTAGGTAATGCTGGACTTTATTCTATAAAAAAAAAAACTTTAAAGGCACTAGGCTTCTAATATCCCCTGGCAACATTAATTAGCAACTTAATCTCCTCTGATAGGCTCAAAAAGTTTCACTTTTTATTTAACCAGGATCTTTCGCTTCACAGAAATAAATAATTAAAACAGGAAAGTGATTTGTCCACTTGCAAGCATTTGATATTCCATAAGAGGACCAAAAGTTACATCTATGCAGTTAACAATTAAAAAGGTAAAGGAATACATTAAAATACTTCAACGTAATTGTCTTTATTTAATTTTCTGTATATTTTTATACATATCCAGGACAGGATGGGTGTGGGGTGGGGGGGGGGGGGGAGATATCTTTTTGGTTTATTTCTTGATTAAATTGATGGGAGGGATATTTTTCTTCTGCATTGTTATTGATGGAATTTAAGTGCTTACGTTGATTATTAATGTTTGTATAATTCATGGCACTTTGTATTAGTTTTGAAAATTAATAAAGTTTTATTAAAAAAATAAATAAGACATTTGATAAGATAAAGAGAGGAGGAAAGGGGTAAGGACTAAAAACCAAAAAGCATTCTGAAAAAGATGGCTTTTCAGCAAGGACTTGAACTTAAGAAGAGAATATTCAGTCTCACATACATCTGAAATTGAGATTACCGAGTAATCTCAGATCATATTTATCTGGAGCCAATTTTAAATATGTTCTCCAAACAGTTGTTTTGTCTAGTCTGGATTACTGTAACTTAGTATTGTTGGGAGTTTCCATGACAACAATTCATGCATTACAAATCACGTAGCCCTTTCAGGACCAAGGGACATATTTGTCCCATAACTTTAAAATCCTATAAATTTTGATTGGGATAGTCTACAGTTCTAAATTTGATATGTACGGATTCCATATGATACTGCCTTTATGTAAACAAACTGGTTCCGACATTCATTCATTAGTGTCGTTGCCAGATTGACGAGAAGATTCACTTGCCACACTGTCCATAAGCCAGAAGTGTGATTTAAAAAAAAAAAAATAATGATATTTCACAAAAAAAATCAATTTTTTGGCATCTGCAAGCCCTTTTTACCATAAAAATGTCGTCAAAACCACAAAAATTGGCCTACAATCCTTATGGTCCTGAAAGGGTTAAAACGCGATAATTTGATTTCTGTTTGGGATTGGGAAATAACGATCATGTATCTGATTATTATGTTAAGCTGTATTGGTTAAAAATAGAGTTAGGATACGGTACAAAAATTATTGTTGATGTATCTGTGTACGTGGGATGGCACCAAAATATCTAACTGATCGCATTTCCTTATATACACCTTCTCGAAGTCTACGTTCAGTCGATTCTAGGGATTTGATATTCCCCACTTTGAAGCAAGTGTGATTACATACGACTAGAGACTGGTCATTTTCCTGCATTGGTCCTGATACTTGAAACAATATCCCACTTTACATTAGACAACAGGGAGTTTTGAATATTTTTAAAAAGCTATTGAAATGATATATTTTTTTTTTAAATGAAATATGGATGTTACATAAGAACATCAGAACATAAGAATTGCCATTCCTGGGTCAAACCAGTGGTTCATCGTGTCCAGCAGTCCGCTCACACGGCGACCCTTTGGTCAAAGACCAGTGTCCTAACTGAGACTAGCCTTACCTGTGTACGTTCTGGTTCAGCAGGAATTTGTCTAACTTTGGCTTGAGTCCCTGGAGGGTGTTTTCCCCTATAACAGCCTCTTGAAGAGCGTTCCAGTTTTCTACCACTCTCTGGGTGAAGAAAAACTTCCTTATGTTTGTACGGAATCTATCCCCTTTCAACTTTAGAGAGTGCCCTCTCGTTCTCTCTACCTTGGAGAGGGTGAACAACCTATTTCTATCTACTAAGTCTATTCCCTTCATTATCATGTCCCCTCTCAGTCTCCTCTTTTCAAGGGAGAATAGGCCCAGTTTCTCTAATCTCTTAATGTACGGCAACCATTTTAGTCACTCTTCTCTGGACCCTTTCAAGTAGTACCGTGTCCATCATCATGTATGGTGACCAGTGCTGGATGCAGTATTCCAGGTGAGGGAGCACCATGGCCTGGTACAGCGGCATGATAATCTTCTCCGATCTGTTCGTGATCCCCTTCTTAATCATTCCCAGCATTTTGTTTACCCTTTTCGCCATCGCCATGCATTGCACGGATGGCTTCATTGACTTGTCAACCAGTACTCCCAAGTCTTTCCTGGGGGGGGGGGTCTCTTCAAGTACTGCACCGGACATCCTGTGAATAAGATTTTTATTACCGACATGCATCACTTTACACTAATCCACGTTAAACCTCATTTGCCATGTTGCAGCCCATTTCTCGAGCGTGTTTATGTCATGTTGCAGGTCTTCACAATCCTCCTGTGTCTTCGCTACTCTGAATTACTTCGTACCGTCTGCAAATTTAATCACCTCACTCGTTGTACCAATTTCCAGGTCATTTATAAATATGTTGAAGAGAATGGATCCAAGCATCGAACTCTGCGGCACTCCACTGGTGATGCTGTTCCAGTCTGAGTATTGTCCATTTACCCCCCACTCTCTGTTTCCTATCCTCCAGCCAGTTTTTAATCCACGTGAGTACTTCACCCTCTATTCCATGGCTTGCAATTTTTCAAAGTAGTCGAACGCCTTCTGAAAGTCCAGATATACAATGTCAATCAGGTCACCTTTGTCTATCCACTTGTTTACTCCCTCAAAAAAGTGCAGTAAATGAAACTATTACTTGGTAAATATGCAGTTCTAACACAAACATTGGAAACTATCAAATTGTTTAATCTTATAATGAACTGCATTTGAACAAGAAGAAAAGCTCGAAGGAAGGAATCCAGCGATAACTCAAAACAAGCCAAATCATGGCCAATTCTGTTTTGCAGAAGCTCAAATTTTGTAAAGTATGGAGTCAGCAGAATCCGAGAAAACCTTGAATCTGTTCTGTTTTTGGCCTGCTTTGGAAGTTTGAGCTAGATAGACTCAAAACCTGGTTATTCACATTCATCTCTGCCTGAGTTTAAGGTAACTAAGCAGAATAAAAGTGAGAAAACTTTATAGGATTGCCTTTGTGATACAAATGATGTTATTTCATTACATTAGGGATTTCTATTCCGCCATTACCTTGCGGTTCAAGGCGGATTACAAAAGAGTTAAAGATTTTTTTTTTTTTCCCCCCCCCAAAAAAAAGAACCCAAAGAGTAGAGCAGGTTGATTACAAAAACAATTGTCTTGTGGCTTGGGATGAAGTTAAAGGCAGAATATAAAAACCAAAAAATATATAATTACATTAATTTTACAGTAGTAGTTAAGAGGGGTGATTTTCAAAATGGGTTTCTGTAGGTTATCATCACACTGAATCATGTTTCCACAGAAAGACCCTTCCAAAAATGTCCCAGGCCCAAACAAGAATGCCCGGGTATTTCATTTTTAAATCCCTGTGCTTTCTTTTCATTGTTTTAACCTACCTGCTTTGCATCTGCCAAGTACAAAAATTTAAACTATCCTTCCCCTCGCTAAAAGGTATCCTCTATGCGGGAAGATTAGGCAAATTTCTCTTCTTCAGAATCGCAGGGCTTTGGAATAACCTTTCTGCCCCACTGAGGAATCTGGGCTCCTTCCAACTATTCCAGAAGCATCTAAAAACTAGGCTATTCACAAAAATGTAAGGCTCTCTTCCCCCCCCCCTATACTCAACCTCCAATCCCATTATGCTGCTCCTTCCTTATATTAAGCTTTTGTAAACCGTGCCGAGCTCTATAATTATGGAGAGGATGCGGTATATGAACTTAAGGTTTAGTTTAGTTTACAAAAGTCAACTACTCCAGCTTGGCAGATTTTCAAAGGAAAACTGCAGAGTTATCTTTTGAAAATTGGCTAACGCCTGCGGAACAAGTGTCCTATCAGCTTAAATTACCATTATACGCGTATTAATGTTTATATTCCTAAATGCTACGTTTTGCTTCAAATTTGTATATAGCAAGTACAGAAGTAAAACAAATCTTTCCATGCCCTGAACAAAATTATATCTTGGCACCCACCTAGTGACGCTGGTACATGAAATCTACTTGGGTAAATTTATATCCATGTTTGCTCAAGATTTATCATAGAAGAGATTAGCAATAAAATCATAGGAAACAGAAATTCACTGATTTATGGTCTCTGCGGTAGGCTAACACCTTAAATATCTCCAGCAGTAAGTCAGACAGATTCCATAACTCGTTTGGGGACAGAAT
The DNA here is from genome assembly GCF_902459505.1 of Geotrypetes seraphini. Classification (NCBI taxonomy): domain Eukaryota; kingdom Metazoa; phylum Chordata; class Amphibia; order Gymnophiona; family Dermophiidae; genus Geotrypetes; species Geotrypetes seraphini. Next base: position 9,837,564 of record NC_047100.1, read on the forward strand.
TTGCTAGAGCTAGCTATTTAGGGAATGCGGGACTAGCACATTACTCCCACCCCACTGAATTTCTACCGAGTCTACACTATGTTGTTATAATGATCCATGATAACAGTATACAGCCAACAGAAGTTATATAGTGAGAAAAAAAGGAATGCGACAGGCAGAGGCTAGACGTGGGCAATCTAAGCATTTTGTACACAGTCCCTCTCAAATCAAACGGGGCTAAATCACGTGCAGATTTTCATTGCTCTAAAAGTATGCATTAAAGAACATAATGTAAAGACAAATATTCCTAAAACCTGCAAAAAAAAAAATAATAATAATCTCCATCACAACAGACTGCACTATGAGAAAAGATTCCATTAGCAGCATTCACGGAAGATGTCACACTGAAGTGTCTATTCAGGATAAACCTGAAACACTGTACGGAACAACTAATCAGTTAATTGAGTCAGAATGTAAATTTCTTGGGGGAATGGCCTGGAACACGGTTCAGCTACTTAATTTCAAACTCCAGAGAAAACCAGGGGTGGGTCTGCGCCAGCCACTCTCTTCTAGGCAGCTTCCAGGGTGGGGGAGGGGAAAGAAAAGAAAAGAAAAAAAAAAAAAGAGAGGGGCTAAAGCAAGGCACAGAAAAGAGTACTCTACTCCTTATCCAGCTCCTCTTCTGTTGCTTCTGCCCTAGCTGGGGTGCCTCTCCTCCAGCTCCACTTTTTTTTTGTTTGTTTACAAATTCATTTCTGAACTGAACAATAGATTTAGAAAATTAATGCTTGGCCCACTTAGTCCAACCTGCTGTCAGTCAGAGACTGAATAGTCCAGAAATCTTGTAAGGCATCTTGGATGTTTCCTCCTTCAGGAACATATGTGTTTCACAATAGAGAATGACATGGGGATAAATTTTTCCCCGGTCACCGCCGAACCTCATTTTCCTGTCCCATCCCCGCGAGTTCTTTTCCTGTCTCTGCCCCATTCCTGAAAGCTCTGCCTTCATCTGCACAAGCCTCAAACACTTTAAAATCATTAGTGGTCAAGGCTTGTGCGGTTAAGGTAGAGTACAGGAATTGGGACTCATGGGGATGGGATGAGAAAATTGAGTTCCTGGGGGGAACGGGGAGAAATTTGTACCCGTGTCATTCTCTATTTTACAACCCTGAATACAGTCAGTCATCTGAATTTTCAGTATGGCCTTTAGATTCTACACTTAATAATAATTATTCTAAATGGCCAGGTTCAAAATATACATATTGAATCTCCTGATGTGAAACTTAGCATTTAGGGTTAATATTTAGGGATTCTATACAGACACTTCTCACTTAATGACCAAGTTCTGTTCCTACAACTAGATCATTAAGTGAATTGGTCGATAAGCGAGGAGCCATCTAGGGTTACCATATGTCTCCAGAAAAAGGAGGACGGATTGAGACATCTGGGTTTTACCTCCACTGAAAGCAATGGATGTCTCAATCCATCCTCCTTTATCTGGAGCCATATGGTAACCCTACGTGCATTTCTTCCCCTCCCTTTTCAGGGCTCCTGCAGGAGCGGTACCTTGTTTTCTCTGTTCAGCAACATTGCTCTCTGTCTCTTCAAAGGCTGTCGACAGCTCTCCCTACACGCTGCCAGCGGCCGACACAGAAGCCTTCCCTCTGATGCTAAAACGCATCCGAGGGCAGACTTTTTGCATTAGAGGGAAGGCTTCTGAGTCAGCCGCTGGCAGGGTGTCGGGAGAGCTGTGAGGATGAACAGAGAAAACAAAGTACACTCCCGCGGGAGCCCTGGAAAAATTAATTCCATTCCCTGGTCAGTGAGTTGGTCTAAGTCTATGTGGTCATTAAGTGAGGATGATCTGTATATGGCACCCAAAATAATCAGTAACAAGAAAAGCATGATTCTATAAGGCGTGATTTACAGAATAGCACTTATGCCTGGGAACCTGGACTAAATTTCAGCACAGTTATTTGCACCAACAAAAACATAGTGGAAATGCCTGCGTCTAAATTTGTATGTCAAAAGAGCCTGACTTCAATGAAAAAATGACTCATGAGAGCGATTGGTTTACATATAATGCGCTCAGAGATATGAAACTCCAACAAGGAAGGCTGAGAAGCCACCTTAGCGGGAAAGAGTTCACCTTCCAGTCATTGTGACCTCATATGTAGCCAATCACTTTCTGAGACTTGGTGGAAAAAATATTATCTTATGTTTCTTCAAAAATTCAAACAAAAAACATAACTTGTCTTCATACGTTCAAATGCATTTAAGTTCATAATGTGCAGGAAAATGAAGAAATCACTGATGGGTTTTCTAATTGTAACAAACAGTTCACTTAGCTTGTAACTGCTATCTGAGGGGTCCCATTTTTCATGGCCTAAATTTAGGCACGGTTGCTCTTATTCTATAATTATGCATGTTTCTACGAGTCTCTTTCATTTGAAAGGAAGCTCTGGAATGAGAACTCATAGGATGAAGTTAAGAGACGACAGGCTCAGGAGTAACCTATCCCTGAAAACAGGGGTGATCTCGGAGGATTGGAAGATAGCAAATGTTACACCCATCTTTAAAATAGGTTCGAGAGGCGACCCGGGGAACTACAGACCGGTAAGTCTGACATTGGTCCCGGGGAAGATGGTGGAAGCACTGATGAAGGACAGCATCGATGAGCATCTAGAAAGGAATAAACTGATGAACACAAGCCAACATGGCTTCAGCAAAGGAAGATCGTGCCTGACGAACTTATTACACTTCTTCGAAGGAGTAAACAAGCAAATGGACGAAGAAGCCCCCATAGACATTGTATACTTGGATTTCCAAAAAGCCTTCGACAAAGTACCCCATGAACGCCTGCTAAGAAAACTAAAGAGCCATGGGGTGGAAGGGGATGTACACAGATGGATCAAAAACTGGTTGGCGGGTAGGAAGCAAAGGGTAAGAGATCCCAAGTATATGATATTGCAATAGTATAGGGTACTTAAGATTAAAGATTGAACCAGCAGTCGAAAAGAGAGGAAATCAAAGTAATGTTTAATAGTACAAAGTTTCCATAAGGTGAAAAAACATTTTTTAACCTTAGCGTTGGTGTAATCTTCAAAAGTCAGGCTTCGGTCCAAGATGACACCAAGAATTTTGATTGCAGAGTTATTTGGGTAATCTGACCCATTTAATCTCAGAGAGGTGTTCGTGATCTTGTTATTGGGACTTGCCAAAAAAAAAAAAAAAACACCCAAAAAAACCCAACCTTAGTTTTTTCCGAATTCAGTTTTAGTTTAAATTGCATTGTTCTACCTTGGTAAGGACAGATGAGATGAACTGTTTCGTCTCTTGGGTCAGTGAATATATGGGTTTCAATATATTATGTTATTCCTTCTTTGGAATTATTTTATTTTGTTTTGTATATACTGGGATTTTTGTGGGTTTTTTTAAGGGGAACCATCTGAAATGATCCTGTAACATGGAAGCAAAACTAAATTATCTGTAAGCAACCAATCCAAGGACACTGGGCAGAACGCCACTGCAGTGTGAGTAAACACTTTTTAAACACTTTTGACATTATTGGCACTTTGATCTCACTGCATCAGCATCCCAGCATCTAATGTTACAGTAACAATTACGAGGCTACTTTGTGCTGAGTGTCAGTGTGGAATGAAAGTGTCAACTGCTATCAACAGATATTAAAATGCTTGCTTAAAAGTATAAAAACTTAGATGTCTGCACAAAACTGCTTAACTGTAACAGTGGTTCTCTGTAAACAGCAGGGAAAAGTAGTCACACTTGATGGTGGCCAGCATCAGATAGGGAAAGGAATTGGGATTTGTATACCGCCTTTTTGTAGTTTTAAAGCCATACTCAAAGCGGTTTACATACAGGTACAGTCGACTCCGCTTAAGTGCAAGCCCTTCGGACTGGATCGCCATGTGCGCTTAAACGGAGTAATAATAATAATAACTTTATTCTTGTATACCGCATTACCATGGAAGTTCTATGCGGTTAACAGATGAAGAGACTGTACATTTACAGCGAAGTTACAATTTCGTTAATGTTACCTTTACATTTTAGACGATACATATTCGGTCAAGTTACCTTTACATTTTAGACAATAAATATACGGTGAAGTTATTTTAGCAGCTAGGTTATATGTTCGGAGTAGTTTTTAGTCATGAAAAATCACAGTACGCTGTAGTCAAATGCAATAAAACTTTTATTCACCAAAAAAACACACCAAATACAATGTAACATAGTTCAGTTATAGAAACAGCACTGTTCCATCTAATGCAATACTCTATAAACCTTTTTTTTTAAACCAACATTCTACTGAAATAATCAGTCATTGTTTTCTGCACAATTCAGGCTGTGTATCTGACTACTGATGCAGTAAAACTGTCCATAATCGTGACATCCATGTATCTCCAGATAACAACGCAGCGTGTGTAGGGACTTCAGTGTGTCCAAGAGGGAAACAATCTCTGCAGGTGGTTCATTAGCCATGATGACAGCAGCAGTATCTCCGTCCTCATCAGACTCTTGGTTGTCTGCAGTGTCCTTTATGACTGTACAGATATCGGAATTAGTGCCGTCAGATGATGTGGGCACATCGTTGTCAACGGTGACATACAGCTCAAACTCTTGTGACGAGAGTCCAACTGGGAGTTCAATGAATGAAGTGTCATCAGATGCATGAACGATGCTCGTCCATCGATAGCAATTTGTACTCGTTGAGACTTTACTCCATACCTCCCGTATCATATGAAAAGAGTTGAGCGCCGTCATTTTTTTTTTTCTCGCGAGCTCAGCAGCTCGGGGGCTGGATTCTGTGCTTGCCTCAATCACTGCCATCACATATCTTAGGACGAGTGATCTGTAATGACGTTTGCGATTATCCCTTGGTCCATCGGCTGGACCAAAGAGGGGTTCATAGACAACGGCGCGAAAGACAAAGGCACGCGCCGACAACCGAGGGCAAGATGGAGGCACGCGCCGAAGAAAATTACAGTTTTTAGGGGCTCTGACGGGGGTTTTGTTGGGGAACCCCCCCACTTTACTTAATAGACATTGCGCTGGCGTTATGGGGGGTTTGGGGGGTTGTAACCCTCAACATTTTACTGTAAACTTAACTTTTTCCCTAAAAACTGGGGAAAAGTGAAGTTTTCAGTAAAATGTGGGGGGTTACAACCCCCCAAACCCTCCACAACGCCCCCACAACGCGGCTCGATGTCTATTAAGTAAAGTGTGGGGGGGTTCCCCCCCATGCCCCCCGTCGGAGCCCTAAAAACATTGAGCGGCGCGCACCTCCGCGCTGCGCTCAATTGTCTGGGCGCGCCTTTGTCCCGGTGCGCTTTTGACCTGACACCCCAAAGAGGTCATGTTTGGTGGCAGAAACACGAGTTTGATGTCGGTTAGTCTTACATCATTGCTGTGTGCTGCACAGTTATCACACAGCATTACAATGTGCCTCCTACGCCTTCTCATCAGATTGTCAAGCTTCTGCAACCATTCAATCCACCATGTCACTGCCATCCATGCGTTTTTGTTGCTTTCATATTCAACAGGCAGGCGTTTAATGTTTTTGAAGCACTGAGGATTTCGATTCTTCCCAATCACCAGTGGCTCGAGCTTTTCACTACTGTCCATATTGCAACTGAGCAGCAAATGTCAATCTTCCTTTGGCACCTTGAAGCCAACAGCTTCGCTGCATTTGAAAGCCAATGTTCTGTCAAGGATGTGCCAGAACTGGCCCGTCTCATGGTTCATATCCACCAATGACGGATGGCAACACTTCCATGACCCATCTTTCTACACCAAACTCATCTGCGTCTTGTTTTTCGCTATGCTGCTTCTTAAATTTTATGCCGTTATGAACTTTCCAATTCTCTAACCATCCGTTTGTTGCTTTGAAGTCTTCTATGCCCAGTTCTTCAGATAACTGTGCCGCTTTCTCCATCAGTGGAGGTCCACTGATTGGCAGTTGTTGACTTCTAGCTTCAGCAAACCATTGCAGCCATTGCAGCCTGTTCAATGTCTCCAGCCTTCCCAATTCTTTTCCGTTTTCTGGTAGGATTGCTGTTATTTTGCCAGTCTTTCAATATGGTTTGTTTTGGTTTTTTTTGTAAATCTCAGAAATATGGCTAGGATGAATGCTGTAATGTTGAGACATCGACATGTTCACCCAAAGACAATGATTTTTGTCCAGCATGGTGGACACGTTCACCCAAAGACAATGATTTTTGTCCACGCGATGCCATGGTGCAGTTCCAAAAGTTTGAATGCCTGGCCAGGCCTAGACTGCTGTTCTGAAACACGTGGCTCATCCACGTCAGAACGTGATTGCTTTTAACCGGAGTTAACGTAATGTCAAAGAATAGAGGAGGGACGTATGACATCAGTGCACATAAGCAGATTCTGTGTTTATCAGAATCAAATATCCAGAGTTTATGTCCATTGACTTTAATGTAAAAAAAAAAAAAAAAAAGGGGGGACCATGGTGGTTAGGTGCGGATAACCGAACTGTGCACTTAACCGATGTGCACTTAGGTGGAGTTGACTGTACTTCAAGAAATTCCTTCTGTCCTGGTGGGCTCACAATCTATCTAATGTATCCAAGGAAGTGGAACATAAGAACATAAGATTTGCCACTGCTGGGTCAGACCAGTGGTTCATTGTGCCCAGCAGTCCGCTCACGCGGGGGACCTTAGGTCAAAGACCAGTGCCCTATTTGAGTCTAGCTGTACCTGCGTACATTTTGGTTCAGCAGGAACTTATCTAACCTTTTCTTGAATCCCTGAAGGGTGCTTTCCCCTATAACAGCCTCTGAAAAGTGTTCCAGATTTCTACCACTCTCTGGGTGAAGAAGAACTTCCTTACGTTTGTATGGAGTCAATCTCCTTTTAACTTTAGAGAGTGCCCTCTCGTTCTTTCCACCTTGGAGAGGGTGAACAATCTGTCTTTCTCTACTAAATCAATTCCCTTCAATATCTTGAATGTTTCGATCGTGTCCCCTCTCAGTCTCCTCTTTTCAAGGAAGAAGATGCCACGTTTCTCTAGCCTCTCATTGTACGGCAACTCCTCCAGTCCCTTAACCATTTTAGTCGCTCTTCCCTGGACCCTTTCGAGTAGTATTATGTCCTTTTTCATGTACATCGACCAGTGTTGGACGCAGTATTCTAGGTGGGGGGGGGGAGGGGTGCACCATGGCCTGGAACAGCGGCATGGTAATCTTCTCCGATCTGTTCGTGATCCCCTTCTTAATCATTCCTAGCATTCTGTTTACCCTTTTCACCGCCGCTGCGCATTGCGCGGACAGCTTCATTGACTTGTCTACAAGTACTACCAAGTCTCTTTCCTGGGGGCTCTCTCCGAGTACAGCACCGGACATCCTGTATTCGTGCAGGATTAAGTGACTTGCCCAGGGTCACATGGAGCAGCATGGGTTTTGAACCCACAACCTCAGGGAGCTGAGGCTGTAGCTCTAACCACTACGCCACACACTGCCACTTCAATTGTCTCCAGGTCCCTTGAGCCCTAAAGCAGCAAGTATTGTGAAACGCTGGCCACCATCGGTGGTGGGACCTTACAATATATATATTTTTTTGAGTGCACAAATCAAAGGAATAAACCTACATTGTGTATACTCAGATAATTTAAAAGATTCACATTGACTGATACGCGATTTAATACATCACTAGATGAGAAGTTTTATGCCTATGAGGTAAGCACAGTAAGGTTTGTGAGAATACGTGGTTCTGGATCGTACTCCGAGGCTTTTCCTCTCATATGAAATGTTTCACCACGTATCGAGTGGTTATTGTTCTAGTTATTTAAATATTGATTATTTCATATTTGTAGTCCCATGTGATCTAGTGGAGATTTCTAGAAGTTATTTACATTCATCCACAAGTTTCTTTAATTTTTAGGGAAAAAATATGGGTCCCAGGGACTAGTCCTCTCAAGGTAGTTACACGTGATCTAAGCAAAAACCAAATGTCATAGTAGCCAAATGCAGTTGAATCAGGGTAGGGTTATGTGCGGTAGCAGAGGAAAAGCCTTGAAGGTATGCCCCCACACACACAAAACTGGGTCCCCATCTCCTCAAATCAACAACTGTAGAGGTGGTCCAAGGAAGGAGGAACAGCCAATAAACTTGTTTGTGTGCTACTGAAGGAGGACTCAACTTGGCCAACTTTTGGTAATTGCCTGCACTGAGGTTTATCATATTCTTCAATAAGAGTTAAAATAACCACATCAACTGAGAGATCCGGGGCAAAAAAAAACCCAACATACAACAATTCTGAATACCGGATAAGTCCAACCCTGGTAAGGATAAATCCACTAGCTACAAAAAAGAACACATATCTAATATAATAAAGCCCTAAGTGTGCATGCACACTCCCACCTGCGTGCTCCTGTTTTCTGTGAACTGTAGGGACCCGCAGGTAGGAGTGCGCATGCGCGCGGTGGCACAGAGCCTGTTGGACATGGCGGCTCTTGCAGTCTGGAGGATATGAACTGGCCAGGGTGACGTCAGCGGGGGCCGGAACGCACTTTAATTGCTGCCTCCCAAGCTTCTCCTCCTGCTTCGGCTGGGCCCGCGTTTAAAAAAAAACCAAAAACCCCAGAGCTCGCTTCGAGTCCGGCAAGGGCTGCGGGTCCTGAAACCTTCCGATTCTAGCAGCGTCTGCAGCACTCTACACACGCTGCTTCGGGGCCTTCTACTGAAGGTTAGTTGGGACCGCGGGAAGGGAAGGGGGGAGCAGTAAGGGACTAAGGGAGCCGGTCAGACCGCGGGAAGGGAAAGGGGGGGTAGGGGAAACGCTGCTGCTGCACAGGGAAGTGGTGTGGGGGGAGGGAAATGGAGGGGGAGGGAATCCTGCTGTGGCTGCTGCACAAGGAAGTGGTGGGAGAGAAATGCTGCTGCATAGGAGGCAGGGAGAGAGACAGATAGAAAGAAAAGAAGAAAGACACAGGGGCAGGGAGAGACACAGACAGCGGGAGGGAGAGAGAGACAGAAATTAAGACACACAGACATATATTCTAGCACCTGTTAATGGAACAGGCTAAAATACTAGTAACACATATAAAGCAATAAAATGTTACCTTGTAGGTTGCTTCTTGTAATTTTGCTTTTAGTTTAGAACTCCCCGTTTTCATTCCAGACACTAAAATGGTATCTCCTTGTTTGGCTACTTTCTCCATCTCCGTTATATAGGAAGGTGGTACATAAGTAGACTCTAAAAACTTGAGTATGCTGAAACATCAATGCAAGACATTTGCAAACTATGCAGCAAACACATGTGGTCAAATGTAGCCTTGAAATATAATACCTGGATGCAAATTAGAAAGGCACTAGAAACCACTCATACATCAGTGACTCCTTACAGCTCCATTTACAGCTAAAAGGGCTATGATAGAGCAGCAAAGATTACAGTACGTATTAATGCTTTCCATCTGTGTTTAAACATTTTATAAAGTTCAATTTCTTACAGTAAAACATAACATAGAACAAATCTGTAATGCAAATACAGATACTGCAAATGAATTGATGCATAAATTCCAGTTGATGTTTCCTCTCTAAAATTTTACTCTGCTTGATGTGCATTAACATTCCCCAACAGTCTCTGATCAAATCTATTTAAAAATCTAGCCCTTTGTTTGCTTTTGGACCTTCACTACTAGTCATCTTCCATGACCCTTATTGTCTATCATGCTAGTATGCATTAAGGATGTACATAGTACAAATTTTTTGTTATGTTTGTAGTAAGAATAGCAGATTTTCAGTCTGGAAAATCCGGACCCCCCAGACCCTCCCCTCCAGGCCCACCCAGTTTCACCAGTAGAGTGGGCAGACTTGATGGGCTATAGCCCTTTTCTGCCGTCATCTTTCTATGTTTCTATGTTTCTATCCCCACCCTGTCACGCCCTGGTAACCCTAGTTTATAGTTCACTTGGGCACTCCCCTCCCCCCCTTTCAAATATTTTCCAGTTTGTCTTACAAATATTTTTTAATGACGTTTCTACACACATTAGAACTTTTTGATGTACATTACTTCATAGGTTAAACACACATGAAAATGATTTTGATTGCACTATTACTAAGTCACGGAATTGAAGGGGACGTACTTAGATGGATAGGCAAATGGCTAGAGAATAGATTGCAGAGGGTAAGCATAAATGGGAAATTCTCAGATTGGGAGAAGGTGACTAGCGGCGTGCCCCAGGGCTCGGTTCTTGGGCCCATCTTATTCAATATCTTCATAAATGACCTTGAAGTGGAAACAAGTATTATAATCAAGTTTGCAGATGACATAAAACTATGTCAGGCAGTTGGGTCACAAAAAGAAAGTGATGATCTCCAGAAGGATCTAAACCAGCTGGAGGAATGGGCGGAAAAGTGGCAGATGAGGTTTAACATAGACAAATGCAAGGTGATGCACCTGGGCAAGAAAAATAAGGAACATGAATATAAAATGTTAGGTGTAACATTGGCCAAATCCAATCAAGAAAGGGACCTGGGGGTACTGATAGACAGGAACCTGAAGCCGTCGGCTCAATGTGCGGCGGTGGCAAACAGAATGTTAGATATGATAAAGAAAGGGATCACGAGTAGATCGGCGGCCGTTATAATGCCGCTTTACAGAGCAATGGTCAGACCACACTTGGAATACTGTGTCCAACACTGGTCTCCATACCTAAAAAAGGATATAACCCTGCTGGAAAGGGTGCAGAGGCGAGCCACGAAGCTAGTAAAAGGTATGGAAAATTTGAGCTACAAAGAACGCCTCGAAGGACTGGGACTGTTCACCCTCGGGAGGAGGAGACTGCGAGGAGATATGATTGAGACTTTTAAAATACTGAATGGATTCGATAAAATTGAGCAAGAAGCATCGTTGTTCACATTGTCAAAAGTGACACAGACAAGAGGTCATGGACTGAGGCTGAGGGGCAGCAGGCTCAGGACAAATGTCAGGAAGTTCTATTTCACACAGCGAGTGGTGGACGCTTGGAATGCTCTCCCAGAGGAGGTGGTGACGGAGACTACCATTCTGGGTTTCAAGCGTGAGTTGGATGCACACCTCCTTGCAAATCACATTGAGGGATATGGGTAATCAGGGTCTTCATCTGGGAGCACCTGGCTTGGCCTCCGCGTGTGCGGGTCGCCGGAATAGATGGACCTAAAATCTGATCCGGTGAAGGCGTTTCTAGTACAGTATTGGGGTTCAAGAAGGGATTGGGCAACTTTCTGAAGAAAAGGAGATAGAAGAGTACGGATAGAGGACTACTACACAGGTCCTGGACCTGATGGGCCTCCGCGTGTGTGGACTGCTGGGCATGATGGACCTCTGGTCTGACCCAGCAGAGGCACTGCTTATGTGCTTATGAGTACTAATAAATGTGCATCCCTAGTACGCATATATAGAACCTGCTAGAAGTAAATTGGTTGTACAAAAGAATCTAAGTTAAGCCATGCTGAATCAAACATAAGAACATAAGCAGTACCTCTGCTGGGTCAGACCAGAGGTCCATCGCGCCCAGCAGTCCACTCACGCGGCGGCCCATCAGGTCCAGGACCTGTATAGTAATCCTCTATCAATACCCTTCTATCCCCTTTTCCTTCAGGAAATCATCCAATCCCTTCTTGAACCCCAATACCGTACTCTGTCCTATCACACCCTCTGGAAGCGCATTCCAGGTGTCCACCACCCTTTGGGTGAAGAAGAACTTCCTAGCATTGGTTCTGAATCTGTCCCCGCAATCCCGTCACTGACGGTGGCCAATCTGGGTCACAAGTATTACAAGTATTATTGACTTTTATTCTGCCATTACCTTTCGGTTCAAGGCGGATTACAAAAGGTGTTATCTGGACAATTCCAGAAGAGTTACATAGTTGAGCGGGTTATTTGGAGGGATGGAATGCTTCCTGTGGAGTTAGTTTGTCTTGATGGATTTCTTGAATAGTAGGGGTTTTATTTCTTTTCTAAAAGTTTTGTAGTCTAGTGTCGTGATCAGTAGATTGGATAATTGGTGGTCATGTTTCGCTGCCTGCGTGGCCAGTAGGCCATCGTACATTTTTTTGCGTTTGACGTCTCTGATTGGGGTATCTAGCATATGACAAACAAGTAATCAATTTGCTAAATCATTTCCAGGGATAAGTGCTCTTGAGGTACTAGGGAGGAACGTTAACGATACCCATTATATTCCTATAGGCTTCTTTAGCATTTAGAGCATTCTAATTGTTAGCCTTAAGAAGAAATTAAAGATGTATTTATTTGATAAAACCACTGGTGCACTGCACTGAGGTAAGTCAATTTGTCTCTTCTTTTATTATTTTAAATTTGTTGGTGTTTTATGATATGTATTTTTATTGATATTTTGAGATATATCCCACTCTGATATTATATGAAGAGTGGTTTATCAAATTTGTTAAATTACTTGCTATTAATCTAGTGAACTAACACGGTTGAACCCTTTGATGTGCATCAAACTGATTTAATGCACACTAATCAATGACACTCAATTTATTAGTTAGTGCAAATAAAATAAATTTAAGTTGAACTAAGTTGAACTTCTCTCTTAAAATGGGACTGGAAAAAATGGGGGGGGGTTTCCCTCGGGGCTCACTCCTACTTCAACCAGTACATGGAATACTGATGCCAATTTGTACATTTTCCAACTGGTCAGCTCTGATGGATCCTTGAACTCTTTTGCTGATCTTCAGCGGGACCACGGCTGGAGAGCTTGCGATTGGCTCTCATACCTTCAACTATCCTCCTACGTCCGCACCTTACCCCGGAATTTTCTTACCGATCGGTGGATGGAGTCCATTTCAGAGGCTTTGAGTTTGTCAGCTCGGGTATTGATCCCGATGAGATTCCATTGCCGGCACCTTCAGGAGAGTGTGGGCGAGCTTTCCTACGAGAACTATGCTACTAAGTGGTCCTTGGAGCTGGCTTGTGTGGTTACCGCCCCTATGATTAAGAGAGCGATCTCTGCAACAGCTCGTGTGACGCTTAGTGCATTATTGATTGAAATGAACTACAAATTTTTGCTGCGTCTCTATCGCTCCCCTTCATATATGTTTCGGGCAAAGATGTGCACTTCAGCTCAGTGCCTTAAATGTTCCCACTCTCCTGCTACTCTTGGACATCAGTTTTGGACCTGTGTGAAGGTGCAAACATTTTGGCAACAGCTTCAAGGACATATCCGGAGTATGTGGACCTACAATTTTGCTTTTAGTCCAGTTAAGTTGTTCACGTTGGACCGCCTCCTGCTCGCTTCCCCGAGAGGGTTTCGGAGCTTTATGGCTCGTGCATTGCTGGATTTCCCCAGATTCCCCTATTTTATCTCACTGGCGCACTTTGATGTTACAACAGGCTTCCATGGATCGCTTACGAATTTCTTCCTTGGATACACCACTTGGTCAGACTTTTAGTCTTTGCTGGGAACCCTTCTGGCTTACATTGACTCCTAGAGCTCGAAGTCATCTGCTTAATGTCTGATTTACTACACTGACTTAGTTCCTGTAATGGAGACTGTATTTTTTGTACTGTTTTTGTATGTTTCTGGTTATTTGGGAAGGGCTGGATTGGGGGGGTGGGCGGGCGGGGTTTTTGGTTGGTGGTGAAGTTCGGAAGATTGTTGGTATTCATGTATTTCTGTGAACACCATGTTCTCTTACAGTGTATTGTTATTTTTGGAAAAACTAATAAATATATATTAAAAAAAAAAATGGGACTGGAAAAAACACACTTTCCTCCCAAATCAGGAAAACTTTGTGAAAAAATTCTTGTCTCTGCACACTCCTAGGATTATATAAATTGTGAATATGAAACTGTCTATTGATTATGAATTATTTTTCTTTGAATTATATATGCATTTATGAATTGAACATTTAATAAGTTAGAAACTTTAATAAGTTAGAAACAGTTCCATAAATTAAAATGACATCCTCTATAATAAAACCCTAAGCGTGCATGCGCACTTAGGGTTTTGTGATAACTGCCACCGTGCTGTGTCCCTCCGTGCCGAATTCCATTTTGGAACACGGAGGCAGGGAACATGCCGGCGACTCTCCCCTCCCGCCCTCACTGACCAACCGCTGCCGACGGCGCTGCTTCTCTTCAAAGCAGCCTCCTAAGGATCACGGCCGGCTGTAGTGAACCTCGCAGGCCGCTTTGCGCCTCAGTAGCACGTTCCCTCTGACGTACACGATTGCGTTAGAGGAAACGTGCTACCGAGGTGCAGAGCAACCTGCGAGGTTTGCTACAGCCGGCCGCAATCCTCAGCAGGCTGCTTTGAAGAGGAGCATCAGCAGTTCAAAAACATCAGGAAGTCGGCTGAAGGGGGAGCAGGGAAGAGGGTCAGGGGGAGCAGGTAAAGAGTGCTGCTGGACTAGGGGAGCAGGGAAGAGGTGCTGCTGGAAAGGGGGAAGGGAAAAGGGCTGCTGCTGGACAGGGGGAGCAGGGAAGGGGTGCTGCTGGACACGGGGGAAGTAAAAGGAAGGGAGAAGGGCTACTGCTGGACAGGGGGAACAGGCAAGGGGTGGTGGTGGACAGCTGAGGAAAGAGAGAGAAAGACAGAAAGAAAGACAGACAGAAATTGGCCAAGGAGAGAGAGAGAGAAAGAAAGAAAGACAGACAGATACATCTATTCTAGCACCCGTTAATGTAATGGGCTTAAAGACTAGTTTATTATAAGCTAGCAGAATTGCCCTATAGAAGTTATTCACTGAATTTCAAATGGGTAGAGTAAAAATCAAAAGATACATAAATGGACTAGGGGAATGGCGTTATTCTAGATTCATGAGGAAAAGCAGCTCAGCAAGAGGTCCTTACCGTAATGTGTTATGGGAATCAGAGAATCCATTTGTTTCTGTATCTTTCACTATTGTCCAATCAAAGGCGAGGCCTGCCAGCGTAGTAAAAGTATTGCCTATGGAAAAGAGACGAATAAACCAAAAAATTAGGTCAATTAAAGGAGACAACCAAGCAAAAACTAAATATTAAGAATGAAAGAAGTATTTTACAAAGGCCTGATGACACTTGCCTATGAATTGGCAATATTACTTTACAGTTTCTTAGCACAGCATTGATCCTAGAGATTTTATAAGTTGTGATACCTTTCACTAAATTGAAAAAAAGTTTAAAAAAGAAATTATAGTTTAAAAAAGGCTGTGCGCCCAAATGTTTGATCGTGCACAGTATTATTTTCACACAAAGTTAAGCAATTCTTCTCTCATCCAGCGATACACATACCCCTCTGAATAATCTTTTTGATCTCGCTGAAATTTTGTAAGTTTTTTTTTTATTCGCAATTCTTCCTTGAATTTCTCAATTTTAGACTGTGACTCAGAAAATTGCTGTTGGCAATCATTCTCCTCCTTATAAGTCTCCAATTGCTGAAACTCAGCTTTATCATATCCCCTCTCTCCTGTCTTATGGAGCATACATATTAAGGTCTCTAAGTCTGATCACTAACCAATTTTGTAGCAACCTTCTGGACAGACTCCATCCTATTTATATCTTTTTGAAGATGCGGTCTCCAAAATTGCATTTGAAATGGGGCCTCACCAGAGACTTGTACAAATACATCATCACTTCCTTTTCCTATTGGCCATTCTCCTTATGCACTCAAGCATCTTCCTGGCCTCCGATTGTACTATGCAAATGTAGTATAACAAGATCATTAATATTTAAATGGTAATACAATGAGGAAATACAACAGGCGATTCTCAAAAAGTAATGCCCCTTGATTTACAATATTTACTGGCAGAGTCTAAGCTGTCATAGCCTTACTTTCCTGTCAGTATCTGAGCGGTGACTGGCTCAGGCACTGACAGGAAAATAAAACAGCTCATACCCACCACCACGAATGACCTCGATTCCCTTCCCCTCCCGCCGATGGCCCCCGAACTCCATGCAGATCAGCAGGAAGGATGCCCACTCCCTCCTGCTTCAAGATTAGGGGGACCCTCCCATGCCCTGACAGCAAAACTCCCCCCCCCACCCAAAACCTCCCACCACACCAAGCTCCCAAGACAAAATCCTGATGGTCTAGTGCAGGGGTAGGCAATTCCAGTCCTCGAGAGCCGGAGCCAGGTCAGATATTCAGGATATCCACAATAAATATGCATGAGATAGATTTGCATCTCAAGGAGGCAGTGCATGCAAATCCATCTCATACATATTCATTGTAGATATCCTGAAAACCTGACCTGGCTCTTGAGGACTGGAATTGCCTACCCCTGGTCTAGTGGGCCATCCCCCCCCCTTCTCACCTCCTCTTAACTTTTTTAGAAGACCAACAGCAGGGATGCTCACTCCCTCCTGCTGGCAGGCCTGCCTCTTTAAAATGGTGGGCCTTCCGTTGCCTGGGCCAATCAGGGCCTTAGGCCCCTCCCAGTGCATCCCAGGATGCACCAGGAAGGGGAAGACCTGCTATTTTGAAGAGATGGGCCTGCTGGCAGGAGGGAGTGAGCATCCCTCCTACAGGTCTTCTAAAACAGGTATTAGAGTGTTGGAGGGGGGACGGCCCACTAGACCACCAGGGCTTCATGGTTGGGGGGGAGCTTGCCATCAGGGGGAGTCTCCCAGCATGGGGTTCCCCGACTTTAGCAGAAGGGAGTGGACATCCCTCCAGCTGATTTAAAAAAAATACCTAGATGTTGGAGGTGTGGGGTACTTCCATTACATTGGGAGGAGGTTTTTTTTTTTGTTTAATAGGCCCAGCTCTTGTGTGTGCATACACAACAGCTGCACCCATTAAAATAAATCAGCCTTTCCTCTCCCTGCTTGCTGGTTTGGGCAGGGAGAGCACGGACTGGTTTTTTGGGGGGGTTTTTTGGGTGGGGGGTTTGCAGGCAGGAGGAGGAAAAGCTGTGCTAGTGATTTACTCTTCCGAACAAACACCAGGCAAAGTTCTTCCCCCCTCCCTTTTCCAGTGATTCTCTGCAGAAATAGCATGCATATACTGTATTTTTCGCTCCATAAGATGCACCTGACCAAAAGACGCACCCACCTCTAGAGGAGGAAAAACCAAGAAAAAACTGAACCAAATGGTGTGCCCTGTCCCCGCCCCCCCCTCTGGTGGTCTTGTGGTAGACCAGGACAGGGTACAGGGCACATCTAGTGGCAGCCAGCCTCCAGCCAGACAGCCTTCCCCCCCCCCCAATGCAGCCAGCTGCCAGCCATCCAGCACCTCCCCCCAAGCCAGCCCATCCCAAGCCAACCCTCCTGTACTTTTTAAAATCCTGCCCACCCATCCCCTGCTTGTGGGTCTGTCGGCTCCAGCACTCACCCCTTGCTTGTGGGCCCAGCAGTTCCAGCCGGGTTCCCTCCCTCCCTGCTGTGGCACCTACCTTGCAGACGGTGCTTAAAGTCTTCGCTCTGCCGTGGCGCACAGATCAGGAGCGCGGACGTCAGGAGCAAGCTTTACGCTCTCCCACTCAGCCCCATGCTGCTTTCCAAATGGCTGCCGTAGGGTCTCGGGACTCACAAGAACCTACGGCAGCATGCATATTCATTGAGGAAATCCTGAAAACCGTAACCTGATTGACTGTTTTGTTGTTATTGTTGTTGATTTGGTTTTTTTTTTTTTGTTTTGGGGGGGGGTCTATGCAGAAAGATCAGGAACATCTGGCCTATGATGCAAACAGTCGCATGTTTTCAGGATCAAGAGTGTAAGATTGCTTAAACACGTAATAGGAATTTAAATGATGTCTTGTGCAAGGCTGACGTTTGGACTGTCCAGGAGGAGGGAGAGGTGGGTCATTTTTGTTCTGGAAAGTGTGCAGCTGTGGTGTTATGCAAGAGGGAACGGCTGCACAAGTTCCTGGCAGAAAAGTGGTGAAATTGCGCTCTTATACAACATGTGAAACAAGAGGAGTGGTGTATGGGATGACGTGCCCTTGCGGGTTAACCTATATTGGTCACCCTGCCAGATGTTTCAAGACTCGGTTATTTGAACATCCAACATCAGTCACAAAAAAGAAGTTGACATCCTGACCCGCCATTGTGTCAAAGAACGGCATGATTTTGATGATTTTGTGTGTTTTGTGCTAGAACACATTCCTGTTATCCCACTGAGGGGCAATGTGAAGAGGCTTTTTTACCAGCATGAATAGCGCTGGATTTTCTTTTTGGATACTATTTGACCTAATGGCCTTAATCAGCGGATGGAGTGGGTGGCATTCTTTGGATGAGTGACAGTTTGAAGAATGAATGGCAGTTGTATGGACGAATGACAGCCGTTTATTGGCTGTTGCTATGATATTGTAACCCGGAAGTGCTACCGGAAGTTGGATCCTGCAGTTCCTTTTTTAGCAAGGGGCGTTTCTTGTGCCGGTGTGCATGGAAGAGGAGTGAAGTTTTCCAGCTGATACATTCCCTGAGGAACCCTTTGAGAGGCGAAACAAGGCACTTGTTGGAGGATTGGGTATGGATTCTGGATTGTACATCTAAATGGTGCCGTGGTGTTTTCATCTATAGTCTGGCCAGACATTTTCTACCAGCACAGCACGGCGTTTCAGACAAATCGTCCCAAGCTAAGTAAAACTTTTTTTGCTTTTCCTGTGCACAGTGATGGGTATATTACCCTTTTGATAATTACATTTCAGTGATGGTGAAGTTTTTTTTCCCAGTGATAGTACATAAGCAGCTAAACTGTATTGAAGTTGTTTACTGCTGCATTGAAATTTTTGAGGCTTTTTCTCCACTGGTTTGTGAAATGGTTATCGGGGGGGAGTGTAACCCATCTCTGGTGAGTAATATTTTGTAGTTAAATTTTGGGATTTTTTTCTATTACTCTTTGGGTTTTTTTCTTGAAAGATGTTTAAATATCTCTGTGGTGTTAATGTACAGGAAGTGAGTCTTTTTCAAAAGAAGGAAAACTCTGGAGGAGAGGGCATAAGATGAAGTTAAGAAGCGAAAGGCTCAGGAGTAATGTAAGAAAATACTTCTTTACAGAAAGGATGGCAGATGCATGGAATAGACTCCCGGTAGAGGTGGTGGAGACAAAGACTATCTGAATTTAAGATAGTGTGGGGCAAGCATGTGGGATCTCTTAGGGAGAGGAAGAGATAATGGATGCTGTTGATGGGCTGACTAGATAGGACATTCGGCCTTTATCTGCTGTCATATTTTCTATGTTTCTATCAGCCAGAGAAGGAGATACGAAAAGACGCGTCATGTATTAATTTCCAGTGTGCCTCCTAGTGGCCACAGGTAAATCAGCACCCAAGGTTGATAAATGGATTTTTATTATGTTTTTGGAATAAGGCTTATAGAAGCTTATCTATTTTAGTATAAATAATCTGTATTGTGCATACTTTGTTTGAATGAGTTAGGGTCGTACTTTGTCAGTTAGTATCTTTTATTGAATTGTGTTATTTCCTTTTATAAGACACTGTTATCTGGCTCTGTATTTTAAATACTTTGGAATTTATTGTGTAAACCGCCAAGAACTGATGGTGTGGCAGTACACAAAAATAAACTATTATTATTATTATTATAAAGACAAGATCTGAACAGGGCCTCATGCACTCATAATGATAGTCTTGGATCTCTTTTGAATGGAATCTAGAATCCTAACAAACCTGACACCACTATTGAATCATAAATGCTACTTAGAATAATCAAAACCTTGCTGCGGAGGACACTATTATAGATTTCATGCTTTGCTCAAAGATATAGGATTTTGGACAGCATTAAAACTTGATCAGTGGCTTTGTAGTAAATGGCGTAAAATACAAACAAAGTTAACAAGCAAAATTTCATTTTTTTAAATTGAGTTTTTCTGGAGCACTGGTTATTTGTTTTAATTGCCTTATTTGCCAATAAAATGTAGTAAAATATTTTTTGCATGCAATTCTTGCAGTATGCACTATTAATTAGCTGACAGTTCAACTAAACCCACATCTTAAACCTCTTATGAAAGTTCCACATCCAGCCTCTGAATTTCTCCTCCATCCTTATGGGGTTCATAGACAGTAACGCGGAAGACAAAGGTGTGCGCCGACAACTGAGCGCAAGATGGAGGTGCGCGCCGAAGAAAAAGACTGTTTTTAGGGGCTGCGACGGGGGGGACGTGGGGGGGGAACCCCCACTTTACTTAATACAGATCGCGCCGCATTGTGGAGGCGTTGTGGGGGGCTTGGGGGGTTGTAACCCCCCACATTTTAGTGAAAACGTAACTTTTTCCCTAAAAACAGGGAAAAAGTTAAGTTTTCAGTAAAATGTGGAGGGTTACAACCCCCCAAACCCCCCACAACGCCCCCACAATGCGGCGCGATCTGTGATAAGTAAAGTGGGGGGGGGGTTCCCCCCCACATCCCCTGTCGTAGCCCCTAAAAACAGTCTTTTTCTTTGGCGCGCGCCTCCGCGCTGCGCTCAGTTGTCTGCTCGCGCCTTTGTCCCGGCGCGCTTTTGACCTGACACCTCCTTATGGCACCCTCTAAGCCTAGAAATAACAGAGCAGCAGCAGATTCAAACTAGCTGGAGCCTCACAACTGAAGTCCAACCTTATAGTTGTCAGCCAGACATGTTATGGGGCCTCATTGCCCGAAGAACCAAGTACTAGATGATATTGTTACTGACTTCCAATGCATCTGCTGCACCATGTGTGCAACCTGACTCATCTAAGACTCTTCCCAAATGTTGATCTCCAATTACCCTTATTAGAAAAAAACAGAAGAGAAACTCTGGACATAAGAATACCCTTACTGGGTCAGACCAATGGTACATCAAGCCCAGTAGCCCGTTCTCAAGGTGGCCAATCCAGGTCACTATACCTGGCCAAAACCCAAGGAGTAGCAACATTCCATTATCTCAGAGTAAACAAGATTCCGGAATCCCAAAGAGTAGCAACATTCCACGCTACCAATTCAGGGCAAGTAGTGGCTTCCCCCATGTCTCTCTCAATAACAGACTATGAACTTTTCCTCCAGGAACCTGTCCAAACCTTTCTTAAAACCAGCTACGCTATCTACTCTTACCACATCTTCTGGCAACGCATTCAGAGCTTAACTATTCTCTGAGTGAAAAATAATTTCCTCCTATTGGTTTTAAGAGTATTTCCCTGTAACTTCATCGAGTGTCCCTTAATCTTTGTAATTTTTGACGGAGTGAAAAATCGATCCACTTGTACCCGTTCTACTCCACTCAGGATTTTGTAGACTTCAATCATATCTTCCCTCAACTGTCTCTTTTCCAAGCTGAAGAGCCCTAACTGATTTAATCTTTCCTCATATGAGAGGAGTTCCATCCCCTTTATTATCTTGATTGCTCTTTTTTGAACCTTTTCTAGCGCTACTATATCTTTCTTGAGATAAGGAAACCAGAATTGAACGCAATACTGCAAATGAAGTTGCACCATGGAGTGATACAGGGGCATTATGACATTCTTAGTCTTGTTAACCATCCCTTTTTTTAATAATTCCCAGCATCCTGTTTGCTTTTTTGGTCGCCACCGCACATTGGCTGGAAGGTTTCATCGTATTGTCTACAATGACACCCACCTTTTCTTGAGCGCTAAGCCCCAAGGTTGACCCTAGCATCCGGTAACTGTGATTCAGGTTATTCTTCCCAATGTGCATCACTTTGTATTTGTCCACATTATAGTTTATAGTTTATATAGTTTATAGTTTATTCAATTTTTGATTAAACGCTTTTTCGTTTCTTCAAAGCGTTGTACAGAATAAAAATAACTTTACAGAAAAAAGTAATAAAACATTTAATACAAACTTTTTAAGATCAACATGGCTGACGTATTGGGTAATTATAGACAGACATGCAATAGACACGATTGGTAAAGAGGGTAAGAAATACAATTGATAAAATAAAAATAAGAAACATTTAAGGTAAACACGAAAGGAATTAGGGGGAGGGTTATAAGTTAAAAACAAATATTAATTATTTAATCTCTAAAATGTGCCTCTTTTTTTTTTTTCAGTTAAAAGCTTCATTAAAAAGGAAACATTTTAAGTTGCTTTTAAATTTTTTTAAGTTTTTTTCCATTTTTAAATATAGTGGAAGAGTGTTCCAGATTGTAGGGGCTGTAACTGAAAAAATTGAGGTACGGCGTGTGCCAATATTTTTTAGGGAAGGAATGTTGAGGTTAAATTGAGATATGGACCTTAAGGATCTTGGTCACTGGTCATCTTGGTCATCTGTCACTTGGACGCCCAGTCTTCCAATTTCCAAGATCCGCCTGCAAATTTTCACAATCCGCATGCATTTTAACAACTTTGGACAGTTTCGTGTCATCTGCAAATTTAATCACCTCACTCGTCGTTCCAATTTCCACATCATTTATAAATAAGTTAAATAGCACCAGTCCTAGTACAGACCCCTCGGGCACTCCACTGTTTACTCTCCTCCATTGAGAAAAATGACTATGTAACCCTACCCTGTTTTCTATCTAATAACCAATTCTTAATCCACAATTAAACTTTGCATAGATCTTAATTTTATTAAAAGATGAACTGAACATATGAAGTAAACAATTTTAAGAATACTTAAGACTGCAAAAATTTTCAAGAATGAAAAGCTTCTAACACACTTATCCAGAACATTAGTTGCTGAACTGTATGTGTTTCATGTAAATACCAATTACAAATGAGTTGATCTCTAATATCAATATTAAACTATTTTTTGTTTGATCTTGCATTCTAAGACATAATACGCCACAGCTTCCACAAACATAGCTGGTTTTGGGAACAGGCCAATTCAAATATTGAACAAAAAACTGTGGCCAAATGTTTAAAAAAAAAAAACCAACCCACAAAAAAAAAACCAAACCCCAAGCTCTGTATGTTAGTTCAATATGCTATGACATCAGCCAGAGAATTTTATTCTCTTTTTGTCAAATTTTTATAACCTTTTTGGGGCATAGTCTATAAATGGTGCCTTAAGTTAGGCAATTAATTTAGGCCCCCTTTTTACGAAGCCACATCAGGCTTTTTTTAATCGCTGGTCGTGATGGTATTAGCCTAAACTTTAATGATTATCTGATTTATTTTATTTTGATTTGTCTTATTATCTAATGATAATCATATTTTCTACATACAAGTGTATTCTTGTGGTTTATTTGAAAAGGCGCAAATAAAATATATCGCTCACAGGAAATGGCTCGAGAGACTACGGGAGCTCAAGGCAGCCATTTCCTGTGAGATCTGCACGGGGCAGGAGCGTGGGAAGATTGCTCCTGCCCCGAAAACCCGCTAGATCACCAGATAAGGCTTAAAGGGGGGCTTACAGGGCTTAAAATAGCCCAAAAAATTTAAATGGTTTTTTTTTGTTGTTTTAAAAATCGCGAATAACCGAATTCGTGGATGCTGAAACCGCAGATTCGGAGAGGGAAGTGTATAACATTTTCATCTTTGTTTTCCATTACTTTCCTGATAATTCCTAAAATTCTATTTGCTTTCTTAGTCACCTCTGCACATTGGGTTGAGGGTTTTAATGTATCCTCAACAATGACACCAAGATCATATTCCTGGACAGTGACTCCCAACATAAAACCTTGCATCATGTAGCTATAAGTTCAGGTTCACCTTTCCCCACATACATCACTTTGCATTTGCTCACATTGAACGTCATCTGCCATTCTGATGTCCAATCTCATAAGATCCCCCTGCAATTTTTCACATGATCCAACTAAGAATCATCTCTCATTTGACTCGTAATCCTTCCTTCATTTGCAGTATCCTTTCCCTTCTCCAAGTCCTATTTGGAACTTTCAGCAATAATGTAACTAGGTAGCAAGTTCCCACATCATTCTACTATTGGCACGCACATTACTAATATAGAAACATAGACCACCCTTTGTACCAAACAGATACAACTATGATATCTGAAACCATTCTTTTCTTTTTGACACTTCAGTAAGGAAGATTTAGCTCACACTTTAATTGTAGCTCAAGACAAGTTAGACTGTAAACACTCCAGGTACTTGAATGTAAATTTGCGCCTGAGATAATGGAGTTGGGTGACTTGCCTAAGATCAGGCTTCCTTGGTTCTCAGTTCACTGCTCTAATAATCATTAGTCTACTCCTCCACTCAATTATCCTCTCATTGCTTTGATTCATCTCCTTTCAATTATTATGCAAAACCTCTTCCATAACTTGTAGTTGTATCCAGTCAAGCCAGAGAATATGCGTCAAAATGTCCTTGAAAAGACAACACCTCGAAATCTCCTTGGGTCTATACTTCACAACCCTTTCCCTTTTACTGATCTCTACTTCAACACACAGCACCTTTGCTTTTTGTTTCACAAATATAAAATCATTAATGTAACACATTAACAAAAGCATAAGTATTGATTAAGATTTTAAAATGTCTGTATTGAAACCATCCCAGGAAACGCAAACTCTGCATTGTAACACCATTACAAAGCTCAGATAAACCACTCTGAATTGACTCCCCCAGTCATTAGCAGCAGTATATAACTTTTCAATTAACAATATATATATAAGATGTGCAGAATCTTCATCACTCTTACCTTCAGAATCCAAAGCCTGAATTTTCAACTCCAGTGGTGAATCTTCAAGATAAAGTTCTCTTGTTGTGGACACGATCTGGATATCGTTGATAATATCAACAATTGCATCACAACGAAGCACTTGACCAGTCACTTCAACAGACATGTACAAATAAGTAGATTAGATTAGCATGCAATATCATTGTCCTTAGAACCATCTGAGCAAAGATGATAGCCTATACCCACTGTAAAAATATCTGAACAGCTTTCATTCTTCAATGTTAATGCATATAGGAACCAAATTGAGTACGCTTTCATATGGGAAGAGGGAAAAATGGTAAAAAAAAAAAAAAAGAGAGAGACAGCAATTTCTAAAACTTCTTCTTATGTACTTATACTTATTAACCCCTCATATAGTCGAGTATATAAGTTGAGAAATTTAGGTTAAAAAAAAAATCCTTAAATAAAACCCCCAGATTTATGAGAAAACATCCATAGAAGAAAAACAAAAAAAATTGATGTAATCCTCTCCTCCTCCCTGTCGGTGGTTCGAGCAGCATCACAATCTCCTGCCCACCCCCCTGCCATGTTAGAGGGCACGCTCCAGAGCAAACCTCAAGGGATGTACTTCTGCAGCGTCAGTGCTATAAGTAAAACAATTGAGAATTTAAGGTACATGGGGGGGGGGTTAAGGGGGACGATTATGATGCTGTTCCTACTGTGGACGTGAGTGTGGGGAGGCAGCAGAGTGGACATGCCCCTACGCTGTGCAGACCTCCAGCTTAACTTCATGAAAGCACACAGGTATTTTTAGCTGATTTATTGGGTATAAGTTTCACCCCCAGATGATATAGACAGCTACATTAGTACTTATCTGACTAAACACTGTTATTCCGGAGATTACACTACATTATTCAATATTTCTATTCCATCCATAGCCAGTTATAGTTCAGAGAGGTTCACAAAATAAGAAGCTGGTTATAATTGTTAAAGCAATTACAAAGATGGAGAAGGTTGACTAGTATTGATGGTAGTGCGCAGATGATAAGTTCTAGAGAACACAGGTAGTTTAGAAAGGCTCTGTATTACTACTAATCATTGCTATAGTGCTACTAGGCATATGCAGCACTGTATACATGTACTTTCTCTATCCCTAATGGGCTCATAATCGGGAGGGGGGGGGATTTTGTATAAACAAACAAACAAACCAAGAAACTTAAAACAGGTAGCTTTTCAATTAAAAACAAAAGTTCTTGAAAAAATAAAAGGAAACAGCCGGGTCTACGAAAACAGAAGGTACTTCAAAGTAGAGGTCTGCACGGGAACGGGGATCACGGGAATCCCCCCTAACCCACAAGACTCCCACGGGGACCCCCCCTCTCGCTCACAGGACTCCCACAGGGACCCCCCTCTAGCCAATGGGACTCCCACGGGGATGGAAGGCTTTGGAAGCAGGGTTCGTTCATATAATATAATGGACACGTCAGCCTTAGTAAAAGAGGGGGTTTATAAGTTAATTACCTGAACAGAAAACAAAAAAAGGGTTCCACCAAAGAGATTCCACAAGGAAAACAGCAGCGCAAACACAAAAGAAACTGTGGCATTGATGATCCTGCCAGAAGTAATTGCTGCTTTTTATGGGGACGGGCAGGGATGGAGGTAATTCTTTGCGGGGATGGGTGGGGATGGAGAGGATCCTGACAGGGACAGGTGGGGATGGAGAGGATTCTGGCAGGGACAGGCGGGGATGGAGAGGATTCTGGCAGGGACAGGTGGGGACGGAGAGGATTCTGGCGGGGACAGGTGGGGACGGAGAGGATTCTGACGGGGACAGGTGGGGACGGAGAGGATTCTGGCGGGGACAGGTGGGGACGGAGAGGATTCTGGCAGGAACAGGTGGGGACGGAGAGGATTCTGGCGGGGACAGGCGGGGAAGGAGAGGATTCTGGCAGGGACAGGTGGGGACGGAGAGGATTCTGGCAGGGACAGGTGGGGACGGAGAGGATTCTGGCAGGGACAGGTGGGGACGGAGAGGATTCTGGCAGGGACAGGCGGGGACGGAGAGGATTCTGGCGGGGACAGGCGGGGATGGAGAGGATTCTGGCAGGGACAGGCGGGGACGGAGAGGATCCTGGCAGGAATGGGTGGGATTTCTGTCCCCGCGCAACTCTCTACTTCAAAGGCACTGTATACATTATGCATATACTTTCTTTATCCCTAATGGGCTCATAATAGCAATAGAGAGCTAAGTGACTTTCTCAGGGTCAAAAGGAGCTGCAGTAGGAATTGGACTCATTTCCCCAGGATCAAAACCCACTGTAGCTCCTTGTGACCCTGGACAAGTCACTAGGCTACTGATCTTTGTTAGCAGACATAAGAACAGAGAATAAAAGGCGAATGGAACCGAGAATAACCAGGCCTGGTGCCTCAAGTCCGATATCTGTGTTCTATATAAAATGGAGCTCCATAAATTTGCTTATAACTCACGATGGCCACGCTGACCTAATTTAACCTTACAAAAGATACCGAAAGCCAACAGGAGAAAATTATAGTTGTGACCCTTTTTGAGACTTATATGGACAGATTGCTTTATTTTTTTTCAGGCAACAACTATGTTCGATGAATTCTTGGCTGGTGTGGTCAAAAAGGATATGAGGTACATCTTTCTGAAGTTCTTAATTTTGTATACCATGCTACACTAATCATTTCAACAAAAATATGATCCCAGATATAATAAAAACAAGAATAGCCATACTTAGTCAGACCAATGGTCCATCTGGTCCAGTATCTTGTTTTCACAGTGGCCAATCCAGGTCACGAATATCTGGAAAAAACCCCATATGGTAGCAACATTCCAGGTTACTGATCCCAGGGTAAGCATTGGCTTCTCCATGTCTGTCTCAATGTCAGACTATGAACTTTTTTCTTCAGGAACTTGTCCAAACCTTTACCAACAACTTTAACCGCTGTTACCACATCCTCTGTCAATACGTTCCAGAGCTTATAAGTGAAAAAAATATTTTCTCCTATTGGTTTTATTTTCCTGAGCCCACCACCAATTAAATTCATCCTATGCCCTCTCATTCCAGAGCTTCCTTTCGAATGAAAAAGACTCGACTCATGCACATTTATACCACGTAGGTATCTAAAGGTCTGTCAAGTAATAAAAGAATAACAATGTAACTTCAAAAATAATTAAAACAAAAAACCGTGGATACAGATGTTCTGGAGATAATTTATTATACAATGACATGTTGGGCATTATCAAAAAAGGTATCACTACCAGAACGAAAGAAGTTATCCTGCCACTGTATCGAGCAATGGTGCGCCCACATCTGGAATACTGCGTCCAATACTGGTCGCCATACCTCAAGAAGGACATGGCAATACTCGAGAGGGTCCAGAGGAGGGCAACGAGGATGATAAAGGGTATGGAGAACCTTTCATATGCCGAACGGTTGGACAGGCTGGGGCTCTTTACCCTGGAGAAGCGGAGACTGAGAGGAGACATGATAGAAACTTATAAAATCATGAAAGGCATAGAGAAGGTGGAGAGGGACAGATTCTTTAGACTAGCAGGGACAACTAAAACAAGAGGTCATTCAGAAAAACTGAGAGGAGACAGATTCATAACGAATGCAAGGAGGTTCTTCTTCACTCAGAGGGTGGTGGACACCTGGAACGCGCTTCCCGGAGAGGTGATAGGACAGAGTACAATTCTGGGGTTCAAAAAGGGACTGGATGATTTCCTGGAAGCAAAGGGAATAACAGGGTGCAGATAGAGGTTTACCTTACAGGACATTGAGCGAATAGGGTATGGATATTTTAGGTTAGGTAGGGAACACTTTCAGGTCATGGACCTGGGGGGCCGCCGCGGGAGCGGACTGCCGGGCACGATGGACCCCTGGTCTGACCCGGCAGAGGCAATGCTTATGTTCTTATGTTCTTATGACATATAAAAACATGAAAATACAATGATAAAAAATACAGTGGTAAAAATCCAACCGGACCCTACACGGTCTGTGTTTCGGCAAACACGCCTTCCTCAGGGGTCCAATTGTTTGCAAACTCACATATAAAGAATTGGACTGAAAACAATCTATTGTCTTTAAACATGTGAGCAAAGAACACTGCAGACAACCTGAAGTAGCAAAAACACGCCAGTGGTGGAAGCACTTGTAAGAAATATACTTTTTTTGTTGTTGTTGTTGTTGTTAGTATGGTATGTATTGCTGGCTGTTTGTCTGTTGGTATGGTTGTGGTATGAGTGGGATAAGGGATCAATTTACCATAAAAGGTTAGTACAGCTATGGCTCGTTCTCCAGGAGGATGCCCTCTTAGGGCATCTAACCAGTTCTCCTTTATGGGGAGCATTGCACCACTTGTGAATAGCTAAGATGACGCATTTTTGTAGTATATGAACTCTGCATTTGCTAATATTCATTTCTGCTCCCAGGTGGTTGATTCTTTCTGTTATCCTCCCTGGACAGAAATATACGGTACATTTAATCAAAATGGTAGAGAAAAAAGCCTCAAGATATATAAATATGACAGGGCAATCCACCAAGGATTTTTAGCCACTCCTAATCTTATCACTGGCAAAAAAAAAAACCTCTCCACCTTAGCAAAATGCAGCTTTCTAAACAGGAACAAAATCTACCACTGTGCACAGGGAAAAGGAAAAACAGTAGCAACTTAGCTCAGTACGCTGGCATTCTCCTTCTCAATGCATTGTTACTTAGCACACTCCACAGAATTCTCATGGTCAGCGTCGTTCTCTCCAACAAGGTCCTCGTTTCGCCATGAAATGGCTGCGTCAGAGAGCTGTTTTCAAATCAATACTTCATGTTCTTGCTCCAACTCTGTGCACTGAACGGCACCAAGACGAGCCTGGGATTTTAACGGCTGTAGTATCTCCATATCTGGAAACGTCACCTCCGAATCGATGACATCGCCCACCTCTTTCAAAAAACTTCGAATCCTAATAAAAGCCACACCATTCAACCCGATAGTTTAAACCCCTAGACCAAATTGTGTCACAATTTTAAAAAAATCCACCGCTGTTCATGCTGGTATAGAACAAATTTAACATTGCCTCTACATTGTGGAATTGGAAAATGTTCTAAAATACCGTATGTGAATCCATCAAAGGAATGTTTGTTTTCAAAACAGTGGAAGGTGAGTATATCTATTTGTCTGTTATGACTGATGTTATTCCGATGTTCAAATAATCTAGTTTTCAGGGCCTGGGCAGTGTGACCAATATACCGTAGCATAGGCCACACCATCATGTATGCCACCCCAACTGATTCACAGGATGTCAAAGATTTAAGCCCAATAACAAATTATAGCTCGGTATAACTACATCCCAGTCACAGTTCTCTGTGAACCACATCTCCGTGATTGCCACTATATCCAACTCTTCTTCCAACACAGCTTCTAGATCCAGAATCTTGTTTCCCATACTTTTAGCATTAGTATATACTGCTTTCCAGACATTGCTCCCTTTTCCCATCTGTGTAGAGGTATTCAGTGATTTACTTACCCGAGGGCTTTGATCACCCTGCCCCATCACTTCTAGTTTAAAATCCTCTTCAGTAGATTAGCCAGGCTGCCACCGAAGACACTTCTTCCCTTCTTTGATAGATGTATACCATCCCTGCTGAGCAGCCCTTAGAAAATCATTCCATGGTCCAGGTTGCTGAAACGCTCTCGCCAACATCCACTTAAGCACACATTGATCTCCAGGATGCGTAATTCTCTGACCTGACCCTTACTGTTGACATGGAAGATGGGCGAGAATACAACCTGAACACCTGACTACTTCACCTTCTCTCTCAAAGCCACAAAGTCACTTTTGATATGTTTGCAAGGATACCTGGCAGTATCACTAATGCCGACATGGATGAGCAGCATCGGATAATAGTCATCAAGCTTGATGAGTTTTGGCAATCTCTCCGTAACATCTTGGATTTTGGCACCAGGCAGACAGTATACCTCCCAGGACATCATGTCTGGTATGCAGATGGAGGCTTCTGTACATCTCAGAAAGGAATCATCAACCACCACTACCTTATGCCTCCTAGTGGTCATGAATCCAGCAATTTTAGGGATTTCAAGCTCTCCCTGGGATGCTCTCATCTCCTCTACTTCCAGGGCAGCATATTGGTTCTTCAGTTCAAGGGCGGGTGGAGTCACAGTATCAATCTTGCAGGGTTCTGTAATCTGAGTCAAACTGTCTTCCCTCAGCACAGCCTCTTCTTCCCAACTGCTGCAAATCTTTGACACCTCATGAACCATTTCATCAAATTTTCACGGATGCTTCTCAGTCTTGCCATCACCTCTCTCAGTTCCTTTACTTCAGGGGTGTCAAAGTCCCTCCTCGAGGGCCGCAATCCAGTCGGATTGCGGTTCTCGAAGAGGGACTTTGACACCTCTGCTTTACTTCCTTCATAAGGGATTCAAGCTGAAGACAGCTTGCACATGGAACCACTCACTCTGCCTGGGTAACATTTTCTGTCTGCACAGAGACAGAAACTGTAACCTGTGCATAAGCTTATTTTCTGTCTGCACAGAGACAGAAGCTGTAACCTGAGCATCAGCTTTGGTGACACAATGTTTCTCATAAGTACTTTCAAAGGTTTATAAACCTCATTAGTGTCTGCTGTATGAAAATAAACTTTCTTTCATACAGACAAGTGACACGCTGAGATTGATAGTACAATTTCTTTATTATCTCATGTAGTATAAATAGTCATACTCATCTCAGTCTATGCGGGTGGGGACAGCACTCCGACATAGAAACTATGTTTCGCCCTAATCGGGCTTTATCAAGGAAAGTCCCCCTTATGCCATACAGCTCATGCTTCCCGCGCTAAATTGTTCAGTCAGCTAGCTAAGGGGGACTTTCCTTGATAAAGCCCGATTAGGGTGAAACATAGTTTCTTTGTCGGAGTGCTGTCCCCACCCGCGTAGACTGAGATGAGTATGACTATTTATACTACATGAGATAATAAAAAAATTGTACTATCAATCTCAGCGTGTCACTTGTCTGTATGGAAGAAAGTTTGTTTTCATACAGCAGACACTAATGAGGTTTATAAACCTTTGAAAGTACTCATGAAGATATACCTTAGAGACCATATATTAATATAGTTCACTGAAACACTGGGTCTCTGGACATACTATTTGGAGTTATTTGGCTTGTACTATACAGTGTTTCTCAGCCATACTGTGGTTGCTGCAGTACTTACTCCTAGAAGAAAATGGAAAGAACAGAATAATCCTACCAAAGCAATGCCCTGTTCCTGGTTGTCTGAAGAGCCAAAAAAGCTCCGCCTTGAGGTGGGCAGGAAGAAATTAACCTCAAGGGTCACATGTGATCTCTTAAGTCCTCAGATTGTAAGCTCACTTGAGCAGGGACTGCCTCTTTTGTGACTGTACAGTGCTAAGTGCATCTGGTAGCAATCTAGAAATAATTAATAGTAGCAGTACTACCACATCTTCTGTGTTCAGCGAGATTTCTTTCAGTCCTTCTGCATCATCACCCTTGGAAACCAGGTACACAAACTAACTGTAAGCAATTGCTATTCATTTATATTATACATAATACTCACACAGAATACTTACATATGTCTTCAGCAAAAATGATGCTTGTCAGGCGTGTTGGCTGTGTTGAACGCGCCTGTACAACTGCCCTTTGGGAACAGTGATGTTCATCTAGATCTGTAGGGTCAATGCTGGCAACCTCTGGCCTAGTGGAGGACCTACAATTAATAACAACAAGCACAGCAGAATTACAGGGAAAACCATCGTGCCACCAAATGGAAGAGACAACAAAAGAAATTAAAGAGTGTTCAAAATCCTGATTGCGAAGTAAACCTGAAACAATTTTACTGTTCTGAATAGGAGAATGGACAAATGCGTACGTTTATATACTGCCTCCCAGACAAATTTGAATGTTTCATTGTAATAGAAACATAGAGTATGACGGCAGAAAAGGGCCGTCAGCCCAACAAGTCTGCCCAATCAAAGAACCCTCCCCCTAAAAGAACCCTCCCTCTAAAAGAACTCTCCCTCTAAAAGAACTCTCCCTCTAAAATAACCCTCCCCCTAAAAGAACCCTCCCTCTAAAAGAACCCTCTTTCTAAAAGAACCCTCTCCCTAAAAGAACCCTCCCTCTAAAAGAACTCTCCCTCTAAAAGAACTCTCCCTCTAAAAGAACCCTCCCCCTAAAAGAACCTTCCCCCTAAAAGAACCCTCTTTCTAAAAGAACCCTCTCCCTAAAAGAACCCTCCCTCTAAAAGAACTCTCCCTCTAAAATAACCCTCCCCCTAAAAGAACCCTCCCTCTAAAAGAACCCTCCCCCTAAAAGAAACCTCTTTCTAAAAGAACCCTCTCTCTAAAAGAACCCTCCCTCTAAAAGAACCCTCCCTCTAAAAGAACCCTCCCTCTAAAAGAACTCTCCCTCTAAAATAACCCTCCCCCTAAAAGAACCCTCCCTCTAAAAGAACCCTCCCCCTAAAAGAACCCTCCCCCTAAAAGAACCCTCCCTCTAAAAGAACCCTCTTTCTAAAAGAACCCTCTCCCTAAAAGAATCCTCCCTCTAAAAAAAACCCTCCCTCTAAAAGAACCCTCCCCCTAAAAGAACCCTCCCCCTAAAAGAACCCTCCCCCTAAAAGAACCCTCCCTCTAAAAGAACCCTCCCTCTAAAAGAACTCTCCCTCTAAAAGAACTCTCCCTCTAAAAGAACCCTCCCCCTAAAAGAACCCTCCCCCTAAAAGAACCCTCCCCCTAAGCATATTCCCCGGAGAGAACCCACACGTTTGTCCCATCGTCCCTTGAAGTCGAGCACGTTACTGGCCTCAACTACCTGACGTGGAAGACCAAGTTTTCCAAGTTTATTATAAGATTTGATTAATCGCCTATTCAAGGTTCTAGGCGATGTACAACATCAATTACAGATTTAGGGTATAAATACATATTTATAACAATTTAAAACAAATCAAATAGTCTGAAATACTTAACATGACTAAACATATACAATATAACATTCCAGCGATCAACCACCCTTTCGGTGAAGAAGTATTTTCTGATGTCACCATGAAGTCTCCCACCCTTGAGTTTGATCTAAAGCGGACAATACATTTTTAAGGTGGGCAAATTTGTGCTCCAGCTATAGATATGAAAAAATGAATGCCGATAGTTTGGGGCGCAGTAATTTATTTAAGCTGGTTTGGAGGCCGTTGACATCATATATTACCTCACTATAGTCGGTCTTTGATTATGAGTTGGTTTATTTTTGTACACATCCAGGAAAAGGGGGGGGGGGGGGGCTATTTCTGTCCTAATTTGACTTTTGAGTATGTCCACCTGGGGTGGGAAGAGGGTGAGAGGATATTTTTAATCTGAATAGGGTAAGGTTATTGGGATAGTCTATGTTTCTGTGTTTTATTGAATAATCATTGGGTGGGGGTGGGGTGGGAAAATGGTTGGTTATGCATATTTGTAAGCTGAATGTGCTTTTATTAACTTATTATATGATATGATATATATTTGTGTATTGCACTTTTGAAGTTTAGAAAATCAATA
Source organism: Geotrypetes seraphini (assembly GCF_902459505.1). Lineage (NCBI taxonomy): Eukaryota > Metazoa > Chordata > Amphibia > Gymnophiona > Dermophiidae > Geotrypetes > Geotrypetes seraphini. The sequence goes on from NC_047100.1 coordinate 9,871,612, forward strand.
AAGATTAAAAAATAAATAAATAATTAAATAATTAAATTATATATTTTAAAGTGCTTAGCAATAATCCATTAGTTACCGTAATGTATGAAGCGGCAGAGCAAATCAGGGCAGTAGAAGGGCCCGAAGCAGCGTGTGAAGACTGCTGCACATGCTGCTTGAATCGCCAGGTTCGTAGTAGGGTCTGCAGGAAGGGAAGGGAAGGGGGAGGGGCGACAAAGGACTCTGACTCCTCTGGTCTGTCGCGGAGGCCGGCCCGGCTCCATTTCTCGGTTCGTCCTGGAGAGGGGGGGGGGGGGGAGGAGGCGCTCTAAGTGTAAGGGAGCCGGGAGAGGAGCCACCACCGCCGCTGTGAACTTTAAAATAAGGGAGCCAGAGCCGGCAAGACCGCACATCACCTTGCGGTCTGCGAAAGAGGGAGCGTTAGCCACGGACCTATGGATCACGGATCACAAATCACGCAGGTATGAGTGCGCATGCGCGGCTAGCGTTTTATTATATAGGATACTTAATCGTTTATTTCTACTATAGGAGGCGGTTATAGAAAGCTTATTTTCATATACCATATGTGGTTTTTATTCTCCCTATGACTCTTAACTGCACCTCATAGAGGTGCTAAATTTTTTTGCAATCATGCCTTTGTGAAGCTGTTATCGTGCACACGTTAAGTGAGCCAGCGTTAGAGTAGACTGCTCAGAGGGCTCTGGCACTGGAAATGTGCGCGCCAAAGATTAGCTCAATTAGCATTCAAATGTAATCAAATAGATATTGACGAGGTCTTTCCCTATTCCCTCCCAATGAAATCTAAGATCAGTTCAGAGCAGGCATTAGGGTGTCTGAAGAGAGGATTTCCCATGATTCTGTGTGTAAAATCTCCTAGTTTTTATTCAACTTAGAAGCAGAAGGAAACCCGTGCAAGCCCCTAAGCACTGGCAGCGAGATAAATGTATGCAAGTCAGAGCAAACCTGAAACCGAAAGCACTGGCACAACCTTCAGAGTAAAAAAAATAAATAAATAAAAAAAATGGATGGCTTATATTTAAAGTTACAGAAAAACAGACACCAATGTAAGCTTCATCTTTGGGTTTGCCTGGTACATGTATACCAGCATGTTCCTCTCCCTTAACTTCCCAATGTTTAACGCTAACAGGGAACATATGATTTGCATGTCATTAATGTTGAGCATTGGGAAGTTGTTTTGTTGCACTATTTTGGTGGTAATTTTTTTCGCTTTTCCGTACAATAAAGAGGCACATTAGATGCATTTTGTTCATGAACGCACCTTAGATTCAGTGTATACAAAATCAATTTAGCATGCATTAACCTACAAATTAATGTACGTTATAATATTAGCAATTTAAAATTTGTTTTATTAAATTGAATATGTAAAATGAACTGAATAATGCCCCAGTATCAAGGAAAGTGTCTGAAAATGACCTACAAACAAGCCAAAAACTTCTACACTTAAATGATCTGGGGACCTTGCAGTCAATTATAACGTTCATAACCATATTGTAGTTTCCAATCATGATCCTCAATACCATTTTTATTTTGGCCAGCTATATAAAGTCTCAAGAACTGAAAAACACATAGTAACATAACATAGTAAATGATGGTTCATAGACAAAATCGCGCGAGACAACGGCACGCCGACAACTGAGCTAAAGGTTGATGGCGCGCCGAAGAAAAGCACTATTTTAAAGGGTTCCGACGGGGGGTGTTGGTGGGGAACCCCCCCTATTTTACTTAACAGACATCGCGCTGGCGTTGTGGGGGGTTTGGGGGGTTGTAACCCCCCCTCATTATACTTGAAACCGAACTTTTCGCCTGTTTTTTAGGGAAAAAGTTCAGTTTTAAGTATAATGTGGGGGGTTACAACCCCCCAAACCCCCCATAACGCCAGCGCAATGTCTGTTAAGTAAAGTGGGTGGGTTCCCCCCCCCCCACACCCTCTGTCGGAGCCCTTTAAAATAGTGCTTTTCTTCGGCTCGCCGTTGTCTCACGCAATTTAGTCCCGTCACCGAGTGGTCCATCCAGTTTACCCAACCATACATGCTCCATAAATTAATTTAGTTTAAATGGCCATTTTTCTTAGATATTTCTGGGCCAGTAGTGAGCTTATGCTCCACCTACTGGAGTCTCCATCAAAGCTCACTCCAGCCCATCAACCATCGAAACCCTCCCCAGCCCGTCCTCAACTGAATGTCCATATACAGGACACAAGCCAACACAACAATAGCAGGGCCGTCGCTCTACTCCAGTGTTTCTCAAACTGTGTGCCATGTCGCAGTGTTGTTCCAGGAAAGATTCCAGATTTCCTTTATAAGTATACACTAGAACAGATTACATATACCGTATTTGCCGGCGTATAAGACGACTTTTCAGTACCTTAAAATCCTCCCCAAAGTCGGGGGTCGTCTTAAACGCCAGGTACTGTTTACATCACAGTTGTGCCGGTCCGCAGAAAATTCCTGCCGGTCCACACAGGACCGGCGAGATGGACCCGTTAAATTTTCTGCCCCGGTGGTGTTTGCAGAAATCTTCTGTTCCTCCCAGCCTCGGGCGATCAAGACAGGCGGTCATTCCCTCTGTGAGTCTCGCCTATGCGGAAACAGGAAGTTGAAACAAAATAGGCGGGACTCAGAGAGGGAAGGTCCCGACGTTTGCAGCCTGTCTTGATCGCTGCCCCTGCTGAGTCGCCGAAGAGGGCCGCGGGGAAAGTGCAGGCAGAGAGAAGATGGTCAGCGTGCGTGGGGAGGTCAGCGTGTCGATTGGGGCCATCAGCAGTGTTTGTGCTGAGTCTGCCCACGTGCAGGATGCGGTGGGTAGGGGCCTCCGACTCATCTTGGGCGGCTGGGCCTGCGGTGCAAAGCTGTTTTTGCCGGCTTGGGGGGGGGGGGTCGCGAATCGGAAGAAGGGGTAGTCTTATAAGGCGAGTATATAACAAACTCTATATTTTAACTGTAAAAGTTGGGGGGTCGTCTTATACGCCCAGTCGTCTTATACGCCGGCAAATACGGTACATCACACATGCAAGAGTCTGTCAATGTTATGAGCGTCTCTGCACCAAAACAGAAGACCAAATTCCTCCGCAGTAGTTATCCTAACTTGGGCGCTGATATTTTTCAAGATGGCAGCACCAAATGCAGAAGTCAGGGCATGGCTCCAGCCTCTTGTGAAGGAAAGGAGGATGGTCTCAAAGGGTGCCATTAGACACCAGAGATTGATTTATTTTACTCAGGGAACGTTGAAGAGTTACCTTTTGGACCTTCTTATCTTTGTGAACTTGGGAGTTTCAGCTCGGACAGAAATTAAGGGCTCCTTTTACAAAGGTGCGTTAGGGCTTTAACGCGCGCGCGGAATAACACACGCTAAATTGCCCCGCGCGCTAGCCGCTGTCGCCTCCTTTTAAGCAAGCGGTAATTTTTCGGCTAGCGTGCGCTAATCTTGTGCGTGAGCTAAAATCGCTAGCGCACCTTAGTAAAAGGAGCCCTAAATAATAATAATTAAATTAATTAATTAATTAATTAAATTAAAAATTTATAATAGTTATGCGATAGGGTGGGGGGAGGGATATAGATTGATTTGTTTCTTGAAAGAATATTAAGTGATGTCTTAAATATAAAATGTATTTTAATTTGTATTGCACTTATTGAAAATATTGAAAATGAAGAATAAAAAAAAACAACTGCACATGGTGAATGACGAAATGTGCGTTTGCTTGTCAATTATCGAGCCGTGTTTTGAGTTTATTTGCACTAAAAAAACAAGCCTATCCATCGTGTTGATTAGCAATTCTATTCTATCTGCTGTAGTTTCACCATTGTTACAATTACCCATACATAGCTTAATCATTTTAAATAAATAACACTCAAATTAACCTCCCCTTTTACAAAAACGTAGGAGAGGTTTTTAGCGCCGGCCGGCACGCTGAATGTTTTGCGCTGCTCTGATGGTCATAGAGTTCTTATGAGCGTCGGGGCAGTGCAGAGAATTCAGTGTGCCGGCTGGCACTAAAAACCTCTTCCGGGCTTTTGTAAAAGGGGGGGGGGGGGGTACAATTTTTGTTGGTTTTGCAATTTTATATAATTTCAATTATAATGTGCCGTGAAAAAACATTTGCTTCATTTAATGTGCCAGAACTAAAAAAAAAAAAAAAAAAGTTAGAGACTGTAAATAGGAAGCACTGCTCTTTCACCCATACCAGGAAGCTACTGTGGTTACAATCATCATAATACACATTGCACAAAACAAAATTCTGTTAATTCCTGAATTTTATTATTCATCAAATATATTAAAGATATTTCAAAGAATGCAAAAAAAAAAAAAAAAATGCACAGAATCTACACACCCTAATTTTTTTCCAGTTCCCTCTGGGCTAGATGCAGAATTTAAGATACTCTATAGGTTGAGCATGAAAGAGACTCTGCCCATTACCTACCAACTCACAAAAATGACAGGAAGTAAACCAGTGTTCTGCATTTATGATATGACTAGAATGTAATTCTGCAATAAACTTTCAACTAAAAAGCAACAACAAAGAGAAACATTTAAAATACAAGCTTACAAATAAGTGTTTCCCTTCAACCATAGAATGTGTTGCCTTTTTCAGATATTAACACGCTTCCCTGCCATTCCTGTGTAAAAACAATCAGGCCTCATTCTTTTGCAAACACCCTGCACAAGAAACCCAACATGGTCGTAATGGCGCCATCCCAAGAAGCATAGAAGGTACTTTTGCAATGTATTTCTGCATGGTGCATACCCAGGATGCATCACAGAGGGTGGGGCGCTGATATTTTTCAAGATGGCAGCACCAAATGCAGAAGTCTCGGCATGGCTCCAGCCTCCTGTGAAGGAAAGGAGGATGGTCTCAAAGGGTGCCATTAGACACCAGAGATTGATTTATTTTACTCAAGGAAAGTTAAAGAGTTGGGGGAGGGGGACACTAGACCACTGGGGCAATTATTTGAAAAGATTGTCTATTCATTATTACTGTCACCCCGCCTTTATTGGATTGTCAACGGGATCATGCAGGCTCCCCTGGTTGAACATTGGAAAACACACAACCATACGATTGATGAAATGAGGTGGCGGGTTATTAATAGAGTCATCGGGAGGGATGGTGGGAAAGATCACAAGAAACTGAATGAAAGTGAACAGCGTTACATTTTTACATTGGATACTGTTACTCATAAGAACATAAGAAATGCCTCTGCTGGGTCAGACCCGAGGTCCATCGTGCCCAGCAGTCCGCTCACGCGGCGGCCCAACAGGTCCAGGACCTGTGCAGTAATCTTCTATCTATACCCCTCTATCCCCATTTCCAGTAGGAATTTGTCCAATCCTTTCTTGAACCCCAGTACCGTACTCTGCCTTATAACGTCCTCTGGAAGCGCATTCCAGGTGTCCACCACACGTTGGGTAAAGAAGAACTTCCTAGCATTTGTTTTGAATCTGTCCCCTTTCAACTTTTCCGAATGCCCTCTTGTTCTCTTATTTTTCGAAAGTTCGAAGAATCTGTCCCTCTCTACTCTCTCTATGCCCTTCATGATCTTGTAAGTCTCTATCATATCCCCTCTAAGTCTCCTCTTCTCCAGGGAAAAGAGACCCAGCTTCTCCAATCTCTCAGAATATGACAGGTTTTCCATACCTATTATCAGACGTGTTGCTCTCCTTTGAACCCTCTCGACTAACGCCATATCCTTCTTAAGATACGGCGACCAATATTGGACGCAGTACTCCAAATGCGGGCGCACCATCGCCCGATACAACGGCAGGATAACTTCTTTCGTTCTGGCTGTAATACCCTTTTTGATTATACCAAGCATTCTATTCGCTCTCTTAGCGGCCGCTGCACACTGTGCCGACGGCTTCATTGTCATGTCCACCATTACCCCCAAGTCCCTTTCCTGGGTACTCTTATTCAATAACATCCCTCCCTTAGGATTGAATGGGGAGATAGAGTGGATGTCTTTGATTGGGTAGAGGTTTGTCCAATCAGGCCCTGGGGGGAGGTACTTGTTTATGAATGCAAGTTGATAGTGTATATATATGCCGGGGTTAGCCGGCGCGGCCATCTTACTCCTAACAACTTTATGAGTCGGGTAACAAGCGCGTTCTCGGTAAACTGATATTTTCAAGTGCATATATTAATAAGAAATCAAGAGGGACAGCTGCACACTATTGTATGGTAACTGTTCTTTCTTATGATATTTTAGGGAGACCCTTGATACATGTCGGGTACATGTCGGGTTAAGACTCCCAGACGTTGGCTGACAAGCTAAGTATTTAGAGTACTTTACAATTGAGATAACACTTTTCAAAAATCAAAAAAATGCATAGAATATTACACATAAAAAATATGAGCAGCCAGTGATGATGCACCACTTAAATCTCCACGCAGTTATAAGTTAATACGGCGGTGGAGTGGTGGGGCTGAGGCACACTCATGAACGACAAGTAAAACTGACAACACTAGTCCAACCTTTAATTTGATAATATTTCCTGTGGCAGTCGCATGGTAAAAGCTTGCTTTATTATGTTGCATGTCACGGGATAGCAAATGCATTGCATTAATTTCAATGGAGTCAGGGTTTCCATGCAAGATAGAATTCATGTTGAAAGGCTTTCTGCATTGCTAATTTTCCAGTAAAACTGTTAAACCTATAGTAACCATGCAGGAAGCTTTCTGTCCCTATGTCCACACTTTATTTGCTTTTTATCACAGTAGGTCTTCAATCACTACAACTATGAAAGTGATGACAAAAGATAAGGGATGGAAATTGATATTCTGCCTTTCTGTGGATACAATTAAAGAGGTTTGCATTGATTATATACAGTACTTATTTTGTATCTACCCTGTTTCCCTGAAAATAAGCCCTAGTATGATTTTTAAAGATGCTCCTAATATAAGCCCTAGTTAAGATCGACCCCCCCAAATGTCCCCAACACTCCCCGACTCCATCCCTGACACTAGTGCTGCCCGATTCACTGAAAAATTAGGATTTGTCAATTCAGTGACCGCCCCCCCCAAACCCTGGTGAGACCTGACATACCTTCGCTCTGAGGCTTCCTAATGCAGCAGCAGTGGCAGCGCTCTGAACAGGCTGTTTCGTGGCCTTCCCTCTGTCACATCACTGATGACGTCATCAGTGATGTGGAAAAGGGAAGGCCACAGCGAGGAAGGCCTCAAAGCAGCCCGTTCAGAGTGCTGCTGCCGCTGCTGTTTTGGGAGGCCTCGGAGCGAAGGTATGTCAGTCTCACGGTGGGAAGATGGGTGGGGTTCTGCTGCACAGGGGGATGGAAGGGAGGGATAGAAAGATGCTGCACATGGGGGGGGGGAGAAAGGAAAGAGGAAGAATTGGGGTGGAGGGAAGGAAGGGAGAGATGATTATTGTACATGAAAAAAAATGACATCCCTCCCCAAATAAGCCCTAATATGATTTTTGGACCCAAAATTGTCTTATTTTCGGGAAAACACCGTAGGTCAAATGGAGGGTTAAGTGACTTTCCCAGATTCATAAGGAGCTGCAGTGGGAGTTGAACTCAATTCCCCAGAACACTTCACTAACCATTAGGCCTCTGGTCTTCAACCCATTTGATAACAGCAATAGCACCCCTGTAATTCCTCTAAAGCACACATGTCAAACACAAGGCCCGGGGGCCGAATTCGGCCCATCTGGCCATTTTACGTGGCCCGCGGTAACTGTGCCGCATCTAAGTGACTGAGTGTGCGCTCCAAGCCCCTCACCACGCTGCCTTAGTACCCATTTGCAGGCAGAAGGACCCAGTCCCACTTTAAAAGCTAGGCTGGATCAGGGCGCTCCACACAAGTGCCTGACTACGCCACAGGTAAGGTAAGGAAGGACCTACACTTCGACTAAGACCAAGGGCTCCTTTTACGAAGGTGCGTTAGCGTTTCTAGCGCACGCAGCGGATTAGCGCTCGCTAGCCGAAAAACTACCGGCTGCTCGAGAGGAGGCGGTAGTGGCTAGGCTATTCCTCGTGCCTTCAGGCCCTAACGTGCCTTTGTAAAAGGAAGCCCTAAGTATGTTAATAAAAAATTTGGCCCTCAACTTAGCCTGTATTTTAGATTTCAGCCCCTTATGTGATCGAGTTTGACACCCCCTGCTCTACAGCATGAAAGGAGCTTTAAAAAGAGAAGCCTGTGATGTACAGAACAACTTTCACTGTTCACATTTTTCAGAGAAACAATGTCCTTAATATTTTGTGCTGGGAATCAGCTTGGATACATTGTTTCACTTTCACAGTACTGTGTAGTAAAGTATACAATTTATCCTAATCCCTAGACAAAAAAAAAAAAGGTAATCATTATTTAAGAATCCATCCAAGTGCCTTTGTATTGTTTCCTGGGAGACGCGCAGCTCACCGCCTTTCTCCCTAGTGGCCAGCGAGGGAAGTGCACCATCAGCCTATTTATCTGGGAAAACCCAGCACAGGCAGCCTGAAACAAGTTATGCTGGGAAAGCAGGGGACAAGCTCCATTTCGTTTCACCTGACCCAGTGTCCGCTTTTTTTTACCTTAAACCAGTGGTTCCCAATCCTGTCCTGGAGGTCCACCAGTCCAGTCGGGGTTTTCAGGATAGCCCTAATGAATATGCATGAGAGAGATCTGCATATAATGGAGGTGCCAGGCATGCCAACCTGCTCCATGCATAGTCATTAAGGTTATCCTGAAAACCCCCCACTGGCCTGGTGATCCTCCAGGCCAGGGTTGGGAACCACTGCCTTAAACCAGTGATTCCCAACCCTGTCCTGGAGGAACACCAGGCCAATCGGGTTTTCAGGCTAGCCCTAATGAATATGCATGAGAGAGATTTGCATATGATGGAAGTGATAGGCAGGCAAATTTGCTTCATGCATATTCATTAGGGCTAGCCTGAAAACCCAATTGGCCTGGTGTTCCTCCAGGCCAGGGTTGGGAACCACTGCCTTAAACCGTTACCTTGCGCCAATGCATTAACACAAGGATCTCAAAGTCCCTCCTTGAGGGCCGCAATCCAGTCGGGTTTTCAGGATTTCCCTAATGAATATGCATTGAAAGCAGTGCATGCACACAGATCTCATGCCTATTCATTGGGGAAATCCTGAAAACCCGACTGGATTGCGGCCCTCTTGGAGGGACTTTGAGACCCCTGAAACACCACCTCGCCGATGTGGCACCGAGCACAAGAGCTCCCTGGAACGTTAGCACGGAAATAGGTAAGGAAGAGGTGAAGCTCAGGGCCTCCCGGTGCGCTTCCTGCCAGCACTTTGCACTCACCAGCGGTAACAGCCCTCGGTGGCTTCCAGGGTGAAATTAATCTTCGCGCCCCGGGCGTAGGGCAGCAGGACTTTGGGGATATTTAATTTAGAAGCAAGGGAGAGAGAGGCCAGGGAGAGGGCGAATAAGGCGATGAGGGGGGCGCGCGCCTGCATGCTGGGCGAGCGCGCGAGCTTCGCTGCGGGGCTCGAGCGCGAGAGGAGGAAGAGCGCCTGCAAGGTGCAGCCGCCACCGCTTCCGGGCCTGAGGGGAGGGGGGAGGGGACGGGAGGGGGGGACCGCGGGCTCTCCTCAAGCAGCTGCAGCCGAGGGCAAAATTTCAGCTCAAGGGGGGGGGAGTACAAAGTGCGCACCAGACTCTGCTACAGTCGTGTGTCAGGGAAATTTAAGAAATAATCAAACTATTGTATTATCCTACAGGTTTAATTAAAAAAAAAAAAAATTATAATAATAACCCAACGCCGCGGTAATTATTCTGCGCTCAGGCCACGCTCTGTGAATGGGAGCTGGGCATCCGCGCACAAGAAAATACCCGCCTCGCACAGCCATTCGCCGCACGTCACAGCCCCTGGGCTGGGGAGGGGGAGGGAGAAGGGGCGGGGGGACGGAAGGGGAGGGGGCTGGTGCCGACTTCAGCCAATGCCGCTACAGGCTGTCAATTGCTAGAGGCCCCCATGGCGTATTACCAAAAAGAGAATTATTATGATGATTATTTTTTTTACATTTGCATGGTGCACATCTATCAAATCCCGTAACCCCCCCCCCCCCCCCACACACACACACACAAAGGAGACGCAAAGAAAGGGTCATTGAGAAGACCGCGTGTTCTGGTATTGATTCTCCTCAGTCTGCTTCAAACCACCTATCGTTACTAGTTCACGTTTTAGATTCTGCATCTCTCGCTGCTGTTTCTTGCCATGCGCCTTGCTTACTTCGCCCTCCATTGCTCTCATTTACTAACCTTTATCAACACCACTAATGCAAGTTAACAGATTATTTTTCTCAAGCCCCGTTCCCCTCAAAGGGACTTAACCATAGACTTTTTTCTCTCATTAACAGGTGCTAAGAACATAAGATTTGCCGCTGCTGGGTCAGACCAGGGGTCCATCATGCCCAGCAGTCCGCTCACGCGGCGGCCCTTCTGGTCAATGACCAGCGCCCTAACTGAGATTAGCCCTACCAGCGTATGCTCTTGTTCAGCAGGAACTTGTCTAACTTTGTCTTGAGTCCCTGGAGGGTGTTTCCTCCGGAAGAGCGTTCCAGTTTTCCACCACTCTCTGGGTGAAGAAGAACTTCCTTATATTTGAACGGAATCTATCCCCTTTCAACTTTAGAGAGTGCCCTCTCGTTCTCCCTACCTTGGAGAGGGTGAACAACCTATCTCTATTTACTAAGTCTATCCCCTTCAGTACCTTGAATGTTTCGATCATGTCCCCTAAAATGTTAATGCAGGTTAGTAAATTAAGTCCTACGACTGTACAGCCCTTTGGGTCCTTCAGGCAAATACCTGGTACCTTTATGTAAAGTACAATGGGGGGGGGGCAGGGGGATTAGCTGAAACGTTCTCAGAACAACCAACCAACTTCCTAAATTCTGAGCGTTATTTTGTAGCTGAAGAGTGTTACCTTATTTCATTTTTTTAAAAAATATATTGTTTCAGATATTGATTAAACCATCTCCATGTCATTCTCTTTGGTTGGGCTGAGAACTTTTCAGCACCCCCTGTACATGCATGGAGCAATGCTAGCGCAGAACGCTTTAGTGCATCCTGTTTTAGGCCATTTTTGCTGCATTGCTCCTCCTTTATCACCAAATTCTTCACTCGTAATCTTACCATCTGTGACCATCAACGGTTAGCCTTCACAACTCATCACCCTCTTCCCCCAAACCCAACCAATCCCTACCCGTTCATTTAGCAACCTTCAGGCTATTGACCCCGACACACTCTAGTCTCTACCACTGTCTCATCCCTCCTTTCTACTACTATGTCAAACAAGTCTGTCAATGAAGCTGTCCTCTCCTATAACTCCATTCTCTCTTCTTCGATTGATACCCTCGCCCCTCCCATTTCATGTCCTGTAAGACATGACATGCCAAACCCCAACCCTGGTTGATCCCTAACATCCGTTACCTGCATTCCTGGGCTGCTAAACGTCTTTGGCTTAAATTCCGCATACTTGCCGACTTCATACATTTCAAATTCATGCTGAGGTCCTTCCAATCTACCCTCTCACTTGCCAAACAAGAATATTACAACCATTTAACTAACTCTCTTAGTGCCAACCCTTGCCGTCTCTTTGCCATACTCAACTCTACTCAAAGTAACACCACTTCCCATCCCCTCCTTATTTCCCCCCAGACAATGGCACAGTTCTTCTATGACAAGATTCACAAGATCCACCTTGAATTCTCACCCATGCCACCTCCACCACCATCCCTTCCAGCTGTCCACTTTGCCAACCTCCCTTCAACAACCCCTACCACCTTTTCCTCCTTTTCTGAAGTCATGCTCACCTTCTCTCCTCCTCCAAACCCACCACCATTTCCTCTGATTCAATTCCTACCTGCCTACTCGAAGCCATTGCTCCCACTGTCATTCCTCCCATCTATCACATCCTCACAGGCCAAAGCTTCTCCCACCGATACCTCTGTGACACTGTCCCTGTTGGTGAGCAGCAGGTCCAGGATCGCCTGATCCCTGGTGGGTTCAAACACCATCTGTTTGAAGTGTGCTGTTTGTTAGTAGCCTCTTGCTGCCGCTGGTTGTGGCCGAAAGTTTGTTCCAGTCCACATCAGGCATATTGAAGTCTCCCAACAGCACTGTGTCTTCTCGCAGTGTGATGGTCTCAATGTCTTCAATTAGTTCTTGGTCCGCATCATCCTTTTGTCTTGGTGATCTATACACAACACCAAGATACAGGCATTTGTTGTTGCCCCTGGCAAGGTTCACCCAGAGGGATTTTCCTGTATACTTGATTTTAGTAACTTTGATGTCCTCTCTAATGTATAGAGCTACTCCTCCTCCTGATTTGCCCTGTCTGTCGTGACGGAGTAAGTTATATCCTGGTATAACCCTATCCCATCCGTGGGACTCCGAGAACCACATTTCTATCGCCACCACATCAAGGTCGGCGTTTCTTATTTCTGTTTCCAGTTCCAGAATTTTATTGCCCAAGCTGCGGGCATTAGCGTACATGGCCATCCATTCTTTCTGTTTGCATGGAGTATTTTCTGTCTTAGATAGTTTGTCCCCCTCAATCATGCCTTTGCCGCTCTTAGTGATGCCTGTGCTCCTTTCAATATCCCTATCCGTACTCGCGCGATTGCTTACCTCAGGCTCTAAGATGGAGTTACTTACCCTACTAGTGTGAGAGCGGATCTCCTCCCCCAGCTCACCTAGTTTAAAGCTTTCCGGAGCAGGTGAGCTAGACGTCTTCCCAGGACGTTCTTCCCTCTTCTGGTTAGGTGTAGCCCATCTGGTCCCTGCAGTCCCTGCAGTATCTCTCCGAGGTCCAAGCAGCCAAAGTTCATTTCTTTGCACCATCCCCGTAGCCATTCGTTTGTCCTCTGGATCCATTCTTCTCTAGCTCTTCCCTTGTCTCTTACTGGTAGGATGGAGGAGAAAACCACCTGTGCTTCCATTCCCTAACCGAGACTAGCCCTACCAGCATATGTCCTTGTTCATCAGGAACTTGTCTAACTTTGTCTTGAATCCCTGGAGGGTGTTTTCCCCTAAGACAGACTCTGGAAGAGCGTTCCAGTTTTTACCAATCTCTGGGTGCAGAAGAACTTCCTTATGTTCGTACGGAATCTATCCCCTTTCAACTTTAGAGAGTGCCCTCTCGTTCTCCCTACCTTGGAGAGGGTGAACAACCTGTCCTTATCTACTAAGTCTATCCCCTTCATGTCCCCTCTCAATCTTCTTTGTTCGAGGGAGAAGAGGCCCAGTTTCTTTAATCTTTCGGTGTACGGCAGTTCCTCCAAACCCTTAATCATCTTAGTTGCTCTTGTCTGGACCCTTTCGAGTAGTACCGTGTGCTTCTTCATGCACGGTGACCAGTGCTGGACGCAGTACTCCAGGTGAGGGCATACCATGGGCTGGTACAGCAGCATGATAACTCTCTCCAATCTGTTTGTGATCCCATCTTTATTATTCCTAGCATTCTGTTCACCCTTTTCGCCGCCGCCGCCACACATTGCGTGGACGGCTTCATCAATTTGTCAGTCAGAACTCCCAAGTCCCTTTTCCTGGGAGGTCTCTCCAAGTACCGCCCCGGACATCCTGGATTTTTGTGCATGAGATTTTTGATACTGACATGCACAAAATACTTTTAGTCACGCAAAGCAAATGCACACCCTAGTAGGTATGAATACTTAAATACATATAGTTACAGCCTCCATTTAACATGTGCCATAAAAACTATTTCTTGTACAATCCCACTTTATTCCGGGACCAGTGGGTTATTTCCTTCTACCCTCCAGGGGTCTGTAGGAAGCCAGTTTTTGTGCGTTAGTAAATTTTATTTCCTCCAGCTCCAATTGAGAAGGCTATAGTAATAATAATAATTTTTATTTTTATATTCCGCCTAACCAGCAGTTCATAGCGGTTTACACAATAGGTACTCAGCATATCTAATATAATAAAATGATAGGCCGCGCATGCGCACTAAAAAAACGTGTTCCCTGATCCGTCACGAAAATACGAGTGCGCATGCGCGGGTTTTACGTCACCACCTACTCGCTTTGTAGTCACGGCTGCAGCGGCGGCTTTCAAATAAAAAAAAACAACTTACACATCTGCGGCGGCCTTCCTCACCCCCGCCTCTTACTCTGCATGATACCGGCTCCTCTCTCGAACTGCATCAGGATTGAGAGAGGAGCTGCGGCGGGCGGCTTTCAAATTTAAAAAAAAAATTACTCAACTGCGGCGGCCTTTCTCACCCCCGCCTCTCACTCTGCATGCTACCGGCTCCTCTCTCGAACTGCACCAAACTCTGCTGTTCTTCGGTCTGCCCTGCTCCTTGCCTTACTATATTTTTAAGTTGAAAAACGAGGCAGCGGCTCCTCTCAGGATCCCCACCAGCGTCAGAAGTCCAATGCAGTCGGGGATCTTGAGAGGAGCCGCCACCACCGTGTCTTTCAAATTAAAAATATACTAAGGCAAGGAGCAGGGTAGAACGATCTTCAAAATGGCGGCAACTCGATCTCGAAAGCGTGCATCCCGGTCCCCGCGCCTGCCTACCTCCCCAACACAGTGCTTGAGGCGGTCCCCGGCTCTCGCCAACTCGCACGATTTCCTGCAACACAGAGCGGAGGCTGCCGGGAGGGCTTTGAGGCAGGCGGCTGTCGGCTGAGGGCAGACACAGAGCCAGGAGCGGCTTACAGGAAGAGTCGGTTTCAGCCGCGAGCGGCGGCTGCCAGGAGGAGGCCTTCACAGAGCGGCGCTGGCGGCCCTCCTTCAAGGCAGCACAGCTAAAGCACTCAGGTAGGAAGGGAGGCCTACTACTGGACAGGGGGAGCAGGAAGAGGTGCTGATGGACAGGGGGGGGGGGGCAGAAAAATGAAGGGAGGCCTACTGCTGGACAGGGGGAGCAGGAAGAGGTGCTGATGGATAGGGGGGTGGGGCAGAAAAATGAAGGGAGGCCTACTGCTGGACAGGGGGAGCAGGAAGAGGTGCTGATGGACAGGGGGGGACAGAAAAATGAAGGGAGGCCTACTGCTGGACAGGGGGAGCAGGAAGAGGTGCTGATGGACAGGGGGGGCAGAAAAATGAAGGGAGGCCTACTGCTGGACAGGGGGAGCAGGAAGAGGTGCTGATGGACAGGGGGGAGGTAAAACAAAGGGAGAAGGGCTGCTGCTGGATAAGGGGAGCAGTGAAGGGGTGGTGGTGGACACAGGGGAGGTAAAAATAAGGGAGAATGGATAGGGGGAGCACGCAAGGGGTGGTGGTGGACAGCCAAAAGAAAGAAAGAAAAAAAGAAAGACAGAAATACAGAAAGCGGCTAAGGAGACAGAGAGAGAAAGAAATAAAGACACACACACATATATATTCTAGCACCCGTTAATGTAACAGGCTTAAAGACTAGTAATATAATAATAACTTCTAAAATTCTAAGTAACTAATACAAGCATTAAAACTAATAAAGAAGGAAAACACAACATAACTAAAATAAATATAGTTAAAAAGATTAAAAGTACATTATAACCACATGATAATATGAAAATCAATAATGTATATTATATTGTTTAAATAAATGGGTTTTAAGATCTTTTCGAAATTGATAGTAAGTAAGAAATGGAGAAACAAAAGATTCAAACATCCATCTATCTCTCTGTTTCTACTCAAGCAAAAACAACAACTGAGATTTGCATGCACACACACACACAAAGAAACTATCACCTCCCCCTCCCCCCTAGACATACACAAAAACACAGACATATATATACTCACAGAAGCACACACACAAAATCACACACTTGGGCCTCTTACCCTTACCGGGTCACACTTTACCATGGCACACTTCCAAAAACACAAGAGTTTGCAAATGGGAGAAAGAGAAACACACCATTTTGTTGTACTATAAATGTGCAATTTTCAACTTCTTGGGTTTTTCCCCCCCCCCCCCCCCCCCCATATTTTGCAAACACTTCAAATGAGGCAGATTACTAATGGGCATAGATAGCAACTGTGTTGCAACCTGGAAATGTGCCTCTTATTTGAAGATAATATTCTTTCTTAAATCTAAAAGGCTTAGTAAATGTACAGTTTTGCAATTAAGGAACCCTTTGAAGGAAATCGTTTATCTGACTCACATTCCAAGCTGCAGGTTCTAGTGTGCAGTAAAAATTGAAGTCAGCCCTGGTGAAATTAATTTTAAAATTTCCAGCATCTCAAGGAAATAAAATGTTCCCATTTGGCCCATTCATACAGCATTAAACACATCAACAACGTTACTTAGAAAAGGGAAGAAAACAAGCTGAAGATAATTAGCTCTGATACTAGCATTTCTTGTTAAGGATATTAGGCGAAAAAGTCAATAGCTGAAGCATTCTAGAATTAAAGAATGGCTGCCAAACTAAACACCTTCACATATGTATTTTACTGAGTTACTGAATTAAGAGTTCAATATATGTTGCTATCACGGACTCACAGCATTGAAAATTGTGATTAATACAGGTGAGACAATTTTTCATGGCCCCTATTAAAAAAAATTCAGCATTCACTCAAGGTACGAAAAGCTACTAGAAACATAGAAACATGATGGCAGATACAGGCCAAATTGCCCATCCAGAGCATCCACTGTCTCCTCCTCTCCCTATTGGCTAAGGCTCTTTACAGCTGCATTGTGATGTCATGGAGCTTTATGGTTATAGAAATATTGTATCATGATGGCACTGGCTCCTTCTCTCCCTATTGGCTAAGGCTCTTTACAGCTGCATTGTGATGTAATGGAGCTTTATGGTTATAGAAACATTGTATCATGATGACAGATAAAGGCCAAATGGCCCATGTGCAGCATCCACTGTCTCCTCCTCTCCCTATTGGCTAAGGCTCTTTACAGCTGCATTGTGATGTCATGGAGCTTTAACATTGTAACATGATGGCAGTCAAAGGCCAAATGACCCATCCAGTCTGCTTATCTGCAGTAACCATTATCTTTTCCTCTCCCTAAGAAATCCCATGTGCCTATCCCATGCTTTCTTGAATTCAGACACCGTCTCTCTCTCCACCTCTACCGGGGGAGACTGTTCCACACATCTACCACCCTTTCTGTAAAAAAGTACTGTATTTCTTTAAATTACTCTGGAGCCTATCGCCTCTTAACTTCATCCTATGCCCTCTCACTCCAGAGCTTCCTTTCAAATGAAAGAGATTCGACTCGTGCACATTTACATCACGTGTTGCTGCAGCATCTCTGTTCCAAATCCCCTTCTCAGGGCTGGTGCAAGGATATTACATGGCCTAGGCCAGAGCTTCTCAACCCGGTCCTCAGGGCACACCAAGCCAGTTGGATTTTCAGGATATTCACAATGCATATGGATGAGATAGATACGCATGCATGCTATTCTAGTATGCAAATCTATCTCGTGCATATTCATTGTGGGTGTTCTGAAAATCGGACTAGCTGGGTTTGCACTGAGTAAGAAGCACTACCCTAGGTGAATCTTCAGCTTTGCCCTCCCATCCCACCGAATGAACTTCATGATCCCTAGGAATGCCCTTGAGTTTTTGACGATGTCAGCAATCATGCTCACCTCAATGTCATGCCTGCCAGAACATCCCTGCAAAAATCCATAATTAGAAATCATATATTTAAATATTAAACTTTATTTAGTACGTGGGTGGGCAACCTTGATCCTCAAGGGCTACAACCCAGACAGGTTTTTAGGATTTCCCCAGTGACTATGCATGAGATCTATTTTAATGCACTGCCTTCATTGTATGCAAATAGATCTGGGGGTTGCAGCCCTTGACAGAGGTTGCTCACCCCTGATTTAGTATATACTTATGAAGGCAATTTTCAAAAGCCATTTATCCGGGCTGTTTGGAAATTTGCATTCTTTCTGTGTGTAAAAGTGCAGGCTGATTGTTTGAGTGTATGTGGCTGTCAAGATTATTATTTTGCATAAACCACAGGTGGACAACCTTGGACCTCAAGGGCTACAACCAGTTGGGTTTTCAGAATTTCCCCAATGAATATAATTACCACCATGATAGTGCAGAGATAGTGCAGGGAAAGCATTTAAAAAAAAAATTAGATCCTAGGCTGCATAATTTATAATAAATCATTTTTTATTGAACATGAGAAAATACAAATAATATGAAGAGTGGATATACAAAAATAAATTATATAAATAAACAATTAATAATAAATTGAAACAATTTCAATCTTACAAACCCATTGCTCACCACCCACCCAACTTCCCAATTAAATAAGCATATTAATATAAGAATTAAAAATAGTTATGATTATAAGTAGAACTACCTATCTATTCTTCCAGGACTGTATATTTAATTTAAATAAATAAATAATTAAGTTCTACATAACAAAATACAACTGCGAGCAGCTAGAGTTAATGTTTCTAAGAATGGTTGCCAAATAAGTAAAATTCTACCTTGTTTCGTATCCCAATCAGAAACAGACATAGCCTTCGTAATCACTAAATATAACATTTGTGCTCTCCAGTGACTATAATTCGGTCTTGTAGGCCCTATCCATGAATAAAGAATAGCTTTCAACCCAGAGAGAATTACCCTTTTCAAAAAATCTTTAAACCCCTTAGGTATTGGATGTTGTATGTCAAAAAGCCAAAATAGGCTGTAACTATTACAATGCCATGTAAGACGCCACATTCTACTAACCCTAGAAAAAATCTCTGACCAAAAATTAGAGATCAAAGGACATTCCCAAAACATATGTGATAATGTCGCCTTAGGATGATCACATTATAAACAAGAACCTACAGAAGCAATTGTTGCCCTATATGCTCTCCAAGGTGGCCTATACATGCGAAAAAGAAATTTATAACCCATCTCAAAATAAGAAATGTCAGGTAGAAGACCATGTAATAAAGATAAAAAATCTTTTGAGATGAGTACCCTGTAAATTAATCTTAAATTCAGCATTCCAATCTTGAGTTACTGTTTCATAATCCATGCTAGTAGAAAACTCCATCATCGAGTGCATAATTTAACTTGTACTATGTTTAGTTTTTTTGGTGAGGATTAACAGCACTTGGAAAGTTTTCATTTCTTTATTATATAGCCTGGGAATATAAATTTTATTCTTTCATCTTGGAGCTCCCACTCCCCAACCAAGAGCGCTGAGGGGGCCCTCCCTTTTGGGTGTGGCAAGGGAGGGGAGTACCATCTCATCGCCAAGAAGATTTAAGCAACAATCAGAGAGAGTCATGTCCAACAGTTCTGTCCAATGCGAGTGGGTGATCTGAAATCCAGATCAGGGAACACAACACACTGGATGTGGTATTTTCAGGTTGGTATTGTCTGAAAAAAAATGTATGAAGACAACTGCATAGCCATGGGGGTGGAAGACTTGGACTTTGGGCTCAGGCCCCGTCCAAAATTGCAGCACCAGTTGAATGACTAGCAAGAATATTAAAATCTCCTGTCCCGGCCAAGTCTGCTAATTTTTTTTACCACCTCCCCCCTCGTAACTTTTTGAATCCCTGGTGGTCTGGTGGTGTACCGGGCAGGAGTGAGCTTTCTGCACTCCTCCCTGAATGGCCGTCTTGAGTTATCGTGACCCAACGGTGTACCAGAGCCGCTTGCTGAATGGCTGCCCCAAATTCTCACAGGACTCTTGGGGGGGGGGGAGGGGGGAGGTAAAAAAAAATTGGCAGTCAGACGGGACTGGAGGGATCCCTCCTGTTCCAGCCCACCATGTCATACAGCAGGCCCGGTGGAGGTCTGCAGGGCATCAGAATGGAGGACAAGGTATAGGGCAGGGAGTGGGGTTGGGTGCAGAGCGTGGCAGGGTAGGGAAAGAGGGGGCAAGCCTGGCAGGGAGAGAGGGTGTGAGAGCCTAGCAAGGCAGGGAGGAAGGGGGGGGGCTGGGTGCAGAGCCTAGCAGGGAGTGAGGGGGGGGGGTCAAGTGCAGAGCCTGGCAGGGGAGGGAGGGGGAGGTAGGGCACAGATTCTGGCAGGGTACATGAATATTAATTCCTCCCTTTTATATTCAAGTCAACCTTTTTGTGGGGAAAAAGGGTTCCTCATCTTATACTTGGATCGATTTATATTCGAGTATACTGTATATGGTAAGTGGGGCTAGTTTGGTGTGTTTCATTGCAGATTGAGTGCCACTCGTCTAGGAAGTCAGTATGTTGATCCTCCTCTAAGAGATTCCCATGTGCTTTCTTGGCAATGTTTTAGACTTTACAAAGCCTGCATAAAACTGAGGCATGCCTACAAAGTTATAAGGACTGCAGAGGCCACGTGGCCTAGCATTCTTAGCATCTGACATGCTGATTCTGGTGCACCTCTACTACCGAGAGTCAAAATCTGTTGCTGCGAGAGAAATGAAGATGCCAGCGTTGTTCCTAGTGGGGCTTCTATGAATTCTGATTTTTTGAGTAGGGCTGAGCTTAGACTTGCGATAGTTTTGACAAAATACATCAATATCTACAGAGGATTAAGTTTTACATTAAATAGTAAAAATCATTTAAGTGTATGATCAAAACTCTTCAATCCTCATGTTTTTAGTTTCTCAGGACAGGACTCTTTCCACAATTTTGCATACTGAATAACCAGCATATATAATCATTTTGGAGTTTGTTTGTTTTTTTTTTTGAGACCAATGAATGAGATGGAGGAAGCAATAAAAAAGCAGACATTAACTGAAGTTCGTTTTAAAAGTCTTGGGTGGTCTTTTTCCTCCATATAAAATTATCCCCCAAAATTAGGATGGAGACTGACACTAACACAGTCTACTGCCCTTTTAAAATGCCTGGTGAGATAGTCGCCTCTTCCAGGCAACAACAATCCCATTGGTCTTGCCCCTGCTAGTTCCTCAGCCAATATGCCTGCTAAGACTGCTGCAGGAGGTCTTGGTGGCCATTTTGGGTCCAGGACCATTTAAGCCACCTGACTCTGCTCCTTCTCCGAGTGCTCACAGGAGCGCTCGCGGCTCTCCCACGCGCAGCCCTTGGCTTCTAGGACGCACCTGCGTCCGCTCCAGCTCTTCCGAGCAGGCGCAGTCTCTTGCGTTTAATGTACAGCGCTGCTTGCGTCTCTTGCACTTTAGAAATAACAAATGGTAGTAGTAGCTACTGCATCTGCCCTGCTTTTCTGCCTCTTGCTTCGTGCACCTCAGCCTATCAGGCCCGCTTTTTAAAAACCCGGCTCCGGTGCACATTTGTTGATCTTGTTTTCCTTTGAAAGAAAAAAAAAGCAGGCAGCATCCCCCCCCTCTGTTATGACTCTCCTTGCTCATCCCTTGCTACAACCTCGCGCCTCTTTCCAACATTCGACCCCGCCCCCTACAGCGAAGAGGCCGCTTGGCCCCACCTCCGCTACGTCATCGGCTGGTTTTCGCTTCCGCTCGGCTGCAGCAGGTGCGGCGCGGTGGGATTCCGGAAGAGAGGGATGTAAGTAGAGGCTTTTGCGTATTAGAACACTTCCTGCTCTGGGAGGCGCGAGCTGAGCGGGCTCCACCGTCTCGCGCCTATTGGGTTTCTGTGCTACTCGGTGCTATTGACTGCATTTCAGCCTCTCTCTTGTAGCGGGGGCTCGAGGGCCGCTTCTTGCTGCATTGATTCCTCTGACCAAAACGATGCTCCCAGTCCACGCTTGATATCACTACCCCAACCTCCTCTCTTTCATCACCTTCCCCCCCGTGCCTGCATGTGCAACAATTCGCTAAAAAGTATTCTTAGTAGAATAAGTTGCATAATAAATACATCATTTTTTTTAAAAAACTGCTTTGCAATTGAAGCGTAGCTCTTTTTTTTGGGCCGTTTTACCACTACTTGTGTATCCTTAGGATAAAAATTTCTCTTAAATTTACGTTTTCTGTAGTCTTTAAATGCATTGCATCATAAGCCATCAGATTTGGTTTTCTATCATGCAACAACTGTTGAGTAACACACACAATTTGCATTGTTATTACTAATGTGGGTGGAACCACATAAATAAGTTAACCTTGTTTTATTTGGAAAATGATTGTGGCCTACATAGTAAATGACAACACATGAGAACCAATTGGCTCATTCAGGCTGTTTAGCTGTTTTCTTTCTCTAATTCTTTTGGTAGACCGTAGGCTAGCATTGAAATTTCCATATACTATATGTATATAATGGTGTTGCTTTTCTCTGTAGCAGTACATTGGACTGGAGATGTTTTGTGACATCTAGCTTATTAAGAATATATCTGTATCACTATAATTGCAATAAGAACACAAGAAATGGCTTCGCCGGATCAGACCTTAGGTCCGTCTACTCTGGCGACCCACACTCGCGGAGGCCAAGCCAGGTGTTCCCTGCTGAGAAACCTTGTTTACTCGTATCCCTCAATATGATTTGTGAGAAGGTGTGCATCCAACTTGCCCTTGAATCCCGGAATGGTGGTCTCCATCATGACCTCCTCCGGGAGAGTGTTCCAAGCGTCCACCACTCGTGTAAAACAGAATTTCCTGATATTTGTCCTGGGCCTAGTGCCCCTCAGTTTCAGTCCATGACCTCTTGTTTTTGTTTTTTTTTTTCTTAGGCCTCACAAAACTCAGTTATATCATGATGTTCCATCCACATGCTGGCCCATTGTGTATTCTCCAGAATATAACATCACCTTTATGGGACTTGAGAAACTACATCCATTTGATGCTGGAAAATGGGGGAAGGTTATTAACTTTTTGAAAGGTAAATAATTGGGAAGGCGGAGAGGGACTGTTGAAAGAAATCACATTGTCCTAAAGAATGTGAAACCAATGTGTTGTGCTGACATGGTTGTAGCTTTGATTATAAGTACAATCCCACTTTATTCCTGGACTAGTGGGCTATTTCCCTCTACCTGCCAGGACTTTGTAGGAAGCCTCAGAATTTCAGAGACTTAAAACCCTCCCCCTCATACCTCATCACTGCAGTGGTGGGGTGGGAGGGGCAGTCCATCCAGGGTGCACAGCTGGCACACCCAGTTCGGAACCTCTCGCCCTACTCTGCCTCTGCTGCTTTCCTGAAACAGCAGCAGCGGCAATAAACTTTAAAGTCAGTCATCGCAAGACCTTCCTGCACCTCTCTATGGCTGCCTGTCAACCCCCTCCGATATCACTTCCTTGTTCCAGAGCAGGGGTGCAGCAAGGTCCCATGATGACTGCAGCTGCCGGTCCACTCTCTCCAACGTCACTTGTTTGTTCCAGAACAGAGCCAGCAGTTCCCTGGCAAGGTGTAGCAAGGTCCCGCAATGACTGCATTTAAATGTTTTACAGCTGCTGCTGGTTCGATAAGTATACAGCAACAGTGGGGAGGTGAAGGGGCAAGATACTGGATGGCATTGGGATGGAGGGAGAGAAGAGAGCAGGATACTGGTATGGAAGAGTGGTTGAGGGAGAGAAAAGGGACAGATCCTGATGAAATTGGGAGTGCAGAGAGAGGAAGAGAGGCAGAAGGGGGAAGGATACTGGATGGAATTGGGTTGCAAGGAGAGAGGAGGCAGATGCTGATGGAAGTGGGGTGAAGGAAGAAAGAAGGGGCAGGTGCTGATGGAAGAGGGTTGGATGGAGAGAGAAAGGGCAGACATTGGATGTTAGTGGGGAGGGTAGAGGGGGAGCCTATGCTGAATGGAAGGGGTAGAGATAGGTAACATGATGGAAGGCAGGGGATAAATAAAAAAGGGCACATGCTGGATGGGGAGAAGAGGATAGAGTTAGTGAAATACTGGAGGGGATGAGGGAAAGAGGTGGCAAGCTGTAGCTGGACACAGTGAAAAGGGAAATTGAGGACTGGGTAATAAGAACTTAATCTAGACAGATGGAGAATGAAGACGAAGGAAGAAAGGGAAAGGAGAGGAGAGGGTGAAATGCCAGACCATGGGGTTGTGGGAGAGGGAAGGGGAGGAGAGAGATGCCAGACCATTGGAGGAGGGGAGGGAAAGGAAGAAATGGATGCCAGACCAATGGGGGTGAAGGGAGAGATGGAAGCGGGAGGCATACAGTTTCTGAAAGGGGCTTAGAAGGAGAGAAGATGCCATATAGAAGGGGGAGAGGGTAGACAGTGGATGGAAAGAAGAGAATGACAAGAAGATGAGGAAAGCAGAAACCAGAGAAGACAAAGGTAGAAAATAAATTCTTATTTATTTTTTTTCGCTTTAGGATAAAGTAGTATTGTAGCTGTGTTGATAAATATTTATAAATAGAAAAATGTAGCCAGAGAGCCTGTCTCGACGGGCGAAAGCTAACACGGGGCTGGGAGCCCTAAGTGCCCGTGGGTAGGCAAGTTAGGGGAATCGAATTAAGAAGGCAGAGCAGAGGTGAAGTTGGATCGCGTTTAGAGAGGAGCGCGATTGGTGGTTGCTAAGGGGCGTGGCTGGAGGAAGTTTCAAAAGCCGGGACCTTGGAGGACTTCTTTTTTCTGAGTCCTCCAGGGCGGCTTTTTTGGCGGTGGTGGTGCGCAGGTGCTGGGACTTTGTAGGCGGTTTTGAGCTGTTTTCTGTACTTTTTTCGGCGGCGGTATGGAGCCCAGCGGTATGCAGAGTGACAGCGCTGAGGGAGACGTTGCGGAGATTTCGCTGCTCGCTGGTGATTCCTTTTCGGAAGACGCGACGCAGCAGGTGGGTCGGGGCATGGGGGAGGAGAGAATTCGGCCCGTGCGCAGGTCTAAGACCGCCGCGTTGTCAGCTATGGCCATTGCAGGTCTCGGGGGGACTCGGGGGAGTGTTGGGTTAGCGGGTGTACCTGGGAACAAAGTGGGGCTTCAGGCTGTTGCGTCGAGTGGCCCGGGTGGGGCTGTTTCGGCCGGCCGCAGTTCGTCGGTGTCGTGTGTGGGCGGGGCTTCTGTAACGGCTTTTTTGCCTGGGGCTACTGGTGCGGCCCCTGTGGCGTTGGAAATGAGCGGGAGGGTGGCCGAGGATGCTACTGCTGCTTCTTCGGCACACATAGGGATTGAAGGGGGTTTGGGGTCGCTCCGTGACGGGGTGGCTGCTCCTATGCATCGGGGTATGGGGGTTTTGGATTCCTGTGGGTCTCCTCATGTTTTTGGTGTAGGCAGGGGGATGGATTGTTTCAGCCAGGGGTCCGTTCCGGTTGGAGGTGCATCGACGTCTTGGGCAGGTGTTTTTCCTGGGAGTTGGGGTCCTGGTTGGGGTTCTCCGTCCTGGGGTCCAGGGTCTTCTGTTAGTGGAGTGGGACCCTCGGTATCACAGTGGGGGGGGAGCTCTGTTGGCCCTATGGCTATGGGAATTTTGCCAAGTTGTAGTTATGGTACTGGTTGGGGTGTCCCTTTGGGCATGGGTGGAAGTTTTTTGCCTGGTCCTGCCTCCTTGTTTTCTTGGTCTCCACAGATGCCTGCATTTCTTCCTGGAGGTCGAGATTCTGGTGTTTCGGATGTGGGAGCTGCGAGAGCACCTGAGCGGCCAGGAGGTTCCGGTTCGGAGCGCAGTTTGGCGTTCGGTGGTGAAGTGGCTGCTGGCGGAGGCGCTACGGGATCTTCTCATCTCTCGTCTTCCTTGCCAGGGGTTGCTGTTCGGGGCGTCTTGGCTTCTGGACCTGTTTCTTCTAGTGGGAATGCTGTCCGCGGCATATCATCTGGTGGAGTCGTGGATCAAGGATCTTCTTCACAGGGTAATGTGGCGCCTGCTCAGGTTGCTCTTGTGGGTAAAGCTCGCGGTAAAAAGAGTAAGCGTAGCCGGCGGCGGGGCAAGTCGTCTTCGTCGTCGTCAGCGTCTTCCTCGTCGTCTTCGTCTGTTTCCTCGTCCTCATCTAAAGGGCAGGCAGGCAGGGTTGAGCCTTCGGCGGGAGGTGAGGTCGGGGGTTCTTCGGGAGGGGTGCGTGGGGTTCCGGCATTAGTGGCCTTGTCGGAGCTTTGGGAACGGGTGCCTCGTTCTTTGCGTCGTAAAATCCGACGGCGGTCCTGCGTGGATATTTTTCGTTTGATGGAGGGCAGGGCTCACAGACGGGGTACTAAAAAATCCAAAAAAGATCGGAAGGAGGTGAAACCTTTCCCTATAGCGCGGTCAATCCTTAATTGGGTGCGGGCTTTCTTGAGGCTGGCCAGCGTTTGGGGGCGAGCCAACCCGCTGGATTACGGTTTATTGCTGTCTTATGCAGATTCTATTTTAGATTCGTATCAGAGGTTTGGCGGTTGGGCCTGGTTAAATTATGACGAGGCTTTTCGTGACAAAATGGAGGAGAACAGGTTTATGTCTTGGGGTACCCAGGATGTGAATTTGTGGCTTACTCACATGGCGTCTAAGTCTCTGTCCCAACAGGTTAGTAAGGCGGCACCCGGCCCTGCAGGTGGCGGGCGGCCTTTTCGAGGGGGAGTCGGTGGAGGTTCCGCTGCTGGGTCCGACGTCTGTTGGAAATTTAATAAGTCCAGCTGCCCTTTCACCGACTGTAAATTTAGACATGCTTGCTCGGTCTGTGGTCAGGCGCATACAGCCCTCAAGTGCCCCAAGCGCAGTGGCGGTGTTGCAGGTGGGGCAGGGAAGTGAGTTTTCTGGTGAGTTGCCGACACCTGTACGAATTGAGGCAATGCGTCCTTGGCTTCTGAGGTATAGGCCGCGGGAGGCGGCTGCCTTGTTGGAAGCGGGCTTTACTTCTGGTTTTGTTATACCTTTTCAGGGTTCTTTGGTTAGGGGGCGGGTTCAGAACGCCTCTTCGGTTTCACAGTTGCGGAACATAGTGCGCCACAAGTTATTGGGGGAATTGCGGTTGGGGCGTATTGCCGGTCCTTTTCGGGAGCCTCCTTTTCCACAGATGATTATTTCACCTTTGGCGGTGATTCCTAAAAAGGTTCCAGGGCAGTTTCGGCTCATTCATAACTTGTCTCGACCTTTGGGTCATTCTGTTAATGAGGGCATTCCGCGAGATATGTGTTCTGTCAGGTATGCATCCTTTGACTGTGCACTGCGCCTTATCGTGGAGGCGGGACGGGGCGCATTGTTGGCCAAAGTGGATATTGAATCGGCGTTTCGATTGTTGCCGATTCATCCTCAGTCCTTTCCGTTATTGGGTTTTCGATTTGAAGGTTTTTTCTTTTATGATCGTTGTTTGCCGATGGGATGTTCCATTTCGTGTGCGTATTTTGAAAAGTTCAGTTCGTTCTTGCATTGGGTCTTAGTGCAGAGAGCGGGGTTCGCTTCAGTGGTACATTACTTGGATGACTTCTTATTTGTTGGTGCCGGCGGCAGTATGGTGTGCGAGAGTTTAAAGAGGGTTTTTGAAGAAATGTCCGCCGAGTTTGGTGTTCCGTTAGCGGGGGACAAGTCAGAGGGTCCTGTTACCTCTTTAGTGTTTTTGGGGATCGAGCTTGATACGGACGTCATGGTTACTCGTCTTCCGGAGCTGAAAGTGCGACAGTTGTTGGGGCTCATTGAGCGGGTGATAGGGGCTCCTAAATCGACTTTGCATACAGTGCAGTCCTTGTTGGGTTCCCTTAATTTCGCTTGTAGAGTGTTGCCTATGGGACGTGCTTTTTCGCGGAGACTTGCTGCGGCCACTTCGGGGGTGCGGGATCATAGACATTTCGTACGTCTTTCAGCAGGAGTACGAGCTGACCTTCGTATGTGGGCGCGTTTTTTACAGGATTTCAATGGGACGGTGCCTATGCAGGCACCTGCGGTGTCTAGCTTGGATCTGGAGTTGTTTTCTGATGCCGCAGGCGGTGTGGGTTTTGGTCTATATTGTCGCGGTGCCTGGTGTGCTGAAAGGTGGCCTGACGTCTGGGTCAGTTCGGGTATTACCAGAAATATTACATTATTGGAGTTGTTCCCCCTTGTTGTGGCTTGTGAGCTGTGGGCGGATGTGTTGCGCAATAGGCAGGTGGTCTTTTGGTGCGATAATTTAGGAGTAGTGGCGGTAGTTAATAAGCAAGCGGCGCGTTGTCTGTCTGTAAATGCGTTGATGCGAGAGCTCGTTTTGCGGTGTTTGCGGTTGAATTTGTATATACGGGCGCGTCACGTTCCAGGTTTGCAGAATGGAATTGCTGATGCCTTGTCTCGTTTCAATTTCTTGCAGTTTCGCCAGTTGGCCCCGGATGCTCAGGAGGAAGGTTCGCAGATGCCAGCTCATTTATGGAACCTGGTCAGGAAGGAATCTGGGAACTGCTCCGCTTGTCCGTAGCGGATTCTACGTGGTCGCATTATTCTGTGGGCTTTCGATTGGTGGCGACCTTTCTGGCAGAGCGTGGTTGGTGCCCTGGTGATGTGGCCGAATCCTTGTTGGCGGATTTCGTGCTGTCGTCTTTTCGGGTGCATACCTCCCGGGGTGTGGTGCGTAGTCGATTAGCGGGATTCTCCTTCTTTTGCAGAGCTTTAGGTTGGGCTTGTCCGGTGTCTGGATTCTTGGTACAGCGATTGCTTAGAGCTATGGGGCGTGTTCGTCCTGCCCCGCGGGATACGCGGTTGCCTATCACTCATGAGTTACTCCTTCGGTTGTTGGCTGCGTTGGTAGAAGTGGCGAGTTCGCCTTACGAAGTCTGCTTGTTTCAGGCAGCTTTCGCCATCGCGTTTTTTGGGGCGTTGCGGGTGAGCGAGTTGTTGGTTGGTCCTTTGGCTCGCTTAGCGTCGCGTGGCTTGTTGATACAGCATGTTCGACTACAGCCTTCTTTGGTGCGATTGTTTATTGCGAGCTCAAAGACGGATCAGAGCGCTCGGGGGCACTGGGTAGTTTTACATTCAGTAGCGGCTTGTTGTTCCTGTCCGGTTACCCGGTTGCGAGAGTTTCTGGGGATGCGTCCGGTGGGGGGTTCCGCATTGTTTGTGCATGCGCAGGGTGCTCCGCTTACGCGTTATCAATTTCAGGCGGTTTTGCGCTTGGCTTTGGTTCGTTGTGGGGAGGACCCGGCTGCCTACGGGACGCATTCCTTTCGGATTGGAGCGGCTACGAGTGCGAGCATGGCGGGTATGTCAGGGGAGGGCATACAGAGGTTGGGGCGTTGGGCTTCTGATGCATTTCGGGGGTACATTCGTCGGGCAGGGTCTTCCAGTGAGTTGATTTCGGGGCGGGGAGCTTTGTGAGGTCCTGGGTGGGTGTGTCGTTATGGCTTTCACATGTTACCGCCCTATGTTGTTCACCTTGGGTTGTCTTTGTTGTTGGTTAGTTGTTCTTGTTTGTCTTGCAGGTTCCTGTGGGCGTTCTTACTCCTTGTGGATCGTTGGTCACTCCTTTATACACTGGGCATCGGAGAGAGCAGCTATTCGTCCTGGTGGTCGCCATTTGGGACTGAGTCAGCAGGGACTGCGTGTATCTTGGTGGGGTCAACGTGGGATGCGATGGAGTCACTTGCTGCTGTTGCTTGAGCGCCTTCGTTCACGTCCTCGTCATCCTGATTTACTGTTGTTGCACCTTGGGGGGAACGATGTGGATGCATGTTCCGGAAAGGACTTAGTGAATATTATCAAGGATGACCTCAGGATTGTATTGGATTGGTTTCCTGGGGTTTTATTGATTTGGTCTGATATTGTGCCCCGACCTCGTTGTTTAGCGTCTCGGCGTTGGACTCGGGGGTTGTCCAAATTGAATAGACAAGTGGGTAAGTGGGTTGTTAGTCAAGGGGGACTGCAAATATTGCATGAGTGGGTGGATGTATCTTGTGCGGGTTTGTTTCACAAGGATGGGGTTCATTTGTCGGCGGTCGGGTGGGATCTTCTCCTCGATGATTTTGCGTCGGTTTGTGAGAGGGTCCTTGCCTTACGTTGACAGCCGCAGTTCACTTTATTAGGGGGGGGGGGGGGGCCTGTATGTTTACAGTCCTGTGGCGGGTCTCCCGAGCTACTGGGTGCTGGGGCTCATCCGGCGATGAGCGGTGGGCCGGCGGGGAGCCGTGCCCGGGGGTCTACTGAATCAGTTAATGGGGCATGGGGTCATGCCACCCCTCAGACTCTTGCTGTTCATGGCGGGGTCGGGGGAAACTTGGTTGATGGTTACACCAGATAGCTCGGGAGGAGCTGCTGATTTGATAGATGAATGTTAATGATTTTGGATGTTAATTTATGCAAATTATTTCCGGTTTTGTTAATAAATTGAGCTGCGGCTATTTATACCAAATATATGTGTGGTCTATCAGTTATTTATGGGAAAGGCGGGGTAGGGTGTTTGGGGGTAGTAGGAGCTATCCAGATCCCGCTGTTAAATGTAGCCAGAGAGCCTGTCTCGACGGGCGAAAGCTAACACGGGGCTGGGAGCCCTAAGTGCCCGTGGGTAGGCAAGTTAGGGGAATCGAATTAAGAAGGCAGAGCAGAGGTGAAGTTGGATCACGTTTAGAGAGGAGCACGATTGGTGGTTGCTAAGGGGCGTGGCTGGAGGAAGTTTCAAAAGCCGGGACCTTGGAGGACTTCTTTTTTCTGAGTCCTCCAGGGCGGCTTTTTTCCCGCCCACCCACCCTTTATTGATGGCTCTAGTAGCTCGGGTTGGCGGGTCTCCCGAGCTACTGGGTGCTGGGGCTCATCCGGCGATGAGCGGTGGGCCGGCGGGGAGCCGTGCCCGGGGGTCTACTGAATCAGTTAATGGGGCATGGGGTCATGCCACCCCTCAGACTCTTGCTGTTCATGGCGGGGTCGGGGGAAACTTGGTTGATGGTTACACCAGATAGCTCGGGAGGAGCTGCTGATTTGATAGATGAATGTTAATGATTTTGGATGTTAATTTATGCAAATTATTTCCGGTTTTGTTAATAAATTGAGCTGCGGCTATTTATACCAAATATATGTGTGGTCTATCAGTTATTTATGGGAAAGGCGGGGTAGGGTGTTTGGGGGTAGTAGGAGCTATCCAGATCCCGCTGTTAATGGAAATAAGGTGATTCTTTTATTGGACTAATTGTAATACATGTTTCTCTAATTCAGAGACCAAAACCCTCTTCCTCAGGTCAAGACAGGATACTGTAACAGCAGTATACTTTACTAACCTGAGAAAAGAGGTTCTGGCCTCTGAAAGCTAATTGAAAAATATATTAGTCCAATAAAATGATATTTTATTTTTAATTTTTGTTTTATTTCCCCACCCACCCCCTTTTAGCCCCCTTTTATGAAGCTGCATTAGGTTTTTTTTTTTTTTTTTTATTGCCAGCCATTGCGATATTAGCTCTAACACTCAAAGGAATTATTTGAGTGCCGGAGCTTTTACCGCCACAGCCTAACACAGCTTCATAAAGGGGGGGAGGGGGGGAGTGTTATTTGTTAATTTGTAAAGTGATGATCGCTATTTCTCTGTTTTTCAAATTTTACATCTGCTGTCTTTATGTTTTGTACAATATTAGGGGACATGCATCACTGTTTCTGTTGTGTTGCATTGTATGCAGAGCCCAGCTTCTTGGTGGTTCAAGTTTAACTTTTGTCTACATATTTCTATTTTATCCCCTCTTTTACAAAACCGTAGAGCATTTTTTAGCGCCGGTCATAGTGGTAACAGCTCCGATGCTTATAGGAATTCTTTGAGCGTCAGAGCTGTTACCGCCATGGCCGGTGCTAAAAACTGCGCTAAGGGGGAGGGGTAGTTTGTGATTACATATTCCATACTGGGCGAAAGTGTTTTCTGTGTGTACGAAAGACACGGTTCTCTATTAGCATTAACTGTGCAGGCTCAATCTGTACTGGTCTGGCTTGTTTTGTTTTACAGTGGGTGTATTGTTCTGCTGCTCACTGCTGTATGCAAGATGCTGCCTTTTTCCTAGGTGCACTCTTGTGCAACGTGTGGATTGTTACTAAAAATCATTTTTTCATATAGATGAGGGGGTGTCAAAAAATGATGGGCCCCGGGTATCGCATATGCTAGGTACGCCACTGCATCACTGTGCCAGTATCCCAGCTCCTCAGTGTTCCTTTCTACAAGACAGGCTGTTGGGAGTCTATCTTTTCTGCTTGTGTTTTATTTTGCGTAGTTTCAGTGTTTTGCATTCGCGATTTTCGCCCTCGTGCTCTGGAGGTTCCATTTCAGGGACATCTTGACTGCGGGAGATTGCAGATCTTTGGAAAAAGTCTGCTTCTAGGGGGTTCCTTGTGTCTCAGTAAGCCCCTCTAGACAGCCTGCACATCAGACTGGGGCTCAGGGACTGTTCCCTTGGGAGCTTGCGCACCCTGGGTTCGTCTGCTAATGGGTAAAGCTCAGGCTGAGCGGTTCCATGGAGACGCGACCAGGATCAGAGCTAGACATGGATGGCGGAGGGTCTCCAGCTGGGGTGGTCAAGCCGGTGGGGCAGTCAGAAAACTTGAAATCCAGATTTCCAGTTCACTGAGGCAAAGGATCTCCCTGTGAGCTGTTTTCAGCACTGTCTGCCGTTTCTCTCATTCAGCATGTGTCACAGTGAGTACAGGCTGTAGTGTTTCCCTGTCGGCATATGTTTCTGTGAGTACAAGCTAACAGCTTGAATCAGAGATTTTTGGGAGGTTTTTAAAAAAAGGTTTTTCCCCCCACCCCTAAAATCTGTTTTTGAGCATTCTCTGTGGTTTTCCTGGGCTATTTTTAGTCAAAACAGGCCCTCAGTAGCCATCTTGGATTTTCCCAGGTTTGATTTTAAAGTTTTATTTTTTTATACTTGCCAGCTTCATTTTTGTTAGCATACCACTTAGATAACTTCCCCAGGGCAGGATGTAATGGGTGCATGCCTCATTTGCGGTGGATAGCTGTTGGATGCCAAAATCTGTAGTAGTAGGGGGTCATGTTCTAGTGCCCATGCACTAATGGAAAACTTCCGACTATGTCCAAGATGCAGGCACTGTTTATTTCAAACTCTAATGGTATATACAACCTTATTACCAACCGAGGGACCCGACACGGTCCGTGTTTAGGACAACAAACCTTCCTCAGGGGTCCGTGGTAGATAAGGTTTTGCAACAAACAGCATTAAAGGAAAAAAAACAAGTGCCCGAACGAGTGTAGTGCTGGATTTTTGTAAATGCTTTTTGCAATCTAGCACTACATTCGTTCAGGCACTTGTTTTTTTCCTTTAATGCTGTTTGTTGCAAAACCTTATCTACCATGGACCCCTGAGGAAGGTTTGTTGTCCGAAACATGGACCGTGTCGGGTCCCTCGGTTGGTAATAAGGTTGTATATACCATTAGAGTTTGAAATAAACAGTGCCTGCATCTTGGTCATAGTCTGCAGTTGTTTTTGCTTTTCGCTTGGTTTTGCTGCAGTTCCTGTTGGATTTTTCTCTTGTTTGTGGTAAAATCTGAAAGTTAACCATTTTACCTTTGTTAGCATGCAAGAACGATCCATGTGAGGGTGCATTAAGGGTACTTTTTGCAGCAGCTTACTAAACTAAACCTTAAGTTTTTATATAGCACATCTTCTCTATAAGGATAGAGCTCGGCACGGTTTACAAGAGTTTTGAACAAAGGAAAATATAAAAAGAATTAGTGACTATGTAGAGAGCAGCGGAATTTACATTTTTGAAAATAGCCATGTTTTCAGATGTTTTTGAAATAATTGGAAAGAGCCCAAATTATGCAGCTGGACAGGAAAGTTATTCCAAAGCTCAGTAATGTTAAAGTAGAGAAATTTCCCTAATTTTCTAATATTTTAACGAGGGGAAAGATAATTTAAGCTTTTGGATAGATCTGGTAATATCAGGTCTCACAGAATTCCAGGATAGAGGAATTAAAGGAAGAGTGAAAAGTAGGCGTGTGATTTTGAAGAGATTGCTTTGTACTTGATGTGTTCTACGGTTGATAGTGAGGGAAAGCTCAAATGTAGCAGTGGGACAACACATTAACCTTTATAATGCTTTTTCTTGATATCTTGCCTTTCCAAAAAGTATGAAAATGGTTTGCAATTCAAGTAGAAAACCACACAAATATAGGGCTCCTTTTACAAAGACACGGTAGCGATGCTGCCACGGCAAATGCAAAAAAGCCCATTCAGTTCCTACGGGCTTTGACGCATTCACTGCGGCAGCATTGCTACCGCAGCTGTGTAAATGAGGCCCATTTTGAGGAAACGAAACATAAAATTATGCATTTAAGGGGATATTCGGTGCCAGTGCCCAGACATGGCCTGTCATTGAATATCTAATATAATAAAGCCCTAAGCGCGCATGCGCACTCCCACCTGCGTGCTCCCTTTTTCCGTGCACTGTAGGGTCCCGCAGGTAGGAGTGCGCATGCGCACAGCGGCGCGGAGCCTGTCGGCCGTGGCGGCTCTTGCCGTCGGAAGGATGTGAACTGGCCAGGGTGAAGTCAGCGGGGGCCGGAACGGGCTTTAATTCCTGCCTCCCAGGCTTCTCCTCCTGCTCCGGCTGGGCCCGCGTAAAAAACCCCCAGAGCTCGCTTCGGGTCCGTCAAGGGCTACGGGTCCTGAAACCTTCCGATTCCAGCAGCGTCTGCAGCACTCTACACACCCTGCTTCGGGGCCTGAAGGCCCCGAAGCAGCGTGTGTAGAGTGCTGCAGACGCTGCTGGGATCGGAAGGTTTGTCGGGACTGCGGGAAGGGTAGGGGGGGCGGTAAGGGACTAAGGGAGCCAGCCAGACCGCGGGAAGGGAAAGGGGGGGTAGGGGAAACGCTGCTGCTGCACAGGGAAGTGGTGTGGGGGGAGGGCATGATTCTGTGGCTGCTGCACAGAGAAGTGGTGAGAGAGAAATGCTGTTGCATAGGAGGCAGGGAGAGAGACAGATAGATAGAAAGAAAAGAAGAAAGACACAGGGGCAGGGAGAGACACAGAAAGACAGACAGACAAAGGGCGCCAGGGAGAGAGACAGACAGCAGGAGGGAGAGAGAGACAGAAATAAAGACACACAGACATATATTCTAGCACCCGTTAATGTAACGGGCTATAATACTAGTCTGGACATAATGTCGGCAGTGGCCAAAAACAAATCACCGACTGCTGTCAGCTGAATGTTTGTTCCATAGAGAATAACCGACAAGCAGGTCCCTTACAACAATGAAAAGCTGACAACTTATTTAAATAATGATAAACCGTCCTAAAATACAGGCTAATCACACCTGTTGAAGGGAGGAAAAGACCTCAAGTGCTCCAGGATATAGGGTTGAGAAATGATTCTTACCCAATACCCTATTTTGGAGCAAAATGCTTGTCTACATTTCAAATAGATTACTACTACTTATCACTTATATAGCACTGAAAGGCTTATGCAGCACTGTATATGTTGCCATTTAATAGATGGTCACTGCTTAGAAGAGCTTACAACCTAACGTGGACAGACAGACATGACATATAGGGCTGGAGATGCAGAACCTAAGGTGAGGAGTCATGAGATGAAAGCACTCTCGAAGAGGTGGGCTTTTAAGTGGGCCTTGAACACTGCCAGAGATGGAGTCCACCTTAGGGATTTGGGGGATTCGGGCAGCTTGTTCCAAGCATATGGCACAGTAAGGTAGAAGGGACGGAGTCTGGAGTTGCTAGTTGAAGAGAAGGGCACAGATAGGAGGGACTTACCCGCTGAGCAGTGCTCACGAGGGGTGTATAGGGGGAGATAAGTGAAGAGAGATAGTGAGGGGCAGCTGAGTGATTGCATTTGTAGGTTAGTAAGAGGAGTTTGAATTGTATTCAGATGGGAAGCCAATGAAGCGGCTTTAGGAGAGGGGTAACGTGAGTAAAGCGGCTCTTACGGAATAAGAGTCGTGCAGCTAAATTCTGGACGTATTGGAGGGGAGTGAGATGGCTAGGCGGTGGGCCTGAGAGTAGCGAGTTGCATTAATCTAAGTGCAAGGTGATGAGGGCGTGGATAATTGTTTTGTTAGTGTGCTCAGATTTTCGTAATACGCGGTTTCTGTATCTACGGTTTTGCTTGTTTGTGATTTTTTTTTTTGGGCTGCTGACTCCGCCCTCCCCAAAACGTCATCAGTAAAGTTTTTTTCTTTTACTGTACAGTACCGATAAAGTTTATGACTTACCATTGCTGTATTGTAACTCTGAAAATCGCTGCTTCCATGCTTTCTCCCACAAATTCGCTGCTTCCATGTTTCCCCAATGTCCACTGAGGAAAAACGCTGCTTCCCAGCATCCCTAGAGAAAAAAGGCTTCTTCCCAGCATGCATGAAATCGCTGCTTGCTTGCTTGCCTGCCCAGAAATCGCTGGTTTCAGTAGTTATTCGCGGTTTCAATAATAAAAACGATGGCGCTTTTTCAAAACCGCAAATAACAGAAATCTGACTTTTTGCTCTCATTTCCATACCAAATATCACAGTATCATAGGATAATGCCACTGGGTTATCTAATAAATTATTAATTTGGTCCCAAATTGATTTCCAAAAATTCATAATAAATGGGCAATGAAACCATAAATGATTTAAAGTTCCTGCTTCTGTTAGACAAAGAACTATCTAATTTTTGCAACCTAACAGGGGTCCACAATGCTCTATGTAACAGAAAAAAACTTATAAGTTGGGGAGCCACTTTGCGCCTCCCACCCCAGATCTACCAGCCTCTTAGAAGCTTCGTGGATGAAGAGGCAAAATCATAGGCTTGCTCTGGGACCTTCTTCAGGCTGGCTCCCTCCTTCCGATGTAACTTCTGATGTAATTTCCAGAAAAACTGAAGTTCCATCGGCTAGTCACGGGAAACAGTCCCTGTGTCATTCTCTTTTATGAATACTCTGTATGCAAAGATGCCAGCAAAGTACTACCACTTAATTCATCGAATCCTCATAGCAGAAAATGTTAAAAAACACAGACTACAATAATTACATAGGGGGTTTTAATAACCAGTGAACATTTAGGTTAATTACGACATTTAGCACTGTCAATCCCCTATTGATAATTAATTTGTTGAAGCCTGAAAGGCGTTATTACTGAGGCTCTTTATCTCTTAACCTACGGATAACATTTAAAAACCAGATTAACCAGTATAACTAATTTTCCTAAATAACCCTTCAAGTGTTGTCGCACCACTTCAATTTTCATGCTCAGTGGCACAGAAACTATAGATAAAAAATTATTGCTGTTATATAACTGCAATACAAAATAATGGTTCCCAGTGACACTCAGCAGAACTAACCTGCTATTAAACTGTTTTTGAACATGCAAATTTTATAATACAAGGTTTAGAAGGAAATAGTACATATTCGTATACAGGGATTCATGGTAAGCAAAGAGCCACTTTAAAGATGACTAAAGAATTTAGTTCCATTGGAAGAACATAGAACAATAACCATATATACTCAAACATAAACCGTTCCAAACATAAACCAAGGAACAATAACCATATATACTCAAACATAAACCGTTCCAAACATAAACCAAGGAACAATAACCATATATACTCAAACATAAACCGTTCCAAACATAAACCAAGGAACAATAACCATATATACTCAAACATAAACCGTTCCAAACATAAACCAAGGAACAATAACCATATATACTCAAACATAAACCGTTCCAAACATAAACCAAGGAACAATAACCATATATACTCAAACATAAACCGTTCCAAACATAAACCAAGGAACAATAACCATATATACTCAAACATAAACCGTTCCAAACATAAACCAAGGAACAATAACCATATATACTCAAACATAAACCGTTCCAAACATAAACCAAGGAACAATAACCATATATACTCAAACATAAACCGTTCCAAACATAAACCAAGGAACAATAACCATATATACTCAAATACAGTATAACCCAATCCGAATATAAACCGAGGTAATCTTCCCCCCCCCAAAAAAAAAAGAGAGGAAAAAAATGGTTGACTCGAGTGTAAACCGAGGGTTTATATTCTAGTAGAGGTATTGGTGGTCAAGTGGAGCAATCCCTCCTGTCCCAGCCAGCTCTGCACCTCCGCCCCCTCCACGACCCGTTGCAGGTCGCTCCTGGGCCTGCCTTGAAGTCTGGTAGTCCAGCGGTGAGCCAAGACAGAAATAACCCCTCCCACGTCCTGCACTGGTCAGCTCTGCACCCCCCTCCCCTCCCCATTGCAAGCCTCTCCTGGATTTGCCTTAAGCCCTGGTCCAGTGGAAAGCTAGGATAGGAGAGATCCCTCTCATGTCCTGTCCCAGCCAACTCCACCCAAACCCACCTCCCTCCTGCCTCCCATGCCTGAAAAGGTCTACCTTGCACACCCTGGTGGTCCAAAAGTGAACTAGGGCAGGAGTGATCCTCCTATGCTCCCCTGCCCAGTGCAAAGATGCTAAATGAAATGGCTGCCACAAGTTCCCTCACGCAGGAGTAAATTTGCAAGACTAAATGTGACACTTTACAGGGGCATTTTTGAAACAATGTCCAAGTCAGAACATCCAAAATGGACAGCCTTCTCATCTCTAATTTCAAACTGAATATAGCCTGTTCGAAAATATATGAGATGGCTGTCCATGCCCTGGAAATGTTCAGCAGGAGCATACATTTCACAAACTTAAACTTCCAAATTTTAAATAAGGAACGTGGACATCTGTATAGCAGAAGTCTCTGAAAATGGTCACACAGATAACCAAGAACAGGAGGGGGGCAGCCTAGTGTTTAATGCACTAGACTGTAAACTGAGGGAACCAAGTTCAAATCCCACTTTAACTCTGTTTTTGGAACTGTGAGCTCTCTTGGAACAGAAAAAGACCCGACTGTACATCACTTCAATAGCTTTCATGCTTGCAGTGTCTTATATTTAAATATAGTAAGTATTTTTTTCTGTTTCTGGAGGGCTCACAATTTAAAAAAAAGTTACAGTGTGATTGGAACCTGGGTTCCTTGATTTACAATTCACTGAACTACCAACTAGACTACTATTCAGATCGGCTTCCTTCTCTGTTATGAATGCCCATAATTCCTGAGGAGAGGGAGGGGGGACGGCAAACACTGGGAGATTAAGAAGGTGTCATGGTTTGATCCAATCAGAACACCTTACAATTATGCGCTATACCATTGGGATTCTATAAGGACCAGATTCTGTATAGGACACAGATTTCTGCAGCTGCCTAAGAAGCGGCTGAGAATCGCACACCAGCGTCCTATACAGAATCATGTCTGCCTTAAGGGACAGACACCCAATCCCGCCTAACCAGCCAGATTCTCTAACCAGTGCCCATGTCACATGTGCCAGTTAGAAAATTGTACCTGATCCCTTGCCATCAGCTGAGCTGCTGCGGCAGAGAACCTCTAAACTCCTCTGAAAAGTTGGCCGGAAGGAGAGATGCTCACTCCCTCCTACCGGAACCCCCAGAACCCCCACCCACGAAGTAAGCCGTGCAGGAGGGAGAAATACTCCCTCCTGTCTCACTCCTTCCTGCTCCGGAGTCGCCGGCCAGCTCACCAATCCAAAATGGTGGGCCTTCCCCTTCCCGAAGCACCAGGGAGGGGCCTTAGGCCACTCCCACTTCTTCCTCTATAATACAGGAACCCTTGATTTTCTGGACCTTGGTTATCCGGACTTTGGATTTACCGGACCTCATATTGAACTTTGAAGTAGCTGTTCCCAGGGGTGGGAGGGTGGGAGGAGAGGGGAGGTTTGTATAGCTCAAATGCTTTAAGGTGTGCTTGTTATAATTTTGTTTGTCTCAAAATTAGCAAAACAGATTTAAACATAATGTTCACTTGATCCCAAATAGATCTCCAAAATGTAAGTATCAAGGGACAATAGTATAGTAAATGATCCAAAGTCCCAGCTTCAAGATGACAATGCCAGCATCTATTAGACTTTGAACTATCTAATCTCTGTAAACGAACTGGGTTTAGAGTTTCTTTTAATTAATCAAAGGACCAAAAATTCCTGAGCATGTAAAAGGCTGATGTCATACCTTGAGAATCATTGTAGAAAGTTATGATGGTAACGATGCGCTTACTGTGCTGTCTTGTTGCAGAAGAAAAGCTAATTGCAGATGACACCATTGTGGTGGCCCAAGAAGCCACCGATGAAGATCTTTTGGTGGTCCACACAAGACGATATCTAAATAAACTTAAGGTATGTTCTTTCTTTCGGTTGATTTATTTTGCTTCCACCTTTTCCATTCATTCCAATTCGCATGCATATCGCACCCGACGGTGATGTTACTGCATCTTAGTTAATGTCAAGTTTCGTGACATTTACTCTGAATTTAATAGCAAATGGAATGAGCTGCAAAACTCGGTATTCTTATTAAATGTTGCTTCAATCGTTATTAATGTTTGAAAAGCTCCATCAGTGTACACAGTTAAATAATAGATGTGATTTCAAAGGACAGTTCTTGTGAACAAAGATTAAGAAGATTAGGGAGGAAAAAGAAGGTTAAATACTTTCCATATCCAGCTAAACTCATTAATCTAGTATTGTAGTTTTTAGTCTGGTGGTTTCCTTCTGTATCTTTTGGGTATACAGCTGATTCAGAACTTTCATCTATTGATTTACAATGCCATGAACATTCCTTGTCGGCTACCTGAGATTTTTTAATCTCCCCCACCCCCACCCAACCTGGCACAGCGATCACAGCAGCAGCGCTAGGTGCAGGAACCATATACAGTGGAACCTTGGCTTACGAGCATAATTCGTTCCAGAAGCATGTTCGTAAACCAAATTGCTCGTATATCAAAGCGAGTTTCCCCATGGGAAGTAAGGGAAACTTGCTTGATTCGTTCCACCTCCCCTCCAGGCCACCGGCGCTGCTCCACATCCCCCCTTGATCCGGCATCCCTCTCCCCGCTCGCATCGCCCCCCCCCCCCTCCGCCACGATCCAGCATCCCCCATTCACCCACCCAAACACAATCGCTTACCCCGCTCGGGCACCAGCACCAACGCATGCCGGTGCCCAAAGCTCCTTCCTGTTGCTTGTGCTGGGCCTTGAGCATTTGCGCATGCTCAAGGCCTTCTAGTTCTCGTTCTCTCCAAGATTCTCGGAGAAAGCGAGAACTAGAAGGCCTTGAGCATGCTCAGATGCTCAAGACCCAGCACAAGCAACAGGGAAGATCTTCGGGCACCGGCATGTCCTGTGTGTTGGTGCCGGTGCCAGTGCCAGAGCGATTGTGTTTGGGTGGGTGGATGGGTGAGTGGGGGATGCCGGATCGCGTCTGGGGGGGATGCCGGATAGAAGGGGGGGGCTCGCAAATCGAGGCAAGCTCGGTTTCCGAGGTGCGGATTTTGCAAATGTTTTGCTCGTCTTGCAAAACACTCGCAAACCGAGGTTTGACTGTACTTAAAGTTCTGCCAGAATCCATTTAATACAGGTCCTGTGAAAGCTTTGCCTTAGAGTTAAACGCGGGTCTTCTGTATGCAGAGTGCAGCATTTGCTCCTTGAGTCATTGGTTTGGCCTTTACAATAGCTACAGTTTTGTTTTTTTTTTTGTTTTAAGTTCAAACTCTTATCATTTAACCAGTACAGCAAACACCCGCAATACCCACAGTACAGGACGTAACTTCAACAAGAGATTCCATAATAAAAAGGAGACGGATCACACATCAATAGATCAA
Organism: Geotrypetes seraphini; assembly: GCF_902459505.1. Taxonomy (NCBI): domain Eukaryota; kingdom Metazoa; phylum Chordata; class Amphibia; order Gymnophiona; family Dermophiidae; genus Geotrypetes; species Geotrypetes seraphini. The sequence goes on from NC_047100.1 coordinate 9,912,900, forward strand.
CAAAAAACATCCCACAGAGCCCAAAGTTGTTTTTTTTTTTTTTTAAACTGCTGTACACAATGCTTTTTTGATAGCAGCTTCTTTGTGCTTTCATTTGGAGACAATGCTGAATTCTTTCCATTCAAACAAAATGTGCTAAATTGCTAGACCCATGAGCACATTGAGCAGTTGGGTCTAAACTTTTTGTAACAAATGAGACAAAGCCGCTGGCCTTAGTTTAACAATTTTATAAGTGAGCTCAACCTGAATATCGAAACCATCTAAAGTACAAAAGATACCAGGAGAGTCATTCTATTTAGGGTTTCTGATATAGACTCTTCCAGAATATTCGATATATTTGGTAAATCCAGTTGAGTAGTTTGAATATTTTCACCACCCTCTGAGGCTCCTTGGGACTGTTTAGCGCTAGGAAGATAGTAGGTCTTATTTCAAGGAGGCATATCTTCAGAAGTATATTTTAATATTTCCTGAAAGTAGTTCTTAAACATTTCATAAGCGGATATCCTTGAGGTCTTGGGGAAGTTGAGTGTTCTCACATTCAGCCTCCTATTGAAACTTTACATATTTTCATTTTTTTAATGTATGGCCATACTATCTTTGATAGCCATAATCTTATAGTCTTGTATGGACTGTATTTCAGCTTGAACTTTTGAAAGCAAATTTTTTGTTTCTATATTTGTTCTAAAGTTTTAGATATTTCATTTAGCTTTCCCCCCAGAGCCTTTATCTTATCAGATGTTTTCTGGGTAGCTGCATCCAGCCGCTTGAGCATTCCCCAAATTGCTTCCAAAGTCACCTCACTAGAGGGGTTAATCTCTCCTATGATGGTCTCCTTCGGTAGAAGCTCATCTACCATTGTTGCCTCCTGAGCCGAATAGGCCGTTACCCCTTTGGCAAAACTGCTTCCTGCTAACACAGTAATGACTTCAGCCAGACAAGGAAGTGCTGCTGGAGGTGGGGGCGATAGCGAGATCGCATGCCCCTGCGTGAGTTGGCCTTCTCCACCCCCAGATGCTGCGGGGCTTCCTTCGCCCGTTTGAGCGATTTTTGCTGGCACTCTGTCCACAATCGGTTGCTGCCTCCGTGACTGTGAAGGCGTCAAGGAGGCTAGCACCTTCACAATTGCTTTTCGCTTGTGCGGCATTGTAGCAAAGGAAAAAAAATGCCGACAGCACCAGAGCGCGTTCTCAAAGTTGTCTGTTGCGTGCCGCCATCTTAGCCACTCCCCCCAGTGCAGTACCTGACTGTTGTATTTTAATTGTTGCAGAACCAAGTGCTGTTGACTTGGTTGAGGAGTTTCACCATATTCCGCTTTTTATTTCTCCTCTTATAGTGATTGTCAACTGCTTTGGTACAAACTGAGGAGCTAGAGCACTGCAGGAGGAGGGGCCGAGATAGAAAAAAGTGTAGCATGTATAATCTACATAACTCGCGACTAAAGGAGAATTATCCACTGGTTCAAGACTCGTATGCCATTCTACTAGGAAGATTGATGTAAGAACCTAATCTTCCCTTGGGGATCAGCCTTCAAGGAGTGATGTTGCAAAGCATAATCTCTTTTTCTACTGACCGGAACTGTTTTTTTTTGTTAAAATGGTTCCTGCTGCTGGGATGGTTATTCTCCCTTTAAAGTGTTCCTTCCGGCAGTACTTTACTGTTACCTGAAAGGAAAGATCTGAGTATGATAATAGGCAAAATCCTTTTAAGGCTCCAGCTGCTTTGATGGATGGTAAAACAGCAGTGCAAAATTCGACCATGCAGTTAAAAGCATTAAGATTTGGGAACTCTGTGGTCTAGTTGTTAAAAGTGCACAAAGAAACAGACTGCTTCACGTGAAGATTCCCCTTTTTCATTTCCATTTTCACGTTATTGCTCTTGAGCATGTCAGAATTTAAGCAGTATTCTTCACTGTAAGACATGGACCCCTGCTGGCAGTTCCCATCACACCCAGAGCAACCGTCGGGCTCTGTTCTGCTCTGGGAAAAAGAAAGCAAGAAATAGAACCAGCCACAAGAGGTAATATGGTGTCGTAGCTATTTATTTAAAAAACCCAACCCAACATAGCCTTGTTTCGCAAGACAAGCGCGGATCAGAGGTCCAACATCACAAACTTGTTCAATTGTTCACTTTCAAGGGCGGTATGGTAGAGGTCTATAAAATACTGAGTGGAATGGAAATGATAGATGCGATTTGCTTGTTTTACTCTTTCCAAAAATACTAGGACTAAGGGACATGCAATGAAGCTACTAAGTAGTAGATTCTAAACAAACCGGAGAAAATATTTCTTCACACAATGTGTAATTAAACTTTGGAATTTGTTGCCAGAGAATGTGGTGAAATCAGTTAGCTTAGCAGAGTTTAAAAAAGGTTTGGATAATTTCCTAAAAGGGAAGTCCATAAGCCAGTATTGAGATGGCTTGGTGAAATCCACTGCTTGTTCCTAAGATAAGCAGCGTAAAATCTGTTTTTACCACTTGGGATCTAACTAGGTACTTGGGACCAGGGTTGGCTACTGTTGGAAATAGGATACTGGGCTTGATGAACCTTCAACTCTGTCCCAATATGGCAACTCTTAAGTTCTTATGTGAGCCAATTATAGGACAGTTAAGCCATTGTGACATCACTGATGAGTTTGGCTCTTAGGCATTGGTGGAATGAGGCATTATGACATCAGAGTCTGAGCTCTGGAATGTTTTTGCCAGGTACTTGTAACCTGGATTGGCCACTGTTGAAATCAGAATACTGGGCTTGAAGGACCTTCGGTCTGTCCCAAGATGGCAGTTCTTGTATATAGTGTTCACACTGTTAGTCAAACCACATTAAAGCTTCCAGAGAATATTGACACCATGTCAAAGAGCAGGTGTAAATGCACTTGTCCACCATGCTATTTACAATAGGCTATAAATTACTGGTGTAAATATTGGATGTGTCCTTGTGCACGCCCTATTGCATATATATTAAATATTGAACTAAGGCCAGTTACTGGGCAGACTTGCACGGTCTGCGTCTGTGTATGGCCGTTTGGTGGAGGATGGGCAGGGGAGGGCTTCAATGGCTGGGAGGGTGTAGATGGGCTGGAGTAAGTCTTAACAGAGATTTCGGCAGGTGGAACCCAAGCACAGTACCGGGTAAAGCTTTGGATTCTTGCCCAGAAATAGCTAAGAAGAAAAAATTTAAATTGAATCAGGTTGGGCAGACTGGATGGACCATTCGGGTCTTTATCTGCCGTCATCTACTATGTTACTATGTTATGCACTAACCCCCCCTTTTACAAAACCATAGCACGGTTTTTAGCATCGGCTGCGGCGGTAACAGCTCTGACGCTCATAGAATCCTATGAGTGTTCGAGCCATTACCGCCGCGGCTGACGCTAAAAGCCACGCTACGGTTTTCTAAAAAGGGATGGAGTAGGTGAGTTGCACCACCTAAGGGGCTAATTCTACCAGTGGTGCCTGCTATGTGTCGGTCACATCCAGGTGCCACTGGAAGAATCGTGGCTACTGGCACCTAATGCCAAACTTAGGCGCTGGTAATGTAGGCCAGGTCTTGGGTTAATTGTAGAATTGCAGCTACTGACACTTAGTGATGGCCTGCGCGCTGTAATGATTCCCTGATCATAAAACCATAAAGTTAACTACATAATAAAATTTAAATTAATAAGAGGTTAACTCGTGTGTATGTATGTATATCTATCTATCTATATATATATATATATCTTTCTATCTATCTATCTATATACACACACACATATATATATATATATATATACCAAAACATATGTACCAACTTCACACAGTTATTTATATATATACAGTGGTGCCTCACACAACGAACTTAATTCGTTCCAGGAGCAAGTTTGTTATGCGAAAAGTTCGTTATGTGAAACGCGTTTTCCCATAACAATACATGTAAAAAAAAATAATTCGTTCTGTAGCATAAAATATGCTAAGATGACATAAAAAAAGATAAATTTTTTGTTATTATTTTTATTTAGATACATCTAAAAACATAATTGTTTTTTAAAACAACACACATTTTTTAAATTTAAAGACAGACTAAGTAGAGTCTAATTTTACAGTGAGAGAGGGCAGAGTCTCAGCGGCAAAAACTGGGACTTAACTGTTCATTTTTTTTTTTTTTTCTAGCATCGGGGAAGCGGCGAGAGTAGCTCCGCCCCCCCCAACGCATCAGCAGTAGGCGCCGGGCCCCTGCGAGCCGACGGTCCGCCACTGCACAGGGAGCCAGGCGGAGAGAGGGCAGTTAAGCGCAGTGCCTGCGCGGAAGGATGCAGCTCGGGCGACTTCGTTGTGTGAAACGAAGTTCGTTGTAGGAAGCAAGACATGAAGTTCGTTGTGCGCAGCGTTCGCTGTGCGAGGCGTTCGTTATGCAAGGCACCACTGTGTATATATATATATATATATATATAAATAAATAACTGTGTGAAGTTGGTACATATGTTTTGGTGTGTGTTTACTAACCTATCCTGGTTCTGTTTAGTATTTTAACTTTTAATTTGTTTTTAACTTTTTTTTTTTACTCTGTACACTGCCTAGAAATTTGATTAATAAGCGGTTTAAAATTTTTTTTAAGAAACATGAAACTAGTATTCTATAACTTTTTGCATAAATATGAGTATAGATGGGAAGTTATGGAATGAGGGGGTTTAATGTCATTTGGTTTCTGTGTTGGTCCACATGAATACATAGAGGAGCTCCATCTGACTGTAGAGGACTGAAGCCATCTCTTGGGTCATCAAACACCCCCGTTAGCACCTTAAAACACTGTGGGACTGGAGGCTGCCTGCCTTCTTTGGACTAAGTGTAACTTCAAGTTCGTGAAAAGATGCTACCCTCCTTGCAGCTGTGAAACGTCCAGCGGCCTATGTTCGGGAACCTTAATGAGCTTGAGCCATGCACAACAAAACCGTCAAACGGTCCAAGTATGGGGGGTTGAGAAGGCACATTCCATACAGTTTAAGTGCACCCCTTCTTCGTCCCTAGAAATGAAAATGGGTAACAACAGGTGGCCCACGTACTCCCCAAGGGGGTGCAGTAACTAAACCGAAGCATGCCAACAATCCCGCGCAGGACTTATGCGTGCCGCATTCACACACTTGCTGTTACTGCTGTGAGGGTGTATGGGGGGAACCCCACTAGATTGAAACTAAGGAAAACGGCAGTTTTCAATGTAGTGGGGGCATGTCCCCTCCCCCCTCAACGGGAGGGCGGACACTTGTCAGTTTAGTGGGGGGGGTTCCCCCCAGCCTACCCCTCAGAGTGGTAACACCAAGTGTTTGAATGCGGCGCACAGAAGTCCTGCGCGGGATTGTCGGCGTGCTATAGTCCCGTGCGGTTTTGATGCGTCGTCCCCAAGGGGCATGTTGAGAAACACTAATCGAGCCCAGTATCCTGTTTCTACAGTGGCTAATCCAGGTTACAAGTACCTGGCCAAAAACCCAAAACCAAACAAACCAAGTAGTAGCAACATTCCATGCTACTACTCCTAGGGCAAGCATTGGCTTCCCCCATTCTGTCTCAATGCAATGCATTTAGCTACGTCTCTTGAGGTGGTGGTTACTGCAACATTTCCTACTGCATTAGGGAGTTAATGCAGCTATTACCACGTGCTAATTGCCAAGGTGCTGCATTAACCATTACTGTGCGTCACTTGTTGCATTTATAGCTAATGTATAAGAGTAAGTAGGGTCGTATTGGTAAATCTGGCCCCGAGGCAGCAGAGGACAGAGGAACTTGCCTGAGTTCTGTTGGTCCCCAAGCAAGGTCCAGGGGCCACGCTCACACACTCGTAACAGATTATAAATTTATACACTTATAGAAAGAAACAAGGTTGATAGACCAAAGCAATATTCTTATAGCCCAAATTCCCTACAAAGCACTAAGGAAAGCTAGCACAAAATAACAGTCACTTCTACTGTATAAAGACACTAACACAGAGATAGACAGGGAGAACATTTGGGAGTCTGTCCTCTTGATTGGGTAAAACATCCCCTGAAACCAGAATGGGAACAGAGTCCAATTTGCTGGTCTCTAAATTCTGTTGCGTATTCATGACCTCTTTGTTCCCTACATATTTCATTCATGTTTCTCATTTTCTTATCTGGATCCTGGCCCTATTTTTTTATTTTTTTTTTTAGAAGTAACAAAAATAAAGATAAGCTTCCTGGGTAGATGAGGGGGACTAAAAACAGTGTATTTTCATTTTGGGTGCCAATAGAAACCAAATTGAAGCTCTTCATGAAAGAATCCCTAACCTCCTCACAGCTGCAGGTGGCCTCCTAACCTCTTCCTGACTTGTGCCTAGATTCACTAAGGGACGGGATCCGATCCGATCCGTGTCCAGGAGGCTGATTCACAAATCACCCTCTTGCAAATGAGAGCGATCGGAATCAAGCCTCCAACCTCCTGTCCAGATAGCTCTATAGTTATCCCAAAGCCCCTCCATGCCCGGCAGAACTAAATTTTATTTTATTTTTTACAGTTTTTTAAAATTTTTTCGCAAGTCCGTGGTTTTAACTTGCTTTAAACCCACGGGTTAAAACCATGGGCTTGCACAGCGGGAAAGGGCAGGAGATTTGGGGCAGAGCAGGGTGCAGGAGAAATTTCACAAGGACGCTGAGGATTATGCGTCGGGGTATGTATACTCCTGGATGCAGCCTCAGGGGTCCTCGGTGGTGACACCACAGGTTTCTACATATCCATCTGATGATGGTTCGTCCTCTAGTGACTCTAGTGGACGTAATCTGTACATGGGGTCAGGGCGTTTTTTAGGCCGAGGGTCCAGGCGAGGCCCAAGGAGACGGTCTCGGGGACGCAGGGGCTATCCAGACCGCAACACAGCCCAAACTTACAATCTTCCAGTAACTCGTTCGCAAGCAGCGAGGGGTCCTTAGTGGTCAATATATCTGGGGTTGCCCTCTCCGATGCATAGACTTAAGTGCTGGAGAAGGGACTGTCTTTTGTTCCCACTACCGGGTTGGATCTTTTTACAGCTCATAGGGATATGGCTCGGTTTGTGAGGGGTCTCCAGATCAAGCTGTTTTTTTCTTCTCAGGTGGGTACCCGGGATGATTCTTTATTTAGGGTCAAATCTCATTGGACCCCCCCCGGGGCCCATGGATGCTTATATCAAAGTATTCCGTGACTTGATATTACGTGATATTGATCAGCTTGGACAGGTTCCTCCTGGTCGTCACTTTGTTAATATGACCAGGGTGCAACAGCTTGCTCTGGAGTCCCTTAGAGATACCCCTGACTTGGACATCAAACCCGCTGATAAGGGCGGAGCTGTGGTCGTTCAGTCCTTGACCCAGTACAATGCTCAGGTGGACGTGCATATCTCCAACGCAGACTGGTATGTTAAACTCGAGGAGGATCCCTCCCCCGTTCTGCGTCAGGAGATTGCAGTTGTGGTGCAGGAGGCACTGCAGAATAACATCATCACTAAATCTGAGGCCAGATATTTATCCCAGGCCCCCAGCCGCAACCCCCACTTTTACACTGTACCCAAAATTCATAAAACTCTTAATGACCCCCCGGGTAGACCTATTGTGTCGCTCCGGGGTACCATCCTTGAACCCTTGTCCAAAATGGTTGACCATTTTTTTGAAACCCCAGGTTGCTCAGGCACGGTCTTTTGTACTTGACACCACCAATTTTCTTAACAGAATTGATACTATCCAGGTGCAGCAGTCCGATCTTCTGGTAACCATGGATTTGGAAGCTTTCTATAGCAATATACCTCAGACTGAAGCCTTAAAGATTGTTGAACATCATCTATCAACGGAGCCTCACTATCGTATAACCAAAGCTTTCCTCATGCAATTGGCCACCTTGGTGTTACAAAAGAACTTTTTTGAAGTACGTGGGGAGTTTTATCTCCAAACACACGGGGTAGCCATGGGTACAGCCATGGCCCCCAGTGTGGCTAATCTTTATGTCACAAATTTTGAGGAACGTCTGTTATACCCATCTGCATGGATGATTCATATCGCCACATGGCTCCGCTTCATTGACGATGTGTTCCTCATTTGGACTGACACCAAGGCCAGGTTTTATGAGTTTCTGACTTGGCTTAACACTCTTGGCAGGCATTTAAAGTTTACTGCCACTGTCAATACAAGCAGTGTCACCTATCTGGATACCAGGGTTAGCAAAGAGCAGGGTAAACTGGTCACTACTGTGTTTCGCAAACCTACGGATCGGACTTCATATTTACATTATACTAGTTGCCATCCTGTCCGGTTGCGCCAGTCGGTGCCCGTGGGGCAATTCCTCAGGATTCGTCGGATCTGCTCATCATTGAGAGAGTATAAGGCTCAGGCAAAGGCTCTGTCTCTGCGTTTTAAGGCTCGTGGTTATCCTGATTGGATTATCAGAAGAGCGTACCGCAGAGCCCGCTATGCTAACCCTGAATTGCTAAGGGCTCCTGCCATTCGGCCACCTTTAGAGCAACAGGTGTGTGTTATATCATTTTCCAATCAAGCCCACCAGATAGCTAATATTGTGAGGAAGCACTGGCATGTTTTGGGACACCATACTATTTTTAAGGAGACCCCGTGTATTGCTTTCGCTCGTTCTAAGAACTTGAAAGACCTTCTGGCTACCAGGAGTCGGGCCCACAGTGGGGGCAGCCATCAACCATGTGGACATTGTGATATGTGTCATCTATCTCTGTCAATTTCTACCTGGCAACATCCCTGGACTCAACGCACTTACCATCTCAGAGCGCATACTTCGTGTGATTCTAAATGGGTAGTTTATGTTATCATCTGCCCGTGCGGTTTGTGCTATGTGGGACGGACCAGCAGAAGTGTTAGGGTCAGACTGCAAGAACACAGAAGCCGGATCCGTACTGGATCTCAGTCTGCCCCTCTGGTACCCCACTGTGCTGATTTTGGTCACTGTTTTACTGACCTATCTTGGTTCGTGCTTGAGCAAGTCCCTTGGGACTTTAGGGGGGGATCGACAGGCTCATCTGAATCTTAGGGAACAATATTGGATTTTTCAATTACAATCTGTTCAGCCGAACGGCCTGAACGAAAGTGTGGAATGGAATACCATTGTCTAATAGGGTTTTTGGCTTCTTTTAGATAATGGATTTTGGATACAGGGTGTGGTGTGCTTGTGTGTGTGTGTGTGGGGGGGGGGTGGAACTTTTCTGATTGTGGTGTTTCTATTGGTGGGTGTTCTTTGTTCCCTCCCTCTTTCTTTCTCTGTTCCTTTTTGTGGTTATGATTGTGTTGAGTGCTGGCACAGCATGATTGGTTGGTTCGTGCACGATGTCACCTGCAGATCTGTTTTAGCTGGTGTGCTCTCCCTCCCGGGCACCCCGCCCTCCAGCCGTCCTCTCTGCTCGTGTTCTGTTGGAGGCCAGGTTCCCGAAGAAGGGCTCCTCCCGAAACCAGCGCGGTTGAACCTTTCCTCCTGGCGCGGTTTTTCCGTCTGTGTGACAGTTTTGGATAAGTATTGTTTATTTTTGGATATGTTTTTCACCTTTTGGTATGGTTTTTGATTTTGTTGTGATTTTGTGCGTGCTTTTTGAGGGGGTTTGGCTGGCAGGGTTTGTGTGGGGGTCGCTCAGGTCGTTTGTGTTGAGTTTTATTTACTCACTTTGATTGTTGATTGGTTTGATTCTTGCACACACAGGGCGCTCGATGATGGTGTGCGGGTGGAGGCTTATCGCCTTGACCCAGAAGTGAAGTGTCGGAGCTGTGCTCCTATCACTGAGGGTTCACACTGAGAGCGCCCTATAACATTATACAGTGTGACATGCTTTTTTGACACATTTTGGCACTGTGAGTTTCCCCCACGCAGACCTTGATGTGACTTGGTTGCCTTCCTTGTTTTTTCTTTTTTAATATAAATGGAGACAAGTTAATGCAAAAGCAATGTAGTATAACATACAATATTGTTTCTGTTTCCCATAGTGGTCATTTGTCGTGGCTACAATCACAGAAATTCCACCAGTTCTATTTCTGCCTAATTTCTTGGTTCAAAGAAAAGTACTGAAGCCTTTGAGAACTCAGACAGGCGGGACGATCATGGTAAGAAAAGTATGAATGTAGAAATTACTTTTTCTATTCCTGCCATGCTTTTCCTTTGCACACTATAAAATGGATGCTTTTTTGGTTTTGTTTTTAAAATTGGATTTGGCATGCCTCCTACCCCTGTGGGCTTCTGGTTCTATCAGAACCAGCTCCTGCTTTGAACTGCCAAGGGCCATGATTTGCAGTGAACATGCAAGGCCCAGTATTTGGCTCACTGTTTGGGGCTTGGAGAGAAGGGAGGCAACTGGGAAGGATAAGAGGTGCAATATTTGCATTATATAAGATTGTTTTCGAACTTACAATAAGTGTGTCAATATGTTAAAACAGATTAACAATAAGTATATCACTTAATAATCATCAATAGTACAAATGATATGCTCTTATCTCCCACCCTTCCCACCCTTTCCTATTATATAATCAAATACCTTGTACAATATGTAATATTAAAATTACCCCCCTCCCCCCTCATCATTGAACCTGTCAATTTAAGGGGGGAAAAAATGTCATCTAATCAGTACAATATTTTGTTAATGGCTCCCACACATCTTGAAATTTGCTAAAACATCCTCGCTGTATTGCAATAAGTCTTTCCATTTTATAAATATGACAAGGAATTCCACCAGAAATTATAATTTACTCTACTCCAGTTTTTCCAATTATACGTAATTTGTTGAAAGGCAACCCCAGTCATTATAAGTAATAATTTGTTATTATTTGAAGAAATCTGACTTTTTGCTCTCATTGCCATACCAAACAGCACAGTATCATATGATAATGCCACTGGGTTGTCTAATAAACAATTAATTTGGTCCCAAATTGATTTCCAAAAAGTTATAATTAATGGACAATAGAATAATAAATGATCTAAAGTCCCTGCTTCGAAGCAGGGACTTTAGATCATTTAACACATAAAACTTTAAAAGGAAAAGAACTACATGAAAATAAAAGGAAAGACCTAAAAACATTCATACAAAGTAATTATTAGAAAACAGTGCAAAACCCTTGTTTTTAGGTGAAATTCATCATTTGCTGTAGCATCTTAAACTAATAAATATATCTTTATCAAAAGGTTGCGAAAAAAGTAACATTTGAATAGCCTTTTTTTAAGGGGTCCTTTTTACTAAGGCGTGATAACCGATTTAGCGTGTGCTAAAGGCTAGCATGCCCATAGAATATAATGGGCGCATTAGCATTTAGCGTGCGCTGTCGGTAAGCGCGCCTTAGTAAAAGGACCCCTAAATGCAGTAAAATTAGACTCTAATCGCTAATTGGTAATAGGAGCTAAACAAAAAAGCTTTAGTTCTAGTGGTGTCTCATTTCATTCTTTTTACAGACTGTACGTTTTCTTGTAATGATCGCAATACATGAGTAGGAATATATGGTGTAATTAATGAATTCAAATAGCTTGGATCGTCAATGTGTAATACTGTATAAGAACATAAGCTGTGCCTTGAGCTGGGTCAGACCAGAGATCCATTGTGCCCAGCAGTCCGTTCACGCGGTGGCCCATCAGACCCAGGACCTGTATACTACCCTCTATCTATACCCTTCTATCCCCTTTTCCTTCAGAAAATTGTCCAATCTCTTCTTGAACTCCAATACCGTACCCTGTCCTATCACTCCCTCTGGAAGCGCATTCCAGGTGTCCACCACCCGTTGGGTGAAGAAGAACTTCCCAGCATTGGTTCTGAATCTGTCCCCTTTTAATTTTTCCGAATGCCCTCTTGTTCTTGTAGTTGTCGAAAGTTTGAAGAATCTGTCCCTCTCCACTTTCTCTTTGCCCTTCGTGATCTTGTAAGTCTCTATCATATCCCCTCTAAGTCTCCGCTTCTCCAGCGAAAATAGCCCCAGTCTCTCTAATCTTTCAGCGTATGAAAGGTTTTCCATACCTTTTATCAAACGTGTCGCTCTCTTCTGAATCCTCTCGAGTATCGCCATATCCTCCTTTAGGTACGGCGACCAATATTGGATGCAGTACTCCAGATGGAGGCGCACTGTGTAAGTAATTTGAATTTAATCCTATAGGAAATAGGAAGCCAGTGATAGTGTAGAAACAATGGTGTTACATGGCCAAATTTTTGTTTATGACCTAACAATTTTAATGTATTCTATAACGTCTGAAGTCGTCTAAGGTTAAAATCTGAAATCCCTGCGTAGACTACATTATAGTAGATGATTTTTGATGCAAAAAAAAAAAAAAAAAAAAGCATGAATAAGAGTATCCAAATTAGAATGAGTGTGGCACAGTGGTTAAAAGCTACAGCCTCGGCACCCTGAGGTTGACACTACTCCTTGTGGCCCTGGATAGGTCACTTAATCCCATATTTGCCCCAGGTACATTAGATAAGATTGTGAGCCCCCCCCAGAAGAGACGGGGAATAAATGAATGTAAACTGTTCTGAGCTCCCTTGAGAGAATGGTTTAGAAAATTGAATGAATGAATAAATGAATTAGCTCATGTTTTCAGAAAACCCCTAATGAATATGCACGAGCTAAATTTGCTTAGGATACATATGGCATGCATATTCATTTGGGATATCCTGAAAGATGGCCTCATGAAGCTTGCAACAATCCCAGGTACAGGCACCCATTAACCCTTTCAGGACCATAAGGATCGTAGGCCAATTTTTGTGGTTTTGACGACATTTTTATGGTAAAAAGGGCTTGCAGATGCCAAAAAATTGATTTTTTTAAAAAAAATCACACTTCTGGCTTATGGACAGTGTGGCAAGTGAATCTTCTCGTCAATCTGGCAACGACGCTAATGAATGAATGTCGGAACCAGTTTGTTTACATAAAGGCAGTATCCTATGGAATCCGTACATATCAAATTTAGAACCGTAGACTATCCCAATCAAAATTGATAGGATTTTAAAGTTATGGGACAAATATGTCCCTTGGTCCTGAAAGGGTTAAGGCTAATCGGGGTGTGGTGTCAAATTGGCATGTGTTTGGACACAAAGCATGCGCGTATTTTTCAATCTCCACACCATTTTTTTTTTTAAAAAGTTTATTATAGAGTTTTTGTTTTGTTTTATAAATGAGCTATATCAGGGGTCTCAAAGTCCCTCCTTGAGGGCCGTAATTCAGTCGGGTTTTCAGGATTTCCCCACTGAATCTGTATAAGATCTATGTGCATGCACTGCTTTCAATGCATATTCATTGGGGAAATCCTGAAAACCCGACTGGATTGCGGCCCTCAAGGAGGGACTTTGAGATCCCTGAGCTATATTGTATGTAGTGGACTAATGCTGTGAACTACTTAGGACTTTTTTGATTTTATAGTATAGAAACTATTGTATTAGATTAACATTCGCCTTCATACAGGTCATATAAAAGTTGACATGAGTTCATGCCCTTTAATTTGAGGGTTGAGGGAGGGGGAATTTGTTTTTTTAATTTAGAAAATGTATAATAAAAAGTGTTGACACTCGTTGGATTTTTTTTTTGGAATTTCTTCCATAAAAAGTAATATACACTAAAAAAAAAAGTTGGCACAGACACTCTGTACCTACTTCAGACTGTTATACCTACGGAAATTTTTATATTAACATAGTAAATGACGGCAGATAAAGACCTGAACATCCAGTCTGCCCATAAGTTATACTCGTTAAAAAATTCATGATTACACTTCCCCCTCCGTATTCGCGGGGGATAGGGGCAGAGCCGGCCCGCGAATAATATTTGGGCCACTTCTGCCCCTAACCCCCGCTTCCCCCGGCTATTTTAAGCCCTGAAAGCCCCCCTTTAAGCCTTACCTGGTAGTTTAGCGGGTTTTCGGGACAGGAGCGATCTTCCTACGGTCCTGCCCCGTGCAGATCGCTCACAGGAAATGGCTGCCTTGAGCTCCCATAGTGCTCGAGCCATTTCCTGTGAGCAGTCTGCACAGGGTAGGAGCGTGGGAAGATCGCTGCTGCCCTAAAAACCCGCTAGACCACCAGGTAAGGCTTAAGGGAAGGCTTACAGGGCTTAAAATAGCCCAAAAAATGAAAATGTATTTTTTGACTTAAAACCGCAAATAAGTGAATCAGTAGATAGGGAATTCGCGAATACAGAGGGGAAGTATAATTAACTTGTCTCTTTGATATTTCTGGGCCGAAGACTGTAAAATCTGGTATTATTTTGAGGATCCCAACTAGAAAGGAGTTAAGATTGCAAATAAAAGCCATTTTCTGCAGGAGAAAATTTATAAAATTATACCCTTACTTATCTTAAGTGTCGATTGTAGTTAGGTTTTGTACTGCTCAGAAATCAAAATTCTTTGAACATAAAAAGTAGTTAATTGCTAGCATTAGGTTCTGGGCAGCGTTAGTAAAGATTTTCTCTTCTGGCACAGCGTGAGATGCCCTACTGGTTAGCAGGTCTGTTTTGTTCTTTGTAATGAAAAACACATTAGCCTGTAATGATTAGGAATCTGTTAAGATTTCCTTATACCACCAAAGTGAGGACTTTGAAAACTCCTTGAGCAAGTATTGACTGTATGAACTCCAAAAAGAAAATAAGGATTGTTAGGGGTCCTTTTAATAAGTTTGTGGTAAAAAGTGGCCTTAGTGTTTTGTCCCCAAGTTAAAGCCATTTTTATCGCAGCTGAGAAAAGAAAACTTTTTAAAAATATTTTTATTCAATTGATGACCATGTATTAATGTTGCCCTTAGTGCATGGCCATTAAAAAAAAAAAAAAATATAGGACGAGCACTACCAACACTTACCACCTCCCCTCCCCCCTTTTACGAAGCCACTTTAGGCCTTTTTATCTCCAGCTACGGCGATATTAGCTTCGACACGCATAGAATTCAAGTTTAAGTTTATTAGGTTTTTATATACCGCCTATCAAGGTTATCTAAGTGTTTTTTACAATCAAGGTACTCAAGCATTTTCCCTATCTAACGTACCTGGGGCTATGGAGGACTGAGTGACTAGCCCAGGGTCACAAGGAGCAGCGCGGGATTTGAACCCACAACCCCAGGGTGCTGAGGCGGTAGCTCCAACCACACACTCCTCCACATCCTGAACATCGGAGCTAATATCGTTGTGGCCCGGCGATAAATAAAGCTAATGTGGCTTCGTAGAAGGAGGGCTGTTTTGTAGGTGGTAAGGGTCCCCAAGTAATCCCTTGGTAACCTTTTAGAGAGTGTACTATGGATGATGATAATAATAATTATTTATTTATATGCTGCTATAGCGGGAAGGTTCTAAGCAGCTAACAACAGGAAAGCAATACATACAATACTAATAAATACATTAAGATAAAATAAACATGTAAATAAAATGAATAAAATTGGAAAGATATGTTAAAAAAGCAAAGAACGTTAAGATACCAGCCTGTCTTTAGCAATTTTCTAAAATCTAAATAAGAAGAAGCTTCTAACATCATTTTGCCGAGCCCATGTATTCAATTTGGCGGCCTGAAATGAAAACGTTCTCTCGAGGAACCTCTTGTAGTGACAAGATTTTATGGAAGGGTATGTAAACAGATGTACTCTCTGTGTATTCTTCTAACCTCCACCGGGTCACCATCCATTTTACCCAACTGAAATAAACATATTTCTCCCTGCATATGGACATATTTCTCCCTGCATATGGAGGAAGAGGGAAGATTTTCAAAAAGTTTTTCCCTCTGAGTAGAAAATCCATTTACCTGCAGGAATCCCTTTTAAAACTGCCTTAATTCCCAGTTTTATTTAGGTCTGCCATCATTTTTTTTTTCTTAATAAGCCTGTCTGATTTTATTGCCGTTAAACTCGGATATTTATAGCTTATTATATAGAAGTGGCATCATGAAAGCCTACTAATTGTTATAGTTTGCAAGGCTACCTTGTAAAAGGTTTTGTTTCAAGAAAAAAATAAACTCTTGTTTTTATAGCAGTTGGTAATTGGTACATTCTTGCAGGAATCCAATGAACATCAAAAGCAATCTGTATCAAGATTGTCTCTCATCCTAAATTAGAGCAAACAAGCTAATTAGCAAGAAAGGTGGTAGGTACCATAAGGGCACAGTAGTGGACATACTTTTGCATTGCTTGCTGTTGAAACTTTTCTCGACTGAACTGTAATCCAGAACTTAGTATTTTTTATAAAGGATTTTCTCACTGTCATGGGATGTATTGAGAGGGAAGTTACCACACTGTGTTAGGGCACTAACCCATAAACAGCATAATACTTTTTTTGGGGAGGGGCCCCCAAGCTCTGCCCCAGACCCTATCCCCATAATAGTACTAATTGTAATACTATTTTTTCCATTCATTTTTCATATATACACACACAATATAATCTCATTAACAATACATAATGGTTAAACACAAAATTAAACTACACAAAGCAATGCTTCTCAACATTCATTTATACCAGAATACAGATAACCCCTATGCAAATACGGGACCACAAACTAAAAGTATTAATACCATATTTTTTGCTCCATAAGACGCACCTGACCATAAGATGCACTCAAGAATTATAGGAGGAAGACAAGAAAAAAACCATTCTGAACCAAATTCTCCCTGCCAGGCTCTGCACCCAACCCCACGCTCCTTGCCAGGCTCTGCACCCTGTCCCCCTCCCTGCCTGGCTCTGTATCCTGTAACCCCTCTGGTGGTCTAGTGCTAAGCCGGGACAGGGCAGGCAGGCCTAGTGACAGGCAGGCCTAGAAGCCTAGTGACAGGCAGGGAGGCCGGCTGGCCTAGTGACAGGCAGGCCTAGTGGCAGGGCAGAGCAGACAGGCAGGGCCCCTCCACCCAGAGGCAGGCAGGATCCCTCCTTACCTTAACTCCTCCGGTGGTCCAGCGCTGTAGGGCAGGAGCTTTCAGCCTCCTGCCCTTCCATCCGGCTTTCTCCCCAGGCAGCGGCAGAGTCGGAGCGGCAAAAAGGCAGGCATGAGTTTTTCGCTTCCTGCCTTGCTGCTCCATGAATGGTGGTCCAGCACTGTAGGGCAGGAGCTTTCATCCTCCTGCCTTTCTCTCCAGCTTTCTCTCCCCACAAGCGGCACCGGCAGAGCGGCAAGCAGGCAGGTGCAAGTTTCTCGCTTCCTGCCTTGTCCTGCGCCACTCTGTCAAAAAGCGCCTCTATAGGTGTGATTCTGGCGCCATTTTTTTTTGTTGTTGTTTTAAATGGTGTTTTCAACTCCAGTTAGGCACCGATCGCTTAAGGCTCTGTTTATAGAATCGGGAGCTATGGCATCTTTATCAAATAGTGCCTAAGTGGACGCAAAACTGGGCACCTTAAACTGGACACCCTGTGTTAAAATTACTCTCAAAATTCCTTATGCGGGCAAGTACGTAACAATTCCCTCTCCTTATTCTATCTTTTATCAAATAAATGCATAATACATACAAGTAATACCTCTATTGCAGTGTATCTCAAACTGTGTCGCACAACAAAGAAAAATGGGGAGACCCAGTGATCCACAGTGAAAACAATCCACCAATAAAAAGAAAAATTGGAGATAATTTATTAAACACTGACATATAAATCCATGAAAATTCAATTAAAAAAGTACAATGATAAAAAATACAGTGATAAAAATCCAACCAGACCCTACAAAGTCCGTGTTTCGGCGAACACGCCTTCCTCAGGGGTCCTAAAAGGAAGAGATAATGATGAATAATGATAAAGAGAAAGATAGAAAGATAAGAAGTGACTGTGATGCCAATCTGGAGCATACATATTAGTGTCTATACTCGACTGCAAGATAAAACAAGTGAGCCAGGTGTGATTATGCTATATACAGAGTCTTAAAACATCGAAAAGTGACATGAGAGGAAAAAATGTGCCAAAAAAGACCAAAAAGAAAAAGTGCCATGGTGTGTATTAGAGTATAAGATTAAGCACAGAAATCTATAAAGTGCCTAGAAATCTGTGCTTAATCTTATACTCTAAAGATCTAAGAAGCAATTAATGGAAAAATTCAAGTAAAAAGAAGTAATGAAGCAAAACAAAATGCTATAATAGCAGTTAAAATCTAATTCCTTTTAGTTTCTGCTTAAGTACCCAAGGTTTATTGCTGAGAAAAGAGAATAGCTTGGAGGGTTAAAAAAATATGTGGTATTCTGATATTTAATTAAGAACATAAGAATTACCGCTGTTGGGTCAGACTAGTGGTCCATCGTGCCCAGCAGTCCACTTACTCGGTGGCCCTTAGGTCAACGGCCAATGCCCTGAGTCTAGCCTTACCTGCGTACGTTCTGGTTCAGCAAGAACTTGTCTAACTTTGCCTTGAATCCCTGGAGGGTGTTTCCCCTATAGCAACCTCCGGAAGAGCGTTCCAGCTTTCTACCACTCTCTGGGTGAAGAAGAAACTTTCTTACGTTTGTACGGAATCTATCCCCTTTTAACTTTAGCGAGTGCCCTCTTGTTCTCTTCACTTTGGAGAGGGTGAACATGGAAATCCCAGAAAATGGAGACCATCAAATTCCAAATCCAAGACTTCAAGAGAAGCAGCTGTCCACCATGACATTCTAATCTTCCTACTCTCCGAGATAGGCATTAGTTCTACAGTCCTTGACTGGTTCTCGAACTTCTTACGTTCTCGCTCTTACACCGTCACCAAACATGGTTCCTCTTCCTCCCCATGGAAACCGACTTGTGGAGTCCCACAAGGCTCCCCCCTTTCTCCCATCCTCTTCAACATTTATATGTCCTCCCTGAATCTTCTCCACCTATCCCCCCTAGAAACACTCTACACTTACGCCGACGATATCCTGGTCCTCATCGAGATCGACGCGAACCTCACCAATCTCGCAGCTAACATTTCTTCTTGCATAACCAAACTTCAATCCTGGGCTCACACTGTACAAATGAAATTGAACGAGTCCAAAACTAAACTACTTTGGCTCGGCCCTAAACTTGATCAATTACCCACTTCCATCCCACTGCCCACAGGCTCCTCTCTACAGCTGGAATTCTCTAGCAAAGTTCTGGGCATCACCATAGATTCATCATTATCCTTCAACGACCACCTCAACTCCCTGATAAAAAAATGCTTTTGCAGCCTTCACATGCTGAGGAAAGTGAGATCTTGCTTCCACCAAAAACACTTTGCCGTCCTCGTACAATCCATTATCCTCTCCAGATTGGATTATTGCAATTCCATTTACCTAAGCTTAACAAAGAAAAGCCTCCACAGACTCCAACTAATCCAGAACACCGCGGCCAAACTTATCTTCTCAAAAAGTAAATTTGACCATGTCACACCGCTCCTATCCAAACTCCACTGGCTTCCCGTTATTTCCAGGGTCTACTTTAAATGTGCCTGCCTAACCTTCAAGATCCTCCACGGTATCCTTCCTCCTTTTATCCCTCTATCCTGGAATTCCTCAAATCCAACCTCCACTAGATCCACTCAAAAATTAAAACTATCCTACCCCTCCTTAAAAGGCATCTCCCTTGTTGGTAAACTTGGCTCTTCCCTCCCTTTCAGAATCACTCAGCTCTGGAACAGTCTCCCTTCCCCTCTCCGCAATTTGAGCCCCCTTCTACCATTCCGTAAGCATCTGAAGACCTGGCTCTTCTCCAGAACGTAACCCCGTCCCGCTCCTGGCACTCTCACACCAACCCCTCTTCTCTCATACTTATATAATTCCACTGGAGTTCCGTTCCTTCCCTAACCATGTAAACCGTGTCGAGCTCCATCTGCGGAGATGATGCGGTATATAAACCCAAGATTTAGATTAGATTAGATTAGCTCCCGTTTGCTTTTTGGTGGCTTTGAAAATATCCAGAAACATGTTTTGCTTTAAAGAAGATTTTCAACAATCAATCACTGTTAGGATTTAAGGCAGAAGTACTAAGCCATTCAGTTGATACCACTCAAGCAGTGAGACCTCCTCGGGAACCTGATCTCCAAGGTTAGTTGGAAATGTCACCCCTTGCTCCTCAGCCTCCCTGCTCTGAGATATTGGTAAGTAGAAGGCCCCAGAAATGGACAGAACCACCTCAAATGATATTTTCAAGACAGAAACAGTCTATTCTAAGAAAATTACAGGCACTCAAGAAAATGTTAAAGTTGTAAATTGTGCCTTCTGATCACGTTTTCCAGGTTCTCCCAGCTTGCTATCAATCATCACAGAGCCTTTAATAAAACTAATCTTTTTCTTGTGACAGCTTAACTTTGTCTTCCAAAAGAAGTACATAGTACTTCGTGTTAAAAATATTTATTTCTTGGGAACAGTAAATCTGCATCAATTTAGGTTTAAAGAAAGTTAGTTGAATTTATCTAGAACAGGGGTGCCCAAAAGATCAATAGTGATCGACCAGTAGATCACGAAGGCAATGTGAGTCGATTGCGGAGCCCATCCCGGGCTCCCTGATACTCGCGTTGCCTTCACGTTCTACCTGCAAAAACTCCGGGCCGATCAACCTTCCTCTCCCCGACGTCAATTCTGACGTTGGAGAGGAAGTTCCGGGCCAGCCAATCACTGCCTGGCTGGCCCGGAACTTCCTCTCTGACGTTAGAATTGACGTTGGGAAGAGGAATGCTGGTCGGGAAGTAGGGAGAGTTTGGGGCGGTGGTGGTTTGGGGGCCTGTTCCCCAATAGCAGAGGCAGTGGCTTGGGGGCAGACAGGGAGACAGAATGAAGGGGGCAGGGAGACAGAAAGAAAGAAGAAAAACAGAAAGAAAAGGGGGGCACAGAGACAGACAGAAAGAAAGAAGGAAAACAGAAAGAAAGAAAGGGGGAAGGAAGACAGAAAGAAAGAAGGGAAAAAGGGGGGCAGGGAGACAAAGACAGAAAGAAGAGGGCAGGGAGAAAGAAAGGGGAGGGGCAGAGAGAGAGGAAGAAAAAGTTGGGGGAGGGAATGAGATCTGGAGGAGAGGAAGCATACAGTAGACTGAAAGAAGAGAAGAAATATTGGATGCACAGTCAAAAGAAAAAAGTGCAACCAGAGACTCGGCATCCCTTCCATCCCAAGAGCCAGCTGTGCCTTCTCTGAGCTCACCATCACTGATTCAGTGCACTCATCACTAGATCTGGCCTACTCGTTTATTTTATTTATTTTATTCATTCAATTTTCTGTACTGTTCTCTCATGGGAGCTCAGAACGGTTTGAATTTATTCAGATAGGCATTTCCCCTTGTCTGTCCTGGAGGGCTCACAATCTATCTAATATACCTGGGGCAGTGGGGGACCAAGTGACCTGCCTGGGGTCACAAAGGTGCCGAGGCTGCAGTTCCAACCCCTTCTTTGCACTCTCAGATACAGTATGGTAGGAGATATCAAACATTGTCCGACAGGGATGGCATTGGACAGAAAAGCCCTTTCATCCTCACTAACTCTAGGCTGCCCCGTTGGTAAACCTCACTATTGATTGAACACCCAGAAGAATGAAAATGTGCATCTAAGTCAGGGGTGTCAAAGTCCCTCCTCGAGGGCCGGAATCCAGTCGAGTTTTCTGGATTTCCCCAATGAATATGCATTGAAAGCAGTGCATGCAAATAGATCTCATGCAGATTCATTGGGGAAATCCTGAAAACCCGACTGGATTCTGGCCCTCGAGGACCGACTTTGACACCTGTGATCTAAGTGAATTGGAAATATATGATTCCATTGAGGACACTGATTTAAGTCCATGTTAATAACTCCTCCCCTCTCCCTGCCATGATAGTACTGCAATCTAGTTGCAGGAGCTGTCCAGAGCTTGGTGCTGAATGCTGTTTAATACATTCCTAGAGGGTTTTTTTTTTTTTTCTTGTTTGTTTTCTTGAAATGTAAATCTGGTCGTTAGTAATTAATGGCCAGTTGGAATTAAAGTAGTAAAATCTTCCCAAGAATATAAAATTAGCTAACATTTTATTTGTTTCCGATTCAGAATTTACCGTTCCCGCGTAGTGTATATACACTTCTCCCTCCGTATTCGCTGTGATAGAGGATTAACAGAACCGCAAATACAGAAAAACCGCAAATAACTTTTTCATATTTTGTTCGCTGTTTCTATTAAAAACCATCGTGAATATAGTGAAACCGCAAATAACATGGCGGGAGACCTGGCCTGTTCCTGAAGGAGAAGAAAGTGCCGGGAATCGGTGATTTTCTCTGTAAACGCTTGGAATCGGCGATTTCTCTATGCAAGCTGATGTAATTGAGGGGGGGGGGGGGAGGAGCCAGCAAGCTAAAAACCGTGAATAATCGAAACCACGAATGCTGAAACCGCGAATACGGAGGGAGACATGTATAGGGTAATGTAAAGCAGTTTCTGCATCTAATGCAGACTTTACATGCAGAGGATGACTTTTATAAAATTGCACAGTGATATAAATATATAAATAACAGGTGCACAGGAAAACAGATGATACATGCGTAGGCTTTCTTGAGGACAGAGTTAGTGTTTGTGCATAATTTATCATATATATGCCCCACATGTCAGTAGTTAATTATTCATAAACTTCTCCGAGTTGATGTTAGAATGTTCAGCTTATCAAAATACAAAAGGTTTAAAGATTTGTAAAGAAAATCCAAAGACTTTTACTTAAATCTTACTAAAAGGCCTCAATTACACCTCCTCTGTCGTTCACAGTATATTTTGCCTAGCGGGGGCCAGCTTCACAGGCCTTAAATATTTTTCACTTATATATTTTGATAATGTTTCCTTTATAGTGGGTATAACAAGTAACCAACCCTAAACTCTTCTTCCCTACTAGTATTCCTCAATTCTCCTCCCTTCCCCAACTTCTCCCCTCTGCCTCCTCTATTAAACCTTCCCTATACAGTAATTCCCCTGCATCTACAATGTAAACGTCCCCTAAATTGTAATTCCTTTCATCTATTATGTAAGCATCCCCCAATTGTAACTTCCTAGAAAATCCCAGCTATCTTATACTATATCCCGCTTAGAACTGTAAGCATCCCCTAAATTGTAACTTCCTGGAAATGTCCAGCTGTCTTATACTGTAATCCGCTTAGAACTGCAAGATAAAGGCGGAATTTAAGTCACTAATGTAATGTATATTTTAGCGTGAGAACATTTCGGGATAGTTCCGAGTACCCATTATTGAAGGCATATAGGGCACATGTTTGTCTTCATAAAATGGGCATAGAAGTATGTTGGGGCAAATGTGAGGCCCTTTTACTAAAGCTGTGACAAAAGTGGCCTTAGTGTACTTTTACCACTCTTTCCCGCTTGCTAAGGCCATTCATTCTATTATTTTCGACACTATTGCTACTGCTCTAGTTAAATTTTATAGACTATTAGTGATAGGAGATATTAATCTACATCTTGAACACACTAACAATAAGGATGCTCCAAATTTCAATTCTTTTCTCCTTTCTATGAGCTTCTCCATTCCATCTATTGCTTCTACTCATGAAAAGGGTCACTCGCAGGACATTATCAATTTTTTTAGACCTCACCACCCAACGAACATCTATTGATGATGCCTGTTGGCAGACAGTCCCCTGGTCTGACCATTTACCTTGGCAAATTCTCTCTGCCTATTTTTATGTCTCATATTCAGGAGAAATTTCAGCAAAAAAGAACTTATCACTTTCAGAAAGAAAATTAACCCAGAACTTTTCTGGTCTCAATTGTTAGGCTCTCTCCCCCGCTCACCCAGCGACCTCTCTATTGATAGTAGCTGGAGTAATTGGAGAAATATTGTAGAAAACACTTATCACTCTTTGGCCCCTCTCACTTCTAAAGTAATCTCTTATGCTTGGAAAGCTCCCTGATTTACCTCTTTTCATAGGGATCTAAAACAAAATAGCCAAAAGGAAAGATTTATAAACTATAAAGAGTTTTACCTCATGCAAAATTGTCATTTCTTTAATAAGACATTAACTATTTTTTTCTCAGGCCCTCCAAGTACCTACACATCCAAAATGTGGCCCTGCAAAGGGTATGAGTTTGAGACCACTGTTGTAGACTGTATGGGTGTATGTTAAATCCCGTGCTAATGGGCGCACGGCAAAGCTCCACGTGCTAGCTGTCACACCCACTCTCCACCTTCCCAGGCAATAAAAACTATTTTTTATTGTAGTGTGTCCACTCAGATGACCAAATTTACTACCTCAGTGTGTCCTATAGTAACCCTTTTGAAGCTGCAGAAAGCACATATCAGTGCTTTTCAGCTTAGTAAATGAACCCCTTTATTAGGCATGGTAAACAAGTTTCAAGTTTGTGATTTACTATCTCACCCATCAGACGGACCTTCTGGTTTACAGAGTAAAAAAAAAAAAAAAAGAATAGCTTGAAAATACAGTGGAACCTTGGAATAACCCCGTTCGAGTTTCAAGACAGTTCTTCCCATTGAAAAGAATAGAAACTTGATTAATCCGTTCCTTGGTCCCACAAACTCTGCAAGATCGGGACCCCAAGCAGCAGAGGCAGCAACATCAGGATCCCCAGCGGCAAGACAGCAAGATCGGCAATGGCAGCTGCAAGTGGTGTTCAGCCTAAAGCTTCCCTCCCAGGTGGAAACAGGAAGCTGCGTCAGATGGGAAGCTTTGGGCTGAGCACTGCTTGCAGTTTGGATTCCAAATCGTTAAGAGTTCTGGGGCGTCCGGATTCCGAGGTACCACTGTATTCACAAGCAAGACAGAAGAAGGGAAGAGGGAAGAACCTACAGTATTGAAGATAGGATGGGGAGGGAAAATCATATAAGGAATTTGCATCCGGTACTCGTAAGAAGAAGGGCTGGGCAAAAATTAGTGAGTCATCCTAGGTACTTTGACAACTTATTCCAGAGTTTGGAGCCTTCGACAGAGAAGATTGAGCAGTGAGGATTTATAGGTTTTTTTGTTACTTATTACTTGCTAGAAACTATTATAAATCTAACGCAACATGTTTTGTGAATTTGCATTCTGTCATATGCTCTAAATTATTAAATGCAAATGCTCATTCATATGAAACTAATTTTATATATATTTTTAAAGGCAGGAAAACTTGCCATGGATAGAGGATGGGCGATCAATGTGGGTAAGTAGTTTAAAAAGTTTATAACGTTTGATTTGTATGAATACACAGTATTATAAGGTGACTGTTTTGAATTATTCACATGGGATTTAGCTGCTTTGCAAAATAATCGATGTACTGCATCTTTGTTTATTAGTGAATTTTGATATACACCCCCCCCCCCTTTCATAATATAACGCAGGAAGATGAGGCACTCCATGAAATTTTGTTCTTTCTCTTCTAGGGCCAATTATTATATCGCTTCCAGTGTTTTTGTACATACCCCATGCAGTTCAACTCCAACAGAAGTCCAACTAGCACTAATTTCTTGTCAATATGGAAAAAACTTTAAGCGTGGTATTTTGAACAGTAGTTTATTGATATTTATAAAGTTTCATTTGAACAAAGTGTAGGCAAGGACAAGGAAAGGCTTTTGGGGTGTTGTAGGAACCAAGAGTAGTACATAACTGGAGGATTCCTTGGGTTGGAAGGGAACGGATATTGACAGGATTTCCAGATGTATTGTGGTGGTGTTTTGGGTTTTTTTCATAACATAAATGGGCAATTCTTATAAGCTGGCACCTAAAGGTACACACCACTTTAAACAAGTCAAAGGCACCATTAAGTGCTGCAGTACTTAACTTCAAGGGGGTATATACATGAGTGAAGCATGGGTGAGTTAAAGGCATGTCTCCCAGTTATGCATATAGTTTGTAGAATACTATAAACTGTACACATTACTTGGTGCACCTGGATATGCCAACTTACTCCTTCCATTGATATGGCTTAAGAGAGTGTGCCTAAACATGGGTGCCAGTGCTGACTATGGGCCAGATTCACTAAGCTGATCGATCGTGTCCCGACTGGTTTGTGACCAGTTTGCGACTCGATTCACTAACCTGCATCCCGATCCGATCCATCCATGCAAATGAGGGGGAAACGGCATGCAAAGCAGGAAGGCAGCGATTCACCAAAGAAAAAGGAACACCGATTGGGCTGGCTGATCCCAAAACAAGCGACTGTTGAGCCTGCCGACTCTCCTGCTCCATGCCGCCCAGAAATCCCATCCAACTTCCCCCCCCCCCCCCCCGTTCTGGCTGCACGCAGTAGTTCATTCCAGGAGCCGCTTTGGAGGTGGTCGAAGGAGTTATAGCGGCTAGAAGCGGGGGCAGCTGACCGGGTTACGAGAGGCAGACAGGGGGGCTCGTACGGAGCACGAGGTCCAAGCTTGCCCCTGTACTTGGTGATCTTGCTACTTGGGGGTTTGGGAGTCCTGCTGTTCATCTAGGAGTGGGCTGGGGACGTTGGGGTTTTTGGGCTAGCTCGGAGGGGGGGAAGGGGCTTGGGGGGGGCTGTTGCTGTGCCTCGAGGTACTGTGGGTGGGGGGGTGGGCTTGCTTCTCTCTGCTCCCTGGCCTGACTCTCCTGCCACCCCTACTCTGTGGTTTTAACCCGCCGCAGTGCAGCCCTGTGTTAAAATCACGGGCTCGCGAAAAAGTGAAAAAGTTTTAAAAAGTAAATTCCAGCGGAGAGCATGCACAGACCATCTACAAGCAAAGAAGATGGTCTGCGCATGCGTCCGGATCGCTCTCCAGCGATCTGTGTAGTCGGTAGGGGGTGTGTGCCTTCGATCGGGCTGTTTTGTATGCGGGCGCGTTGGGAATCAGGCGTCTGGCCATGGGTCGCCCATAGAACGGATGAGAAAAGGGAGGTTAGTGAATCTGGCCCTTAGCCTAATTTTTTTTTTTATAATGGAATCTTAATGCCAAGATGTTACAGAGTTGGCGCCAAGTGCATGGTGTTGGGGGGGCCATTTTATCGAATTACCGTATTTTCGCGGATATAACGCGCACCTGTGTAAAACGCGCACAGGGGTATAGCGCGCAGAAATCACGATGATATGTACCAAAACTTTTCTATACCGCGCTCAGGCATATAACGCGCATGATGCCCGACGCTCCTTTCGCCCGCCCTGACTTTCCGTGCGCTGTCCCGACTCTCCGTTCACCCCCCTGACTTCCGTGCACTGCCCTGACTTTCCGTGCGCTGTCCCGACTCTCCGTTCACCCCCCCTGACTTTCCGTGCACTGTCCCCCCTTGAAGTCCTGTCCCCCCTGAAGGTCTGTCCCCATTCTGAAAGCCTGATGCCCCCCCCCCCGACGCCCGATACATCCCCCCCCCCGGCAGGACCACTCGCACCCTCACCCCGAAGGACCGCCGACTCCCCAACAATATCGGGCCAGGAGGGAGCCCAAACCCTCCTGGCCACGGCGACCCCCTAACCCCACCCCGCACTACATTACGGGCAGGAGGGATCCCAGGCCCTCCTGCCCTCGACGCAAACCCCCTCCCCCCAACGACCGCCCCCCCCAAGAACCTCCGCCCGTCCCCCAGCCGACCCGCGACCCCCCTGGCCGACCCCCACGACCCCCCCCACCCCCCTTCCGCGTACCTTTGGAAGTTGGCCGGACAGACGGGAGCCAACCCCGCCTGTCCGGCAGGCAGCCAACGAAGAAATGAGGCCGGATTGGCCCATCCGTCCTAAAGCTCCGCCTACTGGTGGGGCCTAAGGCGCGTGGGCCAATCAGAATAGGCCCTGGAGCCTTAGGTCCCACCTGGGGGCGCGGCCTGAGGCACATGGGCCAAACCCGACCATGTGTCTCAGGCCGCGCCCCCAGGTGGGACCTAAGGCTCCAGGGCCTATTCTGATTGGCCCACGCGCCTTAGGCCCCACCAGTAGGCGGAGCTTTAGGACGGATGGGCCAATCCGGCCTCATTTCTTCGTTGGCTGCCTGCCGGACAGGCGGGTTTGGCTCCCGTCTGTCCGGCCAACTTCCAAAGGTACGGGGAAGGGGGGTGGGGGGGTCGTGGGGGTCGGCCAGGGGGGTCGCGGGTCGGCTGGGGGGCGGTCGGAGGTTCTTGGGGGCGGGCGGTCGTTGGGGGGAGGGGGGTTTGCGTCGAGGGCAGGAGGGCCTGGGATCCCTCCTGCCCGTAATGTAGTGCGGGGTGGGGTTAGGGGGTCGTCGTGGCCAGGAGGGTTTGGGCTCCCTTCTGGCCCAACTACACAAAGGTACGGGGAAGGCGGGTGGGGGTCGGCCAGGGGGGTCGCGGGTCGGCTGGGGGACGGGCGGAGGTTCTTGGGGGGGGGCGGTCGTTGGGGGGAGGGGGTTTGCGTCGAGGGCAGGAGGGCCTGGGATCCCTCCTGCCCGTAATGTAGTGCGGGGTGGGGGTAGGGGGTCGCCGTGGCCAGGAGGGTTTGGGCTCCCTCCTGGCCCGATATTGTCGGGAAGTCGGCGGTCCTTCGGGGTGGGGGTGCGGGTGGTCCTGCCGGGGGGGGGGGGATGTATCGGACGTCGGGGAGTCGGCCGGGCAAGAGGGCTTGGGCTCCCTCTTGCTCCGATCGTGGATGCGGGTGCGGGTGGGAGCGCGTGCGAGCGGTCGTTCGGGGTGGGGGTGCGAGCGGTCCTGCTGGGGGGGTGAATCGGGCGTCGGGCGGGGTGGGAACTATGTTTAAAAACTTTTCTATACCGCGCTCAGGCATATAACGCGCGAGGGGTATGCGCGGTACGTAAAATCACGTATAACGCGCGCGTTATATCCGCGAAAATACGGTACTCCAAACAGTTATAGTTTTTTATGAATGGCAGCACATCATAGTTAGATAAATTCTGTAACCTATATAGATATTTGTGAACTACACTTTTTGATATTGAATAGATTTAACAGTTTGGAAAAGTGTGCATCAGGGTAGAATTTGTTTATTTTCCTAATTTGATCTAGAGTAATGATATTTGCATAAACCAAATGAGAAAAAAACACCCATTGAAGACTTAGGAGCTCTTTTACTAACTGCACTAATGGATTTAGCTTGTGCTAAATGCTAAGAAGCCCACTCTATACCTCAGGCCTTCATAGCATTTAACATTTGCTAATCGTCGACGCATACTACATCGTTAGCGCACCTTAGTGAAAAGGCTCTTTAAAGATTGTTTGCTCATGATGCTAAAAATCACAATAAAGCCTCAAGGTGCATGTACGAGGGGGCCGGTGAAAAGTTCTCAGTCCAACCAAGAAAAGAATGACGTGGAACGATGAAATTTACAAGTTATTCCAAACTTTTCTTGACAAGTTTTCATTTCAGTGAAATGAAACAAAAAGTGTAAGTTTCGTGGCCCCACATTATTCTCTTTGGTTGGGCTGAGAACTTTTCACTGGCCCCTCGTATATCATAGCTTACCAAACTTTTTCGGGCCATGATTCCCATGGTTGTAGCTGTGCGTGAACCCGTTTGAGGTCACGACCCACAATTTGGGAAGCTCTGATTCATCCTTTTGAGTCGGTAGTTTACAAGTAAAAAGTATCTTGGGGTTCAGTGACTCGGCAGGCCTCATGAACTGTGATGTTTCTAAAGCAAGGATGCAAAATTATCCAATCAATCCTGCGTACTTCAGAAATCGAGTTAAGAATAAAATTGATATATATTTTTTCTACATATACGAGTATGCAGTACTTACGCCCACACTACAATGCTTAATTTGAAATAGGCTTGCAAAACCCAGTGAATGTTGAGAAACTAATACTCTTATCCCTCTTGTGATATTGGTTTGGTGACATTTCCAGTATTAAATATATGTTCCATCACTGGTGTATAAGCTTAGAAGGGTAAATCTGAATTACATTTTCTCACTTAAAACAATGAGAGAAATTGAGTTCTAATATTTACCTTTGATATTGTCATACCTATGTAGCAGAATATTTAGCTAAAATTCACACTTTCTTTCAGGTGGTGGTTTTCATCATTGTTCAAGTGATAAAGGTGGAGGATTTTGTGCTTATGCTGATATTACACTGACTATTAAGGTAATGCAACGACAGCTAAGAACGACGAGCAGCAGTAGGAAAAAAAATGTAACCAAATAAATTTTATTTGAAAATTTCATATATCTTCTATTAGCAGTTACACATACCCTAGATTCTTTTTATTAATCTGGTTGTAAGTAAATGATTATAGATATGGACTTTTTCTATACCATTGTGTCTTATTCAGATTTTGTGTGTTTGAACTGCTTTCTGTAAATTTCTTATAATATTCAATAAAAACTATTGAACTAAAAAAAAAAAAAAAGGAAATGCACTGGCTCAAAACATTTCCCAGGTACAAATAATCACAGATGTAACTAATATAATACAAATATTAACTTCTGAAAAGTATTTTTGGGGTGTTTGTCCTCCTTTGGCTCTCTGCAAAGATAGAATTGGCCAGATGTCATTTCAAGTAAACAAAATCGTTAGAACATAAGAATTGTCGCCGCTGGGTCAGACCAGTGGTCCATCGTGCCCAGCAGTCCACTCACGCGGTGGCCCTCAGGTCAAAGATCAGTGCTCTAAATGAGTCCAGCCTCACCTGCATACGTTCCAGTTTAGCAGGAACTTGTCCAACTTTGTCTTGAATCCCTGGAGGGTGCTTTCCCCTTTAACAGACTCCGGAAGAGCGTTCCAGTTTTCTACCACTCTCTGGGTGAAGAAGAACTTCCTTACGTTTGTACGGAATCTATCCCCTTTTAACTTTAGAGAGTGCCATCTTGTTCTCTCTATCTTGTAGAGGGTGAACAACCTGTCTTTATCTAAGTCTATACTCTTCATTATCTTAAATGTTTCCATCATGTCCCCTCTCAGTCTCCTCTTTTCAAGGGAGAAGAGGCCCAGTTTCTCTAGCCTCTCACTATACTGCAACTCCTCCAGCCCCTTAACCATTTTTGTCGCTCTTCCCTGGACCCTTTCGATTAGTACCATGTCATTTTTCATGTATGGCGACCAGTTTATTTCAGTAAGGCAGTGTCTCTCAAACGGTGTGCCCCAAAGTTATTCCAGATGTGCCATGAGAGATTCTAGAATTTTACTATATATTTTTTTTAATTCCCTTCATAAGTATACAGGTCCTCGTCGACCTATGCAACTTATGATGATTTGACTTTACGACGCATTTCCCCCATCTCCCATCCCAGCTCATACTAACTATTTTTTATCCCTCACCGCTGGACCACCAGGGAAAAGGTACGTGGGGAGGGGTAACAAATACTGTAGTTAGTATAGGCCGACTTATGTCCAGATCGACTTGCGACCTGTCAGTCCGAACCAATAGCGGTCGTAAGTTGACGAGGACCTGTACAGTAAAATAGATGACATGTATATCACATATGCAAGCGTCTGTCAATGTTATAAGCATCTGTGTGCTTAAGGATACAACCGCCCAGATAAGCATCATTTCAGTGTAATAGGTGAGACATTCTAGACAGTAGAGTTATTTCCCTATAGTTGCAGAAGGAATCCACTCCGGATTTTTCACTCTATAGTACTTCACTGTTTAGCTCCCTCTACAGTTTTTTTTCTTCTGCACACTTGGATGCAGTTGTGTGTGTTCTGTTCTCCCTATTTTATTGTTTTAATTTGATGTAATTTCATCTCCTTTTTGGGTAAATTAGTGCTTGGAGCTCTGCCTGCCATCTCAAAACATTACGCCTCACCAGTGGGTCTTGGACTTTTTTTTGGTTGAGTTACAAACTGGAATTTGCTCGATCGCTGACAGATCGGTTAGTGGGCTCTGCTCAGATTGCCTGGACAAAGCGCTGAGGGTGAAGAGAGCCTGTGTTCTCCTTGGTCTTGATGTGTTATTTATGATTAGACGGTTGTTTAAGTAGCTAGGCCCAGTTCCATTTAGGGCTCTGAAGAGGGTGCAGAAGAATTTGTATTGTATGCATGCTTGTATTGGGAGCCAGTGTGAGTCCTGGAAAGCAGTGATAATGTGATCTTATTTTTTCAGTGAATATATCAATCTGAGAGCTGTGTTTTGCACCGTTTGTAATTGTTTTAAAGTGTAGGCGGGACATGACAGGTATAGGATGTTACAATAGTCCAGGAGTCCCAGGATTGGCGCTGATGAGTCTGAATTGTTCTTTGTTGAAGTACTTTCTTGGGTTGTACATGATTGCGAATGCCTTCTGGACCATTTTACTGTGCCTGTTTTCAGTTTGTTTATGCTTCTCCAGGATGCCTGTCGGCCCTTGAGGGCTGGAAATAATTTGTATATATATTTCCATTTACTGGGGAAGTGGTTTCTCAGCTTCTTTGAAGCCTGTATTGGCATTTCACTTTAATGTTGGTTGAACTCTTGAGTATAACAGTTGGTTTGAGCCTGTTGCTACAGGTGCTTCTATTTCGCGTGTATTGGGTGGCTCTTCGTGCTTTGTAGAGGGAGCTAAACAGCCCAGTGAAGTACTATAGAGGCAGAGTGAAAAATCTGGAGTGGATTCCTTCTGCAACCATGTGACTAAAGGGAAATAACCCTACTGTCTAGAACAGGGGTGGGCAACTCATTCCTCGAGGGCCGGGATCCAGTCGTGTTTTCAGGATTTCCCCAATGAATATGCATGAGATCTATTTGCATGCACTGCTTTCTATGCATATTCATTGGGGAAATCCTGAAAACACGACTGGATTCCGGCCCTCGAGGACCGGAATTGTCCACCCCTGGTCTAGAATGACTTGCCTATATCCTGGAAAAGAGCTTACCAGAGTAAGTACATAATCTCTTTTTCTTTGATGTGATTGGTCTTTGAAAACTAATGGCAAGTAATTTTATTTTTTATGCAGTACACTTCCCCCTCCCCCTCCGGATAGGGGATGGCAAGGCAGCGAATAGAGAAAAACCGCAAATAACTTTTTGTATGTTATTGGCAGTTTTTCTGTATTAAAAAACAAACAAACAAAAATCCCCCACAAAACCAAGAAAGTGAAGCTTGGAGCAGCAATTTTCTCTATGCAACGCCGGGATCAGCTATTTTCTTTGCAACGCTGGGAGTAACAATTTCCTGTGACGTAAATTTGGAGGCTGGACCTTTGATCGAAAAACCGCGAATAACCAAAACCCGCGAAACCGTGAATACGGAGGGGGAAGTATAGTTATCCTAATTTGAGCAACAAAGCAATCAAGGCTTTTGTTACTATTTAGATCTGGGGTCTCAAAAGTCCCTCCTTGAGGGCCGCAATCCAGTCGGGTTTTCAGGATTTCCCCAATGAATATGCATGAGATCTATGTGCAAGCACTTCCTTCAATGCATTATTCATTGGGGAAATCCTGAAAACCCGACTGGATTGCGGCCCTCGAGGAGGGACTTTGAGATCCCTGATTTAGATCTTATTTTTGCAAACTTGGATTTTTAGCTCCGACAGAAATTAAGTTGAAAAAAACAGAACAGTAGATGGTGGATAATGAAATACGTGTTTGCTTGTCGACTATCGAGCCTGTGTTTTGAGTTAATTGACATTCAAAAACAAGCACGTCCATCGCATTGATTAACAATTCTGTTCTACCTATTTTAGTCATCAAAAACAACCAATAGGAGCACTATAAACTTAAAACCACTTTGTAAACTGCCTGAAGGAGCTCAGAACCACGAGAAGGTGTAATGAACACGACCAGGGTAAAACTTTGATTAGTGTTTCAAATGTCTATCATTGCTCCCTTTTGGAGTTGTTTATAAAGTTGTTTCATATTGTGTAAAAAAAATTTAAATAGAAGTGCAAAAGTGTTTCACTAATTCACAACAGCTTTCTTATATTTTAAACTTTGAACTTAAGTCTTTTTGAAAAAACTCAAAGGTAGGTAAAAGTTATCTTTCTGAAGCAGAATCTTTATCTTGCTAAAGCCGGGTCTGACGCGTTTCGCCAAGACGGCTTCCTCGGAGAACCCGCTTCAACAAGTTGACAATCAAAAATAGAACTGCATTCTGAAAAAAAGAAGAGAAAAAATGCTTGTTACTATTTAAAAGGCAATTGGAGGCATCACCTACCTGCAGCAAACAAAATGTGTCTGTGCAGCAGATGCAGTCCATATATGATTTATCTAAAGATCCTTCCATCATCATCCGCCCAGCAGATAAGGGGGGTGGGATAGTCATTCTGGACACAGAAGCTTATGTTGCGGAAGCTATGCGTCAGTTGTGCGATTTACAATACTATGAGAGATTGCCTCCTAATCAATCCCACTAAGGAAAATTCTGAAGGCATTCAGCAGGCTTTAGAACAAGGAGTGATTACTGATAAAGAATTCCATTTTTTGCGCTAGAAATATCCTGTAATACCTGTAATATACTTTGTTCCCAAAATACATAAGAGCATTACATCTCCTCCAGGACGTCCTATTGTGTCGGGCAATGGCTCATTTTTGGAGCCATTATCTGATTTTGTGGACTTTTATTTGATTGATTGACTCGCGCAGCCGCACGTGCACGGCTTTTTGAACACGTGCGGCTCGAGAAAAAGGAAGCCGGCAAACTCGGAATATAAGGTGAGGTGGAGGGAGGGAGCTGGCTAAACGCTATGGGCGGGCGGGCGGTGGCTGCGGGGACTGCGCAATCCTTGATGCCTCACTGCGGAGACAAGACCATTCCCCGCTCCACGGGGCGGTGAATGGCCTTGTCCCCGTCTCCGCAGCGACTGCTATTTTTCTTTCTCCGTTCCGGCGGGTTACCCACGGCTAACCGCGGGTAACCGCCACCGTGTCATTCTCTAGTTTGAATATCAAACAAATTTTTACCACAGAGACGTCTTAGCCATTTTCACTTTATAACAATTTTTATTGAAAGAATCAAATAATCAATATAATAGGATAATACAAAAACATAATCAATACAATAAGAATCATAATAATAATATTTCATACAAATTTATATCATTATTTCAAATTAAATTTCTATGTGAACTAATCCAGTTTTATCTACACCCCTCCCTAATTCACCTCCTATTTATTTGAATGCACTAATGCAGGGGTTTCAAAGTCCCTCCTCGAGGGCCGCAATCCGGTCAGGTTTTCAGGATTTCCCCAATGAATATGCATGAGATCTATGTGCATGCACTGCTTTCAATGCATATTCATTGGGGAAATCCTGAAAACCCGACTGGATTGCGGCCCTCAAGGAGGGACTTTGAGATCCCTGCTCTAATGCATGCTCGTTAAGGTATGTCATTAGGATTATGCTGATGTTGTCTCTATCATATCTTGTTATACAAGTTTTCTAAAATGTTGTCTATGAAATGATTTTTATTTGTATTGTGCTTACATTAGTATTATATCTGTGGTGTATGAATGTTCCTCTATGCTGCCTATTATGATTTTTATCATATGTTTCTACTGTGCTGTTTTAATGTGTGTCTCTAATATACAGTTGTGATCATAAGTTTACATACCCCTGACAGAATTTGTAAGGTATATCATTTATGGAAAATGTGAGTGATCAAACAAAGCACATTTCCTTTTAGCTTTTCGTGTGTTTTGTATTAAACCAGTATGCATCACAGAATAGCACAATTGTCAAACAAACCACAGCAATAAGGGGAACAATAAAATGGCCTTGTTCAAAAGTTTGCACACCCTTAGTTCTTTTTTTTTTTTTTTTTGTAAATAATTTTTATTGATAAAGCAGCCAACAGCAATACAAGAATCAGAGCCAGCAGCCCTGTAACAAGTTATAAACAAGAGTTCCAGGACAAAATAGCAATATTGTGAATTGCCTCCTTTTGCCTCAGTGACAGCTTGCAATCATTTCTGATAGTTGTGAATGAGGCCCTTTATTTTCTCATGTGGTAAAGCTGCCCGTTCTCCTTGGCAAAAAGCCTCCAGATCCTGTAAATTCTTTGGTTGTCTAGTATGAGCTGCATGCTTGGGCTTTCCCCAAAGTGGTTTAATGATGTTGAGGTCAGGAGACTGTGATGACCACTCCAGAACCTTCACTTTTTTTCTGCTATAGCCACTGAAGGATTGATTTGGCCTTGTTTCAGATCATTGCCATGTTGGAAAGCCCAAGTGCGCCCCATGTATAGCTTCCTGGCTGATAAAAGCAAATTCTTCTCCAATATTTTCTGATAAAATGCTGCATTCATCCTGCCTTCAGTTCTGACTAAATTTCCTGTTCCACTGAAGTTCACACATCCACAAAACAGCAGAGATCCACCTCCAAGTTTCCAAGTTTATTAAATAATTTGATTAATCGCCTACTCTACATTCAAGGCGATGTACAAGATAATACT
Organism: Geotrypetes seraphini; assembly: GCF_902459505.1. NCBI lineage: Eukaryota > Metazoa > Chordata > Amphibia > Gymnophiona > Dermophiidae > Geotrypetes > Geotrypetes seraphini. Next base: position 9,948,927 of record NC_047100.1, read on the forward strand.
AAAAATTATAAACATAGGTAAAATATATAAATGGACAATATTACAAAAAACAAACACAATTTAAAATAAAAAATTAAGTTGTTACTTATTATATCGAAACAATAGGAAAATTCATTAATGGTTACATTTTATATTAAATTCAAAATACAAAGGTAAAAACATAGGGGGGGGGGAAAAAGACAATAAAAAAGATAGATAAAAATAATAAAAGATCATTATTCACTAAAAGCATCGTTAAAAAGGAAAATTTTGAGCTTAATCTTAAATTTTTCGAGGTTCTTTTCTTCTTCTTCCCGGTAGGGATGATGTGCTTCTTTTCATAGGCCTTGTTGACGTCAAACATAGAATTCAGTTTTGGTCTCGCCACTCCAAATTATTTTGTTACAGAAGTTTTGAAGTTTCTCTAGGTGCTGTTTTGGCACATTGTAAAGCAGGTTGTTTGTGGCGATGGAGCCCATTTTTGTTGTGGGAGTGTGTGATGCAGTGGTTAGAGCTATAACCTTGGCACCCTAAGCTTGTGGGTTCGAATCCTGCACTGCTCCTTGTGGCCCTGTGCAAGTCCTAGGTACATTAGATAGAGTGAGAGCCCACCGGGACAGTTAGGGAAAATAATTTGTAATCCACATAGAATTGTAGGATATGTGGAATATAAATTATTTTTTTTTTTAAGTATCTCCTTATCGTGCATGCTACAGCCACACTACTTTGTTTCAGAGAAAATTGTTTTTCGGTAGAAGTTGCTTGTAGATTTTCCTTTGCATCCTTACAAAGTTTTCTTGCAGTTGTGTCTGTTATTGAGAGAGACATGGGAGAAGCCACTTCTTGCCCTGGATCGAGGTAGAATGGAATGTTGCTACTCCTTGGGTTTTGGCCAGGTACTAAGGACCTGGATTGGCCACCGTGAGGACAGGCTATTGGTCTGACCCAGTGTGGCTATTCTTATGTTCTTACGTGAGCCAAGTACAGAACAATTAAGCCATTGTAGCATCAATGATGAGGCACTGTGCAATGAGGCATTATGACATCACAATCTCACCTCTGGAATGTTGCTCTCATTGGGGTTCCGGAATCTTGCTAGTCTTTGAGATGCTAAAATGTTGCTGCTCCTTGGGTTTTGGCCAGGTACTAGTGACCTGGATTGGCCACCGTGAGAACGGGCTACTTGGGCTTGATGGACCATCGGTCTGACCCAGTAAATGTGTCTTGGTCTACCTGACCGTGGCTTGGTATTAACAGAACCCATAATTTTCCACTTCTTGATCAGAGTTTGAACATTACTGATTGGCATTTTCAAATCTTTTGATATCTTTTTATATCCTCGAAGATACTATGACCCGAAGTGTCCCCCCCCTTGACAATAACTTCCCCCCTCCCCACCCCTCATGAGGCCTTCCCCTTTTTCCCTACTTTCCACATCCTCTGTCTAGTTCGATTAAAGCTGTAATTCTGATAAATAATTGAAATCTGCCTGTCTATGCAGATCCTAATCTAATTCGATGTAAACCGCCTTGAACTCGCTGGGTATGGCGGTATATAAGAATAAACTATTATTATTATTATTATTTCTTTGCCATCCCCATGCTTCAGTAACCAACAAAGTTAGCGCAATCCAGGATGAAATGCATAAAGATTTCTCCAGAGCTAAGAAACCCATTGACTGTTTATCCACAAATGCTTATTACAATCGAACAAGGCACAGGTCTGGATACTTACCCTTCTCTGCAATCTTAACGTGTGTGTGTCGGCTTGAGTGTATATTATAGAAACATAGAAAGTGACGGCAGAAAAAGGCCGAGGCCCATCGAGTCTGCCCAAACCGCTGACCCACCCCCCTATTTAATCACTCTCTGATGACCTTTCCCTCCTAGAGATCCGACATGAGCATCCCATCTGTTCTTAAAATCCGGCACGCTGCTGGCCTCGATCACCTGCACTGGGAGCTTGTTCCAGCTGTCAACCACTCTTTCGGTGAAGAAGTATTGTCCTGGTGTCGCCATGAAACTTCCCGCCCTTTATTTTCAGCGGGTGTCCTCTTGTGGCGGAGGGTCCTTTAAGAAGAGGACACCCGCTGAAAATAAAGGGCGGGAAGTTTCATGGCGACACCAGGAAATACTTCTTCACCGAAAGAGTGGTTGACAGCTGGAACAAGCTCCCAGTGCAGGTGATCGAGGCCAGCAGCGTGCCGGATTTTAAGAACATTCAAGGATATCTATACTTTTGATCAGGGCAATCTGTACGAGTGCAGTTATGGTTACTAAAAGTAGCCAATCCAGGTCACAAATACCTGGCAAGAACATTGTATACTTCCTACCCCAGGAATAAACTGCAGATATTCTCAAGTTCATCTTAATAATGGTTTATAAACATTTTTATAGGAATTTGTCCAAACCGGTTTATTTTTTTTTTAAACCCTACTAATCTAATTGCTTTTACTACATTCACTAACATTGAAATCCAGAATTTAATTTACATATTGAGTGAAGAAATATTTCTCTAATTTGATCTAAATTTACTACTTAGCAGCTTAATTGCGTGCAGCATAGTCCAAATAATTTTGGCCCAACCAACTAGCTTCTTAAATTCTGAGCGTTATTTTGCCCCTGTAATTGAAATGTATTTTATTTCGTTAAGTGGCAATTTGCAGAAACAAAATTCTATGTTTTGACATTGTTTCAGATTATTGATTGAGCCATATCCACGCGGATATCCAAAGAAAGGAAAAATAAGTGCAAAGGAGAACCAGCTTGGTTAACTAAAGGGGTGAAGGATGTGGTAAGGGATAAGAGGAACTCGTTCAAAAAATGGAAACGCGAACAAACAACGGAGGCCTGGAACAGTCACAAGGTTGACCAAAAGAAGTGTCACAAGGCGGTAAGAGACGCCAAAAAGGTCTATGAGAAAAAGTTAGCGCAAGAAGCCAAAAACTTCAAACCCTTTTTTAGATACATAAAAGGGAAAAAAAACAGCTAAGGAGGCAGTGGGCCCTCTAGATGACCAAGGAAGAAAAGGGTGCATTAAGGATGATAAACAGATTGCTGTTAGGCTAAATTCATTCTTCGCGTCTGTCTTTACCAAGGAGAACACTGCATTACTGCCCGAAGCAGAGAAAGTATTCAAGGGAGAAGATGAGGATAGCCTCACCACAGTAAATGTGGACTTGGATATGATATACAATCAGATCGACAAACTAAAAAGTGACAAGTCCCGTGGACCAGATGGAATTCACCCGAGAGTCCTAAAAGAACTTAAGGTAGAAATAGGAGAGTTATTACAATCCCTTGCTAATTTGTCAATCAGAACAGGTCAAATACCAGACGACTGGAAGATAGCAAATGTCATCCCAATCTTCAAAAAAGGATCGAAAGGAGAACCAGGCAACCTGTGACCTGTGAGTCTTACGTTGGTTCCTGGGAAGATGGTAGAAGCACTAATTAAGGATAGTATAGTGCAACATTTGGATAATCATGATCTGATGACAGCCAGTCAACACGGCTTCAGGAAGGGGAAGTCATGTCTGACGAACTTGCTATAGTTTTTTGAGAAGGTGAACAAACACATCGATAGAGGAGACCCGGTGGACATAATATACTTGGACTTTCAGAAAGCATTCGACAAGGTCCCACACGCAAGGCTTATGAGAAAACTAGAATGCCATGGAATAGAGGGGGATATCCTAAGATGGATAGGTAGATGGCTGGAGAACAGATTACAGAGGGTAAGCATAAATGGGAAGTTCTCGGACTGGGAAAAGGTGACAAGCGGTGTGCCCCAGGGCTCGGTTCTTGGGCTCATTTTGTTCAATATCTTCATAAATGACCTGGAAGAGGAAACAACAAGTAATATAATCAAGTTTGCAGATGACACGAAACTATGCCGGACAGTTGGGTCACTAATGGACATTGAAGAACTCCAAAGAGATTTGAACCAGCTAGAGAAATGGGCGGAAAAGTGGCAGATGAAGTTTAATATTGAGAAATGCAAAGTGATACACCTGGGAAGGAAAAACAAGGAACATGAATATAAAATGTTAGGTGTGACATTGGGCAAGAGCGAACAAGAAAGGGATCTGGGGATACTGATTGACAGGACCCTGAAGCCGTCGGCGCAGTGTGCATCGGCGGCGAAGAAGGCAAACAGGATGTTGGGCATGATAAAGAAGGGAATCACGAGTAGATCGGCGGACGTCATAATGCCGCTTTACAGAGCAATGGTCAGACCACACCTGGAGTACTGTGTCCAGCACTGGTCTCCCTACCTAAAGAAGGATGTGACCCTGCTGGAGAGGGTGCAGAGGCGAGCTACGAAGCTAGTAGAAGGTATGGAAAATTTGAGCTACAAAGAACGCCTCAGAAAACTGGGCTTATTCACCCTTGAGAAGAGAAGACTGCAAGGGGATATGATAGAGACTTATAAAATAATAAAAGGATTCGACAAAATAGAGCGAGAAGCATCGTTATTCACGTTGTCAAATGTGAATCAGACAAGAGGTCATGGACTGAAGTTGAGAGGCGACAGGCTCAAGACAAATACCAGGAAGTTCTGTTTCACGCAGCGAGTGGTGGACGTTTGGAATGCTCTCCCGAAGGAGGCTGTGACAGAGACCATCATTCTGGGTTTCAAGTGCAAGTTGGATGCACACCTTCTTGCAAATCACATTGAGGGATACAGGGAAACAGGTCTTCATCGGGGAACACCTGGCTTGGCCTCCCCGTGTGCGGGTCACCGGACTGGATGGACCAAAAGGTCTGATTCGATGAAGCCGTTTCTTATGTTCTTATTCTCTTCTTGGTTGGGCTGAGAACTTTTTAGCACCCACCTTGTAAATATCATCGGCCATTTGGATGCCTAGTCTCTCAGTCTCATAAACATAAAACGCATGCTCATATGGGGTAAACAATTATACCTACATAAAACAATATATTTAGAAGAGAGTGTAAACCTGAGGTTATTTCTTATTCAAAGAACTTTATGTAAAAGTGATACACTGATTTTGAAATAATACAAACTGGATTGTCCCTGAATTAAATTATAGTAAACAATCAAAGACTCTGCTGTTTGTGGTTTGTGTTTTTTTGGTGTGTGCGTTTTTCTTGGCTATCCACTGCTTTTATATACTGAATACTCTCTTTTAATTGCAGTTTCTGTTTGAGCGGGTGGAAGGTGTAAGTAAGGCTACCATCATAGACCTGGATGCACATCAAGTAAGTAGCATGCTGATGATTCATAGCCAAGGAAACCTACAATAGTCAAAACAGAGAATCCAATATTGCATATTAAGCCTTCATTAGATAGATATAAAAGCCGGCTCTTCTTGATTATGACCGGAATAGCCATCCAGATGATTACGCGTAACTGGAAGAGTTACGGCAGACTGAATTACACATTTTGGTGGGCGAATATTTGTTCCACGTATAAATATGAGAGAATGAATGCGGAGGGTTTGGGGTCTAGTATGATATTCAATAAGGTGTGGAGCCCATTGACTGCATATGTTGAATTGCAGTGAATGTCGGGTATCTCCCTTTTTACAGATTCCTGACACATCCAGGGGGGGTGGGGGAGGGGAAGGTATTTGGGATTGCTAAAGGTATTTATCTATACTATTGCAATAATATATGCATATGCAGTGTAATAGTTATGTGAGGAAGGGAGGGAGAAAAGGATTGGTAATGTATTAATTTTGTGTATTTTAAGTGCGTTATGTATAATGCTCATATTTAATAATAGTTGTATTGCATTGTCAAAATTTGAAAATCAATACAGAATTAAAAAAGATAAAACCCCCCCAAAAAACAGAGAATCCATTTGGTATTGGCAGCTATAATAGACTCATTAATAATGGGATGATATGATTCTGTTTTTGGTGGAGTTCATTAAATAGGCATCAGCATTTTGGACTGCAGCACTCATAATTAATTCTACTGGTATTCTGAATGCAGCAATCAACTGTAGCAAGCTAAATTTAGCAGAACAAATATGTGAATCACTGTGGTGTCTCTATTTAAATAATTTTGGATTACAGCTTGACATCTGTATTTAGAGGATAATGTACAAGTGAGCGACTCCATGTAGGTGCTCCAATGCCGCACAATGAGAGCCTGTTCTTCAATGTGAGGCCCGGCAGCTAGTGGTGGACTCTGAAGACTTCTGGGGGTGTACCTTATCATTCTGGCTTTTTTTCCAAGTTCATGACGAAAAAGGGGGGATGAAGGGAAAAGCTACAGTTTTGAAAGAGAAGACGTTTCTCAGTAGACGAAGAGAATGCGTTTGGAAATGCTCACCTCCTTGAGGGTGCGTGTTAGGTGCCATCCACTCGTGTTCGGATCCTAGCGATTTGATGAATTACAGATCTAAAAAGAAATTGGTTTTGAGCTAGTCCAGTAAGGTCCTCCAGGTCCTCACGATTGTTTTCAGCATGTCCAGCCATCTGATTGCAGGTCGCCATTTTCACCTGGTTCTTTCGATCTTCCCAAACACGATGTCCTTCTCCAGAGAGAGAAAAAAACTTGCTGTGTGCTGGCCCTGCGACACACCTCCCGGATGCTCACGACATACTACTGTATTGTGACACTGCTGCTTTAAAGGGAAGTGATGGATCACATGACCTGCCATGTAATCTAAGCTTGGAAAGCTTTTTAAAGCAACAGTAACGGTCACTGTGATTGCTTTGTAATAAATTCAGTTGAAGTAACCTTTTTATAGGAGGAGTGTGTGGTGCAGTGGTTGAAGTTACAGCCCCAGCACCCTGGGGTTGTGGGTTCAAACCCCGTGCTGCTCCTTGTGACCCTGGGCAAGTCACTCAATCTTCCGTAGCCCCAGGCACGTTAGATAGATTTTGAGCCCACCGGGACAGAGAGGGAAAAAGCTTGAGTACCTGATTGTAAAACCACTTAGATAACCTTGATAGGCGGTATATAAAATCCTAATAAAACTTGAAACTTTAAAACTCCTTAGATTTACTGGAAAATTTAAGTAGCCAACTTATCAGATCAAGATTTATTCTTTGTGCCCCTTTGCACATAGGCTTTCCATAGTACATTTTAGACTAGATTCAGTAAATGATGCTCAAAAAACAGTCGGAACAAAAATCCCTACAACGAGTAACACCTGTCAGTGAAGAGTAGGAATAGAAAAATAGGCTTTCATTCAGGCTTTAATGTCAAAGCCACATAATTTATTACAGTATATGAGTTAGACATCCCCCCCCCCCAAAAAAAAAAAAATCTGCACAGAGTGCTGTTCTATAAATAATACTCTGAGTTGCGCGTCGTTTATAGAATAGGGCTTAGTGCCAATTTCCACACCAAACTTTGCGCAACTGAAACCTGGTGTAAATCCTGGCATTTAATTTATGTATGGATCCCGGTGTTCAGTAATACTGTACACATCTATAGCGAATGGCCACACGCCCTTTTGAGTTAGACACAATAAGATATGCATGTGGTGCGTGTGCAAATCCAGAGTTTTGCAAGTTAACACTAATAATTGCTAGCACCCAATCAGTAAACAAGAACATCCCTGTTTTCTTATCTTTTGATTTAGTTCTTAAATAACTTTGGAGCATTCTTGCAATGGCATTTTGACGTTGGTTAATTTTGAATAAGAGCTCCATCATGTGGTAAGATTACAGAACATTTTTGATTAATGGTATCTACTGAAAGCAATAGCTAAATTATTTTCTTATTTTTAAAATGTATATACCATCTAACTCTAGACTGTTTACATATAAACATTCATATTAAAAAGCAGACTATAGAGCAGGGGTAGGGAACTCCAGTCCTCGAGAGCCGTATTCCAGTTGGGTTTTCAGGATTTCCCCAATGAATATGCATGAGATCTATTTGCATGCACTGCATTCAATGCATATTCATTGGGGAAATCCTGAAAACCCGACTGGAATACGGCTCTCGAGGACCAGAGTTCCCTACCCCTGCTATAGAGCAATGTCCTGCTCGCAAGAATGCAGTTCCAAAGAGCTTAATCTTTGAGCTTAAAAGTTTTGAGCTTAAGTTTTTTTTTTTTAAAGCCAATCCTATCGAATCTTGTATTTCCGCAACTGACTCACAAGAGCATTCCACATTGTTCTTCTACATCAGGGGTGTCAAAGTCCCTTCTCGAGGGCCGCAATCCAGTCGGGTTTTCAGGATTTCCCCCATGAATATGCATGAGATCTATTTGCATGCGCTGCTTTCATTGTATGCTAAAATATCTCATGCATATTCATTGAGGAAATCCTGAAAACCCGACTGGATTGCGGCCCTCGAGGAGGGACTTTGACACCCCTGTTCTACATTGTTCTTAAACAAATTGTATAGCATAAAAATATATAGAAGAATTTATCTAATGACCAAACTGATAGGTATTCCAAATAATTGGATTGTTCGGCATTAACCCTTTCAGGACCATAAGGATCGTAGGCCAATTTTTGTGGTTTTGACGACATTTTTATGGTAAAAAGGGCTTGCAGATGCCAAAAAATTGATTTTTTTTTGTGAAATATCATTATTTTTATTTAAAAAAATCACACTTCTGGCTTATGGACAGTGTGGCAAGTGAATCTTCTCGTCAATCTGGCAACGACGCTAATGAATGAATGTCGGAACCAGTTTGTTTACATAAAGGCAGTATCCTATGGAATCCGTACATATCAAATTTAGAATCCCAATCAAAATTTATAGGATTTTAAAGTTATGGGACAAATATGTCCCTTGGTCCTGAAAGGGCTAATGAATATGATTTTCATAGTCATGGGTTTTCTAGGTCTAGATTTTCTTCTTTATTTAAAATGGAGATCTGGGTCTGAACTTGCTGGTCAGCGATGTCGTATTCATTGTTTGTCTTGCGCAAACGGAAACCTACAGGAGACAGTTATTACAGGGGAACAGATGCAGGGAAAATGAGGCTCTAATTACACGGCAACTTAAAAGAGAATGTTTTATAACTGTGTCGCCTGCATCGTTTCATTTATTTGCTTACTATGCTGCTGTAAACTGACGCACAGAAATAGGCGGATTACAAAACTAAAAGCACCAAAGAAAAGGAACTCCAATATGTAAACAAAGGGCAATCATCCATAGCCCTGAAGAGAGGCACAGCACGATGGCTGAAGCATTGGCTCTACCTACTCGGATGCGGTGGGATCTGAGGCACCTAACTTTGTGTGCACAGATGTGGGTTTATTCTATAATTAAATTTGTGCTGTAGGTAGTACAGAATTTTATTCATTTATTTATTCATTCTCAGAACGGTTTACATGAATTTATTCAGGTACTCGATCATTTTTCCCTGTCTGTCCCGGCGGGCTAACAGTCTTTCTAATGTACCTGGAGCAATGGGGGGATTAGGTGTCTTGCCCAGGATCACAAGGAGCAGCGTGGGTTTGAACCCACAACCCCAAGGTGCTGAGGCTGTAGCTTTAACCACTGTGCCACACTCTCCCCTGCCCCCCCCCCCCCCGTTGCTCAGTGTGCGCCATTGAAGCACCCAGTTTCGGAATTGCCCCTATAATAACTGGGTAGCCACAATAATGGAGACAAAACGGGTAATATTAAGGAAACTGAATGATAGTTATTAACGGTGGGGCTCATAGCACACAGAATTCCTCATTAGCTTTGAGTTTTGATGAAATTTTATTACTGTAGATTCAGAAATTGACTTAAATTTCAAAAGAAGTAAAGTATTTGAAAGGTTTCTGAGTTGCAAATTGTTAGGAAAATTACTTTTTTTTTTTTCACTTAGGGGAACGGCCATGAAAGGGATTTCATGCATGACAACAGAGTATATATTATGGATGTCTACAATAGATACATTTATCCTGGAGATGAATTCGCCAAATGTAAGTAAGGCTATATTAAAAAGTTCATGTAAGGTTTATTAAAAAAAAAAAAAAAGAGGATGGGGTTGAAAAAGACATACTGGGCACCATGGCAGGAGAGGAAGAAATTCCAGGCACTGCAGGGGGCTGGAGATGTGGAGGAAAAAATTCTGGTCACCCGAGGGTCAGGGTGAAGGAGAGCAATAGTGGGGGGAAGGGGTGAAAAGAGAGAGGGAGGAAGGTAAGGGCAAAAATGCTGTTCACCAGGGAGGAGGGGGACAGAGAAATTCGGGACAAGGGAGGGGAGGAGAATATAATCCCCCACCCGGTTTATATTTAAGTATTCCTCCATTTTTGAAGGTAAAACTGCTATACTGTTATCTTAGTTTATCCTCGCATAGGTTTCTATTCAAGTCTGTACAAAATCAATAACAGAGTTTCTGTGCTATGAAGTGGGTGAAAACTGTGTTGTATTATATGTAAATAACCCGTAGAAAATATATAATCGGAAAATTGTTAGTATACCACAAATTCCAACAATTTAGTCTGCTATGGAATAAATACTAGCCACTGGGCAATAAAAATCAGTTTTTTTTAAATCCATACCTGATGTTTTTGGTATTGGTGGCAATATAGTATTAGCAAGTTGACTAGGATATATACCTTCTAATAAAACCTTGTTAAAAAAAATTAATCAACCTGTCTAAAATCTCAAATGGAATTGATTGCAATAAAAAAAATAAGACAAAAATCCAAAACACAAGATTTGTACACTAAATGTGATAGAATCTTTAATACTTGTTGTTCTGAAACATGGGTAAATGTATCCCAGTATAAATCCCCAAAACTTCCTATCTCTATATTTAAAATATCATAACCTTTGGAACCAAAGATTTAAAAGATATTTGAATATTTTCCACTTCAGAATGAAAAAAAAAAACCAAGCTAACATATCCGCTGAAGGTATAAGTTATTTTGCCATAGAATTAATCGAATCAGATTTTGTCAACTCTGTAAAAATGTGAAAATAGTTTTAATTTCATTATCTGACTGATTAATTCTATTATAATATACTTTTTTCCTTTCATTCACTTCACTTTTATGTTCTTTAAACTTACCCTTCCATTCTAAATATATCTTATCCTTCAGTTTCCACCATTTCTTTTTGTAGTCTTCTGCACCTTCTTTTTTTTAAGTTCTACCAAAGCTTCATTAAACCATAGGAGAAACATCCTTTTCTCTTAATTTTCATTTTTCTAAGCAGCACAACCTTATCTAAAGCTCTTTCAATTGATCTATTCCAACCATCAGTCATTGTACGTATTAATATTCATACCATCATCATCTTTCAGATTCTCCATCACATTGCCAAAGGTGAATCTATCTATTTTTCCTCTACTTACCAAATTCTTTTTAGACTGATTATTCTTCTTTACAAATTTAGGTTCTCTTCAAAAAAATCTAGCAAATAATGATCTGACCTTACTGTTTGCTCCCAACAGATATGATCAATTAAAGGACTCTCATCTATTCTAACATATATGCTACAAAATCCGAGTACAGGTTTTGCCTATCATGAGGGAAGGGGAGGGCATGTTATAAAGCAGGGGTAGGGAACTCCGGTCCTCGAGAGGCGTATTCCAGTTGGGTTTTCAGGAATTCCCCCAATGAATATGCATGAGATCTATTTGCATGCACTGCTTTCAATGCATATTCATGGGGCACAACTAATTCTCTGAATTTTATTATTATTATTTTTTTTTAATTCTTTATTGATTTTTAATCAAAAACAGTATCATACAAATAAAAGAACAGTAGGTATTACATATATTACACTAATATCCGTACTGGTAACATAAATATCATTCAATAATTTCAATTTCTTATATATAATAATAGCAGAATATATCCTAATATCTAATACAAATAAAGAACAAAGTTACCCAAATGTCGCTATCAATATTCCCCACCTTCCAACCCCCCACCCCCCTGGATGTGTAAAAATAAATGAACCAAAGAAAAGATATGATAAATATATATTATTATATTTGTACAAATCTAGTCAATGGGCTCCAAACTTTATTAAAAACTTCACTAAAACCCTTACACTCTGCGTTAATTTGTTCATATCTGTACGTAGGGTAAATACGATAGCATGAGAGCCATGGTAGAAAAACGACTCGAAAAGAAGGTGGACAAACTTGAAACGGTAGATCAGGCATGGTCCCTACTGAAAAATACTATCACAGAAGTACAAGATCTCTACATTCCGAGGATTTCCAAAGATCGGAGATCAAAGAGCAAAAGAGAACCGGCATGGCTTACCAAACAGGTGAAGGAAGCCATAAAAGAAAAGAAGGACTCTTTCAAAAAATGGAAATACATAAAGACAACCGAAGCCTGGAACAAACATAAAGATGATCAGAAGAAATGTCACAAGGCGGTGAGGGATGCAAAACAGGAATATGAGGAAAAAAATAGCCCAGGAGGCCAAAAACTTCAAGCCCTTCTTTAGATACGTGAAAGGGAAAAAACCTGCAAAAGAGGCAGTCGGACCCTTGGACGACCAGGGAAGAAAAGGGTACATCAAGGAAGATAAACAAATCGCAGACAAACTAAATTCCTTCTTTGCGTCCGTCTTTACGAAGGAGGACACCTCAACAATACCTGAAGCGGAGAAAGTGTTTGCAGGAGAAATAGAAGACAGCCTCACCACAGTTGAAGTGGACTTAGACCAGATATACTATCAGATCGACAAACTTAAAAGTGACAAATCCCCTGGACCGGATGGAATTCACCCGAGAGTCTTAAAGGAATTGAAGGTTGAAATCGGAGAGTTATTGCAAAAACTTGCAAACCTGACAATCAGAACTGGACAGATACCGGACGACTGGAGGATAGCGAACGTCACCCCAATTTTCAAAAAAGGATCAAGAGGGGAACCGGGCAACTATAGACCTATGAGTCTTACGTCTGTCCCCGGCAAGATGGTTGAAGCACTGATCAAGGATAGCATGGTCCGGCACTTGGACGCACACGACTTGATGAAACCCAGTCAACACGGATTCAGGAAAGGGAAATCATGTTTGACGAATTTACTCCAATTTTTTGAGACCGTAAACGAGCAAATTGATAGTGGGAAGCCGGTGCACATAATATACTTGGACTTCCAGAAAGCGTTCGACAAAGTTCCACACGAAAGACTTCTCAGGAAACTACAAAGCCATGGCATAGAGGGGGATATACAAAGATGGATAGGCAAATGGCTGGAAAACCGAAAGCAGAGAGTGGGCATAAATGGGAAGTTCTCTGACTGGGAGAAAGTGACTAGTGGTGTACCCCAGGGCTCTGTACTTGGGCCGATCCTTTTTAATATTTATATCAATGATCTGGAGGAAGGAACATCCAGTGAGATCATCAAGTTTGCAGACGATACAAAACTATGCCGGGCGATCAGATCGCATGAGGATAGAGAGAAACTCCAGAGCGACTTGTGTCGGTTAGAAACATGGGCGGAGAAATGGCAGATGAAGTTCAATGTGGAGAAATGCAAGGTAATGCATTTAGGCAATAAGAATAAGGAATACGAGTATACAATGTCAGGTGCAACTCTGGGGAAGAGTGAACAAGAAAAGGACCTGGGTGTACTGATAGATAGGACCCTGAAGCCGTCGGCACAATGCGCGGCAGCGGCAAAGAAGGCAAATAGAATGTTGGGCATGATAAAGAAAGGAATCTCGAGTAGATCGGAGAAAGTTATAATGCCGCTTTATAGGGCAATGGTCAGACCACACTTGGAATACTGCGTCCAACATTGGTCTCCCTACCTAAAGAAGGATATAAAACTGCTGGAGATGGTGCAGAGACGAGCAACTAAACTGGTGAAGGGTATGGAAAAACTGGAATACGAGGACAGACTTATAACACTAGGATTATTCTCCCTTGAGAAAAGGAGACTGCGTGGGGATATGATCGAGACCTTCAAAATACTGAAAGGAATTGACAAAATAGAGCAGAGAAGATTATTTACATTGTCCAATTTGACACGGACTAGAGGACATGTAATGAAGCTAAGGGGGGACAGGTTCAGGACTAATGTCAGGAAGTTCTGCTTCACTCAGAGAGTGGTTGACACCTGGAATGCCCTCCCAGATGAGATTATTGCGGAATCGACCGTCCTAGGCTTCAAGAGCAAACTAGATGCATATCTCCTTAAGAGAGGCATGTAAGGATATGGTGGACTATAAATTACGACAGGTGTACACCTGGCAGGGCCTCCGCGTGTGCGGATCGCCGGACTTGATGGACCGAAGGTCTGATCCGGAGATGGCATTTCTTATGTTCTTATGTTCTTATTCACCCACCAAAAAGTATAATTTACTCTATCATGGGTTTTCCAATTACTGGTAATCAATTGAATGGCTATTCCTGTTAGGATCATAAATAGACGACTCTTATATCTATCTAGAGTGGGTTTCACATGTAAAATCGTTCCACAAATTATAGCCTCATATGATTGTGGAACATTTGAATCCAAAACTAGATTTATTTGTCCTGAAATTGACTTCCAAAATATATTTATAAACGGACAAAAATATAGCAGATGATCCAAAGTCTCTATATCCATACGACAATGCCAGCATCTACCGTATTTTCACGCATATAACGCGTGCGTTATACACGATTTTTACAAACCGTGCATAACCTTGCGCGTTATACGCGTGAGCGTGTTTTTACAATGTTTTTTTTACAAAGTTCCCCCCCCCCCGACGTCCGATTCACCCCGCAGGACCGCTCGCACCCCCCTCCCGACATCCGATTCACCCCCCCCCCCCGCAGGACCGCTCGCACCCCCACCCCGCCCTTTGGGCGGGACCGCCAGAAGAGGAAGCAGCGCAGACGCAGGGCTCACAGAAGGGCCGGGACCCGCCGGAAGAGGAAGCATTTCAGAGCAGGGCTCACAGAAGGCCCGGGACCGCCGGCAGAGGAAGCAGCAGGAGAACGGTAGAAGCTTCTCCATGATGGGGGTGGGTGGGGAGGCTATGGGGGTGTGAGCGGTCCTGTGGGGGGGGTGAATCGGACATCGGGGGGGGGTGCGTGCGGTCCTGCGCGGTGAATCAGACGTCGGGGGGGGGCATCAGGCTTTCAGGGTGGGGACAGGACTTCAAGGGGGAGAGGAGAGTCGGGGCGGGCCAGAGGAGAGTCGGGGCGGGCGAAAGGAGAGTCGGGTGGCGACGGGAGAGTCGGGGCGGCATACGTGGTATACGGGTGTGCGCGGTATATAAAAATTTCTTTACATAAATTACAGTTTCCCTCGCGTTTTATACGGGTGCGCGGTATATGAGTGAAAATACGGTATTAGACTTAGAACTATCTATTTTATTTAATCGAACTGGGGTCCAGAAAATCCTATGTAACAAAAATAACCATGTTTGTCTCATAGATGCTGACGGTGTACACTTCATCCTCCAAGTCCAAATTCGTGGCCAACGAGATACAGAAATATACTGTTTTATCTCGATACTCCAGATGTCTCTAAGACTCTTTTTTGGCTTTTTATTCAAAAATCCAGAAATCAGTTTGTACCACTGGGCAGCCTGATGTCCTATTAGATCAGTTTGGTAGCAAAGTTCTCTGAATTTTATAAAATGAAGGTATTGATTTCTATTCTGTTGTGTTAGAACATTTATTTAGTTTAAAATTTATATACCCCATAAAACTATGCAGTTAACATATTGGTTGCACACATCGCCCTTTAGTCGCATGGATATAAACAAACAATGGACAGACATCTTATCAATTAAACGTTTACCATTAAAACCCAGATACTCGCTAACACTGTATCTTACCAGGAGAACAGAAGTAGAAACATTTTCATAGGAAAGCATTGACAAAAAGCTGCATTTTCAGCATTTTCTTAAAGCTGATCTTTCCAGCACAAAATCACAGTATGCCTGGCAAAAGCCATCCAAAGTTTGACACCCTCTAAACTCGGGGCTCCTTTGACTAAGGTGCGCTAGGGTTTTTAGCGCACACACGAAATTACCGCACGCTATGCTTCTAGAATAACGCCAGTTCAATGCTGGCGTTAAGGTCTAGCACACGGGGCCTAGCACTCGTTAAGGTCCTGACGCACCTTAGTAAAAGGAGCCCTCAATTTCATAGTGTTTTCAGACCTTAGATTTCTGGGTTGGTAAATTTCAAACAATTCTTGTAGTATCCTTGGAGCAAGATGCTTTTGACTGCTAGACATTGTAAAATCCTGCCAAAGATTCAACTATCTTTTTTTTTTTTTTTTTTTCTATTAAAAAAAAATCAAAAACCCTTTTGTAGTTTTCCTTGAATGTTTCATCTGCTTTCGATTATTGTATTTCCATCCCTTATCCCTTGCTGGTCCTGTCTGTCCTCTAAGTCATGCATTTGCTATATGAATTTTTGTTTCCCTATATACTGTCATAAATTGTTTTTAGAATTGTGCATCGCCTTGAATAAACGATTAGGTGATCAATTAAATTTTAAATAAACTTGAAACTTACAGTATCTGATGGATGATTGCAATGATCTTAAAATGTACTCTTTGCAGAATAGGCAGCCAGTGTAATTGTTTTAATATAGGCGATTTACATTCGTATTGTGTAGAGCAGGGGTGTCCAACCTGCGGCCCCGTGAAGTATTTTGTGCGGCCCCGGTCAAGGGCGATGCAGTGTTTTCCTCTGCTGCCCCCTGGTGTTTACCGTCTTTCCGGCTCCCTCCACTGTCTTGCTGCAGCGTTTGCGCGGCCCCAGAAACATTTTTTTCAGCCAATGCGGCCCAGGGAAGCCAAAAGGTTGGACACCCCTGGTGTAGAACATGGATATCTCTGCTAAACAAGTCACTAATGCTCATTTAAATGTTTTAGTTATTGGATCTTTTTGTTGTTGTTAAGAGATTGCATTAAGTCTCAATTTTCAAACCTCACGTTTAAAGGTGCGATAAAACGCAGAATTGAATTGGACTGGGGCACAGAGGACAAAGAATATCTTCAGAAGGTAGAAACGCACGTGGAGGGTGCACTGAATGAAGTGAGGCCAGACATCATTATTTATAATGCCGGCACAGATGTTTTAGATGGCGACCCACTTGGCGGATTGGCTATTTCACCTCAAGTTAGTAAAATCAGAGGCCATAGGTGCCACAGATATTTTGGGAGTGACGTGAAATAGTTGACAGAAAGGCCCTGACTCTTTAAATGACACTTAATTGCTAGGGTGTCAATGAGTACCATTGTCAATCATCCACTAGGCGCCATTTATAGAATCTCTCTTAGCGACGCCTAAGAGGTCTTAGCTGCTGGTAGGCATTGAAAACGTAGGAACTCCCATTTAGGCCTAAATGAGTTGGTCAAAGTTAGGCGCCTACCGGTGCCTAGGTCAAACCCTGCCTAAGTCAAACTCTGTCCCAAATCTGCCCAGAACTCGTCCCTAACCACACGTACTTGCTGGTGGGCACCTCGGAGTAGACGCCTACCTTGAAGTGTTAGGCACCTACCAGCTAATTATATTTTTTAATGGTGCTTTGAATTAACAGCACCAATAAGGCCAATTAAAGAAAAATTAGTCGCCTAGATCTGTTAAGAGGCGCTTAACTTCAGGCGCCATTTAAAGATTCTGGGCCCAAATGCTGTAATGTTTCCATTTTAGTGGATTCACCACTGAATTCTGGTATATACATGAGGACTAAAAACATATATGAATTAAAGGTTTGCATAGAGTTTTGAATTGCAGCGTTGGCAGAATCGGATAGCTTAGCGGGGGTTTAAGAAAGGTTTGGATAATTTCCTAAAAGAGAAGTCCATAAGCCATTATTGAGATGGCTTGGGGAAATCCACGGCTTATTCCTAGGAAAAGCAGCATAAAATCCGTTTTACTACTTGGGATCTAGCTAGGTACTTGGGACCTGGGTTGGCCATTGTTGGAAACAGGGCTTGATGGACCTTCGGTTTGTCCCAGTAGAGCAATTCTTATGTTGTTATGTAGAACTGAAAACTAAGGGCCCTTTTACAGAGCTGCAGTAAACTCTGGACTTAGCACATGCAAACAAGGGACTTTCCCTTGAGTTAAGCCCAGATATATCATTGAAGTTGCTAAATATGCGTTAAAATTTTATTTACAATATTACAATACACGCAGCTCCTGATTGGTGATGCCTGACTTTAGTGCAGGAAGAAGCGGTTGGAGCAGATCGCGAGTGATTTTCTTCACTCGCCGGCGCTCCAGCTGCTCTCCCCTGCCTCTCCGGCTGCCCTCTCCTGACTGGTCATTCGCGGTCGGAAAATACCGCAAATAACTGAGACTGCGAATCGCCGACCGCGAATGACCGGGGGAGCACTGTACTGCCTATCAAGGTTATCTAAGCAGTTTTACAATCGGGTACTCGAGCATTTTCCCTATCTGTCCCGGTGGGATCACAATCTATCTAACGTACCTTCAGTAAATCAAGCCCTGAGTGTTCCTGTTGCTCATTGTTTCTACTGCTTTGTTAGCGTGTCCCTTATACTTGAATATAATACCCACAAATTCAACAGACATATTTGTAGTAAAAACAAATTATGCATCTCTTTTGCCCTCTATCTCTGTTGCTTAAAACCCTACAGGTCCTATTTTTTCAAGGGCTTTGCTTATACAGTGGTGCCTCGCACAACGAACGCTGCACACAACGAACTTCATGTCTTGATTCACACAACGAACTTCGTTTCACACAACGAACTTCGTTTCACACAACGAACTTCGTTTCACACAACGAACTTCGTTTCACACAACGAACTTCGTTTCACACAACGAAGTCGCCCGAGCTGCCGATGTATTGCATCCTTCCGCGCAGGCACTGCAGGCAGTCGTTAGTCACTGCGCTTAACTGCCCTCTCTCACTGTATACAGTCGTCCTTTTAAGATAAACTCAATATTTTTTATATATCATGGCTTCTAAAAAAAGCAGGAAGGTGATTTCTGTTGAAATGAAACGGGAAATAATTAGAAGGAGTGAATGTGGGGTAAAACAGTGTGACCTCGTCAAAGAGTTTGGCCTCAGCAAGACCACCATTTTGACAAATTTATCTTTTTTTATGTCATCTTAGCATATTTTATGCTGCAGAACGAATTATTTTTTTTAACATGTATTGTTATGGGAAAACGCGTTTCTCATAACGAACTTTTTGCATAACAAACTTGCTCCTGGAACCAATTAAGTTCGTTGTGTGAGGCACCACTGTACATACTAAATCCAAGGACATCTTTCATGCATTAGTTCCTAAAAGTATACAGTTAATTCATTAGGCTGCAAAATGTCCTAAGGTTTATGGCTGTCAGGCCACTAAATACTTGACTTTCAGAAACCATGTTTATAGCAGAACTGTGCATTCTGCCTTATGAATAAAATGTATGAATTATGTCTCATTTCTTTCCTCTGAATGAAATCCAATGTATAATAACCAGGAATAACCAGACTAGTAACCCAGAAAACAGAGAAGCGCTATCCTCTTGCCTTCCACTTTCTCTTTATTTATTTATATTTTACATTTTCAGGGCATTATTAAACGAGATGAAATAGTATTCTCGACTGCCAGAAAGCGCGAGATCCCTATCTTGATGGTGACATCTGGAGGCTATCAGAAGAGGACAGCACGGATAATTGCTGATTCCATCCTTAATTTACACAACCTGGGGTTTATTGATGAGAAGCTTTCAACTAGTTCAGTTGAAAACCCCAAGGTGGAACTGATGATTACAGAATGTATTTCAGATTTGACTGCCCTGTCCTTGTAGTTATAGGGTACTACAGTATATTTTCGGAAAATATTCACCCACCATGTATAAAACTGTAGAACTGAGGAAACTTTGCATTGAAGTTAAAGCAAGTTGCAGTGATACATGGAATATGAGGGGCTGCTGAAAGGTTCTCAGCCCAACCAACAAAGTTGGGGCAGACTCTATCAAAGGCTACACAGTCCAGCAATTTTTCCACTCTTTTGTTCCATATTTTTCTGACGGAGCGAAACAAGTGAAAAAAAAAATTCTCCGGACTAGATGTATAGTCCTCGATGGAGGCTGGTTGGGTTGAGAACTTTTCAGCAGACCCTTATAAATTTATTTGTGGAAAAGTGAATAGGTACAGAAAGAATAGATAAATAGATGTTCCTTGAATGTATACAAAGCTATAATTTATCAAAGGGGCTCTGCTGATTTTTGTTAGGGCCACTGAAACTTGATTGAAACTATAGACCTGAGCTCATATTGCTTATATGGTCTCTATGAGGGCAATTTTATAACCAGGTACTTAGTTTAAAGATACCCAAGATGCTCTTGCTTTATAAAGAAAAGTAGAAACACACATTTTTTTTCATACACTACTAGCATAGGTGACCAGAAAAAAGCCTTGCTGTCCTTGCTATACTCACTACACCCCTCTCCTCAAATCACTTCACTGGTTTCCTATCCTCCTTCACTTACAGTTCAAGCTCCTATTACTAACCAAGTGTGTTCATTCTGCAGCCCCTCAGTATCGATTCTTTTTTCTCTCCTTATACACCTCCCCAAGAAATCCATTCCTCAGATAGATTGCTTTTATCTTCTCCATTTCCAATTCCAGATTTTGTTCCTTTCATCTTGTCGCCCTGTATGCCTGGACTAAACTATCTGAGTCCATCTGCCATGCTCCTTCCCTTCCCTTGTTCAAAAGTAGGCTGAAAACCCATCTTGTTGAGACAGCCTTTGCCCCTTTGCCCTCTGCTCACCATTCTAGCCAGCAGTTTAACCATCCCCTCTAACTGTAACCCCTACCCTGGCATCATGTTTGTCTGTCTTGATTGTTTAGATCAGGGGTGTCCAACCTTTTAGCTTCTCTGGGCCGCATTGGCTGAAAAAGTTTTTTCTGGGGTCACACAAACAGAGGAGGGAGCCAGCAAGACGGTAAACACCCAGGGGCAGCAGAGGAAAACACTGCATCGACCGGGGCCGCACAGAATACTTCACAGGGCTGCAGGTTGGACACCCCTGGTTTAGATTGTCCCTGCTCGAGTGAGCTTACAATCTCCATTGTGACTGTACAACCCTGCTTATGTCCGGTAGCACTCTGGAAATAATCAATTGATTGTGTATGCTACCCTTAAAGCTAGTAAAAATTCCCGCATCTAAATAGTAGTAATAATAAACATAAATTAAAGTATTTTATAATTTATGCCTGTAACTATAGGCCGCACGATACTTAAAGTCCTAGATTTCAAACGTACGGACTTTAATGCAATGGGAAAGTACCTGAAGAAAGAGCTGTTAGGATGGGAGGACATAAGAAAAGTGGAAAGACAGTGGTCTAAGCTGAAAGGAGCGATAAAAATGGCTACGGACCTTTATGTGAAGAAAATCAATAAAAACAAGAGAAAAAGGAAGCCGATATGGTTCTCCAACCTAGTGGCTGAGAAAATAAAGGCGAAAGAGTTGGCGTTCATGAAATATAAAAAAACCCAAGAAGAGGATAGCAGAAAGGACTACAGGGTGAAACTGAAAGAAGCCAAGAGAGAGATATGTTTGGCGAAGGCACAGGCGGAAGAACAAATGGCTAAAAATGTAAAAAAGGGAGATAAAAATTTTTTCAGATATATTAGTGAAAGGAGGAAGATAAAAAATGGAATTGCTAGGCTAAAAGATGCTGGGAACAAATATGTGGAGAGTGATGAGGAGAAAGCAAATGTGCTAAACAAATACTTCTGTTCTGTGTTCACAGAAGAAAATCCTGGAGAAGGACCGAGATTGTCTGGCAAAGTTACACGAGAAAATGGAGTAGATTCTGCGCCGTTCACGGAGGAGGGTGTTTATGAGCAACTTGAAAAACTGAAGGTGGACAAAGCGATGGGACCAGACGGGATCCATCCCAGGATACTAAGGGAACTCAGAGAGGTTCTGGCGAGTCCTATTAAAGACTTGTTCAACAAATCTCTGGAGACGGGAGTGATTCCTGGGGATTGGAGGAGAGCGGATGTGGTCCCTATTCATAAAAGTGGTCACAGGGATGAAGCAGGAAACTACAGGCCGGTGAGCCTCACTTCAGTTGTTGGAAAAATAATGGAAGTGTTGCTGAAAGAAAGGATAGGGTATTTCCTTGAATCTAATGGGTAACAGGATCCGAGGCAACATGGCTTTACAAAAGGTAAATCGTGCCAAACGAACCTGATTGAATTTTTTGATTGGGTGACCAGAGAGCTGGATCGAGGACATATGCTAGATGTAATTTACTTGGATTTCAGCAAAGCCTTTGATACAGTTCCTTATAGGAGGCTGTTGAACAAACTTGAAGGGCTGAAGTTAGGACCCAAAGTGGTGAACTGGGTCAGAAACTGGCTGTCGGACAGACGCCAGAGGGTGGTGGTTAATGGAAGTCGCTCGAAGGAAGGAAAGGTGACTAGTGGAGTCCCTCAGGGTTCGGTGCTGGGGCCAATCCTGTTCAATATGTATGTAAGTGACATTGCTGAAGGGTTAGAAGGAAAAGTGTGCCTTTTTGCAGATGATACCAAGATTTGTAACAGAGTAGACACCGAAGAGGGAGTGGAAAATATGAAAAAGGATCTGCAAAAGTTAGAGGAATGGTCTAATGCCTGGCAACTAAAATTCAATGCAAAGAAATGCAGAGTAATGCATTTGGGGATTAATAATAGGAAGGAACCGTATATGCTGGGAGGAGAGAAGCTGATATGCACGGACGGGGAGAGGGTCCTTGGGGTGATAGTGTCCGAAGATCTAAAGGCGAAAAAACAGTGTGACAAGGCAGTGGCTGCTGCCAGAAGGATTCTGGGCTGTATAAAGAGAGGCGTAGTCAGTAGAAGGAAGAAGGTGTTGATGCCCCTGTACAGGTCATTGGTGAGGCCCCACTTGGAGTATTGTGTTCAGTTTTGGAGACCGTATCTGGCGAAAGACGTAAGAAGACTTGAGGCGGTCCAGAGGAGGGCGACGAAAATGATAGGAGGCTTGCGCCAGAAGACGTATGAGGAGAGACTGGAAGCCCTGAATATGTATACCCTAGAGGAAAGGAGAGACAGGGGAGATATGATTCAGACGTTCAAATACTTAAAGGGTATTAACGTAGAACAAAATCTTTTCCAGAGAAAGGAAAATGGTAAAACCAGAGGACATAATTTGAGGTTGAGGGGTGGTAGATTCAGGGGCAATGTTAGGAAATTCTACTTTACGGAGAGGGTGGTGGATGCCTGGAATGCGCTCCCGAGAGAGGTGGTGGAGAGTAAAACTGTGACTGAGTTCAAAGAAGCGTGGGATGAACACAGAAGATTTAGAATCAGAAAATAATATTAAAGATTGAACTAGGCCAGTTACTGGGCAGACTTGTACGGTCTGTGTCTGTGCATGGCCATTTGGTGGAGGATGGGCAGGGGAGGGCTTCAATGGCTGGGAGGGTGTAGATGGGCTGGAGTAAGTCTTAACAGAGATTTCGGCAGTTGGAACCCAAGCACAGTACCGGGTAAAGCTTTGGATTCTCGCCCAGAAATAGCTAAGAAGAAGAAAAAAAAAAATTTAAATTGAATCAGGTTGGGCAGACTGGATGGACCATTCGGGTCTTTATCTGCCGTCATCTACTATGTTACTATGGATCCAGTTTCACAGATCGTGTTTCTAATGACATTGGCATTAGGAATAATTGTAATAATTTTATTGCTTCTCATGTAAACGAGATTTCAGTGCAGTTTGTTGATGAGATATTGCATATTTCAACCACTCCTGTATTTTGAGGTTACATTGATTTGATGCACTGTCTTATCTTGCATTTTCCAAATGAGACTGGAAGGAAGGGATATTCAACAGACAAACTGCCACCAGATTTAAACAATCTCCCTTAATTTCAAAAATTGTTTCTTCTATGAGGAAAAGACTTCAGACATGGTAATTCAACAAGGCTCAATGTCTGTAACTTCTAATCACTGGTCACAAAAATTTCTCTTTTTTTTCCCCTTGAGCCCAGAAAGCATGATTAAAAGAAGAATTAGAAAAATAACTTACAAACTTTAAGTCCAGTGTTTAAAAGCAGCTGCACAATGCATCTTTCATTCTAGGTGTAATCTAGTGTTGGCTAGCATTTTGCAAAGTTGCCTCAGGGAAACTTCTTTTTGGTCAAGTTTTGTTGAGGGAGTCTTTGCACACCTCCAAGCTCTGCACTGCCATTTTGTAGGTTATACCAGTAATAACATTGTGCATAATCTTCCTCTAGTAAGCAAGCACAGTGAGCTCCAGTGACTTGGCCATGGAGTCAGTAGAAAAGAATTAGAATTTTCGTCCATTCCAGGGGCTCTCGCTCACCATTGCAGTAATCACTTAGCCAAACTTCATCCATCCAGGAGAAGACCTTGTAAATGTTTGTGCCATACAATAACACTAACTGCCAATACCTTTGCACCGTGAGAAAGAGTTCTGTTTTTTCTGCTTTTAGCTAGAAATGTTGCCTATTGTATTATCTCAGCCTCCAAATTTCCTTTGGAACCTGGGGAAGTTAATTGATTATTCAAGAGCATGGAACAAACGAGTGGTGGAATCGAATGGCATTCTCTAGGATCATAGTTCTGTACTCTCTTGTTTAAAAAGTGCATCATCCATTTAGCAAGAGCTAATGTATTTGTACTGGCTCGCAGATATTTAGGTTTATAGTACAATAGTAATTACTGTCAAGATGCTCAATGTGAAAAGTGCTATCTTTTTTTTGTCTGTGAAATAGAGGCTGTGAGTCTCTGAAATCTTATTAGACTAATGTGAAAGTTGTCCAACATGATAATATACATGGTATTTCAAGACCACTTAGGTCTCCTCTTCAGATGTGATATTTTATGTTGAATAATGTTCATGCTGCCCCTATAATAACCTGCAAGATATTCTCTTTACTTAGAGGACATTCAAGATATAAAATCCTCACAAATAGAAGTTATCTGCTTGGAAAGCTCCCAAACCTTTTGCGATCAGTGGACAGAACCGGTGTGAGAAGTCCTATGTTCGTATCAACACATGGGGCCACCTCAGCTGATTTTTATCAGGGAGCTCATTGAATGATACTACTTTGCTCCCTACAATATTTCTCACTTTGTGTGTTGAAGATGATCAATGGGAAATGTTTGGTTTGCTAGTATCACTTCTCAGATGTTCTTAGTCATGATTCACTGTCATTTTTAAAGCTTTCTTGGATATTTGGCCATGATGTGCACTAGCAACAGTGACTTGAACAGCTGCAGTAGATGTTTTTACCACTGAGCCATTTGACTTTTGTATCAGACTATTTTTTTCTCCAGTGTCCTAGAAACTTCAAGAAATATAGGTGGTATGGCAGGATTATGTCAGTCATCAACACTTACAAATTATGCCTGTTGCGTCTTTGACATAGCTAAGAATATCACGATCATGACAAGCAATAACACATAAGGATCTTCGTTTCATTTAAATCAGTTTAACTGCATGAGCACTGGTGATATTGACTTCCCCACAAGATCCCTGGAGTTGCACTGGATTTTGAGGGTGCCTTGGCATCAAAGAAACACTGGTCCTCTTCAAAGTCAAGTATCAGGACACACCATCATTAAGTCTACTTGATGCATGCAAATGATTCTGTTACATCTGTAACAGCTTAAATCTGTCCCCCCCCCCCCCCAAGCTGAGTGTCGAGCAAAGGCAATAATGTATTTGCATTAGGGAGTTGGACAAGGTTCAAGAGCTGCTGAAGTGCCATCTAAGAGATTGCTTCAAAATTAGAACTGAATTGACATTAATGCTGAGAGTTTGAGTCAATCTTGTAGTCCATAGTGATACCTGAAAGTATGGTACAAATGATGAGGCATCAAAGGATATTATTTTCGATTCCATCTCTAATGCATTTGGGAAAGAAGTTTCACTGCCTCTTAGTCTAGGCCTCAACAAAAACTCTCAGAGGTCATGTTTGCTAACCAGAACCACTCAGACAACTCCTACAGAAATGAAATAGTCTCTGAGCAGGTGTGGGGAGGGAGATACTTCTGTCCACTCAAAGAACATTATATAGGTTTTCTAAGAACATAAGAAATGCCTGCACTGGATCAGACCTGGGGTCCATCCAGTCCGGTGATCCGCACACGCGGAGGCTCAGCCAGGCGTACCCTGACGCATACATTAGTCACTCGTATCCCTCAATGTGTCCTGCAAGAAGATGTGCGTCCAATTTTCCCTTAAATCCTAGAATGGTAGTTTCCTCCACCATCTCTTTTGGGAGAGAGTTCCAGGCGTTCACCACTCGCTGTGTGAAGCAGAACTTTCTGACATTTGTCCTGGCCCTGTCCCCTCTCAGCTTCAGGCCATGACCTCTGGTCCGAGTCTGGGTCACATTCGCCAATGTGAATAAAGCTATTTCTTGCTCTCCATCCTTTCCCCCTGCTGGTGAGTGAGCTTGCTCCATTTTGTCGATTCCTTTTAGCAATTTAAAAGTCTCTATCAGATCCCCTCTCAGTCTTCTCTTCTCAAGGGTGAATAATCCCAGTTTTCTGAGGCGATCCTTGTAGCTCAAGTTCTCCATACCTTCTACTAGCTTCGTCGCTCGCCTCTGCACCTTCTCCAGCAGTGTTATATCCTTCTTCAGGTATGGAGACCAGTGTTGGACACAGCATTCCAAGTGTGGTCTGACCATTGCTCTATAAAGCGGCATTATGACCTCCCTTGATCTACTCGTGATTCCCTTCTTTATCATGCCTATCCTATTAATCACTTTCTTCCACCTTTCTTAAGTTCAATCAATCTGTACCTTTGCTTAATCTTTGTAAACTGCATAGAACTTCACGGTATTGCGGTATATAAACTATTATTATTATTATTAGGATTGCTTACCTGTAATAGAGAACATAAGAACATAAGAAGTTGCCTCTGCTGGGTCAGACCATAGGTCCATTGTGCCCAGCAGTCCGCTCCCACGGCGGCCCATCAGGTCCATGACCTGTAAGGTGATCCTTTGCCTAAAACCTTCAATCCCCTTTATCCCTCAATCTATACCCTTACATAATCCTATCTATACCTCTATCTGTATCCCTCAATCCCCGCATCCATCAGGAATTTATCCAATCTTTCTTTGAAACTCCGTAATGTACTCTGTCCTATCACAACCTCCGGAAGCATATTCCAGGTGCCCACCACCCTCTGAGTGAAAAAGAATTTCCTAGAATTGATTCTAAACCTACCCCCTTTCAATTTCTCTGAGTGCCCCCTTGTTCTTGTTCCCGACAGGTTGAAGAATCTGCCCCTCTCCACCTTCTCTATGCCCTTCATGATCTTGTAAGTCTCTATCATGTCTCCTCTGAGTCTGCACTTTTCCAGAGAGAAGAGCCCCAGCCATTCTAACCTGTCTGCGTATGAAAGGTTTTCCATACTTTATCATTTTCGCCGCTCTTCTCAGAACCCTCTCAAGTATCGCCATGTCCTTCTTAAGGTACGGTGACCAATATTGGACACAGTACTCCAGATACGGGCGCACCATCGCACGATACAGTGACATGATGACTTCCTTTGTTCTGGTTGTAATACCTTTCTTAATAATGCCCAACATTCGGTTTGCTTTCTTTGAGGCTGCCGCGCATTGTGCCGTTGACTTCACTGTTGTCTCCACCAGCACACCCAAGTCTTTTTCAAGGTTACTTTCCCCTAGTACTTATTCCTCCATTTTGTAGCTGAACATCGTGTTCTTTTTCCCTAGATGCATCACCTTGCATTTCTCTATATTGACGTTCATCTGCCATTTATTTGCCCACTCCTCCAGTTTGTTCAGGTCCCTTTGTAGGTCTTCACACTCCTCCGCCGTCCTAACCCTGCTACAGAGTTTAGTGTCATCCGCAAATTTTATAACTTCACACTTTGTCCCTGTTTCTAGGTCATTAATAAATACATTGAACAGCAGCGGTCCGAGTACCGACCCCTGCGGAACACTGCTCGTGACTCTCCTCCAGTCCGAGTAGTAGCTCTCCTTAGACCTCAACCAATTACAAACATAAAAGGTGACGTTATCTTATGGCTGGCCAGCTCAGACTACTACTCTTTAGCTAGGTATTTAAGTTCCAAGGTTTCTATTGGACACTAAAACTTCTACACTGCCCCTACCACATCGTATACAATTACATGTATATAATCCTGCTTTCGCCATGGGCCAGCAGCCTAATGCAGCCATACTGATGGTGACTTCAAAGCTTAAGGTTGCTTACACTAATATTTCCTTTATATAAAGCAACCAGAAAACTGCATTTTTGTGCTCAGCCAGTTTTGTTTGCACCTACTATGATTCTTAGGTAGCTGCTATCCTCATCTGTATATTAGCAGAATACTACAATCCTGAAATAGAAGATGTTAGGTTATTTCAACACTAGATACCATCATATTGACTCTAATCCAACCAGTGGGCAAAGGCCCAAGTTGTTCCCAGTGAGGTTGATGAGTTTCTTACTACCATAGTTAACCTGTCTTTTGCTTTAGGGCTTTTGCCATCTCAGCTGTGCTGAAGAATTCACATAGCTATAGTTTGGGTTCCTCTTTCCCACATGCATCACTTTGCACTTGCTCAAATTAAATGTCATCTGCCTTTTTGACGCCCAGTCTTCCAGTCTCGCAAGGTTCTCTTGCAATTTAACGACTGAACAACTTTGTGTCATCAGCAAATTTAATTATCTCACTATTGGCCATTGAATATACTGGGCTAGATGGACCTTTGGTCTGACTCAGTATGGTTGTTCTTATTATTATTATTAATACTAGTCATTCTCGCCTCTAGATCATAGCTAAATATGTTAAAAAGCAGCAGTCCCAGCACAGACTCATAGGGAACCCCAATTATTTATGTTTCAAATAAAGCTGTGGACTAAAAAGGAAAAACATAGAACAAATACACTTTGCAGCTGAAGGTAGGAAAAGCCTCAGAATCCCATTAGGGAAGGACCCTTTTCTAACTAGAGAGAGTAAGTTATTTCATCGACATAAAACCTCCTTCACTTAATGTTTGCATCAATTCATAAATAGCAGTCATTTCATTCACAGTTAGTTGTTGAAATACAGCAACACAGTCCCACATTTAATGGAAAAGTTAAACTTTATCTCAAGCATGTTGTGGCAAATGGCTCCCATCCAAACCAACACTGGGCAAGCGTCTCGCCTCACGGCTGCCTCGGGAAAAGGGAGGTTGATTCTTTTACTTCAGCACTACCGTGCTCACAAACGCGCTTAATAAATTTCAGAAAATGAAGCTCAGTGATGAGTTCAGTAATGGCCTGACAAGAAGTGTAGAATTCAATTCTGTTCTGCCTAGTGCTTAAGTTTACTATTTTAAGGTTGCCTTTGTTAAAATATACACTCCTCCCTCCGTATTCGCGGTGGATAGGGGCAGAACAGACCTGTGAATATGAAAAAACCGTGAATAACTTTCAATAGTTGGTGCCATTCCCATTTGGTGCCAAAGTTTTATTATTGCCGTTGCCAGTGGCGTTATTCCTGCCTCGTCTTTTCCCCGAGCCCTCGGTGCCACATACGGGTTGCTGCGGCCACTTTAAATTCCCAGTGACGAGAAGAGCCCAATTTTCCGTCTCATCGCGGTCCGCAATCTGGCTGTGCTGCCACTAAACCACTACACCAAGGCGCACACAGCGTGACCTGCAACCTAAACCCCCAGACCCGCAGCGCCCGCCCATGTGACGCATCCCGGCGCTCCAATTGGTTGGACGGGAGTTTTGGAAACCCTCCGCCTCTCCCATTGGGTGAGGGCCCTGACTGTCAAACCAGCTTTGGTGCTTCCGTTTCTCAAGCTCAGTGGAGCCTGCACTGCCTGTATGTGGGTTTGCAAAATTTTTATTGGTGAAATTTGGGGGGAGGAGCCAGCATGCCAAAAATTGCAAATAAGCGAAACTGCGAGTGCTGGAACCGCGAATACGGAGGGAGAACGGTATATACATATGTGTGTATATATATATATATATATATATATATATATGTGTGTGTGTGTGTGTATATATTATGCTCGTAATCCAAGGTACCACTATATATATATATATATAGTGGTACCTTGGATTACGAGCATAATCCGTTCCAGGAGCATGCTCGTAATCCAAAATGCTCGTTTATCAAAGCGAGTTTCCCCATAGGAAATAATGGAAACTCGCTTTGATGCGTTCCCCCCCTTCCGAGAACCGGCATTGCTCCCCTTGAAGGCCCCCCCCCCCGCGATCAGGCCCCCCCCCCCTGCGATCTGGCACCCCCCCTGCCTCGAACCGGCACCCCCCAGCCACGATCCGACACCCCCCCCCGAAATGATTGGGCACCCTCCCCGCCGCTTCTTACCCTCATCTGGGCACTCTTGAAAATCGGCTTCCTCCTCTGCTGGGCCTGTATATATATATATAAAGAGAGAGAGAGGAAGAGAGGTAAAAAATGAGAGGTATATCGCTACCAAAAACATGACTGCTTCATGCCCACTAGCACTTTGTTTTTCCAATTCTCCCCTCTTCATAAAGGCAGCCTGTATTTGGGAAATCCTGCTGTGAGGACTACATATCCTTCTTGTTCTCTGAGTAAGCAAAATCCTTAAAAATACTGTACACCTGCCTCCCCTAGAAACTTTTTCTTTGTAATTGATATATGGATCTAACAAGTTCTGGCCAGTTGTTTACTTTGCTCCATCCCGAGTTCTGTTCGATGAAATTACGCACTTCTGAGGAGTGATGTCCTGTGGTTCTCAGAAAATATCTGTTGTCTTTCTCAAAGACCAATATACTTTCTATTAATAAGAACCGTTGACAAGCTTTTTTGCCTTTTAAACTCCTGATGTGCTTAGATCAAGAATTTGATATTCACTAAGGGCCAGATTCTATAAAGTTGGCACCTACATTGGCGTGCCTAACGTAATTGAGTAGTAGATTTAATCAGCACTGATAATTTGCAATTGGCATCTCATAATTGATGATTGGACATAATTGGATGTTAGGCACCTAACTTGGTAGCCACTTACCACTTTGATAGGTGCCTAGTCCAAAGCACCTACCAGAAAGTGGGAATGGTTAGGGGTGGATCATGGGCGTATTGCAAGTAGGTGCCTCTTTTTGACTTAGACGCAGGTAGTTAGGTGAAGAATACTTTGAAATAAATAAGGTGCGCCTCTAGTGAGGACACCTAGGAAGTACTAAGGAGGATGCTATACAGTTCACTTACCTGTTACCAGAATTTTTTTTTTCTCTTTATAAACTTTATTAAATTTTCAAAGCTAACAAAGTGCAGAAAATTATACATATATTAATCAATAACAATACAAAATAAATTACCTCCCCCCCCCCTCCCCTTCCGGTACATTCAATCAAGGAATAAAACAAAGAGATATCCCCCCCACACTCTTCCCTGGATGTGTGTATAATTCTAAAAGCTTAGCACCGCACTAGTCAGTGCCTAAGTTCTAGGTGTCATATGTAGAATCGGGCCCTAAACCTTTTTCATATATTTATCTAGTTGAAATACTCATTGTAGATAGCATTATTTCGTAAGTGGTATTAGCTACTAAAAATGTCTGACTTGAACAATGCAATATTTACGACTAGGCAAAAAAAAAACAAACAAGTGGCATCCTGAAGTTAACCAATCAGGGGACACATTTTTAAAAACCTGCAAAAAAAACAATGCAGCGAACAGCACCTATGTTGAAGGATGCGTTGTATGGAAGCGCCTGAGGCTGCCATGGGTGTGGTTTATGCCAGAAGTGGGCTTAGACATCCTCAGGTGTACCTAGGCACAAGACAGATGCCTTAAATGTAGGTCTGTAAATTGCTGGCTGACGTGATTCTATTAACGACGTTGATGATGTGTGATGGACATGCGTTTGGCTGTTTATAGAATCCAGGCCTAAATTCCTGCTAATTCAGAATGCACATTTACATTGTTGGTGTAAGAATGATCAAAGCCTAATAAACAGAATGGTGATATTTATTTTTTCTATGTTTGTATGATATAAGATAAAGATTTGTTCTAATTTTCTTTATTATTTTTACAAAAATGATTGTATTAAATTAATATATTGTAATAGTGTCATGGTTTTAATGAAACTATTTTGTCTTAATTATGTTTACAGAATGCTATCACATGTACTAATTAAAGTTATTCGGAGGCCTTTTTCTATGTAAACTTAATTTATTTCCTTTTTGAATGAAGAGTCTCCTTCATTATCGTGTTCTATAGAATCTTTGCCCATCACACAAAGTCAACAGTAGCTAACTTCCTTTCATCCAGTACTTATTTGTACATTTCTGTGAAGACAATTCTATAAGTGGACATCTCCATCTAGGTTCCCCAATGCTGCACAGTGAGAACCTATTCTATAATGCCATCTGGGTGCCTAGTTTCCATTATATGAGTGTAATCCCTGGTATCTACATTCCTTACATTTTAAATGGTCGCAGTTACACCAGTCCTAACTGCGGTTATGTAAATGTGGCAGAGACATTCGTACCTTATGCTATCCTGTAAGTTACGCACATAAGTGGGAGCCTTGCCCATGTATACACCCCTCTTGCATTGTGTGTCGTACCACTTAATCATGGAAAGCAAAAAAGGAGTGGGAATCAGTCCTTTATTAACAAGCACTCAGCCTTAATTAGGTGCTTGGGCCGGATTAGAAGCGGACCTTACATGTGCTATGTTTTGGCCAACAAGCCTTTATCAGAAGTCTTCATTAAAAAAAGTACAAATATTACATTACATTGATGCCTTCTATCCCGCCAATACCTTTCAGTTCTAGGCGGTTTACAACAAGAAATTAGCCTGGGCATTCCCAGGGAGATTACAAGGTTAATAGCTATAGTGTGCGTCGGGATCTGGGAAGAGTCGATACGATTTGGTTAGATCATTTGACAAATTTCTTGAATAGTATGGTCTTCAGTTGTTTTCTGAATGTTTTGTAGTTGGGCGTCGTGGTCAGCAGATTTGAGAGGTGGTGGTCTATTTTTGCTGCTCTGGTGGCTAGTAGACCGTCATTTTTTTGCTTTGCATGCCTTTGATTGGGGGGGTGGGTAAAATGTGCTTGAGTTCTCCTTGGGTCGGGATGTGTTTTTCCTGATTAGGCGGTTGCTCAGATATTTTGGTCCATTTTCATTTAGGGTTTTGAATAGGGTGCAATAGAATTTGTGTTGTATGCATGCTTGTACTGGGAGCCAGTGTGAATTTTGGAAAGCTGAGGTCATGCGGTTGTATTTTTTTAGCGAGTATATAAGTCTTAGGGCTGTATTTTGGACTGTTTGTAATTGTTTTAGCATGTTGGTGAGGCAAGACAGGTAAAGTATGTTACAGGAGTCCTAGGATTAGTGCTTGTACTATAAGTTTGAATTGTTTGTTGTTGAAGCGTTTTCAGATTTGTCTTTAGTTGCGCATGCCTTCTGAACTGTTTTGCTGATTGGAAGTTGCATGGTGCAGCCTTTGTCTATCATTATTCCCAGCAGCAATACATGAACAGAAGGCATGTAAGTGAAGGGATGAAATTAGTATGCTTATGAGAAGTAGGTGCCTTTATCAAGCAGCATGAAAAGTGCAACAAAAGCATGCCATTGTAGAATAGCACTTAGCCACCCTACTGTTGCTTTTGTGGGTAAGTGTGCACTTGCATACTCAAGTAGCACCCCGCTATAGAATTGCCCTTAATAGGGAATGCTTTGAGGGTTGGTGGCAGAAGGAATTGGGCATGCCTCCCGGGGGACGCTTCGGGTGGGGGGCAGAGGCGATGTTTGGGGATGGCGACAGGAGAGATGCCCACTCCCTCCTATCCTGGTTGAGGGGGTTTGGGGGTTCCAGCAGGAGCAGGGCATCCTTCCTGCTAGGGGACTTTGGGGGGGGGGGTGTTCAGGGTGGCAGCAGGATAAATTGGACACTTCTCCTGCTGCAGACGGTATCTGGGGGGATCCCTACCGCTGCTGCTTCTGAACTGATCTTGGCAGGGAGATTCCCTTGCCACGATCAGCTGTTTAGGACGCCTGTGTACGATTCTCAAAAGCTGCTTAGGCGGCTGCTGAGACCGGGCGTCCTATACAGAATCAGGCCCTTTCTGTGTAAGTGTTTTGAAAATGAGCCTCTTTGACTAGTAAAATGTCCAAGTGCCAGTTTATACCATCTTTTGGACATCTATGTTTTCTGAAAATGAACCCCTTGGGGCATAATTGCTCCTGTGTTAAGTTTACATTATCAAGTTAGCGAGCGGAATGAGGGCATGGGAATGTATTTTCAGGGGGCCTGATGCGCAGCGAGGTGACCAGAACTATGGGTACAGTCAGGGGTAATGAGGAACATTGCATTCCTGGAATTATTCCCTATCATGGTGGCATTGCATATATGGGGGGGCCAGGATAGCGAAATAGGTCCATTTTGTTCAGGTCAGATAATTATGCTGTCTGCTAACTCCACACCCACAATAAACCTTAGAGAAATGTTATGCTGGAGGCAAACTGATACTATGGGCGCAGCATACAGCGGGGGGCCCAAAACTCCTTTGCTGGCACCATCAGCAGACCTGGTTATGACACCAATCCCGGAAGTGGTATGGAGATTTGGCCACCTGAAGTATGGGATTTGATGCTACACTCCCTTACTGAACTGGCACAGAAAGAGATACATACAGTTGCTAAAAGACTACAGTACATGGACATTTCAGCCAAGGGGGGTTCCGTGGTCAATTTTATGGTCTCCTCGATTGTGCAATTCATCCTCCATGGTAGGCAGATGGGTATCAAGAGAAGTAGGGTGGCAGCCTCTCTATCAAATATCAGTTTCTTCACAGAAGCCTTAGGCCTTTCAAACCTTACTAAGGATTTTGTCACCAGACGCATGAAGGGTTGGGTACGTCTACAAGCATCCCAGCTTGACGGAAGGCTACCTATGGATCATGTCCTGAATCTAATGAACATTTTGACCCTAATATGCCACGATTTGTATGAGGTTTGGTTATTCTGATGCACCTCTTTGCTAGCCTTGCATGGGGCCTTGCATATAGGAGAGTTGGTCCTGAATTCCAAGTGTCTGGGGGCAAAAGGGGGCATAGGCCTATCCAACATATTACTCAAGGGGAGCACCCTGGAAATAGTTATACCCCAATCTAAGACAGATCAGTTGACTAGGGGTACCTTGCTCATGTTGAATGTAAGTAAAAGGGCCCTGGCCCCTGGCCACCGATATCTACTGATTCACAAAAATGGTACCCTGTTCATGCAGTTCCAATTTGCCAAGGTATTGTGCCTTTGCATGGACAGACTGGGGATAGCACAATATGTACTTTCAGATACATTGATTTAGGATAGGAGGGACCACCTTGGTGGTGGCTCAGGGCCTCTCGAAGCAACAGATCATGACTCTAGGAAGATAGGCGTCCAATGTATATAGGCGATACATCAGGCCTGACAAAATTGCTCATGCTTCTGTTTAACTACTTTCCCCATGTATGCATTCCAGGTGCCCAAAGGAGGCAGAAACATCTGGATATGCGGACATTCGTTTATTCATTGGGCACAGAAAAGAGCATATGAAAGACCTGTGGGTGAGAATCTGAGTTTGCCAAGATCCAAGGTGACTGTGACGTGGCTGGGAATGAGGAGGATGGTGTGAGAACAACTGATACCGTCCATTATGTGGGTGATGAAGGCACACCTGTTTACCCCCCAGGCCCTCATTGTACATTTTGGGCAGCAACGATTTGACTTCCACAAACTGGTTAAGAAAATGCAGAGTGACTTCCTGGTTCTAGGCAGCATGCTTCACGCACCACACTAGTATGGTCCCACATCATTCTCAGGCTAGTTTGGAGGGGAGCCAGATCACATGAAGCGGTTGAACAAATGGATGAGTAAGATCATGTAAAAAATAAGGGGTTGGTCCTTTCCATATGAGCTGCTAGACAATAGTTGCCCGGGTGTGTATCAGCCTGATGGGGTTCACTATTCCGACATAGGCCTGGACATATTTATTAGTACGCTTCAAGATTGTGTAGAGGCCATTATGCTAGATGTTGGCCGCAACCATAATACCTGAAAGGAGGAACCCAAGATAAGTGAAGTTTCGCTATCCTGGGAAGTGGAGGATAACACAGTTGGGTCACATGTACAGCATATGACTATGATAGGAAAAACTTACATTTGCTGTTGGCAAAGAAAATGAAAGATATACATAGCAGACGATGTGAACATTCAAGAGGCATGGCTCCCTGCTTGGATGACATTTTCTGCAGTGTTGAAAAGACCCATCCTTGAATGGGTTGGGTGAAGGCTAGGGGGCGGGGGCTGCTGTGCTGTGCAATCCGCTGATATGTTGGTTGTTGTTGACGTAAAGTAGTAATGAGTATATATATATATATGAAGTGCATATTGTTCTGTTCAAACGTTCAATATTGATATTGGATAGTGCTTGGTTCACGAGGTTTGGATAGATGTGTTTTAACGTTCATTTATGGTGCAGCCACTAATAAACCCACATTTGATGAGCTATGGAGTCTGCGTCCTACCATGTGTTTCCAGTGTCAGGGGTGGGGGTGGGGAAGTGCCGAGTGCCTGATTTGTGACCTTGGTTCAGATCATTGAGCCATATCTACGTCATTCTGGTCTTGGCTGGGCCGAGAACCTTTCAGCACCCTCTCAAAAAAGTGTTGTAAGGGTTTAATCCCCTTTAGTAAAAATGCCTCATAGTTGTGAAGTGAAACCTAAAAAAAATATAATCATTATGATATAACTAAATTGAATTTCCTCTTTTTTTTTTATTTTTTTTTCCTTCTTGTACCTGCTTTCATTGTTCACTTTAGAATACATTATTAGTCTTTAGCAGAATAATGATTGCAAATATATGCCAACTTGTATACTTCTTCTTTTTTTTTTTTTTTTTAATCATTTGAGGAAATAGTATTATTTAGGCTAGATTTATTAAAATGTGCTACCACTGTACTTCTTGCCAGCAGTTATGCATTATTTAACATCAGATCCCAGTGTGGGACCTATTAACTGCTAAATGTGTGTTAACAGGGTAGCACATTTTCTAACATCTAGCCTGCAATGTATTTGTAATTATCAAAATGTGAATGTTTTGAGTAGCCTTTTCATCTTATCAACTTAGTATTTATGACTATAACAAAATTATTACATAGACTTATTTATAATGCATAAACTAAATGACTTTTCCTATCCCTTACCAGGATACTGGCATGCAATATTTATTAAAAAGATTTATAACCTGAATTATCTAAAGCAATGCCTGGTCCTTAGGGCATGACCAGGCGGTCAGGTTTTCAGGATAGCCAGAATGCATATGCATCAAATAGATTTGCATACCAAGGAGGGTAGGAAATGCATATTCATTGTAGATATGCTGAAAACCTAACTGACTGGGTTTGCCAATTGGGTCGTGAACCACTGATGTAGAAGCAAAAGTTCATTTGTAAATTTGTCACAACACAACTACATGCTCTAAACCAGACACTTTATCTTAGCTTTATAACTTAGTGGATGATGGAACTAATACCACTTATCTTTATGTCTTGTTGACGTTAGTAGTGTTGAAAACTGTGGCTTCAACAAGACATAAAGATAAGTGGTATTAATGTTTTCTAATCACTATAGATTTTACTAGTAGTGTTATATGAATTGTTAATAGAATCCCACTAGTTTGGGCTATCATCTCATCAGGTTGCTCACCAAGATAGAGAGAACGAGAGGGCACTCTCTAAAGTTAAAAGGGGATAGATTCCATACAAACGTAAGGAAGTTCTTCTTCACCCAGAGAGTGGTAAAAATCTGGAACGCGTGCATCTAATTTGCCTTTGAATCCCAGCACAGTGGATTCCTTAATAACCTCCTTTGGGAGAGCATTCCAGGCGTCCACCACTCGCTGCATAAAATAGAACTTCCTGACATTTGTCCTGGACTTGTCCCCCCTTAGCTTCAAACCATGTCCTCTTGTCCGTGTCGCGTTGGACAATGTAAATAATTTATTTTCCTGCTCTATTTTATCGATGCCTTTCAGCATTTTGAACATCTCGATCATGTCCCCTCGCAGCCTCCTCTCCTCAAGGGAGAACAGTCCCAGTTTCTTGAGTCGTTCCTCATATTCCAAGTTCTCCATACCTCTTATTAACTTCGTTGCTCGTCTCTGCACCCTCTCCAGCAGTTTTATATCCTTCTTTAGGTTGGGAGACCAATGTTGGACACAGTATTCCAAGTGTGGTCTGACCATTGCTCTGTAAAGCGGCATTATGACTTTCTCCGATCTACTCGTGATTCCTTTCTTTATCATGCCTAACATTCTGTTTGCTTTCTTTGCCGCTGCTGCGCATTGTGCCGACGGCTTCAGGGTCCTATCTATCAGTACACCCAGGTCCTTTTCTTGTTCGCTCTTACCCAGAGTTGCGCCTGACATTCTATACTCGTGTTCCTTATTCTTACTACCTAAATGCATTACTTTGCATTTCTCCACGTTGAACTTCATCTGCATATTAGAGAGCATATTAGAGAGTTTCTTATATACTCCTATTATTATTCAAGAATTTCTTTACATTGCTCTTGAGTTTACCGCCCCTCAACCTCAAATTATGTCCTCTGGTTTTACCATTTTCTTTTCACTGGAAAAAGATTTTGTTCTACTTTAATACCTGTTCAGTATTTGAATGTCTGAATCATATCTCTCCTTTCCTCTAGGCCCTAGGGTGTACATATTTAGGGCTTCCAGTCTCTCCTCATACGTCTTGGTGCAAACCTCCTACCGTTTTCATCGCCCTCCTGTGGACCGCTTCGTTTTAAATTCAATTTTTTTCCCCCCACCATGAATATGTATAGGAACGTGTATGTATTCCTTTACATTTTTCCCTTCCCTTTTGTCATTTACTCCCCTCCCCCTTTTTACAAAATCGTAGCATGGTTTATAGCACCGGCCATGGCAGTAACAGCTCCAACGCTCATAAGAATTCTATGAGCGTCGGTGCTATTACCGCCATGGCCAGTACTAAAAATCATGTTACGGTTTTGTAAAAGGGGGAGGGGGTTAACTGTTTATCAATAACAGTAATGTAAAAAAAAAAGTCCCCCCCCCCCCTTATTTTATCCTACTATGAAGTGGTATGCTGGTAAGCAAGTTATTTCTTCAAATAAATAGAAGATAACCTCAGCATTAAATATAAATATACCCCAGACTCGCCATTTCCTAATTATTTTGCTGCATTTTACTAATAGTAATGGTTTTCATATGACTTGTATCTAACTGTAAGTTAATTTTTGTTAGGGTATCCACTCCCAACACACCACTGCATATATGTCACACTGAATGGGTTGTGATCTTTGAACAAAATATAATATTATACCAAGAGAACTTGAGTACATACATAACACAGTTGTTAAATTATTACACCGTGTATTTAAGCAACAGTTATCCAACACCCATAAAACCCATGTTAAAAAAGTAAGGCCTGGATTCTTTGGCGCCCAAGCTCAGTAAAATGATGTTTTTATTGGAGTTTCAAGGCGCCTAATAAATTGGCACCAGAATCGCACCTCTGGAGGCGCTTTAGGCTGCCTAATGCCTCTGTAGGTGTGGCTAATGCTGGAAGTGGCATTAGGCAGCCTAAAACGCCTATGGAAGTGTGATTCACATCAGAGGTAGGCCTGAAAAACTCTCGTCTACATTTATGGTGCCTACCTTTTGCTGTACCTGTACCTGCTGGAGGTGCCTACCTTTTGCTGTACCTGGCGATGACATGCAATCGGTGGCCACTGCCAATGGCGCCAGTTACAGAATCCAGCCCTAAATGCCTCTTGAATTGAATAACTAGCTTATCACTTTTAACAACAATAAATGCAGCCAAATTCTTCCTACAATCTGATATCGGTTTCTCACATCGCTGTTGAGTTTTCTTAGCCCACTTTTCTTTGCTGAACTGCTTTAATTCAAACACATGCGTAGGTTTTTGCGCACGAACTGCTTGTTTCAGGTCCTGCCACAACTTCTTTATTGGTTGAAAGGCAGACTTTGATTAGACCAATCCAAAACTTGAATTTTGTTTCTCCATAGTCATTCAGATGTAGACCTTTTGTGTTTTGGATCATTGTCTTGCTACATAACCCAATTATGCTTTAGCTCCAGCTCACAGGTAGACGACCAGGCGTTCTCCTTAAGAACTTTTTCTTGTACAGTCCAGAATTCATGGTTCATTTATGACAATTTTCCAGGTCCTGAA
The DNA here is from genome assembly GCF_902459505.1 of Geotrypetes seraphini. Taxonomy (NCBI): domain Eukaryota; kingdom Metazoa; phylum Chordata; class Amphibia; order Gymnophiona; family Dermophiidae; genus Geotrypetes; species Geotrypetes seraphini. Next base: position 9,988,978 of record NC_047100.1, read on the forward strand.
GCAACAAAGCATTTTCCTATTATCACCATCTTATTTAACTGTTGGTATAATAATCTTGCTATGGAATGCTATATTTGCTTTTCATGAGATATAATAGGACCTGTGTTGTCAAAATAACTTCTCTTTGACTTGTCTGTTCATAGAACATCCCAAAAGGTTTCGGGATCATCTAGGTGTGGTGTTGCTAATGTGAGATGAGTATTAATGTTATTCTTAGATAATGGCTCAAGTTGGACTGCAGTCAAGGTCAGGCAGTCCCCAAGTTACAGACGCCTGATTTAAGTACAACTCGTAGTTAAGAATGCGGTTGAGGCTTCATTTGATTTCACTGAGCAGTATTTCCAGTGGCATAGACCCTACACTTCTCCTGTAGTGGATTAAAAATGAATTTTTGCTCCTACATCAGTGATTCACAACCCAAATGGGGCAAACCCAGTCAAGTTAGGTTTTCAGCATGTCTACAATTAAGAATTGTGTGTGTGGTTGTGAATAAAGAACAGGAACATTAAAAATAGCTATACCTTAGAGAGAACACTGATAGGTACAGTTACAACATCTCCAACCCCACACCCGCTCTGTGGTGTAAACAAAATAAATATTATAATCACAAAACAGAAAATAAAATTATTTTTTCTACCTTTTGTTGGTCCCAGGCTATGATTGTCTTCTGATAACTCGCTTGCCAGGGTGTCCTGCCCATTTGTCATTTTCTTCTTTCTCTGTGCTAACCATCCACCTTCCATCTCTGTCCTCCCCTTCCATTTCCCTTCCCTCCCTCGGAGGTCTGGCATCTTTCCTTTTTTTCATGTCCATATATCTGCAGCTTCGGCAATGGACCCCACCATCCCCAGATCCACCATCTGTCCTTTTCTCAACTACCCTTTCATCCAGCATCTCTCCCTCCTTCCCCACCATCCCAGGGTCCATCATCTCTCCGTTTCTCTTCCCAACTACCCTGTCCTATGCCACTTCCAGAAACTGTATGCCTCCCCCTTCCATCTTTCCCTTCACCCCCATTGGTCTGGCATCCATCTTCTTCCATTCCCTCCTCCAATGATCTGGCATCTCTCTCCTCTCCTCTTCTTCCCTTCCCACACCCACACCCCCATGGTCTGGCATTTCACTCTCTTCCCCCCCACTTCCATCAGCATCTGCCCCCTTTCTTTTCCTCCAGCCTAAATCCATCCAGTATCCTTCCCCCTTGTTTTCCCCCTTTCCCTGCACACCAATTCCATCAACATTAGCCCCCTTTCTTTCCCTCCAACCTAAATCCATCCAGTATCCTTCCTCCTTGTTTTCCCCCTTTCCCTACACACCAATTCCATCAGCATATGCCCCCTTTCTCTCCCTCCACCACCCTGTTCACACAGCAACGCCAATACGCCCCCCTACGGCAACGGGCCCCTCTCTTCCCTCCCTGCACAGCAACGGGCCCCCACCCGATGATGACAACAACGCTGGCCCCCACCCAACGACAACGCCGGCCCTCTCCCCAACATCGACCAATGGCAATGCAGCCAATGAAGCTCAAAGAAGATCCCGCGATGACTGCGTCTGCCAGTCCATCCCCCTCTGACATCACTTACTTCTTCCGGCAGACGCAGTCATAACGGGATCTTCGAGCTTCATTGGCTGCATTGCCATTGGTCAATGTTGGGGGGAGGAAGGCGTTGTTGTCGGGTGGGGGCCAGTTGCCGTGAAGGGAAAAAGGGGGGCCTGTTGCCATCTGGTATGTTGTCCTTCAGCGGGCCACCCTGACTATTTCAGGCCCTAGGCATGTGCCTAGTTGGCCTATTGGGTAATCCGGCCCTGGGCGGAGCTACCTGTCGCCGATACCCCTTGCTCTCTCCTGCCTTCTGTTGCTCCTTCTTCCCCTCTCCTGTTCTCTCCTTCTGCTTTTCTATCCTTCTCTTTTCTTGCCTCCTGCTTGCCTGCCCAAGTGGCTTACTCAAGATCACAAGCAGATGTAGCTGCAGAATTTAACCCAGGCTTCTCAGCCCACTGCTCTAACCACTAACCAGTGTTTCTTAAACCTGTCTTGGGGGTTCCCCAGCGAGTAAGGTTTTCAAGATAACCCTAAAGATAGGCATGAAGCAGATTTACATATAATAGAGGTGACAGGCATGCAAATCTGCCTCATGCCTATTCATTAGGGCTATCTTGAAAACCTGACTGGCTGGGGGTTCTTCAGGACAGGTTTAAGAACCACTGCACTAGACTGCTCCTTCACACCTATCGCAAAACTCAGCCATTCTTCACAAAAAGACAGGGGAAAGCATTTAAGCCTTGGTGACTGATGGAAAATGCAATCTCTTCTTATTTCAAGAACACTGCATGGGAAAAATCCTGTTGCAAACTGGATGTCCTACAATGAGACCACTAGATGGCTCTACATGTCAGAAAAGAAAAAGTAATGGAGGGTTTGCAATGATCAGCCTCGAATTTCACAGAATCATATGTGCTATTAAAAGAGAAAAGAATTATTTTTTCCCTACAATGGATCAGACATGAAGCTACTATTCAATAACTACAAAAACTATGAAATGTGGGCGATTACATGTGTAACAGACTAGAACACTAGCTAGCTAAATATGGAATAGAACCAAGATCTCTATTTTTTTTGTTTCTTTATCGCTCTGGAAATCTTTCAACTGTTCCATTAATTCACACATTTTCTGATATGTTAAACATATTAATCTACAACAGTCATTGCGTTGTCTTAAGATGTTTACCTAAAAATGTATTTCTTAGTAATTTTGACTTTAATATGAGATCTTCAGATGAGATGGTGAGGGACATAAGTAAGAAGGCATAACCTTCTTGTTTAATGTGTATAGGATCTCCAACCAGAGTAACACTGTCATTTTTGCACCCTCTTTAACTCAGCATGTGTTTTGACTATAACAGGTGCTTCTCACTTGCCTGGTTTGCCCTTGTTATCAGATGCTAGGGTCCACCTTGTGGGTAAATGCCCAAGAAAAAGATCTGGGTGTCCTTGTAGACAATACGATGAAACCTTCTGCCCAAAGTACAGTGGTGGCCAAAAAATCAAACAAGATGCTAGGAATTATTAGAAAAGGGATGGTTAACAAGACTAAGAATGGTATGCGACCTCACCTCACCTGAAGCATTGCTTTCAGTTCTGGTCATCTTATCTGAAGAAAGATTTAGTGAAACTAGAAAAGGTTCAAAGAAGAGCAACCAAGATGATAAAGGGGATGGAACTCCTCTCGTATGAGGAGAAACTAAAAAGCTTGGAAAAGAAATGATTGAAGTTTACAAAGTCTTGAGTGGAGTAAAATGGGTATAAGTGGATCGATTTTTCACTCTGTCAAAAATTACAAAGACTAGGGGGGACACTCGATGAAGTTACAGGGAAATACTTTTTTTAAACCAATTGGAGGAAATATGTTTTACTCGGTTCTGGAACATATTGCCAGAGGTTGAGGTAAGAGCATAAGCACATAAGCACATAAGCAGTGCCTCCGCCGGGTCAGACCATAGGTCCATCCTGCCCGGCAGTCCGCTCGCGCGGCGGCCCAAACAGGTCACGACCTACCTGCATCACCAGAAGGGGCTCACTTGCCACCTTGTTTTCTCATTTAAGTCCTATCTTCCCATCGTAGTCCTAACCCTCCGGTCTTGCACATGCACGACCTATTGGGTTACTATACTTATTTCCTGGTTAGCTTTCTATACCTGTGTTACATCCCAGCATCTCTCTCAGTATCCCACGATCCCTTTATCCCTCAGGAATCCGTCCAATCCCTGTTTGAATCCCTGTACCGTACTCTGCCTGATCACTTCTTCCGGTAGCGCATTCCATGTGTCCACGACCCTTTGGGTGAAAAAAAACTTCCTTGCATTTGTTTTGAACCTATCTCCCTTCAGTTTCTCCGAATGCCCCCTCGTACTTGTTGTCCCCTTCAGTCTGAAGAATCTGTCCCTATCCACCCTCTCTATGCCCCTCATGATCTTGAAGGTCTCTATCATATCTCCCCTGAGTCTCCTTTTTTCCAGAGAGAAGAGCCCCAGCCTATCTAATCTCTCGGTGTATGGGCAGTGTTCCAGCCCCTTTACCAGTTTCGTTGCTCTCCTTTGGACTCTCTCAAGTACCGCCATGTCCTTCTTGAGGTGCGGCGACCAATACTGAACGCAGTATTCCAGATGTGGACGCACCATCGCTCGATACAATGGCATGATGACTTCCCGCGTCCTGGTTGTTATGCCCCTCTTTATGATGCCCAGCATCCTGTTGGCTTTTTTCGAGGCTGCTGCGCACTGTGCAGATGGCTTCAGTGATGCATCCACCAGCACACCCAAGTCTCTCTCAAGTCTGCTGTCTCCCAACAATGCCCCCCCCAATTTGTAGTTGAACAACGGGTTCTTTTTCCCTATATGCATGACCTTGCATTTTTCCACGTTAAAGCGCATTTGCCATTTGTTTGCCCAGTCTTCCAGCTTGTCCAGGTCCCTTTGCAGGTCCTCACACTCCTCCCTGGACCTAACTCTACCGCACAGTTTGGTATCGTCTGCAAATTTTATAACCTCGCACTTTGCCTCCTTTTCCAGGTCATTGATAAATATGTTGAAGAGTAACGGCCCCAGCACCGATCCCTGTGGCACACCGCTCGTGACTCCCTGCCAGTCAGAATATTGGCCCTTCACTCCGACCCTTTGCAGTCTACCCGACAACCAGTGCTTGATCCATCTGTGCACATCCCCTCCCACCCCGTGGTTCCACAGCTTCCTAAGCAGCCTTTCGTGTGGCACCTTGTCGAAAGCCTTTTGAAAATCGAGGTAAATGATGTCTATAGGTTCCCCATTGTCCACCCGACTGCTTATTCCCTCGAAGAAGTACAGAAGGTTCGTTAAGCATGACCTTCCCTTACAAAATCCATGCTGGCTTGTTCTCAGTAGGCCATTTCTCTCGATGTGCTCGCAGATAGCGTAGTTGGTTTTAAGAAAGGTTTGGACAATTTCTTATAGTTTTCTGTTCATTTGTCGATCTTATGAAACAACATGGGATATGTCCTTGACATTTCCGTGTTATTATAATTGACAGTTCTTCTCTACAAAATTAGGCCTTTGGACAAGAGATGAACTGTTTCGAAACTTCCTGAGCAAATGGATTTCAAGGTTTTGTCCTTATTATACACCAAACAGATGCTTTTAATGATTAAAATCTTCCGCATAGCCAATCTAACTTTCTTTGTTAATCGTCATTGTCTCCCTTCCTAATGTACTTCCCTTGAATTATTGAATTTAACAATGAATGTAACCATTAAATAACTTCCCTTTTGTTTTATTATTATACGTAGAAATATCTCCTAAATGTATTGTTATATGTTTAAATAAGTTTACTTTTTTTTTAACCCAAATTATTGTATGTATGAATGATATGTTACCTAAATTTTTGAACTATTTGTACATCGCCTAGAATTTTGAATAGGCGATAAATCAAACTATCTAATAAACTTGGAAACTTGGATAAACTTGGCAAACAAAAATATGGCCCTTGATTTTGTAGCAAACTCTATTCTCAAGAACCAACTATTGTAAATACAGTAATTCAGCATAGTAGGCCTTAGAAATCAGTGTGACGTTGTGTTCCATATCTTCTCTAAGGTCAACTTTTACATAGTCGCAGTAGTGAGTCCCCTGTGGCAAATGCACCGAAGCCCATTCAGTTCCTATTGGCTTTGGTGCTTTTGCTGTAGGAGAATTGCCACCGCAGCTTTGTAAAAGGGGTCCTAAATTTGTAAGTGCTATGAACCAGAGACTATCTTTTCTATCTCTCTAGAACATCTGGTATTCTGTATAGAAACGATTAATAATATTTTTGTACCCATAATGCAGTTTTTAAAGGAGTTTAGTTAGCTAGTACTAGAGTTAGCCAGTATATCAGAGAGCAGCTGCAAGAGCCACCTAACTTCTGGATTTAACTGCTCTAAATTTAGATTTTTCCAGTGGTGGATCTTGGTTGAGAAGTGAGAAAGAAAATTGTGCTTGCATATATACAAATATACATGTATAATTTGCCTGCCCCATAGTTAAAGGTAAGGTAAGCAGATACTTTTGAACCTGGCCTGGGTAGTTTCTCTTATAAAATTTGCTACTGTTTATTTATTGACTATATTTTCATGAAGAGATTCACCCAAAGTAGTTTACAATAAATTGAACAGTAATCAGGAACTCTTAATTATTTTCCCTATCTGTCCCAACAATCTTGCAAGCTAACTGTGGTACCTAGGGCAGTGGAGGGTTAAATGACTTGCCCAGGGTCACAGGCTGGGATTGAACTCACAACCTCAGGATGCCAAGACAGCACTAGGCCACTCCTCCCCTCTACATGGATGCAACCACTAGGCCACTCCTCCCCTCTACATGGATGCAACCACTAGGCCATGCCTCCCCTCTACATGGATGCAACTGCTAGGCCACGCCTCCCCTCTACATGGATGCAACTGCTAGGCCACGCCTCCCCTTTACATGGATGCAACTGCTAGGCCACGCCTCCCCTCTGTATGGATGCAACTGCTAGGCCACGCCTCCCCTCTACATCAGGGATCTCAAAGTCCCTCCTTGAGGGCCACAATCCAGTCAGGTTTTCAGGATTTCCCCAATGAATATGCATTGAAAGCAGTGCATGCACATAGATCTCATGCATATTCATTGAGGAAATCCTGAAAACCCGACTGGATTGCGGCCCTCAAGGAGGGACTTTGAGACCCCTGCTCTACATGGATGCAAAAACATTGGTGCCTTTCTAACTAGGTAGCATAGCTTCAAATCTGCTGTCAAAACTCACCTCTTTGCCCTTGCCTATTTCACTTTTTAACACATGATACCTCCCTGTGCTTATATTCCTTTCTGCTTTCTTTTCATTCCCTTATGTGTTTCATAAACCACACTGAAACCAGCAATGGCCCTTGCGGTTTATCATGCTTGGGTAAATAAATATAAAATTAAATAAATTGCTCCTAAAGTCATAGTTTATTCCTATCCAGGCTAATAGTCTCAAATTAAGGTTTACCTCAGTTTATTGGTCTCTGTATTACAGAAACTGGGAAACATGTGCAGACGAATGGAGGTTCCTAGCACCAGAATACTGAATGAATGCCGCTGGATTTTCTTGGTTTATGTTGATTGTCGGTCTATGATCCTCTTTCCAGATGTTGAATCAAAGATTCATCTGATTAATGGTGTCATATTTGTGACTACGACCAAAAGCTGGATTTATTTTCTATTTCCAAAGCAGATTTCCTGCTCACAGTGGATATGTTCCATATTTAGAATTCCAATGACATCTACAGTTGTAGAAAATGAACTGATTTTGATGTGGAAATGATATTTGCCCAGTAACTGAAATAGTTTACTGTATTTTTTTTTTCTCAATAATGAAACTTTTGTGTTGCATTGTCCACTGCAATGAGATTGCTCAGACCCAGGGGTGTTTCCTGGCTCTCTGTGTTTCTCTTGTCCTCTGATCAGAATTAGAGAATGACACGGTGACAAAATTCATCACCGTTCCCGTCCCCGCGGATAACCGCGGGAAAACATCTTCATGTCATTCTTTAAGGAATGAGGGAAGAATCAGAATATGAATGGCCACAACCACTGACCCGCAAGCTTTGCTTTGAAGAATGCTGGTGTAGAAGGATTGAGATTGAAACAGACACTACAGAATGACAGTCTCTGGTATCCAGAGCAGATATTGTGATGTCATAATGCCTCATTCCACCAGTGCCTAAGAGCCAATCACATCAGTGATGTCACAATGGCTTCATTATCCTTGGCTCACATAAGCACAGCCAATGACCTGCAAGCTTTGCTTTGAAGAATGCTGGTGTAGAAGGATTGAGATTGAAACAAGACACTACAGAATGACAGTCTCTGGTATCCAGAGCAGATATTGTGATGTCATAATGCCTCATTCCACCAGTGCCTAAGAGCCAATCACATCAGTGATGTCACAATGGCTTCATTATCCTTGGCTCACATAAGCACAGCCAATGACCTGCAAGCTTTGCTTTGAAGAATGCTGGTGTAGAAGGATTGAGATTGAAACAAGACACTACAGAATGACAGTCTCTGGTATCCAGAGCAGATATTGTGATGTCATAATGCCTCATTCCACCAGTGCCTAAGAGCCATTCACATCAGTGATGTCACAATGGCTTCATTATCCTTGGCTCACATAAGAATCAGAGTAGGAATGGCCACAACCACTGACCCGCAAGCTTTGCTTTGAAGAATGCTGATGTAGAAAAACAGAGGATGAAATAGAAACTAGACAATGACATGGGTTTATTTCCCGCAGTTATCCGCGGGGACAGGAACGGTGATGAATTTTGTCACCGTGTCATTCTCTAATCAGAATCCAGTGCCTTTAGCAAGCATTTTTACATTTTTTTCCCCCAATGCACTCCCTTCTATATTTCAGGGATTTCAGCAGCCCAGCCTCACCTTCAGTGGTTATTTCCTACCTGACCTTTTCTGCCTGGCTTTCCCACCACTCATCTTCTACTTCCTTTCCTCTGCTAGGAAAATGGCAGTAGCCTCTAGTAAGAACACATCAGGAATGGGAAGAACCACTGCCTCTGGAATTTGAGACTGCTAAATGTGAATCTGACCACCACTTTCAATCCCTATGAACACAGATGGTGATGCAGGTTAGGGGTGTGTCTCCCTGCTTCAAGGCCTCAGCAGCACCAGGAGAGTGCGAAGTGCTTTTGATTGAAGATAATCTAAAACAACATAAGGAATGACAAGTCTAGCGCAAAGTGCTGATAAGGAAGGTAAAGAGAGACTTTGAAAAGAAGATTGCTTTAGAGGCAAAAATACATAGTAAAATCTTTTTTTAGGTATATTAGAATTAAAAAGTCAGCAAAAGAATCAATTGATTGCTAGATGACCAAGGGGTAAAAGGGGCATTCAGGGAAGAAGACCAAAGCAGATAGACTTAGGGCTCCTTTTACAAAGCTGTGGTAGTGACTGCTGCTGTGATGATCACTCCGACGCCCATATGGGAGATACTAGTGCCTTAAAGAGTATTTAATGGTGATGAGTCAGGGGAACTGAAACAATTGTCTGTAAACCTGGAAGATGTAATGGGGCAATTTGATAAATTAAAGAGCGGCAAATTATCTGGACTGGATGGTATACATCCCAGGGTACCGATAGTACTAAAAATTGAACTTGCAGACCTATTATTAGTATTATGTAATTTATCTTTAAAATCAAGCAAGGTACTAGAAGATTGGAGAGTGGCCGGCACAACACATATATTTAAAAAAGGTTCCAGAGATCACTGGAGAAATTATAGACTGGTGAGCCTGTTGGTGCTGGACAAAATGGTTGAAACTATTATAGGCATGGATTGAGACAAAGAGAGGCATTTTCTATATTGCGTCTAAGTCTGACTTTGGACGTGTCATGCAAGATATGCAAAAGTTGGGGTGGGGAAGCATCCATTTTTTTAAAATCGCTAGATGTCTAATTTTTTTAAAAAAATAACCTATTGGGACGTATTGGCCTCATAGGATGTCTAATTTTTTTGGCCATTTTCAAATACAAAAGTGTCCATGTTCAAAACATCCAAACCCATTTGGATGTGGGAGGGGCCAGCATCTTAATGAACTGGCCACACAGACATGCCAAAGGGCAGTGAGGCCCCTTAGGGGGAACTGCTGTGAACTTCACATAAAGGGTGCCAGGTACATACAGTATTTCATCAGAACCCTATTTAATGTATGGTGAGTCCTCCAAAGCTCCCTCAAAACTTCTATACCTACCTATCTACCTACCCCAATAGCTCTTATGCCTTCAGGTGCACCTATAAGGCAGTACAGTATGTTTGGGGTGGGTTTTGGTGGCCTCACACTTTCCATCATTAATGTAGTGGGTAGCATGGGATATGGACCTGGATTCGCCTCTCTATGGTTTCACTACCCTGCCCAACAGGCTATGCTGATTGGAAAAGCTGGCAACCCTAGTAGGGTAGACTGTTAAAAAAAATCAGGAGGGGATTGTCCTCATATCATAACTGTACACTTGAATCCCCCCCCCCTAAAAAAAAAAAAAAAAAAAAGAGGCCGAGCAATGTTCCAGTTTATTTGTCCCGAAAAAGAACCTCGCACAGTCATAGAATCAGGTTTACTCATGACCCCCATGTAAATTAGTGCTGCTGAAACTAAAGCACTTTGTAACTCCAGGCCAATTTTGTACTGGTGTTGCTTTCGTAGGGCAGGAGATAAAATCATATCAATAACAACTTTATGCAAACCCAGACACCCCTCTATGAATAGATGTGATCTAGAAGGTTTCCTAATTAGCCCTGTGGTGGCTCTGTTGTTACTAATTATGATTTCCAACAGCCACCTGAATGGATTTCATAACCATGGGGGTTTATATTTTGATTACTCTCAGCATGTTAATTTTGAAACCTAGAAATGTGTTACCATTAATAGTTCATCTGAATATGGTAAACTTTTAAGTCTTTAATGAGCAAGCTAAGGCTATATAGAACATATAATACTGAAATTGCATTTTGCTATGTGTTGTATTCCCGTCTATTTTTTAATTGCGCCTCGAGTTGCAACTTTTAATCCTAAGAAGGTCTGAGAATTAAATTACAGTGTGAGTTAGAGACACAGTACAGTAACATAATCAGTAATTCTCATGTCATCCTTTAGGAAATGTTGCTGCCAGAAAAGCTCTGATTTAGGTCCAAGGTTTAGAGACCAGGAGCTGACGCGGCAGGAGCCTCTGGAATTTTCTTCTCCTTTCCAATAGGTGCTGGGAGGTCAAGGGTTTAGGGAATGGGATTCTTTGTAAAGGGAGTCGGGGTTAGGGTGCTTTTGTCAAGCGCTGGCCCCTTTAAGTTGCTCTAAGAAGCATCGGGATTTGCCTCAGATCAATGCACCCATGGAGGAAAACTAACATCACATCTTGAGATAACTTTATCTTACTATGAGTAATGCAGCTTATGAAGTTTCATGAAGGCTGCATTATTCATTTTGCATATAATGAGCTGCTTTGTATGCATGCTGCTTATATTCAGTTGCCATCCACTGGCTCTGTCCGGGCACAGTTAAGGCAGTCTGGGAGCAGAGCTGGGAGAAATAACCAGGCAAGTTGGACCACACATAAGGCTGTTAACTGGGGAGTCTGGACCATAGGCAGTGGAATGCTGCTTTTTTTTTTTTGGTGGGGGGGTCCAAAAGCTCTGCCCAAACTCCACCCCAGACCTACCCAAACTCTACCCCTGACTCCACCCCATAATAATAATACTAATTGTAATGCAATTTCTTCCGTTCATTTTTCATATACGCACAATAACAATCCATTGGAACAACATATGGATTTATTGTTTAAGAAATGTATCTGTGCTTTGGAAGCTTCATACCATTAAGAAGTATTTCAACGAAACTTCCTTTCGTTTACTGGTATAGTCTTCTATCTTAAGTATTCTCGATTACTGTAACTTTATATACCTAGGTGCTTACAAGAAAATTTTCAAAAAATTGAGAGTGATTCCGAATACTGCCGTTCGCCTCATTTTTGGTTTAAAAAAATGAGAGCATATCACTCCTTTTTATTTGTAACTCCATTGGTTGCCGATAGAGTCGAGAATTCCGTTCAAATTTCCTTGTATTTGTTATAAATCAGTTTCGGGTTTGTTACCAGGTTATCTTGTGTCTCATTTTTAATTTGAGTCACGCCAAAAAGACCACACGCAGAGTTTACTTGTTTTCATATCCCTCCATAAAATCCTGTCGTTATAAGAAGTTCCTTGAGAGAACCCTCTCATTTCAAGCTGCTAAGTTGAATGTATGGCTTGGAAAAATTATGTTAGAGGTCTCTTCCTATCTTGATTTTAGAAAATTGTTAAAGCCTCAACTCTTTGATAGGCTGGTATCTTCATGCATTCTGCTTCATTTTTTCAATCAAGTTCCTTATATTCAACTTGATGTATTTTATCTGTTCTATGTATTACTTCTTTCCCTGCCATGCCGGTATTTTCTGCATTATATTGTAAATGCTTTCTGTCTTTATCTGTTTTTAAGTCCATTATTCTAATTTTGTATTTTTTTTAATGGAATTTATTTTTTTAATTTGAGATCTCAGCATAGATGGAAAATCACACATTACAAATATCTTCCCTCTCAGGAGTAGGATTTATACACTTATAGTGGCACCAAACATTTAGGGGCAGATGCATGGAGTATTTGCCATGTCTGGGCCTCCAACCTTTACATACCAGCTTAAGTTCCATGCCAATCTTAACACCTGGGGGAAGAAGAAGGGCAACAGTTCAGCTGATCACACAAAATGAGAAAAGGAACTGAAAACAGAGCGCCGACATTTTTTCCTAGAAGCTGAGCCCAAGTTTCACCTTCCTCTTCATCCTCAATTTCTCACGGAGGAAACAAGGGAGCGTCTATCCAAGTTAGAGGACTTGATGAATCAGCAATTATCCAATTCCTTCCCCTTAAAAACAAACCCAGCTAGTTGTTTATTTGTTTTTTTAATTATTATTTTAAATGTCACCCACTCTCCTGCTTAACAAGGGAGGGCAGGAAGCTGCTGGAGAGAGGTTGTGAAAAGTGTATTTTATCTGTATCCCATGAATTAGCTCACCTTGTTGTGAACCGCCTAGAACTTTTTCGGTATGGCGGTATATAAGAATAAAATTATTATTATTATTATTATTAATACATAATGGTAACCACAAAATTTAAAAAACACAAAGCACACTGAATGCAGAGAAAATGTTAATTATCTTTTATATTCAGGGGGTTTTCAAAGAGGTCAAGGCAGATGACTTTAAAATATGCAATGTCACCTCAGTAACAACTATAGAAAAATAGACAAATATAGTGTAAAATATATACAGCAAATATAAATTCTCAAAACTGACACATTTTGATCACTAAACTGAAAATAAAATAATTTTTCCTACCTTTGTTGTCTGGTGATTTCATGAGTCTCTGGTTGCACTTCCTTCTGACTGTGCATACAATATTTCTTTCACAATCCAGCCCAATCCCCTTTGGGTCCAGGTCTCTATCTCTTTTCCCTCTGCTTACCCTCCCCAGATCCAGTGTCAGTTCTCCTTTGTACCTACCAGAACCTTTGTTCCAGGTCTCCCTCTCTCTCCCTACTCTGTTATGATCTTCCATCTCTCTGTTCTTCCTCAGGGTCTCTCCCCCACTTATCTGCATCTGCCTTCTGTCTTTCCCCTTTGGTCCAGGCCTCTCTCTCTATCTTTCTTCTGCTTACAACCCCTACCCCCTGTCCTATTGGCAACATTTCTCCCTCTCTCTCCCTACTCTGTTATGATCTTCCATCTCTCTGTTCTTCCTCAGGGTCTCTCCCCCTCGGTATCTTGTCTGCACCTCTCATAGTCCAGCATCTGCCTCCTTTGGTCCAGGCCTCTCTCTGTCTTTCTTCTGCTTACACCCCTCCTCCCTCTCTCTCCCTCCTTTGTTATGATCTTCCAACTCTGTTCTTCCTCAGGGTTTCTCCCCCTCTGTTTGCACCTCCCATAGTCCAGTATCTGCCTCCTGTCTTTCCCCTTTGGTCCAGGCCTCTCTCTTTCTTTCTTCTGCTTACAACCCCCCCTCCTTTCTCTCCTTCCTTCCTCCTTTCTTCCTATGTTCCCTTCACTGCCTTCCAGCCTTTGTCCTACCCCCTCCCCCAAAGCCAGCCTGCCTGCTTCCCTCCCTGCCATGCCGAAGCCAGCCAGCCTGTCTGCCTCCCTCCCTACTGTGCAGAAGTCTGGCCTACCTGCTGCTGATTCTTCCTTCTCCCTGGTCTACGACTGAAGCCTGCATCCCTCCCTCCCTGCTGCGCCGAAGCCTGGCCTATCCGCCACTGATTCTTCCTCCCTCCCAGGTCTGCCGCCACTCGCCGCCCACTGCTGTAGCAAATCCAAGAAGGGAAGGGCCAGGCATATGCAGCAGCACTAGCCCATAAGCCTTCCCCCAACGTCAATTTTGACATCGGAGTGAAGGTCCGAGCCGGACCTTATCTTTGATGTCAAGAGAAGGCTTGTGGGCCGGTGGTGTGCATTCACTGCACGCACCTGGCCCTTCCCTTCCCTTCCTGTAGTTGCAGTGGTGGCGGGCGGGGAGCAGCTGCGACAGCGGTCAGCCTGTGTACCCCTAACCTAAAGGATGGGCAATTTTTGGGGAGGCCAAGGCCTCTGTGGCCCCACCCTGTTCCGACACCTATGGTCTAGACCACGCAAAAGGTTGTCCTAACTTTGTCTGATTAGCTATAAAATTATGATGCTGAACATAAGCCATGTTTATGTACCTTCCAGGTGTTGTCAAGTGTTCAATGTCAGAGCCCAGAAATGTTTCACTACTGAATATCTGGATATTTCAGCCTGCAGCTGTTGGCAGCTAAAAAAACTGCTGACTGTCATGGACTGAATATTACCCTGTCTCCCAGATTCTATATATGGCAGCCAAATCTGGGCACGCTTCAAAGATACACATGCAACTTAATTGGCTAATGTGCTGTTAAAAACATCAATAATTGTAGGTTGACAACCAATTATTGATGTTAATTGGCACCAAATAGGATTTGCAAGTGCATTTGGATATGCACTATTGTATAATGCTGGGTGCCTAAATCCCATAGGGGGTGTGGCCATGGGAGGGGCATGGGTGGGTCAGATCTTTCCAAAATGTTTGTGATGTTATAGAATAAAGGATCTCATCCATCTTGGGTGCAGGGATGTATGCCAGGCTTCAGCAGGCGTAAATCTGGTGCCCAGAGTTGGGCACGGCACTTGGTGCTAAAGGTGCATGCCCTTTATGGAATAGCGCCAATCTTTTGAGCACCATTTATAGAATTTCCCTCTCTGTGGTGTGGTAAAAAAAAAAATCATGTATTAAGGACAAATAATGCTCATTTCTCTCAATTAATGCAGGGATGATTAATGATGTTATTTAGACATGTCTATGTTATATGTGATAATCGTAGGGAAACAAGATTTTGGGCTCCTTTTACGAAGGTGCACTAGTGTTTTTAGCGCACGTACTGGATTAGCGAGTGCTAGCCGAAAAACTACTGCCTGCTCAAGAGGAGGCGGTGGTGGCTAGCGTGCACGGCATTTTAGCGCACGTTATTCCGCGCAATAAGGCCCTAATGCGCCTTCGTAAAAGGACCCCTTTATGTATGTGATATGGAAACTGCATAGTTGTCTGCGGTATATACATTTTAAAATAAATAAATAAATACTGTGCATTATTCTATTAACCCCTCTTAGTAACTGCCCCTTAATGTTTTCTGTTGTCATAGAGGAACTTACCACTTTTTTGACTCCAAAGAGAAATTCCCACCAAACTTTGGGCTCATTTTCAAAAGAGACATGGCATAAAGGGGTAAATGGATGTTTTTCTTGCTAAACTCTTCCAATTCACTATTTTCAAAACCTGTTTTCTAGAGTCTATGATGGATTTGGGTTTTGAGCCCCTGTCCTGCACACAGTTTTTACGGATCAGTTTATTTCCGACTGGCATTTCTATCCACGTATCTTTACCATAGGACTTCATAGGGACTCCTGAAGAAGACATTCTGTCGAAACACAAACTGTGTTGGGTCCATGGGTGACTGGATTTGGGTTTTGAGCCCCTGTCCTGCACACAGTTTTTACGGATCAGTTTATTTCCGACTGGCATTTCTATCCACGTATCTTTACCATAGGACTTCATAGGGACTCCTGAAGAAGACATTCTGTCGAAACACAAACTGTGTTGGGTCCATGGGTGACTGGATTTGGGTTTTGAGCCCCTGTCCTGCACACAGTTTTTACGGATCAGTTTATTTCCGACTGGCATTTCTATCCACGTATCTTTACCATAGGACTTCATAGGGACTCCTGAAGAAGACATTCTGTCGAAACACAAACTGTGTTGGGTCCATGGGTGACTGGATTTGGGTTTTGAGCCCCTGTCCTGCACACAGTTTTTACGGATCAGTTTATTTCCGACTGGCATTTCTATCCACGTATCTTTACCATAGGACTTCATAGGGACTCCTGAAGAAGACATTCTGTCGAAACACAAACTGTGTTGGGTCCATGGGTGACTGGATTTGGGTTTTGAGCCCCTGTCCTGCACACAGTTTTTACGGATCAGTTTATTTCCGACTGGCATTTCTATCCACGTATCTTTACCATAGGACTTCATAGGGACTCCTGAAGAAGACATTCTGTCGAAACACAAACTGTGTTGGGTCCATGGGTGACTGGATTTGGGTTTTGAGCCCCTGTCCTGCACACAGTTTTTACGGATCAGTTTATTTCCGACTGGCATTTCTATCCACGTATCTTTACCATAGGACTTCATGGGGACTCCTGAAGAAGACATTCTGTCGAAACACAAACTGTGTTGGGTCCATGGGTGACTGGATTTGGGTTTTGAGCCCCTGTCCTGCACACAGTTTTTACGGATCAGTTTATTTCCGACTGGCATTTCTATCCACGTATCTTTACCATAGGACTTCATGGGGACTCCTGAAGAAGACATTCTGTCGAAACACAAACTGTGTTGGGTCCATGGGTGACTGGATTTGGGTTTTGAGCCCCTGTCCTGCACACAGTTTTTACGGATCAGTTTATTTCCGACTGGCATTTCTATCCACGTATCTTTACCATAGGACTTCATGGGGACTCCTGAAGAAGACATTCTGTCGAAACACAAACTGTGTTGGGTCCATGGGTGACTGGATTTGGGTTTTGAGCCCCTGTCCTGCACACAGTTTTTACGGATCAGTTTATTTCCGACTGGCATTTCTATCCACGTATCTTTACCATAGGACTTCATAGGGACTCCTGAAGAAGACATTCTGTCGAAACACAAACTGTGTTGGGTCCATGGGTGACATGGTTATCTTTATTTTTTTCATTCAAACAATAGCTAGAATTTTAAGAGCCTAAATAGTTAAAATTAAAATGGGACATTCAGATATCTGTTGTTATTCACCTTGTTCAAGTCTCTAATCATTCCCATATTTGCTTGTTGCAGGTTTCCGGGTCTTGCTGCCTCCTGTCAGGTAGAACTGACATTTCAGTCATCATGCTGTGGCTTTCTTCAGGGTATCTAATCTAATCTAATCTTCGGTTTATATGCCGGGTCATCCCCTGAAGGAGCTTGACTCAGTTTACAAGTAGTTAGATTAGGATATATAATAAAATATAAACTTGAAAGAGAGTTAGAAAGATAAAATATACTAGTAATACGTATAAGGTTTGCAGTCTTTATATAGTAGGTCCTCAAATCCAATTGGTTGCGGCTTGAGGTGAGTGAGGCAGGAAAGCCAGTTGGTCACCAATTTGAATTTTGGTGGAAAAATCAGTTGGTCTCTTTTTTCCCATAGAATGGAAGGCTTCTGGTGAGTTTAAAGATGTTCATCCCTTTTGACCCTTTATTATGGAATGCTTATAGATTCTCCTATGCAAGAGGCACCCAACAATTCAAACTCTCCCTTCCTTCAGTGAAAGGAGTCAAGAATTTCAGTCAATCCTTGGCTTTCAAATTTTCTCAACTATGGAACGAATTTCCTCTTAATTTAAGGGTCCCTAATCCTTTTCAACTTTTTCGTAAATCTTTAAAAACTATTTTTTTTTGCCAAACACTTTGGAAACCAGTCATATTAATATTTTCTGATTCTTACTTTTTAAATAATTTTTTTTAGTTACTGTTAACCGAGTCGAACTGCTTTCTGGCTGAAGACCCGGCATACAAAGCTAAGAACATAAGAAGTTGCCTCCACTGGGTCAGACCAGAGGTCCATCGCGCCCAGCGGTCCGCTCCTGCGGCGGCCCATCAGGTCTGTGACCTGTGAAGTGGTTTCTGACCACTTCTATAACCTACCTCTAGTTCTATCTGTACCCCTCAATCCCCTTATCCTCCAGGAACCTATCCAAACCTTCCTTGAACCCCTGTACTGTGCTCTGGCCTATCACATCCTCCGGAAGCGCGTTCCATGTGTCCACCACCCTCTGGGTAAAAAAGAACTTCCTAGCATTTGTTCTAAACCTGTCCCCTTTCAATTTTTAGTTTAGTTTAGTTCTCCCTGTGAAGCTGTTCTTTCAGGGTTTCTGTAGCTGGCATCATGCTTGTTGCAGGTTTCCAAGTCTCACTGCGTTGGGGTTTGAGGACCTACTGTATAAAGACAAATTGCAGAAAGCCATAGCATAATGGCTGAAACATTGGTTTCTACCTGACAAGATGCAGAGAGACCTGGAAACCTGCAAAAAGCATGAGGCCAGCTGTGGAAACCCTGAGAGAATATATTCCCATGTTTACTCTATCATGGAATCAATACATTTAAGATGTCTTGGAAATCCCCCTCCCCCCCCCTTTATACAAAACTGTGCAAGAGATTTTTAGTGCACAGCGCACAGAATGCTCTGCGTTGCTCCAGTGGTCATAGAGTTCCTAGGAGCGTCAAAGCGGCACAGAACATTCAGCACACTGGCCGACGCTGAAAAACCCTTGTGCGATCTTGTAAAAAATAATAAAAAAAAAAGGGTGGGTGGGTGGGTTAGTTAGGCATTGACAGACATCTGCGATTAGGGTGCATCAGTTTAAGTGGAATAGAAATTTTAAAAATAAAAGGCGATTCCTAACCTAGGCATCATCTAGAAACATAGAAACATAGAAGATGACGGCAGAAAAGGGCCATAGCCCAACAAGTCTACCCACTCTACTGACCCACCCCCCTTGATTTTTCCTCTTTAGAGAACCCACGTGTGTATCTATAGCAGTGTTCTTCAACCACCGGTCCATGGACCAGTGCCGGTCCACAGAAATTTCCTGCTGGTCCACAGGGCCAGCATGTGCATCAGGCCCAAAACAGTGTTGTTCAACCGCCGGTCCACGGTGCGATCGATGCGGTGTTATCTTCGAGCCAGCTCCTTCTTCCTAACTGATTCAGTGCACAAAGCCACGGGCAGTGGCTCCTACGGGCATCCTGCGCCTGAACCGGAAGCCTTCTCTCTGACGTTGCAACGTCAGAGGGAAGGCTTCCAGATGAGGCACGGGATGCGCAAGGTGCAATTAGTACTATTATGGGGCGGGGTCTGGGGTGGACATTGGGTAGAGATGGGCGGGGACTGGCCCACGACTTAGCCCAGTGTTCTTCAACCGTCGGTCCACGAACCGATGCCGGTCCACAGAATAATTCTTTTATTTCTGCCGGTCCATAGTGTAAAAAGGTTGAAAAATACTGGTCTATAGAATCTGACTCTAAGCATACACTAGCACTTACTAACCCCTCCCTTTTATTGTCAGCCATGGTGGTATTAGCTCTGATGCTCATGGGAATACTATGAGCGTCTGAGCTAATATTGCTAAGGCCGGCAATAAAAAAGCCTAAGATACCAAGTTTATTTACAGTTGACATACCGACCATAGAACAAATATTTTTGGCGGTTTACAATTGTTAAAATTGGAGTTTAAAAAAGAGTAATTATAAAAAAAAAAAGTAAAATAGGGCAACATAAAGACTAGATAAAGACAAAGATACAGACAAAGTAGGTACAATAGGCACTGGGGGAGGGGAAGATTCAAAATTACATCGAAGTCAAAATAAAAATAAAAGGGAGGTGGGAAGGGACAGAACGAATAGGGGAGGGGGGGGGTTGCTTCTTAAAAGCAGTTCTCTTTATGAGTTAAAGATGGAAGGAAAAGGATCTCAACCAGAATTTTGGTATGCGGCTTGAAATAAAAAGGTTTTTAGTTTGGTTTTGAATTTGTCGAGTCAGTTTTCCGATTGAAGATGAGACGGCATTCGTAAAAGGGGAGTGTAGAAGGCCACCTTATTTTCTCTCATAGACGGTGGTAAAGGGTCTTAGACAATCCAGGCATTTACTTTTATGTACTTTGTAACAGCTAAATCGTCTTCCGTTTAGTTCCATAACATAAAATCATATTTGTATACCGCAAAACCTCGCAGTCTCTATGTGGTTTAACAAACTGAAGAGACTGAACAATCTCAGTGATTAACAAATCAGTTCTCCAGGAATTTCACCAATAGATTAGATTTTAACAATTTTCTAAAATGCGTATAAGATGAAGAAAGAGAATAATCTGCGAAACTCATGTTCCTCATGTTCTCACACAGTTTAAGCCACTAGGGTGTGTCTTGAGAGCCTAGTAGATGATTGATCAATGGAGTGTGCATTTTCTTGCAGCTTCCAGTTGATTTTGTTTTGCATAATCTAATTCCTCTGTTTTTATGCCAATAGATTTTTTTTTTTTTTTTTGCTGTTATATGTCCCATAAGACCAGAATGTACCCGTAAAACTGTATACTACAGCCAACGTAGATATGTGATGAATTATTATGTTTGAAATTTAAAATAAATAATATAGATATTTTAATTAACAACACATGGTGAAGCTATTTCTTAAGACTTAATAAAAAATGGAAGAATAACATCTGAAACCAAATGTTCCAGTTTTGTCTGGACTATCAGTTTCAAGTCTTTCATGCGATGCGTACTGGCAATTTGACTTAATTTCGTCACAGAGGTCCAAAGAATTAATACACATAAAAGCGTATACGTGAAATGATCACATTCATGTCAGTTACTGGCAAAATTCTCTAATAACAGAGAAAGCCTGCCTGAGTAATTGACAATGTGAGGGCATGATCTTTTGGGGAAATGAAATCGAAGTCAGATGTCATATAAATCTGAAAAAGTAAATGTAGGTTGCCTCGGAACTTGCCAAGCAATATATCGGACGTGCCCAATTTTCTCAGAAATATAGTATGCGTTGCTTGAAATTGTGGCTTGGTGAACTGGCATGCAGATACGAGCAACTTGCTTTTAAACTGCTGAGTTGTTATCCAGTGGATAGAAAGTTATTACTATCTGAGAGCTTTGGAAGGCCCATATCGCATAAAGACTCATTTTACTTAATGGACTGAATTCCATATATGGCGCTGAAATATTGGTGTTGATCAAAATTAGCACCAAGCGCTATTCTATAGATGACACTTGGAGCTGAGCACCCATTCTTAGAGCAATGCTTGACGTTGGGATCCGTGCACAATTTTGGGCTCAAGGATTTACACTGAGCAAAACCTGGTGTAAATTCTTGAACTTAAGGCCCCCTTTTATGAAGCCGGGTTAGGCTTTTTAAGCACCGGCTTTGGTGGTTTTAGCTTCGAAACTCATAGGAATTCTGTGAGCGTTGAAACTTTTACTGTTGGGGCCAGTGATAAAAATACCTATGTTTCTATAATGTAAGGTCATGCATCTCGGTAACGGAAATCCTTGCAGAACTTACACCCTGAATGGAGAAACTTTAACCAGGACTACGGCAGAACAAGACTTAGGAGTAATCATCAGTGCTGACATGAAAGCAGCCACTCAAATGGAGAAGGCTTCATCTAAAGCATGGCAGATGATAGGTTGTATCAAGAGAAGCTTCGTCAACAGGAAGCCTGAAGTCATGATGCCATTGTACAGAGCCATGGTGAGACCTCATCTGGAATACTGTGTGCAATTCTGGAGGCCACATTACCGTAAGGATGTGCTCAGAGTTGAATCGGTTCAGCGGATGGCCACCAGGATGGTCTCGGGGCTAAAGGGTCTCCTGTATGAAGAAAGACTGAGCAAATTGCAGCTCTACACTCTCGAAGAGCGTAGGGAGAGGGGAGACATGATTGAGACATTTAAGTACATCACAGGACGGGTCGAGGTGGAAGATGATATCTTTCTTCTCAAGGGACCCTCGACCACGAGAGGACATCCGCTCAAACTCAGGGGAGGGAAGTTTTGTGGAGACGCCAGGAAGTACTTCTTCACGGAGAGAGTGATTGAGCATTGGAACAAGCTTCCAGTGCAGGTGGTCGAGGCATGCAGCATCCCAGACTTCAAGAACAAATGGGATACCTATGTGGGATCCCTACGAAGGTCATGTCAATGGATAGGGTCACTAGGGTATGGACTTGAATGAGCGGGTCAGTAGAGTGACAGTATAATTACAATTATACTTAGGGGGTCAGTAGACTTAAGAGGGTGGGTAAATAGTGTGGGCAGACTTGATGGGCTGTAGCCCTTATCTGCCGTCATCTTTCTATGTTTTTATGTTTAACATGGTTTCATAAAAGTTTCAAGTTTTGATAAAATCGCTTTTTTCAAAGATTACAAAGCGATGGACAATAAATAATTTTCAAATAAGGGGGACATACAATATAGGGATAGACAGAAGTACACTTCGTAGGGAAATCAGGGAAGAACTACAATTTGATATAGGAAAGAGAACAAATAAGGGTTGTGTTATATTAGATCAATACTTGTCTAAACCAATTGAGAATAGTAACTTGGTTTAAGAGGCTAACTATACAGGAAACTTTTTAGTTTTGATTTGAATTTATCGAGGTTCTTTTCTTCTCTCACCTGAGCGGGTAGTAAGTTCCACGTTTGGGGAGCGGTGACAGAGAAGAGTGTGGTACGTCTAGTATTTATGATTCGTAGGGATGGAACAGTAAGTAGATTTTTATCCTCAAAGGGGGGAATTAAGCACAGATTTCCCTTATTCTATATAACTAGCACAAACTCCATGATCTCCTCCAATCTACCCATGCCTCTTCCGTGGCTGTGGCCCCTTTTTGGAATTGCACGCAAAATTGCATATGCACTTTTTAATGCAATATCTAAAATTAGGGCAAGAATGTAGAGATTGGAATTGAGACATCCAAGTATCAGTTCCAGTTGTATTTTAGAAACGGATCTATCTGCAAAAGTAGACATGTGTATGTTGACATGTGCATTAGAAAGAAATATTTTACAAAAATAGTATAAATACACATTGATTAAAAAAAAAAAAGGATGGTACAAACTCTGCAGCTTCCCTGTGGAAATTTCAGCACACACATTCGTGTAGAAGCAGTGATTTTGCAGCTTCCGTATTGTCACAGGGAACCCCCTGTGAAGGCAAAGAAATCCTTGCAGTGCCCCAGAACTGATGAGCAAAGTAGGGAATTGTCCCAGGAGAAAACAGCAGATAAACCTAGAATTCCTTCTAGGGCACTGCTAAAAAAGAAGATGCCTTTGCATAGCAGTGCACAGAAGGAGATAGAGACTCCTCATGCCTGTTTACATTTTTCTAAGCAGCAAGGTGACATGACTACAAATCCCATCAGGCCAAGGGCAGAGAATTCCTAAAGCCAGGACTGGAATAGCTCCAGTGCCTAGCAAATCCAGAACTGGTTTGAGCCAGCTTAACGAGCACCTGAGCTCAGAATTAGCCAGAACTAAGGGCACACCTGCACTCCAGCACAGGCAGTTAGCCACTGAGAGAGAAAAGGGTGCAGGCAGCCACACAGGAGAAACCCAACAGGGAGAGAGAAAGGAACCAGACCTTCTCTGCCAGGAAACAGAAATGCACCAGAACCTTATACTCCAGAAGGGCAGGTAGGACCTCAAGAGTGGGATGATTTTGAATCGGACTCATTCATAAAGAAATGAATGAAGCTCAGAGTATGGAAAAAAATGAGTGAGGATTTTTCATACACTACTGACCCTGATTTAATGGAGTGGGGGCTGAGGAACAGTAGAAAAGTTTGGAGTTTATCAAAGGGAAATTATTGATGAAGATTCCAGACTAGCCAGGCTGTATTATTTAAAGCCTCTGGCTGAAAGGGTGTTTTTTTTTTTTTTGCCACTTGTTGTATGGAAGGGAAAACTGCACAGCCTAAATCCAAGCAGGACTGAATTTTCTTTTTCTGTTATGCTGTTTGGGGCAGTGCATGAAAAATGGTTACCTAAAGCACTGCTGGCCACAGGACACTGGGGCACTCATTCAAAATCTAGTGGGATCTTGGGATTTTTGTACACCAAAATCTACAGGGCGGGTACAGATCCCAACTCCTCTGGGGATATTTTAGCTAAGAAAACCCCAAGGTGAACTTTTCCCCAGTGAAAAGACTTATAAGAAATCATAGCAGAAGCTGTCTGAACAAGGCAAACAGTGGCTAGCCCAGTGTGGCAGGTGTAGGCCTGTGAGCCTCAGAAAGGGTCATTAAAAAGACTGAAACAGAAGCCAGTGAATGGCAACAAACCAACTAAAGGAAACAAATGGATTATTTTTGTTTTGTATTTTTTGCCAGGACTATTGTTTGCTTGTAGTTTGGAACTCATTTTGAATTGCTACTAACTTGAGTTAAATGCACCAAGTCTGGTGTGAAATAAAGATTTCTTTTGTGGCACACAAGTGTTTTGCACTATTTTTGAACTTTATTGCAGTCCTTCCCAGCTACCCATACCTCGCTTTCGCTCGGCCGAGGTCTGTGTGGCTTAGGGTACTGGCCCCTAGACACGTCCAATCGGCTACGCCTGGCCACAGTGTGCAACTCGTAAGTTGTGCCATGTTTCATGAGCAGCTATCCCATTTTACAAAGCTAGATGTGTAAGTGCTGCCAATTAAGTAACGAGGGAGCAATTTTTATTTTTCTTCTTTTATTTGGCTAGGGTATAGCATGGAAAAGGGTTCACTAAGAACTCGCATGACCCCCCAAATGATCCAAACCACATCTTTGGTTTGGGAAAGATACAACTAGAGGGAGGGAGGTTTCTACCCCAAAGAAAGACCACTGTGATTTGCAAAGATGAAGTGCTTTTCTATCCTATGGATTTTGGAAGGCAAAAGAAAAAGGGGGGTGGCTGGAGAGAGAGAGACAATCACTCTCTTAATTCCTCAAATAAAGCTCTGGCCCAAACTAGCACTTTTTAAGAATTTGTGCAAGCCTCTGAGCTGGTGTAAACTCTGAAGGGGAAATTTTAATCTTGCCAAAGACACCTACCATGGCACCTTGAAATGCCTGAAATGTGGGATTTATGCAACTTCAAATGCTTTATAGATTGAAGCCAATATTACCAGCATATGATTTCCATACTAGGTTCAAGCATTGATCCTGAGTAGAGTGGATTATTGCAATTCATTATACTTAGGAGTTGCGAAAGGGAAGCTGAGGGCTCTGCAAATGCTTATCAACTCTGCTGCAAGATGACTCGCAGGGGTTTCAAGAAGTGCTCGCATAACTCCTGTGTTGAAGAAACTGCACTGGTTACCAAATGCAGCAAAGAGTGCAGTTTAAGATTTGCTGCGATCATACACCGGATCTTGCAAGAATTTTTTGAAATTTATAAACCGAAAAGAGAGCTTGGATCCGAAAATGGGATGAAATTAAGTTTGGAGGGAAGGATGTCGATTATGCATGTTAAGATCGGAGCATCAATATCTGTGGCTGGTGTAGAATTATGGTATTTTGCGATTTTATATTGGAAGGATAAACTTTAAGAAATGCAATTATTTGCCAATGCCTTCCTATGCTAAATCTTATCCCTTTGATAATATCCTCTGTCAGTAATGTATGATTTAAAGCATCTTGTATTTTTGAATTGATGGTATTAGACGTGCTTTGCATGCTAATGTGAATTGGTGTGGCTATCTACCTTAGAATTGATCATATGATTTGATGTGTATGTGGTTTTCCTTGATTTTTTAAATTTTATTTTATATTGGGGGGATGTCTATGATGTCCACTTGGTAAATTCTAACCAATTGTTAGTGTAGTCCAGTGGTTCCCAAACCTCTCCTGAAGGACCCCCCAGGCCAGTCGGGTTTTCAAGATAGCCCTAATGAATATGAATGGAGCAGATCTGCATTCCTGGCATCTCCATTATATGCAAATCTCTGTCATGCATATTCATTAGGGCTATCTTGAAAACCCGACTGGCCTGGGGGTCCTCCAGGACAGGTTTGGGAACCACTGGTGTAGTCCTTAGTCACTTCTCTCTAAATCACTAACTATTTCCTGTACTCTTTTTAAATCTCTAATATCATAAAGCTATATAGTGCTGCCCCATATACACTGTAAAGAGATTATTGATCTAATACTAACATACACGTCATTGTATATATTATGAATATATATTAATTCTTTATTTTTTCATTTGTATGGACCTTCGGATATCAACTGGACCATAAATAGTGCCCAGCAATCTCTTGTCTTCATCAGTCCACTTTATTGTTTATTTACTCAAAACTCTAAAATTCATATAATTTCATACTTATTCTTCATTTCATAATTCCATAACTATTTCTTCATTGTATTTCATTTTAGTTTCCTTACTTAATGTCTTTTTCTTCTAATATAATCTTATTACTTAGCTACTTAGCTTCGAGGTTAGCTCTCAAACGTTCATCAATGCCACCTCTTCCGACATGCATGTTTCAAACAGTGTTTTTCTTCAGGGTCGAGGGGAACAATCGAGTATGTGTATGTTGTCCAGACATGTCTACATTATATGTGGAAATCGTAGGCAAACAAGACTTGGAAACCGCATAGTTGTATGTGGTATATGAAGCTTTCAAAATTCACCATTTACACGTGCTGCTGTTTAAACATGGATATGTTTCCAAAATAAAGACCATAGTCACTTAGAACTTGATGTATCAAAGGTTTTAATTTATTCGTTGACTAAGGGATAGTGCTTTGTACATAGAGCCTGGAGTTAGTTGGGTTTGGGTTTTTTTAGTTCAATCTTTATTAAACTTTTAACATCTTACACAATAGTGCAGAATTACAAATAATCAGTAACAATTTGGCAACTCACAATACTTGTCTAGTTAGGTTGAAGAAAGAGGAGAAGTCGCAGAGCTGAACCATCAGATGAGTTGGTGGTTTCAATAGTCACTAGCATATTGGCGTCAATAAAATTACTATCACAGAGAGAACTGTTGCCTGGGATACCAATTAGTCCTGGTAGAAATGTAAAATTTCTGAATTGACCTAGAAATATAATTAAAAAAATGAAAAATTGAAATTAAATCCCCCCTTCTCTAAAGTATGAGAAATGGATAAACATTTTTGTCCATGCGTATCCCCTAGGCATTCTGAAAACCCTTTCTAGAAAAAGCTCTCATGACATTAGCATTTTTTCTTATAATTTGATTTAAGAAAGTCCTGGATCACTTAGTAGTACACATGCAGTGAATTTATGGTGTTATAACAGGAAGAGAACTAACCATGAAAAGCTGACATTTGGAATGGGAGGGTGAACATGAACAGAATCTGCAAGCTGAGAACTCTGGTCTGGAGAAAGAAAATGTCCTCCCTCTGATATGTTGCAGGGCCAAATAATGGGGTCCTTATACTATATTGTGGTAAGCAGGTATTGATGCCCCTGTATAAGACCTCATTTAGAACATAGTGTGCAATTCTGGAGGCCGCACCTTCAAAAAGATATAAAAAGGATGGAGTCGGTCCAGAGGAAGGCTACTAAAATGGTAGGTGGTCTTCGTCATAAGGCGTATGGGGACAGACTTAAAGATCTCAATCTGTATACTTTGGAGGAAAGGCAAGAAAGGAGAGATATGATAGAGATGTTTAAATTCAATAATACAGAAAAATATATATTACTCGCCAGAGATGGGCTGTGATCCCCCGATAAACATTTCATGCAAAAAAGGCGGAGAAAAAGCCTCAAAACTTTTCAGAAACATCAGCAGTCAACTATCAATAATGATTTAACGTTTGAATCTGCTTAATTTCATATCATTGGAAAAAACACCACCGCAAAAATGTAATTATCAGAAGGGTACGACACCCATCACTGTGCACAGGAAAAACAAAAAGTTTTACTTAGCTGGGAACCATGGTCTGAAATCGCCGTCGCTGGAAATGTCTGACCAGACTTTGATGAAACAACACGGTGGCTATAAGATGAAACATCCAGAAGCCAAGTGCCTTGTTTTGCCTCTCAAAGGCTTCCTCAGGGAATGTAAATCTGCTGAAAACTCCGCTCCTCTTTCGTGCACACAGGCACAAAAACTGCCCATTGCTTAAAAAGAACCACAGGATCCAACTTCTGGTAGCACTTCTGGGTCGTGACGTCACAGCAGCTGACCATAATCACACAAAAAAACAGCTGACGCGCATCCAAAAGACCGCTGCCACTCATCCCCAAAATGCCACCCATTCTACCCACTGATTCAGCCCCTTGGGCCATCAAGTATCGAGGGAAAAAAAAATCCAGTGCTGTTCATGCTGGTACAAAAGTCGCTTCACATTTCCCCTCTTTGGGGGGGGGGGGGGGGGGGTTATGCGAGATTCCAACTTTGCGAATGCATGGGACATCTTTAGTTTGCGCACACTTGGCGTTCTTAGTGAACCCTCTGGCATGCTGTACCCTAGCCAATCATCCTGCTTGTTCAACTCAAAGCTAGCCCTGAGTTGTGTTTAGGGTTTCTGTTTTTCAGACAATAAATAGAAATAAAGCAACAATTTATTTCTATTCCACATATCCTACAATTCTGTGCAGATTACAGATTTTTCAGGTACTCGAGCATTTTTCCCGTCCCTTTCCTGGCACTCTCACACCTAACCTCTCTTCTCTCTTACTTATATAATTCCACTGGAGTTCCGTTCCTTCCCTAACCATGTAAACCGTGTCGAGCTCCATCTGCGGAGATGATGCGGTATATAAACCCAAGATTTAGTTTAGTTTAGTCTGTCCCGGCGAGCTCCCACTCTATCTAATGTATCTGGGGCCCAGGGTCACAAGGAACAGTGCAGGTTTTAAACCCACAACTCAGGTTGAACCTACAACCCAAGCAAAAGGACTGGTAGATCATTGGGGGAGTCGCCCTGTAGAGCAGTGATTCCCAACCCTGTCCTGGAGGAACACCAGGCCAATCGGGTTTTCAGGCTAGCCCTAATGAATATGCATGAGAGAGATTTGCATAGGATGGAAGTGATAGGCATGCAAATTTGCTTCATGCATATTCATTAGGGCTAGCCTGAAAACCCAATTGGCCTGGTGTTCCTCCAGGACAGGGTTGGGAACCACTGCTGTAGAGAACGAGGGAGAGGGGAGAAAAACATACATTCCAAAATTTACAATACCGTCAAGAAAACAAGCAGAACATCATTATTAACCTTTTCCTATCGTAATAAATTTTACGTTACGCTGGTTCCAATCGTAATTATTTTAGCAAAGTTTTGTATTATTCACCGTCATCATTTACGGCTATTGTAAACATAATGTAAATAAGTCATAAGTCTGTAAATTCAAATATTTTGTGTTCCTGGCTCTTTATTAGTCCATACAGACTGTTTATCCACGATGGCAACGACATTTTTTGGAATGGCCCGTCATCCGGGACACACGATAGGACAAGGTTAAAAGACATCAGATCTGGATGTGTTTTAGAGACACAAACTAACTCCTCTTTTATTAAAGCGTGATAGCGGCTATTAGTGCAGGGAGGCGCGCTGAATGCTCCACACTGCTCCCGACGCTCATATGAGTGTCGGGAGCAGTGCGGAGTATTCAGCGCGGCTCCCTGCGCTAATAACCGCAATTGTGCTTTAGAAAAAAGGGGAGAGGGGGTTAAATGTGACGTGAAATAAAATTCATTAAGAATATTCTTTAAAACAGGGGTAGGCAATTCCGGGCCTCGAGAGCCGGAGCCAGGTCAGGTTTTCAGGATCTCCACAATAAATAGGCATGAGATGGATTTGCATCTCAAGGAGGCAGTGCACGCAAATCCATCTCGTACATATTCAGGGTGGAGATCCTGAAAACCTGACCTGGCTCCGGCTCTCGAGGATCGGAATCGCCTACCCCTGCTTTAAAAGGTTGTATTGGAGGGAATTCAGTGTTGATTGTGAGTCATAGTTGTTCTTTTTTTTTAATGCAGTCATCTGTTTGTAGAAGGGGTTTGGCTATTTGTATTTATTGTGTGTTTGGAAACAGCGGGTGAAATGTTTGCTAGCTGTGCAGATGAAAGCTTGTGTGGGCCTTTGCTGTTATTTCAGCTGCAAATCACTGTACTCCAAATGTACAAATGCACGGCAAACTCCCCAGAAGGGAAATGGTACCCTGTAACTGGGACCCAAGTATTTTATGTAGCTGATAACAAAATGAAACCCCTCCAGCTTCACTGGCACTAACTTCACTAAAATCCTCAGAGTGAATTAATCCTTACTTACAAATAAATCAAAACTTTCAGGCGCTGCATCCAAATCAGATTCTCTCTTCGTACTGGACTGGTTAAGCTGCGTGCTGCCTCCTGTTCTCAAAGCTAATTCACATTAGCTATCTCAAATGTATCCTCTACCCTCTAATTCTATAAAGCTGGGCACCTGGCTTTACGCGTAGTACATTTATAGAGTAAGGTCAGTTACGCCAGTGGTTCCCAACCCTGTCCTGGAGGACCACCAGGCCAATCGGGTTTTCAGGCTAGCCCTAATGAATATGCATGAGAGAGATTTGCATAGAATGGACTTGAGAGGCATGCAAATCTGCTCCATGCATATTCATTAGGGCTAGCCTGAAAACCCGATTGGTCTGGTGTTCCTCCAGGACAGGGTTGGGAATCACTGTATTAGCATACATTGAAAGCAGTGCATGCAAATATATCTCATGCATATTCATTGGGGAAATCCTGAAAACCCGACTGGATTCCGGCCCTCGAGGACCAGAGTTGCCCACCCCTGATCTAGGCCAGTGATTCCCAACCCTGTCCTGGAGGACCACCAGGCCAATCGGGTTTTCAGGCTAGCCCTAATGAATATGCATGAGAGAGATTTGCATAGAATGGACGTGAGAGGCATGCAAATCTGCTCCATGCATATTCATTAGGGCTAGCCTGAAAACCCGATTGGGCTGGTGGTCCTCCAGGACAGGGTTGGGAACCACTGAGTTATGCATAATGGTTTAATGACATGCTAATTGGTAATAATTGTTAGTTTACGGTGTTAACTGGCACTAGTTAAGAACATAAGACTAGCCTTACCGGGTCAGACCAATGGTCCATCTAGCCCAGTGTCCCGTCTTCACGGAGGCCAATCCAAGTCACAAGTACCTGGCAAAACCCCCAAATAGTAGCAACATTCCATGACACCGATCCAAGGCAAGAAGTGGCTTCCCCCATGTTTGTCTCAACAGCAGACTGGACTTTTCCTCCAGGAACTTGTCCAAACCTTTATTTAAAACCAGCTACATTAATCTTTCTTTCCGCATCCTCCAGCAACACATTCCAGAGCTTAACTATTCTCTAAGTGGAAAAAAGATTTCCTCCTATATGTTTTGAAAGTATTACCCTAGTCTTTGTAAATGTTGATGCACTAAAAAATCAATCCACTTGTACCTGTTCTATACCACTCAGGATTTTGTAGACTTCATTCATCTCTCTCCTCAGCCTTCTCTTTTCCAAGCTGAAGAGCCTTAACCTCTTTAGTCTTTCCTTATACGAGAGGAGTTCCATCCCCTTTATCATCTTGGTTGCTCTTCTTTGAACCTTTTCTAGTGCCGCTATATCTTTTTTGAGATAAGGAGACCAGAACTGAATGCAATACTCAAGGTGAGGTTGCACCATTGAGCGATATAGAGGCATTATAACATTTTTAGTCGTGTTTACCATCCCTTTTCTAATAATTCTTAACATCTTGTTTGCTTTCTTGGCCACCGCTGCACATTGGGCAGAAGGTTTCAGCGTATTGGCCATGATGACACCCAGATCCTTTTCTTGATTGCTAACCCCCCAAGGTAGACCCTAGTATCTGGTAACTATGATTTGGATTATTCTTCCCAATGTGCATCACTCTGCATTTGTCCACATTAAATTTCATCTGCCGTTTGGACGCTTAGTCATATAACAGACATATAACTGAGCCTAGCTGGTATTCTATAAACTGGGCACACATTTTCTATGGGGGTGAACCTGGGAAGGACATGAATAGATTAGGAGCATAGTAACATATATAGTAAATGATGGCAGATAAAGACCTGAATGGTCCATCCAGTCTGTCCAACCATACATGCTCCCTAATCAATCATTTAATTTAAATGGCCCTTTTTCTTAGATATTTCTGGGCCAGAAACCCAGAGCCCTTCTTAGTAGTGTGCTTAGATTCCACCCACTGGAGTCTCCATTAAAGTCCACTCCAACCCATCTTAACCAACCCAACTATCGAAGCCCTCCCAAGTCCGTCCTCAACTGAATATCCATATATGGGACACAGATCATGCAAGCCCGCCTAGCACAGGCCCCAGTTCCTTCAGTGTATACTCATTATTTTCTGATTAGAGATCCTCTGTGTTCAACCCACACTTGTTTGAACTCTGTCACCATTTTCTTCTCCACGACCTCCCTAGGAATTATGTGCAAGGGTCATCGAATAATAGCAGTTATGCGTCTAACTTCATACAGGTCTATGTTTGGCCTCAAGGACTTAGCCGGCAAGCCAATGAATATCGGCTTTGCTGGCTATGTCTTAGCTGGCCAAAGCCTCCTCCCCCACCACCGAAATTCAATGCTGGTCACTTGGTATGGTGCCAGCATTGAATTTTTGCTTTTGCTGCCGACTCTGGAAGATATCCAGCTGTCTCCCATTGTTTGAATATCATCCCCCCTATGTGTGTTATCGTATACAAAAAATAAATGAAGGAATTGGAGTCCTAAGAAATACAATCATACAACCCAAATCCCAGTTGATTAGTGCTGAGTATAATACCTTAATGTTTCCCACCTAAAATACCGTAAACACTTCATTTATAAGGAGGAAGCCATGGGAGCAACGCTGCCCCGGATCTGTGAAGGAGAGAGCTGTGTACACACACTAGCTCCCCTGCACACTTCTATCACTGACCGCTAATAAACCTCCTTTTACTGTAAGCGTAAGTTTTAAACACACTGACAAGTAAAAAAGTGTAGAAAAATGCTTATCTTGATGAAGTCCCGCCAAGGATCAGTCTTCTCTTGCTGTCACCATAGATCCATGCGTGCAACGAGTT
The DNA here is from genome assembly GCF_902459505.1 of Geotrypetes seraphini. Lineage (NCBI taxonomy): Eukaryota > Metazoa > Chordata > Amphibia > Gymnophiona > Dermophiidae > Geotrypetes > Geotrypetes seraphini. The sequence continues at coordinate 10,021,819 of NC_047100.1, forward strand.
CATCTGTTGCTGTAGTTGATGGTGGCCATCGTTTCACGGTTATCATATACACCCATTAATGATGTTAGTGAGAAAAAAAAAGTATCCTGCTATACTGGCAATTTTATGGTTCATAGACAACGGCGCGAAAGACAAAGGCGCGCCCAGACAATTGAGTGCAGCGCGGAGGTGCGCGCCGCTCAAAATTACTGTCTTTAGGGGCTCCGACGGGGGGTTTTGTTGGGGAACCCCCCCACTTTACTTAATAGACATCGCGCCGGCGTTATGGGGGGTTTGGGGGGTTGTAACCCTCCACATTTTACTGTAAACTTAACTTTTTCCCTAAAAACAGGGAAAAAGTGAAGTTTTCAGTAAAATGTGGGAGTTACAACCCCCCACGCCCCCCACAACGCGGCGCGATGTCTATTAAATAAAGTGGGGGGGTTCCCCTCACGCCCCCCTGTCAGAGCCCTAAAAACATGAATTTTGCGTGCCTCCGCGCTGCGCTGAATTGTCTGGGCGCGCCTTTGTCCCGGTGTGCTTTTGACCTGACACCCAATTTTATTCATTGTTTCAGATACCTGTAGTATTTCTTTAAGAAGTATTAAGGATCTGTTGGTATATTCTTTTACCGGGCTCCAACCTCTATAAACTGGAAATTATCCTTGTAACCATTGTTCATTCTGCCTTCAATATTTCAAGAAGGGAGTTTGATGCTCCCTGGCCATCCAACAATTAAACTGTAGCATTTTTTTCCTCTTGCTAAGCTGCAGGTGTTGTATGATTTGGAGTCTCTGCTTTTTATTGTATCTAGGGAAAACATTGTGTTCCTGAAAAATATGATTTACAGAACTTAAAAATTGTCTGAATTGCGGAGACGTCAATGCCCCTTTAGTCTCTCAGGCCTTAATTCTATAAAAGATGGCTAAAGTTAGGCACCTGGATTAGCATGCCTGGCCAATCTAGGTCCCTAACTTACCCCCTCCTTTACTAACATGTAGCTGTGGGTCTTAGCGCCGGCAGCGGCAGTAACTGCTTTGACACTCGTATGAGCGTCGGAGCAGTTATCGCCGCTGCTGGCGCTATAACCCACGCTACGCATTAGTAAAGGAGGAGGGTTAATTTTTTAATTGGCTCAGTCAGCGCTACTAATTGAAAAGCGCCATTAAAAATCAATTTTAAAAAAATGATTTCAAAAATTAATTTTCTGGGACACACGTAACCTCGATAGGCGCTTACAAAGTCCCGGTACGTATCTACACCAAGGTGCCTACCAGAAATTAGGCATGGTTAGGGGGGTATTTGGTGCAGATTAGAGAATGACACGGTGACAAAATTCATCACCGTTCCCGTCCCCGCGGATAACCGCGGGAAATAATCCCATGTCATTTTCTGGTGTCTATTTCAACCTCTGTCCTTCTACACCAGCATTCTTCAAAGCAAAGCTTGTGGGTCAATGGTTGTGGCCATTCATACTCTGATTCTTATGGGAGCCAAGGATAATGAAGCCATTGTGACATCACTGATGTGATTGGCTCTTAGGCACTGGTGGAATGAGGCATTATGACATCACAATATCTGCTCTGGATACCAGAGACTGTCATTCTGTAGTGTCTGTTTCAACCTCAGTCCTTCTACCCCAGCATTCTTCACAGCAAAGCTTGCGGGTCAGTGGTTGTGCCACATTATACTCTGATTCTTTCCTCTCTCCTTAAAGAATGACATGAAGATGGTTTCCTGCGGTTATCTGCGGGGACGGGGACGGTGATGAATTTTGTCACCGTGTCATTCTCTAGTGCAGATTTTGGACATGATTTGACTTAGGCATACTCATTTAGGCCAAGAAAACCCTGGTGTAAATGTCAGTGCGGCTAAGGATTCAATACCTACCACTGCCTAAGACTGCTTCGGCACCGCTAGGCATGATTCTATAAACAGCGCCTAGCCAATGATTGACAGCCCCGCTAAGCAGTGCCTAGGCGATAAGACGCCATTTATACAATCGGGGCCTCGTTGTCTTTGAATATTCTCACTGCTTCGGTGAACTTTGTTTCGGTGTGCAAAGAGCAGAGCGGCCACATGCTCAAGGGGGCAATACAAACGTGTAGTGAATAACGTTGGCGTTTTCAATTAAATTCTGTTTCCCCTAATGGTTTAAGCAAAGCTCTTGAGTGGTTGCTCAGCGTCCATGACATTTTCACCAAAGAATGATTGGTTTTCCTTTTTATTTGATAATGTTGTTACGTCTTGGAATAAAACTGTTTCAGTTTAGATTTAGTTTAGTATATTGACTTTTTTTTTTTTTTTTTCCGTTATACAGAAAATCCTTTACCGTTGTTGCCAATAAAGAAATTAAACTTTTTATTCAAATCCATTCTTCAACAGAAAGAAGAAAGATGCTAACAGCCCCAGTGATAGTGCTGGAAACCCAATCTATTACCCCCTGCTCTGTTCCTTATTTGGAAAAATGTGATCCGGCTTTGAGATATGATTCAGACGTTCAAATACTTGAAAGGTATTAACGTAGAACAAAATCTTTTCCACAGAAAGGAAAATGGTAAAACCAGAGGACATAATTTGAGGTTGAGGGGTGGGAGACTCAAGAGCAATGCAAGGAAATTCTGCTTTACCGAGAGAGTGGTGGATGCCTGGAATGCACTCCCGAGAGAGGTGGTGGAGATGAAAATGGTGATGGAGTTCAAAGAATCATGGGATTTAATTTAATTTAATTTCTTATATACCGCTATACCGTGAGGTTCTAAGCGGTTTATAGTAAAGATACATTAAGATACAATATAATAAGTAAGTAAAGATAGGTACTTGGAAGTTCCCTAACTGTCCTGAAGGCTCACAGGGATGAACATAGAGGATCTAGAATCAGAAAATAAAAGTAAATATTGAAGAACTAAGGCCAGTACTGGGAAGACTTGCACGCTCTGTGTCTGTATATGGCCGTTTGGTGGAAGATGGGCTGGGGAGGGCTTCAATGGCTGTAGATGGAATGGAGTGAGCTTTGGTGGAGACTTCAGTAGTTGGAATCTAAGAACAGTGCCGGGCACAACTTTTGATTCTTGCCCAGAAATAGCTAAGAAGAAGAAGAAGGAAAAAAAAAAAACCAAACCAACAACAAATTTTTAGATTGAATCAGGTTGGGCAGACTAAACGGACCATTCGGGTCTTTATCTGCCATCATCTACTATGTTACTATGTTAAGTCTTGCCATACCTTTTGCATAAGGTTATCTAATGAGTACAATATAATTACTAGCAAATAAATGTACAAACTATAATACGTGAAGGTTCCTCTTTCTTGTGGCATTGTGATTAGAGGTACAACCTCAATACCCTGAGGTTGTGAGCATTATCCTCATGCTACTCTCTGTGACCCTGGGCAAGTCACTTAATCCTCCACTGCCTGAGGTACATTAGATAGATTGTGAGTCCACTAGGACAGATAGAGAAAATGCTTGAAGTACCTGTATGTAAACCACTTTAAATGTGGTTGCAAAACTACAAAAAGGTGGTATACAAGTCCCAGCCCCTTTCCCTGATGTCATAATGCCTCATTCCACCAATAAAAGCCAACCTCATCAGTGATGTCACAATGGCTTCATTGTTCTATACAGTGATGCCTTGGAATACGAACTTAATCCGTTCCAGAACCCCGTTCGAGTTCCAAGACAATTTTTCCCATTGTAAATAATAGAAACTGGATTAATCCGTTCCTGGGTCCCACAAACTCAAATTTTAACGGGAAATACACTGGATTTTAGGGGCAGAAACACACACATACAATGTGCAGGGCGTTCGGATTCCAAAAATGAGTTCAGATTCTGGGGCAAAATTTACTACCAAAAAAAAGTTTGGACTCCAAAGCGTTCGAGTTCTGGGGCGTTTGGATTCCGAGGTACCACTGTACTTGGCTCACTTCTGATAGTGTATCAGAGGAGTGTTTGGTGCAGTGGTTAGAGTTTAGCCTCAGCACCCTGAGTTGTAGCTTGAAACCCAACAACTGCTCCTTGTGATCCTGAGCAAGTCACTTAATCCTCCACTACCTCAGTACATTAGACAGATTGTGAGTCCACTGGGACAGAGGGAAATGATTGAAGTGCCTGTATGTAAACCACTTTGAGTGTAGTTACAAAAAGCCTTTTCCCTTCTTGTCCTACATTTTATTCAGTTCCTTTTGTGCATTGGCGTTATGCAATTTGAGTGGCTGACAAAGTACGTACCATAAAATGCGGATCTCTTCTTCCAATTCCATGTTCATGCAGCAGAAAGCTTGTAGCTTCCTCCATAACAAAAAACTTTCATAACTCCAGTCCTGGAACTCCAGGGGATTTTGGGATATTATGAGATCATGCCCCTGGGGTGTTGGACCTGTGATCTTGTGCCCTGTGGCTCACGCACAGCAGATGTGTCTTGCTATAACAATGCTCCCTGTTGTGCATTCAGTTTTAATCATGTATTCTCAAGGATTGCTATTTTGGTAATTAAAGAACGCTCTTCCGGAGACTGTTATAGGGGAAAACACCCTCCATGGATTCAAGACAAAGTTGGACAAGTTCCTGCTATACTGGAACGTACACAGGTGAGGCTGGACTCATTTAGAGCACTGGCCTTTGACCTGGGGGCCGCCGCGTGAGCGGACTGCTGGTCTGACCCAGCAGCGGCAATTCTTATGTTCTTATGATCTTAAGATTGCATTTTGATCAGAACAGCTGCATCAAATTAGATACGATTAAAGTATTGTTAAATGAATGGATTATCATTAAAGCTTTATTCATGGCCTTCCTGTTAATTTAGGTTGCAATGATCCACTACCGGTACCTGTATTTTAATTATTTGCAGGTGATCACATGTAGAATTTCCATTGTTCCCTTTTGACAAGCGTAGCTGAAAGTATTGTATCCTGTGATCAACTAATTCCAAACTTAAGCAGGAAACTCACGTTAGGAAGCGTTTGTTGAAAGCTTTCTATTTAAGTGAAAGTAGCTGGAGTGTCAAGAATGCAGCTGCAGAACAAGTAATGCTGATGTGGGAAATGAGTCAACGCCCACAGGCTGACAGCCAATCGGAATGAAGGAAGCATTGCCATAGACTTATGTGCTAACTTCTTTTTTTTTTTTTTTTTTAATGGATGTTTAGTACAATTACAAAATGTCATATGAATTAGTACTGTAACTGCACATATGGTCTGCTCTACAATAGAAAGATACAAAATAACCAGACAGGTTCAGTCTGTAAACTTATAGCCTTTTAATACAAAAGACACAAATGATGTAACAATTTTAAATGGATGATGTAACAATTTAAAGAAACCCAAAAAAAACCTCTGTAGAGTGACGATGTTCCTAAATGGACTTTATTTGAAAGTGTCAAAGTTCCAAAGGTACACTGAAATCATCCACATAAAATAATTCCATCCACATAAAAGTAAATCATCCACATAAGAGCCTTAAAGGACCTAGTCCGCTAGGGATACAGGACCCAACACGGTCCGCGTTTCGACAAAAAGTCTTCTTCAGGGGTCCCTGAGGGTCCTATAAAGGTGAGTACGTGGGAAACAATTGTGTGGTGAGCCGGAAGTGAGACACTGCTTGCATATGCGGACTAGGTCCTTTAAGGCTCTTATGTGGATGATTTATTTTTATGTGGATGGAATTATTTTATGTGGATGATTTCAGTGTACCTTTGGAACTTTGACACTTTCAAATAAAGTCCATTTAGGAACATTGTCACTCCACGGAGTATTTTTTTTTTGTTTTCTCTGGATCTTCTTTGTGGATATTTTGGGGTAAATTCCTTTTGTTTTTTGATGTAACAATTTTACATGGATAGAGGAAAAGACTTCAAGAGCTCAGTCAGCTGGAACTTTGGAACATAGCCGTACTCCTGTCCTACTCACATATTATTGAGCGATCATTAGTCTCAAAAACCTCCCCCATATTTCTGAAATATCAAATGTGTATAATTCAAAATTTATTTTCTTATTTTGTGTATTAATTATAAGAACTTAAGAATAGCCTTACTGGGTCAGACCAACGGTCCATGAAGCCCAGTAGCCTGTTCTCATGGTGGCCAATCCAGATCACTAGTACCTGGCCAAAACCCAAAGAGTAGCAACATTCCAAGCTACCGATCCAGGGTAAGAAGAGGCATCATCGTTGAAAAGGGTAAACAGAATGCTAGGAGTGATTAAGAAGGGGATCACAAACAGATCTGAGAAGGTTATCGAGCCACTGTACTGGGTCATGGTATGCCCCCACCTGGAGTACTGCGTCCAACACTGGTCGCCGTACATGAAAAAGGACATAGTACTACTCGAAAGGGTCCAGAGAAGAGCAACAAAAATGGTTAAGGGGTTGGAGGATTTGCCGTATACTTAGAAATTAGAGAAACTGGGCCTCTTCTCCCTTGAAAAGAGGAGACGGAGAGGGGCCATGATCGAAACATTCAAACATTGAAGGGAATTGACTTAGTAGAGAAAGAGAGATTGTTCAGCCTCTCCAAGGTAGAGAGAATGAGAGGGCACTCGCTAAAGGTAGAAGGGAAAAGATTCCATACAAATGTAAGGAAGTTCTTCTTCACTCAGAGAGTGGTAGAAATTTGGAACGCTCTTCCGGAGGCTGTTATAGGGGAAAACACCCTCCAAAATAGATCTGCTTCAAAGAGGACCTTCTCTTTATCAAAGACAACCTTCTCCTCCCCCCTCCTCTTGTTCTTCCCTTTTCACGTCTGCTTTTCTTGTAATTATTGTATTTCACCAAAACTTAATAGGTGTCAAAAGGTTGAAGAACACTGGTCTAGGGTACAGGGGAAAGGCAGAGCTAGCAGACTATGTGCAGGGATTTCAATCTGACATCACTACAGGTCGTTTCAGATGCAGATTCTATCCGTGCTGCAAAGTCCAATGGTTCTAATCTACTAATGGTGTGGCCCCTCCCTCATTTTCAGACAGAGCCTCCATTGGGAGTTCCCCTTTGAAAATATGCTTACAGGCGCCAAGTGAGCACAAAGCACACTGGCTTTTTAAATTGTTTTACTGCATACCATACTTAATTGCTTCTTAAGTTTTTGGTTTTTTTTTATAAACTCTTTTTCCAAAATACAGTTAAAAAAAAAATTATAATATTTTGGAGAGCGTTCAAATATTAGACTATAGAAATCCTACAAAATATTGCCACTGGGAGAAAGAGGGTTTAAGTTTCACAAAATTCCTGAGCTGTTTTAATGGCCAAATATTTGGGGCTATCCTGCCTGTTTCATTTCTGGTATTCAGTTTCATTTAAGGATTAGCCATTTTTCCTAGGGATATTTGTTCCAGGGCCTAATTTTATTATTTTGATCCCTTTTGCATACCTCTGAATTTGTCTAAGTCCTTATATGGAAGTGAACTGCAGACCTCAGGGGTACAATTGATTTTACATCTTGAAGAACATCCCCAGTACTTGTCAGCAGTGGTGGTGCTGAAGCCTTATTCCAGGTTTCCAATGGTTAAACGACAGTGAACCAATAAACATTTCATTTGCATCTGGCACTTTAGTTAGCCTTCACTGATCTGCTTCAATCCTTTTCTTCCATCTATTTCCAAATACTATGATAGCTAGCATAAAGAGAAAAATCAGAATGCATTAAAGTGCAGTATTTCAAGACTACCACTAGGAGTCAACCAGCACTGTTTAGAACCTGGCACTTGCTGGGGCACAAATGACTGTGGATTACTCCTGCCCTCTCCTTTAGACAGCAGGGAAACCCACACTAGATGCTGCAGGTTTCCAAGTTTATTTATGTTTTTGATATATCGCCCATTGCGGGATGTCAGAGCCGTTTACAAATGATAATAAAGATAGCAGGAGAAAAGTTGAGGACGATAGAAAACGGTAGCAAGAGCAGGTCGAAGAAGGAACTACAATGCATGACTGGATAGTGGGATGGGGGGTGGGGGAGGTCTCGGGCGCAATAGGATGCTCCGTGGTCATCTCAGAACAATACCAAAAAGAAAGAAAGACTCATTGGATAAAAGATGGGCAGGGTTTTTTTTTGGGGGGGGGATAGGGAGTCCAGGGGTGCCTTCCAAGGGAGAGGGGCGGTATAAAAGAGTACAAGGGTGTCTTCTGGTGGCTGTAAGGGCAATTGTGGGAGTACATGAGTTTGTTCTGGAGGGTGGGGGGTCTTTGGGAGGATCTTTAGAAGGTCATTGTTCAGCGGGAAAAGGAATTCACATGTCACTATAACACTGGTTCTTTTAATATGTCATAAGAACATAAGATTTGCCGCTGCTGGGTCAGACCTGTGGTCCATTGAGCCCAACAGTCTGCTCACGCGGTGGCCCTTAGGCCAAAGACCAGTGCCCTATTTGAGTCTAGCCTTGTGTTCTGTTCCAGTAGGAACTTATCCAATCTTGTCTTGAATCCCTGAAGGGTAGGAACTTTATCCAAATATCAATAAATTTACAAGCTACCTTGATCTTCAGTCAGCCATCGGGTTGCCTGTTTTACATCGGATCACCTATAAAATTGCCCTCTTGACTTTTAAAACCATGCAACCTAATGCCCCGGCATTCATAGATAGACTACTGATCCCTCATGACCCTCCCAGAACTTTAAGATCAACCTCACAGCATTCCCTTAACGTCCCTTCCCTAAAGATAATTGGTACTCGCCCTACTCTCATTTTTTCAGTCACCGCCCCTTTAATTTGGAACTCTCTCCCTCTAGTCTTAGAGCTGAACAAAACTTGCAGAAATTCAAAAGCAGCCTAAAATGCTTGCTTTTAAAAGATGCCTATAACTGATTTTTATACCCATATTTACTTCCGCAGTTTTTAATCTTTCCCCCCTCTCCTATTGTATTTTCCTTTTATGTATTCTTTCTAAGAAATTGTAGTTCTCCCCTTTCCCCCCCCCAATGTTTTCAGGTTATAAGCATGTTTGTTTAGTTGGTGTATGTCTAATAATTTAAAAATGTTCGTCTCCCAGCTATTTTTAATTACTATGTACGACGCTTTGTACCTTTGGATAAGCGTTTAATCGAAATTTAAATAAACTATGATAGAAAAAGCCTCAAAAATAGGGGTAGCTATTTAAATTTCTTTCTGTTTTTCAAGCTCTCCATCTTTCAATCATAGATAGAAAACCCTTACAGCTTCATTCAAAGGAACCTCCTTTATCAATATGTAGCAAAATACTGTATATAAACTTTTTTTTTTTTTTTTTGTAACTTAGGTTCAACTTCATGCAGTCCCATTTAAGTTCAAAGGTTGTGAAGACAACACAATTGTTTACCCCCTCCTTTACAAAGCTGTGATAGCATTTTTAGTGCTGACAGCGGTGGTAACATCTCAGACGCTCATAAGAATTCTATGAGTGTCGGAACTGTTACCGCAGCAGCCGACGCTAAATGACAGCCTGAATGATGGACCTGAACAGTCCATCCAGTCTGCTCTATAATTACATGCATTACAATTTCATGGTTTAAATTAAAATTTCTTTTTGTCTTTGTTATTTCTGGGCCATAGACCTTAGAAATCTACCCGGTACTGTCGTTAGGTTCCAACTGCTAGAGTTGCCGTTGAAGCCCAATCCAGTCCATCTCCTTTGCTGAATTCAGACTGTGAAAGTTTGCTCATTTATATTCTAATTGGCGATCCTCTGTTTTCATCCCATGCTTTTTAGAATTCCATCATAGTTTTCCTTTCCATCACCTCCCTCGGGAGGGTATTCCAGGCCTCAACTACCTTCTGCGTGAAAAAGAATTTCCTAATATTACTCTTAAGTCTACTATTCCTCATCCTCAATGTACATCCTCTAGTTTTACCAGTTTCCCTTCTCTGGAAAAGATTATTACCTTTCAAATATTTAAATGTCTGTCTCATATCACCCCTGTCCTTTCTCTCCTCCAGAGTATACACGTTGAGGTCTTCTAGTCTCTTCTTGTACTTCTTTTGGCACAAACCCCCTACCATTTTGATCGCTTTCCTCTGGACCGCTTCAAGTCTTTTATATCCTTGGCCAAATATGGCCTCCAACACTGAATACAGTACTCCAAGTGGGGCCTCAACAATGACCAGTACAGGGGGCATCAACACCTCCTTTCTTCTTCTGGTTGTGCCTCTCTCTCTCTACAGCCACCACCTTGTCACGCTGTTTTGCTGTTATTATTTATGGTATCTCCACTTTGACTCTACATAGAAAACATAGATGCATGATTATAAATATCACAGTGTAGTGGGATATATTTGAGACAAAAAAATAACTAGAGGTCTCCATCCAGGACTCTTGATCACTTTACTGTTTAAAATTTTTATTTTGCCAAGTTTTATTAAAAACAGGAAAATACCTCCGTTGCCATGGTTCCAAGCTGCATGTAAAAGTATTCATTATCTTTCAACAAGTCAGTTTTGACATGACTAGTGGTACTGCAACATCAGAAAACATAACAATCGGAGTAGGCTGAATGAATTAAAAACCACTGCGTAGAATTGGAAGGGCTTTGATCTGGCTAATTTTTCGTTCTTTTAACAAATTTAGATCGATTGCACTCATCAAAAGATATTTTCTGTTGAGCAAATCAAAGCAGTTAAACAACCGCGGGAATAGCCTACTGTCTGGTTTAGTTAAAATGAGGAACAATTCTGGAAAGCCATGGGTCTCTGACTTCATTCATATGGTCAAATGAATGAGATTTTGAAAAGTGGGAAAAGTTTCTAGATCTTCAGCTGAAATTAGGTGCCAAGATCGGTGTGCCTAACTAACCCCTCCTCCCTTTTACAAAACCATAGCACTGGCCTAGTGATAATGGCTCCGACGCTCATAAGAATTCTATGAGCGTTGTAGCTGTTACCGCTGCAGGAGGCGCTAAAAACCACGTCATGGTTTTGTAAAAGGGGGTAAATTAGGCTTAATCAGCACAAATAATTTGAAAATGCCATAAAAGTAATCAAAAAAACAATTAAAAAAAATATATTATCCGATAGGTACCTACCACTTTGAGGTGGGCATCTAATCTGAGGTGCCTACCAGAAAGTAGGCATGGTTAGGTGTGGATTTTGGGTGTGGTTTGACATAGGCACCTAACTTAGGCACACTTATTGAGGCCAAGGAATCCCTGGCATAAATGGGAGTGCGCTGAGGGTTTCAGTGCTTGAGGCTGTTTAGGTGGAGCTAGGCGTGATTCTCTAAAAGGCACCTAGCACAGTGGTTCCCAACCCTGTCCTGGAGGACCACCAGGCCAATCGGGTTCTCAGGCTAGCCCTAATGAATGATTTGCATGCCTCTCACTTCCATTATATGCAAATCTCTCTCATGCATATTCATTAGGGCTAGCCTGAAAACCCGATTGGCCTGGTGGTCCTCCAGGACAGGGTTGGGAACCACTGACCTAGCAGATGACTGACAATCGCCCTCAATGTCACCTACAAGTTAGGCACCATTTATGGAATCGGGACTTTATTGTTGGCATTCCTGCCACCCAGACTAGTCCCAGGATCAGCTTTTTGTGCCTGGGATATTCGAAATGATACCTTTCTCTCCTTGGTTTACGATGGCTGTTTTGGCACAGAGCACATTCTTGGTGAAAGAGGCGTAGATATCTCTGTAGTGACTTCAGCTCTGGCAGAGCACCTTTCTTTCTTTCTTCTCCTGCCCAGGGTGCCCCCTTTCTCCTCTCCCTTACCCAACATCCCACTTTTTCTCCCTCCCCCCTCCTTTCCCTGCATCCTACTTTCTTTCTCTTGCTCAGCACCCCTACGTGCCCCCCCGCCCCACATACACACAGACACACTCACTCTTTCTCCACACTGTAGGTTGAATTTCAGCCCACTAGCTAGAGGGAAACATCTGTTCAACAATATGTGATGCTGGCAAGCTAGAAAAGTCCTCTGAATTCAAGGAACAGGGGTTTTAGACCAGGCACTCTAATGAAGATCTATAACAGACTACAGGAATTCATGGTATATTGTAGAGAGAACCTTCGTAAGAAGAGTAGTACACAGTTGAACCTTAATGTAGAATATAATTGGGAGCACTGCCCAAGTACAATCAAGCAGTATGGCTGACCACAAAGGCACGTCAACCATAACAATGAGCTAATTCCCTAAGAATGAATTACGGGTGGAATATGTTATGGTGGACTTAGCCTCAAGTTAAGAATTATACAAGTGCTCTTGAGACGTGGATTATGGTTTATAATTATTTTTTATTGTTGTGAATTGTGTATAATGAAGGCACGACTGTACTTTTCCATTTATAATACGTTAAGTGGTAAGTTGTGAAATTGTACAGGAAAGAGTTGGGCAAGGATGAGGGATGGAGTTAGGAAGAAAAGGAGGGCCCGTGGTTTCCTATGTTGAACAGAACAATTGCTATACAACTTAACATATTATTGATGGTGGAACTAACTGGGTAAAATTCATTGATCAGCAGAAAATTGATGATACGCCAATATAATGAGAAATGCAAAAACAAAGGGCCCAATATTCAGCCTAGGGCGACAGCTACAGTTGGTGGAGAACCTGGAAATTTATTGCCAGACCATATCCAGTGACCAGCATTTATTTATTTTTAGTATTTATAGCTTAAGTGGTTTACTTCAGGTACTCAAGCATTTTTCCCCATCTGTCCCAGTGGGCTCACACTCTACCTAATGTACCTAGGTCAATGGGGGATTAAGTGACTTGGCCAGATCACAAGGAACAGTATGGGATTTTAACCTACAACCTCAGGATGCTGAGGCTGTAGCTCTAACCACTGCACCACTGAAAACATAGCTGGTTAAGCCTGGCTAAGTTATAGCAGCCAAACAATAAGGCCCGGATTCTATAAATGCTGCCTAACTTGTAGGTGCCACTGAGGGCAGTTGGTCTTTCTGGCCATTCAACTTAGTTGGTCAGCCAATGAATATTGGCGCTAACCAGTTATGTCATGTGACATAGTCAAACACTAAGTGCTAATATTCGGCAGCCATCTTGGTCTGAATATCAAGCTGAAAATGTTCACCTTAAAATTCATTTACCCTGATAACTTATAGCATAGGATGGAGTATGTCAGTTTTAAATGAAATAGATTTATTATCATGCAGGCAGCTGAGCTCTTGAAGAAATATCTGCATGCCCAGAATATGTTTAGCTGAAATATATAGCTTGATTTATGATGTGACTTTTTGTTATTCTTTTGTTACAGCTGTATCTTAAATCCTATCAAAAACACAGCATATCAGTTACTGGGTGTGATTCTGTCGTAAATTAAATTCAAATGATTATTTTAGTTGGCGCAACAGTGGAGGAGAAAGACAATAGAATATTTTATTTTCTGGGTAACGGATGTTGCTTAATGTCAATAAAATACACAATCTGTAAACTTTACAGGCGCAATTGTAAAGCATTTTCCATGTATGAACTTTATTTTACATGTTGAAAAGGGATTTTATAACATTCCTTGGCAATTATATGTGTATAACATATCTTGGCATCCCAAGTCCTCTAAATTTTCTTCACACTTCTACCTCTAACCCTCTGTTGTAGTTCCTTCCTATTTCTCCTACTGTAAACCGCGTCGAGCTCTACGAACGTGGAGATGATGCGGTATACAAACCTAAGGATTAGATTAGATTGTGTGCCCATGGATGCATGCTGGGCATTCCCAGTACCATGGTGTGGGTGGAACAGGTTTGCAGGTGTGATGTATACACCATTCCATAAAAGATATACAAAAATTTAGTATACACCTTCTTCAGAGGGTAAAGGGGATGGGGCGTGATATACCATCTTTTCTGTGGTTACAATCAAAGTGGTGTATGTATTTTAGACAGGTACATACTTATTCTGTACCTGGAGTAGTGGAGTGCTGAGTGGCTTGGCCAGAGTCGCAAGGAGTGGCTGGGGATTGAACCTGCAATCGCAGGGTGCTAAGGCAACAGATTTAACCACTGGGCCACACCTTCACTTCAGAGCAGGTGCAAATTTGCACATGGAACTTTAGGCATTATGGAAGACATTCCTAGGGGCTTATTTTGTAAATGCACATTGGTGGCCATGCTGCCTTTATGGTCTGTAATTTTGTATTTGGTAATTTTATTCTCTTATTATATAGTTTTTATCACTTTAACCAGCTCTAACCTCAGGTTTACTGGTCTGTAATTTCGGTAACTTCATCTTCAGTAATTTTATTCTTTATAATAGTTTCTATCATTTTGCCCAGCACTGACATTAGCTTACTGGTCTGTAATTTTGGCAACTTCGTGTTTGGTCATTCCCCCCCCCCCCTCCCCCTTTAAAAAACATTAGGCTTTTTTATTGCTGGCCGTGGCAGGAAAAGCTCTGACACTCCTAGAACACACCTGGAACACACTCTGGGCTCCTTTTACTAAACCATGGTAGAGCTTCTTTCGTGGGATGGCGAAGTACAGTAAATGCTCCAATGCTCATTCATTTCCTAAGAGTGTTGGAGCCTTTACTTTGTCAGCCCCCAGTAAGACGCTCTACCGCTGTTTAGTAAAAGCCAGTGTCTGTTAAAATTTCAGTATGTTGCCACTTCCACATATACCGTGTTTCCCCTAGTCGCTAGCGGCAGCAGCGCTCCCCCCCGCGACCCTTTCATCTCTCCCACCCATCCGAACCCCGGCCGTGAGACCGAAATACAGTACCTTATAACAAACCGCCTTGTTGGCAGCACAGACCCCATCACCGCTTTCTCACACCCAGGTGTTCCTCTGCCACATTGCTAATGACATCAGCAACGCGGCAGAGGAACGCCCGGGCGTGAGAAAGCCACGATGGGGCCTGTGCTGCTGACGATGTGGTTTTTATAAGGTACTGTATTTCGGTCTCGCGGTCAGGGTTCGGATGGGTGGGAGAGATGAAGGGGTTAGCAGGGAGAGGGGGGTGCATTGTGCCAGCGGGGGGGATGGGAGAGATTTAAAAAATGCTCCATGGGGGATGGGAGGAAGGGAGGAATATAAGCTGCAAGGGTTCTGCTGCATAAGGGGAGGGATAGAAAGAAACTATACAAGGCGATGGGTGAGAGGGGAGGAAAGATGCACATGTGGGGAGAGAAAGGCAATAGGAAGAATTGGGGTGGAGGAGAGGAAGGGAGAGATGATCATTGTATATGAAAAAAAAATAAGACCTCCCCGAAAATAAGACCTAGTGCCTTTTTTGGCCCCAAAATACAGTAAGTAGGTCCTTTTTTTTTTTTTTTTATTCACTAGTTAGATATGCAAGTTGATTCACACATATAATTCACATATAATCCTCCTAAATTCACCTTCTATGCTATACATTCAAGTACGAATAGGTACATAACTGGTACAATTTAAAACAGATTAAAAATCCATTTAAAGTTATGCTTAAAATTTCAGCAGTGGCCACAAAAAGCCTAGTTAACTATTTGCTGGTCTTATATCTGTCCTTTGTCACAGAACAGTTTTTCGACATAAAAAAATTGTCCACTTCTCCTACATCCCAACAAATTATGGCAATGGATAATGGATAGATGTTAGCATCAAGTGTTGTCTTGTTTCCATATATCTATTTCAGGTGCCTCACTTTTACTTTCTTCCTCTCTCTCTCTACTTGATTGAGGCCTAACGTGGTAGGGGTACATTTTTTTTTTTTTTGGGGGGGGGGGTTTCTTTCTTGGAATTGTTCCTTTGGTTAATTTTTGGTTAATTGTTGTTTTCTTTTGATATCTGCTACCAATATTGCTACTTGCAATTTGCTACTTGTGTGTTTGTTCTGAAAAGAATATTACACCTAAGCAGCAACGGGACCAACCCACCAAAAACCCACAGTCCCGGTTCTGCAAAAATATGAGCTCCACCCTCCCTGCAGTTCGCTAGGAAAATCAACTGCTTTTACACCAAAGCAGCAGCAGGACCAGCCACCACTACCAAGAGCCCTTTGCCCCGATCCAGCCAGGCATGTGAGCTCCTCCCTCTGCAGTCCATTGGAGAGATCAATCTACCTGCTTTTAAATATCAGCAACAGTGGGAAATCAACTGCTTTTACACCTCAGCAGCAGCGGAACTATCCGCAACTACCAAGAGCACACAGACCCGATCCAACCAAGAGTGTGAGCTCCACCTCCCCCTGCAGTCCACTAGGAAGATCAACTGTTTTTTACACCTAAGCAGCAACAGGATTAGCCACCACTACCGAGAGCCCTTTGCCCTGATCCAGCCAAACAAGTAAGCTCTTCCCCCAGCATTCCGTTGGAAAAATCAATATGCTTTCTTTTAAATATCATCAGAAGTAGGAGATCAACTGCTTTTACACCTAAGCAGCAACGAGACCAGCCACAACCACCGAGAGCACACAGACCCGATCCTACCAAGAGTGTGAACTCTTCCCCCCATGCAATCCGCTAAGAAGATCGACTGTCGGCTCCGGGTGGCTTTCCCGCAGAGGAGAGTATCCTGCATTCACCGTGGGCCTCATCTGGGGCAGCCTCCTTGGAGCGGCTGGGGCACGGGCAGTGTGTCTGGGAGGGAATGCATGGATGGGAGAACATCGCAGGGGAGGAGACATAGGCATCCTGGGACTGTCTGCCAAGTCTCTTCCCTGAAGAAGCCCTTTCTGGAAACGTCAATCGCTCCTCCTAAACTTACTTGCTCCACTTCATCACTGACGCTGAAACCGTGGATTGAAGACAAAGTTTTATTTTATTTTTCTTTCCAGCTTATGATTTATCTTTAATCTTATCTATTGTTTTGCCTTTTGTCTTTGTTTTGTTCTATTTCTATCATTTAAATTTCTCCAGAATTCTACTGTTCAACGGCTCCCCCTTCTGCTTCTATTCCTTTCTCTCCTCTCTTCTACCTTCCAAAGTATTTAGATCAATGCTGTCTTGTTAAAATGTTTATTTTATTTTTATTTTTCCTCTAACTCTACTTTTCACTTCTCTATTACCCTCCAGGTACTTTAGTTAGATTGTGAGCCTTCGGGACAGTAAGGGAATTTTTCAAGTACCTTTCTTATTTCTAATCTTAATGTATATTTTCTGTAAACCGCTTAGAACCTAACGGATGTAGCGGTATATAAGAAATAAATTACATTACATTACATTCTGTACAGTATAGAGCAGTGGTCTCAAACTCAGACCCTTTGCAGGGCCACATTTTGGATTTGCCTCAGAAAAAAAAAGTTAATGTCTTATTAAAGAAATGACAATTTTGCATGAGGTAAAAAACTCTTTATAGTTTATAAAAATTTCCTTTTGGCTAAGACTTAATAATAATATTGTCATTTATAGCTAAAGAGACATATACATAGTAACATAGTAACATAGTAGATGACGGCAGATAAAGACCCGAATGGTCCATCCAGTCTGCCCAACCTGAATCAATTTAAATTTTTTAATTTTTTTCTTCTTAGCTATTTCTGGGCAAGAATCCAAAGCTTTACCCTGTACTGTGCTTGGGTTCCAACTGCCGAAATCTCTGTTAAGACTTACTCTAGCCCATCTACATCCTCCCAGCCATTGAAGCCCTCCCCAGCCCATCCTCTACCAAACGGCCATATACAGACACAGACCATGCAAGTCTGCCCAGTACTGGCCTTAGTTCAATATTTAATCTTATTTTCTGATTCTAGATCCTTTGAGTTCATCCCACGCTTCTTTGAACTCAGTCACAGTTTTACTCTCCACCACCTCTCTCGGGAGCACATTTCAGGCATCTACCACCCTCTCCGTAAAGTAGAATTTCCTAACATTGCCTTTGAATCTACCACCCCTCAACCTCAAATTATGTCCTCTGGTTTTACCATTTTCCTTTCTCTGATATGATCAAGAAACTCTTTTATTTTACTTTTGTGATTTTGATAAACATACCGAGGGCCTTTAATGAGGGCACGTGGAGAAGACGTTGGGTTCCCAACAGTGGCCAAACCAGTTTTTAATCCATAATAGGACATTACCTCCTATCCCATGACTTTCTAATTTCCTCAGAAGTCTTTCATGAGGTACTTTGTTAAATGCCTTTTGAATATCAACTGGCTTACCTTTATCCATGTGTTCATTCACCTCCTTCAAAGAAATGCAGTAGATTGGTGAGACAAGATTTCCCTTGACTAAATCCCATGCTGGCTTTCTCTCATTAATTCCTGCTTCATTTATTTATGGATCCAAAATGGCGCTGTAGTGGTAGAATGCACTGAACGGTCGTGCAGTAGAGGCACGCTAGAAGGCCACACTGACAGGCCACATGAGCAGGGTTCGGTGTTTGAAGAGTTTTGTTGGCCATACCTTATTTCCCTGTTTAATTCAAAAAAGCATACCAGAAATTCGGGTATGTTTATCTTCCCTACCCCAAGGGCATGTCGCTATAAAACATTCTTTGACAGGACTCTAGAATATCAGGCAGGGAAAGTGAATTCCTGGATAAGCCCACTGATTGCTCAGGCTCATTCTTACCCTATATTTAGGAAATTAGTAAAAACTAATTTATTTGATAAACAAGAATGTTGATTTTTATTATAAGTTTTTAAGGATATTTTTTATTAGATTGTGCTTGTAACCTTTTCCTCTAACTAGGTTGTATTTAATTGAGATATTGAAATTGTATTTTAACCGTGCTGTTTAAATTTGCTCATAGAAGTGTGTATGTGATTGTATTTATTAACTGAAATGTTTTTTTAATTACACTGTTGTGAACTGCCTAGAATTACTGGCAGGGCAGTATACAAGAAATAAATAATAATAATTATTATTATTTTTTGATGGGGAAAAGGAAGTGCGTGAGCCTCCCCCGGTGGCACCATCCACTCCGAGAATGAGACAGTTGACTCTTGATGTCTTCCGAGCACCAGCGGAACCGGTGACCTCTTCTCCTTCAGTCGCACCCGGGATATTTGCATCGGGCAGCAGTTTGGGGGCATCTTTAAGCCCTGTAGAATGAACAACTCCCCTGAGCCCAGGTGAAAACTCACCAGAAGTCCAGCATTCGGCAGGGGAACCTGTGCAGGATGATATCCCCTTGAGCAAGGGGGCTGCCTTTTGAGGATTTACAGTCTGCTCCAAAGGAAGAAAAACAACTGATGCAAGTTGCTTCCAAAACCTTGGGTCAGGAAACGGTGAGTAATCTAATGAAAGTTAAGACCGGTTAACTTTGGTTTCAAAGGAGCAGAAAAAGTCAAGACCAGCTGTTGTGACACATGATTCACTGTGGGATGCCGTTAATGGCATACAGTCTTCTCTGTTAAAAGAAGTTAGACAAAATACTGTGGATGTGGAGAATATTTCTGAAGCAGTCTTGGTTCAAGCACAGCTTGCTATTCAAAATGGGCAAGAAATGGATTTGTTAAGGCATGGGTGCCCACACTTACTTGGCTTGCGAGCTACTTTTAAAATGACCAAATCAAAATGATCTACCAACAATAAAATTTAAAAAAACACAAAGCACACAGTACGCAGAGAAAATGTTAATTATCATTTATAGTCGGGGTTTTTTTTCAAAGAGGTCAAGGCTAGCCAAGAACTTCCTCTCCGACGTCAGAATTGACTTGGGGGGCTGTGGGCCCGGCGCATGTACGTACCTGGCGTCGGGGAAGCAGGGAGAACAGAACGCAATGACAACGCGAGCCTATCACAGAGCTCAGGATGGGCTCCGCGATCGACTTGTGTTGCCTTTGCAATCTACTGGTTGATCTAGATCAGTGGTCTCAAACCCGTGGCCCGGGAGCCACATGTGGCCCACCAGGTACTATTTTGAGGCCCTTGGTATGTTTATCATAATAGCAAAAGTAAAATGAAACTGTTTCTTGATCATATGTCTCTTTAGCTATAAATTACAATATTATTATTAAGACTTAGCCAAAAGGAAAGATTTATAAACTACAAAGAGTTTTACCTCATTTCTTTAATAAGACATTAACTATTTTTTCTGAGGCCCTCCAAGTACCAACAAATTCAAAATGTGGCCCTGCAAAGGGTTTGAGTTTGAGATCACTGATCTAGAACGACCTGTTGGGCACCCCTGCCTTAAGGGTTAGGCTCCAGGCAGTGGAGACATGTGAATCTTCGATGGTAAAAGATAGAAATTATATTGCAAAACGTTTAGAGTAATTTTAAAATCAATCGAGACAATTTAACTAATGATTTTTTTCATTTTCCTAAGCCTCCACTGGTGCCAGCTGGGGATATGTTTAAGAAATTTCTGATGGAAGTTTTGAAGATGCCGCTGGAGGCACTTCCTCCTGTTACACGTGTTCAATACCGCCAAGGTTAGAGGAGCCCTGCTAACCCAGAGGCAACAGTGGAGAAAAAAGAACCCCTGGGACTGACTTCAGTTTTGGAATCCTCTCTGGAAGTGGTTACCTTTAGGACTACATTGCTGGTTACTTTTGCTTTTGAACTTGACTGTATCAATGTTTTGAAACGTTCCTTTAGATATTTGGATTCTCAGTTTCTAGGGTCTAAAATAAGAGTATTTCCTGACTCGGTACGAGTTACACAGACAAGGCGAAAAGCCTTCTTGGCCCTTTGGGCTAGGGTTCAGGCTTTATCTGCTAACTTTGTGTTAAGATTTCCTTGTAATTTCAATTCTTTGACCCTAAGCAGCTTGAGGAACTTTTAAGTGCTAGAGAAGAAATTGCATTGCGTTAGGGATTTCTATTCCACCATTACTCTGCAGTTCAAGGCGGATTACAAAAGCATTATCAAGGAAGTATTACAAAAAAATCTTACCAAAAAGATATTTGGTCATTTTCAAACAGAATAAGAAATGAGTATGGCTGGTTGTTTTGGGTATATGGCTCTAGTGAGAAGTGGAATTTGAGACTTGCGGTGTTATTTCTTTTTCAGGGATTTCTTGAAGAGTATGGTCTTTATTTCTTTTCTAAAAGTTTTGTAGTCTGGGGATGCTGTCAGTAGATTGGCGATTTGGTTGTCTAGTTTGGCTGCTTGAGTGGCTAGGAGGTAGAGAATGACACGGTGACAAAATTCATCACCGTTCCCGTCCCCACGGATAACCGCGCGAAATAATCCCATGTCATTTTCTAGTGTCTATTTCAACCTCGGTCCTTCTACACCAGCATTCTTCAAAGCAAAGCTTGCGGGTCAGTGGTTGTGCCCAATTATACTCTGATTCTTTCCTCTCTCCTTAAAGAATGACATGAAGATGGTTTCCCGCAGTTATCCGCGGGGATGGGAACGGTGATGAATTTTGTCACCTTGTCATTCTCTACTAGGAGGCCATCATATAGTTTTTTTCCTGTTTGACCTCCTTAATTGGGGGGTTATGCGAATGGGGTGTGAGTTTTCCTATGTCTGGTTGAGGTGTTGTGGATGAGGCGGTTGTTCAGGTAGTTTGGGCTGTCTCCGTATAAAGTCTTAAATAGTAGACAGTAGAATTTAAATTGTATTCTTGCTGGGATTGGAAGCCAGTGCGATTTGAGATATGCTTCTGTAATGTGGTCATGTTTCTTCAATGAGAAGATGAGTCTCAGTGCTGTGTTTTGGATTGTTTGTAGTTGTACTGTTATTGTTGCAGGGCAGGGGAGATAGAGGATATTACAGTAGTCTAGTAGGCCAATTATTAATGTCATAGTGTAAATTCCATACATTCACTGTAGACTGGCTAGGGGCAGGGATCTCGGAGTGGCTTTTCAATTAGAGGTCTGCACGGGAACGGGGATCGCATCTAAATTTTACATGAAACGCCAAAAAGGGGGCTCGCAAATGGGAGGATTATGGGCAGATTGGAGTATTTCTCACATTGGTGTATGTAATTATAGAATAAGAAGCATCCATTCTAACTTTAGACATAACTCACAACTTATAAGTTCTGTCCAGGAAGTCTAGTAAAACCTTTAATTATCCCTGCAGGACAACTAAGTCTAGGTTGGTCCAAATCCTGCCCACATCCCACCCCAAGCAGATCCTGCACCTAAAATTATATACATAAATTTAAATTAAATCCTATTAATGTTGATAATAGTTTGTTTAAGAAGCCAATTATCAATAGTGCAAGTCTTTGGGCCAATAAATGTATTCAGTTTCATTTAGGTACCTGTCTCAGCATTAAACTTGCTGATAGGCACTTGCCACAGAGCCAACAATACTACATGACATTTTGGGTGGTATGAAG
Organism: Geotrypetes seraphini; assembly: GCF_902459505.1. NCBI lineage: Eukaryota > Metazoa > Chordata > Amphibia > Gymnophiona > Dermophiidae > Geotrypetes > Geotrypetes seraphini. Next base: position 10,043,879 of record NC_047100.1, read on the forward strand.
ACTTCCTGGAACCAAAACAGTCTGGGAAGTCTGGGACAATATTTAGGGAGTCCCAACAGAGAAGTTTCAATAATGGTGAAAGAAATCCAGGAGTGCTTAAGAGGAAGGCAGAGTAAAGGACTCAAATTATCCCTTTCATCATCTCAGCAGCCTGTACATACAAGAAAAAAACACAATTTGAAGCGTCTGTAGACAAATGCTAGAAGCTTATAAATAAAATAGGATAGTTAGAATACATGGTACTGAATGATGAAGTAGATATAACAGGCATTTCAGAGACCTGGTGGAAGGAGGACAATCGATGGGACCCTGTGTTACCTGGGTACAAATTATATCGCAATGATAGAGTAGATCAAATTGGGGGGGAGGGTGTCTACACTATGGGCCTCTTCTATCAAATTGCGCTAGCAGTTTTTAGTGGAGAGAGTGTGCTGAATGGCCCTGCTCCCAACGCTCATAGGAACTCTATGAGCATCAGGAGCAGCGCGGGCCATTCAGGGCGCTACAAACTGCTAGCGCAGATTGATAGAAGAGGCCCTATATCTCTACAGACTTCAGCTTTCTACAGATTTAAACCATATTGATAAAGGATATTGTAAAAGAAACACAGAGTGAAAATGAGATCTGCCAAATCTAATATTAAATCTAAGTCCTAGAGAATGAATGCTGGAGAGACAAGCTTTGAACAACTTTGATTCAGAATGTAGCTATGAAACAGGAAATGGACTGGATTCTTTCTTTCTTTCTTTCTCTTTAAGCCTCTGAGATCATCATATAGGTTGAAAAAGAAAGCATCACAGTTTTTCCGTTTGTTTTCACAGGTGTTTGGAAAAAGTGCAAAGGAATAGTAGGGTAAGCATTTTTCCCTATGTGCTGACTTCTCCTAGTGGCACTCACTCTGACAGAATTGAATGCTTGTATAACATATTACTTTCCTATTTTGGTATATGGTGTACACTGGGCAAGTCACCTAATCCACAAACACATAAAATGGATCGTGCAAGAATATACTAGCTACAAGAGAAGCCAAATATACCACCACTGGGAGGAAAAAGCCTCAGACGAGGCCCTCCCACCGCCACAGCCGTGGCATAAGGTGTTCACCTAATCCTCCATTGCCAAAGTACAAAATAAGTACCTTTATACTCGTATATGTAAACTGCTTTGAAAGCATAACCACAAAAGAAGTGGTATATAAGACCCATTCCCTTTCCTTGATTTATTGGATTTAATATTCTTTCTCTTGCAGTACACATCAAAGCTGGTTACTTAAGTTTACAAATGATCATTTTAAACAAAAAATGAAAAGTAGAATAATTGTATGTACAGTGGTGCCTCGCATAACGAACGCCTCGCACAGCGAACGCTGCGCACAACGAACTTCAGGTCTTGCTTCCCACAACGAACTTCGTTTCACACAACGAAGTCGCCCGAGCTGCATCCTTCCGCGCAGGCACTGCGCTTAACTGCCCTCTCTCCGCCTGGCTCCCTGTGCAGTGGCGGACCGTCGGCTCGCAGGGGCCCGGCGCCTACTGCTGATGCGTTGGGGGGGGGGGGCGGAGCTACTCTCGCCGCTTCCCCGATGCTAGAAAAAAAATAAAAAATGAACAGTTAAGTCCCAGTTTTTGCCGCTGAGACTCTGCCCTCTCTCACTGTAAAATTAGACTCTACTTAGTCTGTCTTTAAATTTAAAAAATGTGTGTTGTTTTAAAAAACAATTATGTTTTTAGATGTATCTAAATAAAAATAATAATAAATTTATCTTTTTTTATGTCATCTTAGCATATTTTATGCTACAGAACGAATTATTTTTTTTAACATGTATTGTTATGGGAAAACGCGTTTCACATAACGAACTTTTCGCATAACAAACTTGCTCCTGGAACCAATTAAGTTCGTTGTGTGAGGCACCACTGTACTTCCTTAGACCACAAATAACAGGCCAGAATATATGAGAAGAAATTTCTTAATGATTTAGGCAAAATATTTTCTTGTATTTGTTGTTGAAAATTATGGATAACAAAAAAAAAAACCCAAACTGGTTACTTAAATTAAAAACAATATAAAACATAAGAAAAGAATAAACGGTCAATATTAAATGGAAAATACAGCCGCTAATGACGGAACTTCTAAACTCAAACTGTCTGAAGACCGTGGCACACTCTATTAAGTAAACTGGGGGGGCTCCCCAACAAAAACCCCCGTCGGAGCCCCTAAAAACTAATTTTCTTCGGCGCGCGCCTCCGTCATGCGCTCAGTTGTCGGCACGCGCCTTTGTCTTTCGCGGGGTTGTCTATGAACCCCGACACCTGGTGGCCTCTGAAACGTTTATTCAGCCACCTCTGAACTGTTACTAAGATGGATTTGTATTTGCCTTTTTAAGGGCAATAACAGTGATTCGCATGCTGATGTTCATGTTTCTTTGGGGTCGTGTTGTGCATTTAAAGAAAAAAGAAACCCATCAACACTCTGAAATTTCTGAACTTGTTCAGGTTGTGTATATTATTCGAGCAAGTACAGCCAAGCAAAATATCTGGCATTTGCTAATCTAATAGTTGCCCTCTGGGCAACTTCAGATGTTTGCCATATGAGGCACTGAGGTTTAGCGGATTGATTACACTTGTATATTTGTTTTCCCATGCAATCAATGGGAAGGAGTCAATGCAGCGAGAGTGGAGCTACTCATGGTGATGAATGCGGCCTAGAGATTTACTGATGAACATTAGAGCAATGAAACAGAGCGGGAAAAGAAACCCTGTATTTTCTACATTGGCTGGATGAGAATGAGGAGAAAGGATATGGCACCAAAAAGGTAGAATTATCTAGAAAGGAACAGAAACTAAAACGAGAATAAAGTATAATCTCGTTATAACGGACTTCAAGGGATCTGGAAAAACAGTCCATTATATCCAGAGTTCCATTTTTTTTTTTTTAAAAAAGCTTTATTTAGGTCAACTTGAAACAACGTACAATCAATGAACAACAATCACTACACAAGTATATCAGCAACATCAATAACAAAATTCAGCAAAACAGTGGCATGGCACGAAATGATTGCAAAACCAGAACACTAAAAGATGTTCTAAAGCATTATGTCGTACTGTACTGGAAAGAACAATACTCTGTCATTTTCTTCTGGGCTGCATTTCTTTCATATGTTTTAGTGATGTACGCATTTTGATATTGTATCACTGGCACGCCACGCGCCTTGTAGGCGGAGCCTGCATGTCTGTTACAGCCAAATCAAACTATAGCTAAAAGCGACTCTGGGGACCAAATTGTTTGTCCGTTATATGCGAGTCCACTATATGCGGTGCTTTTCTGCATGTTCGTAAGGGCGCACGGCCGAGACCAGCTATAGACAATATTCCGTTAGAAGCGAGTCTGTTAAAACGAGATTACGCTGTATCATGCTTCATGCCGCAGTCACACGTTAAGTTATTTTCTGCAGTTCTGTTACTGCATCTCATACATGCTTTGACACGCAGCTCCTGAGTGGTGTGGCCCGACTTTACTACAGGAAGAGGCGGTCGGAGCAGACCGCGAATGAGTGTGTCCGCGAACCGCGAATTCGCGGGGGAACGCTGTAATTGAATAGCACTGAGAGCTCAGCGATCACTTATGTTCCTGAATGTGCATTCACCCACATACATGTTAGCAGTCTTATAGATTGAAGCACACGTATGGAGGGGGCGGGGGAGAGAAATTCTATAAATGACGCCTCAAAAATGGACACCCAAAACAATGGACACTGAGCACGGTTCTATAGCGGTGTCTGGCAAACTCTTCCAAGCCGCAGCACCCGAAACTCAGGGCTGTGGCTGGAGGTCTCCGCACACGTGCAGACATTGATGTGTTGAAATCACCCGCATACGTGATGTCATCACGTCGACATCCGCGATGCGTGGAAGCCCTTCAGCCGGGGCCCTGAGCTTGTTAATACTAAAATGACTATGGCGACGGGGAGGTGCGGAGAGCAGGAGAGGCGCCGGCACCAGCTGACTCGCCTACATGAGGTGCCTCTTGCGGCACACCCGGAATCTCGCTGCGGCACACAGTTTGTGATGCGCCGCTTTATAGAATAGTGCATGGCGCTGATTCCTGTGCCTAAATTTAGATCCTAGACATACGAGGGGGTGCTGAAAAGTTCTCAGCCCAACCAACCAACTTCCTAAATTCTGAGCGTTAATTTGCCACTGTAGCTGAAAAGAGCGTTATCTTATTTCGTTAAGTGCCAATTTGCAGAAACGAAATTCTATGTTATGACATCATTTCAGATCATTGATTGAACCATATCCACGTCATTCTCTTCTTGGTTGGGCTGAGAACATTTTGGCACCCCCCTTGTATGGCTGATGAAACCTGGTTTAAATATTGGTGCCCAAGTTAAGATCGCTGAGGCAGTACTCTAATTCTATAAATTACATTTTGGAACACCCGTGCCATGCCAATGGCCATGCCCTCTTTTGATTTATATGCTAGTAGAGTTAGGTGCCATGCCTTGTAGAATTGTGTGTAGCCAGATGTGCATGCAAATTTTAATGTGTGCCAATTAACAATAAATGGTCATTAGCACCCAATTATCGATAGCTAAGGCTTGTTATTGAATTAATTTGTGTGTGGATCGTGGGTGCATGCTCAAATTTGGACACACAGATCGGGGCACCATATATAGAATCTTGGGGATGGTGCTTATATTTAGGCCCACCCACTTTTGGTTCAGGCCCATCCAGTAGCAGCACACTTATGGTGTGGCTGATGAGTATCCCCAAGCCCTGCCAGTTGAAAACTCCCAACACCTATCTCTCACGAAATTCGCTGGCAGAGAGCAGCGACTGATACACGCTGCTCACAATGGCCCCAAAGCCTTCCCTCTGACACAACTTCTTGTCTGAGCATAGTGGAGTATGTCAGAAGGAAAGCTGTGGAGTTATCGCAAGCAGTATTTATCAGTCACTAAGGCGAAAGTTTGCTGTTTAAAAGGTACATGTGGGGATGGATTTCAGAGACCAGTTCACCTATGAGCAGGTGGGAGAGGGAGAGACTGGAGCACCTGTGGAGTGAGATTCTTCTGCTCACCTAAAGTGGGCCTAGGTTCACCTAATATTGGGTGTTTAGCTATGTCCCTGCTCATGAGTTATGGGATTTGCTTTCTCCATCTAACTTCCATCATTAGGCAATGTTGTGTTTTGCCACATTTAGATTACTGTAATGTCTTTCTGTGTGGATTCCCAAAGAAATCATTGAGAGCGCTGTAGGTGGCATAGAATGATGTGGAGTGGGTAATTGGTAGTATCCCTCGTAATGAGCATGCTTTCCATTGCTTGTTGAGCTAAACTGGCTTCCGGTAGTTTGAAGAATTCAATTTGAGATCTTGGTTTTACTGTATAAAGCCCTGCATCAAACTTTACCGAACATAGTGGCTTCTTTACTGGAGTCATATGTAACTTCTCACTCTTTGAGTCTCAATCTAAGAAATTATTGGTTATTCCATCTATATGATCTATAGCTAAGGCATCCAGTCGTTCTCATATTTTTGGTGTGGTGGGTCCTCAGCGATGGAACTCTCTACCAGATACTGTTCGTTAGATCTCTAACTTTTTTTATTTTTTTGAAAAGAGTTTGAAGGCCTAATGTTTTTCTAAAAGGCTTTCTAGGTCTTGTGAAGGAGAATTATCTTCATTGTCATTTTCTTTATTTACCAGTGTATATAGGAATATTTTTTTTCTTTCTATGTAGTGTTATAGAAGATTGATTTTAGTGAAAATTTAAATTATGTTATGTTATTTTAGAATTTTAGCATTTCTTTGTGTGATTTTATTTATGCTTGTTATTCTGTAACCTGCCTAGATTGTGGATATGTAGGATATAAATGTTTTAAATAAATAAATAAATTCTCGTTATTCCAACACTGTGTAAAACGAAAGTGCCAACTAACTCATTGACTTGAATTTTAATGAGATGGTTGGTGCTGTTCAGGCCGATTGTTAGGTCCTTTCACTAAGGCGTTCCAGCCATTTTACGCTAAGGCGTCCATTTTAGTCTATGGATGTGTTAGCATTTAGCACACCTTAGTAAAAGGACCCCACGTTCCTTTTAATATTAAATAGAGAGAACCCATGACCTGCCAATGCTCTCTTCCATGTGAATGCCTGCTTTGCCATTACATGCTAGAAAACTTAAACACCAAGTTATAAAACAGTGCCTAAAAGTAGTCAAACCTCGGTTTGCGAGTAACGTGGTTTGCAAGTGTTTGCAAGACAAGCAAAATACTCCAGCAAATTTTAACTCGCAAAACGAGTGTCTCCTCAATAAACAGGCGCATATGTGCGTGTCACACTGTAGCCACCGGGGTTCCCAGGAATAGGGCAACAGCGCCCCGGGTGGCCACAGCAAGCACTGAACTCGGGCGCGCTACTCAAAAGGGTTTAAAAAGAAAACCCACAAGCCACAAAGTTCTCGCTGCAAGCAATCCAATAGGGTTTTAATGTCAGAATGTGTCCAAAGCACTTCAATGCAGCAAAACAAACAATAGGAGAAAATCCTGTGTAGCTTCCAGGATTTTTTAAAAAACACCAAAAAGCCCTTACTTTTTTCTAAACAGTTTGTTTCAGAGTCCTTTGCACCAAGACTAAAGAGGTCAGGGACCTTCCACTTGGAAAAGAGACCGCTAAGGGGAGATATGATTGAAGTCTACAAAATCCTGAGTGGAGTACAAGTGGATCAATTTTTTTTTACTCCATCAAATATTCCAAAGACTAGGGAACACTCGATGAAGTTACCAGGAAATACTTTTAAAACCGATAGGAGGAAATATTTTTTCACTCGGAGAATAGTTCTGGAACATTGTCAGAGGATTTGGTAACAGTGGTTAACATAGCTGGTTTTTAAACAGATGTGGACAAGTTCCTGGAAGAAAAGTCCATCGTCTGCTATTGAGACAGACATGGGGGAAGCTACTGCTTGCCCTGGGATTGATAGTGTGGAATGTTGCTACTATTTGGGGTTCTGCCAACCAGTGTGACCTGGATGGGCCACTGTTGGAAACAGGAAACTGGGCAAGACCGACTACTGGTCTGACTCCGTATGGCTATTCTTATGTTCTCAATGTATTAGTTTTAGTTTAATCTGTTGAATCATGGGGAAATCTAAGGGCTCTTTTACTGTAGTGTGATAAACATTTGCAGTTACTGGGTGGTAAATGCCCCCAATCCCTCCTGTTCTGCAGTTGCCTGTGGGGTAAGGGTCTTCCCCATGCAAAAATGCAGGGCAGTTGCAGAATACACGCCCTGCATTTACCATGGACTTTCTGCCCCTTAATTCATGCAGCTAAATTACGGTAAGTGCGAAAACTTACCATAAGAACATAAGACTAGCCTCACTGGGTCAGACCAATGGTCCATCAAGCCCAGTCGCCCGTTCTCACGGTGGCCAATCCAGGTCACTTGTACCTGGTCAAAAACCCAAGGAGTAGCAATGTTACATGCTACCGATATAGAGCAAGCAGTGGCTTCCCCCATGTCTTTCTCAATAACAGACTATGGACTTTTCCTCCAGGAACTTGTCCAAACCATGTTTTAATAAAAGGGCCCTTATGTCCTAAGTTGTCAATATTTTGAATTACTGCAGATCTCATTCTCGTCTCTACTAAAAGTTAAAGGTAACATTAAGTGACCCCCCCCCCCCATTCCCCCTAAATGCTGGTGTGAAGTGCATTTTAAACTAGAATTAATACAAATCTTCACTGAAGATTCCAGGAGGGCTTCCCGTTTAGGTCTGTGGTTTATCTACAGAGATAAGAGGGGAAAATCCAAATTAATCCACCAGTATGAGGAACTAAAGCTTTGATAAAGTGCTTTAACCTAGACTTGTGCCAGTTATTTCTCAGATCTAATGCCATCTGAATGCCTCCTAATTCAGAGCACTGTTTCCGTCTGCAATGTTTGTACATCACCTGGGGGCAAAGCAAACCCTCCAGAAATCAGGGCAGGCTCTAACATGTTTAAGAGCTTCCAGCCCTGGTTGTGAGGAATGTCCATAAAAACTTCCAAGGGAGCCACGATCTACATCTGTATTCAGAGCTTATCCTTATCCCTCTAGGACTCTTTGCTCAATTTGACTTTCTGGTTATCTCATATATGTATAGATACATATATTCACACATGAACCCTCCAATTGGAAAGCGCCCAAAGGTGCGCTTACTCCAGCTCACTTCCTAAACTATGGAATGAAATCTCACTGCTATCAGAGTGTGGCGTAATGGTTAAAAGCTACAGCCTCCGCAACCTGAGGTAGTGGGTTCAAACCCCACGCTGCTCCCTGTGACCTGGCATGCTGCTCATGCTGGCCTGATTCCCCTCTGAAATCACTTCTGGGTCATGGGGCCAGTAAGTGAGGTCAGAGAAAAAGCAAATGCCAACATAAGCAGTAAGCCAAAGAAGCTATGAATACTGGCAAAGAGGTAAGGGAGGGTACGAGTATGGCATGTGGTGGAGAAGGAGTGGGGGTAGAGAGGAGGGTATGGGAGTGGCACCATCACTCTGGGTGCCTCCTACACATTCATTTGTCTTTTTAGGCTCCGAGTCTTGTTTGCAAGCTCCTGATTTTCTCAGGGTGAGAGCTGTTCCAACTTGAATCAACATGCAAATGAGCTTGCTTTGCTTGGCCTGCTGGGAAGAGCCTATACCCAGCAAGTTTTAGCCTAGGGCTTCCCCACGCAACTTTCTCTCAGGGGTGATTGGGGTGATAGCGACTCTACCCCATCACACTGACCTAGAGTATTTCATACAGTTTTGGTCGCCATATCTCAAAAACGATATAGAAGAATTAGAAACATTTCAAAGAAGAGTGATCAAAATGATAAAGGGGTTGGAACTCCTCTTGTATGAGGAAAGACTAAAGAGGTTAGGGCTCATTAGCTTGAAAAAGAGATGGCTGGGGGGGGGGGGGATATGACTGAGGTCTACAAAATCCTGCGTGGCGTAGAATGAGTAAGAGTGAATCAATTTTTCACTCTTCAAAAAGTACAAAAACCAGGGGGCACTCGATGAAGTTACATGGGAACACTTTTAAAACAAATAGGAGGAAATATTTTTTCACTCAAAGAACAGTTAAACTCTGGAACTCATTGCTAGAGGATGTGGTAACAGCGGTTCTAGGACAATCAAGCCATTGTGACATCACCGATGAGTTGGCCTCTTAGGCATTGGTGGAATGATATTATGACATCACAATAGGAGCTCTAGAATGTTGCTTCTATTTGGGTTTCTGCCAAATACTTGGGACCTGGGTTGGCCACTGTTGGAAATACGAAATTGGGTTAGATGAACCATTGGTCTGACCCAGTGTGGCTCTTCTCATGTCCTTATCTTAGCGCATAGATGGGAGGGGCGCGTGTAGGACATGGACGAGTCTCCCACTTATGTGCAAAACTTAAATACTAGAAGTTACATATGTAAGTGCCATAGTTAGGCACACCTATTTACGCCTGCTTTTGTGTTCAGGTCATTTCGGTATATTTTGTAATGGGTTAAACATAAAAGCAAAGAATGAACTTCTATTAGAAAAAAACCTTTTTTGGCCTCATTATTGATTTTCATTCACAACTAATCCTTTTTTCTCGAATGTTTTGGCACAGAATGGGGAAACCTTTTGAAAGAAAACACTGTGTTGACTAGCACAGAAACCATTTTTGTTCTTTGGAGGAGGAAACACCCTTGGCTAATGCCTCTGTATGACTTGTTTTAATCAGTAATTGTATCCTTGCGTTGGAAGTCTATATTTAGCTTCATTGCACAGTGTCATGCGTTAGTGCCACATAAAAGCAAATACAAAGTGAAGATTGTAATGAAAATCAGTCAAATGTTTCTAATGATACAGATCCTTAAACACGTATAAATATCACCTTTATGTAGTACATATCTAGATGGAATGTTGTGGTCAGAAAAGGGATCATTTATGATGATGGGAAGCATTCTATTTTTAGGGCCCTTATACGAAAGGGCGACAAGCCCTAATGCGTGATTGACGCATCAAAAATAGGCCACTGCGAAATGCGTTATAACATTTTGCATGCGCTAGCCTGCACACATTAGCTATTTTTCAAAAATATTTTTAAAGGGGGGGGGGGAGGAGGGTGATAGGTGAGGAATCGGCGTTATCCAGTGAGCGCATTTGCATTAGTGTGTCCTAACTGGAAAAAGCGGAGTTAATACGGGAGCACTTCGGCTCGGATTCTATAAACAGTGCCTGAAGTTAGGCTAGGCATGCCAGTCTAAGGGCCTCTTTTACAAAGGCACGCTAAGTGTTTTAGCGCGGATTTAGCGCACGCTGAATCAACATGTGCGCTAACCGCTAATGCATCCATAGGATAACATTTAGCGTTAGCGTTTAGCGTGCTATAATATTTGGCACGCACTAAAAAACATAGCGCACCTTTCTAAAAGAGGGGGTAAGTGCCTATCTAGGCGCCTAACTTACCCCCCCCCTTTTTATCAAGCTGCGCTAGAGGTTTTTAGTGTGGGCCAGCGAGGTAAGTGCCCTGATGCTCATAGGAATTCTATGAGCACGCTGGCTTATGCTAAAAACCTCTAACGCAGCTTGATAAAAGGGGCCCTTAATTTTTTAATTAGCTCAGTTGACACAGTTAATGAGAAATAATGAGCTCACAACTGGCAAAAATTAAAATTAATTGGGTGGTAAGTAGGTGCCTATCTCAGTATGTTCCTATGACTTGGAAGTTCTGATTGACAAGTCGATGAAGCTGTCCACGCAATGTGCGGCGGCGAAAAGGGCAAACAGAATGCTAGGAATGATAAAGAAGGGGATCACAAACAGATCGGAGAAGGTTATCATGCCCATACACGAATACAAGATGTCCGGGGCGGTACTTGGAGAGGCCCCCCAGGAAAGAGACTTAGGAGTATTGGTCGACAAGTCAATGAAGATGTCTGTGCAATATGCGGCGGCGGCAAAAAGGGTGAACAGAATGCTAGGAATGATTAAAAAGGGGATCACGAACAGATCAGGCAAAAAGGGTGAACAGAATGCTAGGAATGATTAAAAAGGGGATCACGAACAGATTAGAGAAGGTTATCATGCCGCTGTATCGGACCATGGTGCACCCTCACCTGCAATACTGTGTCCAGCACTGGTCGCCGTACATGAAGAAAGACACGGTACTACTCGAAAGGGTCCAGAGAAGAGCGACTAAGATGGTTAAGGGGTTGGAGGAGCTGCCGTACAGCGAAAGATTAGAGAAACTGGTCCTCGAACAGAGGAGATTAAGAGGGGACGTGATCGAAACATTCAAGATACTGAAGGGGATAGACTTAGTAGATAAGGACAGGTTGTCCACCCTCTCCAAGGTAGGGAAAACGAGAGGGCACTCTCTAAAGTTGAAAGGGGATAGATTCCGTACGAACGTAAGGAAGTTCTTCTTCACCCAGAAAGTGGTAGAAAACTGGAAAGCTCTTCCAGAGTCTGTCATAGGTGAAAATACCCTACAGGGATTCAAGACAAAGTTAGACAAGTTCCTGTTGAACAAGGATGTATGCTGATAGGACTAGTCTCAGTTATGGCGCTGGTCTTTGACCAGAGGGCCGCCGCGTGAGCGGACTGCTGGGCATGATGGACCACTGGTTTGACTCAGCAGCGGCAATTCTTATGTTCTTATATTCTTAGGTAGGTGTCTAGTCCAAGGCACCTACAAGAAAATGGGCATGGTTAAAGGTGGACTGTGGGTGGATCTTGGGCATGTTTTGCATCTAGGCACCTAAATTGATTTTGGTGCCAATATTTAGACTTAGAAAACCCTGGCATAAATAGGGATGCCTAAGGTTTTCATGTCTAAGTCTAACGTAAGTGGTGCTAGGCACGATTGTATAAATGCCAAACTGAAGACTGATGAGCGCTATGGTGCTTTAGGCACCATTTCTAGAATGGGGGACCTTAGTGCCTTCTAAATAGGAAACGGTGCATTCTCTTCCATTTTTAAGCACTGCACACCATTCCATACATCTGCTTAGGTTTAAAGCGGACTATACATGGTTCAAAAATTTATAAAACAAAATATATTCACGCACGACCTGCACAAATTTTAAAAAAAGGGAAAAACCCTACTTGTAGGTCTCGGTAAATCTGGGCTTCGCATGCAGGAAAGTCATCCATTAGAGTGCGCTAAAATCAGATTTTGCCACAGCTTAGCCCCAGTGTCCAATACATCTTGTTGCAGTGTCCAACAATAGTCAGCCAGCATTGATGGATTCCAGTTGCCCTGATATCTTTTTTTCCATACTGGGAATGTCCTGGTGAAACCTTTCACCATTTTTGTCACTGACTGCACCTAGATTTGTGGGGAAGAAGTCCAAGTGTGAATGTAGAAAGTGCATCTTCAGTGACATGTTGCACTTCATGGTTTTGTATGCTCCAAGAAGTTTGTCAACCAGTTGAATATAGTTTGGGACTCTGTAACTGCCAAGAAAATTCTCAACGACATCCTTGAACGCTTTCCAGACGATTTTCTCTGGCCCGACTTAACAGATCTTCAAATCTCTCATCATTGATGACGTGTCTGATCTGTGGACCGACAAAAATGAATTCCTTAATCTTGGCATGGGTTATTCTTGGAAACATCTGTCTTAGATAAAGACAACCTTTGCCTTCCTTGTTCATCCCTTTTACGAAATTTCTCATCAGTCCGAGTTTTATGTGAAGAGGAGGCAAAAATATCTTTGTCGGGTCAACAAGCGGTTCATGTACCACATTTTTCTGTCCTGGAACCAAATTCTTACAGAGTGGCCAGTTCTTTTGAATGTAATGCAACTCCTTTGCATGGATGTCCCATTCACAAATAAAACAACAGTACTTGGTATATCCAAGCTGCATTCCAAGTAGCAGAGCTACTACTTTAAGATCACTACAGATGTTCCAGCAATACTTTGTGTACTGGATATGCTTTAACAGCAGTTCCATATTTTTCATATGTTTCTTTCATGTGTGCTGCATAGCCAGTAGATATCGACGGGTAGACATTGCCATTGTGTAACATAAGAACATAAGAAAAGCCAGTGGTCCATGGCGCCCAGCAGTCCGCTCACGTGGCGGCCCCCTGGTCAAAGACCAGTGCCCTAACCGAGAACAGCCCTACTTGCATTCGTTCTGATTCAGCAGGAACTTGTCCAACCTTGTCTTGAGTCCCTGGAGGGTGTTTTCCCTTATTACAGTCTCCGGAAGAGCGTTCCAGTTTTCTACCACCCTCTGGGTGAAGAAGAACTTCCTTATGTTTGTGTGAAATCTATCCCCTTTCAATTTTAGAGAGTGCCCTCTCGTTCTCCCTACCTTGGAGAAGGTGAACAACCTGTCTTTATCTACTAAGTCTATTCCCTTCAGTACCTTGAATGTTTCGATCATGTCCCCTCTTTTCAAGGGAGAATAGGCCCAGCTTCTCTAATCTCTGACTGTACGGCAGCTCCTCCAGCCCCTTAACCATTTTAGTCGCTCTTCTTTGAACCCTTTTGAGTAGTACAGTGTCCTTCCTCAAGTATGGCGACCAGTGCTGGACACAGCATTCCAGGTGAGGGTGCACCATGGCCCGGTACAGCGGCATGATAACCTTCTCCGATCTGTTCGTGATTCCCTTCTTAATCATTCCTAGCATTCTGTTCGCCCTTTTTGCCGCCGCCGCGCATTGCACAGACGGCTTAATTGACTTGTCGACCAATACTCCCAAGTCTCTTTCCTGGGGGGGGTCTCTCCAAGTATCGCCCCGGATATCTTGTATTCATGTATGGGAGGCTTAACACTGACGAATCAATAAAAAGACATTACTGCGTTACTACTGTGGGTCATGCATACAACCCAAAGCTGTGAACAACCCTTCAACGCCAGTGCAGATACAGAAGTTTTCAACTTGTGCAAAGAAATGTGTTAAAATCATCTTGGCGGCTTCGAAAGACAGACATTTTCGTACCTGGCGAAAGCAAAACACCATCTCTGCAGTCTTGGACCCAATAATTCTGCTTTTGCTTTTGACAAACCTAAGTCCCTGACCAGGTCGTTTAGTTCTGACTGTGTTATAAGATGAAGCTCACCAGACGCACATGGTTCAAAATCCGGGTCAATGTCACTATCAGGGCTTGGCTAGTACGTTGCAGATTCATCGTCGGTTTCGTTTAAGCTCCGTTTCTCTGGTGGCTTCGGTACCAGAAGACTGTCATCATGAGGCACTGGCCTCACGGCTGAAGGAAGATTGGAGTATTCAATTAATTTTAGCCACTTTCAAAAGCGGGTTCACGTGATCATATTTATGAGCATTAGTTAAAATAATAATAATAATGACAAACTTTATTTTTGTATACCGCAATACCGTGACAGTTCAGAGCGGTTAACAGAGTAAGAGACTGTACATATACAGTGATGTTACAAATAAGTCAATCAGCATAGCTTAGCGAGTAGGGAGTGGTCAGGGAATCCGGAGGTATGTCGGAGTTACCACTAGACCACGCCTTCCTGTTTGTAATTTAAGAGCTATCTTCAAAGACCAGTGTAAATAATAATACAGTAATCCATCTTAGCGATAGCCAAGGCGTAAATCAAGGATTCACAGCAAGACTTGTCAAGGATGAAAAGCAAGATCTAATCACTGAAGTCAGTTGTGAACTAAATGACAACGATGCATCTAATTGAACACCTAAATGCCTCGTGGTGTTCAGTAATCTAATTGGCTGAGAATGCACAAGAGGAGCAATGGATGGAGAATTAGGAGTACCTGTAATGCACATCCCAGTGGTTTTCTTGAGGACTGGAACTTATGGATGTCTGAGCACATTTCTTTATTTTTTGTATACCGCTTATAGTCTATGTCAGGGCTGCCCAAGTCCGGTCCTCGAGATCTACTGGCAGGCCAGGTTTTCAGGATACCCACAATGAACATGCATGAGAGAGATTGGCATACCAAGAAGGCAGCGCAGGAAAATCTCTCTCTCATGCATATTCATTGTGGGTATCCCGAAAACCTGGCCTGCCAGTAGATCTCGAGGACCGGACTTGGGCAGTCCTGGTCTAAGTGGTTGACATTCAGATACTCAAGCATTTGTCCCTGTCTGTCCAGTGGGGGCAATCGGGGATTAAGTGACTTGCCCAGGGTCACAAGGAGCAGCATGGGATTTGAACCCAGAACCTCAGGGTGCAGCGGCTGTAGCTCTAAGCACTGTGCCACCCACATCCCACCATAAGCTATTTTAAGGAGCAGAAAGCAATGTTTGTGTTTACCACAGCTTAGTACAATGACCCGTTAAATAGCAGTAATTGCAAATTAATTTCAAAGTTAGAAAAAATCATTAAGCCCCTCCACCTTCAGGCCCTGCATAAAATTTGTGCCATAAAACCATGTTTGGATCAAAATGGTCTTCTTACTCATCGATGCTTTTGAGACTACTTGCTTTGACTATTGTGACGTCCTTTGCATTGGCCTCCCTCTTTCTTCCTTGAAATGCATTCAATTAATCCAAAACACAGCTGTTAAACTAATGTACAATGCAAAACAATGGGACTGCATTGCTCCCTTCCTATATAACCAACATTGACTTCCTTTCCTGCCTAAAATTTGATTTAAAATTATATTTCTAGCTCATTGGGCATTTTATGCTGGTCTGCTTGTTTACCTAAATGCCATCATGATCCTTTCTTATCTTGGGCATCCTCTTACTCCTCCCTGAAACGTATTTTGTTGTTCTCCCTCCATCTCGTATCAGACTTGACCGTACTTGTCAATCAGCTTTCAGTTATCTTGCTCCATCCTGTGGAATTCTCTTCCTTTAGATCTCCGTGCTGGAAGCAGTTGTAGTAAATTAAAACAAGACAAGGCTTTAAGATTTGGCTTTTATTTTTTTTTTTGCTTTTGGGATATATTTGAAGTGATCTGAGGTGGTGACTGGATATTTTTAGTTTGTTTCGGGGGTTTTTCTGTATTGGTCTAGTTTAAAATCCTTGAATGGATTATAAAACACCATAATATTTTTCTTGAATGGTGGTATATCATATTCATATCATATAAATACGCCAGAAAACTGGCCAGCAGCTCTGTAGTAAGACCACTGGAATACAGAAATAATCAAAAAGCCTTTATTATAGATACAGACCAATAAAGAGATTTCTGTTTCATCTCGTTCTTTAGATAACCTTGATAGCTTAGTTGCAAAGGTGCAAATGGTTAATGGATCCCATGGATGAAACCTTAGCTGATAAAGAGATTATAACCTCCTGCTAAGAAAAAAGAGGAATGCAGTGATAATCAGTCGAATAAATCAACTTTTAATGTATTACTTGCTTTTCCAAATAAAAGCTCAAGGTGAGAATACAGCAATAATCATCCATCTTTATGACTCAAGACCCTGAGAAAGTCTGGTGGTCAAGATTCTGGAGAGGACATCAGTCATAGAACACGAAAGAGAATCCAACAGAAACTGTAGTAAACCAAAGGACGAGCAAGGACAAAACAAAAACGACAGATAATGTACAAGATGCAGGCACTGTTTATTGCAACATTAGTAGTAAAAATCCTTATTACCAACCAAGGGACCTGACACGGTCCGTGTTTCGGACAACTTGCCTTCCTCAGGGGTCCGTGGTAAAAAAGTTATCAAAACAAACAGCAATCAATGGAATGAACAAGTGCCGCATTGCGACACACTTCTACACTCGATATTGGAGTCTAAGTGGCACTCGTTCATTCCATTGATTGCTGTTTGTTTCGATAACTTATTTACCACGGACCCCTGAGGAAGGCAAGTTGTCCGAAACACGGACCGTGTCGGGTCCCTTGGTTGGTAATAAGGATTTATACTACTAATGTTGCAATAAACAGTGCCTGCATCTTGTACATTATCTGCCGTTTTTGTTTTGTCCTTGCGAGGACATCAGTCATGGCATTAATGGAAACTATTCAGAGTGGAGATTCCAGAGAATCTTGAAAAGCAGAAAGCACATGAAGGATGGGAAAAGCTAGAATCTTATGAACATCTTCTTATGAGGAATCTTTTTCTGTCAAAGAATCATATGGGATAGAGAGTTTTGCGATTGCACTTTGAGAGATACACGAAGGGGTGCTGAAACGTTCTCAGTCCAACCAACCAACTTCCTAAATTCTGAGCGTTATTTTGCCACTCTAGCTGAAAAGAGTGTTATCTAATTTTGTTAAGTGTCAATTTGCAGAAAAGAAATTCTCTGTTATGACATTGATTCAAAGCCATTGATTGAACCCTATCCACGTCATTCTCTATGGCTGGGCTGAGAACTTTTCAGCACCCCTTCGCAGTGTGAAGAGTTTGTCTTTGGTAATGAGAGCTGAGATTGTGATGTCATAATGCCTCATTCCACCAATAAGAGTCGGCCTTATCAGTGATGTCACAATGATTTGATTGTCCTATACTTGGCCCAACCAGCCAACTTCCTAAATTCTAAGCGTTATTTTGCCACTGTAGTTGAAAAGAGGTGTCAATTTGCAGAAAAGAAATTCTCTGTTTTGACATCGTTTCAGGGCATTGATTGAACCATATCCACGTCATTCTCTTCTAGGCTGGGCTGAGAACTTTTCAGCATCCCTTTGTAGTGTGAAAAGTTTCAGTTTCTGGGAACTAGAGCTGATACTGTGATGTCATCAATAAGAGCCAACCTCATTAGTGATGTCACAGTGGCTTAATTGTCCTATACTTGGCTCACTTTTATTACATACAAGGGGGTGCTGAAAAGTTCTCAGCCCAACCAACCAACTTCCTAAATTCTGAGCGTTATTTTGCCACTTGTAGCTGAAAAGAGTGTTATCTAATTTTGTTAAGTGTCAATCTGTAGAAAAGAAATTCTCTGTTTTGACATTGTTTCAGAGCATTGATTGAACCATATCCACGTCATTCTCTTTTTGGCTGGGCTGAGAACTTTTCAGCACCCCCTTGTAGAAAGCACAGTTGACTGATGAAAGTATAGAGATCCGTGCTTATGATTTTCTATTTTGTATGTGGGTTTGTAAATGTATATATTATCAATTTAATGTTTCCATTTTTGAAATGCTAGTCGTGGTCAATATCAGTGTTATGTGATGTGCAATCTTATACCTCACTGAATCTTCACACATGGAGTTCTAGGCAGGTTACAAGTAGCATATTGCAACACAGAAATTAAATATAGAATCATATATGTTCCAATGAGTTATACACGTTACTTGTATATTTATTTTGTTAGTTTTACATCCTGTCCTCCCCAACGAGCTCAGGACAGGTAACAAGGTTGACATACACAAAGCATAGACAAATTAATTTGTACAGTAATGTTAGATATACAGAGTCAAGTTTAGCATACAATTTGGTCTTGAAGTTAAAATATGATTATTTCCATCTTCAGTTAACAACCAGAGTGGATCTAGTTCAGCATACATTAGAATACATATGGTTTGAGGCAGTGGTCTCAAACCCTTTGCAGGGTCACATTTTGGATGTGTAGGTACTTGGAGGGCCTCAGAAAAAATAGTTAATGTCTTTATTAAAGAAATGACAATTTTGCATGAGGTAAAACTCTTTATAGTTTATAAATCTTTCCTTTTGGCTAAGTCTGAATAATAATATTGTTATTTATAGCTAAAGAGACATATGATCAAGAAACTTGTTTAATTCTACTTTTGGGATTATGATAAACATACTATGATAAATAGTACCTGGCGGGCGTGAGTTTGAGACCACTGAGTTAAGGGGAACAGTTAATCTGCTGACTGGGTTGGACGGCAGAGGGGAGAACAGGACAATCAAGCCATTGTGACATCACTGATGAGGCTGGCTCTTATTGGTGGAATGAGGCATTATGACATCACAATCTCAGCTCTGCTTCCCAAAGGCAAACAGGCTGTCAGGTTTACAGTTTAGCTAGTGGTCTCCAACTCCAACTCTTTGCAGGGCCACATTTTGGATTTGTAGGAACTTGGAGGGCCTCAGAAAAAAAAAAAGTTAATGTCTTATTAAAGAAATGACTTTATATTATATAAATCTTAACTTATGGTTAAGTCTTAATATTGTAACTGTTTTATTTTACTTTTGTGATTATGAAAAACATACTGAGGGCCTCAAAATAGTACCTGGCGGGCTGCATGTGGCCCCGGGCTGCGAGTTTGAGACCACTGGTTTGAGGGGAGTGAGTGGATTTAAGGGACAAGGTACGTATTTATGGTTTTCCTGAAGTTCAGAAGCCCTTTGAGGGATCTGATGTGAGGAGGCCGTTGATTCCAAAAACTTACTGAAGCGTGTTTGTGTTCATTAATAATCTAAGGGGTCCTTTTACTAAGGTGTACTAACCAATTTAGTGCTCGATAAATGGTAAGGTGCCTATAGAATATAATGGGCGCCACAGCATTTAGCGCATGCTAATTTTTAGCATGCAATACATCGATTAGTGCATACTAAATCAGTTAGCTCATGCTACATTAGTTAGCGCGCCTTAGTAAGAGGACCCCTAAGTGCAAACATTTACTCTAGATCAGTGTTTTTCAACCTTTTTACACCTATGGACCGGCAGAAATAAAAAACTTATTCTGTGGACCGGCGGTTGAAGAACACGGGGCTAAGTCGTGGGCCAGACCCTGCCCATCTCTACCTAATCTCCACCCCAGACCCCGCCCCCATAATAGTACTAATTGCACCTTGCACGTCCCGTGCATCATCTGGAAGACTTTCCTCTGACGTTGCACCGTCAAAGAGAAGGCTTCCGGTTCAGGCGCAAGATGTCCGTAGGAGCCACTGCCTGTGGCTTTGTGCACTGAATCAGTGAGGAAGAGGGAGCTGGCTCAAAGATAACGCCGCATCGATCGCACCGTGGACCGGCGGTTGAACAACACTGTTTTGGGCCTGATGCATGTGCTGGCCCTGTGGACCAGCAGGAAATTTCTGTGGACCGGCACTGGTCCATGGACCGGTGGTTGAAGAACACTGCTCTAGATCACAGGTGTCAAACTCAAGGCCCGCAGGCCAAATCTGGCCCGCCTGGTCGTTTTATGTGGCCTGTGGTCCGATGCCCCCAGTGTTACCTTGTGGCCGGCTCCCTCCTCCTGACAGCCGTAGGGTGCACGGAGCCGCATGTAGCGGCTCCTCGCACATCCCACACCTCATCTAGAAGCATTCCCTCTGAGATTGCGACATCAGAGAGAAGGTTTCCGGTGATCGGCTCCGTGCACACTACGGCTGTGCGGAGGAGGAAGCCAACCACAAGGTAACACTGGGGGCATTGGACTGCGGGCTGCATAAAATGGCCAGATTGGAGCCGGCCTGAAAGTTAGACACCCACTGGAGGGAGGCACAGCATGGAGGGAGGGAGCTGACAAAGGTAAGGGGAATGGTTTTATTTTCAAGTTAGTGTTTGAATTGTGTCAATTTTGAGTATTTTAATCTTTTTCTCTGGGGGTTGCAATGCATGAAGAATCTTGAATCTTAGGGTGTTTTTATCAAAATATATTAGTACTTTTAATATTTGGTCCCGTATTTGCATAGGAGTTATCTGTGTTCTGGTAGGAATGAATGTTGAGAAGCATACAGTGTGTTTTGTGCAGTTTAATTTTGTGGTTAACCATTACCATTATGTGTTAATAAGATTATATTGTGTGTGTATCTATGAAAAATGAATGGAAAAAATGGTGTTACAATTAGTACTATTATGGGGGCGGGGTTTGGGGGCGGTGATTGGGCGGGGTCTGGCCCGCGACTTAGCCTGTTTTGGATTTCAGCCCCTTAATGTGATTGAGTTTGACACCCTTGGTCTAGATCAGGGGTGTCAAAGTCCCTCCTTGAGGGCCGCAATCCAGTCGGGTTCTCAGGATTTCCCCAATGAATATGCATGAGATCTATGTGCATGCACTGCTTTCAATGCATATTCATTGGGGAAATCCTGAAAACCCGACTGGATTGCGGCCCTCAAGGAGGGACTTTGAGATCCCTGGTCTAGATCTATGATTGTTGTGACTGTGCCTAAGATATAGTCATGTTTTTGACCTATTATTTTAATGTTTTATAACAGTGGTTCTTAAACCTGACCTTAAATCTATACATGCGATGAAAGATACCACATCTAAATTCACAAGCTATTCCTTACATTTTCATTCTATAAGGTGAGCATTCATTACGGAGACTGAATGTGATTGAACTTGACGTTTCCATCATTTTAAAGTACTTTATTTCTTCTCGGCTCCAGTGAAAGGGGCAGGTATGCAACAGAGATGCATTATTGGCATCCTCATTGAACAAGAAAAATATATGTCCTGAAAGAGGCCAGAACTCTAGGGAAAGATTTGAAGGGACATGCCTATAAGTCTGGCATCAGGCAGGCACCCGTGTAAAATTTGTGATTGATGGGTCACTGCTTCTGGTTGCAGATTAGATAAACACTTCACTGCTGTTGGTCAGTTTGGAGAGGAACCTTTGGTCCCTCCTGCTTCAGTTGCTCACAGGGATTCCAACAGAGCTCGCCACGTGAAACCAGTCCTGCAAAAGGCACAGGGTAAGTCTCCCCAACTCTTTGTTTCCTTCCGACGTTCCTTAAAATGACTTTTAAGATGAAAAGGAATTAGCCACATGTGTAAAATGAAATGGCACATTTTCTCATGAAACCAAGCAGTTTTAAGGTATTATCCACAAAAACCTTTATTCTAAGAGGAAAAAGCTGAGAATCAGACTCCAAGCGAGAGAAATCTGGAAAATACTATGAACGGAATATGCTAAATTGGACTTTTTTAAACTTCTTTTTTTTTTTTGGCACACCTTGAATTTCTGCCACAAATGGTATCCCTAACTGCACTCTTGAAAAATTTGGTTTTGATTTTCTAAACCTCCCGCTTGGAACGTAGCCACTTTTCATGCTTTTTAAACCTGTACCGTATAGAGACTATATCTGCATTGTTAAGCTTTGCAAGAATTTTTCTTCCTACAGCACCGAGAACCTGATCTGTAGATTAGTTGAGGCATAAAGGTATGTCTCAGTCCAACTTCAACAGGCACCAGATTTTTCCTAATTAGATGCAGTGTTTTAGAGAATGCAGTGTGATTCCCCCGGATTAAAATTTTTCCTTCCTCACCAGAAAAGATTGAGCTGGTCCAAGCATTCAGTCTGTGGTCCTTCTCTGCGAGTCCCTGGAATGGGACTGTAATGGAAAGTATAACTAAAGTTCCTTCGGAAATGAAGCTGCATCCAAAACTTTTTTCCCCTGTCTAGCCTGAAAAGTCTGTAAATCTTTCATTCCCTGTCCTCTCATTGCTGAAGAAAAGAAATGGAAATTGTCACTGAGAAGCAATCAGGGTAATGTGGTTTGAAAGTCTTAGGCTTTGATGTAAACAATTGCAGGGGTGGGGAACAGGGCTTTGAAGAGTTTGTTGTTTGCTGTGTCTTTGTGAATCACATTACACTGTCAGGGTCGAGGTAGAACTAATTCCACAGAAAAACTAGAATTCTGTCTCATTGCTTATTTCTAACAAAAAAAAAAGCCTGCAACATGTAAATATGATATCTCAAAGAATTCCCTCTCTTTCTTAGGGCAGGATGCGCAAAGCTGCGACACCATGGTAAAAAAAAAAAAAATTCAGGAATGGGTAATGCATAGCATGACTAGCATGCAAATTATATGTAAAAGGGGGAGAAACTGTACCTGACACTTGCTCAGAAGAGTAATTGCAAACCACAGCTCCTGCCCCCCCCCCCCATCCCTCGTCAGAATTTTCTTCTGCCTCACTGCTGCTCTCTGCCGGCTCATCTTATCGCAGCAGGGGAATCCCTGAATAGCTGAGTCTGCAGGACTCCCTGAAGCCGCCTTATATGGTATTTAGGCCCCTCAAAGTGCATCCCAAGTTGTACTGGGTAGGGACATGGCCGCCATTTTGAAGAGTGGGCCCTTGAGGCAGGAAGGAGTGGGCATCCCTCCTGTCAATCTTTCAACCAAAGGTATGGAGGGTGTCGGGCTCTGCGGGAGGGGGGAGCTATCTTTGAAAGGCTCGGGGGGGGTATCGGTGAGGGGGAGGGAGGGCGGAATCGTGGGATCACTCCCTGCTCTCCCTGCTGGTTAAGCTGATCACCAACAAACCAGGCCTCAAAACAACATCCTACCCATATCAAAAACTTTATAGAGCAAATGGGTAAAAAGATGGTCAAAAAAATCATCATTCAGTAGTGTTTGTGAATATTTCCTTATAATCGCTAAAACTTGCTGCCTTCCCAACAGTTTCAAATTACCGTAATCTCTTAGAAAACTTTTATATTCTATTTTCACATAATAATCCCATCAAACACATTTCTTACAATGGAAAGTGCGCATATCATAATGTACTAGGAATCAGATCATAGGACCTCTTATGATCTAGATAGCATTTCAAGTCCACATCCTGCACCCTTGTTTCTTAATCTTGATAGGTGAAGAAGGTGGAAAAAGCTTAGTGATGCTTCTGATCTGTGACTTGCACACTTTCATCTGGAGGCTGTTATAGGGGAAAGCACCCTCTAGGGATTCAAGAAAAGGTTAGATAAGTTCCTGCTGAACCAGAACGTACGCAGGTAAGGCTAGACTCAAATGGGGCACTGGCCTTTGACCTAAGGACCACCGCATGAGTGGACTGCTGGGCACGATGGACCACTGGTCTGACCCAGCAGGGGCAATCCTTTTGTTCTTAAGTTCCACACCTTAAACCTAGACGTCAAAAGCTTGGCATTGGACTTGGTGAGATCAAGATCTCTGATCAAGTCATTGAGGTCGTTTTGGTTTGGATGGTATGGGTTTCTCTCATCAACTGCACCACCTTGTCTCCTTCACTCTCTGACTTGCTGCTCTCTTCTGAAGACAACTGCTCTCTCTCTTTTTGAGGGACAGGGTTTGGAGAGCTCAGGGCAATGTAGTACAGGGATGATGGATGAAGGAATGTCCAGATATGTGACTGCAGATACATGCTTGCCAGTTTGATGTTTGGAAGGGTCCACAATAAAGACATAGCGGTTGCTTGAGTGGTCAGTGGGTTCCTGTCAAATTCTTGGGATAGCAAATTCATGGCTCTTTTTTCCCCTCTATGCCGTTCTATAGAAGAACAAAAAACATTTGTGGCAATGAAAACATCTATGACTAATGTGTACGCTATTCTCACAATTTATTTCATATATATGTTCAAATAACTTTGAAAATTTTTAAATGCAAATATAAAAAAAAAACCATTCTAAGAAATTGTATAGCAGAAGATTCCACCATCCTAGTGAGAAACAAAATTGTCTTACTTTCCAGAGGTTTTTTGGCAGTGCTCACATGCGAAGTGAGGTGCCCAAGACTTGTCTTGATCCCGAACAGGCATGCCGAAACATGCCTTGTAGGCATTGCACATCTTAGCAGATTCTTCAGTCTTCCCTCTTGTCTTGATAAATTGGCCGCACACATAGCAGAATGCACCTACAGGATGTCTACGCCTTAGTAAAAGGGACCCTAAGTTTATTCAGCTTAGAATCAATTTGGATGTTTTACAAAAAAGGTGAATTTCAAACTATCAATGTCCTGATCACAAAAGCAAAGTTTGAGGGGAACAACAGCCATTTTCTATACATTTATAGCATAGGCAATTAAGAAAGAACACTTATTACCCAGGAACAAAAAAATTTTAAAAAAATACGCGGAAGGACATTTTCGATAGTATGTCTAAGTCTGACTTTAATGTCTCGAGAAGGGCGTCCAAAATCCAAATTCAGAAAATGTCCATTTTCAAAACCACTGCACATCCAAATTATTTTTTTGGAAATTGGCCTACTTGGCCGTTAGGACGTCTAAACTTAGGACGCCTGACTTCTTGGGGCATTTTCAACCACATAAATGCCCAAGTTCAAAATGTCCAAATCCAGACCATTTGAACATGGGAGGGGGCCAGCATTGTAACGGACTGGCCACACAGAGATGCCAACAGAGCAGTGGGATACCTTAGGGGGCACTGTTGTGAACTTCACATAAAGGGTGCCAGAAGAACATCTCCCCATAACCTCCTTATAATGTATGGTGAGCCTTCCAACCTACTCTACCTACCTGTGTACCACCCTAATAGCCCTTATGGCTGCAGCTGGCACCTATATGGAAGTATAGTAGGATTTTGGTGGACTCACACTTTCTACCATAAATGTAGTGGTTAGGGTGGCTTATGGGCCTGGGCCCTCTTTTCTATGGCTCATTGGCCCACCCACCAGGCTTCTTAAGACACCTGTGTGCTACTCTACTAGGATGCTGGTGCTGCTGTTTTAGAGAGAGGTATGTACTTTTTCGTTCAGATTTTGGGGGGGTCAGAGGGGATCAGTGACTTCTAGGGGAGTATGTGGGGTCATCGGGTCTGTTTGGTATCTTTAAGCAATTAGACACTTTTAAAACAGGTCTAACTCCGAACATCTAAGTTCTGTCCTGGACATCTTGGGAAAGGTTTAATTGTCACTGTATAACATCCAAGTCTACGCATGCCCAAAACCCGCCCGTAACTTGCCTCCAACATCCACCTTGAATTTTGGACACACAGCATCTGGGATGCCTGACAAGATATCCGGAAAGTCATTTTTGAAAATCAGTACTTGGGTGTTTTGGCGATTGGCATTCAAGTGCTGGTTTATGAAAATGAGCCCCATACAGTTATTTATCTTTATTACGAGAATTAGCCTACATGGTAGGGCATTGAACAGAATAAAATCGCCTTCAAAGCACAAAGCTCAAAATCCAAAGGGCTGCTCAGTTTTGAAAAAGAAGGAGAAAAGAAAAGAAAACAATTTTTTAAAAGGGTTAAAAAAATATGCCCTTAGTTAAGATACATTTCAGTGCTATCTTACTTTTTTAAAAGTTCCAGCACATCTGAATTTACTGCATGGAAAAGCTCTTCTGTCTGACTGCATTTCATTGTAAATCAGAAGAATGCTGAGAAATAACTTTGTTCTATATGTTCTTTATCCTATCTAACTTATCTGACGTTAGATCTAAAATCCAAATCCAATAGTTTGGTTTTAATCAAGTAGAAGCTAGAACAATAAACACATTCCTTGGTATCATGAAGGCATGTAAATATGTCATCCTACACATCCAGGCTTAGCAAATGATATAAAATTCACCCCCAAAACCCTGACAAACTACTCTCCATTTGAATTACAAAGATGGTTAGTATGTCATCCCTTAACGGCAAAATCCAGCATGGAATATTTCAGGGCGATTTCTTTTGGCTGACACTAAATTTACTGAATACTCTTCTTAATTCCTTAGGCTATGGATTTAGCCTTAATCCCAGAGACATAAATGATGCGCAGATAACATTGCAGTCACTGTCTGTAAATAACTTGAAGGTTTACAGCTCCTGCGGTCATCTCAAAGAGAAAAAAAAAAAAAAATCTGAGTAGTTAATAACGTCTCAAATGGCATTAGAAGGTAGGCCCTGAGATTTGTGGAAGCAGATTTGCAACCAGGAAGCAAGTACAGGGTCTGAGCTAGGAGATAAAGTGGTCTCTTCTTGGGTCTTTGCTTGAGATTGAGAAAGGATGACAAATGGGGAGAAATTTGATTACAGGGTACCTGGTAGGAACCTATTTCATAGAGAAATGTAGGGCCACAAAAGAATTGCCCCCCGTTTGGTCAGACCACTGGTCCATCGTGCCCAGCAGTCCGCTCATGTGGCGGCCCTTAGGTCAAAGACCAGTGCCCTGAGTCTAGCCTTACCTGCGTACGTTCTGGTTCAGCAGGAACTAGTCTAACTTTGTCTTGAATCCCTGGAGGGTGTTTTCCCCTATAACAACCTCCAGATCTGACCTGGGGAACTGCCAGCCGGTCGGGTTTTCAGGATATCCACAACAAATATTCATCTTAAGACTAACAGTTTAACATTAAAATATTGTATTCAACTATTGGTTTACCACCTTGTTACAGAAAACACTTTCACAATCATTATAAAATTACTTAAATAATCATATACAGTACACAAAATTGCACAAGCGAGACCAAACATAGTTTAATACAATACAGTAAAACCTTGGATTGCAAGTAACTTGGTATGCAAGTGTTTTGCAAGATAAGCAAAACGTTTGATTAAATTTTAACTTGATAAACAAGCAAGGCCTTGCAATACAAGTACATATAGTATACACACATCACAACTGAGCCGATGGTTCTTCTCTCTCTGACGCTGCAAGAGTGTAGTGACTGTTCTAAACAAGCAAAAGTCTTGCAATACGAGTACATACAGTATACACGCGTCACATCATCACAACTGAGCCAACGGTTCTTTGCACTCTGGCGCTGTAAGAGTGCGGTGACTGTTCTAAACGAGCAATACAAGTACATACAGTATTTTGTATGAAAGTTTTTGGGTTGTGGAACGAATCGTCTGAGTTTCCATTATTTCCTATGGGGACATTTGCTTTGATATACGAGCGCTTTGGATTACGAGCATGCTTCTGGAACGAATTATGCTCGCAAACCAAGATACTACTGTATTGAATATTAAACTGTTAGTCTTGAGTATAATAGCTTCCCTGTGGAATTAGAGGTTAGTAATTGAAGCTTTAGATGGATACAGGTATCCCATTTCGTAATGAGGAGTTGGTGAACCGACAAATATTCATGAGAGAGATTTGTATACAGTGGAAGGGTAGGGTTGCCAGATTTCCACTATGAAAAAAAGAGGACACCTGGCCCCACACCATTCTGCCTCCAGCTCCGGCCCACTCTGTCCCCACCTCCACCTCCACCTTCACACAAACCTCCCCGAGCTTGGGACTGCATCTGCACATGTGCAGCCATCTGCGTGATGACATCACACGTCAACAGCCGGGCATGCACAGATGTCCTCCAGGCACTGCCCTGAGGTCGGGGACTTCCAAAACCCAGACAAACTGCTGGGTTTTGGAAATCCTTCTGGGCACCCAGACAATCCTCTAAAAAGAGCACATGTCCGGGTTTCCCCGGACATTGGGTTAACCATATGGAAGAGATGGAAATTTTGGGGGGGGGGGACGACTCATAAATTCTTTAGCATGCAATAGAAAAGGGATGTGGTATAAATTTTATAATATTCTATAATATTGATGAGTATAATATAATATCATTACTGTTATAGGTTAAGAAGGGATTTAAAATTTTTATTGTAATATTTCTGATGTTAATAGTGTATTTTCATATAGTTTTTTTTTTTCGATTTTTCAAATGTATACATTGTCAAGTTCAAAATATCAATAAAGAAATAAAAAAAAAGAAAAGAAAAGGGGTGTGGCCATTAGAGGGGCATCAGTGGACCAGGGGTGTTCAGTAAAGATGTACGCATTATTATTGAATTTGGGAGATCCATGCCTAATTTAGGTGCAGGGATTTATGCCAAGGTTTGGTTAGAATAATTCTCGCACCTAAAAGTTGGGCATGGATCCTGGCGCTATGTATTCTATAAACGGAGCCCAACTCAAAGCATCATTTTTTCAACTAACGCTCAGCACACATTTTGGGGCTCCCGAACTCGGGCTTCATTTAGTCCCTGACTCTGAACGTGTGCTTAAACGAATATCCAAACAGTCCAAATGTTGAAATTAATTGTATCCACTTGATTTAGGCTCTCAGCTTTGCGAACGATGCTAAATTAGAAGCGCACTTAGGCCCTAATTTAAAAATGGTGCCTAACCTCTAGGTGCTTTTGATCGCGATTGTCGATCATCTGCCATGTGCCGTTTACAAAACTGTGCCTAAGCAGTCTTTTTTTTTTTTTTTTTTTTTGAATATATGTTTATTAAAGGAACAAAGCATAAGAGAAATTTACAGCAATCAAGCCGAGAGCACTACAAAAAGGAAAAAAGCAACAGTACAAATGAACAAGGCCATCAGGCAAAAAGACAATCAGGTCAAACACAAAGATCTCCCATGCAGAGTCCAGTTTTTACAAAAACACAGAGGTACAGAAGGCCCCCCTCCCATACCCCATCTCCCCAATGCCCACCTCCCACATCCCCCCCAACCCCTCCCCCTGCATCCTAGGAAATGACCCACATCAGAAAGATCTCCAACAGTCCAGATAAGCCACCGTTTGCCATCTAGTGGCACCCCTCTTGCGCTGGCGCTCCCAATTGGCCATCTGGGATATAGAAGCCTGCCACTGCTGGATCGTAGGCCGCACCTCCCCCACCCAAGTTTGCAAGATAAGCTTTTTGGTAAGCCCCAGAGCGATCAGGACAAAGCGTCGCGAGGGCTCGGCAATGCCAGCCTCAACTAGGGGTCCCGTGACACCAAGCAGCAGAGTCCTATAAGACCATTCCAAAGACTGTCCCAAAACCTCCTCTACCGCCCTAAGCACCTGTACCCACAATGAACCCACAAAAGAGCATTCCAAAAAATGATGCAGTGCCAACGTACCCCTGAAAGCCGGACAGCGTGGGCAAAAAGCATCTGGCCACAGGCCCATTGCACACCCTTTACTACGGGTAATGTAAGCCCGATGCAATAACTTAAGATGAATTTCTTGCAAAGGCACATTAGGGGCAGCCCCAGCACCCTCCTCAAAGCACAAAGTCAGGTCATCAACGGTGACTTCCTCACCCAATTCAGAGCTCCAGGCCTCAGCCAGGGACGTCAAGAACCCTGTAGGCCTCCAGGACCTCCCCAATTTATACCAGTCCGATAATGTGTTAAACTCTAGAGAGAGGGAAAGGAAAGCCCGATCCAACGGGGAAAAGACAGGCACCTGCCCAGACCTCGATCGAAGTGAGAACCAGTAACTTCGAAGTTGCAAGTAGGCCAATATGGATCCCGCATTCCAAGGCCATGAAGTTTGGCAAGTCTGAAAACTAGGAAACAACCCCGACCCCAATTCAGTGACTTGGCCCACAAACCGACACCCGGTTTTGCTGGCCCTCACAAAGAAGGCATGAGCACCAGCGGGAAAGTTAGGATTAGCTACAAACTCCACAAAGGGAGAGGGGCCAAACGAACCCCCCCACTTCCCTACGCCACCAGCACCACGCACTTCGCAAGGGTCGAAGCAGAGAAACACAAGCCCCAGCTCCTTTCCACAAAACATTAAACACCGATGCCGGAGCTGCCAGCTCTTTCCAGAACCCGGGTGGGGGTGCCTAAGCAGTCTTAAGCGCTGGTAGGTGTTGAAACCTTAGGCGCATTCCCATTTATACCAGGGGTTTCTTGGCCTAAATGAGTTTGCCTAAGTCAAATAAACAAGAGCAGAAAGAGTTGGGTCTTCAAACTTTAATAGCCACCAAAAGTGCAATTCAAATCAATGAGTCAATCAGTCATAAAAACATCCGACAAGTCATAGGACTCGACACGCAACGTGTTTCGGCTAAAACGCCTGCATCAGGAGTCCTGTTCAGAAACACCTAAGCATGGATCTATGCGGTCGATGTTTCTCCAAATCCTCCAGCATTAGCAACCGTGACCCGCAGGGTTGCAAGACAAAAGCGCGAAGACAATTGAGCGCAAGACATTTGAGCGCAATGACAATCGAGCGCAAGACAATTGCACGAATCTTCACATTCAGTTATCTTGCGCTCACTTGTCTTCGCGCTTTTGTTGTGCGCGCATTTGACTATGAACCGTCCCGCAGCTATTCAATTATCAACACTGATTAAGCGTAATTGAATAATTAAGTTAGGCACCTAACTTTAGGCATCGTTTATATAATAAGGGCCTTAATGCAGACTCTGGACTGAACTCTTCAAATTTCATAGTCACTATGTCAAGGGAAAGAAACATTTGAAATGAATATGTCCCAGGTGGTTTCCAGTGGGGAGATTTTATAAGTACTGTGATTAAAGGACTTGATCATGGTTTATTCTACAGCTGGAGGCTCAGACGGACCTCACAGCAGCAATTTCTCTGGTTGAACAATAATTTTAGGACATGCCACAGTGAGCCACGGTAAATGCATTGGCAGATAACATAGATGATCGAACCATGTCTTATCGTCTGGTATGTGTCTGCCCTGTGCGGCAACATTTGAACAGTTGCTGGCCACACCCCCAAAGTTACTGCATAAACTTTGCACTTAGCATGTGCTAATTGTTGCACTTAATAGACAGAAAATGTAAGAACTTACCCGCACTTTAGTAAAAGGTCCCCAAATGTTTTCGTTACTCATCTTCTTATAAATTACTTGGAACTTTAAGTACTGGGTTCTCAAGATTTTGGGTAGCATATTAGTCAAACTATAGCACAAACATAGAAAGACGGAGAAAAAAAGAATTTTACTTTGTTGATTCAAATATTTTAGTTTTTAGAATGAGATCTGCCAGAGTCCGGTGGTTGAGGCTCAGGAGAAAAGCCTCATTCATTAGCCTCAAATCTCAAGTTTAATAATGGTAAATCTCCAGTTGTGGGATGGGCCACCCTTGACATCTTAGTACTCATAGCTCGGAGGTTTAAGTTCCAACTATGTAGACCAGGGATCTCAAAGTCCCTCCTTGAGGGTCGCAATCCAGTTGGGTTTTCAGGATTTTCACCAATGAATATGCATTGAAAGCAGTGCATACACATAGATCTCATGCATATTCATTGGGGAAATCCTGAAAACCCGACTGGATTGAGGCCCTCAAGGAGGGACTTTGAGACCCCTGATGTAGACTGATTTTTTTTTTAAGAGCTTATACGGAACTAGGCCTACTCATCCAAAGGATCTATTCACGTCATACAAACCCAATCCATTTACTTCATTCATCTGTGATGAATTTATAAGAATTGTCATGCTGGGTCAGACCGGCCTAGTATCCTGTTTCCAACAGTGGCCGACCTAGTATACGTGGCAGGATCCCAAAAAATAGATAGATTCCAGGTTGTCCTAAGCAATGCATATTGCCATGTATGTGTGTGTGTTTAGAAAGCCTGTTTATTAATCTACACAGCTCAGGGACAAGGAGAAAGATGGCACTCATAAAAGCCATGAATTAAACAATAAACCGTTTTACATAGAAAAAGTTTTGCTTTAAGAGGATATACTAAGCCCATGCAGACCTAAGTGGGGATTAATGCAGAGGCCAAATGCAAAAGTTCTGTTTTTAATGATATCTTCATCCCACTGGACACATTTCAGTCCTTTGAAAATCTGAGCTATTTCCTTACAAATCATAGGGGGTAAGGAGGGAATTAGCTATGTCATAGACACACAGGGTACTTGGCTGCTCATATTACAACACAGAATCTGGGCAGTTCCCAGGATGGGGGCTGGAACAGAAAACCTTGCAAGAGCCTTCCAGCACTTGGGAAGGGAACATTAGCACAGTTAACATCAGTGGAGAAAGAAGGCTGCCGGAAGACGTTCACATCAGTATTCACAGGTTAGCCAAGGTTATTTTATCATGGTGCTTTTGTAGTGGTCAGGCGATGGACTAATCAAGCCTCATGAGACAGAGTTGGACCCCTACGCTCCTTTAGGTGGAGTTGAGCTGAAATCTTAACTTCTTTGTTACAGAAGTTGCAGTTGGGTTGTTATATGCCAGTTTTAAGACAGCCTCAAATCTTTCCTTCACAAATGTGTTCAGGTGGCTCTTGCCACCCATTTTAAAGTGTGTTCAGGCTTTGTTTGGGATAGGTTGGGAAACAGATGTGCAGCACTGCAAGGTGTGTCTTTCGTAAGCAACTTGTAGACTTGTTGAATCCACACTGCTTAGAAGCAAAAGCAATGCTTCTACTTGAAGTGCATGTCTGTCCTAAGGAATGCTATTTTTGCTTAACTTTGCTGATTTTCTAGTTGTTCCCTCCTGGACCTGCCAGACAGACTCCTCCTTCATTCTTGGCACGAAAATGAGCCACACATGCTCTTTCCCAAAAGCGAGTGCTCCTTGCTCTAAAACTCTAAACCTGAGCTTCCCAAATCTGTCCTGGGGAGCCTGCAGCCAGCTGATGTTTCAGCAATAATGAACCGAATGAGCATTAATGAAGTCGCATCCTCCGGTGCATGGCCCAGGCACTGAGCCAGCCTCATTGCTTGTAATTTTCAGAGATATTTACCTGGATAAAATGACTTGACTGTGGCTAAAAAAAAAAATAAAAAATGTGCAGGCTCCACAAAGCATTAATATTTTAGCTGTGCGAAAGAGATGTGGTGTTATGAGTGGAAGGGGAGAAAAAATGTATGTACAAATGATTTCCAATTTTGTGCGCCCCCCCCCCCCCCCCCAGCTACATATAGAAATAATAGGAACTGTGGGGGATTCATTTTATTCAGTAAATCTGTCTTTGCATGTAAACAGGAGCTAGAAAAGAGCCCTGTGTGACATGTCCCCTAGCGCTCCCACTACATCACAGTGAAGCAGGGAGGGCAATGGACAGAGCCCAGGTTCGGTTTTCCTGCCTCCTTTGCCATCCTGTACGGCTGCAAGCCCCTCGCCACATCCGCGCGCGTAAACTAGAGTCTTATGTGGAGACCGAGAGACTTATCCGGACAAAGCTGCGCATCGAGCTCGCAAAGCAGTTGGGCTCTTCATTAACGAAACCCCAGAATCCATTGCGCTAGCAGCTCAGTGGCGCTGGGGGACTTCGCAAATGTAGCAAGGTTGAAGGAGGACACTTTGAACGCAAGTTACGAATTAAGAAAAAAAAATATTAGACAAATATTTAAAAAAATTGCAAAGTATTTTGGAAACTATGTAAGCAGTCCTGTGTCTTTTAGATACCAGGTATAATTACATAGTAACATAGTAGATGACGGCAGATAAAGACCCGAATGGTCCATTCAGTCTGCCCAACCTGATTCAATTTAAATTTTTTTTTTTTTTTTTCTTCTTAGCTATTTCTGGGCGAGAATCTAAAGCTTTACCCGGTACTGTGCTTGGGTTCCAACTGCCGAAATCTCTGAGCATTATTTTGCCACTGTGGCTGCAAAGAGTGCTAGCTTATTTCATTGTGCTAATCTGCAGAAATGAAATTCTGTTTTGACATTGTTTCAGATCATTGATTGAATCATATCCATGTCATTCTCTTCTTGGTTGGGCTGAGAACCTTTCAGCACCCCCTTGGAGTGTGAAGAGCTTCAATCTCTGGTAACCAGAGCTGACATTGTGATGTCATAATGCCTCATTCCACCAATAAGAGCCAGCCTCATCAGTGATGTCACAAGGGCTTGATTGTCCTAGACTTGGCTCCCTTTTATTACATACTAGGGAGTGCTGAAAAGTTCCTAAATTCTGAGTGTTATTTTGCCACTGTAGCTGAAGAGTGCTATCTTATTTCGTTGCGTGCCAATTTGCGGAACCAAAATTCTGTGTTTTGACATTGTTTCAGATCATTGAGTGCACCATATCCACATCGTTTTCTTCTTGGTTGGGCTGAGAACTTTTCAGCACTCCATTGTATTTGTTTTAAAAGTATTCCCATGCAATTTCTTTGACTGCTCTCTAGCCCTTGCAATTTTTGGAAAGAGTTAACACTTTTACTTGTTCTACACCACTCAGGATTTTGTAGACCTCAATCATATATCTCCCCTCAGCCTTTTCTTCTTCAAGCCTCTTTAGCTTTTCCTCATATGCGAGGAGTTCCAACCCCTTTTATCATTTTTGGTTGTTCTTCTGTGAATCTTTTTTTAATTCTGCTATTTATTTTTTGAGATATCGGACCAGAAATGAACACAATACTCAAGTTTAAAAAAAACAAAAGACTAACAATGGGATTTGAACTCTGGCTGTTCCCTTCCCTCTCCCCCCCCCCCCCCCCTTGTTCTTGGTCTACTGTTCTAAATCACAAGACAAGTGTTTCTCAAGTCGGTCCTGGAGCACCCCCTTGCCAGTCAGGTTTTCAGGATATCCTCAATGAATATGCATAAACTTGACTTGCATGCACTGGCTCCATTATATACAAATTTCTTTCATGCATATTCATTGTGGATATCCTGAAAGCCCGACTGGCAAGGGGGTACTCCAGGACCGAGTTGAGAAACATTGTACCAGACCAGGGGTAGGCAATTCCGGTCCTTGAGAGCCGGAGCCAGGTGAGGTTTTCAGGATATCCACAATAAATATGCATGGGGATAGATTTGCATCTCAAGGAGGCTGTGCATGCAAATCCATCTCATACATATTCATGGTGGAGATTCTGAAAACCTGACCTGGCTCTGGCTCTCGAGGACCAGAATTGCCTATCCCCGCACTAGACTACTCCTCCACTTCTGTACATATACGTAAAAATTATGTTCATAATTTTATTTGAGAGAAAAAACCCTACACATATAGCAGATTCAAATTTGAGTGCGCACGTTCTCTAGTCCATCTTTGCCCGTTTAGCGCTGCACTGGCACTGAATGTTGGCGGGCGCCTGCATAGCTTTCCAGTTAAATGCTCGTACCCAGGCATGATCCTGGCATTGGATACCTAGGTTAGGTTCAGTCCACTGTGGTCAGTAGCTTTAAAACCACTGACTGCCATGGGGGCTGAATATCAGGCGGTTAGTTAGTAGAAAATCTTTTGGCATGACTTTGTAAAGGAGAATACCAGAAAATATCAATATATTAGGCTCCGTACTTCCTCTGCCTGCACGAGATAGCTGCTGTGAACTCCTGAGATGTCAAATACTGTCCATATTAGCATTGTTCCCTTTCATCTAGAGCAGATGGTGCATTGAACAGGTTTTGCTCGGAACCAGAGGTTTATACCTTTTACTGATTGGATGCAGCTGTGTGTAAGAGATCAGTTTTGTGTAACTGGCATCCATTTGAACAATTAGAAATCAATTCAAAAGGGAATAGAGATTTTGCAAATGTTGTGTCAGCCTCCTTCTGTGTACGAGTAGGTGATTTGCAAACGTGCGAAAGATTGGCCAATTAAAAATGTGCGAGGAATGAAGGCTTAGATTCCCAAAGCGTAGTGTTCCCTCTAAGCTGAGCAGGTGT
Source organism: Geotrypetes seraphini (assembly GCF_902459505.1). Classification (NCBI taxonomy): domain Eukaryota; kingdom Metazoa; phylum Chordata; class Amphibia; order Gymnophiona; family Dermophiidae; genus Geotrypetes; species Geotrypetes seraphini. Next base: position 10,079,746 of record NC_047100.1, read on the forward strand.
CCTCCAGCTGCATTGCTACCACTAGGGGGTGGAATATTTTCAGTCGCTAAGGACAGGTATGTTCCCTGGAGTCCTGCAGAACTTGCCTGTCCCTCACAATTGAAAAATGTGACAGTAAAACAGCACCCTCTATTGGTGAGACTGTGGGTGGAGGACTCCTGCTCAGCTTAGAGGGAACAGTTCATAAGTAGTCAACTGGGTGATTCCCAGAACTGCCACTAAGCTAGGGAAAGATATCCACACTGAATATGCATCAAAGGAGTGTGTGTCCTGTCTTAGTAAAAAAGTGTTCAGAAAGCTACAAACCACTTCTTCAAACCATTCTTCACAGTCTGTATATATAATTGTTCCTGGAACTAGATTTTAAATCAAGTCCCACCATGCTATTGTCTTCCAAGTAAAAAGCAATTGGCCTAGTGCAGGGGTAGGCAATTCCGGTCCTCGAGAGCCAGAGCCAGGTCAGGTTTTCAGGATCTCCACCATGATTATGTATGAGATGGATTTGCATGCACTGCCTCCTTGAGATGCAAATCTATCTCATGCATATTTATTGTGGAGATCCTGAAAACCTGACCTGGCTCCGGCTCTCGAGGACCGGAATTGCCTACCCCTGGCCTAGTGAATAGAGCAGACATGGGCACTGAAACAATGCGTGCAAATAGATCTCACACATATTCATTGTGGAAATTCTGAAAACCCTCGAGGGCCAGAATCCAATCGGGTTTTCAGAATTTCCACAATGAATATGTGTGAGATCTATTTGCACGCATTGCTTCAGTGCATATTCATTGGGGAAATCCTGAAAACCTGATTGGATTCTGGCCCTCGAGGACTGGAGTTGCCCATGTCTTGGTTAGAGCTACAGCCTCAGCACCCTGAGGTTGTGGGTTCAAATCACATGCTGCTCCTTGTGACCCTGGGCACAGTGGTGTAGTAATGGGGGGGGGGGGTGTCGGTCTATTCCGGGTGCCATCTTGGTGGAGGTTCCGGAACCCTTCCTCCTCTCCGCTGCCCCCGCGCCTTCCCCGCTCCCCCACTACTGCGCCTGTCCCTTCCCTGAAACCTCTTTAACATTCATGCTGCAAGCAGCAACCCCAACCTGCTGCTCGCGCCAGCGTCGGCTCTTCCTCGGACATCGCTTTCTGGACCCGCGCCTAGGAAATGATGTCGGAGGCAGAGCCAACGCTGGTGCGAGCAGCAGTTTGGGTTTGCTGCTCGCGTTGCAAATATTACGCAGGTACGGGGGAGGGGAGGGGTGCACCTGCATGGCAGAAGGGGGCGGGGAAGGAGCAGATGGGGTTGGGGAGCAGAGTGCGAAGGAGGGGCACCACCGGGCCGGGCGCCTCTCACCCTCACTCCACCACTGGCTGGGCAAGTCACTCAATCTTCCATTGCTCTGGGTTCATTAGATAGATTATGAGCCCACTGGGACAGATAGAGAAAACGCTTAAATCGGTGGTTCCCAACCCTGTCCTGGAGGACCACCAGCCAGTCAGGTTTTCAGGATAGCCCTAATGAATATGGATTTGCATGCCTGTCACCTTCATTATATGCCAATCTCTCTCATGCATATTCATTAGGGTTATCCCAAAAACCCGACTGGCTGGTAGCCTGACTTCATCCATTTATTCTCTGTTTTGGCTGGATTTGCCTTCAATCAGTGCTGCTACTAACGTCATTTCACCTCTCTTAAACATTTATGTACTTTCTCCATAGCTAACACGCAATCTATCCCCACTTCAGCTAATTAATGCAAATCATCTGCATGTGCATGGCATAACAATCCCCTACTTTTCATTTATCTTAATCAAGGGAATTAAATAACCTAGAAGGATACATAGGGAGAGGTAGGAAAAAGGAGGTATTGATGCCCCTGTATAAGACTCTGGTGAGACCTCATTTGGAATATTGTGTACAATTCTGGAGACCACACCTTCAATAAGATATAAAAAGGATGGAGTCGGTCCAGAGGAAGGCTACTAAAATGGTGTGTGGTCTTTGTGATAAGGCGTATGGGGCCAGACTTAAAGATCTGAATACTTTGGAGGAAAGGCGGGAGAGAGGAAATATGATAGAGATGTTTAAATACCTAAATAATGTAAATGCGCATGAGTCGACTCGAGTCTCTTTCATTTGAAAGGAAACACTGCAGTGAGAAAGCATAGGATGAAGTTAAGAGATGATAGGCTCCGGAGTAATCAAAGGAAATACTTTTTTACAGAAAGGGTGGTAGATGCGTGGAAATGTCTCCCGGAAGAGGTGGTAGAGACAGAGACTGTGTCTGAATTCAAGAGGGCCTGGGATAGGCATGTGGGATCTCTCAGAGAGAGAAAGAGATAATGGTTACTGCGGATGGGCAGACTAGATGGGCCTTCTGGCCTTTATCTGCCATCATGCTTCTATGTAAAGTGTGGGAGAAAACACATAATCCCGTGGATCCTCCATACCCTCCTTTGAACTTGTGTCTTTCCACTATAACTGCATTTTTTAAAAGAGAAAATTAAGCTAAAAACTGGACATCTATTTCAACCTTCTCCAGGTGCTTTTAAAGCAGGTTATGGTCAACTGTGTCATATCCAAAATGATTAGAAGATAGAGGACGAATGGATAGAAGAGGAAGCAGCAATATAGAAGGAAAAAGCGAGAAAGGAGGAGAAGAATCGATGTAGTAGAGTGACAGATAAAGAAAAATGACGGCGTGGGGCAATCAAAAGTTTGATAGATTAGGAGATAGGTAGAAAAAAAGACAGACGTGAGAGAATGGGTGACATTGCCTTTTTTGCTTGCTTACCCCTTCTCACTTTGGGGTCCCTCCCATTATACACAAAGGAACTGATTGTAGAAACAGTGCCTAAATCAGCTGGTGCCTAAAATAAATGGTGCTGGCCGCGTGTCAATCACATTTAGACAACCAAGTCTCCAATCTATTGACAACAACCCCAGACTACAAGATGTTCAGAAAGGAAATAAAAACTATACTCTTCAAGAAATCCCTTAATAAAGCTTAATACCTTGATAAAGCTTAACCCCCCTCTTACCAACCCCTCCCTAACCCCAGATCCTACTTTTCCCTCTCTTGGAAACCTTCTCTGATCTAACGTTGTAACCCTTCTTCCATAACTCTTTTTGTAATCCGCTTTGAACCGAAAGGTAATGGCGGAATAGAAATCTGTAATGTAATGTAATTTAGGCACAGTTTACAGAATCCTGGCTAGTGGCACCTCTGTAAAAACTTAGGCGCCTGAAATGTAGATGAGGGTTTTAAAGGCCAACGTTTCAGGCGCTTAAGTTTTTGGAGAGTCGTGCTTAGTGCTAAGTCATGCTCCGACCATCGAAACGCCCACTTAGGCATTAGGAACCGCTAAGCACCATACAATAGGTGCCTATTGCACAATTAAAAATTTTTAAAAACAATTATTGAGACTGCTTTTTAATATATTCATAAATGATCTAGAAACAGGAACGAAGTGTGAGATAATAAAATTTGCGGACGACACCAAACTATTTAATGGAGCTCGGACGAAGGAGGAATGCGAAGAATTGCAAAGGGACTTGGACAAACTAGGGGAATGGGCAGAGAGATTGCAGATGACGTTCAATGTTGAGAAGTGTAAAGGATTGCATGTGGGAAGCAGAAACCCGAGGTACAATTATACAATGGGAGGGATGTTATTGACTGAGAGTACCCAAGAAAGGGACTTGGGGGTAATGGTGGACATGACAATGAAGCCGACGGCACAGTGCGCAGCGGCCGCTAAGAGAGCGAATAGAATGCTTGGTATAATCAAAAAGGGTATTACAGCCAGAACGAAAGAAGTTATCCTGCCACTGTACCGGGCAATGGTGCGTCCGCATCTTGAATACTGCGTCCAGTATTGGTCACTGTACCTTAAGAAGGATATGGCGTTACTCGAGAGAGTTCAGAGGAGAGCGACAAGACTGATTAAGGGGATGGAAAGCCTTTCATACGCTGAGAGATTGGAGAACCTGGGTCTCTTTTCCCTGGAGAAGAGGAGACTTAGAGGGGATATGATAGAGACTTACAAAATCATGAAGGGCATAGAGAGAGTAGAGAGGGACAGATTCTTCAAACTTTTAGAAAATAAAAAAACAAGAGGGCATTCGGAAAAGTTGAAAGGGGACAGATTCAAAACGAATGCTAGGAAGTTCTTTTTTACCCAACGTGTGGTGGACACCTGGAATGCGCTTCCAGAGGACGTTATAGGGCAGAGTACAGTACTGGGGTTCAAGAAAGGATTGGACAAGTTCCTGTTGGAAAAGGGGATAGAGGGGTATAGATAGAGGATTACTGCACAGGTCCTGGACCTGTTGGGCCGCCCCGTGAGCGGACTGCTGGGCGCGATGGACCTCAGGTCTGACCCAGCGGAGGCATTGCTTATGTTCTTATGTTCTTATTCTAATCTAATCCTTAATCTTATATACTGGGTCATTCCCCATAATCTTAAAGATCAGTGATAAACAATAGAAGAAGAGGAGGAATCAGTAGATATCAACATACAATTATCAGCTGAAGAATTCTATCAATATCTGAAAGGTATTTTGTAACCAAGTACGTTTTCAGGGTTTTTCTAAAACGAGTCAGCGAAGCAAGAGTTCTAATATCAGAAAGAAGATCATTCCAGATCTTTACCGTTGTAAAAACCAAAGAATGTGAATGCCTAAAGTTTGAATCCCTGTAACAGAGGGAAGTAATAGTCTGAATTTATGTATATACCTCGTAGATTGAAAACGATAAGAGTTAAAAGAAAGAGGAAATAATGGGGGAAAAATCCCATATAAACTCTTAAAAATAACATTTGCACATTTAAACTGAACCCTCCAATATATCGGAAGCCAAAGCAGTACCCTCAACGGTGGAGTAACATGATCGTATTTGTTTTTCCCCAAAATTATTTTGGCCGCCATATTCTGAATAAGTTGTAATCTCTTCAAATTACATTTACTTAAGCCAATGTAAAGGGAATTGGCAAAGTCTAGATAAGCCAATATTATAGCCTGAACCAATATCGTAAGGGTATTTTGCCAATTAAGTAAAGCACCTAAGGTTCTTTATAGAATCAGCCCCAAAATGTTTGCCCTTTTCTTGGCCTAAGGCGAGTTTTAAGAACTGGGGAAGGATTTACGCTCCCAGTTGTGAAAGTCAAGCAATGCCTTAAAACACAGGTGTTAGTCGGTCCTCGAGGGCCGCAATCCAGTTGAGTTTTCAGGATTTCCCCAATGAATATGCATGAGATGGATTAGCATACAATGAAAGCAGTGCATGCAAATAGATCTCGAGGACTGACTTTGACACCCTTGCCTTAAAACATTGATTATAAGAGCACAATAATTGACCAATAGAGCTAATTTAGATAGCTCCACTCCAAATGATGCAGAGATTCCTGGAGGTAAAACTGATTTGACAAATTTTGGGGAACATTCCCTTGAGGCGGTAACAGAACGGACTACTCTTTTGAATTTGATAGAGACTTAATACTGAAATCTTATTTCTGAAATATTAATGCTCAATTTATGGTCTCCACGATACGTATATTTCCAGATGTTTCACAAGGGAGACAACGGAGAAGAAGGGACTTCTTAGCCTATAGACCAAGAGTCATTTCTCTGGGCGCTACATTTGTGTTGAAATTTCCGGCAAAGTGTTGTGTTACACGGGCTGGAAACATTTTTATTTTCTTTGAGCCTAAACAACTGTTGGAATTTAATGCAGCTAGAGAAGGTGGGGAGCTCATAATAAGTTCTATTCCTAAAGAATAAAGTGAACTGGCTGCCGGCTGAATCTTCTTAGAATGCTCTCACGGTACGGTTGTGCGCTGCCCGACTCGTGATCGCGTTTAAGGATATTTTATTCTTGTCATTTTTTCTCTTTTTTAACTCCATATTATTTGTGGACTAAATAATATGTTTTTCTGATATGGGGGGGTCTTTCCCCCCCCCCCTTATATAATACTTATTTAACTTTGTGAATCAATATTCAAGTATGTTGATTATGCTTGTTTTGATTAATGGAAAAAATTATTGATAAAGAATTAAAACAAACATTGATTATTTCTTTAAAGCCTAAATTCTACCAATAAACCAGCGGAAAGAATCTTTGGGGAAAAAAGCCATACCAACGGCAGGCCAGGTCATACAGGTCATCAACTATTTTGGATTTACAGTACTACAATCATAAGAACATAAGAAGTTGCCTCCGCTGGGTCAGACCAGAGGTCCATCGCGCCCAGCATTCCACACCTGCGGCGGCCCATCAAGTCCATGACCTGTCAGTAGTCCCTGAACTCATCCTATAACCTATCACTACTTCTATCTGTACCCCTCAATCCCCTTATCCTTCAGGAATTTATCCAAACCCACTTTGAATCCCTGTATTGTGTCCTGTTCAATCACAGCCTCCGGGAGTGCGTTCCATGTGTCCACCACTCTCTGGGTGAAGAAGAACTTCCTGGCATTAGTTCTAAACCTGTCCCCTTTCAGTTTCTCTGAGTGCCCCCTCGTGCTTGTTGTTCCCCACAGTCTGAAGAATCTATCCCTATCTACCTTATCTATGCCTTTCAGGATCTTAAAAGTTTCTATCATGTCTCCTCTAAGTCTCCGCCTTTCCAGGGAGAACAGCCCCAGCTTTTCTAGCCTGTCGGCATATGATAAGTTTTCCATACCTCTTATCATTTTCGTCGCTCTTCTCTGGACCCCCCTCAAGTATTGCCATGTCCTTCTTGAGGTACGGCGACCAATACTGGACACAGTACTCCAGATGCGGGCGTACCAATGTAGAAAAAGCAGAAAGTTGAGTATCAGTTCCCTTCTGCTTGATTCTTTTAAATTGTACCACTTTTTATTACAGTTTTTATTGCAGACATAGGTATATTTTCATTGGCATATGTTTCGATATCCCTTTACCCTTCCAGTGTTATGCTGCTCTGTATATTTCATTGGAAAAAAGCGAGTGCATGCTGTTTTGGGAGGGTATAGTGCAGACTGATGGCTCCCAGTTGTAGAATGCACAGATGTGCTTTCTGCCAAGGTACGTGAGAACATAAGCACTGCCATACCTGAGAGGACTGAAGATCCATCAAGCCCACTATCCTGTTTCCAACAGTGGCCAATCCAGGTGACAAGTACCTGGCAAGATCCCCAAAGAGTAGAACAAACTGTGTCCTTGAAATAAGCAGTGGATTTTCCACAAGTCCATCCTAATAATGGCTAATGCACTTTTCTTTTATGAAATTAAACCTTTGCTAAACAAACTGCTTTTACCACATTCTCTGTCAACAAATTTCATTGAGTTAAGAAATATTTTCTGCAGTTTGCTTTAAATTTATTACTTAGTAGCATCATTGCATATCCCCTGGTCCTGGACTCCTAGTATTTTTGGAAAGGGTAAGCATGCTATTTACATCTGTGATGTACTCTGCATCTCATAAGGAAGTGAAGAGAATGCAGAGTATACCTTCGGGGTGAATCAGTATTTCTCTTCATCTTTACTTCTATATTAGCATTCATGGACTTCTGCCGACAGTTTTCCGTGACTTCGGAATAAATATATAAGGGAGGAATGCTTGTGAATAGCCTCGGCCCTTTGGGATAGGTGATTAATCAAACTGAAACAATAAAATAAATATATCAACTAAATGTTTCTAATTTTCTTTGGCTTTTTCATTTTACGCATTGATTAGATAGAATGGGTGAGGTAAGTGCTTTTGAAGCCTTGGAAATAGTGACATACAGACTGCAGATTAGGAATGGGTAAACATTCGCCTTGCCATAGTTCAGCTGGTGTTTTGATATGAATATATGTTCTAAAATAGACAAAAATGAGACTTACACTTTCAGGAGTGAATCTGAGAATGTATTCCAGTAACGGTTCTGAAAAGCTGCCTAAAAAGCTTTGGCATGATTTTTCTGAGATATGTAGACTAGAGCCTCTCAGCCATTTTTTTTTTTTTTTCTCTTTTCTTTACATACCATTTGATTATTTTTATTGGCCGAGCTCGGATAGCAAATAACTTTAGGTTGTAATATTTTCAATGCCTTCAGTTTGGTTGAGTAGAGCCTTCTATGAATAACACATGTATCACTGACATGTCAAGAGAAAGCAATACATTAGCATTTGGCATGACCTACTTTCAGACATGCTCTTTTCCGTTAGAGTTGGGCTAAAGATAACAAACAGAACTTAGGTTCTTTCACTCGAGGATTCCTCTCTGCTTTGGAATGAGAAGAGAGAGCAAAGAGATAGGACAAGTCTGTAGCCAAGCTTGGTTGAAGTTCAATAGAGGAATCAGTTTAATTTCCTTGTCAAATCTGAGTGAAATTCAAAGGAGCTCAAACATCTGAAGCAAATCCGAAAGCCTGCTTCGAATGCTCAGAAAATCCAAAAGCAGACCCAACAAATTGGCTCCAGATTTTTCTTTAAGGTGCGATGAACAATCTGGCACAAAATGATAGGCTTGACAAATTATTTGGTACATCTATTTTGAAGTTCACCGGTGACAGCTTGTACAAAGATATGAGCTGAAGCAAAACCTTCAGAATATCTATTCTTCGGTTTATTGTTCTGGAAAACAAGCTGAAATATTACATGACATTACGGTAGTGATTTTTATTCTGCCTTAACCTTGCATTTCTAGGCAGATTATGATATGAGGCTAGCTGGCCATTTCCAGTGAATTTCAGGGATAATTAGGGAGTGGCATTAGTCACAATAAATTTCCTGAAACTATGGGCTCCTTTTACGAAGGCCCATTAGGGCCTTAACGTGCGGAATAGTGCGTGCTAAAATACCGCGTGCACTAGCTGCTACCGCCTCCTCTTGAGCAGGTGGTAGCTAAAAACGCTAGCGCACCTTCGTAAAAGGAGCCCTATGTTTCTATCTCTTAGGGGGATAGTGATACATAATTCTGAATTGCTAGAGTGCATAGGGAGATGTATGGCCAGTAGGAAAAAGGAGGTATTGATGCCCCTGTATAAGACCTCATTTAGAATATTGTGTACAATTCTGGAGGCCGCACCTTCAAAAAGATATAAAAAGGATGGAGTCGGTCCAGAGGAAGGGTACTAAAATGGTGCATGGTCTTCATCATAAGGCGTATGGGGACAGACTTAAAAATCTAAATCTGTATACTTTGGAGGAAAGGTGGGAGAGGGGAGATATGATAGAGACGTTTAAATACCTCCGTAAAGTAAATGCGCACGAGTCGAAATCTCTTTAATTTGAAAGGAAACTCTGCAATGAGAGAGCATAGGATGAAGTTAAGAGGTGACAGGCTCCAGAGTAATCTAAGGAAATACTTTTTTTAACAGAAAGAGTGGTAGATGCGTGGAACAGTCTCCTGGAAGAGGTGATGGAGACAGAGTCTGTGTCTGAATTCAAGAGGGCCTGGGATAGTCACCTGGCATCTCTCGGAGAGAGAAAGAGATAATGGTTCCTGCGGATGGGCAGACTAGATGGGGCCTTTATCTGCTATCATGTTTCTATGTTTGTATATGGCTGGAAAGAGAGGCTGGGAAAGTCCTTTTAAGTAACAGAAGTCTTTTGTTCAATAGCAGCTTCACTTTAACCAGATCCTCAGGTATGACAGTGTCATTCAGTGTGGGGTAATTTGTTGCCTAACTGTGAAGGTTGCACGGGCTTGAAAATCAGCCCAGAACAAGGCACTTTTCACTAGGTACCTTTATCTGTGCATACGAGGGGCCACTGAAAAGTTCTCATCCCAACCAAGAAGAGAATGATGTGGAGCCATGAAACTGAAAAGTTACTGTAAGTTATTCCACACTTTTCTTGATGCTTTTTATTTCATTTCATATCACTGAAACAAAAAATCAAGAAAAGTGTGGAATAACTTGTATGTTTCATGGCTCTACATCCTGAATATCATTTCTAAATGAATAATTTGTAAAACTGTTTCCACCCTTCCCCAGCCCATAATTATATAAACAGTATCTGACTGTTTTACAATTTATAGGGCCTGATATTATCTGCATAATTTTAAAAAAATATTTTGCTTTGAATATAGGGTAGTCTTTATACAACTGGCAGGATTGGGTGTAGGGGACTCCAGTGATGAGATCTTTGTCCATTAGTAGCTTGACTGTAACCAGATTCCTAAAGGTGACTAGCTCATTGGCTCAAAATTCAAACATTTAGGCCCTAATTCTATAAATGATGCCATTGAGCGCAATTGTCAATCACACCTAGAAGCATCTAAGTGGTCTTAGGTGCTGGGATTTTCATGGCCTAAATGAGTGTGCCTAACTCAAACCATGCCCCAAATCTGCCTTGAATTCCCCACTAACCATGCCTACTTGCTGGTAGGCACTTTGGAGTAGATGCCTACTTCAAAGTGGTAGGTCCAAAAGTGCTCTATGATTTAGCGCTTTTGGAGCGTAGGGCGGTAGGGACGCATGATGAGAACCGGTGGAACAAATTTCAGGATGTGTGGGAGGGGTACTGGTTGTCCCTTCCGCATCTTGGGTTGTGTTGTTCTTGTTGGGGGCTGGGCGCTGCTTCTCCGGGTGCACTGTCTGCTTTGGCTTCTTTCTTTTATCTCTTCCCCCCCCCCCCGATTTCTTTTCTTCCCATTTTTGACTTTCCATCTAACCACATGGGGCTTGGGTTTGGGAGGGTTGGGGGGTTTGGTTTCTGTAGGGGGGGTTGCTGGTGGCTCATATAAAATCATATATTGGGCTTATTTTGACCTTTTCTATCTGCTTTCTCCTGTAGAATAAATAAATAATAGTAAAAAAAAAGTGGTAGGTGCCAACCAGCTAATTAAGGTCCTCTTTACTAAGCCACAGTAGAAGTTTCTACGGTGGCCTGGGGTGCTAAATGCTCCGACACTCTTATAGGAGTTGGACGATGGGGACAGGAAGGGAGTGATTAAGGAGGATAAAGAGGTAGCTGAGAGGTTGAACACGTTCTTCTCGTCGGTTTTCACGAGCGAAGACACAACTAATATACCGGACTCAGAGGAGCTCATGAGTGGGGAACAGGCTGAAAAATTAGAGCACATAGAGGTAAGTAAGGAGGATGTCCTCAAACAGATAGACAGATTAAAATGTGGCAAATCACCGGGCCCGGACGGGATCCACCCAAGGGTTCTGAAGGAACTAAGACAGGAAATAGCGGGCACAATACAACATGTTTGCAACCTATCCTTGAAAACTGGTGAGGTACCAGAGGACTGGAAAGTGGCAAATGTCACACCTATCTTCAAGAAGGGATCGAGGGGTGACCCCGGGAACTACAGGCCGGTGAGCCTGACTTCAATTATAGGGAAGATGGTGGAAGCTATGATCAAGGACGGCATTTGCGAGCACATCGAGAGGAATGGCCTACTGAGAACAAGCCAGCACGGATTCTGCAAGGGAAGATCATGCCTAACGAACCTTCTGTACTTCTTTGAGGGAATAAGCAGTCGGGTGGACAATGGGGAGCCCATAGACATCATTTACCTCGATTTTCAAAAGGCTTTCGACAAGGTGCCACATGAAAGGCTACTTAAGAAGCTGTGGAGCCACGGGGTGGGAGGGGATGTGCACAGATGGATCAAGCACTGGTTGTCAGGTAGACTGCAGAGGGTCGGAGTAAAGGGTCAATATTCTGACTGGCGGGGAGTCACGAGCGGTGTGCCACAGGGATCGGTGCTGGGGCCGTTACTCTTTAATATATTCATCAATGACCTGGAAAGGGAGGTAAAGTGTGAGGTTATAAAATTTGCAGACGATACCAAACTGTGCGGCAGAGTTAGGACCAGGGAGGAGTGTGAGGACCTGCAAAGGGACCTGGACAAGCTGGAAGACTGGGCAAACAAATGGCAAATGTGCTTCAACGTGGACAAATGCAAGGTCATGCATATAGGGAAAAAGAACCCGTTGTTCAGCTACAAATTGGGGGGGGTATTGTTGGGAGACAGCAGACTCGAGAGAGACTTGGGTGTGCTGGTGGATGCATCACTGAAGCCATCTGCACAGTGCGCGGCAGCCTCGAAAAAAGCCAACAGGATGCTGGGCATCATAAAGAAGGGCATAACAACCAGAACACAGGAAGTCATCATGCCACTGTATCGAGCGATGGTGCGCCCACATCTGGAATACTGCGTTCAGTATTGGTCGCCGCACCTCAAGAAGGACATGGCGGTACTTGAAAGAGTCCAAAGGAGAGCAACGAGAATGGTAAGAGGGCTGGAACACTGCCCATACGCCGAGAGGCTGGATAGGCTGGGGCTCTTCTCTCTGGAGAAAAGGAGGCCCAGGGGAGATATGATAGAAACCTTCAAGATCATGAGGGGCATAGAGAGGGTGGATAGGGACAGATTCTTCAGACTGAAGGGGACAGCTAATACGAGGGGGCATTCTGAGAAACTGAAGGGAGATAGGTTCAAAACAAACGCAAGGAAGTTTTTTTTCACCCAGAGGGTCGTGGACACTTGGAATGCATTACCGGAGGAAGTGATCAGGCAGAGTACGGTCCAGGGATTCAAACAGGGATTGGACGGATTCCTGAGGGATAAAGGGATCATGGGATACTGAAGGAGGAGCTGGGATGTAACACAAGTATAGAAAGTTAACCAGGTAATGAGTAAAAACCAACCAGGTCGTGCATGTGAAAGACCGGAGGGCTAGGGCTTCGATAGGAAGGCAGGACTTAAATGGGAAGCCAAGGTGGCAAGGGAGCCCCTTCTGATGATTCTGACAGGTCGTGACCTGTTTGGGCCGCCGCGGGAGCGGACTGCTGGGCAGGATGGACCTGTGGTCTGACCCGGCGGAGGCACTGCTTATGTTCTTATGTTCTATGAGTGTTGGAGCAGCATCAGAACAGGCCATGGTAGAAACCTCTGTCGTGGCTTAGTAAAAGGGGGATGATTTTTTTATAATTGCTTTATAATGGCGCTGTTCAATTAACACTGCCAATTAAGGAAATTAAGTTAGGCGCCCAGATTGACTAGGCGTGCCAATATAGGCACCTAACTTCAGGCACTGTTTATAGAATCTGGGTGTTAGTGTGTAGGTAACGTAGTAATAATAATAATAATAATAATTTTATTCTTATATACCGCCATACCGAAAAAGTTTTAGGCGGTTCACAACAAGGTGAGCTAATGCATGGGATACAGATAAAATACAAATTAGAATAATGGACTTAGTAGATGACAGCAGATACCTGTAGAGCCCAACAAGATAAACTCGTAGCATAAGGTATGATGTGATAGTACTTAAGCGTACTTGGTCTTGATTTACGATCCTCTGGAAACGTAGAACTATTAAAAGATATTTTGATTATGTTTCTTTTAGACTTTTGGTACAGTCTTTGATGTTATCTGTTCTCGACTGTTGTAATATCATTTATCCTGCATCTTTTAAGAAAAATCTACGACGTATTCGATTAATACAAAATACAGCAGTGTGCCTAATTTGGGGTTTAAAGAAATGTGATCATATCAGTCCTTATTACCAACAATTGCATTGGTTGCCTTTCAAGGCATGCATTCTTTTTAAGTTTGGCTGTTTTTGCTTTAAAGCTTTTTTTTGGTTTAGCTCCGGATTATCTAACTTCCCAATTTACGTAATAATCTTACGTTTGTGTACCCTTCAGTCAAGGCCTGTCATTATAAGAGATTTTTGAATAGGACACTTGCATTTCAATTAGGGAAAATGAACTCTTGGTTAAGCCTGCTGATCCTTCAAATGGATTCTTATTGTGTTTTTAGAAAATTTTTAAAAACCTATTTGTTTGATAAGTTTGTCGAATAATTATGCATTTTTATCTTATCATTATGTACTATCTTTTTTTACATATATGCCACTGATTGTACAGTTCTTCTTCTCTGTTAACCACCCGGAACCTCACAGATGGGCGGTATACAAGAATAAACTTATTATTTGATTTGTCCTTGCCATTTTCAGGGATGTAGAAGTCTGCTTGGCACTGGCCTTGTTCTCCCACTACTAAAGCTGTCTGTCTCAAAGCTCCCACTCCATCCCATCCAAATCTGTCCAGCCATAATCAGGGCACGGACCGTTGACATTTGCCCAGCACTGGCTTTGTTTTCCAATTACTGGAGTTGTCATCTGAGCACTGCTAAGTTTGCTTGGTTCCAAAGAGCTGAATTACAGTGCAGGAGGGAGGGGAGGAAGGCTGGTGTGATGCAGCATGAATCCATCCCATACACAAATATGTATGACATAGGTTAATTCTAATTTTAAATATTTTACCAATAAATTACAGCTACAGACTTGCTGTTGATGAATCTCTGCAATTTGCATATATGGGCAACATATGCAATTGGAATTCCTCTTATTGGATTTTCATATGCAAATGCAGATGTGCCAATTCACGCCTATCCACATGCTGTTGGTTGCACATTAATTGCTTCAATTTATCTTCTGTTTGGCACTCATGTTATGTGTTCGTCATAGCTTACAATCCAGGCAATTACAACTGATCAGGAAAGCTGCCAGGGCTGGTCTGAACTGAACCTTCTTCCAAATACCGTATCTTATGCAATGTGTTTCTTGAATCCCTAAATAGTGATGGTGAGCTGTCTAGTCGTCTTTTGCAACAATATGAATTGATGCGTCTTGGTTGACAGAGATGACGGCACAATGAGTGCTAGTTACTAGTAACTTATAATGAAACGATAAGAACATAAGAATTGCCGCTGCTGGGACAGACCAGTGGTCCATCGTGCCCATCAGTCTGCTCCCGCGGTGGCCCCTGGTCAAAGACCAGCTCTCCTGCATATGTTCTGGTTCAGCAGGAACTTGTCTAACTTCGTCTTGAATCCCTGGAGGGTGTTTTCCCCTATAACAGATGCCGGAAAAGCGTTCCAGTTTTCTACCACTCTCTGGGAGAAGAAGAAACTTCCTTACGTTTGCACGGAATCTATCCCCTTTCAACTTTAGAGAGTGCCCTTTCGTTCTCCCTACCTTGGAGAGGGTGAACAGTCTGTCTTTCTCTACTAAGTCTGTTCCCTTCAGTATTTTGAATGTTTCAATCGTGTCCTCTCGCAGTCTGTATTATTGAGCTAAGCGGCATAACATGCAGTCTGTCAGATCCCTGGGATTTAAGAGACCATTCTAGATTTCCAAATTAGGGTATCCAAACAACGTTCATGCTTCTTGATACTCATGCTCACTGCGGTCTCATTTCAAAAGACTTATATTAATAGTGTGCCACGCTATACAAAGTTGGACTTTCTATGTTTTTGCTATTGACCCCCAAATGTTTCTATTGACATAGTTGATATGAATCAGTACTGAAGTGGTCAGCCTACATCCTGAATACACACTGAAGCTATTTAGCTTTAACTAAGTTCTACCGTGCAAATAGATTTTTTCCCAGTGCTCTTTATGTTTAGGATTACCAGACTTCCGGATTTCCCCAGACAGGTCCTCCTTTTGAGGACATGTCCACGGGTCCGTCCGGGTTTTGAAAAGCTTTCCTTCGGGCAGGAGGGATGTCTTGCCCAATGAGAGCAGGCAGCAGGGGTCAGGATTGGAAATGAGGCTGGGGCGGGATCGAAGACGTGACAGGGCAGAACAGGGGCATAACAGGGTGGGGATGGGTGGGCCTGGGGGGGCGGGTCTAGGAATCCAGATTTTCTAGACAGAAAATCTGGTAACCCTATCTATGTTAAGATTAAAGGAGGTTGGCTGGAGGAATATCAAGAGTTTAGAACAGCGGTCTCCAACCTTTCTCCTTCTCCCCCCCTCCCCCAGCCATGCGTGCTGCCCTTCCCTTCTCTCATACCTCTTTAGTTTCCCCGGTGCGAGCAGCATCTCCAAACTTGCTGCCCACGCCAGCTCTCCTTCTGTCACTTCCTAGTTGCGACCCCGGAAGTAACATTAGAGGGGAGCACCAAGACCTGCGATGAGTTAGAGGTATGGTTGGGAGAGAGTGGGAAGGAGCGAGGGTGGATAGGAAGAGATGTGCCAGTGCCCCCACCAAGATGGTGCCCAGGCAGTCCACCTGCCACCCCCCCCCCTACTATGCCACTGATTACAATCCTATATCTGCCCTACACCAGTTCTCTTCAACCTTTTTACACCTATGGACCGGCAGAAATAAAAGAATTATTTTGTGGACCGGCATCGGTCCACAGACTGGCAGTTGAAGAACACTGGACTAAGTCGTGGGCCAGACCCCGCCCATCTCTACCCAATCTCCACCCCATACCCTGCCCCCCTAGTCCTAATTGTAACACTATTTTTTCCATTCATTTTTCATATATACACACAATATAATCTTATTAACAATGCATCGATTGCACTGTGGACCAGCAGTTGAAGAACACAGTTTTGGGCCTGATGCACATGCCAGCCCTGTGGATCGGCAGGAAATTTCTGTGGACCGGCACCGGTCCATGGACCAATGGTTGAAGAACACTGCCAAACACCGACCTTCTATAGGCAGACTAGATGTGCCACATGCTTTTTATCTGCCTTCATTTTTTCTTTTTTTTTAATAGATCTTTATTAATTTTCAATTTGAGAACAAAGTGCATTAAAATATACATACAATTAAAGTCATAGTCAGCACTTACAGTCGAACAAAGAATACTACAAAATATTCCCCCCTCCCTCCCACCCACCCTAATTCGAGAACAAAAACAAAGTGCATTAAATTTTACAAACTATTAATTTCATAAACAGCACTTACATTCAATCAAAGAATACTACAAAATATATTTTCCCCCCTTCCTGGATGTGCAAATCAAATAGGAAATAAAGGCATTATACAATTAATCAGAGTTAACAAAACTCGCCAATGGACCCCATGTTAATTTAAATAGTTTATTATGACACAATATTTCTGAATTCATTTTTTCATATTTATATAATAGACATAAACTTTCCCACCAAAAGGAAAAATGAAGTCTATCCCAATTTTTCCAGTTCTTGGTAATCATTTGCATGGCTATCCCAGTCTTCAAAAGGAGTCTGCTTTTATACCTTTCTAATGGAGGTTCAGCAATGCTCCACAGATGACCACTTCATAGGACAGTGGAAGCGATGATTCCAGTATCATATTAATACGTCCCCATATTGATTTTCAAAAATTGAGTATCAAGGGACAATAAAACAACAAATGATCCAGTGTCCCTACTTCAAGATGACAGTGTCAGCATCTATTAGACTTTGAAATGTCCAACTTTTGTAAACCAACTGGGGGTCCAAAAAATTCTATGTAACAAAAAGAACCAGGCTTGTCTCATAGATGCTGACCTTGTACATCTCATCCTCCAAGTCCAAATCCGTGGCCATTGAGTACAAGGACAATAGTATTCTTTTGTCCACCTGGAACACATTACAATCCTATATAATAAAACCCTAAGCGCGCATGCGCACTTAGGGTTTTGTGTTCCCTGCCGCTGTGGTGTGTGATCCGTGGCCGTGTTCCATTTTAGAACCCGGCAGCAGGGAACATTCTGACCACTCCCCTCCTCCCGCCCTCACTCACCATTTGAAAGTCAGGCAAGCTCTCTCCCTGCCTGCGTCCTCGGCAGGGAACACACCTCCCGCCCTCACTCGCCGCTGCCGCCGCCGCTGATCCTCCTCTTCAGAGCAGCCTGTCCCGCCCTCATTCACCGCTGCCGCTGATCCTCCTCTTCAGAGCAGCCTGCGATCGTGGCCGGCTTTAAAGAACCTCGCAGGCCGCTCTTCAACCTCAGTAGCATGTTCCCTCTGATGCACGTGATCGTGTCAGAGGGAACGTGCTACCGAGTTGGAGAGCAGCCTGTGAGGTTCGCTAAAGCTGGCTACCATGATCGCAGGCTGCTTTGAAGAGGAGCAGGCCAGAAGACGCCGGGATGGAGGGAGGGTAAGAAGAGGATCAATACCGGGGGCCGGGGGAGAGGGAAAGGGGGCTGCTTTGGGGGGAGGGGTGTGCTGGGGATAGACAGCTTTGCTTTGGGGGAAAGACAGAAGGGGCCATGGAGAGACAGGGAGAGGGAAAGGGGGCTAATTTGGGGGGGAGGTGTGCTGGGGTCAGACAGCTTTGCTCTGGAGGGGAAGACAGAAGGGACCATGGAGAGACAGGGAGAGGGAAAGGGGGCTGCTTTGGGGGGAGGTGTGTGCTGGGGGCAGACAGCTTTGCTCGGGGGGGAGGGGGGAAGACATAAGGACACAGACAGCGGCCAAGGAGAGAGAGATAAAGAAACACAGACAGACAGACACATCTATTCTAGCACCCGTTAATGTAACGGGCTTAAAGACTAGTTCATTAATAATTTAATAGTAATAAATAATAATAATAGTTTATTTATATATTCCGCCAAACCATCAGTTCTTGGCGGTATATATAAATTACAGTAATTACAGTAGTAATTACAACAAGTAATTAAAATACAGATCCAAATAACAATGTCTTATACAAGAAAATAACACAGTTCAATAAAGATACTGACTAACAAAATGCGACCCTAACTTATTCAAAGTAAAATATGCACAATACAAATTATTTATACTAAGATAGATAAGAAACTGTAACATTATTCTATAAAAATAATAAAAAATCTGCTTATCAAGATAATTTTGAAATCGATTAAATTTTGTATTGTTTAAATAGATAAGTTATAAGATCTTTCCGAAATGGATAATAAGTGAGGGCTGGAGAAACATGAATTCATTACTCCTGCTTGAAACGCCAGAGTCCTATCTAAGAATTTCTTAAAGCGGCAAGCTTTCGCTGAAGGAAAATAAACCAACCAGATCTACGTATATTTTTTTTATATGTAAAAAATCTAAAATGAGCAACAAATGCATCCAAATTTAAACAACACTCTAGCCTCGAACGGCACCTACTCCAATACAAATGCCTTCATTTTTTCAATGTGTCTATGTTTTTGTCCATGCCTGGCCTACCATAATCCTTTTTTCGGACATTTTAATGCACTATCTGAGCAGACGAGATTGAATTCAACACATTTCTAGAACTTGAGGAATATTCCGGTCAACTGCTTGAGGGTAACAATGGAGGACTTCTGGAACGGCATTGGTCGAAAACATTTCAACCAATTCAGACACCGAGGGGAACCCAAGTGCCCCTGATATTGAAAGCGAGTTTATGTTTACTGGTGTCTCACGTATTGGACAATTTTCTATACTTATACGTGCACAGTCGAGCTGTTTAACTCATTAGGTGGCCAGCTTTTTTGTTTTAAAAGAGAATGGCGTGTTGCAGGGTGAAGACAGTGCTGGTACTTATAGGTTTCGCAGAGGTATTTGGTGCTAAACAAATAAGTTACACATTTGCAACAAGTTGCCGTTTGCTTTATGGCAGATCTATCTTTAAACACAGAAGTGCTGGTATGGACACTTCTTACGCTTGCCAGTTATTCTATAAGAGACCCCCAACTTGTCATAAAGTTCAGTTACTGTGCTACAGCTTGCTCATTTTAGAGCGATGTTTGCTTGAAAAATTTAAAAAGAAAGAAGAAAATCCACACAAATGTTTGCAAAATTATAACAAGCTTTATTTATTTATTTATTTAGTGTAACCAACCTTGGAGCATAACCAGCATTGAAATAGTTGCAATGACTGGAAAGTAAACTCTGGTTCACCACTAGGGGGGTGCGGTCCCCCCTTGAAGAGTTTCATATCTCTGAGTGACTCTGAATTTGTCGGTTAGACTCCTACGGTCGGGTCACTTATTTAAATGTGAGGTCAGTTTGTTTTGTTTGGATTGAGTTATTCTATAAGGGCATATGTAAGTGTTATGGCATGCAAACACAAGGGGGCATACATGTGGACAGAACATAGGGGGAGCATGAATGGGGCTACCAGTTATGCATGTGACATATAGAATACTGTAAGCTATACGAGGTATGTGTCCTTGCCTTATGTAAGTGGTGTTTAGTGGTAGTATTGTAAGACAACCACTAGGGGTTCAGGTACCATTTTTGGAGAAGGCGACTGATATCTGATACTCCCCCCAGGTAGGGCAAGGGGGGCCAAGTTTATATGGCAGGGGCTGGGGGGTTTTGAGTGACAAGGGCAGGGTTTACTTGGCAAGGGGTGAATCTAACTGGGAGCTTCAGGGCACCATTGCTGGGGCTCAGGAGGCAATGAATTTATAAGAGGTGCTGGGTATAATTTGAAGGGTTGAGGTTTTGATTTGAGGAAAGGCATTTATAGTGTCTTGGCAGGGTCGGGATGAGGACTCAACAGGAAGAGGGATTGGGAAGAGGTGCTGAGTGAGGAGGTGGAAGTGCTGCTGTGATTTGGTGTTTGGGATTACGGTACTTATTTATTTCTGCTGTCGGCCTGTACCATGTTACATGCAGAGCATCTGTGGTAACTGCCCTCTATGGTAAATATAGAGCAGATGGTGGCCACAGTCCCTGCATTTTCTGCACAGTAATTTTTGCATTACAAGGAGATGCTGAAAAGTTCTAAATCCAACCAAGAAGGAAATGACGTGGGGCCATGAAAATTACAAGTTATATCACATATTCACCCCTAAGTTCATCACGCTTGGCATTTCGTATCTGAAGTTACTGTAACCCTTCCAAAAAAAAAAAATACTCCGATGTCTGGTCACTGAAATACTGCTCCGCTGCTGGAATCACCTTTGAATCACTGAAAAATTGTCACCCTTTCAAACTCTTTTGAAGGTTTGGAAATGGAAAATAGTTAGATGGAGCAAGATCCAGCGGGGCACCCGACACTGTCTTCGCTCCTCCCCCACTGTCTTCGCTCCTCCCCCATGCCAGCAGGGGAGAGCCGACGGAGGAGGGCTGCAGTCCGGCCATCGGACCAACGGTCAGCTTGGGGGCCCGTTCCAGCGGGGCACCCGACACTGTCTTCGCTCCTCCCCCATTCCAGCAGGGGAGAGCCGACGGAGGAGGGCTGCAGTCCGGCCATCGGACCAACGGTTGGCTCGGGGGCCCGTTCAAGCTGGACTTCAGTTTTGACGGTTTTGATTTTATTTTCAATTCTTTTTAGTTTATTATATATTTTTTAATCTCGCTTATTGTTTTACTACTTATTTTGTTTTATTTTATCATTCAAATTTCATTTAAATTTCTCCAGAATTCTATTGCTTCAACGGTTCTCACTCTGCATCTATTCTTATCTCCCCTCTTTTTTCAACCTTTCAAACTCCTTTAGATCATTGTAGTCTTATTAGAATGTTTATTTTCTTATTTTTCTCATCTATTCTCTATTTTATTTCTTCATTACTCTACTAATTGTCATTTTTCCAGGTACTTTAGTTAGATTGTGAGCCTTCGGGACAGTAAGGGAATTTCTAAGTACAGTGGTGCCTCGCATAACGGACGCCTCGTACAGCGAACGCTGCGCATAACGAACTTTTTGTCTTGCTCCCTATAACGAACTTCGTTTCACACAACGAAGTCGCCCGAGGGGCCCGGGGGGGGGGGGGGGGCGGAACTACTCTCGCCGAAGCCGGGAACAGCAGCACCCTCCTGTCTGAATGCAGTGTTCCATCATCTCCCTCCACCTTACCTTAGATGCCGAGTTTTCCGGCTTTCTTTTTCGGCCAGCCACACACTTTCAAAGAGCAGCACATGCGCGCATGCTCTGTTGTTCAATCTTCTCCTCTGACGCAACCGGAAACCGGAAGTTGCAGGAGAAGAGAACATTGATCAACTTCAGCAGCTGCGCGTGCACAGCTTTTTGAAAGCGTGCGGCTGGGTGAAAAAGAAAGCTGGCAAACTCAGCATATAAGGTGAGGTGGAGGGAGGGAAATATAGGGCTGCAGAACGAATTATTTTGTTTTACATGTATTCTTATGGGAAAACGCGTTTCACACAACGAACGTTTCACATAACAAACTTGCTCCTGGAACGGATTAAGTTCGTTGTGTGAGGCACCACTGTACCTATTTTACTTATAATTTTAATGCACCCTATTGTCTATTTTTCTGTAAACCGCTTAGAATCCTAACGGAGTTTAGCGGTATATAAGAAATAAATTACATTACATATTACATTACATCTGATGAGAAGGGTGGATGATCTATGTGCTAAAACCCCAACTGCATCAAAGAAATCCATCGTTTTGCCAGCCTTGTGAGCAGGTGTGATGTCTTGCAAAATGAGAACTGCGTTCCTCAGCTTCCCTCTCATTTATCTTTCAATGCCTTCTTTAATCGGCACAGCAAGTTACAGTAGTATTTTGCATTCACTGTTCGGCCCCTTGGAAGACAGTGGTCATTACAACACCTTCCTGATCCCAAAACACCGTGGCCATGACCTTTCCTGTTGACTCTTGGGTCTTGAATTTCCTTGGCCTTGGAGAATCCAAGTGCCGCCATTGTATGGACTGTTATTTTGTCTCAAGATTCATAACGGGTGCCATGCTTCATCAACAGTAACTAGTCATTCCAAAAAGTTGGCACCAGCATGCTGCAAAATCAACTTGGAAGTGTCCACTCGACATCGTTTCTCGTCAACATTCAAACGTTTGAGCACCTACTTGGCTGACAGCTACTGCATTCCCAGCTGCTCTTGATTTATACACCTAACACATTCCATGGATATCTGTAGTGTCTCAGTAATTGTTTTAGCCAATATCTGCTGATCTTCCAAAATCAGTTCATGGACTTGGTCAACAATTTCAGGAGTTGACACCGTTTGAGGACTCCTAGATCTTGCTGCATCTTTGATCTCAAAATCTCCATGTTGAAAGATTGCACACCGCTTCTTCACTGTGGAGAATGATGTGCGTTTGTCACTTAATGTTTGTATCATACATTCACGGATTTCCTTTAGAGTTTTCTTCTGCAGAAATAGGAACTTCATGACAGCTCGGAGTTCCACACTTGAAAATTCCACACTTTGCACTGGCACGATTCAATCACTGATCTGACACAATGTCAAAACATAGCATTATGATTCTGCAAATTGGTACTTTTCAAAATAAAATAACACTCTTTTCTGCTACAGTGGCGAAGTAACGCTCAGCATTTACGAAGTAGGTTGGGCTGAAAACTTTTCAGCACTCCCTCATAGCTGTGCGTTAAGTACAAAAGTTAATGCAGTTCAGTTACAGGAGGGAATATTCTCTAAAGTTTGCGCATGAACACCAAGACTGAAAGCGCAAAGGGGTCTACAAATTCTCACTGTTCTAATTTTCATAGACTGCTTTACATGTGCACTCGGCTGATTTCTGGTATAATATGATAAAACCAAAACATGAGCTGGGCTTTGAGAAGTTTTTTGATCACAATAGCGGGCAGTGGCTGATTAATGGATTTTTACACAAACTGGAAAGCCTGAATTTATTTTTCTTTGCTCCCAGCAAAGCTTTATCAACTTTCACCCATAAAAAATATGTGCAAGGAGATAGCTTTTGATTGATGAAGTATATTTGCAGTCCCAGCCTGATTAAAAGAATGATAGATGCAAGCTTCAGTTGAGAAGCCTGAGGAAAAAAAAAATAATAATAAAAATGAGAAGACAAGATTTCTAAATCTTTTACTGCATGTGTTGCTTTTGTAATACATTTTTCCAAAGTGCTAGCTGACTCAAAGTCTGTATGTGATTTACGTGGTTTAGATGTTCATATTTAAATCATGCCTACGTAAAATTTCAGTATGAAGGCTCCAGATATATGCTGTTAGCCAAGTTGTGAACCTTTCTTACCTATGGCTCCTTGAACCCTTCTTGGGGATCTGTTATAAGAAAACCCCCACTTAGGCACAAAAACATTAGTTCTTCTTTCTCTAAACCATTTTTGTTTTATTGATGACAACACAAAAAAACAGCAAAATAGCAACAAGCAACCCACGCCCCACCCGCTCAACCATAAGTAAAGGAAGATAGATTCCAAGACCCTGGATTCTTATGAGTCCTGGAAAAGCCAGCGGGCATGCTCGAAAACTAGCCACCCAGCCGCAAATTGTAGCGAGCCGGCTAATGCAGTGGTTCAAAAGGAAAGAAAGTTCTTCTTTCTCTAATGAAAGATATAAATATTATAAACAAGTAAGTAAAAATAAGTTGGTCAATATGCAAAGCAAGTTAAACAGCCAGAAATGGCTCTTAGCTGTTTAAGTGGCTTGTCCAGGGCTATCCAGACATATTCAGTGATATTGAAATGAATAGCGCCACTGAAAATACTGGGTTAGGGGGAAATTCTAGAAATGGCACTTTACTGGCACATAAGTTAAGCAACAAATGCCATTTAAAATGGCAAAAAGTGGCACCTAAATAAAAATCTAATCTAATCAATTTTATATACCGGGTCATCTCCCAACGGAGCTTGACTCGGTTCACATGTAATTAAGACTAGAGTACATAAGAAAGAGAGCATAAAAGAAAAAAAAGCTGGATTATCGTCAATTCTTTGATACTACAGTATAGTTAAGCCATTTAAATGTGTGAACAGCAGAGTTTTCAGGGCTTTACGAAATTGTTATAGCTGGCCTATCAGTCTAATGGAGACAGGAAGTTCATTCCACATCTCTGAAGGCCACGCCAGTATCATGCCTACATAAGTGCTTTAGGCCACCAAACACTACTACTACTACTACTATTAATAATAGTTTATATATCGCAGGACCGTGAAGTTCTATGCGGTTTACAATGAATTAGAAAGATTCTACAAATTGAATGGAACATTCATAGTTAGAGATTAGTGGTTAACAGTTTACAAGATCAGATTTGGGGGGTGAGATTGTGATGGGGTCGATTGTACGGATTCGTTACCTAGGTACTTCAAGAACAGGTATGTTTTTAGATGTTTCCTAAATTCACCATAGTTATTTGCGTGTATAATTAGTTTTTCGAGGTTTTTGCCCCATATGGCTGCTTGATACGATAGCCGATGGGGAGACAAACTTCAGGTGTGTAACACCTCTTTTAAAAGACGCACACTGGCTCCCAGTCTCCCACCGGATAACATATAAACTATGCATACTCACCTTCAAAACTCTTCTTAATAAAACCCCAGCGTCTATTTACAAATTATTGATACCATATTCTCCAATCAGAACCCTTAGATCTAATGAACAGAATTTATTAACTATTCCATCCCTTAAGGTCATCAATACAAGACGACAATTTATTTTTTCTGTTACGGCACCTCAATTATGGAACGCCCTTCCAATTTATTTAAGGGAAGCGAAGAATCTTGAGAAATTCAAAAGTAACTTAAAAACATTTCTCTATAAAGACGCTTTTGATAATTGACGAAACTTACTGCAGTCTAGAATATTTTATTGTACTATATTACACTGTTTTTTTGTTATTCATTTTGTATTTTTCCTTTTTTGTTCTACTTTCCTATAATGATTTGTATTTCATCTCCCTTCTTTCCTTGTGTTTTTAAGTTTGTTTTCGTTTTTTTGTTTTTTTTTTAATATTGTAAGTTAACATGTATTGTTCTGTTTGTATTATTCCCCAGAAATTGTAATTTTAATTTGTTCATCGCTTTGAAATACGATAAAGCGATTAATCAAAACAATTATTAAACTTGAAACTTCTCTTATGTCTGTTGGTTGAAAAGGAGAAGAAGTCAGTTATATATTTAATGGCTAGACCAGGTAGCACCTTGAAGCAGAGACATCCCAGCTTGAACTTCGCACGTATCTCCATTGGCAGCCAGTGCAGGAGTCGGTAGGAAGGGGTTATGTGATCGGACTTCTTCAACCCAAAGATCTACCTGACTGCCGCATTTTGTATCAGTTATATAGTTGTATCACTATGGGTGTGGCTAATGCTGGGTGTGGCTAATGCTGGAAGTGGCGTTAGGCAGCCTAAACCACCTATGTCCATGCGATTCATTTGAAAGCACGCTCTGGAATAAGAGGGCATAGGATGAAGTTAAGAGGTGTAATCTAAGGAAATACTTTTTTACAGAAAGAGTAGTAGATGCGTGGAACAGTCTCCTGGTAGAGGTGGTGGAAACAGATACTGTGTCTGAATTCAAGGAAGCCTGGGATAGTCACGTGGGATCTGTTAGAGAGAGGAAGAGATAATGGTTACTGCGGATGGGCAGACTGGATGGGCCATTTGGCCTTAATGTGCCATCTTGTTACTATGTTTCTATACTTTTTCAAAAAAGAGAATTTATAATATTTTATAATCAATAAATATTTAAATTATTAAAAGTGCTCAGTGAAAGCCAATACGAACTTTAAGCTATAAGAGCACAGGACTCTACCAGCTCAGGTTTAAATACATCTTCGCACTCCTCCCTCCCTACCAATAAACATGATAGATTGGAAACGATAAATAAATAAGTAAAAAGTGGAAGAGTACTTATCTCTGCTGGAACAGTTGTTACGTCCTGGGCTCCCAATGCTTTAAGTCCAAAAAGTGCTTAGTGCTCCCCATTCACATCAAAAAAACCCATGAATGAAAATCAAAATAAAAAAACAGCCAAAAATCAAAACGCAAAAATACAAAAATTAATCCAGTCACAATCCATCAGTCCATACAATTCATCTTGCCATACTCCAAAAACTTCCTCAATTTAAATATTTATTGATTATAAAATATTATAAATTATCTTTTTTGAAGAACTTTTGATTATATGTTTGAGAATTTAAAGATATAAATTTGACACTCCTGCCTATATTGACTTTGTTTCTATAGCCATAAAGTTCTATGACATCACAATGCAGGTGTAAAGAATCTTAGCCTATAGGAAGAAGAGATTCAAATATTAAGAGCCGTGAGCCAATAGGGCAAGAAAGAGATAGTGGATGATGTGGATGGGCAGACTGGATTGGCCTTTATCTGCCATCATGTTTCTATGATTCACGACATAGATAGGCACTGTAAATGTGGGTTCAGAAAACCTGGCCTACATTTCCCGCATCTATCGTTTGCGGAGACACAATTCTTTATAGGGTGCCGTCACATGATTGACAAGTGATTGGCAGCTGCTTTTTAGGTGGCCACCGATGTCGGCACCCTATAGAGAATCCAGGCCTTAGTGCCTAAGCCAAAACCAGCTACTTTGTTGGCATTCTGGGGGCAATATTCAGCACTTAATCATCCAGGATAACCATCATTGAATTTTATGTAGCCCCAGACCACGGAAAACATCATTAATCAGCTGATTTTTAATACTATATTTTGTAAATATTTTCAGAATAGCCACTCTAGCAGTTTGTTTCCATCATTTTTAGTTATATTTTTACTTATTTGTTTATGTATCAAAGTAGGTCTTTGCATTTGCCAGTTTTGACATTACATAAGAACATAAGCAATGCCTCTGCTGGGTCAGACCCGAGGTCCATCGTGCCCAGCAGTCCGCTCACGTGGTGGCCCAGCAGGTCCAGGACCTGTGCAGTAATCTTCTATCTATACCCCTCTATCCTCTTTTCCAGTAGGAATTTGTCCAATCCTTTCTTGAACCCAGTACCGTACTCTGCCCTATTACGTCCTCTGGAAGCGCATTCCAGGTGTCCACCACACGTTGGGTAAAAAATAACTTCCTAGTATTTGTTTTGAATCTGTCTCCTATCAACTTTTCCGAGTGCCCTCTTGTTCTTTTATTATTCGAAAGTTTGAAGAATCTGTCCCTCTCTACTCTCTCTATGCCCTTCATGATCTTATAAGTCTCTATCTTATCCCATCTAAATCTCCTCTTCTCCAGGGAAAAGAGACCCAGCTTCTCCAATCTCTCAGCATATGACAGGTTTTCCATCCCTTTTATCAGACGCGTCGCTCTCCTCTGAACCCTCTCGACTAACGCCATATCCTTCTTAAGGTACGGCAACCAATATTGGACGCAGTACTCCAAATGCGGGCGCACCGTTGCCCGATACAACGGCAGGATAACCTCTTTCGTTCTGGCTGTAATACCCTTTTTGATTATACCAAGCATTCTATTCGTTCTCTTAGCGGCCGCTGCACACTGTGCCGTCGGCTTCATTGTCATGTCCACCAATACCCCCAAGTCCCTTTATGGGTACTCTTATTCAATAATATCCCTCCCATTGTATAGTTGTACCTCGAGTTTCTGCTCCCCACATGTAATACCTTACATTTCTCAACGTTGAACTTCATCTGCATCTCGTCGCCCAATCTTCTAGTTTGTTCAAGTCCCTTTGCAATTCTTCACATTCCTCTGTAGTCCGAGCTCAATTAAATAGTTTAGTGTCGTCTGCAAATTTTATTATCTCGCACTTCGTCCCTGTTTCTAGATCATTTATGAAGATATTAAATAGTAGCGGCCCGAGCACCGAGCCCTGCGGGACACCACTCGTGACCCTCCTCCAGTCGGAGTAGTGGCCCTTCACTCCTACCCTTTGTTTTCTACCCTCCAACCAGTTTCTGATCCATCTATGTACGTCTCCTTCCACCCCATGGTTCTTTAGTTTCCAGAGTAGACGTTCATGGGGCACCTTGTCAAAGGCTTTTTGGAAATCTAGATATATGATGTCAATGGGGTCTCCTTTGTCCATCTGTTTGTTAATCCCTTCGAAGAAGTGCAATAAGTTTGTTTGGCACGATCGTCCCTTGCAGAAACCATGCTGGCTGGCTGGCTTTCAGAAGTTCGTGCTTTTCAAAATGTTGATCAATGCTTTCTTTTATCAGTGCTTCTGCCATTTTCCCAGGAACTGAAGTCAGGCTCACTGGCCTGTAGTTTCCCGGATCACCTCTTGATCCCTTTTTAAAGATGGGCGTAACGTTGGCTATCTTCCAATCCTCCGGGATCTCGCCTGTTTTCAGGGATAAGTTGCAAATTTGCTGCAGTAGTTCCGCTATCTCCTCCTTTAATTCCTTCAGAACCCTTGGATGTATGCCATCTGGACCCGGAGATTTGTGCCCAGCAGTCTGCTCACGTGGCAGCCCTTAGGTCAAAGACCAGTGCCCTGAGACTAGCCTTACCTGCATACGTTCTGGTTCAGCAGGAACTTATCTAACTTTGTCTTGAATCCCTGGAGGGTGTTTTCCTCTATAATAGACTCCGGAAGAGCGTTCCAGTTTTCCACCACTCTCTGGGTGAAGAACTTCCTTACGTTTGTACACAACCTATCCCCTTTCAACTTTAGAGAGTGCCCTCTCGTTCTCCCTACCTTGGAGAGGGTGAACAACCTGTCCTTATCTACTAAGTCTATCCCCTTCAGTACCTTGAATGTTTCGATCATGTCCCCTCTCAGTCTCCTCTGTTCGAGGGAGAAGAGGCCCAGTTTCTCTAATCTTTCGCTGTACGGCAGCTCCTCCAGCCCCTTAACCATCTTAGTCACTCTTCTCTGGACCCTTTTGAGTAGTACTATGTCCTTCTTCATGTATGGCGACCAGTGCTGGACGCAATATTCCGGGGGGGGGGGGGGTCTCTCCGAGTACTGCACAGGACATCCTGTATTTGTATATAAGATTTTTGTTACCATTTTTGACCTTTTCCATTCCTTAATGTTGCAGACTACTAGCAGCAGCACTGACATTCATGCGGCCCTCTGTGCATAAAGGTTGCCCTCTCCTGCTCTAGAAGAAAGTAAGGTCCGGATTCTCTAAACGGCACCATTACTAGTGGCCACCTTAAAAGTGGCTGCCGATTGCGTATCAATTCTGTAACGGCGCCAGTTAGAGAACCGTGTCTCCCGCAAAAGTAGGTGCCAGACATATAGGCCAGGGTTTTCAAGGCCTACCCTTTGACATGAATCATATTTCCGGAGGCGCCTACCAGGGCCTAACACCACTTTCGGAATTAGCCACGCCTACAGTGGCGTTAGGCGCAGGTAGGTGCCTCCGGAAGCATAATTCTGGTGCCTTGAAAAAAAATGTTAAGTACCATTTTAAACAGCATTCCCCTCTTACCTTAGGTGTCATGGGGCGCCTAAGTTAAGATGACGCTCATAGAATCCAGGCCTAGTGTCTATATTCCTTTATTGGAATGTAAACACTAGGTTCTTTTACTTGTACCGAGCAGTGTCCTTTATTTTAGGATGCAGCAAATACGGAGGCCCGGATTCTGAAAGGGGCGCCGTAATCGGCAGGTGCCTGATAAAAAAATGCTGGTCACATGTCATTCCGATTACGGGGCCGCTTTCAGATTCGCAGCTTATTTCGAAGGTAGGCGCCGGAAATGTAGGCCAGGGTTGTCCAAGGTCTGCATTTCCGGAGCTTATCTTCGACGTAGAATCGTGCTTAGTCAACCCCACCCGTAACCATACCACTTTTGACATTTGGCATTGCTAAGCATCTACGTCACGGGTAGGGAACTCCAGTCCTCGAGAGCCGTATTCCAGTTGGGTTTTCAGGATTTCTCCAATGAATATGCATTGAAAGCAGTGCATGCAAATAGATCTCATGCAGATTCATTGGGGAAAGCCTGAAAACCTGACTGGATTCTGGCCCTCAAGGACCGGAGTTGCCCACCCCTGATCTAACTCAGTGGTTCCCAACCCTGTCCTGGTGGACCACCAGGCCAATCGGGTTTTCAGGCTAGCCCTAATAAATATGCATGGAGCAGATTTGCATACCTGTCACTTCCATTATATGCAAATCTCTCTCATGCATATTCATTAGGGCTAGCCTGAAAACCCGATTGGCCTGGTGGTCCTCCAGGACAGGGTTGGGAACCACTGATCTAACTAATATATCTGAGGCAATGGGGGATTAAGTGACTTATCTGGGTCACAAGTAGCAGCGTGGGATTTGAACCCACAACCTCAGGATGCTTCTGGCACTGTGTTTTGTAGGTGCCTCGCGGTGCCTACCTTTTTTTTTTCTTTTATATTTGTTTTTAATTGTTTTTTAATGGCTCAGCCAATTACCAGGCTGTCAATAGCCAATTAAAACAATTAACTTAGATGCCAGTAGAGCATCTACCGGCCCCTTCCTATTGGCGCCGGTTTTAGAATCCGGGCTTAAGGGAATAATTTTCAAAGTCAATGTATACATAGCATGAAAGAATTTGCTATATAATTGCCCAGACTTCATGTACTATTTTGTGTATACTTTCACTCATGGTCAGCTGAGGCCTGGTGAGCATTACTTTAGTATTTTCAAAAGGAACTGGGAAAATCTGCAGGAAAATTGTGAACATTGTAAATCACAGGCCTCACTTGTGTGAATTCTAGTGGGTTCCCTTCAAAATCTAGTGTAACTCATGAGTACATTGCCTGCACAATGTACAGGGGGCTGTTAGAAAATTTTCCTCATTCTGTTTTTGCAACGAAGCCCCTTAATGAATCACAGAACATGTACTATCACTTGGCAAAACATATTCTGCACGTTTTCTAAATAATGCAGCCGAATCCTGAATAACTGGTGTAGAACTGATTTGGGATCTACTAAGTCTTTCCTGCTGGAGATGTACTGAAACCAGCTTTCGTGTCCTTAATGCACCGGATGATACCAGAGGGAGACGGATCATGTGGGCTTCTGGACCAGGTTTACTTGTAAATCTCTTCTGAAGACATTTTGTTTTCAGAGCCACACCTATTTTCAAGCAGAGTCTAGGGAATGAAATGGAATTTTTACATTAGATCGGAAGGGAAGAGAAGAAGACAAGAAACGAGTTGGCAAAATAAGTTTCGTAATTTGCACTCGAGGGAAAAATTAGACATTTGTCAAATTGAAGGGCTCAAATGTAGAAGGACAGGGTAGAAATAATTACGCTATAAAACAATTCAGCTGACAGCAAAGAACCACATTTAAACATCTGAAACTTCTGGAATATTCATATGCTGTTAAATGTGGAATTTTTTTTTTTAAAAAGTACCAGCAATGTAACAGCTTGGGTGAATATATTCAACCAAGCTAAGGCCACATTGGTTTAAATTATATGGGTAGTACAGTTTATTATCCAAGCAAAGGCTACTGTAATTGACTTACCAAAATAATTACATGAAAAATAATATGCCCATTATTGTACTAAAAAGACACAGTGAAACTGTGCTGTTTTTTTCGTTGTGTTGAAGTGTGGCTGCATACTTACCAGGAAAAAAAAAAATCTATCGATAGTTAACCAATGGACCTTCATGTCGTAAACATCCAGATCCACGCATCCATGGATTAGTGGCATTTACACATATGCGCATGTAAGTGGTGATTTTAGAAATCTGTTGTTTACTTGTGGAGATCCACACCATTCAAAGATTTCATAAGGCAATGTTCGGGGTGTGATGGCTTGAGGAATACACACATAGATTTTTATCTTGCCTGTTTTACAAAAGGGTACACGCATTCCCTATCATACACGCAACTCCCCCCTCCTCCCCCCTTCACCAGTTCCCTTCTCTTTAGCCTCAAGCATGTCAACTGCTTCCCTAACGGTATATATACTGGATCTGCACTATTTCCTATTTGTACAGCATCTTATAGCTCTTGAAATATATAGCTCCATTATTCTTGTAACTTCTCCTGGAAATGACCAGAATTCTCTTTCTAATTATCCTGGAAATGTCCAGTTGTCTCTTTTGTAATCCGCCCAGAACTGCAAGGTTGAGGCGGAATAGAAATCAGTAATGTAATGTAATGTAATGTTTAAACCAGCTCAATATGAATAGGAGGGGGGAAAGGGAAGGGGGAAGGGAGATGGGGGGAGTAGGGGGGTTGATATGGGTCCTATGGAAATATATTTTGGAGGAATGATAGAAATATGTATGAAAATATCATAATTGTGAATCTATTTGAAATTAAATTGTATTTGTATTATATTATACTAGTGTGTAAGTCCATTACATTAACGGGTACTAGAGTAGATGTCTGTCTGGTTTTTTTTTCTTTATCTCTCTCTCCTTGGATGCTGTCTGTCTGTCTGTCATTCTTTCTGTCTGTCTCTCTCCCTGGCCCCCTGTCTGTTTGTCTTTCTTTCTGTCTGTCATTCTTTCTCTCTCTCTCCTTGGACGCTGACTGTCTGTATGTCTTTTGTTCTTTGCCTCTCTCTCCTTGGCTGCTGTCTGTCTGTCTTTCTTTCTGTTTGTCTCTATCCCTGGCCCCCTGTGTTTCTTTCTGTATGTCTCTCTGTCTCTCTCTCTGGCCCCCTGCCTGCATATATTTTTCTGTTGTGTCATCCCTGACTGCCTCTCCGTGGCTCCCTTATGTCTTCCCCCCAGAGCAAAGCTGTCTGCCCCCAGCACACCCCTCCCCCAAAGCATCCCCTTTTCCCTCTCCCTGTCTCTCTGTGGCCCCTTCTGTCTTCCCCCATAGCAAAGCTGATTGCCCCTCAGCTCCCCCCTCCCCCCAAAGCAGCCCACTTTCCCTCTTCCTGACTGTCTCTGTGGCCCCCTTCTGTCTTCCCCCCCCCCACTAGAGCAAAGCTGTCTGCCCCCCCAGAACACACCTCCCCCAAAGCAGCCCCCTTTCCCTCTCCCTGACTGTCTCTCTGTGGCCCCCTTCTGTCTTCCCCCCCCCACCAGAACAAAGCTATCTGCCTCTCGGCACACCCCTCCCCTCCAAAGCAGCCCCCTTTCACCTGCAGTACCGGCATGACACCTTCCAGCCATTCCTAAACTGCCACTCAAATTCCTCCAGCGCTGCCAGCCATCCAAGCCGGTGCATGTGCCTCAAGCTGCTGCGCGCCACCACCATTGTAAGCCCCGCGCGCCTCATCAAGCCGCCAAATAAGGCCACGGAGGGACACAGCACGAATCAGGTAGCACAGCCTCCTAAGTGCGCCTGTGTGCTTAGAGGATTATTATTATAGAAGATTTCCTTCAATAAAATGTTATAAATTAAACCAGCTCAGATTTTTTTTTTTTTTTTTAATGCTTGCTTTGGCTTTATAAGAGAGATGAAGGGAGTAATTTTCCTGAAATCTGTTATTTTCCCTTAAAAAAAAAAAAAATGTACAGCCTTACTACCTAATTAGCAGCATTTGTACAGCTAGGTTTATAAAATGGGACAGAGACACATGGACCCACATGGACTCACTTTTGTTTCTGAGCATTTAGCAGCAGACAAAATCAGTTTAAAAGAGTGTACTGTATGCTCTTCTGTTTTAGTGATCCACTATCAAGGACATTGTTAAAAAGGCAACAATCAGTTGACCCTTTTCAGCACCATATCCATCAGACTCCAGAAGTAGGCCACAGAGCCAAAACACGTACGTGTCGAGTCCAAATAGGTATAATAAAAAAACTGAGCACCAAAGGTCACCTTCACTGTTTTTCTCACCACAGATACACGTAGGAACAGCAGCACCTGGGCATGGAAATTGTGAAACTGCCACATATGTGTAGCAACATTTAAAGTAAAACCTCTTAGGCCCCCCCCATTCCTCATTTTCTATTGCTTCTGATGAACAGAAAGTTGTCTTCTTAAGAGGACCCAAGCCATTGACTGATCTCAACTAATTCATTGTACTCTTCTAAATTGAAATCTTACTTATGTTATAGAAACATGCCAAGAAAAGCACTGAATAATAATTCCTAAAGTAGGCTAGAATTGCTTTAATGAGGAATTATTATTCTGTGCTTTTCTTGGCATGTTTCTATAACATAAGTAAGATTTCAATTTAGAAGAGTACAATGAATTAGTGGTTTGGGTCCTCTTTAGAAGACAACTTTCTGTTCATCAGAAGCAATAGAAAATGAGGAATGGGGGGGCCTAAGGGGTTTTACTTTAAATGTTGCTACTCTTTGGGTTTTGGCCAGGTACTAGTGACCTGGATTGGCCACTGTGAAAACCGGCTACTGAGCTTAATGGACCGTTGTTCTGACCCAGTAAGGCTATTCTTATGTTTCTACATGAGCCAGGTATAAGACAATCAAGCCATTGCAACATCACTGATGAGGTTGGCTCTGAGGCACTGTGGAATGAGGCGTTATGACATCACAATCTCAGCTCTGGAATGTTGCTTCCATTGGGGTTCCGGAATCTTGCCATTCTTTGAGATGCTGGAATGTTGCTACTCTTTGGGTTTGGGCCAGGATCTAGTGACCTGGAATGGCCACCGTGAAAACGGGCTTGATACACCGTTGGTCTGACCCAGTAAGGCTATTCTTATGTTTTAACATGAGCCAAGTATAAGACAATCAAGCCATTGCAACATCACTGATGAGGTTGTCTCTGAGGCACTGTGGATTGAGGCATTATGACATCACAATCTCAGCTCTGGAATGTTGCTCCCATTGGGGTTCCGGAATCTTGCCATTCTTTGAGATGCTGGAATGTTGCTACTCTTTGGGTTTGGGCCAGGAACTAGTGACCTGGAATGGCCACCGTGAGAACATGTGGAA
The DNA here is from genome assembly GCF_902459505.1 of Geotrypetes seraphini. Classification (NCBI taxonomy): domain Eukaryota; kingdom Metazoa; phylum Chordata; class Amphibia; order Gymnophiona; family Dermophiidae; genus Geotrypetes; species Geotrypetes seraphini. Next base: position 10,114,875 of record NC_047100.1, read on the forward strand.
CAACTTGTAATTTTGTGGAGAGGGATGTTGGATACTGTGGAGGTTGGGTGAAGTATTGGAGCCATATTCATTCAAAAACTCTCCAAATAATCATATGAAAAGGAAAAGAAAGGTCAGGCTTGCTAGCCAACCTGCCACCACCCTCGTATCTCCCAGAGTCTACAGAATTCCTCTTTCCAGCGATACATCCTTCCACTGGTAGGTAAAATTAACAAAACAAAAAAGAAGTTCCAGTTTAGACCAACCATAATTCTTAGTCGGGCTCAATGCCACAGTCTTAAGATAGAAAGATATCAAGGCAGTTCTGTATCCTGTGGTGCTTATATGTTCTCTGGCCAGGAGCTCTGCACTGTTGTCTCTCAGCAGAAACGGAAACCTGTTCCTGCCTTCTGTCCTTTAATAGGCTGTTAGTTCCTCCTCCTGAATCTACCCTTTCTGATTGACCAGGAAATTATTCTCCTCCAGTTCTACTTGCTAAGGCTTTAAGTCTGCACTCTGATTTGCTTGGAACCTGCTCCACCCAGCTCTCCATGTTGAGGATTTAATTCTGTGGTTCCTGCCTCCCTTCTGATCTTCTTTCTAAGGAACTAAATTCTCTAGTTAGCATTTCCTCTCCCCTAGGCTTCTTGGGTCTCAATGAGGGGATATACACCCATCTCATGACCTTATAGAATAGTGCTTTGAACAGAAGCATGCATAATAAAATAATAATAATAACATTTTATATACCGCAGGACTGTGAAGTTCTATGTGGTTTACAATGATTAAAAGATGCTACAAATTGAGTAGAATTAACAAAGTTAAAAGCTAGTGATTAACAGCTCTAGGGATCAGTTATTGTGGAATAAGATTGTACAGGTCAGTTGCCTAAATACATCAGGAACAGATATGTTTTTAGGCATTTCCTAAATTCCCCATACGTAGTAGACGTAAGCAATTGTTCCAGATCTTTACTCCATAATGTTGCCGGATGTGAGAAAAGATGTTGATGATGTCTTTTAAATTCACATCCTCTAACCGGTGGGGAAACAAAAGTCAAGTGTGAGCTTCTCTTATGTCTGTTGGTTGAGAAAGAGAAAAGGTCAGTTTTGTATTTAGGGGCTAAACCGAAATAGTACCTTAAAGCAAAAACAACCAAACTTAAACTTCACCCGTGCCTCCATCGGCAGCCAATGCAGAAGTCGGTAGGAAGGTGTAACATGGTCAAATCTCTTCAACGCAAAAATTAGCTTGACCGCTGCCGCATTTTGCACCAGTTCTAATCGCCGCATATTCTTCTGGGGAATGGCCAAGTAGGCGATTGTTACAGTAATCAAGTGAGGCATTTTCTGCAGTTATGTTCATCAGACCAAGCTATTAAAAGCTTGGTTTTATAGAAAATATTATTCAGAAATTATGGATAATGTATAATGAACGATGTTATTTTGGAACTTGAGTAAGAGTTTATATTACCCCCATATCTCCGACAATTGCATTGGCTGCTAGTTGCATTTAGAATTCAGTACAAAGCAATTATGATATGTCACCAATTTCTATCTGGTATGATTCCTGAACTTTTTAAGAGTCTGATGTATGGGTATCAGCCACTAAGATCATTGCATTCTGAGAGTTTTTTTGTGGTTTGCCACGTTTTAATATTATTTTAATATTAATAAAGTTCATCTCAGGAACATCATTTCTCCACATTGTTGTTTGTTTCTTCTTGGATTTGTCTGTGGAGATCATTGGGTCAATTCTCTTGTTTTTGTTCTGAGAGTTCGGCATTACTGAACATGAAAGCTAATCCTAAATATGTGGAAACAAATTGCCATGACTTTTACATGTGCAGGAGTTAAGTTATGGAATAGCCTGGTTGGCCAAATTCGAAAATGTAGAGATAAGAACTCATTCGGAGAAAATGCTAAAAAACACAACTATTCGTAGATGCATTTCTTTGAGCACATGATCTAATGTATAGATTGAATCTGTCTGTTTTGTTCTAATTTGTTCTGATTTTTAATAGTTTATGTATGTAACTTTTGTAAACCGTTTTGGAAAAAAACGGTATAGAAATTTTTTAAAAATTAATAAATAAATATTTTATTAAAATAGTTTTTGAATTTTAGTTTTGTGATGTTTTATGTATTTTTAAATTGCAATTCACCTCGATCTTATGGTGAGGTGAAACGTTAAATGTAAAGACATAGGTGTGCATTATACAGCATTGCCCTTCACATATTAGACCATAACCCTATTAAGAAGCATACGTTTAGATATTAATTCTTAGGTATAATAGTTTCTTACATAAGAACATAAGAAGTTGCCTCCGCTGAGGCAGACCAGAGGTCCATCTCGCCCAGCGGTCCGCTCCCGCGGCGGCCCATCAGGCCCATTGCCTGAGCAGTGGTCCCAGACTATCCCTATGAGGAGAGACTGGAAGCCCTGAATATGTATACCCTAGAGGAAAGGAGAGACAGGGGAGATATGATTCAGACGTTCAAATACTTAAAGGGTATTAACGTAGAACAAAATCTTTTCCAGAGAAAGGAAAATGGTAAAACCAGAGGACATAATTTGAGGTTGAGGGGTGGTAGATTCAGGGGCAATGTTAGGAAATTCTACTTTACGGAGAGGGTGGTGGATGCCTGGAATGCGCTCCCGAGAGAGGTGGTGGAGAGTAAAACTGTGACTGAGTTCAAAGAAGCGTGGGATGAACACAGAAGATTTAGAATCAGAAAATAATATTAAAGATTGAACTAGGCCAGTTACTGGGCAGACTTGTACGGTCTGTGTCTGTGTATGGCCGTTTGGTGGAGGATGGGCAGGGGAGGGCTTCAATGGCTGGGAGGGTGTAGATGGGCTGGAGTAAGTCTTAACAGAGATTTCGGCAGTTGGAACCCAAGCACAGTACCGGGTTAAGCTTTGGATTCTTACCCAGAAATAGCTAAGAAGAAAAAATAAAAAAATAAAAATAAAAAATTTAAATTGAATCAGGTTGGGCAGACTGGATGGACCATTCGGGTCTTTATCTGCCGTCATCTACTATGTTACTATGTTACTATGACCTACCTCTACTCCTATCTGTACCCCTCAATTCCTTTATCCTCTAGGAACCTATCCAAACCTTCTTTGAAGCCTTGTAACGTGCTCCGGCCTATCATAGCCTCCGATATCCTATGAATAAATAAAATATTTTTCAACCAGATTGAAGTGTGTATGGGGGAGCAGAGCTCGATGCTGGACAGACTTATACGGTCTGTGTCAGGCACGTGCTGAGTGAAAATGAAAAGCCAGCATGGGGGAGCGGAACCCGATGCTGGACAGACTTGTACGGTCTGTGACCTGCAGGTGGCAAGAGACATGTTAAACGTCTGACAACTTCAGTTTGTTGATCATTTTATTGCCATGTACTGCAAGTGGGGGAACTATGCAGCTTTGGAGAGGAAGGGATCATGACTGGTAAGCTGAGTGCTGTCAGCAATACACCACATATCATCTTCACCCAGAGAGGGGTAGAAAACTGAAACGCTCTTCCGGAATCTGTTATAGGGGAAAACGCCCTCCAGGGGGTTCAAGACAAAGTTGGACAAGTTCCTGCTAAACTGGAACGTACGCAGGTGAGGCTGGACTCATTTAGAGCACTGGTCTTTGACCTGAGGGCCGCCGCGTGAGCAGACTGCTGGGCACGACGGACCACTGGTCTGACCCAGCGGCGGCAGTTCTTATGTTAAGTTCATCATGTTTGACCTGAGCCTACATAAAGTGGTGAGCGAGGCTCTGGTCACCTTGTTGAACCAACTGGGTGGACCATGAGGGTCTTTGTCTGCCATCCCTTACTGCGTGTCATTGCAAATTCTATCAAAAGCGCTAAAAATTGCACGTGCAAATTTGGGCACACGCCCATCATTTTTATGTGCGCCAGTTAATTGAGCGATGAGCTAATTAGCGCCGATAATTGGAATCTTAATGAACAATTGGTTTGAATTAAACAACTGGTTTGAATTAAAATTGACGCTCATAAATTTAGGCGTGGGATCTGCGCCTAAATTTTACGCACAGGTGCTAAAGGGGGAGGGGGGGGTTGCAGAAATTGGAAGATCAGGGGTATTCCAGCAATTTGTGCGCGCGGTGAAAGAATAAGAGGGGAACTGTGCCTAATTTAAGCAAGAGCATTTACACCGCACGTTGGTTGATATAGATGGCCACACCTAAAGTTAGGTAGAATTTCAAGTGCTAAGCACTGATTGGCTAAGCACCACTTATAGAATTCAGTCCTACTTGTTTGGGGAACTGGCACAGCTTTTCGTGTCTTGCACTGTTGATGTTAACACTTTATACCCATAGAAACGATGACTTTGACCGCTAATGACTGGACTTGATTGTTCCCTCTAAGCTGAGCAGGAGTCCTCCACCCACAGTCTCACCAATAGAGGGTGCTGTTTTACTGTCACATTTTTCAATTGTGAGGGACAGGCAAGTTCTGCAGGACTCCAGGGAACATACCTGTCCTTAGCGACTGAAAATATTCCACCCCCTAGTGGTAGCAATGCAGCTGGAGGACACCTGCTCAGCTTAGAGGGAACAGTATTTCGTGGGGTATTTAGCTACTGCCGAGGGAGATGCTCTTCAGGATGGTGTGGAGGTGGAATTTGGAACTGCACGCCGGCTTTTGAATTTAAAAATGTAGGTACAGGTTTTTCTCATTTAGCAGGTCAAATATATGCATTTTTTCCTGGGAAAACTGTCAGAGCACATGTTCTTGTCGCCAGTGTGGGCAGTTTGGAAATTACTTCCAAAGAAAAACAGTAGATGATGGCAAAAAAAAAGAAAAAAAAAAAAAAAAAGATCCGACTCATTGAATCCATCCAGTAATTCCTCTCCACATCTGGCTCATTGGTCATTTGACTTGAGTCCTTCCAGTAAGTCCAATGATATATTAATTTTATTTATTCAGTTTTCTATACTGTTTTCCCAGGGGAGTTTGGGATAGTTTACATGAATTTATTCAGGTATTTAAGCATTTTTCTCTGTCTGTCTCGGCATGCTCACAATCTATCTCACAGGTGTCAAAGTCGGTTCTCGAGGGCCAGAATCCAGTCGGGTTTTCAGGATTTCCCCAATGAATCTGCATGAGATCTATTTGCATGCGCTGCTTTCAATGCATATTCATTGGGGAAATCCTGAAAACCCGACTGGATTCCGGCCCTCGAGGAGGGACTTTGACACCCCTGAATTCTATCTAATGTACCTTGGCCAAGGGGGTGGGGCTAAAGGGCAAATTCTATAAGAAGTGCCCAAAAGTTAGGCACCGTTCAGCGCGATTCAAGTAAAATTGGGCGCTGTTTAGTGAATCGCACTGAGCGGCGCCTATGTTGGAGGCGCCCAATAAATAGGCCAGCTCTAGGCACAGCTAAACGTTAGGCGCCCAGGTGAGCGCTTAAGCACGCCTAACGCGAAGCCACGCCCACGCCTAACACGCACAGCGCCTATTTTTTTTGAAGGCCGTCTAAATATTTAGAGGCGCCTTGTTACAGAATCGCTCTTTCGTGATAGGCGCCTAGGTTTCAATCAGTGCAGATTAAAAAGCCTAATTGAGCTTCTTATTCCGTTTAGACAGGCGCCGATCTGGGTTGGGCACCTCCGGTTACAGAATTTGGGCCTAAGCGACTTGCCCAGGGTCACAAGAAGCAGCATGGGGGTTTGAACCCACAACCTCAGAGTGCTGAGGCTGTAGCTTTAACCACAGTGCCACACTCTCCCCTGTAATGTATAGTGCAGCTGGCAGCCGTAAAGCACAACTGTCTGCATCATGGTAATATCACAGTATTTATTTATTTATGTTATTTATATACCGCCTATCGATGGTTATTGATAAGGGTTAAGCTGCCAAATAAAAACAAAGGCCCCGATTCTATAAATGGTGTTTAACTCCTAGGCACCGTTTGGAATGATGGTCAATCAATCTATAGGTGCCGTTTATAGAATTGCCTAGTGGTGCCTAAGTAGGGTTGCTCTAGCTCCGCCCCAGCCCTTCCCTAGCCCCGCCCCATGCTGCCTACTCTTGTTGGGCAGGGAGGAAATCCGCGCATGCCAGGTTTTAAAAAGCTGTCCAGACCCCCGGACATGTCCTCAAAAGGATGACGTGTCTGGGGAAATCTGGACGCCTGGTAACCCTATGCCTAAGCATTATTAGACTCTGATACGCATTGAATCCTTAGGTGCACTGCCACGTAGGCTAGGGCTTTCTTGGCATAAATGACTGCACCTAAGTTAATCTACACCCAATCTCCACCCTAACCTTTTCTACTCACTGTGTAGGTGTTGGTAAGCGCCTCAGTGTAGATACCTACCTCGAAGTGGTAGGTGCCTACCGGCAAATTATTCTTTAAATCAGTTTTTGATGGTGCTTTCAATTATCAGTGCCAATTAAAAAAATTAAGTTAGGCACCTAGATCGTCTAAGCACCTAACTGTAGGCGTCTTTTATATAATCAGGACCAAAATGTCCTTATTTGTCAGCTTAACCCTTAGCGGTAGTAACTCAAGATTAGCTCTAGGAGTCAAGAGTGCCATTTTGAACCCAAGGTCAATGAGTAGGAGCAATTGGGAATTCTGTCTGTCCTACTAGAGCACCAGGGACTGTCCTACTAGAGCACCAGCAAGCCCCTCTTATCTGTACCCTTCTCTTCCACTGCCAACTCCAGATTCCGTCCATTCTTTCTTGCGGCGCCATATGCCTGGGACAGGTTGCCTGAATCAATACGTCGTGCTCCGTCCCTGGCAGCGTTCAAATCCAAGCTAAAGGCCCACTTTTTTGAAACTGTTTTCAACTCTTAACTCCCACTCACTGCTGTCAGATACCTAGACCCACTATAATCTCCCCAACCCTGAAATGTTCTGTCTAAACTAGATTGTAAGCTCTTCTGAGCAGGGACTGTCTGTTGTGTGTTAGAATGTACAGTGCTGCGTACACCTTTCAGCGCTATAGAAATGATAAATAGTAGTAGTAGTGATGAGTGTGTGGAAAATTGGTTTCTGTTTTCATGGAAGAGGTCAGGGATAGGTCATGTGATGATCAGGGATTTGGGTTGCGTCCAGAGGTGGTTGGGAATTTGCTTGGGGGGAGAGGAAATGGTTGCCACAAGCAGATGTTAAGAAAAAATGTTTGAGCAGCCTGCAACCATAATGAAAGTACACAAAAATACAAAATAAAATGGAAAAATTCTATCATCACGGCCTGACAGAAAGACTGAGCTGAATGAATGCCTATGTTTCCCGCTGGACATATTATTACGGTAGCAGCAAATAATGCAAACGTTGCACAGACAGCAAAAAATCTTGGCACAAGAGCAAATAGTTTATTACATGTGATATACTGTCCTTTATTGGGTATAGCAGAGAAGCAGGATCTCCATCTCAAACTAAGAAAGAGGAGAAAACATCAGCATCGCTTAGAGAACAAGCATGGTATGAGGCACTCAGCAGTCCACTCTGCCGATAAGAATAGCCTTACTTGGTCAGACCAATGGTCCATCAAGCCCAGTAGCCTGTTCTCACGGTGGCCAATCCAGGTCCTTAGTGCCTGGCCAAAACCCAAGGAGTAGCAACATTCCGGAATCCCTAAGAGTACATAAGAACATAAGAATTGCCGCTGCTGGGTCAGACCAGTGGTCCATTGTGCCCAGAAGTCCGCTCTCGTGGCGGCCCCTAGGCCAAAGACCAGTGCCCTAACTGAGACCAGCCCTACCTGCGTATGCTCCGGTTCAGCAGGAACTTGTCTAATTTTGATTCCAGAACCCCAAAGAGTAGCAACATTCCAGCATCTCAAAGAGTAAGCAAGATTCTAGAGCCCCCAAATAATAGCTACATTCCATGCGGAATCCAACTTAGTAGCAACATTCTAGAACCCCCATATTCCATTATCTCAGAGTAAATAAGATTCTGGAACCCCAAAGAGTAGCAACGTTCCATGCAGAATCCCCAAAGAGTAGCAAGATTCAAGAATCCCAAAGAGTAACAAAAGATTCCGGAAGCCCAAAGAGTAGCCACATTCCATGCTACCGATCAAGGGCAAGCAATAGCTTCCCCCATGTCTTTCTCAATAACAGACTATAGACTTTTCCTCCAAGAAATTGTCCAAACCTTTCTTAAAACCATTCACAAGCATCTGTACTGTAAAGAAAGAATTGACAAGAGGTAGTAATGCCTCACAGGGATGGTTTATAGCTTGTATTTATATGGACAAAGAGCCTCATATGTTTCTTCAGCTGTCTTCATATAGAAAGGCCAATGTTTGCTCAGCTCATCTCTGAGTGGGAGGATTGCACAGTGCTTTTGGAACCTTTTTTCCTACAGTTGTAGAGATCTCCCCAGTTTTATTAAACACGTTAGAGCAATGGAAATCATTTTATGGTCATTGAGATTGTGTGGGAAAGCCATTGCTTCAACCGGCAATTAATTAATTTGGTTGAAAGCGTTCAGAATTGACTAGAAATAGCTCTAACTCAGAACTGCAAAGATCCTGAACGATGATGGGGACAACCGGAAGAGGTTACTGCTGTGGCCTTTCGGTCCAAATTAAAACTGGAAACTACCCAACACTGACTTTTCACTCACAGAACAAATTTCCAACACACTTCGCCCTTATTAAATTATTTTTGGACTGGGATCTTTGCAAATGACTACAACAAAACATCGCACGGAGTTCAGATTTTCAGTTGCAGATAATCGCCGACATTGCTTCTATGGAGAAAGGTGCTTTTGCCACAGTCCTTGGTTTCTGTGGTAGCTTAGAATTAGATGCTGTGGCAAGGGTTAGGGAAATTCTGCAACATGTTTTGCATAAATTTACATGTTGAGAAGCAAGTTCCAAAGGCTTTGAATGATGAGGTCCCTGCAGGATTTATTGCCCACCATGACCTTTACGATCAGCAGATGTGAAGTGTATTGTAATGTAATGTAATTTATTTCTTATATACCGCTAAACTCCGTTAGGATTCTAAGCGGTTTACAGAAAATGGACAATAGTGTGCATTAAAATTGTAAGTAATATAGGTTTACAGAGAAATATACATTAAAGGATACAATAAAAATAAGATAAATAAATAAAGAATAGGTACTTAGAAATTCCCTTACTGTCCCAAAGGCTCACAATCTAACTGAAGTACCTGAAAAAATAACAATTAGTTGAGTAATAAAAGTAAGAAATAGAAATAGAAGAAAAAATAAGTAAATAAACATTCTAACAAGACTACATTGATCTAAGGACTTTGAAAGGTAAAAAAGAAGAGAGATAGGAATAGCTGCAGAAAGGAGGAACCTATTGTGGACATTCCCTCTTTTAGGCACATCCGGTTCATGGAGTATATATCTAAGATGTTCCGTGTTGAGCACAATTGCGGAAGGCACTGGAAGAAAGGCGGGAGAGGGGAGATATGATAGAAACGTTTAAATACCTACGTAATATAAATGCTCGTGAGTCGAGTTTCTTTAATTTGGAAGGAAACTCTGCAATGAGAGGGCATAGGATGAAGTTAAGAGGTGATAGGTTCCAAAGTAATCTAAGGAAATACTTCTTTACGGAAAGGATGGTAGATGCATGGAACAGTCTCCCAGAGGTGGTGGAGGGGGCATTCCTCCGATCGCTCTCATTTTAATTTTGTTGTTTTGCGAATTGGTCGGGCCTGTGTCAGGCAAGTGAATCTAGACCTAAATATCTCTTCTAACAGACTAGGCTTAGGGGTGGACTGGGGCGGAATTTGCATGGAGCACTAACTTAGGGGGAGGGGGCGGGGATTCATCTAGGGGTGCTAACCGATTTAGTTGTACTAACCGCATTAGTGCACACTAAGCGCTAAGCTGCCCATTACCGCAAAGATGTGCTGAGACTTGAGTTGGTCCAGCGAATGGCCACCCGGATGGTCTCGGGACTCAGGGATCTCCCGTATGAGGAACGGCTGGATAAATTGCAGCTCTACACACTCGAGGAACGCAGGGAGAGGGGAGACATGATCGAGACGTTCAAATACCTCACGGGCCGTATCGAGGTGGAGGAGGATATCTTCTTTTTCAAAGGTCCCACGGCAACAAGAGGGCATCCGTGGAAAATCAGGGGCGGGAAATTGCATAGCGGCACCAGGAAATACTTCTTCACCGAGAGGGTGGTGGATCGATGGAATAGTCTTCCACTACAGGTAATTGAGGCCAGCAGCGTGCCTGATTTTAAGACTAAATGGGATCGTCACGTGGGATCTCTTCACAGAGAAAGGTAGGGGAGGGTTATTGGGGTGGGCAGACTGGATGGGCCGTGGCCCTTATCTGCCATCTGTTTCTATGTTTCTATTATATTTCTAGCACACGCTAAATCGATGAGCACCCCTAAGGGCTCCTTTTACGAAGCCACGTTAGTGGTTTAACGCGCATAATATCGCCCGCTAAACTGACGGCTGCGCTAGACGCCAACGCCAGCCTTGAGCTAAAAAGCTGCATGCGCTAAAACAGCTAAGGCGGCTTTGTAAATAATAATAATAATTTATTTTCTTGTCTACCGCCCAACCAGTAGTTCTGGGCGGTTCACAAACAAGAGAATTCTGAGACACTTCAGCACATGGTACAGTTTCATAGAACACACTATCTACGTACAATCTAAAATGATATAATAAAAGTAATGCAATTGTTAAAAACATTCAAGTACAATGTTAAAAATTATTAATAAGTTAAAACATACTATGACAATAAGAATAGAAACAAAAGACCTCGTTTAAATATATCAAAATTAATAGGAGCCCTTAGTAATGATATTCGGTCCTCTAACTGGCTAAGTAACCACAAACCTAAATTTATGTGCTGAGTTAACCAGGCATCAGTCTGAATATCAGTTGATGCCTGATTAGTTTCCAGTCAATGGACGTACCCAGATATTCAAAGCCAGGAGCTGCCCATGACCCTGCGTTGAATATCTGGGGGTAGGTGGCTGGAAGCCACATATCCGTCACGAGCTGAATATCAACCCCTCGGGTTATAGAATCGCTCTTAATTTCTATACTAATGGGGAGGTTAGAGACCTTTGTAGCACTAGCCAAATTCTGCCACTGAAAATCCACGGCTGCTAAATCTGGTACGTCCTTTTCAGTATGACCCATTTCTCTGTTTCAGTGGCTTCTACACTCATTCACTGGACGTTGTCTACAGAATATATACGAAACCTGATGCCCAGACACCCAGACAGCTCTGTGTATGTTTCCGCAGTGAGATATTATTCTATTTCCCCCCCCCCCCCCCAAATCTGGAATTTCCATTAATGCCTTTTTGTTTTACCCTTGGTAGAACATTGGAAGGAAGCCTAAAGTATTGCTACTGAGTGGCTGGCATTGAACTTGTCCATGTTGGTTCATAAACCGCATGCAATATGGAGCAGATGTTTTCCGCGTTGAACCAATGTCAAACTTTTTGGTGTAATGAAAAGATGTGCATATGACTCAAACATAAAACGAGGTAGCATCTGTAACACATCAGCGCTATCCCTGCTATTTTATAGTTTGAAGGTTTATGGGCCTCTGGGATGATATTTTAACCATTTCAGACCCATCAGAAAGCAGAAGAGTAGATTGCAGTGGAAGACTAGATCACACAATGCATATTTTTGCAGCCGTCAAGAGTTCAAATACTATTGTACCCTACTCTCCCACGTAGGGTCTGATGCACTACGCTTTGCTAAACTCGCAAGGGGGAGTTCTTGCATCAATAAAAGCACTAGTAGCACATTAAAAGAAAAATGCACGCTATTTGCATTTTTGGGGCTCCTTTTACTAAGCTGCGAAAGCGTTTTTAGCGCACGCAGGATTTTAGCGCCCGCTAACCCCGTGCTACGCGTCAAGAACTAACGCCAGCTCAATCTGGCGTTAAGGTCTAGTGCGTGCTGAATTGCCACGCGCGCTAGACCTTAACGCCAGCATTGAGCTGGCGTTAGTTCTTGGCGCATAGCGTGGGGTTAGCGGGCGCTAAAATCCTGCGTGCGCTAAAACTGCTATTGCAGCTTAGTAAAAGGAGCCGTTAAAGTAATTTTTCTTTGCAGTGCTAGCAACACCTTTATAACACACATTTCAGGATCGGTGCAAAGAGAAAAGCCAAAAGTGGTGGGAATAACCAGCCAGATGAGCTAGGATAAATGTACACAAATCCTTTCATTAAAAACATATAGGGAAAGCAACACTTGATAGAAGGTGGACTCAAATACACGGAGGGGCTCATTTTCAAGAGAAAAACGTCCAAAATATGGCATAAAGGGGCATTTGGACTTTTTTTTTGTTAAAACATCCAAATCACTATTTTCAGAACTCATTTTTTTGATGTTTTCTGTTCATCTAAATTCCAAGGGGACATATTTTTCCATGACTCAATGTTTCGTTAGTTACGATTTTGCGGTTTGCGAACATTTTCGGGAACTGTACTACCGCAAATAACAAGGATGGACTATAAATTATATAGAGAGTCCTGGAAGGAGGAAGACCAGGATAAATTTGTGTTACCGGTAATCGTTTTGAGCTCCCTTGGGAGAACGGTATAGAAAAATGAATAAATAAATAATGTTTTGGAAGAAATAGCTGAGGAGTTTCTAACTCTGCTTTTGGAGCCTCCTTTAATATAAACTTTAGAAAACACCATTGAAGACATTTGGGTGGCCATGGCATCTATTCACAAGATTGCTCTTTTTACTTCATTTCTTCTCAACTGGTGGTTAATTATTGCAGACTGAGATGGGTCTTTCTCAAGCTCTTTGTACTAAGATGGACAACTTGGAAAAGGAGGTTAAAGAGTCCAGTCTATCTTGCTTGTGGCTAGGACAGTAATTCATTGAAAGGCTGAAAACAAGAAAAATGCCTCAAACATTTGAATATATGGATTTTGTATTTCCTCATGTTCTTTATATTTCCTCTAAGGATTTATTTTATAGATATGTTATGGAAATATTGCACTTTCCTGACCAAACTATGCCAACTTTGAACAATGTTTTTTTACTATTTTCAGTGGAAAACCACTGGAGAAGCTTCTGGAAACTCCTTAGATGAGACTGCTTTTCTGGAATCGTCTGATGAACTAGTTACTAATAGAACAACTTTATTAGTTTTTTGTTGGTGGTGTTGTTTTTTGCTTAAGATGTATGTCATTATTTTCATTTCCTGGATTCTGAAATTCTTGGTGGTAAAATTCATATCTATGCTATTTGTAGGAAAATTCAAAAACAAAGGAGGTAGAGGTGGAATTTTGGTCACATTATGAATTAAAATCTAGTAGTTTTGACTGTAATGAAGTACAAAGAAAAATTTTATACTTTTTATGAATATCAATCGGGGTTTTGTTCAGGATTTAGCACAGAGACAGTATTAGCTTCCTTGATTGACCATCTCCATGGATTATTCAGTATAGGTTCCAGTGAAATGATTCTTCAAATTGGACCTGAGCAGTGCCTCTGATCTGGTCGATCACGAGATCTTGCTGGACTGCTTAGATTCAATTGGAATCACGGGAAAAGTCTGGAACTGGTTTGAAGGCTTTTTGAAAAATAGATCTTACCAAGTGTTTAGTGAAGATAGTTATTCATCTTCATGAGTAATCCATGTGGAGTACCACAAGGCTCTCCACTATCCACACTGTTCAATATCTATCTAGCTCCGTTAGGAAGATTGCTGCATAGTTTGAAAGTTGCATTTTACATCTATGCAGATGATATTACTAAACTGATCCCACTTACATCTTTTAAAGTGGATATAAGAAACCAGATCTCATTTATTATATTGAACATTTTGTAATGTATTTGAGTGCCAATCCTTTTGTCTTAAGTTTCTTTTCAAAACCCCTGTAGTAATTCTTGGTTTTGGATTGCATTTACTTATTCGAAGATACTTTGTGGAAGTTTAGGACTCCTTTTTACAAAGCTGCAGTAACGATTCCTGCGCAGCAAATGTGACGCAGCCCATTCAATTCCTATGGGCGGTGTTGCATATGCTGTGCCAGGACACACTACCACGACTTTGTAAAAGGACCCTTAATTTCCTGTCATTTGGATATTTCTTTTCAAGATGTTAATCTTGTACATCTGTGAAGAGCAATTAAAAAACAAACAAACACCCAAAGCCTGATTAGACAGTAGACACATTCCGCCAAATTCTTTAAAAAATAAAAAAATGCCCCACCAAAAATTGTGCATGTAATTTTGGCTGCATACCCAGATTGTGGGCACAATTAAATTGCTTACCAAACTAATTATCACCAATAATTGGTGTTTTTAACAAGCAAGTGTTGGTGCTAATTAAAAACAATTATGAGTTATGTGCCCACATCTAGATGCGGGATTCATGTCTAAATTTTACGCACGAGTCAATAAAGGGGGCATGAAAATGGGATGGTTGTGGTCATGGCCACACCTAAATTTAATTCCACAATCAAAAAAATGTAATTTAAATATTTCTTTTCTTAGAGGCAATAACTTCACAATATTCACAAAAACACCTCTAGAAAACTCCCGATCAATAAACTTTCATAGCGTGGTAAAATCGTCACTGGCTTGGAATAAAATTTAATCTTCCAATTAATTCATATGTTAAACTCATGTATTTTATTCTATTCACCATTAGTTCATTTTAAATTATTTAATTTTCTTTAAAGTGCTCAGTTCGCAATAATTTATCTTTCATAATATATAGATACGTTTTGAAAAATGTATGTCCAATATCATTTAAATCATGGACTTATCTTAATGAAGTTCTTCTTTCAGTGTTACTCCAGCTTAGTTTTAAGCGCAGTGTGGGAGGTTTGGACCCAACATGTTCCGCGTCCTGCTTTTTCAAGGGTCCTCCCGTTCGTGCCAGCGTCAACCACCCCACCAAAAGATTTTCAAAGCAAAGATGGCCTAAATTTAGTCAAGCATAGGTGCTATTTTATAAACCGGGGCTAACTTTAAGTGCGACTTATAGAATAGGGCTGTTTTGGGTGCCACTTTTTTGGGCCCCTTATATAGCATTTAGCCATATTCTCTTGCCACTCTTAATCTTTTTTTTTTTTTAAATGTCTGCTGTTAGAGCTCTCACCAAAAGGGCACGAGGGCTCCCTCCCAAAACCTGTTAGAGGGACTGAAACACAACATCTCCTTCTTGCAGAAGGAATGGGTGTGGGGATAGAGAACAGGGGTAGAATCTGGGAACCCCCAGTTGTAACACCCTAAGATACAGATAAACCACTGAGAACCTCAAAGGAAGGAACCTTGTTTCTTTTCTTTTCTATTTTTTTTTTTTCAATTTTCTCCTCAGAAACATAAAAGCAATTTAATCTCAGCCTACCTGAGTGACCAGACAGCACAGAATTTCTAACCTACCACCTGCTGGAGACTGAGTACATATTGGCTGTTGCTGGGCTGCAAAGAATGCTATACCATATGATATCATAATTCAATGGTTCTCGGTCTCCACCTGCTGGCAGTAGAGCATAAAACCCAAGTGTCTGGACTGGTGTGGAAGGATGATGAAGAACTCTGATTTCCTATCCTTAGTTTGAAAATGCTCAGTGTGTTTTCTTTATCTGTTGCCAGAAAGTCATGCATATGTAAGCTAATAACGTGCTGTGAAATTTCTAAACTCTAACATACCTTGCAAAGTGGATTTATTCCCCTTTCTTGAGATTCTGAGGGTCTCAGCTGTGGGCAGACTAGACGGGCCATTTGACCTTTATCCGCCATCGTGTTTCTATGTCATTTGCAAAAGTCACTGAAAATGCCGAAAATGTTTCAGTGTTGCAAGTTTTTTTTTTTTTTTTTACATCTAGCCCACTGCGATTTTACTTAATTGTCTGGTGTTGAATTTTTCCCCCCTAATGTTGATGTGAATTATTATGCATTTCTAAACATGATCTCTAATAGCAACTTATTTTATAAATACAGGGTCCCGAGGAAAAGAGCAATTCATGAAATCGTTGCAAAGCTGAGTGGATTTGGGCCAGCTGGTTTAGAAGAGTATGAACATGTGGAACGTTAAACGTCTGAATCTGTTGACCTGTCTCTTGGTGTTGGTTTGGGCTGGAATCTCAGAAGCTCAGGGCGACTGCACAGGGGTGGAATGTGAACCGCTGCAAAACTGCATCGAAGAGGTGCTTGAGTCAGGTGCTTGCTGCGCCTCCTGCCTCCGACTTGGCTGTACATGCGAGGGCTATCAGTACTATGACTGTGTTAATGTGGGATATAGGAACGGCAAAGTCCCAGAGGAAGAATCTTACTTTGTAGACTTCGGAAGTACCGAGTGCTCGTGTCCCAAAGGAGGGGGAACTATCAGTTGCCGGTTTATTCCTTGCCCAGAGCTTCAACCAAACTGCATAGATGTTCTGACGCCTGCTGATGGCTGCCCTCAGTGTAGAAGAATAGGCTGTGTTAACGGACAGCAGAGGTATGAGGCAGGCCATACTTTCCAAATGCCTCCTTGCAAGATGTGTCATTGCCCGAATTCTGGAGGCAAGTTGATGTGCTACCCTCTGCCAGAATGTGATACCTCCAAAACCAGTTTTCCACCGTTGGTAGATAATGAAGAGAATGACTCTGAGAGAAATTATGATGATCCGTACAGTTATGACCAGGAATTACCTGAAAAAGATCAAACACAGCTGGAGCCTCCTACAAAACACAAAGAGCAGGAAGACGACATTGGTAAGGTACAAAGTGAAGATGCATCAATAATAACTATTGAAATCATAGAAGCTTCAACAATTATTTACAGTGATAATATACTAAGCCCGTCCACAATTCTCCAGTCACCCAATGAACAAGTGAACAAAAGCAAGACAACCACCACTGAGGCCCCTCAGACCGAGGATGCCAGTAAACCACCAACCATCCTCACCAGTAGTGTTTTTGAAGAAGAGGAAGATGGAACAACCACAGAACAGCCAGAGAAGGTTCCAGAATTTGAAAACCATCCAGGAGACTTGCAAGCAGACGGGGGAGAAAAAAATACCATTAGCACTGAAAAATTAACAAAAGTGAACGAAGAATCAACTTCAAGAAAGGTGACACGCATGACACAGCTATTCGATGAGAAGTGTACATCAGAAGAAAATACTATAGGTAGAGAAATTAAGTTCAATCCAACCACAGTTCCACCAGTCGCTCTGAAAGAAGACCACAGCAACGGGTCTGACAGACAGTCTCAGACACTTTACAGTTATGACACGGAAGAAAAGGAAGACCCAAACTCTATTCAGACTTCTCCCAGGATGCAGGATGGTAAGACCTGACTTTACTTTATAATTCAGAACTTTGAGGCTTGCAATATAGTAATTAGAAGGTTGAAGAAAGTTGAAGGAAAGCTTTATTCTTTCTGTTTCAATGTGAACATGCAACTTAGGAGGGAAGTTATCAACATGAGTTAGTGTTAAGATGGATTATTTAACTTTTACCTGACAAATTAGGGATAAATATTTTTTTAATAAGGTCACACTCAAACTAGTTCTTAAGAATTATTGTTAAATTCGGAATTTTACATTAAAGCTAAATTATAAAGTGCGCTCAGTGCTCCAACAATCAGGTCAAAGTGAAAAACAGCCAGTGAAGAGAGGAACCATCATGGCGGTTCACCGTTCCTTATATGTTACACCACTAATATCCTAATAACCAAAGGGTCCTTTTACTAAGGCACATTAGCCGTTTTAACGTGCACTAAATGCTAACGTATCCATAGGCTAAAATGGATGCGTTAGCGTTTAACATGCACTAATATTTAGCGCGCTCTAAAACAGCAAGTGCGCCTTAGTAAAGGACCCTCAAGTTCTTAAAGCAAATATAAATATTTTTAAAGTAAATATATTTTTACTTGTCTTATTAGGAAACATGTAATCACTCCAATATACCTCTTAAATTGATTTGAAGATTATGGATTTAGGGAAAACCCCCATCTTTTTCTATTTTGAATGGAGTTCTTTTTGAAATCTGTTTTGAATTCTATATATTTTAAACCGCTTGGATCCTTTTTTGGCTATATTTAGCGGTATATAAAGTTTTTAATAAACATATACCAACTGTTTTCGCTATAGAGTCCCTGGCCTTAGTTATTATAATATAATTGGAGCTTGGTGGCAGGTGTGCATTTTTTGGTTCCTAACTGCACCCCCCAGTGTCCGTACTAACAAAAAAATAAAATAAAAATTAATGAAGATTATGAGTCAATTCAAAGCCAATAATTATTCAAATCGTTGCTGACTTCCCAAGTATAATCCAAGTCATAGTATAGTATATTCAATTCACACCATACTCTTAAAGCCTGGTGGTCTAGCGGTGAAGCGAGGCAGGAGCACAGCCACAATAAAAATGGCTGCCTTCAAGTCCCGCTGCAGTCTCATGGCCGCCATTTTTGTGTGAAGACGTCCGGGAGGCTGGGGAGTGTATGCATATTGCCCCTGAAGCAGCCCTTGGTGAGTGAACACAGCTGAGTCGTGCACTCTGGCCCTCCTTTTCAAAGCCGCGCTAGTGTTTTTAGCGCTGACCGTGGCAGTAAGAACTCCAAAGCTTGTAGGAATTCTAGGAGCGTCGGAGTTCTTACCACCGTGGCTGGTGCTAAAAATGCTTGCGCGGCTTTGTAAAGGATCGGGCGTATTATTTATAATTCTATAATCGAGATTTTTATTTTTAAAATTTTTATTATACATATGATTTTTACAAAGATTAATAATAAAAAGCCAACATCTATGCTCATAAACCCTCCTTTTTACAAAGCCTGTGGTAACTGCCCCAAAGTCCATAGGAATTTAAAGGGCTTTGGGAGTTTTGCTGTATGACTTTGTAAAAGGGGTGGAGGAGAGAGTTAGAAATAGAATGCAGTGTTCCCCCCCCCCGAATTTCCGGTTTGCGAATCGCGGACTCACTCATTCGCAGTCTGCTCCGACCTCCTCTTCCTGTAATAAAGTCGGGCTACACCAATCAGGAGCTATGTGTCAAAGCTGCTCCTGATTGGTGTAGCCCGACTATACTACAGGAAGAGGCGGTTGGAGCAACCGCGAGTGATTTTCTTCACCCGCCGGTGCTCCAGCTGCCCTCTCCTGCCTCCCCTGCCTTTTGACAGGCGAAAAACTGCACTTGCATTTTTTTTAAATTCGCGGGGGGGAAGGGGGTCCTGGAATGGAACCCTTGCAAATTTCGGGGAAGTAATGTACAAGAAAAAGAAGGAAAAAAACCCCTAAAATTTCAGCAAAACATGATCAACTCTCTAAGAAATAGAGAGACCCCATCCAAATAAAGGACATTCTATCATTAATCCACCCCCTTCCCCTTTAACAAAACTGTGCAAGAGGTTTTTAGCGCCGTCCAATGCACTGCGCTGCTACAACACTCATAGAAACTATATGGCCATCAGAGAAGTGCAGAGCGTTCAGTGCACCGGCCATCACTAAAACCCTGTTGCATGGTTTTGTAAAAAAAAAAAAAAAAAAGGGGGGGGAGAGTGAGGGAAATTACTAAGGAAAATGGTTCTAATCAGGATTTTTAATATCTGCACTAACTGGGCATCGGTTAACACAAGCCGTGTTAGGGTTTTTTATGACCAGTCGCTGTGGTAGAAGCTTCGATGCTCATAGGAAATCTTTTTACAGCAGCGGCTGGCAATAAAAAAAAAAACCCTAATGCAGCTTGATAATAGGAGGCCAAAAATAGGGACAGTTATTTATGAGATCATATCTATGTGCTAACCTCGCCCAGTCAACACTGAATATTGAAACATAACTTTGACCCACTCCTGGAAGTTCCTGAGATAGCTGGATTGTAATTATAAGCTAACCACAAATAATTCACTATTGAAAGATGATCCCCTTCTGACCACCCACTAAATACCTTCTACTCCAAATTGAATTCTTCAGACCCTCAGAGATGTCACCAGTGGTTCAAAAATTTTCATAACCGCTGGCTTTACACATCAAATCGTCACCGGGTCGCTCTTTAATATTTGTTTTTATGTTTAAAGGTTTTTAAGGCTTCTAAAGTTTTTACCCAATAACCATCAGATATACATTTCTGTAGCATTCCTCTTTGCATGCTTAATACTTAGCTTAGGTGGTGAAAGTAAGGGACAAGTGCGCCGACATGTTTCGCCCTTAGGGGGTTTCCTCAGGGCTACAATCCCTTTATGCTGATTTCCACGACACCCGTGATGTTAACAGCATTTTAGGTGGTTGCGTGTCGTGTGGACAGAGGGAAATCGGGTTAGAAAGGGCTCGCAAACCGATCGGTACAATCAATTTGCTTAGTGAATCTAGCCCTTTGCTCGTCCCTCCTTCTCTCTCTCTCCCCAAATGGGTGCAGCAGTATTTCTCTTCCCCCTCCCCCAATTGGGTACAGCAGAAGCAGCATTTCTCTTCCCCCTCCCCCCTAATTGGGTGCAGCAGAAGCAGCATTTCTCTTCCCCCTCCCCCCTAATTGGGTACAGCAGAAGCAGCATTTTTCTTCCCCCTCCCCCCTAATTGGGTACAGCAGAAGCAGCATTTCTCTTCCCCCTCCCCCCTAATTGGGTGCAGCAGAAGCAGCATTTCTCTTCCCCCTCCCCCAATTGGGTACAGCAGAAGCAGCATTTCTCTTCCCCCTCCCCCAATTGGGTACAGCAGAAGCAGCATTTCTCTTCCCCCTCCCCCAATTGGGTACAGCAGAAGCAGCATTTCTCTTCCCCCTCCCCCCTAATTGGGTGCAGCAGCATTACTCCTCCCATTCCCCCCCCCCCCCGTCTCACACACCCGGCAGATTCGCTACAGACAAAGGCAAGTTGCAAGTTTCCCTTGGTCGCTGACCTATCTCCCAAAGGGCAGCGACAGAGGGAAGTTTACAACTTGCAGCTCTTGCTTACTTCGGCCCTTTCTCGTTGCCGGGTCCTGCCTTCACGGAAACAGAAAGTAGGCAGGACCCGGCAGCGAGAAAGGCCCGAAGTAAGCAAGAACAAATAAGCTTCCCTCCGTGGCTGGCCTATCTCCCGCATGCTCCGGGGCTCTAATGGTCTGTGCCGGCTTCTCTTCTCTACCCCCCCCCCCCCCCCCGACGTAACTTCCGGTTTCGGAGGGAAGCTGGGTTCGAGTCGCTTGCTGGGGTTTTTTTTTGTTTAAAGTCCGGCGGGTTTTTCGGCGGCTCTTCAGGCTGCGCATTAAGCAGTGGCTGCAGCAGGATTCGGCAGATGACAGCCGGGCGGGCATCTAAATTTGCTGGGCGTTGCACCCGGCTGAAAAGCATTGGGGAGAACACTGGGGAGCCCGGGTCCCCTGTCAGCTCCGGGCCCCTGAATGCAGGACTGGTAGTACTGCCCTGATGGCGGCCCTGACTGAAGCTATAAACGCGATTACGCATCCGAGCTCAATTATCGCATCGATGTCTGCCGAGTATGAGACTTTATGAGCCTCAAAGGTGAAAGAATATTCAAAAAAAATTTTGGTTTTGTGACCGTTTAAAATCAAGGAATGTTTTTGTGGGCACCACGATCCATCTCTTCTATAAAATATCGGCAGGAAGCCTTGATTGATTTAGGATGTGAATTTATTCATGCGCTTTCATAAACAATAATAAGAACTGCGAGAACATTTCCTCTCCTGATAAGAGTGGAATTAGGAACAGTGCTGTGAAATATTCCAGGTGGCTGCTGTCCAAAATCAATTCAGTAGAAGACCTGAAAGGACTGGTGGCAACCTCACCCTTTCCTACCAATCTGAGAACTCACGCTCAGGTGTTTCCTGCTCATGAGTTATCGTCAGAGAGGCCAATGTTCACATAATGCTGAGATCCTAAGCCTGGGCTCCTGACTTAGGAAACCTATTTTCAGTTAAACTTAGGAGTCTCTCTTCCTGATATTCAAAGCACCTTTCTGGTTAGCAGGTGCCTACATATAGGCAAGGCTTTTTTAAAGGGGGTACTCAGGGGTACTGAGCAGCGGTACCTTTTCTATTGCATGATAAAAATAACTTGTGATTCCCAAGTACTGTATTAATAAAAGAGAACAGGTTCTGCATGCTTTGTGTTGCCTTTTCAAGGATTCAATGCCTGAACATTGAGTGCCCGGACATATCTAGGCTCTGATATTGAATTTCTGTGTCTCCGGAGCACAGTGAGTTTTGTGGAATATACGGTGAACTTCATAAAGAAAGGGCTCTCCCTGATATTCAGTGGGATTTAGCCAGGCGGGAACAGCTCCCGGCAAACTCAGTCCCCTTTGGCCGGAAAACCGCCGATATTCAATGGGAGATAGCCAGCTATTTCTCTCTGGATAATGGGCTCACCAGCCAACCCGGTGATCGGCTATGTCATGTGACATAGCCGTTCACCATTAATTTTCATTGGCTGACTGGCTAAGACACACAGCCAGATAAACCTGCCAATGTTCATCAGCTGGCTAGGTAAGGCTAAGTGCCGACTTTTGTCCCAAATATTCAATGTTGGCAACCCCGGCATTGAATATCTGGGATAACTGCCAACTCTGGGAGGCAGCCAGGCTGTCCCCCTGTGGTTCAATTTCAGACCCAACTGACTTTTATGTGGCCCTAGCTGTGCTGTTATCTGAATATAAGAACATAAGAATTGCCGCTGCTGGGTCCATCATGCCCATCAGTCTGCTCACACGGCAGCCCCCCACGTCAAAGACCAGTGCTCTAAACGAGTCCAGCCTCACCCGCATAGGTTCCAGTTTAGCAGGAACTTGTCCAACTTTGTCTTGAATCCCTGGAGGGTGTTTTCCCCTATAACAGACTCCGGGAGAGCGTTCCACTCTCTGGGTGACGAAGAACTTCCTTATGTTCGTACAGAATCTATCCCCTTTTAACTTTAGAGAGTGCCCTCTCGTTCTCCCTACCTTGGAGAGGGTGAACAATCCGTCTTTATCTACTAAGCCTATTCCCTTCATTATCTTGAATGTTTCGATCGTGTCCCCTCTCAGTCTCCTCTTTTCAAGGGAGAAGAGGCCCAGTTTCTCCAGTCTCTCACTGTACGGCAACTCCTCCAGCCCCTTAAACATTTTAGTCGCTCTTCTCTGGACCCATACACTTATCCACGTTAAACCTCATTTGTTATGTCACGGCCCATTTCTCGAGCGTATTTATGTCACTTTGCAGGTCTTCGTAATCCTTCTGTGTCTTCACTACTCTGAATAACTAGCTATAGTGACCTGGATTCATAATTAGGAGCTGATTGCTTTTTTTTTTTTTTTTATTTGAGATCATTTAATTGTAGCCTTATGTTTCAAATAATAAAACCCATATGTTCAGCCGTTCAAATTCTTGACCATGTTAGTACCAAAGAAAATTAATGTTCATAAAAAGACACTTTAGATACAGCGTGAAATAAAAATCCAATTCTGCCTTAGGGGTACGAGAATGGAAATGCAGCTCTGGCTGGGACAGCATGACATTTTAGTGCTCTTGGCTATCTCTCATCTCTTCCCTTTCTTGCCCAGAAATATATTTTGGTGACAACCTTAATAAGATCAGTCCTCTCAGACGTTTCAAAGATGAACTGCACAATCTTCTTACCAGCTGAAATTCTAGTATCTTTGCACAGCAGTTCAGTAGGCAAAAACCAACGTGCTATTTAATGGTGAATGACTTTTGTTAATACAGTTTCTGACTGGTTGGCTGCCTTCTTAATCACCTTTGCTCACGTTGAAAATAATTGTGTACCGTATAAGCATCTAAATAACAGCTTTGCTTTCTTTAGAGGCTTTAGTCATGCTTTGAAAATTCAGATAATTATATTGATGTACGGAGGGGTGAGCACATGCAAAAGACTGAAGGGTGTGGGAGGTAAGAGCAGTTAGCATGCCGCTCATTGATTTTAGCTATTACGATACATTTGTCAGAATCTTATGCATCGCCACCAAATGAAATTGCTTTTAATCAAATTTTAATGGTGCTGGTGAAGCGTGATATCTCCTGTCATTTTAATTTTGAGTATCATAGTACTAAGAAGGATAAGAACGACATTGTTCTCAAAGGCATTCAGGTATCTTAAAGTTATCGTCAAATTAGGCGACTCTGAACTTAGAAGACTGAATTATTTCTCTGGATTTAGCTCACGCCTTTTTCATACTAGCTCAAGGTGAGCTACACAAGATTGGGGAGGCCTCAGCCGGTTCTCCCTGCCCTCTCCCCGTCAAACTGGAGTCTGAGTCCACGGTAAATATCTGCTAGAGGAAGTTTATTGTAGGCCGCAGCATGGTTACATAACAATAAATAATACAGTAATTATCAATCAACATGGAACTTAATTACTACTTGCGTATACAAAGCTTAACACTAACAATAACTATTAATCTATCCCTAATTGCTACCCTGTCTAGAAGCTGTCCTAATCCAGACCCCAGGGCTACACTATCACACCAAGCTGGGGGGGGGGGAGGGGGAGCTGGGGACCGCTGCTATTTACATTAGTCACTCTCTGCATATGTAGCTCTTGGCATATGAGTAGGCAGTGGCACCGACGTTCAAGTCATGCTCTACTCCACTTGGCCCTTGCCTCTGCCTCTCCCTTTCACCATTCGAGTGAGTGGGGATACCGATGGTCACTTCTCGAGCATGCCCCTCCATCCAAGAAGGGTTTCACATTATCCATCGAAAGGTAGGAGGCCTCACTTTAGACTGGCACAATCCTAGTTCCCCCTACCTTTAAAGTCCTGGTAGTGTAGTGGTGAAGCGGGGCAAGAGCAATCTGCTACCGAAAATGGCTGCCTCAAGTTCCCACGTTGGTCTCATGAGTTCCTGTGGTCTCTTGAGGCCGGCACGGGAACCTGAGGCAGCCATTTTTGAAAGCAGAACTGCAAAGGTTAGGAATGTAGGAAGATTGCTCTTGCCCGCTTCACCGCTACACCATCAGGACTTTGAAGTTAAGCCGTAGAGGGGTCTGGGAGGTGAGAAGGAGTCAGGGTGGGGTCCCTAAAGTTATTCGTGATTTTTTTTATATTTGCAAGGGAGCTGTGCCCCTAACCCCCATGAATATGAAGGGAGACCTGTACTGGCATTTTTAGTATCATATATTGTGACCAGGCAGGCGCTGGGCCTGTCAGCATCCCAGTAAAGACAGAAGGGAAAGTAAAGGGTAAACCCAGGAAGGGAGTTTATAAGGTCTGTCCTGGCCCTGATCCTGACAATTTCCCAGTCAACCACCAGGGGGAGTCTGATCTTACCGAGAATCTAGTAGGTAGTGAGTATTTGGGTCACCACTGGAGGAACCCAAGAGCTGCCCAGTTCCCTGCTGACTCAGCTAGGTTAGGGCGTGGCCCTGCTGACTCAGCTAGGTTAGGGCGTGGCCCTAGAATAGAAAAGCCAGCAGTGGGGAACAAACAGACAGGCAGGATAGGGAGAAGGTTTAGGCCTTTTCTCCCTGAGGATCTCCCTGGGCCAAGCAGGAGCAAGCCACACCTATGGAGGTGGAAGAGGCTGGAGAAGCCCTGGATTTATCTTTACCTGACGTGGAGCTTCCAATGGAAATACCAGAATCTTTGTCTGAGGAATTGGAGCACTTTTCTGAAGCCATGGAGGTTGGCTTATCCACAAGCTACAAACAGTGAGTTTTGTTTTAAAACTGTTTGGTTTTTGGAACTGTTTTTGTTTTGAGTTCAGTATTTTGGTTTTTCTTTATAAAGCTGGAAGTGTCTCTGGGGAGAGGTTTGCAGTCACCCAGGGAGGGAATTTTGAAAGCCATTGCAAAAGCTTTTCTTAGCAAACCCAAGACACTCTCCTAATCCTAGCAGTGCTGTAAATTGATGCTAGAGGCTTTGTTTTGTGGAAGTGTGAACTGTTTGGAAAGCAACTCACAGAACTAGAATATGATTTTTGTGCCTTGTTTAGAATACAGGCTGCTGGCTCTGAGGAGAGCTCTAGCTCAAAAACATTACTGACTGAGTTTAAAGGAAAGAAAAAGTTGGAACTTTTCCTGCATTGTTTATTTTGACTTCTTTTGGAGTTTTGCATTGAACGTGATTAACTTTATTGGCGACATCCTGACATTTGTGATTTACCAAGTAAAAGTGAAGTTTTTTCATCTATATTTCTTTGTGTGATTTTGATTATTTTGAGTTCCCATTTTTTGTGTCACTCCAGTCCTGCAGAGTGGCTCCAGGCCAGGCCACAGGCTGTGGTTCTTGCTAGGTTTAGCCACTAGGGGTGCTGCTGAGTCCCGGTCCAGGACTGCAGTGTGGCTACAATTTGAATATTCTTCTATGCTGAATATTCTTCTATGCTTCAAGATTGTTGGCGGTATATAAGAATAAAGTTATTATTATTATTATTATTATTATAGAATCAGTCCTATTCTGCTGACATTAACCATATTTATGTTCTATGATTTTTCTACAGTGCTATTAAATGTTGTTAATTCTGATATTGTATAATATTACAGTGTTCCCCCGTGAATTCACGATTTGCAGACTCAGTTATTTGTGGTATTTTCTGACTGCCTCTTCCAGTCAGAAAATACAGGGAATGAATCCGCAAATCAGCCTTCTGCACAGCCGATTCCTCCTCCTCTTCCCCCCCCCGGTCAGCCAATCAGCCTTCTGCACAGCCGAATCCTCCTCCTCTTCCCCCCGGTCAGCCAATCAGCCTTCTGCACAGCCGATTCCTCCTTCTCTTCCCCCCCCCCCGGTCAGCCAATCAGCCTTCTGCATAGCGGATTCCTCCTCCTCTTCCCCCCGGTCAGCCATTCAGCCTTCTGCACAGCCGATTCCTCTTCCTCTCCCCCCCCCCCCCCCCGAGCATACCGGGTATGATTTATTGCACTTGCCGGCGCCCCAGCTGCCATCTCCTGCGGTTTTTGAAATTCGTGGGTGTTCCTGGAACAGAACCCTGCGAATTTCAGGGGAGTACTATATTCCTATTACTAGGATTCAAGATGAATGTATTACCCCATAGCCAATTCACAATGTTACCCCTCCCCCTTTTACAAAACTGTGATATTTAGTGCCAGCCACGGCAGTAACAGCTCCGACGCGCATAGGAATTCTATGAGTGTCAGAGCTGTTACTGCCGCGGCCGGCACTAAAAACCGCATTACAGTTTTGTTAAAGGGAGGGTTGATTTATTACCCCATGATCAATTCACAATTTTGCTAAAAATGGTTTGCAAGCAGTATATCAAATGGGGAAAAAAAATTGAACATCAGCCACATAAATGAATCTAAATAAATAACTTTCCGTTTCTCCTTGTTTACTGGTATAGGGTCATGTTGTGAGTTCTGCCTTTTACTCATACTTGTGATTTCATAATAACAAATTAAAGTGTCACCATCTGTTGCAACCATTGATTATTTTCTAGGTCAAACAGTTCACTTACGAAGCTGTGACAGTACCTCTAGCAAATGAGAAAATTGATTTTGCAAAACAAGAATTGATGGTGTCCTCAGTCAATCCGTGTTGCTTACAACGTGCTTATCAATTTATCAATTTATGCTTTCAAAACTTTGGCACTGGTCCATGCCTATGCTAATACCTTTAATTTAAACTGATGTGAAATATTTTCATCTATGTCTGTTTGCTTTGATGAATAGCAAATAAAAATAGAAAATTATTGTCAATAGATCAACGATTACTCTGAGTTTAAACGATTTGACATGAAAATAGTTAACCTACATAAATCATAGTAAATATAGCATACAATTTTATTAAGCCGCTGAGGTTAATAGTTTTATAGTTTTGGCATAGAGGGTGGAAACTATGAATAATATGGATAAGTGTGCAATAGCAGAAATCCTTTTGCTTAAAACAGAATATTGCTCTATAGATAGGCACGTCAACTGAATGGAGTCATCTTCTCTTAAAAAGTTAAATTCTGCATCATTTACTGCTTCTGTTTTCTCTCCAGTTGAATGCTGCCACTAGAGAATGACGAGGGGACAAATTTGTCCCCTCCCTGCAGGAACTCAATTTCCCTGAGTTTTGTCACTGTCACTGCCCCAATCCTGTAAGCTCAGCCTTATCCGCAGAAGTCTCAAACACTTACGATTTTAAAGTGCTTGAGGCTTGTGGAGATGAGGATGGAGCTTGCAGGAATAGGGCAGAAACAGGATAGCGATAATTGCAGTTAATTGCCCATAATTGTTTAAATTTGTTGTTAGCATGTAACTGCACTTTGGTATTCTATAATTTTAATGCCTAAATTCTATAGTGTGTGACTGTGAGAGGAGTGCGAGCAAGGGAGTGACAAATAACGCACTCAATTGCCATGGTATCTAAGAAAAATAAGTGTGGAAAAGGACCTCAGACTAAACCCAGTGTCTTTAATGGGGTCATCAATACTATCACTGATCCTAAAAAACCTCACTATCTAATTGTTGATATTTTTGATTAAAAATTTTAATCAAAAATATCAACAATTAATAAAAATAAACTGCCTGTAAATGCATTTTAAGCAACAAAAACTGCTGTAAATTAGAAACACTTAACTTACATCCTCCAGAGCTTAGCTATTTGTTCAGCAAAAAATGTTTCCTCCTATTGGTTTTAAAAATATTTCCATATAACTTCGAGAGTCACCAGAGTTTGTCATTTTTGATAGCGTGAAAATTTGATGCATTTGTATCTGTTCTATATTACCCGGGATTTTGTAGATATCAATTATATCTCCCCTCTGCCGTCTCTTTTCCAAGCTGAAGAGCCTTAACCACATTAGCCTTTTCTCATATGAGAGAAGTTTCATTGCCGTTATCATCTTGGTCACTCTTCTTTGAACCTTTTCTTATTCTGCTATATCATTTTTTTGAGATACGACAACCAGAGTTGAACACAATATTGAAGGTGAGGTTGCAACATGGAGAGATACAGAGGCATTATCATATTCTTGGTCTTATTTACCATCCCTGTCCTAATAATTCCTACCATCCTATTTGCTTTTTTTGATACTGTCACATCCGGGTCTGACTTTGGACATTTCCTGCAAGACGTCCAAAAGTCAAGGTGGAGAAATGTCCATTTTCAAAACTACAATTTTTTTTTTTTATTGCCTACTTAGGCATCTTGGCCGTCAGGACGTCCAATCTTAGGTTGCCTAACTTTTTTGGCCATTTTCAACCATAAACATATCCAAGTTCAAAATTTTCAAAATGGGAGGGGCTAGCATTGTAATGGACTGGCCACATAAACATGCCAATAGAACAGTGGGCCACCTCAGAGCTGTGGTCCCCAACCCTGTCCTAGAGGACCACCAGGCCAATATGGTTTTCAGGCTAGCCCTAATGAATATGCATGAGAGAGATTTGCATATAATGGAAGTGACAGGCATGTACATCTGCTCCATGCATATTCATTAGAGCTATCCTGAAAACCCGATTGGCCTGGTGGTCCTCCAGGATAGGGTTGGGGACCACTGCCTTAGAGGACACTGCTGTGAACTTCACATAAAGGGTGCCAGAAGTACATCTGACATAACTCCCTTCTAATGTATAGTGAGCCTTCCAAAACTTCCCCCAAACCTACTATATCTACTTGTCTAACACCACAATAGCCCTTATGATTGTAGGTTGCACCTATATGACTGTATAGTAGGGTTCTGGTGGGCTCATGGGCCTAGGGGCCTGGGTCCTTCTCTCTGTGGTTCGCTAGCCCATCTACCAAGAACATAAGAACATAAGAAGTTGCCACCACTGGGTCAGACCAGAGGTCCATCGCGCCCAGCGGTCCGCTCCCACGGCAGCCCATCAGGTCTGTGACCTGTGAAGTGGTTCCTGACCATTTCTGTAACCTACCTCTACATCTATCTGTAACCCTCAATCCCCTCATCCTTTAGGAACCTATCTAAACCTTCCTTGAAACCCTTAAGACACCTGTGAGATGCTCTACTAGGCTTTCCCATGCCAAGTACTGATGTTTTAGAGACAGGTATGTACAGTTTCATTCAGATGGGGGTGGGAGGGGATTAGTGACCACTGGGGAAGCACTGTGTGTGTGTGTGGGGTCATTATGGCACTTAGACGCTTCTAAAACAGATCTAGCTCCGATCGTCTAAGTTCCATCCTGGACATTCCGTGAAAGGTTCGATTATCACCGCAAGACTTCCAAGTCTAAGCTGCCCAATGACTGCCCATAACACAACTCTAACACCCCCCTCCCCCTTGAATTTCAGACGCAAAGTGGCAGGGAAGCCTCGCAAGATGTCCAGAAAGACAGTTTAAAAAAAAAAATCGGTACTTAGACGACCTGGTGATTAGGACATCTAAGTGCTGGCTTATGCCGTCTTTTGGACATCTTCATTTGTGTGAAAATGAGCCCCATAGTATTCTGTAACAGCCATTATGAGCATAATTGCTGATGTAGAATTAGCACTTGGTGCACATTATCATCCTCTGGTGTCCAAGTTTAGAATGAACTCTGTCATCTCTGCTTTCGATCTAAGCTCCAGCTTTGCAGGTTTAGTGCAAATATATAACAAAGATTATTAGGTATCTTGGAGGGGGGGGGGATAGGGGGATTGGCAGTTAATGTGGGGTACTTTTGAAATGTGTTTACTGTTAACCCTGCTTATTAGTAAAATAACACATTTTAAGGGTAGCCCATGTTGCTAGGTATGCCCCATGTGCCTTTAAGAAAAAGGTACCTTGTTATAGATGCCCTTAAGATACCAACTGCTGTTTAATTTTCTGATATACACAAGAGATCAACTAGTTTGTTGTTTTTTTTTCCAAAATACTGCTTCATGTTAAAATGTGCCCAAGTAAATTATTATAGTTTAGTTTATTAAAATTTTATTAAACACTTAAACATAATTCTAAGGTCGTATTGTGCTAATTCTGTAATTGAGTTTATAGGTGATGTTCAGGAGGTAAATATTTATCAATAGTAGTATCAAAGTGTATTATACTCATAGACAACCTTATGTGTCATTCATATTAATTTCCTTCCCACTAACACTTTCACCATCACCCCATCATCTATAATGACATGCTTTATACAAGGTGATATGGTGACAGTCAGTATTCCCTCTAAGCGGGCGGGTGTTGTGAGCAAACTTTTTTCACTGTGAGCTAAAAATATCGGGCGCCAGCAAGTTATGAGCCAAATAAATATGTTGTCAAAGTTGCTGATACATGAGGACGAGGTATTCAAAGGAATTTTAGGCCTACACGCTAAATTAAATAAGTATAAATACATTAAAACACCCCCACCCCGACGTCCGATTCCTCCCCCAGCCTCCCCTTACCTTTGCGACGCGTTACATGGACTGCCAGCTCGCCTGCCTGCAAGCACGTGTGTGCGCTGTGACGAGAAACTTGTGCGCTGCGATGAAATATTTTGTGCGCCAGCGCACGCCAGCGCAGCTTAGCGGGAACACTGAAGTGCGCTCAATTTAGAAGACCCTGAAGAGAAGGAAGCCCAAGGCAGCAAGAAGAGGAGTAAAAAATCCAAGCCCAAAAGCAGATAAAAGTATAATACAAGGGCAAGCTAATAAAGAGAAAGGCAGGGTGCAAGAAGAGAGAAATAAGAGAGTAGTTGTGACTTATAATTTGACCATAAATATAGAAACATAGAAACATAGAAATAGACGGCAGATAAGGGCCCACGGCCCATCTAGTCTGCCCACCTTAATGTCCCTCCCCTACCTTTGCCCTGTGAATAGATCCCATGTGCCGATCCCATTTGGCCTTAAAATCAGGCACGCATATGGTATGCCTTTGAGTTAAGACCAAAGACCCGAAAGGACAGCAATAAAACATAGCAGTATATACAGTCGACTTTCATTTTCCTCCAGCTTATAGTGCCAGATCCTCAGTAGTTTATCATTTTTCCTATAGTTACTGTATCCTCTATAATAAAACCCTAAGCGCACATGCGCACTTAGGGTTTTTTGATCCCTGCCACCTTGCTGTGTCCGTCCGTTCCGAATTCGATTTACAGCGCGTGGGGCAGCTTGCGAGGGCGATTTCAGCGGCGGTTTGACTCCTGCGCTGCCAGGATGCCTCTTCTCACACCCCCAACCAGCACACGCAGCAGCCGTGGGGCATTTGCTAGGCCGGCCCACTTCGACAATGCGAGATGGGCTAGCCTAGCAGGGCTAGCGAATGCTGGACAGGGGGAGCAGGGAAGGGGTGCTGCTGGACAGGGGGGGAGGGGAAAGGAAGGGAGAAGGCCTACTGCTGGACAGGGGGAGCAGGGAAGAGGTGCTGCTGGACAGGGGGGGAAGTAAAACGAAGGGAGAAGGGCTGCTGCTGGACAGGGGGAGCAGGAAAGGGAAGAAGGGAGGGGAGAAGGAAGGGAGTTAGCCTACTGCTGGACGGGGGGAGCAGGGAAGGGGTGGTGGTGGACAGCTGAGGAAAGAGAGAGAGAGAAAGACAGACAGACAGAGAGCAGCCAAGGAGAGAGAAAGAAAGAAAGAAAGATAGACAGACACACACATCTATTCTAGCACCCGTTAATGTAACAGGCTTAAAGACTAATGAATAATATTTAGGGCTCCTTTTACTAAGCTGCGATTGCAGTTTTAGCGCACGCTATGCTAGACGCTAATGCCAGCATTGAGCTGGCGTTAGTTTTAGCCACATAGAGCGGGTTTAGCGTGCTCTATTTTTCTGCACGCACTAAAAACGTAGCGCAGCTTAGTAAAAGAGGGGGGGGTAGTTCTTCAGAAAATATTTTTTCTTTTCATTCCTCTACCAGATCTTTTATTGTTCTCCCTGGCTTTGCATGTACATTAAAAAAAAAACCCCAAAGAATAAGAATGAAAGAAAGCCAAAACAAAACAAAGATCTCATGAAATCATGAAATAATTATGCACAAATATTATTTTAGCCATTTATCTTCTATTTGCACGCTCTGAAAGTGATAAGCAGAGACTTGCCGTGGACTAAAAACTGCTGAGAAAACAAATTTAGATAGTGCTTTCCATGGCAGAGGGACAGGCTTTATTTCACAGAGTTTGGGGAAAAGAATATGATGCAATGGCCCAGTCACATACCTTTGCTGTCATTGCTGTGGTTTGTCTTGTCCAAAGATAATTACAGGTATTGTGAGGCTTCAGCAAGGTCTGTCAGCATCCCGTGGCTGTCCCAACAATACAGGAGGTTGATTGGGTACTGATTGCCTATTGATTTAAGGTTAGCAAATGTTTCTCCAAGGAAGATAAAAGAAATCAATCACTGCTATGGCGGTGTACTGTCCTCCTGACAGCTGCCCTATTTGATCTACAGCCCAACTTTAGATCCTTACCAGATATCTGATCCTCCCCTCCTGACACCCCCATATCCAGTCTCCATTACACACTCCAATTCTAGCCCTCTGGCTCAAACTCCAACCCCCTAAAGTTCAAAATCCCTCCCTCCAGGACCTAAGCACCTCCTCTCACTCTGACCTTCCTTGAGACCCATCCAAGAGCCTTCAGGCTTAGTTCTTTGGTTTCAGGTGAATCTGGAACCCCTCTGCTCATACCCATGTTCTTATTAGCATAGCTGGTTTTAAGAAAGGTTTGGACAATTTCCTGGAGGAAAAGTCCATCGTCTGTTATTGAGAAAGACATGGGGGAAGCCACTGCTTGCCCTGGATCGGTAGCATAGAATGTTGCTACTCTCTGGGTTCTTGCCAGGCACTAGTGACCTGGATTGACCACTAAGAGACTGGGCTACTCATTGGTCTGACTCAGTAAGGCTATTCTTGTGTTCAGAACAGTAACAGGTATCAAAATGGCTACAATGACCCCTAGCCCTTTTACATTTACTTCCGGCTCACCACACAATTGTTTCCCAGGGACCCCTGAAGAAAACTTTTTGTCGAAACGCTTACCGTGTTGGATCCTATATCCCTAGCGGACTATGTCCTTTAAGGCTCTTATTTGGATGATTATTTTTATATGGATGGAATTATTTTATGTGGATGATTTCAGTGGACCTTTGGAACTTTGACACTTTCAAATAAAGTCCATTTAGGAACATCGTCACTCCACAGAGTTTTTTGTTTTTTTTTTGGTTTTCTCTAGATTTTTCTTCTTTGTGGATATTTTGGGGTCAATTCCTTTTGTTTTTTTCCCTAGCAGTTGTCTTACATTAATACCACTAGGGGTCATCCTTCCTTATATGGAAAGAGGGAGGATCAGATATTGGGGAAGCATGTCTACATTTCTGTGATTGGTCACATTCTGTGCATGTGTCACCAACTGCTCTGAAGCATCTTCTATGTTTAAAAACTCTCAAACATTACTGTCTGAAAAGGGACATAATAAGAAGCTGATGATATCTGTCTGGATGTTTCACTAGAAAGTCTTAGTCTATTAGGAGACAATTTTGAAAAATTGTGTTGGACCTGAATGGAAATTTTAAAGGGACTTTCCAAATTGTACGAGCTGGCAGTGAAGTGTTCCTTGACGTCTGCATTTGTTTTGTAGGAGATACAAGGTCCAGATCATATATAGGATTTTCAAAATGAAATTCATTCTCTGCCCATTCCTTTGTCCAGCTCCCCAAACCAGAATAAAAAAATGCATCCCCTAAACCAGGCATCTAACTTTAAACTGACAAGAATTTGCCAAGAAATAAAGAGCTGTCTACATAACATAACATACAATCAACTTATAGACCGCATAACTGTGAGGATTCTAAGAACATAAGAATAACCTTACTGGGTCATACCAATGGTCCATCAAGCCCAGTAGACCATTCTCACGGTGTCCAATCAAGGTCCCTAGTACCTGACCAGAACCCAAGGAGTAGCAACATTCCATGTTACCGATCCAGGGCAAGTAGTAGCTTCCCTCATGTCTTTCTCAATAACAGACTATGGACTTTTCCTCCAGGAAGTTGTCCAAACTCTTCTTAAAACCAGCTACGCTATCCGCTCTTACCACAACCTCTGGCAAAGCGTTCCAGAGCTTAACCATTCTCTATTGGTTTTAAAAGTATTTCCCTGTAACTTCATCGAGTGTCCCCCTAGTCTTTGCAATTTTTGACGGAGTGAAAAATCGATCCACTTATACCCATTCACTCAAGATTTTGTAGACTTAAGTCATATCTCCCTTCTGCCGTCTCTTTTCCCAGCTGAAGAGCCCTAACCTTTTTAGTCTTTCCTCATACGAGAGGAGTTCCATCCCCTCTTATCATCTTGGTCGATCTTCTTTGAACCTTTTCTAATGCCGTTATATCTTTCTTGAGATACAGAGACCAGAATTGAATGCAGTACTCCAGATGAGGTCGCACCATTGAGCGATACAGGGGCATTATAACATTCTAAGTCTTGTTTACCATCCCTTTTTTAATAATTCCTAGCATCTTGTTTGCTTTTTGGGCTGCTGCGGTTTCATCGTATTGCCTACAATAACACCCAGATCCTTTTCTTGGGCGCTAACCCCCATGGTGGACCCTAGCATCTGGTAACAGTGATTTGGGTTGTTCTTCCCAATGTGCACTTGGACACCTACAAGGCTGCTTAAACCCATCCCTTTCTTAAAGATTTTTTTTGGAAGGAAACATATATAGTAACATACTTTTAATCATACTGGCTTAAAAAATCAGTACATCTTTTTCATAACTGAGGATCACTTCACCTCTATGCTGCAGCGTGGGAATCGGATCTTTCTATTACTCTGCCGGAGGCTACTTTTAAGTTCTTTGTGCTAGCTATTCGCAAGGTGACGATCAATGTAGCCTGCAGGGAGCTTCAGTATAAATTTGCTCTTCGCCTTCACATTTTTCCTCGGCGAGCCTACTTGGCTGGGATCGCTCAATCCTCCAGATGCCCTAAGTGTGGATGCCGAGAGGCCACTTTGGGCCACATGTTTTGGCAATGTCCTCCAGTTCAGCGATTTTGGGATCTGTTGTTGTGGACCCTTTCTTCTCTTTGGACGTGTGGTGTCAAGTTGGAGGCACAAATTCTTTTTGATGTATTCTCTCTGCAATCCCCCACGCCGCGGGGCTACTTCACTTTTCTTCAACGGGCAATCCTTCAAGGAAAAAAAGGCTATTTTGTTGCTCTAGCTGAAGCACCGGGCTCCACCGCTTCAACAATGCTGAAATGGAATGCACGCAGCTCAGAACCATGGATTCCCTGGCGGGCCGCTGGTTTATGCGCATTTGGGGACCTTTTTGGAACTCCTTCTCCCCAATCGCCAGAAGCAGACTTTTGAGCTGTTCGTTAAATGCACTGTATGTCTTCTGTTTGTGCTACTTTTTCTTGTCCCCATCTTCTCTTCTCTTTTGCTCTCTTGCCTTAGGGTTGGTACTTGGGTGGTTGGTGAGGTGGGTGCTGGATGGGTTTTGATTTGGGGTTGGAGGTTGAAATTGAACATTGTCTTGAGCTTGCTGTTTGATGTTTTTGATGACTTTTTGCTGTACCGCTGGTGTCATGTTGGTTGTGGTTTTTGTTGCTCAATAAATATGATTTTTAAACATAACTGAGGCTCACCATTTTAGAAGCCTAATGAAAAGCAAAGCCATTGGTCACAATAACATATTTTTTTCATCCTTTGTAACTGGGCTATGTATGGCCAGGTCATGGAACCCAGACTAGAAGTCGACCCTACATTGGTCTCACTTCCTAACCTCTGAAGCTGCCATCAAAGCTCACTCCAGTTATGAAGCCGTTTAAATTTTGCTTTAATTGGATTCTATCCTTTTTTATATGGTGATCCTCTGTGTTTATCCCATGCATTCTTGAATTCAGTCACCGGTTTTGTCTTCACAGTCTCGTGCGGGAGGACATTCCAGGTCCACAACCCTTTCTGTGAAAAAGTATTTCCTGACGTTGCTCCCTAAGTCTCCATCTCTGCACCTGAGCTCATGACCTCTAGTTCTACTACTTCTCCATCTCCCAAAAAGATTAGTCCAGTGTCTGCTCCTCCCACATGTACACCGCCAAAGTAGGCATTGCCAACGCCGGAAATGGCGTTCGGCGGCCTAAAGCACCAATGTAAGCATTATTCATGTGAAGATAGGCACCGGAAATGTAGACCCGGAAAACCCCGGCCTATTTTTCGCTTCGGGGTGATTCCGAAATCAGCACTGATGCATGATCGACATATGAAAGGCAGCTACCGATATCGGCGCTGGTTCGAGAATCCAGTTCTTACAGATCTGTAAATGCTAACTTGTATTTATAGACTTGCCCTTCACATGTCTGACTGGTTTCTGGTAGACACTGGAAGTATTGATCTCTGAGCTGTGGGTGAGAATCTCAAGCTTAGCTTCCTGGGCTATTTTTGCAATGTTATCTTCTGCTATCCCCAATCTATAAATTTATAGAGGCGAGAAAAAAAAAGCAAATGACAGATTAACTTGACAGGAAATTTAGAAGAGCAAAGAAATGTGAAAAAAAGAATGCTTTCCATGTTTACCTCTGGAATTTCAGTCTGGGCATGATGACAACTAAGATAATGAAATATGTAATTGGATCACAATCCCTTATTCTTTAACTAAGCATTTTCAGAAACAATGACCTTCTTTCTGAAGGATTCTGCTTTTACACAGCCATATATACAATATAATTAGCTGAGCATTAGAATTCAATTGAACAGGCATTAGTACACTTCCTGATATTCACCAAACACTTAAATCAATTCCCAACTATTCTTGTCATTATGGATAGAGATGCCTGAACATTAATTGAGAATGAAAATGCTGGAATTAGGATCTGACAAAAGAGAAGAGGTTGGTGTATGTCTGGGGGGGGGAGGGGAGTCAAAATTAATGCTAAGTTTTGGATGGTGTATGTGGCCTGTGTGCCAAAGAAATCTTGGATCTGTCTGCTTACACATGAATAGTTTTTAGAAGACATGAGAACCAGGAAAAGGCTAAAGGTCTCATCAAAGCTCACATTCCTTCACTCGTTGCGTCTCCCATGGACACAAGCACCATCCAAGTGGACCTCCTCCTTCCCATTTTAAAGCTACCCAGAAAATATTCTAATCATGAGTCATGACATCAAATGAACAATAAAAAGGCTTTCTTTTTCTTTTATTGCTCACCATATTTAAGAGAATATAGAAAAAAAAGAAAGAATATACAAAATTGGGGAGGCCTTAGCCGGGTCTCCCTGCTCCTGCCCCTCCCCCCTCCCCTTTTTCCTTTCCAACAAACTGCAGCCTGAGTCCATGGTAAATTTTCTGCTAAGAGAAGTTTATTGGTTACATAACGATAAGCAATTATTTTTCACTCGGAGAATAGTTAAGCTCTGGAACGCGTTGCCCGAGGATGTGGTAAGAGCGTAGCTGGTCTTAAGAAAGGTTTGGACAAGTTCTTGGAGGAAAAGTCCATAGTCTGTTATTGAGAAAGACGTTGGGAAGCCACTGCTTGCCCTGTATTGGTAGCATGGAGTATAGCTACTCCTTGGATTTTGGCCAGGTACTAGGGACCTGGATTGGCCACCATGAGAACGGTCTACTGGGCTTGATGGACCATTGGTTTGACCCAATAAGGCTATTCTTATGTTCTTACAGTAATTATCACCAACATGAAGCTTAGTTCCTTCTTAGATATAACAATGCTTAGCACTAACAATAACTACTTAGCTATCACTAATTTCTACCCTGGCTAGCAGCTGTCCTAATCTAGACCTTGGGGCCAAACCGTCCTTTATAGTAGGTCATCACCCGTTGCACCACTGAAAAGATAGCTGGGTGATGACTCACTTTAAAGGAGTGAACGCCGAAATGGTAATGCAGGTAGGATTCTCGTTCATCGATCCTGTCCTCTCACTCATAATTTAAAGCATTTAAATCAACATTGTTGTGTGTTGTGTTGATCAAATAAACTCTATAAAGAGAATACATTTTAAAAAAGTGCACTTATCTTAAAGCTTTTTAGTAGAAAAGTGCCTTAGTGCCAAAGTGCTGTAAGCAGTGCTATATTCGCCCAACGGGGCCCGTTTCGCCAACAATTAATGGCTTCTTCGGGGGTCTTTTATGAAAATGTTGACCGCTAAAGCAAGCATTACCATTTCGGCGTTCACTCATTGAACGTTGCAGGATTTCTGAGATCATATCCTCTCAATTAAATCACAACTTTTAAGTTGTTTGTCGGAAACCTGTTGCATATTATAGAATTGATATTCATTGAGGTTTCATTTAGTCTTGACTAATATAGTGGTTCACTTTGAAGGAGGCCCACCACTTGCCTTGTCCCACCCTCCTTCTTCCCCTTTTGGCTCTTCTGCTTTTTCCTTCTTTATTCCTCCTCCCCTCCTGACCCGGGAGGCCCCTCCTTTTGTGGTAGGCCTCACTAGTCGTCCTGGCCTACTTCTTTCCTCAAATCGCGAGAACTTACGGCAGCCGTTCAGTGAGCGGCGCAGGACCAGGCACGAGCGCGAAAGGCTCCTGCTCCTGCTTTATGCGCCGCTCTGCAGAAAGAGAGGCAGCTGTCCAGCAAGGGAGGGGCAGGAGCACAGAAAGCTCATGCCGAATTTTAAAAAAAGTACCTGGGGGGGGGGAGGGGGACTGCAGGCTGCCTACCACCAGATGTACCAGACTCACCTATGTGTAGAGGAGGAAATACCAAGAAAAAAATTCTGAACCCCATTTTTTTTTCTTGGTTTTTCCTCCTCTACACATAGGTGAGTCTTATGGGCAGGTGTGTCTTAAAGACCGCAAAATACGGTAACTTCCCCTTTTACAAAACCGCGATAGTGAGTTTTAATGCAGGTTGGTGCGCTGAATGTCTGCGCTGCTCCCTACACTCATAGAGTTCCAGTGAGCATTGGGAGCAGCGCAGAGCATTCAGCATGCCAGCCTGCGCTAAAAAATACTATTGCGGTTTTGTAAAAAGGGGGGAGGGGGTAAATAAGTAAATAAATAATGGTCATTGCAGCACAATGAGATCCTGGGAAATTCCCACTGCAACCCCTTATGACCCTGGGCAAGTCGCTCAATCCTCCATTACTCCAGGTACAAAAACCACCTTAGATTGTGAGTTTGCTAGGGACAGAGAAAGTACCTGTATATAATGTATACAGAGCGGCGTAGTAGTACCGTGTTTCCCCGAAAACAAAACACTGTCTTATATTAATTTTGGGCCCAAAAAACGCACTAGATCTTCTTTTCGGGGTAGGTCTTATTTTTTCATGTACAATGATCATCTCTCCCTTCCTCTCCTCCACCCCAATTCTTCCTCTTTCCTTTCTCTCCCCCACATGTGCAGCATGTTTCCTCCCCTCTCACCCATCCCCTTGTGCCGTCCTTCTGCTGCATCTTTCTATCCTTCCTTCCCTCCCTCCCATCCCTTGTGCAGCAGAACCCTTGCGCAGCCTCTATCCCTCCCACCCCCCCTCACAGCACAACCCCCCCCCCCCCCGCTGACCCTTCCATCTCTCCCTTCCATCCGAACCCTGCCGACCGCAAGACCAATATACCTTCTTTCAAACAGCAGAGTCAACAGTAATCTAATCAGGCTGCTTTGTGGTCTTCTCCGCCGGGATGTTCTGTGTGCCGCGTTGCTGATGACATCATCAGTGATGTGGCAGAGGAATGCAGGAGAAGGCCGCGAAGCAGCTTGAATAGATTACTGCCGACGCTGCCATTTGGAAGATGGTATATCGATCTCGTGGTCGGTGGGGTTCTGATAGGGTGATGGAAGGATCAGCGGGGGGTACTGCAGAGGGGGGAGTGGAGAGAAAGCGCTACTGCTGGCAAATCCAGTTCTTCAACTAGGGCTTATTTTGGGGGTAGGGCTTATATTAAAACCTACCCCAAAAATCATGCTAGAGTTTATTTTCAGCGTAGGTCTTATTTTCGGGGAAACACGGGGAATTTAGGAGATTGATACCTAACTTACACACCAGAATATATACCAGGTTTCAGTTGGTGTAAATGCTCATGCCCAAAGTTTTATCTGGAAATCAGCTCTAAGCATTATTCCATAAATTGCACCCAACTTGGAACACCACTTAAAGTGCCCCCCAGGTGCCATCTCACAAGGGCAGCAGCCCCGGCACCTCTCCTCCTCCCGCGCACCTTTAGAAATGTTCGCCGGCATGAGCAACATCTTCCACCTGCTGCTCGCGCTGGCCTCATCTCCCTTCTCACGTCACTTCCTGGTCATTTGCATTAAACTGAGCATGTGCAGATGTGTCAGTGTCGGAGGCTAGAGCACCTGCCGATTTCCGTGCTTCACGGGTGGAATTCCGGCAGCAAATCTCTTCAACTGGCGGGGCTTGAGCTTCCCCATCAGCAAACAGATGGTAAGAAAGAAAATGCTCGCCCTCTACCAATCTCACCCCGGGCCCCTTCCCAAATTAAGTTCTGGATATGCCCCTGGCATGCCCATATAATCTAGCAATCTAACCTTTCATCTTTTCATTAACCAAGGCCACTTTATTTCCATACCCTTATAATGCTTAAATTTGGATTATAGATTTTCCTTGTGGTTCTGTTTCCAGTTTTCTCTCCTCTTACCAACCTATTTAGAATTGTACACTAGACATTTTTATACTATTTGCTATAAGAATGAGTTACGTTTTTAAAGCTGTTCTTAAGTCAGATTTGTATGTAAGTCAGAACTTGTAGATTTTAAGTTTCTTGCTGCTTACCTCTGCTCCTAGCTGACAAAAGGGCTAACTATCCCTACCAGTGTTCCCTAAGATACAGCACGCACAACCACACACTGTTCTTAATGCGGCCATGCATCATTCCTGAATCTGCTACAGGAGAAGTGTGGGAGTCTATGCCACTGGAAATACTGCTCAGTGAAATCAAATGAAGACGCATCTGCGTTCTTAAGTATGAGTCATACTTAAGTCAGGCATCTGTAACTCGGGGACTGCCTGTACCAAATGAAGTGAACTGTGAGCCTTCTCAAACTGATTACATCTCCTCATTTTGTAATTCTGGCTATTCTTGCATCTCAAGACCTGTGCAGAGCACCCTTTACAGGATTCTAGCTTTGCCAAGATCATCCCTTTAGGTGTAATTTATTCAGCAGATTAGCAGCAAAAGATAGCTGTCCTAACTTGTCCAGATATCTGTGCAGGGACCAGTGCTGAATATCAACAGTGCCTGGATAATTTCTGGTGGCCGCCATCGGCACCGGTATCTTATGGCCCATCATTGAATATCCAGATATCAACTCTAGTTTACCAAAGGTGGGTGCAGGGAATTGGGGGGGTTGCAGAGCCATAAGTGGCATATGCACGGCCATTAGCTCTGCCGGTCCCCGCCCCTTCTGACATCAACTTCCTGTTCTGGGGCAGGGGACTGGCAGAGTCAATAGCTGTGCTGTGTACTGTTCCTTCCCCCACTTTTCTCATTATAAATAAATCCTGCAATGGCCAGCATTTAAATATTAACCCATAAGTCATTAAGGGGGTCTTTTACTAAAGATTAGCATATGTTATGTCTGAAACAGGATCTATAGGAATACAATAAGCCCTATGGCAGAAAACTTGTGTTAAT
Organism: Geotrypetes seraphini; assembly: GCF_902459505.1. Lineage (NCBI taxonomy): Eukaryota > Metazoa > Chordata > Amphibia > Gymnophiona > Dermophiidae > Geotrypetes > Geotrypetes seraphini. The sequence continues at coordinate 10,157,183 of NC_047100.1, forward strand.
CTTTAGTAAAGGAGTCCCTCTCAGAGAACTGAATAAGCAAAACCAACAGTGGAAAATTGCAAAGAACGAAGAACAGAACATTTAAGATGAGAATAAAAAAAACGATGGCAGAGGGAAAAGAATGACACTAATTTTTTTTTAAAAAGAAGAAGGAATTAGGATAATAGCCTGTTGTGGTGTTAGGATACCATGCTGTAATCTGCAATAATCAGATTTGGGAATAATGAAAGGACTCTTTCGTCCCAGAACTACAGAGCACAGGTGCATCCTGAGTCGTTTGTGACAGGCCATGCACTTAATCATCCCCACATGAGTTTCCTGCACGCTGTGAGGTGTGGTACCGCCGAAGGGCATAGTCTGTGCACCTGACTGGCAATAAATACTCTGCATACTCCCTTGGCAGGAACCATAAATATAGTACAGTCAACGTCAGCATTTACAATATAACATGCCGGCCAGTTAAAAAATACGTTGGAACACCTAATCCTTTTGTACTTAGATATATCCTTATCTGGCATAAACTGCAAATTTTCTGAATATAATTACACCAAAATATAATTAAGTGAAAATTGTCAAGAATATACAGGGAATAACCAAAGCACAAGGGCCTGTTTAAAGTGCAGTAAGTTTTGCACTTATCGCATGTTAACAGCAAAAATTAATGTGCATAAGTGGAAGGCCCGTTCCCACAGGAACTCAATTTCCCCGTTCCGTCCCCGCGATTATTGTTGCTGTCCCTGTCTCTCCCCATTCCTGTAAGCTCTGCCTTAACTGCATAAGCCTCGAACACTTATGATTTTAAAGCGTTTGAAGCTTGTGCAGATGAGGGCGGAGCTTGCAGGAATGGGGCAGGGCCAAGAAAAGAACTCGCCGGGACTGGACAGGAAAATGAGTTCCCGCGGGGATGCGGAAAGTTTTGTCCCCACGTCATTCTAATCTAATCTAATCCTTAGGTTTGTGTACCGCATCATCTCCACGTTCGTAGAGCTCGACACGGTTTACAGTAGGAGAAATAGGAAGGAACTACAACAGAGGGTTAGAGGTAGAAGTGGGAAGAAAATTTATAGGACTTTGGATGCCAAGATATAAGAGTTTCCTTGATTCCTAAGTTGGAGGGAGACTTACATTTTTTGAGAAAAGCCAGGTTTTCAGATGTTTGCGGAAAACTTGGAGAGAGCTCAAGTTCCGAAGAGGGGAGGTAAGGTTGTTCCAGAGCTCAGTGATTTTGAAGTGGAGGGAGGTCCCTAGCTTTCCTGTGTGGGAAATGCTTTTTAGCGAGGGGAGAACAGTATAGAAAATTGAACAAATAAAGAGTGTGAAAAGTTTCAGCCTCTGATCAGAGCTGGTATTGTGACATCATAATGCCTCAGAGCCAACCTCATCAGTGATGTCACAATGGCTTGATTGTCCTATACTTGGCTCACTTGTAGTACATTTTGATATCTAGAGTGGTGCAGTGTGGTAAATGCAGCATTAAATAGACAGAGCGGACACTTACCACATGGCACCAGTTAAGGTTTTTTATGGGGGGTCATACCAGAAGAACTTGTTTCATGTTTCAACGTTTTTTTTCCTTCCAAATTACAGTGCAGACGATCTCAGCAGCTCACTTTAATGTTCCCCTCATGTAAGGCTTTTCACCGTATCATGGTTTCTTGAACAATCTTTTTCCTTTATGGCAACTTCAATATGGAATGTTCTTCCGGTTGTGAATAGAACTATTGACTCTTACCGTTTATTTCATCGTAATCTTAAGACTTTCTAATTTAGTAACTTTAAGAAACAATAATAGATTTTGATATTTGTCTTTTTATTTTTATGGGGTTTTTTAAAAATTCTTATAAATCTAATCTAATCTAGTCTTCGATTTATATACCGGGTCATCTCCCAACAGAGCTCGACTCAGTTTATAGTAACATAGTAACATAGTAGATGACGGCAGATAAAGACCCGAATGGTCCATCCAGTCTGCCCAACCTGATTCAATTTAAATTTTTTATTTTTTTTACATTTTTTATTTTTATTTTTCTTCTTAGCTATTTCTGGGCAAGAAACCAAAGCTTTACCCGGTACTGTGCTTGGGTTCCAACTGCCAAAATCTCTGTTAAGACTTACTCCAGCCCATCTACACCCTCCCAGCCATTGAAGCCCTCCCCGGCCTATCCTCCACCAAAAGGCCATACACAGACACAGACTGTGCAAGTCTGCCCAGTAACTGTTTACAAGTAAAAAGCAGACAAGAGCATAGGAGTGTTATAGGGCAATCAATTTGTTTAATCTTTAGGTAAACTGTTTAAGTATTGTGTAAATAATAAGGTTTTTAGGACTTTACGAAATTGTTGTAACTGGTTTTAAGAAAGGTTTGGACAAGTTCCTGGATGAAAAGTCCATAGTCTGTTATTGAGAAAGACACGGGGGAAGCCACTGCTTGCCCTGGATCGGTAGCATGGAATATTGCTACACCTTGGGTTTTGGCCAGGTACTAGTGACCTGGCTTGGCCACCGTGAGAACCATTGGTCTGACCCAATAAGGCTATTCTTATGTTCTTATGACCTATCAATCTGACAGAATCAGGAATCCCATTCCACATTTCTAACATAAGAACATAAGAACTGCCATCTCCGGATCAGACCTTCGGTCCATCAAGTCCGGCGATCCGCACACGCGGAGGCCGTGCCAGGTGTACACCTGGAGTAATTTATAGTCCACCATATCCTTATATGCCTCTCTTAAGGAGATATGCATCTAGTTTGCTCTTGAAGCCTAGGACGGTCGATTCCGCAATAATCTCCTCTGGGAGGGCATTCCAGGTGTCAACCACTCTCTGAGTGAAGCAGAACTTCCTGACATTAGTCCTGAACCTGTCCCCCCTTAGCTTCATTACATGTCCTCTAGTCCGTGTCAAATTGGACAATGTAAATAATCTTCTCTGCTCTATTTTGTCGATTCCTTTCAGTATTTTGAATTTATAAGCGAAAGATTGACTGAGTTTCCTGGCCGATTTAATTCCTCTTAACAGTAGTTTATATCTCTGTGTATTCCTCGAATGACAAAATCTAAGGGTATTCCGGTATAAAGGGACCAAAGGGCCAAATATTCCACAAAGAAGCTTAAAAAAGACACAGGCGCTTTTAAACTGGATCCTAAAACGGATTGGGAGCCAATGAAGCTTTCTCACTGCGAGGGTAGATGTGATATAGACATGCAATGACTAGAATAGCATAGGAATACCATTGAAGAGGTAGGAATGGAGTTGTAGCCTTCTCCTTGGCTATTGCTAAGTGGGGGGGTTGAGTTCAACACTGTATTAAGAATTTAGATTCAGACAGGTCTTTAAGTTGTTAAGTGGGATCTGTTATCAGTGTGTCCTTCAGTGATTGATTGACTGTAGAGCTGGTATGAGATGTTGCCATTTTTCAAGCGAACGGTTCTTAGATAAATCTGTCATTTGAAGTGGTCACCTCAGCCATCAGTCTCGTAGGCTAGATTAGTTTAAAACAATTTCTCTGTCCCCACAACAGCAATGATTCATTTTTAGGTTTATTGTGTTACTTCAAGCTTCTGGTATTCATTACAGAAAGCTAGGAGCTATACAATGGAGTTTTCTGCAGGAGGATTTTTAGAAACTGCTTGAAACTTGGCTTGAAGAAAAAAAAAAAAAAAAAAAAAATCACGTACCCTTCTGCTTACTTGATGGGTGGCAGCAAGTCTTTCATGTCTAGTCCATTTCATTATTACAATGGGATCTCTCTTTTTCTATAGTTCAATTTCTTTATTAAACGTTCAAAAAATATAACACGCAAAGAAATAACAATCTCGACTCCGAACAATTACCAAAAAAGGACGCGTTCTACAAAGGCTCTAAACCAGGGGTCTCAAAGTCCCTCCTTGAGGGCCGCAATCCAGTCGGGTTTTCGGGATAGCCCTAATAAATATGCACAAGACGGATTTGCATATAATGGAGGTGACAGACATGCAAATCTGCCCCATGCATATTCATTAGGGCTAGCTCAAAAACCCGACAGGGTTGAGAACCACTGCTCTAAACCATATTAAAATCGTCCAGCTGGTCCTGCAAAAAAGGTATCAGCAGTTCTGTGAATGAAAGCCCCAAATGGCAAATGAGTATGCCAATAAAGTGATATAAGCAAGAAACAAAATAGAAAATTGATATGAAATTAAACGCTCTTCAGTTTCTGCTCAAGTGGCTGCCAAATTTTCTGCAACAACTATTTCAGCTGAAACTATTTCCGAGCCATCGTGGTTTCGTGACAGTACAGCATTCCACCCAAATGCAGAGGGTAAAGGGTCATGGATCTGATATACTGCCTTTCTATGGGTCCAGCCAAAGTGGTTTACATTTATAAGTACAAGATCCTACTACTACAGCGCTGAAAGACGTACGATAGACAGTCCCTGCTCAGAAGAGCTTACAATCTAATTTAGACAGGACATTTCAAGGTTGGGGAGGTTATAGTGGGTCTAGGTATCTGACAGCAGTGAGGGGGAGTTAAGAGTTGACCAGGCATATTTCGGTTTTCCGAGCTTTTTGGATTTTGGAATGGTAATGTTAAGTCAGAAAAAGACAGAACATATGACCATTAAATTGCCACCCTGTAGCTCCCTTTGCCATTTTTTTTTCCAGCCCTCTGGATTGAATTGCACAGGGAACAGGAGCAACGAATGCACCTGCATGAGTTACAGCGTGTGTCACGTCGGCAAAATTGACTAGCTCTGGTTTGCAACTAATTTGCGGTTTTGGAGCTTTGTGGATAGAGGATCTTGTACCTGTACAATGTGCAGGTACTTTTTACTGTCCCTACTGGGCTCACAATCTAAGGCCCCCTTTTATCAAGCCGTGTTAGGGCTTTTAAATCTCCGGCCACTGCGGCAAACGCTCCGACGCTCGTAGGAATTCTATGAATGTCGGAGCTTTTGCTGAAGCGGCCGGCGATAAAAAAAAATCCCCTAATGTGGTGTGATAAAGGGGGGCCTGTGTTCTACACCTGGGGCAATATAGGGTTAAGTAACTTGACCAGGGTCCGAGGAGCTACAGTGCGAGTGTGTGGTGCAGTGGTTGGAGCTACAGCCTTGGCACCCGAGGTTGTGGGCAAGTCACTTAATCCCCACGGCCCCAAATACATTAGATAGAGTGGGAGCCCACCGGGACAGTTAGGGAATAATGCTCGAGTACCTGAATAATTTGTAATCCACATAGAATTGTAGGTTATGCGGAATATAAATTATATAAAAATTGAGCCCAGCCATTGCCAGGATCACAGCCCACTGCACTAACCATTAGGCTATGCCTGAAGAATAAACGTCCCTGGGTTGGAGACAAATGTAGAGATTTGAGTGAAGAATGAAAAATAATAATTGCCAGCCTAGGAGCGGAAGAACCTGCAAGGATTGCACAAATGCATTTCCAAATAAATAAATATGAGGCCATTCAAATAGAACATGCTCAGTGGTCCCAATGGGATCTCTGCTAATCCATTGTCATTTACCTCTGGTGGCGTAGTAAGTGGGGTGCGGGGGAGGGGCTGCAGTCCACCCCGGACACCATCTTGCTAAGGGTGTGGTACCCCTCCTCCCCTCTCCTTGCCTTGCCCCATACCTTTGTTACTTCCCTGGTGTGAGGTTGCTATTCTCGTTGGCATCGGCGCAATATCTGATGTCATTTCCTGGACTCGTGCCTAGGAAGTGATGTCAAAGGGTGAACTGACACTGACCTGGGCATGCAGCTCATGCCAGAGAAGTTAAAAAGGTATGGGGAAAGAGAAAGGATGTGTGTGCGCATGGCGAGGGGGGGGGGGAGAGGGGGGCACCGCTCATCCGTATTATGCCACTGTTTACCTCATCACTTCTATAACACAACTAGACATATGCAGTACTGTACACATTATAGTAGGTACCTTCTCTGCCACTAGTGGGCTCACCATCGGGAGCAAAGGATGAGATAAGGACTAATACTCGCCGCCCCAATTAAGATAAATAATATTCAACTACAGGAAGTTACTTTGATTAGAGTTCTGGGGGTTATTATTGATCAAAAACTGACATATGTAATGTAATGTAATTTATTTCTTATATACCGCTACATCCGTTAGGTTCTAAGCGGTTTACAGAAAATATACATTAAGATTAGAAATAAGAAAGGTACTTGAAAAATTCACCAGATATCACCACCAGATCAGTGAGGAGTTGTTTTCAGAGGTTACGAATGATCAGATCAATTGCTCCATTCTTGGATTCATCTGCACTGAATGGCCTTGTACATTCGCTGATCATTTCAAAGTTGGATTACTGCAATTCACTCTAAAAGAAATCCATCGACTACAATTAATTCAAAATAACGCAATAAAAATGACAACGAATAGGAAACAATTCGACCATGTAACTCCTCTTCTCAAAGAAGCTCATTGACTGCCAATTGTCCATAGAATCACTTTTAAAATAGCATTATTAACATTCAAAATATTAACAACTAAAGCCCCATCATTCCTAAAAAGGTATATTATTCTATATATTCCTACCAGAAGTTTGAGATCAGAGGACAAAAACTTTCTAGTAATTCCACTCTCTAAAATTGAAAGGGGATAGATTCCGTACGAATGTAAGGAAGTTCTTCATCTAGAGAGTGGTAGAAAACTGGAACGCTCTTCCGGAGGTTGTTAAAGGGGAAAACACCATCCAAGGATTCAAGACAAAGTTGGCAAGTTCCTGCTAAACTGGAACATACCCAGGTGAGGTTGGACTCATTTAGAGCACTGGTCTTTGACCTGGGGGCTGTCGCGTGGGCACGATAGACTACCGGTCTGACCCAGCAGCAGCAATTCTTATGTTCTTAAATACAAGACAAGATACGATCTTTGCTGTTACCGCGCCCAGAATATGGAACTCTTTACCAGCACTTATTAAGGAAGAAAAATCGTTAGGTAAATTTAAAGGACTATTAAAATGCTGGTTGTATAAGGATGCCTTTGAGACATAATCGCCAGATTCTCTTTTTGACCCCATTCATTGCAGAAACTTTTGCGTCCTTTGTCCCAGGCCTCGAGAAATTTAAAATAAATAAAAATCTTTTTAATTTAATTTTTACTTTTTTATTACACTTTTAAAATTCTTACCCCCCTCTTGTATTTACCTTTCTTGTTTATTCTACTGTGCTTACTGTAGTTCTCCCCACTTCCCCTGTGTATAAGTCTGTAACGTTTGTGTGTTTGTTGTAGTTAGTAACTGAGACCCCGTTTTTAATTGTAAATCGCTTTGAATTTATGATATTGCGATGCATCAAAATTTTAATAAAACTTGAAACTTTGATTTGACCAGAGTCACAAGGAACTGTGGTGGGAATTGAACCCAGTTCCTCAGATTCACTAACCGTTAGGTTACTCCTCCATTCTTAGACTTTGACTTAACTCCTCCATTCTTCGACTTAACATTCTTCGACTTTGACTTAACTCCTCCATTCTTAGACTTAACATTCTTAGACTTTGACTTAACTCCTCCATTCTTCAACTTAACATTCTTAGACTTTGACTTAACTCCTCCATTCTTAGACTTAACATTCTTAGACTTTGACTTAACTCCTCCATTCTTCGACTTAACAGACTTACAATAATTCACACATGGGGATACCGTCTCAGTTTGGAGCTGGGCATCCCATACCACTCACAAACTGATAGAGATGGAGATTGCAGGTTTGGTTGTTGTTATTAAACTCGTTTGTCGTACAAATCAACTGAAGGACTCCTGAACTTTAGGAAAACAATAAAATCGTATCTCACCTGCCTACGGCCAATGGATTACAAGTAAAATGTATAATTACAAGTAAAAGAATGACAAAAAACTATAACTAATTACAAGTAAAAGTACTGCAAATTGTACTTATCTACTGTAATGAAGTCCTGTACTTCATTGCTACCCATCTCTGACCGTACTTTTCCAGCTGGGAGTAGCAAATGAAACACATATTTCTGTTTTGGAATAAAGGGATGGTTTCCTGCCAAACATCTTTCACCTACAAATTAGATGCACAGCACTGCATTAATTGTTACTGTCATGGAAGATGACATGCAAAACTAATTAGGGCTGGAATAGCAAACTATGTTACGCTGGCCTTTTTGTGTACTTCGTGCGCTGAATAAAAATAGAAGCAGTGATGAATTCATGAAATCATTATGTTAGTCACACTGTCGCCTGCGCTTTTTCGAAACATACCCTCCCCCCACACACTTTTTTTTATAAAACAGTAGCGTGTTTTTCAGCGCCGGCCGTGGTGGTAACAGCGTTGATGCTCATAGGAATTCTATGAGCGTTAGAGCTGTTACCGCCGCGGCCGACGCCAAAACCCATTATACGGTTTTGTAAAAAGGGGGGAGGGGGGGATAGGGCTTGCAGTTATTGATTCAGTCGCTGTGCGGATATGGAAGATAGAAAAGTTATGAAAAGGTCAATGACTATTCCGGTTGTGTGGACTTGTATACATATCACATTGGGGCATGCATGTAGGGTTACCAGCTGGCTCCAGAAAAAGGAGGACGGATTGAGACTGCCGGGTTTTACTTCCAATCCGTCCTCCTTTTTCTGGAGCCAGATGGTAACTCAAGCTGCATGGTAACCAATGACAATGTTCACAGATTAGTACTCGCTTCCACAAATTTTAGCTAGGAGGTGCAAACGAGCTCTTGGCTCATCAATATTCCTAGATAAGTTCTGCTTGAAATTTTTCACGTTGCCACAGCTGGGAACATCCCACATTCCAGGCTGTGGCAAAGTGCTAAAAACGTTACAAAATGCTTTTTCATATGGTGACACTAGACCAGTGGCGTCACGAGGATGAGAGGTACCCGGGCGGTGGCACCCCACCCCCCCCACCTACACATGAGCCTTCCCCACCCCCTCCTGATGCATGCACACCGCTTCCTTTCCCCCGTACCTCTGAACGTTCCTGGCACGAGCATCAACCGCCACGCTGCTGTCGCACCAGCTTCGGCTCGTCCTCTGATGTCAGTTCCTAGGCACGGGTCCAGGAAGTGATGTCAGAGGAAGAGCCGATGCTGGCACGACAGCAGGTTGGGGGGTTGCTGCTCATGCCAGGAACATTACAGAGGTACGGGGGAAGGGAAGCGGTGTGCACGTCTGGCAGTGGGGAGGGACGGGGAAGGAGTGGGGGCGGCGGAAAGGAGGACGGTGCCTTCGCCCTCACCATGATGGCATCCGGGGCAGACCTCCCCCCTTACTACTGCTGCTATAGCACTGCTAGACGTTTGCAACGCTGTACATTAAAACATTCATGAGACAGTCCCTGCTCAGTAGAGCTTACAATCTAATCAAACAGACAAACAGGACAAGTAGGAGGGTTAGGGAGTTTCTCAGGCATGGGTGCTTTACATGGGAGTAGCGGTTAAGAATTAAAGGCAACCTCAAAAAAGTGGGCTTCCAACCTGGATTTGAATACCGCTATGGACGGAGTTTGACATACTGACTCTGGCAGTCTGTTCCAGGCATTTGGTGCGGCAAGAGAGAAGGAATGTAGTCTGAGTTGGCAGTAGAAAAGAAGGGTACAGATAGGAGAGACTTGCCTGAAGAACAAGTCCCCAGGGAGGAATATAGGGAGAGATAAGAGAGGAGAGATATAGGCAGTCCCTGGATTAAGAGCGAGTTAGTTTTTAAAGCTGTTCGTAAGTCGTATTTGTATGTAGATTTTAAGATTCTTGCTGCTTACCTCTGCTCCCAGCTGACTAAAGGGCCCACTTCCCCTAAGGTGCACAACCACACGCAGTTCTTAACGTGGCCGTGCAACATTCCTGAAACTGCTGCGGAAGTGTATTCTATGCCAATGGAAATACTGCTCAGTGAAATCAAATGAAACTGCAACTGTGTTCTTAAGTACGAGTCATACTTAAACGGAGTGGCTGTACTGAGGAGCTGCAGAGTGAATGTATTTGTAGGACCATAAAAGTAGTTTGAACTGTATGCGGAAATGGATAGGGAGCCAATGAAGTGACTTGAGGAGAGGAGTGATGTGAGCACGGCGACCCTGGTGGAATTTAAGTCGTGCAGCAGAATTTTGAAGGGATTGAAGGGGAAAGAGATGGTTACATGGAAGACCTGTGAGAAGCAAGTTGCAGTAGTCTAATTAAGATATTTAACATAACATAACTTTATTCTTCTATACCGCCATAACCAAGCGATTTCTAGGCGGTTTACATAAGAACATAAGAACATAAGCAATGCCTCTGCTGGGTCAGACCAGAGGTCCATCGTGCCCAGCAGTCCGCACACGCGGTGGCCCAACAGGTCCAGGACCTGTGCAGTAATCCTCTATCTATACCCTTCTATCCCCTTTTCCAGCAGGAAAATGTCCAATCCTTTCTTAAACCCCTGTACTGTACTCTGCCCTATTACGCCCTCTGGAAGCGCATTCCAGGTGTCCACCACTCGTTGGGTAAAGAAGAACTTCCTAGCATTCGTTTTAAATCTGTCCCCTTTCAACTTTTCCAAGTGTCCTCTTGTTCTTTTATTTTTCGAAAGTTTGAAGAATCTGTCCCTCTCTACTCTCTCTATGCCCTTCATGATCTTATAAGTCTCTATCATATCCCACAGAAGAAGACTGGACAATCAGCGAACTACAAATGATTAAAAATACAAGTTTCTTACATAGTGTAAAATGTTGCTAGCACAGTTAGGAAATAAATTTGTCAAACAGTGCTGTCTTAATTTTTGGGTTTTCCAGCCCAAATCAGAGGTCCTCAAGGGAATACCTACTCCACTCCTTGATTGCCCAGTGAGCCCAACACTTGCCCCGGACTCAATGCAAGTCTAGAATGTTTTAACAACTCTCCATCCCTAAAATCCCAACCCTTTCTGAACTGTTGCCCCTTCCCACCTCTCAATTCCCCCAACTCACTCTTTATTTAACAATCTGACTTCTAGTAGAAGAGTAGCATGACGACTGCTATGAATCACCAATTTCATTTTGTCCAAGGCAGCTACTGGGGTGAAAGTGAAGAGGATATTCCTGAGACTCCTTGAGATGAGTTGAGGTGCTGGGGGTGGGGGGAGTTAGAGGGGCCAGTCAGACTTGCATTTGGGTGTGAAGGAAAACCGATTCAGAAAGGGTTGAGTCTTCAAGGAAGGAGAGCTGTTGACCTTTTTTAGCACTACGTCAGGGCTCAGTGGGTCTGGCCCACTGGGCCACCTGAAAATGGAGTTCTCCTTGGGGAAGACGATTGAGGTGGGGGGGGGGGGATCTCTGCTTTATACTGGAGAGTCCTTTAATTTTTGAGTGCCATTGTGTGAAAAGAGCCACATTTTTTATAACCTGAGAAAATTGCTGTAGTTCTTTGCCCATTAAAAATGGACCTTCATAGCCAGTTTCTTGCACTTTTTTTCTTCAAGTAATGATCAGTTTTGCATGATTTTGCATTATGACAGATCATTAATGCATTGCAATATTTGGATATACTTTCACCCTTTCGCCTCCTGTGGATTAGAGAATGACACGGTGACAAAATTCATCACCGTCCCTGTCCCCGCGGATAACCGCGGGAAATAATCCCATGTCATTTTCTAGTGTCTATTTCAATCTCAATCCTTCTACACCAGCATTCTTCAAAGCAAAGCTTGCGGGTCAATGGTTGTGGCCATTCATACTCTGATTCTTATGTGAGCCAAGGATAATGAAGCCATTGTGACATCACTGATGTGATTGGCTGTTAAGCACTGGTGGAATGAGGCATCATGACATCACAATATCTGCTCTGGAGACCAGAGACTGTCATTCTGTAGTGTCTATCTCAACCTCAGTCCTTCTACACCAGCATTCTTCAAAGCAAAGCTTGCGGGTCATTGGTTGTGGGCATTCAAACTCTGATTCTTCCCTCTCTCCTTAAAGAATGACATGAAGATGGTTTCCCGCGGGGATGAATTTTGTCACCGTGTCATTCTCTACTGTGGATGTCTATTACCACGAGCAGTAGATATGTCACAAGCCACCATTCTATGTAAGATTTCCTTGTAACCTTTGTTTCTATGTTATAGCATTGTCATATATCGTAGTTTTATCACTCGCTTCCTACCTCCTACCTTCAATTTAAAACTCAAATCACGACTTGGCTTTTCCATGAGAGAAAAGGCATACTAACCCCACCCCGCCCCCCTCTTTTACAAAAGCACAGAAGAGGTTTGTAGCGCTGGCCAGAGCGTTGAATGCTCTGCGTTGCTCCGACGCTCATAGGAACTCTATGACCATCGGAGCAGCGCGCCAGCCGGAGCTAAAAAAAACTTCCGCGCTTTGGAAAATGGGGAGGTAAGTGTGCATACCATAATTCTCACGGAAAAGCCAAGTTGTGATTTGGGTTTGCAAGGAGGCCTGTGACAAAACTAATGATGTTGAAATAATGAATGTTTGAGTAAGCTGTTTAAAAGGAAAAGTCAAAAGGAAATTGCTGCGCCTTCACAGGATTTTCCTGTTTTGCGTTTCATAGCAACCCGATATGACTAAACAGTGCAGGCAGCTTAATGTTAACACTGGGAATAAGCAAAAGCTAAACCAACCTCATAAATCTTGCATAGGAAGGTCTGTGCAGTCTTAATAACCCAACTCTCGCAAACAATATTCAGAAATCTATATTTATAGGGAACTTAATGATTTCATTCTGTAGCACTGAATAGAGATTAGGAGAAGCAAAGTTGGAGATAGAGATCCTACAGAATCTTGTAGTAGTTGCTGTTAGCTTTGGAGAGACCTCCTAGGAAAGAGACTTGGGAGTTTTGATCGACAAGTCGATGAAGCTGTCTGTGCAATATGCATATTATTTGTACCTGCCTTAGGGGTCCAACAATATCTGAAATACAATGGTATGATAACGTGAAAAATATCAATATGTAGCATAAGCCCAATATCAAACGTCAGCCATGAGATACGTTACAGGGCTTCAAAGAAGGTTTGGATAGGTTCCTAGAGGACAAAGGGATTGAGGGGTACAGAGGTAGGTAGAGGTAGGTTATAGGGATAGGTAGAGGTAGAGGTAGGTTATAGGGATAGGAGTAGAGGTAGGTTATAGAAATAGTCAGGGACCACTGCTCAGACAATAGGCCTGATGGGCCGCTGCGGGAGCGGACCGCTGGGCGAGATGGACCTCTGATCTGCCTCAGCGGAGGCAACTTCTTATGTTCTTATGTTTAAAAAGAATACCAGCATTAACCAGACAATGCCCTGTTAGCAGAGGCAGTATTCAGTAACTCTAAGGGGGGAGGAGAGGGGCTGAAAAATTCTCAGTCCAACCAAAAAGAGAATGATGTGGAGCCATGAAATTGACAAGTTATTCCATGGATTCGCCCCTAAGATCAACACACTTGGCACATCATGTCTTAAGTTTCTGTAACCATTAAAAAAAAAAAACCCTCTGATCTGTGGTCACTAAAATACTGCTCCGCTGCAGCGATCACCTCTGAATCACTCAAAAATGATTGCCCTTTCAAACTCTTTTTAAGGATTGGGAACAGAAAATAGTGAGATGGAGCAAGAGCTGGTGAGTAGGGTGGACAGTCTGTGCATTGCAACCCCAACTGCATCAAAACATCCATCGTTTTGCCAACCTTGTCTTGCAAAAAGAGAACTCAGTAGATAAGGACAGGTTGCTCACCCTCTCCAAGGTAGGGAGAATGAAAGGACACTCTCTAAAATTGAAAGGGGATAGATTCCATACGAACATAAGGAAGTTCTTCTTCACCCAGAGAGTGGTAGAAAACTGGAACGCTCTTCCGGACTCTGATATAGGGGAAAACACTCTTCAGGGATTCAAGACAGGGTTAGACGAGTTCCTGCTGAACCAGAACATACGCAGGTAAAGTTAGACTCAGGGCACTGATCTTTGACCTAAGGGCCGCCGCGGTAGCTTGACTGCTGGGCATGAAGGACCAGTGGTCTGACTCAGCAGCGGCAATTCTTATGTTTTTATGTTCTTAGTAATGATTTAGAGTTTGCATGGTTTTTAGCACTGGCCGTGGTGGTAACAGTCCCAGCGCTCACAGAATTCCTATGAGCGTCAGAGCTGTTACCGCCATAGCCAGCGCTAAAAACGATGCTACTGTTTTGTAAAGGGGGTGTTGGGGTGGTTTACTTATATTTATTTTTTTGTGTGATAGTGATGTATGCACTACTTAGGTTTATGCGGGTTAGAAATGTTGGAAAAGAAATAAATATTTCACCTCAAAATAAAATTCTCGGTGGCTGCTCAAACAAAAGATGAAAGATGAATAACCTGGAAAGTTATTAAAATATCAAGGTTTAATGAGATTTTTACAAACTAAATTCGAGGACTGTGCTTTCTTTTCAGTATCCACAAAAGATGCGATTGAATCCTTCTGCGCGGCAGGACAACAGTGGGCGATAGACAATGGAGAGTGTATGCATATACAGGTCAATGAAGCAGACTGTGGGGTTTGCAGGTAAGTGAACTAGAAACAATTCTATATCTCTACAAATAACATAACATGGTTTAACATAACATTTGTATACCGCCTTACTCTTCCTGAAATTTTGATATGACGTAGTGGTAAAGAATAACTGACGAAAGGTGGCATCCAGGTGATGCTTAGAATTTGATTAATCGCTTAATCATACTTCAAAGCAATGTACGTTATTAAAAACTTTACAATTTTCAGGGGGAACGAATACACAAACAATGCTCAACGAACATAACATACATTAGAAAAAGGGAAAATTTCTCTCTTTCCCTCTTTCTTTTATCTTTCTCCCTTCCCCCTTCCTCCCCTTTTCTTGTTACTGTGCGTATATACTGTCTATTTTGAATGGACAGGAGGATTCAGCTTATGATATACAGTGCTCCCCCGGTCATTCGCGGTTGGCGATTTGCAGTCCCGGTCTTTCGTGGTATTTTACGACCGCGAATGACCGGGCCGGAGAGGGCAGCCGGAGCGGCAGGAGAGGGCAGCCGGAGCACTGGCGAATGAAGGAAATCACTCGCGGTATGCTCCGACCGCCTCTTCCTGCCCTAAAGTTGGGCCTTGCCAATCAGGAGCTGCGTGTCAAAGGCTTAGGCCTTAACACGTACAAGTGCATGCTCAAATGCCACACGCGCTAGCCGCTGCCGCCTCCTCTTGAGCAGGCGGTAGTTTTCCGGCTAGCGGGCGCTAGAGCGCACGCTAATTTTGTACGTGCGCTAAAAACACTAGCATGCCTTTGTAAAAGCACCCCTATGCGGTGCAACCCCAAAGGGTCTTAGTAGTAAAAGATGTATTATTAAGATTTTTTTAATTTATAAATTTTGAGTGATAGGAAGACCTCAGTGCAGGATTGTATAGTCAGGTGAATGAACAAATGTTCAATACTGCAATCCATGTGTCGCCACACACCTCACCATCAAAGAATCTTCCGTGTGAGATACAAATTAGTGCAAAACTTAATAAAGTGAAAAAAACACTAAAACAGTGTAAGCCATAACAAAGTTGTGCTAGCCTAGTACAGTGGTGCCTCACACAACGAACTTAATTGGTTCCAGGAGCAAGTTTGTTATGTGAAACGTTCGTTATGTGAAACGCGTTTTCCCATAGGAATACATGTAAAAAAAAATAATTCGTTCTGCAGCATAAAATATGCTAAGATGACATAAAAAAAGATAAATTTTTGGTTATTATTTTTATTTAGATACATCTAAAAACATAATTGTTTTTTAAAACAACACACATTTTTTAAATTTAAAGACAGACTAAGTAGAGTCTAATTTTACAGTGAGAGGGCAGAGTCTCAGCGGCAAAAACTGGAACTTAACTGTTCATTTTTTTTTTTTTCTACCGTGTTTCCCCGATGATAAGGCAGGGCCATCAAATAAGACAGCCCCCCCTTTTTAGAAAAAAATGTAAAATAAGGCACCCCCCCGCAAATAAGCCACCCACCGATACCTGCGCTTACCCGAATCGGGTGGTACGGTGGGTGACTCCGTGTGGTCCTTGGCACCCCCGACACGATCGGGGCAAGAGGGAGCTCAAGCCCTCTTGCCCCCCCGACTCCCCGACACGATCGGGGCAAGAGGGAGCCCAAGCCCTCTTGCCCCCCGACTCCCCGACACGATCGGGGCAAGAGGGAGCCCAAGCCCTCTTGCCCCCCCGACTCCCCGACACGATCGGGGCAAGAGGGAGCCCAAGCCCTCTTGCCCCCCCCCGACTCCCCGACACGATCGGGGCAAGAGGGAGCCCAAGCCCTCTTGCCCCCCGACTCCCCGACACGATCGGGGCAAGAGGGAGCCCAAGCCCTCTTGCCCCGCCGATTCCCCAACTCCCCGACAATATCGGGCCAGGAGGGAGCCCAAGTCCTCCTGGCCACGGCGACCCCCTAACCCCACCCTGCACTACATTACGGGCAGGAGGGATCCCAGGCCCTCCTGCCCTCGACGCAAACCCCCCCTCCCCCCAACGACCGCCCCCCCAAGAACCTCCGACCGCCCCCCCAGCCGACCCGCGACCCCCCTGGCCGACCCCCACGACACCCCCAACCCCCTTCCCCGTACCTTTCTGTAGTTGGCCGGACAGACGGGAGCCAAACCCGCCTGTCCGGCAGGCAGCCAACGACGGAATGAGGCCGGATTGGCCCATCCGTCCCAAAGCTCCGCCTACTGGTGGGGCCTAAGGCGCCTGGGCCAATCAGAATAGGCCCGGGAGCCTTAGGTCCCTCCTGGGGGCAGGGCCTGAGGCACATGGTCGGGTTGGGCCCATGTGCCTCAGGCCCCGCCCCCAGGAGGGACCTAAGGCTCCCGGGCCTATTCTGATTGGCCCAGGCGCCTTAGGCCCCACCAGTAGGCGGAGCTTTGGGACGGATGGGCCAATCCGGCCTCATTCCGTCGTTGGCTGCCTGCCGGACAGGCGGGTTTGGCTCCCGTCTGTCCGGCCAACTACAGAAAGGTACGGGGAAGGGGGTTGGGGGTGTCGTGGGGGTCGGCCAGGGGGGTCGCGGGTCGGCTGGGGGGCGGTCGGAGGTTCTTGGGGGGGGGCGGTCGTTGGGGGGAGGGGGGGTTTGCGTCGAGGGCAGGAGGGCCTGGGATCCCTCCTGCCCGTAATGTAGTGCAGGGTGGGGTTAGGGGGTCGCCGTGGCCAGGAGGACTTGGGCTCCCTCCTGGCCCGATCGTGTCGGGGAGTCGGGGGGGCAAGAGGGCTTGGGCTCCCTCTTGCCCCGATCGTGTCGGGGAGTCGGGGGGGCAAGAGGGCTTGAGCTCCCTCTTGCCCCGATCGTGTCGGGGAGTCGGTGGGGCAAGAGGGCTTGGGCTCCCTCTTGCCCCGATCGTGTCGGGGAGTCGGGGGGGCAAGAGGGCTTGGGCTCCCTCTTGCCCCGATCGTGTCGGGGAGTCGGGGGGGCAAGAGGGCTTGGGCTCCCTCTTGCCCCGATCGTGTCGGGGAGTCGGGGGGGGCAAGAGGGCTTGGGCTCCCTCTTGCCCCGATCGTGTCGGGGAGTCGGGGGGGGGGGCAAGAGGGAGCCAGGCGGAGAGAGGGCAGTTAAGCGCAGTGCCTGCGCGGAAGGATGCAGCTCGGGCGACTTCGTTGTGTGAAACGAAGTTCGTTGTACGAATCAAGACATAAAGTTCGTTGTGCGCAGCATTCGCTGTGCGAGGCGTCCGTTATGCGAGGCACCACTGTATATAAAACATGAAAAGACTGCACAGTCCAGAAAAACTGTAAAGAGACAAAAACTTATCTCAGTGGGAGGTCCAAAGAGCCACGCAGCTCTCAAACAGGTTTCAGAACGGAAATCCAAATGCGTGGTAGCATCTTGTTGCTTGAAAATAGATCCAACAAAGGTTTCCCTTTGGCAGTGGTCTCCAACTCAAACCCTTTGCAGGGCCACATTTTGGATGTGTAGGTACTTGGAGAGCCTCAGAAAAAAACAGCTAATGTCTTATTAAAGAAATGACAATTTTGTATGAGGTAAAACTCTTTATAGCTTATAAATCTTTCCTTTTGGCTAAGTCTTAATAATAATATTGTAATTTATAGCTAAAGAGACATATGATTAAGAAACTGTTTTATTTTACTTTTGTGATTATAATAAACATACCGAGGGCTTCAAAATAGAACCTGGCGGGCTGCATGTGACCCCCGGGCTGTGAATTTGAGACCACTGCTCTAAGAGATCCCACGTGCCTATTCCACGCTTTATTGAATTCAGACAGTCTCTGTCTCTACCACTTATTCTGGGAGACCATTCCACGCATCTACCACTCTTTCTGTAAAAAAGTATTTCCTTTGATTACTCTGGAGTCTATCACCTCTTAACTTCATCCTATGCCCTCTCATTCCAGAGCTTCCTTTCAATTGAAAGACACTTGACTCATGCGCATTTATTCCATGTAGGTATTTAAACGTCTCTATCATATCTCCTCTCTCCTGCCTTTCCTCTAAAGTATGCATATTGAGCTCTTTAAGTCTGTCCCCATATGCCTTATTACGAAGACCACAAACCATTTTAGTAGCCTTCTTCTGGACCAACTCCATCTTATTTGAAGATGTGGTCTGCAGAATTGTACACAATATTCTAAATGAGGTCTCACCAGAGTCTTATACAGGGCATCAATACCACCTTTTTCCTACTAGTCATACCTCTTCTTATGCACCCTAGCATCCTTCTTGATTTCACCATCACCTTTTCAACCTGTTTGGCCACCTTAGGATCATCACATACAATCACACCCAAGTCCCGCTCTTCTGTCGTACATATAAGTTCTTCACCCCCTAAACTGTACCGTTCCTTCGGGATTTTGCAGCCCAAATGTATGACCTTGCATTTCTTTGCATTAAATTTTAGCTGACAAATTTCATACCATTCTTCAAGCTTTTGCTAGGTCTTTCTTCATGTTAGTCACACCATCTGGGATGTCTGCTCTATTGCAGATATTGGTAGCAAAGAGGCAAATCTTACCTGACAGCCCTTCAGCAATATCACTTATAAAAATGTTAAAAAGAACAGAACTTTGAGGAACACCACTGGTAACAACACTTTCGTCAGAGCGATCTTCATTGACCACTACCCTCTATTGTCTTCCTGACACAGCCCGTCACTTTGGGGCCCATCCCAAGAGAACTCAGTTTATTATCAGACATCTGTATGGTATAGTGCCAAAGGCTTTGCTAAGGCCTAAATACACAACATCTAGTGCACTCCCTCTACCCAATTCTCTGGTCACTCAGTCAAAGAAATTGATTTGTCTGACAAGACCTACATCTAGTAAATCCATGTTGCCTCTAGTCCTGTAATCCACAGGATTCCAGAAACTTCACCATTTTTTGCTTACCACAGAAGTCAGACTTTCTGGCCTATAATTCCCTAGTTCTTCTTTACTTCCACTTTTGTGTAGAGGGACCACATCTGCCCTTCTACAATCCTCCAGTACCACTCCCGACTCTAGAGAAGCATTGAAAAGGGTCAGTCAGTGGAGCCACCAGAACTTCCATAAGTTCCTTCAACATCCTCAGATCTGGCCCCATTGCTAAATTCAGGGGAGGGGATACTTGGAATGGGCAGACTTGCTGGGCTATAGCCCTTTTCTGCTGCTTTTTTCTATGTTTCTACCTTTAATTTAGCTAGCTCCTCGTGAATACAACCCTCTGAAAATCGATCGGGGTCTACCACTCCACCATCCCTATTTGCATTTGTCTTCTGTGGTCCCAAATGGGTTTTCAGTCTGCTTTAAAACAAGGGAAGGGCTTAGTGGAAAAACTCGGGTAATTTATTCCAGGCATAGGGGGAAATAGATGAAAGGAACAAAGTCTGGAACTGGCAGTGGAGGAGAAGGGTACAGCTAAGAGCAGCTGATCAGAGGAACGGAGTGCTCTGTGAGGTGTATAAGGAGAGAGGAGAGATATTGAAGGGCAGCAGAATGAACACACTTGTAGGTCAGCAATAAGAGCTTGAACTGTATGTGAAGGCAGATAGGGAGTAAGCGAAGTGATTTAAGGAGAGGGGGTGACATAAGTGTAGCGAGGTTGGTAGAAGATGAGTTATGCAGCAGAGTTTTGCACAGATTTCAGGGGGGAAAGGCGGCACTGCAGGAGACCAGTTAGAAATCGATTGTAGTAATCTAAGTGTGAGGTTACGCGAGTGTGGACAAAGGTCTGGGTAGTGTGCTCAGAGAGGAAGATAGAAAGGGTTATAAGTTAGATACAGCAGATGCTTAGATCCAGAGAAACATTCTATTCCCTCCAAGTCCCAGCCCCACTTCCATTTTGTTCAAATAGGCAAATGTGAGGTAGCCTGCGCTGGAGAACCAAAATGACTTGCACGAATGAGCCAAGCTGGCTTGAGTAATAGTCTCTGAGCCAAGTTAAGTCTGGCAAATAAGAATCTGATCTGGTCCAGAAAATCCAAGGATCTCATGCATGTTAGTATGGGAAACAATAAGACAAAATTAGCCTGTGATCTAGGTCACCAATCCTTGAAGAAATGGTACATAAACAAATCAGTTGTGCAACACTAAGATAATTAGGACAAATGGCTAAGATGCAGCAAATACATTTTCTTCCTTATTGTCCCAGCAGACCAGTTCAGCATGCATGAGGTTTGCTTATCAGCCAGCAGATGGAAATACTGACCAAAGAACTAACAGACATTGTGTAGCTATAGCTCTGCCTTCAGTAGATTTTGATGAGTGTTCCATGCAGCTGAAGGCTGGTGAGGTAGCTCCTGGACCCAGTTGGAGATCTGGTCACTCAGCTGAGCTTAAGCAATTTGGGTCTAGATTCACTAAGGGCATGAATCTGATCCGATCCATGAGGAATCTGATCTGATCTATGTCCAGAGGGCTGATTCACGAATCGGCCTCATGCAAATGAGGGCAATCGGAATCACGCCCCCAACCGAGCGCCCAGATCGCATTTGATCAGCTTATTGTACCTGCTTGTAAAATGCTTAAGTACCTGATTGTAAAAAACCGCTTAGATAACCTTGATAGGCGGTATATAAAATCCTAATAAACTCGAAACTTGAAACTATTGTTATACCCCTCAAGCACCCTCAAAATAGCCTCAACTGTTTCAGGATACATGCTGCTGTGTTGTGACGTAATGATGTGTCGAGCATCGAATGCGCTGAAGTGTCTCTCACGTTCAGCTGAAGACACTGGAATTACATAGGGTCATCTAGCGTTGTCTGATAACAATGGAAACTTCTTGCAACGGAGACCCCGCCACTTCAGCGGGTCAAAGTGAGTTGAGGTGGGTTCATTTCTTTCTCGTAATCTCTTATTTCATCATTGACTCACTATTCCAGTGTGCATCTGGATTCTTGGCTCATGTTACTGGCACTATTCATATACAATCAACCAAGATGCATAAGCATAAATTTAACAATATTTTTTGCTTAGAAAAAGTCTCTTTGATGTGCATTTATCTGCTATTTTTTTCCTCCAGTCCTTACAAATCAGAAGTGACTGAAAATGATTATGGCACTTTGTCTCTTAACATCTGCACCTTGCAAATGGATCAGCCTTCAGCTTCTTGCATATAGGTTCCAGTGGTGCGCTCAAGTTGACATCTATAACATATTCTACAGGAGCTGAGGCTGCTTCAGTAGCATCATCAGCAGTTGAGTCAGCCAATTCAATGGCTAGCATGTGAAGGGAGGACTTCACATGCTAGATGCATATCTCCTTAAGAGAGGCATATAAAGATATGATGGACTATAAATTACGCCAGGGTACACCTGGCAGGGCCTCCGCGTGCGCGGATCGCCGGACTTGATGGACCAAAGGTCTGATCCGGAGATGGCAGTTCTTATGTTCTTATGTTCTTATGTTCACTTGTTTGAAGAACCCGTGGTATTCCTTTAGGTTTTCTCACAAAACTAAATCCTCACAAAGTTGGATCAAGATATGTTGCCACAAAGTGCAGCATGGTCAAACTGCTCCGGTATTTCTTGGTTAATGCTGTTAGAAATTCTTTTTTTAAACAGACTAATCGTGTCACTGTTAGAACTCTGCGGTTGCCAAGCTGGGTGAAGCGTATAATAAGCCGGCAATGAATTTTGCTAAGTGTGAATATTGGCATATTCAAGAATATCGAATAATGGAGGAAAAATGTCCAGTGAAGGACACCACATCCTTTACAAGGCCGATATCAATTTTGGAAATCAAGTGTTCGTTTTTTCTGTCCCTCAGTGCATAATAATGCTCCAAAATTGAAGAAAACATGTTGCGCCTTGTTTCTCCTCCCCCATGTTTACGACTTTTTGGCAAGTTGGATTGTATGTCTGGTTTGCATACTTGACCAATTCATGGGAATAGTTATCCAGCTAGCATACGTTGAGGTTCATGGACATGACTTTCTTCCAGACTGTGTCAATGGAAGTATTTAGCCAGCGACACAAGCAATCTACGTGAATCCATACAGCATTTGCAGCCACAACATTTGATCCTTTGTCGGTTGTGCATGGTGCATCATCCAAATTCAGTCCAAGTTCTGTGAGAGTAGTGTCAATGAAGTTCTTTATGTTTCTTTGGAAAAAAATCACATTTATACATTGCACGTTGCAAGACCCAGTTATTCATCCAAAACACAGTGAAATCACTGTAAGAATTCTGGTTGATGTCATCGGTCGTCATCCCTGTGCAGAATGACATAGCTTTATGGACAGAACTAGCTGTAACTTGTTTCTTGATCGCCTCACAGCATTGCTTCATTTTTTTTCGATACAGTACGTCATCAAAACTTATGTTTCCATAATTGCTGCTGTTTAAAATCATTTGCTGGGCCAACAATTTCAAACCCGAACTCTCAACAACAGAGAACGATAGTCCAGCTTCAACAACCAGACACAGTTCAGCACTCTTCACAGCAGTGAAATATTTCCCCTGGTGAAATATTTGTACCAGGAACCTTTCTCACAAACCGATCAACCAGCGTTTGCCTGCCTAGTCTGGTGACAGCAAATGGCTTCCTATGATTTGTCATATTTTTTGTCCAATCTTTCATCTGACCTTGACTTAAACAGTGGACAACTCAAACAATTCATGCAGGCTACCCAGGCAAAAATCTGCTTACCGTTTGCGGGTTCAACCAATATGAGCGTTTTCCAACACTTTGCTTTGCCGTGTGCATTTTCTTTCAGACAATAGAACCATTTGGAATTGCATTATACAAATTGTCCGACGTCCATGATAGAGATGGTTTACAGTTATTCTTAGACATCTTGACTGATATTTCACTATTCTTACCCACAGAATCAGACTGCCCAGGCCCACCCAATCTCAGCTCAAACTTCCAATCAGATTCCAGTGCTGCACAGCTGCACTCAGCCATCCTTGGCCTCAGCCACCAGTGTACAGAACTGGTGTTTGTTTTTACTGGGAATTCTGCGTCCGGGTTGGGCTGCACCTGCTCAGTCTTCTCATTGCAATTTTCTTTCTCCCCGCAGGTGTGGCTGATTTGTGCAGGCATTTCCCACAGTAGCTTCATGGATCTATGGTAAATTGTCTCCCCGCAGCCGCAAGCAGTTACATTCTGCAGCAGGCTGCAGAGCTCAGACCTCCAGCAGCAGCAGCACTCCACTCCCCTTTCATGGCCCAATGGGCTTTGTGGGAGGGCCAAGCCACAAGCACATACTATATCAATCATCAGGGCTACTAACCTCCAGAGAGACAGGCAAGTTTAAGGAAGCAGGTAAATAAATATAATTTTATCATGGGTCAGTGGGTCATGGACCCACATGACTCATCCAATATTGTTGACCCATGACCTGTTGACCTATTATCAGCTCTGGTTCCTGCACAAAAGAATTGTGGGAAAAGCAGCTATCATGCCTCAGAGCATTGGGGATCTGCTTTTGAATCATCTCTAACATCTCAGATCTCATAAGATCTTTCTTTTTCAGTCCTTTTCAGGGGCTAGCTCAGCCACCAGAGACTGAAGCAATCGCATAGCAAGGCAGTGAGGATTGTCTTTGGCATTTATATTACTTTTTCACAAAGCATTCCAACTGTAGCAGTCATAAGGATTTCTGGCTATTTCTGAGTTTACAGCAGCCAGATGCAGGGGAAGTCCTTTCTCAAATGAATTAAAAAAACAAACATGATTTAGAATGGTGGAATAACCTGAAATTGCATCAGACTGTTGGAGTGTAGTTACTGGTGTAAGTAACAGATCTTCTTAGCCAGACTCTTTGGAGGAGGGAGAGCTCTCAGTGACTGGAGATGATGCTATAGTGGTCTATGTTTTGTGTAGGGAAGAGCTTGTAGGTATGATTTACCAAGCACTAACATTTGGCCTTTATCTGCCATCATATTTCTATGTTTCTATGGAGAGGCACGTGGTATCTCTTAGGGCGAAGAGGACATAGTGGATGCTGTGGATGGGCAGACTGGTTGGGCCATTTGGCCTTTATCTGCCATCATGTTTCTATGCTTCTATAGTTACATTGCAACATGGTAAATTACAGCCTATAAAGACCTGAGTGGTCCATTCAGTCTGCTCTATAATTACATGCATTACAATTTCATGATTAATTAAAGTGTCTTTTTTTCGTTGTTATTTCTGGGCCATAGACCTTAGAAGTCTACCAGCACTGTCCTTGGGTTCCAACTACTGGAATAGCCATCAAAGCTCACTCCACTCTATCCAAACTATCTCATCATTTGCGGGATTCTTACCGTGAAAGTCTGCCCAACTCCGTACTCATGTTCCAGATTCCTGGGGCACTCATCGAAGCCCTCCCAAGCCCATCCTAAACCAAATTGCCATATACAGGATACAGATCATGCAAGTCTGCTTAATACTGGCCTTAGTTCTTCAAGTTATACCATTCATATTCTAATCGGAGATCCTCTGTGTTCATCCCATGCTTTTTTGAATTCTGTCACTGTATTCCTCTCCACCACCTCCCTTGGGAGGGCATTCCAGGCATCCACCATCCTTTCCATGAAAAAGAATTTCAAAACATTGCTCCTAAGTCTACCACCCCGCAACCTCAATTTATTCCCTCTAGTTTTACCAATTTCTCTTCTCTGGAAAAGATTTGGTTCTATATTAATACCTTTTTACGTATTTAAATGTCTGTATCATATCAACCCTATCCCTCCTCTCCTCTAGAGTAGACATGTTCAGGTCTTCCAGTCTCTTCTTGTACATCTTTTGGTGCAGACCTCTACCATGTTCATCACCTTCCTCTGAACTGCTTCAAGTCTTCTTATATCCTTAGCCAGATACGGCCTCCAAAACTGAACACAATACTCCAAGTGGGGACTCACCAATGACCTGTACAGGGGTATCAACATCTCCTTTCTTCTGCTGGTTATACCTCTCTATACACCCTAGCATCTTTCTAGCTTCAGCCATCGCCTCGTCACACTGTCTGGTCACCTTCAGATTCTCAGACACTATCACTCTACGGTCCCTCTCCCTGTCTATGCATATCAGTTTATTGCCTCCCAGCACATACATATCCTTCGAATTTCTACTTCCTAAATGCATCACTGTGCACTTCTTTGCATTGAATTTTAGTTGCCCGACATTAGACCATTCTTTCAACTTTTGCAGATCCTTTTTTCATGTTTTCCACACCCTCTGTGGTGCCACTCTGTTGCTAAACTCATTAAGTTTATGTTTATTAAAATCTTTCTATACCGCCTATAAAGCTGAAAAGGATCAAAGCGGTTTACATCACAACTTAATCATATTTAAGAAAGGAGCTCCATTAGAAAATAGGAAAGGAAAGAAATTAACATTTGTAAAACATATCCACTAAAACTGTTATATGAAATAAATAAATCCAAATCAACACGAATCAGTACAAATTAATGCAGATTGCCAAGTATTATCAAGCCTGCATTTTCTAAAGATCCTAGCCTAGAGGTGATTGTAAGTCTACTAAACTCTTCCCTATTTATCAGGTGATTCAGGCTCTCATTTAAGTGAAGTGGGGTATTCTAGAATCCAGGTAAGCTTTGCCTGCTACATTCTGAAAAGGAAGAAAAATTAGAAACAAAAGCATCCAAACTGGTAGAATGTGGCAGTGCTCTGAAGATATCCAAGACCGGAAGCTGGAATCGTTGCTTAAGCAAGCTTTGAGTGTTCAGACAGCAGTATGTAGTACTTAGATGTCTAGAGCAGTGGTTCCCAACCCTGTCCTGGAGGAACACCAGGCCAATTGGGTTTTCAGGCTAGCCCTAATGAATATGCATGAAGCAAATTTGCATGCCTATCACTTCCATCCTATGCAAATCTCTCTCATGCATATTCATTAGGGCTAGCATGAAAACCCGATTGGCCTGGTGTTCCTCCAGGACAGGGTTGGGAATCACTGGTCTAGAGCATTCCAGCCTTTGTCCCCTTACAAGATGGTCTCAAGAAAGGGTTAACCTTGGCCTCCCTGAAGGTTCAGATGATAGAGCTTGCATGCTACCATAGTCATCTGGAAGGGACATCGATAAGTTTGTGTCTGGATTTAGTTTGTTTTCTTAGAGATGTGGTTAGCTTGGTGGATAAAGTTAGGACAGCAACTTTATTCCCTTACCTAGCTGGTTAGTGGACTAAATATTGTCTCTAACTGGTTAAGTTGCAGCTCTCCACACCTGAGCCATCCCAACACTAATTGGACAGTCCCGGGCAATATTCAACAGCATTGAGGCCCATATTCTTTAAACAGCGCCTTAATATAAGCTCCAGTAGGCGTCCTACCGGTGCCTAAGTTATGTGCAAAATGCCATTTAAAAAAAAATAGCACTGGAATGGCACTTACGGAAGCATTTTACAATGCCTAACGCCACTGTAGGCCTGGCTAACGCCAGACGTGTCATTAGGCACCATAAAGTGCGTCTGTAGGCATGACTCCCGTCAAAAGTAGGTGCCGGAAATGTAGATCTTGAAAACCCTGGCCTACGTTTCTGGCACCTACTTTTCCGAAAGGTGCGATTCTCTAAATGGCGGCTTAATATTACTAGATGGTCAGCTCGGTGGTGTTCAGTCCATTTTATAAGGGGGAATGAATGTTTATGTCCTACCAGATTGACTTTGGGATTAATAGCTGCTATTGAACAGCACTCCACTGAGGGGATTAGGAGAATTTAGCCCCATAATCCTCAAGTGCTTAAGATCCCCCTAGAAAGCCAAACTGACAAGAGATATTGAGTTCCCTCCAAAAACTGAAAGATGAAATGACTTGCCCAAGGTGAGTCAGGATTTGAACCCTGGCTTCTCTGGATCTTCACCAGCATCTATTTAAAAAATATCTTTAATGAAAGCTAAAAGTCAAATATCATCTCAAAATAACAAACTTCTCTTTATTATGACAGGGGTTGCCATACAACTTATTTTAAGGAATTGGAAAAACTGGGATCGATTAAACTATACCTTTTGGTAGGAGTCTCTGTGTCACGTCTTTAAAATGGAATGTATTATGGCTATACAACGGGGGCATTATAAGAAGTTTCTGGATATTTGGAAGCCATTGACAAAATATTGCAAAGAGTGATTGTTGTTGATTTTGCCCCTTGATCATGCAAGTCCAGGGAGGAATATTTTTAATTTTTAATTTAAGTGCAATGTATGAATATGAAGATGGGGGGGGGGGTGATATATGTATTTGGCATGGATTACAATTTTGATTGAATTTAGGTGCTATTATAGTGAAATATGATTGTATAATATGTTGCACTTATTTTTGGTTTCAAAATGAATAAAGATATTAAAAAAATCTTTAGTGCATGGATAGCAAAAGAACACAAAATGCTTTCATGTGTTTTTGCAGTAGCATTAATGTTCTTTAGTACTGTTTGCAAAATTAATTTAACATTCATTAACCTATATATTAATGTGCATACAATTGATTTGACCATGTTAAAAAAATTCTAGCTTGCTTAAAATTTTTTTTATTAAAACTAATGTATGAAACTAACCCCAAAATGTCCCAAATCAGGGAAATGTCTAAAATAACTCACAAACAAACAAAAAAAATACTTTCCACGTATGTCCCTAGTTCATATGGTTCTCTGATATCTGTTGCATGACACTTAGGGCTCCTTTTACGAAGGTGCGTTAGGGCCTTAACGCGCAGAATAGCGGGCGCTAAAATGCCACGCTACTGCCTCCTCTTGGGAGTAGTTTTTCGAATAGAGCGCGCTATAGCATGTGCTAATCCGGTGGGTATGCTAAAACGCTAGTGCACCTTCGTAAAAGGAGCCCTTAATTGACCTTAAGAGATTCATCAACAGACTCCTACCCTACCAAGCAGCCTCCAAAGATCCCGAATGGAGCCAACTAGTCAGAACATCAACCTGTTACATGCACTTCAGAAAGCTCCTACAAACGCTCCTCTTCCCCAAACAGGACGACCCAGCTTAAATTTTCCATGAAAAGAATTCCGACCCACTGACTCTCTAGTCCATGTTGTTGCTCTAAGACTGACTATTCCTACTTCTTTATTAATCCCCCGCCTTATAAACCCTGCTTAACCTCCCTCTATGCCAGGGGCGTCAAAGTTCCTCCTCGAGGGCCGCAATCCAGTCGGGTTTTTTTGGGATTTCCCCCATGAATATGCATGAGGTCTATTTGCATGCACTGCTTTCATGGTATGCTAATAGATCTCATGCATATTCATTGGGGAAATCCTGAAGACCCGATTGGATTCCGGCCCTCAAGGATCGGAGTTGCCCATCCTGACATAGACACTCTAATCCAGGGGTCTCAAAGTCCCTCCTCGAGGGCCGCAATCCAGTCGGGTTTTTTGGGATTTCCCCCATGAATATGCATGAGGTCTATTTGCATGCACTGCTTTCATTGTATGCTAATAGATCTCATGCATATTCATTGGGGAAATCCTGAAAACCCGACTGGATTGCGGCCCTCGAGGAGGGACTTTGACACCCCTGGTCTATGCGATCTATGCAATTTTCAGTCCTCACTCCATTGCTGTAGCTCTTTGATTGTCCTCAGCCATTTTTCCTGTAAACTACCTCAAACCGACTTTCGCAGTATGTACATAAAGATTTATGCTATGTTTATGTTATGTTGTCCTCTTGAGCCAATTACTATCAAAACAATTGAGATCCCTAATCTTCAATGATGTATCTAACGTTAGTTTTTTAAGAGGCCATTTCTGAGTCTCCAGGGGATGAAGATCAGTTGAAATGACTGAAAAGATTAAAATTTCTTACATTTGGTACTGTAGTAAGGACCTGATTTCCTATTTTTGATCTCAATTTTTTTTTTTTTTTTAATTGCAGAATTGTTCAGAAACAGTGCTGTATCTCATATGTAAAAGAAAACAGCTGTTTTGCCGGCATGATTGCAGCCAAGGAAGGCGATTTTTGTGGGTCTGATGAAATTGATACCTGTGGAAGATCTTATTATAAGGTAAGATCCGTAAGTACTTTTGCAAATAAATGTTCTATTTCATGTTGTTATGTGTTAAATAAAGAATTATATATTGAAACACGTATAACATAGGGGCCTTTTTATTAAGCGCGCTAACCGAATGGAATGGATGCCTTAGCATTTAGCACGTGCTGATCTTTAGCGCACGCTAAATCGGTTAGCGGGCCTTAATAAAAGGACTCCATAATCACCGAAAAGCATATAGCATACCCAATAAATTTATTGCTATGCATTTTTTATGTTCTAATTTCTAACTACGCAATCAAGAAAACCATGAAAAGAACAAGCTATGATGAGTTCTTCCATTGTTACTTTTGTCTTCCTGATACTTTGGTAATGCCACTGGGCAATTCTTTAAGGTCCACCTACAATTAAACGCCAATAACGCATACATATTTATTGAATATTAGCACTTACACACATGATTAGCGCCAATAATTGGCGGTTACGTGCTTAAGTGCTTGGCCCTATTCTATAAAATGTGCACTTAAGTCCTTAGCGGGCAACTGCATAGGGAGTGTTAACATGAGCAGAGAGCATGGCCATATCATTGGCATTTCACCTACCAATATTCACAAATGATAGAATAATATAAATTGCCCAAATGGCATGGTGAACGTAGGCATGCCCACTTATGTCTTCCATTAAGTCGACATAAGTGGCCATTCCTATGTTATGGCACACCAATAGTGCCTTACGCTTGTATTCTATAAGAGCTTAGGCTTGCCTAAGTGCCAATATAGGACTGGTGTTAAGCATAGCTTTTTGCGATGCCTAATTTATGGTGGGTTCCTTTTTTAGGAGCTTGGTACCATACTACTTGCATTTGTGTTAGACTTACAAGTAAAACTATAGTTTAATATTTCCTGCTCATTGCTGTGGTCACCCCTACCCTTCTCTGGATTTCTTTGGGCCTAATTTATGGTGTCAGTTTATTGCATTGCCATTGAAGTGTCTCGGCTTTCTGTGACCCTATACAGCTTTACTGGGAGATCTGCAGTACAGTGCATATCTAATATAATAAAACGGTAAGCCGCGCATGCGCACTTCCTATGCGTGCGCCGGTTTTCCGTGAGCTGTAGCGACCCATAGGAAGCGCGCATGCGTGGCTTACGGTCTGGCCTGCTCCCTGCCGTATTGCATTTTTTAGTCGAAAGACGCAGCAGTGGCTACTCTCACTTCCGACGCAGGTGGGGATCATGAGAGGAGCCACCGCTGCGTGTTTCAACTAAAAAAAAAAATAAAGCAAGGCGAGCAGGCCAGACCAGACCTGCAAAAGTGAGAGGTGGAAGCCTAATAGCCCCGGCGGCTGTTGGCCACTGTAGCTGTAGACCGCGGTGGCTGTCGGCGGCTGCAGACCGTGGCGGCTGTCAGCAGCTGCAGGCCGCGGCGGCGGCTAAGCACGGAGCCACCACAAGCGACGGCGAGGAGGGAGTGGGAGTAGGCCGCAGAGGCTGTCGGTGCCTGCAGGCCACGGCAGCTTTAGGCAGATGTCGGTGGAGGGCAGACAAAAAATAAAGGAGGTAAGGGTTGCTGCTGGACAGGAGAAGAGGTGCTGATGGATGGGAGGGGCAGAAAAGAGGTACTGCTGGACATGGGAAAAGGTGCTGATCGACGGGGGGGGGGAAAAGGAGGGGGACAAAAAAAGGAAGGGAGGCCTACTGCTGGACAGGGTGAGCAAAAAATAGGTGCTGATGGACAGGGGAAGAGGTGCTGATGGACAGGGGGGCAGAAAAAGGAAGGGAGGCCTACTGCTGGACAGGGGGAGCAAAAAAGAGGTTCTGCTGGACAGGGGAAGAGGTACTGATGGACAGGGGGGCAGAAAAAGGAAGGGAGGCCTACTGCTGGACAGGAGGAGCAGAAAAGAGGTGCTGCTGGACAGGGGGGGAGTTAAAACAAAGGGAGACACAGGGGACACAGGGGAAGAAAAAGGAAGGGAGAATGGACAGGTGGACAGCCGAGGAAAAAGAAAGACAGAAAGAAAGAAATACAGAAACAGGCTAAGGAGAGAGAGAGAAATAAATAAATACAGACACACACATATTCTAGCACCCGTTAATGTAACGGGCTTAAAGACTAGTGTCTTATAAAGATGCATCTAAAGGTATTCATATTTTGGTGTACTCCATGAGTGTACTTATGTATTTATTAACATGTGCAATGTACTCTCAGGGTTTCCGCAGCTGGCATTGTACTTGTTGCAAGTTTATGGGTCTCGCTATGTCTTGTCAGGTAGAAACTGACGTTCCAGCCACCATGCTTTGACTTTCTTCAGGGTATGCTCTCAGATCTGCAGTGTGACTTTGTAAATAGTGGGTTCACTGACCTGATTGGGAACAGGGCAGTCCACCAATAAATTTTGACAGGAAACTCAGTTGGTCAGAAATTTGAATTTTGTTGTGAAAGTCAGTTGGTCTCTTTTTCCATAGAATGGAAAAGTCTCTGGTAGGTTTCAAGATGTTCTCCCTGTGGAGCTGGGTTATATGTTCTCTCAGGGTTTCCACAGCTGACTGAAACATTGGTTTCTACTTGACAACACGGAGTGAGACCCGGAAACCTTTAACAAGCATGTGCAAGGTACATCACAACTCTGCCCCCCAAGGATGGGCTGGGTAGGACTTCGACAGCTGGGATAGTTTAGTTGGGCTGAAGGGAGCTTTAATGGAAACTCCAGTAGATGGAAACTAAGTACAGTACAATATCTAAGAAAAAGAACAATTTAAATGAAATCATTAATTTCTAGAGAGAGTATGGTTGGGCAGATTGGAAAGACCATTCGAGTCCTTATCTGCTGTCATTTACCATCTTACTATGTTACATGCAGATCACATAGAAGTAGGTGCACTTTTTATGTGTCATCTTTATATTAAAAACTTTTTCTGCATATCAAACAGACTTAAGGGAAAATGAGTTAAATGGTACCCAAAAGAGAGCCAAGCCCTTGTTAGTACAGCACATCGCCCCAAATAAAAGCAATGAGGGACAAGCCAATGAGAAGACAACAAAGGAGATATACTGGCTTCGACGTGAGTGGAGAATGGGACTTGCATGGTGATGTACGTGTGTGTATGTGGGGGGTGGAACGAGTGATTAGAATGCTTGGGAGACTGACTGTGTTGAATCGTTTGGGGATTCTGCGGAATTCATAGTGTAAATGGACAGAAGTGATCGGTCTAGCGTTTGGTGGCTCCATAACCAGCTCTTATGACATTTCATTATTTGATTGTATTACATGGCTCTGGGTTCCAGCCATTGTGTTGCACCTTGCTGTATATTATGCCGTTTCATATGTTGTTGCGTCGATATGGTTGCCTTTCTGTTGTGGCTCTGTTTGTACATGATTACTTTCTGTCTTAATAAACATGATATTACCGAAAAAAAACAAACCCAAAAACAGACTTAGGAGGAAATTCTGTAATGACTGCCTACCGGTACCTAATTTAATTGTTTTTAATTGGCTTTAAGTGACAGGATAATTAAATGCACCATTAAAAGCCAATTACAAAACAATTAACATAAACATTAGGCAGCGTTGGGTGTCTTCTGTGCATAGCAATGCCTAGTAATGCTTAACGCGGAAGTAGGCGTGCTTAGGGGTGGCGCCAGAATTAGACGTCACTAGGTATGATTCTCTGTCAGCACCTAGCATGCCGGAAATGTAGGCCCTTAAACCCTGGCCTATATTTCTGCCGCCTAGGGTCTGCGGTAGCACCTCATTTCAATGGCATGCAACTCCTAGAGGAGCTTGGATGTGGGAGGGGCATGGACAGGTTAGGGGCATGCCAGTCAATTAGGCGTTACTGCCAGTATTGGGTATGAACATTTACACCAGCCAAGCCTAGAGTTACCTTAGTTGATGAAACAACCACTTATTGATCCACCAGTATCTCTCATTTAAATAATTTCCAGTCAATTCAATTCAATTGATCCTCAGAAACACCACCTCAGACTCCTATAATTCATAGTCTCCAGGCTATATGTGTTAAATCCTCATTGGATCACAATAATTTCATAATAATAACTTAATTTAATCGTTTAGGTGGATAATATGAACTTATCTCAAACGTGGTCTTCACTAATGGGACAACTTAGCCGACATGCTTCACAACCAAGTTTTCTCAAGGCCGTACATCTCGTTAGATGAGTTCAGTGCTACTCTACTCGACCAAAATGTGCACTAACCTAGAGTTAAGTACCAAAATGCATTCTGTAATGTCAATGACGCAGAATATTTATTTATTTGCTCAATTATTTAGCCCGTCCTCCCAAAGGAGCCCAGAACGGGTTACAAAGTACATCCACAATATAATCGAGACGGGACAAAGACGACATAATTTACAATATAGACATGACCAAAAAAAACCCCAACATATAAACGTGTAAACTTGGCGCTTACACCTACATTTTTGGTGCCTAAGTTTTCTAACACCCTTTGCTGGTGGGGGAAGTAGAATGAAAGACAGGAGGTGTATTGTCGGGTATGGTTGCCGTGGGGAGGTGGGTGAGGCTCACCTGGGAGGCAGGGGGAAGGGAGAGAGTGTGTTGGAGAACGGTAGATGGACGGGGGTCTGGGGGTGCCATCACCAGTGATCTCCCCTATGTTTAATCTCCCGTAGATATCTGAGTGCTGGAAGAGGTAGGCTTCAAGATACCAGCGTAGCGGTTAGAGCAACAGCCTCAGCCCCCTGAGGTTGCAGGTTCAAATCCCACGCTGCTCCTTGCGACCCTGAGCAAGTCACTCAATCCTCAATTGCCCCAGGTACATTAGATAGATTGTAAGCCTACTGGGACAGATAGGGAAAAATGCTTGAGTACCTAATTGTAAACTGCTTAAATAACTTTGAAAGCCAGTATATAAATGCCTAAAATAAAGAAATAAAAAATGACTACTCATTTCTAGAACATTACTAGACATACGCAGCATGGCACATCAAAGCATAGAAGAGACGGTCCCTGCTCTGAAGAGCTTACAATCTAGTCAAGGCAGACAAACTCGACAAGAAGGTGCATCTATACTCGGTGCTCAGGTGGGGGAATTACACATGTCTACTCTCTCTCCTTGGGCATCACACACAACCTGCAAGTTCATGGAGAAGAATCAGTGGCATAGTGAGAGAGGTTGGCACCCACCATCACCATGCTGCTCGGGCACCCCCACTCTTCCCCACTACTTAAACGCCTCCCCGGTTCATAGTCAGTTGCGTGCGAGACACCAGCGCGCCGTGGGAAAACTTAGTTTAAAGAGCTCCGAAGCGGGGTTTGAGTGGGGACCCCCCACCACTTTACTGCATAGTGTTCGCACTTCTTTTAGGGGGGTGGTTGGGGGGTTGGAACCCTCCATTATAGAGAAAATGGAACTTTTTCTGATTTCTTTTCAGGAAAAGTTCCGTTTTCTCTATAATGTGGGGGGTTGTACCCCCACACCTCCCCAACGGCAGCGCGAACAATATGCAGTAACGTGGTGGGTTCCCCCCACTCCCCCCGTTGGAGCTCTTTATAACTAAGTTTTCCCGTGGTGCACTTGTGTCTTGCACCAAATTGTCAGCGCTCGATTGTCAGCGCACTGGTGTCTGGTGCGCGATTGTCCATTCACCCCCCACCCCACCTCCACCCCGCATTCTTCTTGAAATGTTTGCCGGCATGAGCAGCATCTTCCATCCACTGCTCCCACTGGCCTCAGCTCCCTTCTGACATCACATCCTGGTCCTTGACCAGGAAGTGACATCAAAAAGGAGCCAAGGCCAGCGCGGGCAGCAAGTGTAAGATGCTGCTCATGCTGGTGAACATTTGAAAAGGTACGTGGGGCAGAGAGGATGAGAGGCACTTGCGCCCCCCGTGAAGATGGCAGCCCATACGATCTGCCTCCCCTGTCTCCTGCCATCCCACCCATCCTTAATATGCCACCAATTAAAATGCCTTTCTGTTGCAGTAGGTGGCCTCATCCGCCTTGGGGGAGGGGATTGAATGCAACATGTGCGCAGTCTATGATGCCTATGACTGAGAAGATGCAGGCTATGGCGTAGAACTGTGCCATGTTTTCCTGAAGGGCCTGGGGAGGGGGGGGGGGGGTTGAGGAAGGTGATGTAGTCTAGGATGTGGATTAAGAAGGCTTGGAGGAACTGGGTGAGGCAGTTGGGGATGGCAGGCTGGGCGAGGCATGTGTTGGTTGTTAGGACAGACTGTGTAACTGCTCTTTTCTCAGACACCCCGATGGAGCTCTCACACTAAGCGTCCATGTTCTAGGGTGATGTCACTTCCTCCCTCCTGTTAGGACAGTCTGGAAGGTCTCAGGGGCCAGGAATGCGAGGGAAGTGGTGACCGTGAGGAGCCACGAGGATGGAATTGTTCCTGCGGCTGGGGTTTGAGCTGCTTACACGGGTCCTGTATGGCAACCCTGTCAAGGTTACCAGGAAGTGATGTAATCACGGGTGAAGAGCAAGGAAGAAGTTTTTACTCATTTAACATTTCCAGCAAGTGGGAGTTCTCTGAGGAAGCCTCTGGCGAAACGCGTCAGGACCCGCTGGAGTGAGACAACTTCCTCACCACCCATTTAAGTTCAGTTGAGCTTTTCCATGAAGTAAATTACTAAGAGTTGAATTTATCACCAATTATAGTTTTATTCCAAGTGCACAGTTCAAGATGCTTTGAAAATACAATATTTATCTTTCTACTGATAAAGATGGTGCAATGATAGAGCACTGAAAACACTTATAGGGGGTTGTCCCCGATTTGTGACTTCATTACCAATGCAAGGTTCTGAGCGCCATCCTGGTTTGAAAGTTTTATACACATACAGTCCCTTTGTCTTTGGTAGTTGAGTGAACCCTGTCAAAGTGGCATCTGTTGATGCGCCCCTGGTTTATAAGGTCCAGGATGCAGGAGCAGGGCCTGAACATTCTCACTTTCTCCTGTAATGTCCTCCTAAACACTCTCTTCTGCCTGCAGCATAGCTTTTCCCATCACCAGTGCATTAAGAAAAGCTATCGCCCACCACCATAGGTGCACCTCACTATTCAAATACCACTGTGTGCACCTACAACAAGTAGTGAGTCCCTTCACAGACAGAAGACACCTAGACAATCACTCTCCCACCCTTGGCACACAGAGCTCAGACACACACAGCAACACCTGCACACTTTCCTGACACCCATATAAGTTCAGCAATCAGAACTCATTCTTCAGCTTAGAGGAGGCACTGCGTTGAATAGCGCCATGAGATGTTTTCTTGGGGGGATTTTTGATTATATGCTTTGGACATTTCAGGACCAGATGTGCGCCCAAGATGGCAAAGGGATTGAACTCCTCTCGAACGAGGAAAGACTAAAGAGGTCAGGGCTCTTCAGCTTGGAAAAGAGATGGCTGAGGAGGGAGATAGGATTGAAGTCTACAAAATCCTGAGTGGAGTAGAACGGGTGCAAGTGGATCTTTTTTTTTTTTTTTTTTTACTGCATCAAGATTTACAAGGACTAGGGGGACACTCGATGAAGTTGCAGAGGAATACTTTTAAAACCAATAGGAGGAAATATTTTTTCACTCAGAGAATAGTTAAGCTCTGGAATGAGTTGCCAGAGGATGTGGTAAGAGCACTTAATGTAGCTGGTTTTAAAGAAGGTTTGGACAAGTTCCTGGAGGAAAAGTCCATAGTCTGCTATTGAGACAGACATGGGGGAAGCCACTGCTTGCCCTGGATTGGTGGCATGGAATGCTGCTACTATTTGGGATTTTGCCAGGTACTTGAGACTTGGATTGGCCTCCGTGAAGACGGGATACTGGGTTAGATGGACCATTGATTTGACCCAGTAAGGCTGTTCTTATGATTGTTATATTCTTAATCACCCTGTCATTTTGTTATTTGGACTTCAAAAAAAAAAAATGAGCCCCATAGTATACCACGAAGTTGGCCTCTGCAGGTTGAAAATCGCCCGGTGTTTTGATCTGTCTGTGCTCGTCCTAAACACATCTACACTTAAGATTGCACGCAAGAAGTACAGACATTTTATGAAATGACGAAAACTTTTACATAACCGGGTTTACCAGAAAAATGTTTATAAAGCTGTCCTGAATTGAGTCTTCTAGTTAAAATCTGTTAAGCTAAAGTCTGCGTCTTCTGATTTAAATATTTCTGCTAGTCAAGAATGATTTTAGACATGTTATCGTTAGCATTACAAATGATATTTAGTAATTGGAAGGATTGCAAGTTGAACTATTTCCAACTTTGGTGGAATGCAGTCTGCATAGTTTGCAGATTTGAAGCTGTTGTGATACAGAAGAGAAATAGTAAACAAAGAATTCAGAAGATGTGAGAGCCAATTAGCAAGTACTTAGAAAGTCTGAGGTTTCTCTATTTTCATGTATGTTGTCTGGATATTTGGTAGCACTGTATGCCGGTGTGTTTTCCTCCCTGAGGGGAAGATTCTCAAATTTTCATGGTAAAATACGACAGGCCACTGTCACGGCCGCTGCTGTAACGATTTCGAAAAGGCGAGTCATTCTTAAAAAACCACGGTTGGTAAAAATGAGGTTGATGGAGAGTCACGGAGGGTCGCTAAATTTGCGAGTGTCGCTTGCTGGTGATAGCAAGCAGCACATGCGTGGAATAAACGCACAAATAATAATTTAAAAGGGCTCTAAATTGAAGATCAGAGGGAGGGATGCCCACTCCCTGGCACCGCTGACATCAAGCAAACCCCTCCTCCCTCCGACACACAACAGCAAGAGGGATGCCCACTCCCTCCCGCCACCACCATCGTACACCCGCTGAATCCCCGCTCCCCCTTACCTTGTATATGAAAGCTGGCCGGAGGGATGCTTCCTACCTCCTGCCAGCAGGTCCGCCTCTTCAAAATGGCAGGCCTTCCGCTTCCCGGTGCATCCTGGGATGCACCAGGAAGGGGCCTAAGGCTCTGATTGACCCAGGTTGCTTAAGACTCCTCCCATAGGCATGTGCAGATGCCTTACCTGGGTTGGAAGTTTTTCAAAACCTAGCCAAAATGCTGGGTTTTGGAAAGCAGTCCAGACACCCGGCATGTCCTCTAAAAAGAGGACATGTCTGGGTAAATCCAGATGTCTAGTAACCCTATTCCTAGCGGCACTTAATTTTTTAAAAAAAAAAATCCATTTTTAATTGATTTTTAATGGCACAATCAATTATCATGCCACTTAAAACCAATTAAAACACTTAAGTTAGATGTTAGCGGGCGTGATCTAGGCACCTGCCAGCATCTAACTTTTGGCGGCTTTTTTGAGAATCCTGCCCTAAAGGCTCCTGCGCTATCCTTGTGTTCACAAGTAAGCATGTGGTAATGTAGGAACACCTAATAATAATAATAATAATAATTTATTTTCTTATATACTGCCTCACCAACAGTTCTAGGCGGTTCACAACAAAGGAAATGAGACATTTCACTTAAAAAATACAATTTCAAAAAAAACACAGCTACTATGAATACAACATCCATTAAATACAACATCAAATAAAAAAGTTCATTAAAAATACATAGCCTAATAAAAACATCATCCTAAATATCAACATTCTTGTTTATCAAATAGGTAAGTTTTCAGTAATTTCCTAAATGTAAGATAAGAAAAGGCTTTGGCAATCAATGGACTCATCCAGGAACTCATCTTCCCCGCCTGATATTCCAATGTCCTGTCCAAAAAAGTCTTGTAACGACAGGCCCTTGGGGTAGGGAAGAGGAACATACCTGAATTTTTGGTACACTTTATAGCAGGGGTAGGCAATTCCGGTCCTCGAGAACCGAAGCCAGGTCAGGTTTTCAGGATATCCACAATAAATTTGCATGAGATAGATTTGCATCTCAAGGAGGCAGTGCATGCAAATCCATCTCATACATATTCATGGTGGAGATCCTGAAAACCTGACCTGGCTCCGACATAAAATGCACTATTAAATACGCAATTTATACATAAAACAATCATTTTCTCCCCCTCCCTTCAATGATTAATACAAGAAGACATATTATGTGATTACAATATTATAATTAAGAAATTTTATTAATCAAAATACATTTCCCTCCCCCCACCCTCCCCACCCCATTTTAATCATTTGAAGAGCTAACGAACCAATCTTTTTTTTGTCAGATCGATTAACAATGTTATTTCCCTACTCAGACATATGAGGACAACCAAGCTATGTCGCCTGAAAGGAAATTAGCTTAGCATTCTTATGCACCGTTATTTTATTATTAATTTTGTTTTTATCCCGTTTTCCCCAAAGAGCGCCGAACGGGTTACAGGTTAAACATGCATAATATACAGTACAGTTAACTAGTTACGATTTGCACTAGATTTCCCTTAATTACGGTGCAAACTGTTGTATCGCTTCAGGCTCTAAGGAGTGACCTTTGGGGTATCTGCAGATAGATTCAGTGTCATATAATTTGTGTTTTCTGTTTACAGGAATGCTGCGACTGTTGTTCTCTGGGACTGAAACTAAAACTGGAAGGACAGGCCTGTGATCCAAATCCTAACTTCGCTTATCCCTGCAACAATGTGATGTTATCGTGTTGTGAAGGAGAAGACCACTTTATTCCTCCGGAAATACTAAGGGAACCAGAGCCCCTGGCCACTTCAAAACCTGAGAAAGGTACAGAAAATGTGTTTACCCGGGTTCATAGACAGCTCGGCGAAAGAAAAAGGCGGGCGCCGACAACTGAGCGCAAGACGGAGGCGCGCGCCGAAGAAAATGACAGTTTCTAGGGGCTCCGACGGAGGTTTTTATTGGGGAGCCCCCCCAGTTTACTTAATAGAGATCGCGCCGGCGTTGTGGGGGGGGGTTTGGGGGGTTGTAACCCTCCACATATTATTGTAAACTTAACTTTTTCCCTAAAAACGGGGAAAAAGTGAAGTTTTCAGTAAAATGTGGGGGGTTACAACCCCCCACACCCCCCACAACGCCCCCACAACGCGGCGCGATCTCTATTAAGTAAAGTGGGGGGTTCCCCCCCAGGCCCCCCCCGTCGGAGCCGTAAAAACAGTAATTTTATGTGGCGCACGCCTCCGCGCTGCGCTCAATTGTCTGCGCGCGCCTTTGTCCCGGCGCGCTTTTGACCTGACACCGTTTACCCGTATGCACGCCTTAGAGTTTAACATTAAGGAGCAAGTGTGTGGTGCAGTGATTAGAGCTACAGCCTCGGCACCCTGAGGTTGTGAGTTCAAATCCTGCACTGCTTTTGTGACCCTGGGCAAGTCACTTAATCCCCATTGCCCCAGGTACATTAGATAGAGTGAGAGCCCACCAGGCCAGTTAGGGAAAAATGTTTGAGTACCTGAATAATTTGCAATCCACATAGAATTGTAGGATATGCAGAATATAAGTTATTTAAAAAAAAAAAAAGTTTACTAAAGGGGATTTGGAGTTAACATAGATTTTAGCACGTGTTAGCTGCAAATATAATGCTTTTCTTTTTCAAGTTTATTTAGGGCCTCTTCTGTCACACTGTAGAGCAGTTTGTAGCACGGTGAGCCGCCCTGAATGGCACGCGCTGCTCCCGACGCTCATAGAGTTCCTTTGAGCGTCGGGAGCAGCGCGGGCCATTCAGCGCGGCTCTCCGTGCTAAAAACTGCTTGCGCATTTTGATAGAAGAGGCCCTTAGTCTTGATATACCGCTTTAATTATCAAAGCGGTTTACATTGTAAAAATTTTAAAATGTTTTTCGATCTAAAAAATAGGGTCAAAAAACAGACAACACGATCTTACAGATAAAACATGCTAAGGAAGGCAAATGGGTGGAATATGTGGTATAAAAATAAAAAGAAAGGGAAATACGAGAGGGGAAAAGGGGATATCTGATATGTGGCCATTGTCTGGGTCTCATGAACAATTATTCCTAGGTATAGATCTCGTCGGCAACTTTAAAGAGGCTAGATTTGAAGTTGCCGAAGTTAGTTTCCTGTCTCAGGGCCAAAGGGAGGGCGTTCCACAATGTGGGGGCAACTACCGAGTAGATAGTCTTGTGCGTTGTATCGTAGAACAACTGACGGACGGAAGGGACCGTTAGAAGATATTGTTGTGAAGAGTGGAGTGATCGCAGAGATTCATACGGGATCAAGAGTCTGTCTATAAATGAGGGGATGTGATTAGATTGAACCTTGAAAGCGAGGAAAAGAATTTCGAATGTGACCCTGCGAGAAATAGGTAACCAATGAGCTTTTTTCAAAAGAGGAGCGACATGCTCAAACTTCTTTGGTAGGTTTAAGAAAATAAGAATAGCTATACTAGATCAATGATCCATCTAGCCCAGTCTCCTGTTTCCAACATTGGCCAATCCAGACCACAAGTACCTGGCAGAAACCCAAATAGAAGCAAGATCCTATGCTAGCAATCCCAAGGCAAGCAATGGCTTCCC
Organism: Geotrypetes seraphini; assembly: GCF_902459505.1. Lineage (NCBI taxonomy): Eukaryota > Metazoa > Chordata > Amphibia > Gymnophiona > Dermophiidae > Geotrypetes > Geotrypetes seraphini. The sequence goes on from NC_047100.1 coordinate 10,198,928, forward strand.
CCATGTCTTTCTCAACAGCAGACTATGGACTTTTCCTTCAGGAGCTTGTCCAAGCCTTTTTTAAAACGAGCTACATTAACCGCTCTGACAATTCTTTCTTAACTATTCTCTGAGTGAAATACTATTTACTCCTATTGGTTTTAAAAGTATTACTCTGCAACTTCATTGAGTGTCCCCCTAGTCTTTGTAATTTTTGATGGAGTGAAAAATCAATCCACTTGTACCCATCATAAATCACTCATGATTTTGTAGACTTCAATCCTATCTCCCCTCAACCGTCTCTTTTCCAAGCTGAAGAGCCCTAACCTTTTTAGTCTTTCCTCATACAAGAGGAGTTCCATTCCCTATATCATCTTGATCGCTCTTCTTTGAACTTTTTCTATTGCTGCTATATCTTTTTTGAGATAAGGAGACCAAAACTGAACGCAATACTCAAGGTGAGGTCACACCATTGAGTGATACAGAAGCATTTTAACATACTTAGTCTTGTTAACCTTCTCTTTTCTAATAATTCCTAGCAGCCTGTTTGCCTGTTTGCCTTCTTGGCTGCTGTCGCACGTTGGGCAGAAGGCTTCAGAGTATTGTATACGATAACACCTAGATCCTTTTCTTGAGCGCTAACCCCCAAGGTGGAGGACGATGAGGGACCTCCGGTAGCAGGAGTGGGCATCCTTCCTGCCATTTTTTTGCATCCAGTGGATCGGTTTGCTCACAGAGGGCCGTGTTTGATGGGGGTCTTTGGAAAGGGCCCCCAAGCACCCAAGAAATACAAGCAAATTGAATATGCTTATGTTTATTAAAGACTTGCTATACCACATATTGCAAGGATGCAGATCTAAGCGGTTTACAATACAGGAGGGAACGCCTTTGTATAAAAGAACAGAAATACAGTCATCCAAATACAATCATTCAAAACAGTCACCCAAGTACGTTCGTTCAACACCAGTCAAGACCAACTGCAGAATCTCATGCCAGTCCTCTCCCCTTTCCCCCCCAAAAAAAACCTCACTAAGAGTAAGTTTTAAAAGCCAATAAGAAGTAGTGTGTTTTGAGAAGTTCCTTAAGTTAGGGAAAAGACTGAGAGGGGAAGAGTTCCAAAGAAAAGGGGACAAAAAAAAAAAAAGCTGTATGCCATATAGGTTCCAGATGGGTTGATCTAGGACCTGGGAGAAGCATACAATTAGCATCAAAAGAACAGAGTGAGCAAGATGGAATACATGGAATAGTAAAGCTGAGAGATATTTGAGGGGATGCTGGAATATAATGCTTTATAAACAAGAATTAGGATCTTGAATGGGATCCAAAACTGGGCAGAGAGCTAGTGTAATTGAATGAGAAGTGGAATAACATGGTCAAATGTACTAACCTTACAGTGAAAGCATGCTACACAATTCTGAAGGGTCTGAAGATGTTTGATATTTGACTGAGGAAGGTCTATGTCGAGAGTATCGCAATAGTCATCCAGTCTTGAAATACGAAGAGCGTGTACTGCAGTACGAAGAGAATTAAAAATCATGAAAGGAGCGCAACGTATGAAGAATGTCAGATGAGGATCAATCCAAATGCCTAAGCAGCAAAAAGATGAAACAGGGTGTGATAGGACGGTCAAAGAGAACTGGAGTGACAGCCGGATGAGAAAGAGATTCAAGAGCCCAGCCAGACGGTTGTCTTGTTTGAATTCAAATTTAATTTAGGAGAAGTTAGCCGTGAAGCTACTGTGTAAAGACAATTTTGGAGGGGTTGCAGGTTAATATTGAGAGGGGAAACAGGGAACAAGAGAAAAATGCGTAGATGGAAAATCTAAACTGCATACAAGCGTGCGTTGTCACAGATAAGACCGGAACACTAACGAAAATGCCACCTCCTGCGCCAAAATGCTTTTTAACCTGTGGTAAGCGTGCTTTAGTCCTTACAGTAGCTTAGTAAATAAAAGGACCCCGTGAATAGAGCCCTTTAATGTGAGGTTCTATGTTGTAGCTTGTCTGTTCTTCTGTTGTGATCTTATGCCTTTTTGTTTCCTGTACAATATATTGGAATTTTACTAGTGTCGGAAACTGAGCAACACAATGCAGCCTTCTCGGTTCATAATGAAGATGAAAATATTTTACTTGGTGATGACATGGATGAGTGCTTGGCCTATCCGGGACAGCTGTGTAAACACCTTTGCATCAACACCGTGGGGAGCTATAAATGTGGGTGTTTCCCAGGATATGTACTGCAAGAAGATAAGGTCAGCTGCAAACCAGGTGAGAAAAAGACTGGAAATTGGCAATGAAAAGCTGGCAGAGTTTCAAACGTAGGCATTAGTTTCCTATCCTTGTTATCTCTAGATAGGCCACCTTCAACCTTCACTAGTCTTATGAAGGCAATCGTCCTCGTAAGACATTGCAAGTATGTAGATAAATAGATGAAATCATATTGTATGGTGCAAAGTTGGTCATTGCAAAATGTGATACACTGCATGTCTCGGGAAAGTACTGAAATTGCTTACAGGTTATGTCACGTATCCACAAAGACTATTTCAAATTTCCAAAGTTCTAACGGTTTGCTTCATACCTGTTTTCTGCTGCAGTGTTGATTGTACTTGGAGCAATATTAGAGGCCTGCACAACGATTCAGTATAATGTGATTGTCACCTCCATGTTATATCAACGAAACAGAATTTTCTTCCAGGAGTCTGCGGTACTTAGTTTATCATGTCTGCTCGTGAAGTAGATTTCAGATCTGATGTGTTTGTGGGTTTGATTTGCTCAGGTTATCTGATTCCTGATGTGTACGCCTCTCAGATATAGCTTTGATCATGAGGTCTAACAAATACCCAGAAATAAATTTTTAAAATAAGCTCAAGAGGCACCTAGTAGCCGAACCGGGGACAGTTGTTGTAAGTAGCTCAAAGACTTCAAAATCAAGATGCTTAAATATAAATCACTGGGTACAACATATATGCATAACTGGGCAATTGAGTACCAGCAGAGAATTCACATTGGTAATTGCATGAAACTCAGGAACCTGTAGCCAGTACCATATACCCTTACTGAAAGTAGCATAAAGTGTTTTTCAAATGGAAAGCAAGTCCTACAGATGGAAAATAAAATTGTGCGGCTGAACAAATGCATAGAAGTCCCTGTAAGACAGTATCCCGCAATCTTTTTCTTGCTTTGGCACTCTAATGGAGCAAATGTTTTTCTGTGGTATACCCACAACCCCAACTCACTCCTGCCCCGCCCCACACAAACCTTATCTCATTTTCCTTGCACTCGGGGCCATGTCCGGAGGAGCATGCGTGGGCATTGATGTGTCACTGATGTGACATTAGGGTTGCCCAGAAAAACCTAAAGTTGGAAAAAGTGCGCTAATTGAAGTTGTTCCCCTGAATTTGATTGCGCCTGATCAGAACATAATTTTAAAACCTTTTCAAAGCCCATTCTGGGGTGGTTCAAAGCCACTGCTTACATAAAGCTCCAGTTTTCCTAAAATTTGCTATTATTTTTGCTTAATGGAGAAAATATCTTGGTATTATAGCTGTAACAGTTATGTTTTCATACTCAGCAAAAAAAAAAAAAGACATTTTGTGCAAAAAAAAATCTAGCAGTATTTTATTAAATGAACTTTCAATATCTGCACTTTATTGTAGAAAAGAACAGAAATTTAACATTCTTCGCTAATAGCTAAACGCGTGCACTTTGATGCAGTCATCTGCAGATGACGTTCCAAACACTCAAGCATTCAATGTCTTCTTGAGCTAAAATAAAGCCCGCAAAGCTGTTCAGCTCCTTGCAACAAGGCATCGCGCTGCATTGGGTCTGTGGTGATGTCGGTGGTAAAGTCAGTTCAACACCTCACTCGGCTGTGTCATTAATAACAGACCCAGTTATCAGTTTAACTCTTCACGCGACAGTGCCAAAGTAGGCTGGGGGCAGAGCCTGGTTGGCGTTCCAACTTAGCTGGTTGGAAGGAATTTTCAGTCTACTCACAGGGTGACTGCCTAGCCAAAATGAAGACAGCAAAAATCTGATCTAACGGCATCTGGGTACTGCTCTCAATATAGCCAGCATCCAGAAACATACCAACAGCTGAATGACAATATCTGGATATTCAACACTAGCTGGCATCCGGATACCTGCGCTGAATATGCAGGTATTTAAATAACCATGATGATCAGTATTTAAATCAAATATTGACCTCCTTAACTAAATATTACTCCCAGCCTTTCTTCTTCAGCTATGTATGAGAGGGTGCTGAAAAATTATCTGGCTACCAACCAACTTCCTAAATTCTGAGCATTATTTTACCACTCTAGCTGAAGAGAGTGTTATCTAATTTTGTTAAGTCTCAATTTGCATAAAAAAAATTATCTGTTATGACATTGTTTCAGAGCATTGATTGAACCCTATCCACGTCATTCTCTTTGGCTGGGCTGAGAACTTTTCAGCACCCCTTCGCAGTGTGAAGAGTTTGTCTTTGGTAATGAGAGCTGAGATTGTGATGTCATAATGCCTCATTCCACCAATAAGAGTCGGCCTTATCAGTGATGTCACAATGACTTGATTGTCCTATACTTGGCTCACTTTGATTACATACGAGGGGGATAATATTGAAAAGTTCTCAGCCCAACCAGCCGACTTCCTAAATTCTAAGCGTTATTTTGCCACTGTAGCTGAAAAGAGGTGTCAATTTGCAGAACATTGTTTCAGAGCATTGATTGGGCTGGGCTGAGAACTTTTCAGCATCCCTTTGTAATGTGAAAAGTTTCAGTTTCTGGGAACTAGAGCTGATAACTGTGATGTCATCAATAAGAGCCAACCTCATTAGTGATATCACAGCGGCTTAATTGTCCTATACTTGGTTCACTTTTATTACATACAAGGGGGTGCTGAAAAGTTCTCAGGACCAACCAACCAGCTTCCTAAATTCTGAGCGTTATTTTGCCACTGTAGCTGAAAAGAGCGTTATCTTATTTCGTTAAGTGCCAATTTGCAGAAATGCAATTCTATGTTTTTGACATTGTTTCAGATCATTGATTGAACCATATCCACGTCATTTTCTTCTTGGTTGGTCTGAGAACTTTTCATCACCCCCTTGTATGGTTATATAGTGGTGCACAGCTGTTGGACCTATGGCTCAGACTTTCTAACAAAGAAAAGCATAAAGATTCACGATCTGCCTATACTTGTTTTCTCTTTCCTTTCAGCATGTGATATATGGAGAATAGCTTTGTGCTTGAAGCTGATAATCTTTATCCAGCCCAGACACATGTTATTGCTTCCTGAGTGTTCATTTGAACTGAAATAGTTGACCCTAAGCCAATAACTTAAAATTCAAAATTACCTAATGCGGTGGAAGTCTTGAGAAAAAAAAGCCTATTGTACTATAATTACTATAATGTCTAGCATTTTCGGTTGGCGAGACACCAGGTCTAATCAGTACAGTTAAAATCTTTGTTTAGTTGCAAAACATACCAGTATTGTACTTAGCTATTTTTTAATTGCTTAATACAAGAAAGGTATGTTGCCATCCAAGAATATTTCCCCAAAGAGATTCCAAGATACATGGAAGCTTTATATTTTATTTATTTTTCACAGAAATCAGCTGGAGGTTGAGATACCTTCAAAATGCCTAGCAAAAAAGGAAAGAAAGATGCTTATAGTACGTGAGCTCTCCAGACCTCACAAATGTCTTCTTCCCAACCAACAAAGTCTGTAGTTTTCTATAGGACCCTAAAGGCTATCAGAAAAAGATCATACTTCAAATTTTTTTTTAAATTTCATTTACACTGGGTTTTACTAAATGGCGTAGAGGTTTTTAGCTTGGGCCGGCTAGGTAAATGCTCCGACGCTCATAGGAATTGTCTGCCCCAGAAAAGCAAAACCAACACATCTGATTAGCTTTCACAAGGTTGGGACCTGTAGCCTTTTTGACAGAAGGTGTGGAATCATATTTGTGAAACTTTGGATTTGGTGGAAGAATTATTTCCTAAAATTATCCTCGGACCTTGCTAAGCTGAAAAATTAACTGTCTGATATATTGGTTCCTTTAAAAATTATTCTGACCCCTTGGAAGAACTGTTCAAAACATGCTCCCCTCCCTTCTAGGGGGAGCGCGGCCAAATCGGCCGAAGCCGTTGCGAGGGGGGGGGGTAAGAAGAAGAGTGAGGGAGTGGCAAAGAGGGGCAGGCAAGGGGAGGGGGGAGCAAGGGTCAATCAAGGAAGAGCAGGTCGGGAAGGGGAGAAAGGATAGCGGAGGGTGGAAGGGAAAATCGCTCTGGTGAATCCGGCACTCGGAGGAGGCGGTCATGACTTATTTAGCAGGCAGCGATCATCATTACCCTCCCCTTCGGGGAGCACTCCCTGTGGGCAGAGGCTGCGACTTGGGCGGCAACCGCCGCACAGCATCTGGAGAGAGACGCTGCGGCTGACGCCAAGACACGCCGGAGCAGCGCATGGCCAGGGCCAGCATAAGCAGAGGGTATGTAGGCCATTGCAGGGGAGCCGCAGGGAGGTGTGCAGCGCTGTCCGTTTAGAAGGACACTAGGGTCCTTGTACTAATATGCAGTAAACACTAGAGCGTGCTTACAGCAGGTTAAAAAGGTACTAGCGCAGGACATACTCAAGACATCCTATGGTAGCTGTAGGATTGCTGCGTGCTAAAATAGATTTCAGCTTGGCGGGTGTGTGTGAGAGGGGAAAGTATGTTGGCCCCGCACTAATCAGTGCAGATACATAGCGACGCATGATTAGCCCAATGTGCGTCGGAAGCCAAAAAAGCAAACAATGCTAGGAATTATTATTTTTTTTTTAATGGAATTATTAAAAAAGGGATGGTTAACAAGACTACGAATGTTATAACGCCCCTTTATCGCTCCATGGTGCGACCCCACCTGGAGTATTGCGCTCAGTTCTGGTCTCCTTATCTCAAGAAAGATATAGCGGGACTAGAAAAAGGTTCAAAGGAGAGTGACCAAGATGATGTTTATGTTTATTAAAAAAAACTTTATATACTGCATAACAGCCTAAAAGGATCCAAGCTTTAAAATAGAATTAATCAATCAGTCTTCGAGGTTCTTAATGATGTTAAGTTTTGAAGCCATTCAGGCCCAATGAAGTTCACTTATCTTGATGATGAGTCAATTAAAGTCCCAATATCTCCTTGAGTAGTAATCCGTAGACTTGACCAGACCAGTTGTTCCTTGTATTAATGATCCAATTAGAAATGCTTAATCAGTTCTGAGGTTCTCTCTTCTTGAGCCTTAAAGTTTTCCCGTTTTAATTACTTATATTGTTCAATCAGCATAAGCCTCCAACTCCAGCTGAGCTTTCTTAGTCATATTCAAATAGTAAACTTTGTTAAGGGGAGGAACCATATCAGAGGAATAGTGTAGTATCTCAGTCAGGTATTTCTCAAACATATCCAAAGGTCATGTAGCCGAATCACATGCAAAGTTCAAGATTCTAAGGTTCTGTCTTCTATTATCTAATCTAATCTAATCTAATCTAATCCAATCTAATCCTTAGGTTTGTATACCGCATCATCTCCACGTTCGTAGAGCTCGACGCGGTTTACAGTAGGAGAAATAGGAAATGTGCTCCATTTTCCTTTGCAAATAAGTTTGATCTTTTGCAGCCACATTTTTAGAAAAAAATAAATCAAACTGAATTGGGAGATAGGCCCCTATCTTCTTAGGCGTGATTCTACAAAAGATAGATGCCTATCGCGTGACATCTAGCAGTGCCGAACACCACAGTAGTGTGTTTAGGGGGTAGAGAAAATCTTAGGCACCACTAGGTGCGAATCTTTAAAGCAGTGTTTCCCAACCCTGTCCTGGAGGACCACCAGCCAGTCAGGTTTTCAGGATAACCTTAATGAATATGCATGAGAGAGATTTGCATGTAATGGAGTGACAGGTATGCACATCTGTTCCATGCATATTCATTAAGACTATCCTGAAAACCTGACTGGCTGGTGGTCCTCCAGGACAGGGTTGGGAAACACTGCTTTGAAAGACTTAGATGCCTGTAATGCAGGCCTTTAAAACTCTGGCCTATATTATTAGCCCATACATTTTAAGCTAAACACAATTCTGTAATGGCCGTCTAAGTGTGATTGACATGCAATAGGTACCTAATTTTGGGTGCCTATTTTTTTTTTTTTAGGCGCCAATTATAGAATCTGGCCCTAATTGTTTAGCTAAGTCCTGCAAATTTTGGGATCCTTTACAGCTTTTCACATTTACTTGCTAAATATTCAATGCTTATCTTTGTGACCTATTTCCGGCCTGTTATTCTGGTATATTTGTGATATGTCAGAAAAAAAAAAAGTGTCAGTTCATACAAAGAATCTCTGACATCGCCATTGTTTCCAAATTCTGGAGATGAACATCTGTAATTCTTTATATTTAGTCTTTTAGGCTGGCTCGTTTGAATGTTGCTGTAAAAAATAGAAATAAATCATTATGGTTTTCATAGTCTGGCTATTTCTTTTCAGCAAATGAAAACAGGCAAAGTGCAGCTTTAGAAGAAGTTTCTCCTGCTCCTGAAATTCAAGAAAATACATTTGTTTTGCCACCAATAAACACCACCGTTGTTCCTCAGATCAAAGAAGATAAATGTGAAGGTCTGTCTGCTGTTTGTTGATATGATTTCAATAATGCCTAAGATGATGAAATAAACTTATAAAAAGAACGAGAAATGTTACCTATTATGCTGAAATATATTTTGCATATTATGGAGCCCTTTCCTAAAGTGCATTGGGTAGGGTTACCAGATTTTACTATAATAAAATTCAGACCCATAGGCTTGCCTCTAGGCCCGCCCCCTTTCACCCCAGCCCCACCCCCAACCTCTTCTCATGCACGGAGCCATGATGGGAGGGCATTTGAGCATGTGCAGATGAGACCCAAGGATGTCACATGCATGTGCACATGCCCTCCTGAAGCAGTCCAGAGCTGGGAGCTTTTCAAAACTTGGACAAAGTGCTGGATGTTGAAAAGCCCTTTGGACGCCCGGACAGTCCTCTAAAAAGAGGACATATCCGGGTAAATCCGGGCATCTGGTAGAATTAGGCATTTAATTTATGGTTTAGCATGTGGTAACCACTATAGCACAAATGGGGTCATGGGCTTTGCATTATTTGGACAGATATGGCCAAATTTTCCAAATGGCTTCTCGGGATGGTTGTGAGTTTGATTCCCACTGCTGCTCCTTGTGACTCTGGGGAAGTCACTTAACACTTCATTGTCCTAGGTCCAAAATAAGTACCTGTCTAAAATATGTAAAACCATTTTGATTATAACCACACAGAAATGTGGTATATGAAGTCCCATCCTGTTACCCTAAAAACCTGGGGCCTGATATCTAGCAGGTAGCATTTCTGCTGTCCACTGCCAGGATATTCAATGCCGGGCCACTTCCAAATACCACTATTCAATATCCAGGTTTAAAAAAAATTGTAAAAAGGTTAATTGGTTATTCAATATTCACTACTAACAGGTTAACTTTTGAAAGGCCGGCTGCTTAGCCCTCCACGAAATGACCTCGACGCCAACACAGTTGCTGTTTCATATAAGTATTTATGTTTAATGAATAATAAAGCAATAAGGCAGCTTACATTGATATGCATCAGCAATTGTGTAAGCAAAGGAGAAAAGCAGTCTCTGTTTGCTCTAAGCAAGTTCCTCTTTTACAGCTTCTTTTTATAATTTTACATCTTTGCATGAAAAGTTACTTAGCTTACTTTGATTGGTAGTTACCTTGACATTTTTAATTGATTGGCTGTGGTTACATACTTTACTTTACTAATTGGTCACTTATCATATTACCTTAGTTCATTTCAAGACTTCGGGTGTTGCCCATTAAAACAGTTCTTATCTACCCTGACAGCTTGTCCCCTAGAGCTGACCACAAACCCCTTCACCTTTCTCAGTGGCCCCCACCATCTTTATCTTCTGCGTAGGTGTTGCTGTCATTGGATAGGTGTCTGATGCTGTGTGCCCTGGACATGTTAGTTCCCTTCCAGTGACAGTTTGTTCTGTGTCACCTATGGCAAAATTGGTTGTTCTGTTTTTTTTCATGCTGCTCTCGGTTGCTTATCTGATAAACAGCACCGCTGTAGAAATGTTCCATCTAAAGAAATGTCCCAGCACTTGCTCTGAAGTTTCTTCATCTGTTGTTTAGATACTATAGGACAGGGGTGTCCAATGTCGGTCCTCGAGGGCCGCAATCCAGTCGGGTTTTCAGGATTTCCCCAATGAATATGCATGAGATCTGTGTGCATGCACTGCTTTCAATGCATATTCATTGGGGAAATCCTGAAAACCCGACTGGATTGCGGCCCTCGAGGACCGACACTGGACACCCCTGCTTTAGGAAGTTCAGAGGCAGAGAGACAGAGCTGAAGTTTAACAGAATCCATTTTGTCTTATGTCTGCCTTTTGTCCTTGTAAGCAGCGCTTTGGGCCTGCATCATAGGGCCAGTCAGTGAGGGGTCTCCTCGAGGGTCTCTCACTTTTCAATGGCTAAAGATATGACAGCTATTTACACAGTCCTATCTGACCGTTAAACTTATCTGGTTAGGCGTTGAATATTGGCGCCTAACCAGATAAGTCACACAATATAGTTGGTTATGTGCTAGATGCTAACTGGTGCTATTCAGGGGAGTGTGTGGCACAGTGGTTAAAGCTACAACCTCAGCACCCTGAGGTTATGGGTTCAAACCCACACTGTTCCATGTGACCCTGGGCAAGTCACTTAATTGCCCCAGGTACTTTTGATAAATTTTGAGCCCACCAGGACAGACAGGGGAAAATGCTTGATACCTGAATAAATTCATGTAAACCATGCTGAGCTCCCTTGGAAGAACAGTGTATAAAATCTCCCACTATATATATATATATATATATATCTCCCACTAAATATTAGCAGTTAGACGCAGATATGCTATTTAACGGGTCAGCAGCCATGTCTGGTGAGTTAAAAAGCTTTGAATATCAAAGAGAGGTTTATTTGTGGAAAAATTGCCTCTAAAAATTGCCTGAGCTCTCAGTGGGGACAAAGAGTTAGTTAGGGCAAGGCCAAGATAAGGCCAAGGACACAAATGCAAGGATTTCTGTTGAAAATCCCTGGGTCTGCTTTTCAGGCATTGCGATATCCCTAATAAAATGCCAACGCTGCTGTACAAGGCTTCTGTTAGAATCTGTTAACGTCTCCTACATTCTCTATTGTTTCTACAGATAATGGACCCTGCTCTCAAGTGTGCAGTTCCACTGAAGATGGTGTTGTATGCTCTTGTTTTCCTGGATTCACTCTTTCAACTAATGGTGTTTCCTGTGAAGGTCAGTGCATTATGATAGTGATTCCTAAATTTAATATATTTATAATATAATTTAGCCAGATATATCTTAAGAGCCCCACTACTTATAATTTGAGCTACTCAAACATCTATACTTCCAGGCCTTCTCCTACAAAAGACCCATCCATTTCCTATTTCCTTCCACAGTAAATAGGACAGATGACAATTTGCCTCATAACTACAGTGTATAAGAAATATGAGCCCCGAGAGCCCTCTCCTAGCCACAATCCCCCCAAAATCCTTCCTTACCTTCTCCCTCCAGCAACCCATGCCTTCAAGTAACCCCTCCCCCTCCCCCCCCCCCCCCCCCAGAATGACCACCTGTATCTGCCTTAATCTCAGTAGGTTCCCTGGGCCTATTTTAGCTTTCTGGTTGTTCAATAGGGTCAATGGGGGCTGAAGTGAAACTTGCTTACTCTTCTTGTGGCAGCCTCGAGCTCAAATAACTGAAATCATTTGAGAAACAGCAAGGGCTACAAGACATTAAACTACTTGACTCATCCTGGCCTGGGAGGGAGACTGAATCCAAGTCAGAAAGTAAATGGGAAGAGGTGGAAGACATGGCTTAGGTAGAGAATAGGGTCAATGGAATTATTAGGAAAATAGGAATTATTCTCAACTCAAACCTGTCACTTTCCAAACTAGAGAATGACACAGGGACAAATTTCTCCCCATCCCCACAGTAACTCAATCCCCCCCCCCCCCCATCCCCGTGAGTTATGCTGCTGTCCCTGTCTCATTCCTGTAAGCTCTGCCTTAACTGCACAAGCTTTGAACACTTATGATTTTAAAGTGTTTGCCACTTGGGCAGAAGAGGACGGAGCTTGTAGGAATAGGGCAAGGGCAGGAAAAGAACTTGTGGGTGATGGGAAAATGAGTTCCCGTTGGGATGGTGAAAAGTTTGTCTCCGTTTCAATCTCTGCTCCAAACTCATCTCACAAGTAGTCTCTTCATTTTTCTACTACCTGCATCAGTTCCAAATGATAAGAAACTACTTCACAGAACAAGACTTCACCCAACTACTCTATGCCTTTGTCCTTACACTCCTGGATTACTGCAACACTTTATTCAACGTTCTTACAGCAAAAAAAAAAAAATAAAAACCACCAAACAACTACAGCGAGTTCAAAATGCTGTAATAAGACTACTGGAAAACGTACAAGCCCATGACCCAGTCCCTCCAGCACCGATATCGGCCCACTGGTTGCTCATAACCAAACGCTGCATTTTCCAAGGCCTCTACAACATGACACCCAAATACTTCCTCTCTACACCCCAAAAAGAATGCTATGCTCCCAAGATGAAATACACCTACATACACCATCAGGACACTCCCTCCAACTTCAGAGATCCTGGAAACGATCCTATTCCCATTTCTTACCAAACCTCTGGAACAACCTACCTCCTCATATTAGAGCCCTTAAAGGACTTCTTAACTTTAGAAAAGCTGTAAAAAACCGACCTTTTTGCCTAGTCATTCCCTCAACCCTTCACTAGCATCAGAAAGTAATCCTATATGAAGATATATTGCAACACACTGTATGCAAACCCTATATTGTAACACTGTGAATGTAAATGGTCACCCGTTCTGAGCTCTTTGGGGAGGACAGGATATAAATCTAAATAAATAAACCAGGATGCAGGTCTGTGCTACCACAGGATAAATATCCTGACATTTTCTAGATATTTTATTCCTCCTTCTCTCTTCAGGCACTGAGCTTAAAATCCCTACTTTCCAGAGAAAATCTAGGCGCTAAGTATATTGGGATAGTCTTTTGTTGGCTTTCATCTTCTCCCCCCAGGTTGCAATAAAGTAGTAACTTTATTTCTAGGACAATATATGAGCTAATAAACTCTGTGTTCACTGCCAAATATCCAGATATGGTGGCCTGTGCTGCCGTGCAGTGATATTCGGTCCGCTGTTCGGATAACTAGATAAAGTTGGTACAGCAATTTTTCTGTCCTAAATTTACCTGAATAGTTATATGGACAACAATTTCAATATTGCTGCTAACTAGATAACCTTTACCTCTGCTTATGCTCCTCCCCATCCTGCCCTAGCACTATTCAGGTAGTGCTGGAAAGCACTGTTCCCTCTCAGCTGAGCAGGAGGTCCTCCACCTACAGTCCTGCCAGTTGGGGTTGTTGTTTCACTATCATGCTTTCAATAGTGAGGGAGTGGCGAGCTCTGCAGGACTCCAGGGAACCTGCCTGTCTCTAGCAATTGGGAAAAAAAGCACAATATTGAAATACCACCCTCCCCCTCCACTGGCAGCAATGCAGTTGAAGGACTCTCGCTTAGAAGGTCTGTAAAGATTTTCAGTAGCATTCTTTATTCAATGCTACTGAAAATCAAGAGTTGGCCCCAGTCATTGACACGTATCCAGATGGCACATGCTGCTATTCGGTTAAGTATGTCTGAATATCAAGATCATACATCCTGTTTTCCAAACTTTTCTAGGTTGTCAAATTGTCGAAGAAAAGTGATAAGAGGAACGAAATGTCATAGAGTTAAAAGTCCAACCCTTTATAGTTTATCTTATGGGCATATGACTAGAGTTACCAGATTTTCCATTCGGAAAATCTGGACCCCTTAGATCCGCCCCCAGGACCTCCCAGTTCCACTCATCCCCGCCCCATCACACCATAGTCCCTCCCTGAGTCCTGTCTTAGCCCCACCCTAGCCCTGTTCCCTGCTACCCGCTCTGGTCAGGCAGGAGGGCATCCACGCTTGCAATGCAATGTTGCCATGCGTGTGATATCATCGTGTTGCCCTCCTGTCCGACGGCGATTTTGAGGGAGTCTTTTCAAAACCCGGGCAAAGTGTTGGGTTTTGAAAAGCAATCCAGACTCCCGGACATTTCCTCAAAAGAAGGACATGTCTGGGGAAATCCAAACATCTCGTAACTCTACATATGACAATCCTTGATCTCTCTGACATATTCACATAAAGCTGATAGATTAGTCAATGTTCTGTACCTATGGCAGCAAGTCTATAAATTGGAACCTCAATCTAGGTGCCCCAATGCTATGCCAAGGCTATAATTGCATCTTAGTGCACCCATGTTTAGGCATGCCCTCTTGCACCTGCCAACGACAGACCTAAGTTGTCAAGTCTAGGTTTGCCAAGTGCTAGGAATTATACTAAAGAAGTATTAGGAAAGCAATGGCAAATAAGACTCTACCTCGGGCGCCATCTTGGTGGGGGTGCCGGCACCTGTCCTCTCTGTCCCCTGCACCTTCCCGGGCCCCTCCCTGCTGCGCACATGCGTCCCTTTCCTTTTACCTCTTTAATTTTTCCGGCACAAGCAGTGTCACGAACCTGCTGCCCGCGTCGGTGTTGGCTCTCTCTGACATCACTTCCCGGTTCCGCGCCCAGGAAGTGAAGTCAGAGGGAGAGCCTACGCAACGTGGGCAGCAAGTTCGAGATGCTGCTCACGCTGGGGAAATGAAAGAGGTGCGGGGAAAGGGGGTGCACACAAGGCACGGGGGGTCGGGAAGGAGTAGGGGGCAGGGAGGGGCGCTACACCCTCGGGCGCCACGCACCCTCACTATGCCACTGCATCTAGGTTATAGTATTCTATAAACTATGTGCATACCTGGGAGAAACGTTCATGGTCAGCCCATGTTCCACCTACATGTATGCTCCCCTTGCAGTTAGGTGCTATGGCACTTAGGTGATAAATTGACAATAAATGGTGCCTTTGATGTGCCTACGGGCTCCTTTTACGAAGGCGCGTTAGCGGTTTAACGCACATAATAGCGCATGCAGGCGGTAGTTTTTCGGCTAGCGCAGAGTTTAGCGTGCGATGAGCGGGGTTTAGCGCGGGGTTTAACGCGACTTCGTAAAAGGAGCCCTAAGTGGTACCTACCTATAGGTACTTCTAGGTACCACTGTATAGAATTGTCCCTTATCTGCTTTAACTTAAAAACCCTTTATGAGTAAATTCACCCTTCTTTTATATAGGCTGAATACATTTGAGTTTATACATAAATCTTTTTTTTTTTTTTTTTTTTTCAATTATCTTTATTAACAATTGCAAAGGAACAAACAACCCGGAGCAGAACAAGCAGAAAACGGGGTCTGTCACTGTATGAGGAAGTAATTTGGGCTCTATGGTTCTTATTTGCTGTTATGTTCTGTTTCTCTGAACAGTTTCAATAATATTGATCAAGCGTTAGATAAATTGCCGAGCAGTCAACTGGTTTAGGACATGTTGATGGTGATTCGAAATGCAAAGCTGTTGCTCTTCATAAACCTAATTTTACTAATCAATTTTGGTCTCTCATCTAATCATTCATACTATACTCTCATATAATCTATCTGGCAAAAGCTTATTTATTGTATGCTACAAAGATTAATAATGTAATCATAAGAAAATGGACATTGTGATCTCTTTTACTTCTTTATAAGGTTCATTTCAAGTCTTGGGATTTATGAACATAAAATTAGTCATACTGGGGAAGAGCAATGGTCCATCTTGCCCAGTATCCTGCTTCCAGCAGTGACCAATACAGGTCACAAGTACCAGGCAGAATCCTACAGCTCATTCCATCCTTTAATAATTCAGCATTTGTTGAACTCTGCAAATTTCTTCAGGCTTCGGTTGTACTTACAAGACAAAATCACAACCAAGCACTTATGCTGGGTTCTACTAAAAGTAGAGAATGGCACGGTGACAAAATTCATCACCGTTCCCATTCACGTGGATAACCATGGGAAACAATCCCATGTCATGCTTTAGTGTCTATCTCAACCTCAGTCCTTCTACACCAGCATTCTTCAATGCGAGGCCTGAGGGTCAGTGGCTCTGCCCATTCATACTCTGAGCCAAGTATAGGGATAATGAAGCCATTGTGATATCACTGATATGATTGGCTCTTAGACATTGATGGAATGAGGCATTATGACATCACAGTATCAGCTCTGGAATGTTGCTACTCTTTAGGTTTCTGGTAGGTACTTGTGACCTGACTTGGCCACTGTAACGGGATACTGGGCTTGATGGACCTTTGGTTTGTCCTAGTATGGCTATTCCATGTCATTCTTTAGTGTCTATCTCAACCTCTGGCCTTCTACACCAGCATTATTCAATGCAAGGCTTAAGGGTCAGTGGTTGTGCCCATTCATACTTTGATTCTACCCCCTCTCCTTAAAGAATGACAGAGGGAAGGTTATCCTCGGAGACGGAAATGGTGATGAATTTTTGTCACCCTGTCATTCTCTACGGCAGTGGCCGGCGAGGTAAGTGCTACAATGCTCATAGAATTCCTATGAGCATTGGAGCATTTATCTCGCTGGCCCGCGGTAGAAACCTCTACCATTGTTTAGTAAAAGGAGCCCTTAGTTCTGAAGAATCAGTTTCAATTGCAGGAGTCTCCGTTTCACCTTCAAGACGAGACTTCTTCAGGGGAAGTTCTGCAATTGCTTTGATGAAAACAATCCATTCAAAGATGGCGCCATCTTCATGGAGGTATTGATGGTATACAAATAAAAATTGAATTGTATAAACTGCTATGTGGAAAGTGATGAGGTAAAAGCAAACATGCTAAAATATGGAACCCCCTTATAGGCCAAATATGAAACTATAGTGAAAAGGGCATGTTTGGAAAATGACTCAAGACGCAATTATTTGTAGATGCCTTTTTTAGCCAATAATTTTCCTCTCTGCATAGTTGATGAATTATTCGTAATTCTCATTATACAAGCTATGGTATTAGTTTGTAGATATGATTTCTGATGATTGTTTGTGTGTCTGTTTTATCATGTTTTTACAAAATTATGTAAATTATGTAAAAGTTTTAAATGGTATAGAAATTTTTAAAATAAAGAAATTGACTGAGCTGATCACCTGTTTCAAGTGACTCATCTTTCTTTGGTCACACATTTCAGAATCAGTGATTACTTCTTGATCTTACATCTTCTTGCAGATATTAATGAATGTGTAGCAAATTTGCATACCTGTCAACGGGGTGAGATCTGTATAAACACAATTGGATCATTCACTTGTGTCAAGGAAGTCACTTGTGAGCCTGGTTACGAGCGTATGGGTGATACCTGTGCAGGTAAGAAGGATGGCTTGCAGAATTTACACTCACTCCCAGGAGATGCTTATGCTGCTATCCAGATCTGGAGCTGATAGTTCATGACAGCGGTTCGCCTTGGTATACCTGGCCTCTTGGTTTCTGCAGACTAGAGGAAATCGCATCCTCCCTGGGCTGTGTTATTCCTTTCAACATGTCCTACCCTCCTCCCAGGTTCCAACTAGCTTTTACCCTTCAAAGGATTCTACTTGAAAATAATATAACATAACATAAATCTTTATTTATATACCTAGGTTTAAAAGTACAAATGCATCCAGATCTAGCTAGGGACATCCAAAGACATCGAAAGGAATTAATTTTATTAAAAACCTGGGGTTCTTGCGTTGGGGGTGACTTTTTTTCCTACGTTACCCATGTAAATGTATGGTTCATTACTCTTTACAAAAGTATGTCTTCTTTGAACCTTTCCAGTTGACTACTTTCCTTTCATTGTCGCGATTGGATAAGGACAAAGCTACTACCGTATTTTCACGCATATAACGCGCGCGTTATACGCGTTTTTACCTACCGCGCATACCCCTCGCGCGTTATATGCGTGAGCGCGGTATACAAAAGTTTTTAAACATAGTTCCCACCCCGCCCGACGCCCGATTCACCCCCCCAGCAGGACCGCTCGCACCCCCACCCCGAACGACCGCTCGCACGCGCTCCCACCCGCACCCGCATCCACGATCGGAGCAAGAGGGAGCCCAAGCCCTCTTGCCCGGCCGACTCCCCGACGTCCGATACATCCCCCCCCCCGGCAGGACCGCTCGCACCCCCACCCCGAAGGACCGCCGACTTCCCGACAATATCGGGCCAGAAGGGAGCCCAAACCCTCCTGGCCACGGCGACCCCCTAACCCCACCCCGCACTACATTACGGGCAGGAGAGATCCCAGGCCCTCCTGCCCTCGACGCAAACACCCCTCCCCCCAACGACCGCCCCCCCCCAAGAACCTCCGACCGCCCCCCCAGCCGACCCGCGACCCCCTTGGCGACCCCCACGACCCCCCACCCCCCTTCCCCGTACCTTTGGTAGTTGGCCGGACAGACGGGAGCCAAACCCGCCTGTCCGGCAGGCAGCCAACGAAGGAATGAGGCCGGATTGGCCCATCTGTCCTAAAGCTCCGCCTACTGGTGGGGCCTAAGGCGCGTGGGCCAATCAGAATAGGCCCTGGAGCCTTAGGTACCACCTGGGGGCGCGGCCTGAGGCACATGGGCCCAGGCCGCGCCCCCTGGTGGGACCTAAGGCTCCAGGGCCTATTCTGATTGGCCCACGCGCCTTAGGCCCCACCAGTAGGCGGAGCTTTAGGACGGATGGGCCAATCCGGCCTCATTTCTTCGTTGGCTGCCTGCCGGACAGGCGGGTTTGGCTCCCGTCTGTCCGGCCAACTACCAAAGGTACGGGGAAGGGGGGTGGGGGGGTCGTGGGGGTCGGCCAGGGGGGTCGCGGGTCGGCTGGGGGGGCGGTCGGAGGTTCTTGGGGGGGGGGCGGGCGTTGGGGGGGGGGGGGGTTTGCGTCGGGGGCAGGAGGGCCTGGGGTCCCTCCTGCCCGTAATGTAGTGCGGGGTGGGGTTAGGGGGTCGCCGTGGCCAGGAGGGTTTGGGCTCCCTTCTGGCCCAACTACACAAAGGTACGGGGAAGGCGGGTGGGGGTGTCGTGGGGGTCGGCCAGGGGGGTCGCGGGTCGGCTGGGGGACGGGCGGAGGTTCTTGGGGGGGGCGGTCGTTGGGGGGAGGGGGTTTGCGTCGAGGGCAGGAGGGCCTGGGATCCCTCCTGCCCGTAATGTAGTGCGGGGTGGGGTTAGGGGGTCGCCGTGGCCAGGAGGGTTTGGGCTCCCTCCTGGCCCGATATTGTTGGGGAGTCGGCGGTCCTTCGGGGTGGGGGTGCGAGTGGTCCTGCCGGGGGGGGGATGTATCGGACGTCGGGGGGGGCATCAGGCTTTCAGGATGGGGACAGACCTTCAAGGGGGGACAGGACTTCAAGGGGGGACAGTGCACGGAAAGTCAGGGGGGGTGAACGGAGAGTCGGGACAGCGCACGGAAAGTCAGGGCAGTGCACGGAAGTCAGGGGGGGTGAACGGAGAGTCGGGACAGCGCACGGAAAGTCAGGGCAGTGCACGGAAGTCAGGGGGGTGAACGGAGAGTCGGGACAGCGCACGGAAAGTCAGGGCAGTGCACGGAAGTCAGGGGGGGTGAACGGAGAGTCGGGACAGCGCACGGAAAGTCAGGGCGGGCGAAAGGAGCGTCGGGCATCATGCGCGGTATACCCGTGAGCGCGGTATACAAAAGTTTTTGTACATATCATCGTGATTTCTGCGCGCTATACCCGTGTGCGCGTTTTACACGGGTGCGCGTTATTTGCGTGAAAATACGGTACTTTAAAGCCCTAAATAGAGTTTATAAGAGGTGATTATTCCAACTAGATATCAGCCTGACCAGTCATGTTATCCTTAGTTAACGAATATCCTTTTTTGATTATTCCGCTATCTACATTTTGGATCTCATATATTGGGGACTAGAGTGATTATGGGGGAAAATTTTTCTTTAGTATGTATTGCATTAATTTGTGTATTGATTTGATCCTATATTGCTATCTGTACAAGTTTATACTTGAAATGTAAATATGAAAATGATAAATACATTTTTTAAAAAAATCTTTATTTATATACCACGAATGCCTTTCGGTAACCAATATCTCCCAGAATTGTTACTGGAGCGCTTTATTGTATGGCGGACTTTCGTTTCAAACACCACAGCTTTCCAGCCTCTTTCCGTGTAAAAGAACAGGAATAAAGATCACGTCCCAGGAGTTACTCTTAAGCTTCCAATGAAACCTTGGAGCTATACAAAATCCCCTTCAATTGCAAAAAATCTCTACCTCCAAGACCTTGTTTAATCAGTTTCAGAACAACTCCTCATTCACTTCTCCAAATTCTGTCAAATGCTTGGTAGATGTATATTCAAAATCAGAAAACAGAAAACAGATTTATATAAAGTAGCAGGGGGTTTTATGCCTACGAGGAGGCACGAGTGAGGACGTTAGTCCTGGATTGTGCCCTGAGGCTTTTCCTTCTAGCTTCTATGTAACTATAGGTAGTTATGGATATATTTTGAGCCGTTCTCTACATTTGAACTTTCTGTTCTCAATTTTGTTAGTGGAGAGTTGAAGGGGTCACTGTTAAACTTCACGGGGCTCCAGACCTTATAATTATAAAGACTAAAAGGTTAGAGCTCTTTAGCTTGGAAAAGAGACGGCTAAGGGGAGATATGATTGAAGTCTACAAAATCCCGAGTGGAGTAGAACGGGTACAAGTGGATCGATTTTTCACTCCATCAAAAATTACAAAGACTAGGGGGACACTCGATGAAGTTACTGGGAAATATTTTTAAAACCAATAGGAGGAAATTTTTTTTTCATTCAGAGAATAGTTAAGCTCTGGAACGCGTTGCCAGAGGATGTGGTAAGAGCGGATAGCGTAGCTGGTTTTAAGAAAGGTTTGGACAAGTTCCTGGAGGAAAAGTCCATAGTCTGTTATTGACAAAGATACGGGGGGAAGCCACTGCTTGCCCTGGATTGGTAGCATGGAATGTTGCTACTGTTTAGGTTTGGGCCATGTACTAGTGGCCTGGATTGGCCACTGTGAGAACGGGCTACTGGGCTTGATGTACCATTGGTCTGACCCAGTAAGGCTATTCTTATGTTCTTATGACCTTTGTTTGGGGACAAGGGAGGAGAGAGGAGAGGCTGCTCCTGTTTATCTTGCAGGGAGGAAATGTTTAGAGCCCTGTTCAGGGGGTACTAATCATAAATTATTATCTCCCTCCCTTCCCACCCCTTCATAATAGTAATTACTTTATATAAGATGTTATACTTAAAATCCCCTCCCCCTCCCTGAAAAATGAACTTTAAGAATTAAGGGAAAAGTAACAACTAATCATTACAAAATTTTGTTAATGGCTCCCAGACATCTGGAAATTTCCTAATATCTGTGTTGCTATTACTCATTCCATTTTATACATATGAAATAATGAATTCCACCCAAAATTATAATTTAGTCTACTCCAGTTCTTCCAGTTATAAGTAATTTGTTGAAAGGCAACCCCAGTCATTATCAGCAATAGTTTGTTATTATTTGAGGATATCTGACTTTTTGCCCTCATTGACATACCAAATAATACAGTATCATATGACAATGCCACTGGATTTTCTAATAAACAATTAATTTGGCCCCAAATTGATTTCCAAAAAGTCATAACAAACGGACAATAGAATAATAAATGATCTAAAGTCCCTCCTTTGAGATGACAGTGCCAACATTTATTAGACTTGGAGCTATCCAATTTTTGTAACCGAACAGGGGTCCATAACATAAGAAGGCGTTTACCACTAGGGGTGGAAAGATATTTTAAGTCTGAATAGGGTAAAGTTATTGAGATAGTTTATGTTTCTGTGTTTTATTGAATAATCATTGGGTGTGGGGAAAATGGTTGGTTATGCCTATTTGTAAGTTGAATATGCTTTTATTAACTTATTATATGATATATATTTGTGTATTGCACTTTTGAAGTTTAGAAAATCAATAAAGAATAAAAAAAAAAAAAAAAAGGCGTTTACGAACAATTGCGTTTTCAACATTTTCTTAAACCCTAATCTAACAGCGCATAATCACAGAACTCCTGGCAGAGCATTCCAAAGCTTTGCACCCCCCCCACCGACAACATAACCTCGCCCATCCTGGAATGAGAAGTTGTCGTCCAACCACCCAAACATAATTTCATACTGTTTTCCGATCTCAAACTGGGCTGATAGACTTAAGAAAACAAAACCTGCAGAACAGTAGGAGATGCATGATACAATATCTGATGTATTATTGACAAAATTTTAAAGTGCACTCACTCGAGGAACGCAGAGAGAGGGGAGACATGATTGAGACGTTCAAGTATCTCACGGGCCGCTTCGAGGTGGAGGAAGATATCTTCTTTTTCAAGGGTCCCACGGCTACAAGAGGGCATCCGTGGAAAATCAGGGGCGGGAAACTGCGAGGTGACACCAGGAAATTCTTTTTCACTGAAAGGGTGGTTGATCGCTGGATTAGTCTTCCACTTCAGGTGATTGAGGCCAGCAGCGTGCCTGATTTTAAGGCCAAATGGGATCGTCACGCGGGATCTCTTCACAGAGAAAGGTAGGGGAGGGTCATTAGGGTGGGCAGACTAGATGGGCCGTGGCCCTTATCTGACGTCTATTTCTATGTTTCTATGTTTGTTGAATTGGCAACCAGTGTAGCTGTTTTAGAATCGGTGTTATATGGGTCATTCGGGGGATACCCGTGATCAATGCTTAGGGTTGCCAGATTTTACGATCGTAAAATTCTGACACCCTAGACCCACCCCAAGGCACGTCCATGCGCATGCGCTTCCTCCCTGACACGATTGAGAGGAGGCTTTTCAAAACCCAAACAAAGTGCTGGGTTTTGAAAAGCTATCCGGACCCCTGTCCTTAAAAGGAGGACGTATGCGGGGATATCCAGATGCCTGGTAACCCTATCAAGGCTTACCATTTTCAAACTTTAGGGGACTTTTAAAAAAACTTGTCTTTAGTTTTAATTTTGTACAACAATGTCTATTGTTCAGTTTACTAGGGCAGGTATTGACAATGTACTTCGTTCCTGCTAAAAGGAGCAGTGCAGTTTCTCTTTGAAAGAAGTTGCAGTCGTGACAGAAATCAGAACCGAACGGTCTCAATAGATTTGTGGCGAGAGCTGGAAACTGGCTCTTGTTATGTTTTGGTATTTGGGATAATGAGTTTATGATTTAAAACAGGCCATTGCAAAGCCGAGGCCTTTATTAAGAGACAAAATACTGGCTTCTTGCGCTTACCATGGGACCACAATTCAGACCAAATTAGGGGGGGCCTAAGTAATTTATTTAAATAATTTCATTTAGCTAAGTTGACATACATACATCATGTGGGAATAGTGAATTAAGAAAACCTACATTGCTCTGGTAAATGCAGACTCTGATTTTACCACTGAGATTATGGATTATATTTTTAAAATATATGTCAAACTACATTAAAAAAAAAAAAAAAAAATGTAGATTCCCTAGCAATATGATCCGAAAACTGGAATTGCCCGCAGCACTGGAGGAAGTTAACTTTACATTCCTGACTGCTCCAGGTTATAGGAAGGTTGGCAGAAAGTTAGTTAAAAAAAACCATTAAAATATGACACTAGGGGCTCCTTTTACAAACGTGCGTTAGGGCCTTAACGCGCGGAATAGCGCCCGCTAAGTTGTTGCATTGAGCTGGCGTTAGCTCTAGAAGCGTAGCACGGGTTTAGCGCACGCTAAAATCCCACGTGCGCTAAAAACACTAGCGCGCCTTAGTAAAAGGAGCCCTAGATCAGCCTCAGTCTGAAGCCTCTGCACACTAAACGTTGTGGCCGCGGCTCAAGGGCATCCGTAAGTGCACGGACATCGAGGCAATAACACGACGTCCGCAAATGCACAAAGGCCCTCCAGACGCGACCCTGAGCCGCCAGTGGGGGGGGGGGGTACTGGAAGGGAAGCGGGGTGGAAAGGAGAGCTGCTGGTGCCAGCGGACTACTTACAGGATGTGCCTCTCACCTCGAGGGCTTTTTCGAGTATTTCCTTTTCAGATCATACACTAATATTCACATTAGCGCATGTACCCTGAACAACAATAACACGGACTTTATGGTTCTTTTTTTTTTTTTTTTGCGTCAGGCCTGCACAACTTCGGCCCTCACTATTAATAGCTAATTAAAACAATTAACTTAAGTGCCGGTAGAGCGCCTACCACCAATTTTCCTTTAAAAAAAATAAATAAATAAAAATTCTTTATTAATTTTCAAAACTTACAACAGTGCAATACAACCAACGCAACTCATAGTAATACAATAAAAGCACATCCATCTTTCTCATGTTCATAATCATCCATTTCCCCCCCCCACCCAAACAATTATCATTCTGTATAACACAAACATATATTATCATAAATATCCTATCTATTCTGAATAATGATATCTTCTCACCCATCCCAATTATAAATATTCAAAAATCAATTTATAGTTCTTATTTGCTGTTATGTTCTGTTTCTTTGAACAGTTTCAATAATATTGATCAGTCGTCAGATAAATTACCTTGCAGTCGACCAGTTTAGGATATGTTGATGGCGATTAAAAATGCAAAGTCATTTTAATTGTATCATATTTTGATCATACTAATCAGTTTTAGTCTCTCATCTAATCATTTATACAATCTCTATATAATATAATATACTGTATATATATAATCATATAATCTTATTTTGTCATATACTAGCAAGATTAATAACTTATTCTTAAAACATAGAAACATAGAAAGACGACGGCAGAAAAGGGCCACAGCCCATCAAGTCTGCCCACTCTATTGACCCACCCCATTGAGTGCTAGTGACCTAGTTCCTTAACTTGACCCTCGTAGGCATCCCACGTGGAAGTCCCATTTATTCTTAAAATCGAGCACGCTGGTGGCCTTGATCACCTGCACCGGAAGTTTGTTCCAGTGATCTACCACCCTTTCCGTGAAGAAATACTTCAATGTATAATCATAAAGTTCATTTCAAGTCTTCTCTGATTTTAAGAACAAAAGATTAGCGATACTGGGGCAGACCGATGACCAGTCTAGCCCAGTATCCTGCTTCCAACCCAATCTGGAGAAACAATTGCAATTGATTGCATCTGTTTTAAGAGACTCGTCTAATTTGCTCAGTACTTTCTTTGGTCATATATTTCAGAATCCGTGATTACTTCTTAATCTTACATCTTCTTGCAGATATTAATGAATGTGTAGCAGGTTTACACAACTGCCAGCGAGATGAGGACTGCGTAAACACAATTGGATCTTTTGCCTGTGTCAAGGAACTTGTCTGTCACCCTGGATATGAGCGTCAGAGTGATACCTGTGTAGGTAAGAAGGATGGCTTGCAGAATATATGCGCTGCAGAAAACTAGCTGCCAATAGTTATTTCCCTGCTCAGAGCAAAGTTATGCAGGAAGTTTCGGCTGGTTACATGCTTTGGTGTGTGCTCATACCTTGCAATGGAACAATGCTATTATCCCTATACATGGTACAAGAGAGTGACACAGGAATCGCTACCGCAGTACCACAGTTACCGATGACGAGATAATAGCACGCCAGACACCAGTGCGCTGACAATTCAGCGCAAGAAAGAAGCGTGCGGCGAAATAACTCATTTTTAAAGAGCTCCAATGGATAGCTCTAATGCATAATGTTTGTGCTGCCGTTGGGGGGGGTGTAACCCCCCCCATTATAAAGAAAATGGAACTTTTCCCGAAAAAAAACAGAAAAAGTTCAGTTTTCTCTATAATGAAGGGTTCCAGCCCCCCAAACCACCCTCCAACAACACTATGCAATAAAGCATGTGGGGGGGGGGGTGTTTCCCACTCCAACCCCCCCCCTTAAAAATTAGTTTTCCCGCCACGCGCTTCTTTCTTGCGCTGAATTGTCAGCACTGGATTGTCGGCACGCTGGTGTCTTGCGCGCCAATGACTATGAAGCCAGTTACCACCAGTGACATAGCGAGGGAGGTTGGTGCCAGGGAGGGTGGTACCCCACATCGCCACTTTGAAACTTTGGAACAGTTGTAAAATTTACGCACAGATTCCACGCCTAAATTTATGTGCATACTTTTTAATTAATTCCAATGAGGACCAATAACTACTTGCTAAAATCACAATTATTGGGGCTAATTCATTTATTGGCTTGTTATTCAATGAAGTTACGTGTGTAAATTGGGTGTGCACCTAAACTGCATGCAATTTTTAGAATCTAGTATAGAATTTTGGGGTTAACACACTAAGGGTCCTTTTATTAAAGCGCGCAAACCGATTTCGTGCGTGCTAAAGATTAGTGCGTGCTAAATGCTAAGACGCCCATAGGAATATAATGGATGTCTTAGCATTTAGTGAGCACTAATCTTTAGCGCACTAAATCGGTTAGCGCGCCTTAATAACAGGACCGCTTATGCATGTAACGCACAGCACACGTAATAGATTGCTGCATTAAGCAGTTAGGGGGGTAATTTGCTTCATCACCGCATATTTCTGTGCGGGGTGGAGAATGGGCACGGAAATGATAGTCAGTTACTGCGTCATGCTTTATACGCACTAGCTGGCTAATGCAGAGTTAACGCGGGAACACTAAAGACCAGATTCTATAAATGGGGCCTAAGCGCACCTACATTGTAGGTGCCAACCTGCACGGTTGTCAATCGTTCGCTGGACACCGCTTATAGAATCACACCTAGAGGTGCCTAAACGGACTTTGGCATGGTCAGATGTCTTAGAATTAGGTGCTGATCGATTAGGCTAGATTTTACCGGGTCTAACTCGGACGCCTAGCAAAGCTTAAGTTTACCAAGTCATTTTCTGTCCTTAACCATGCCTAATTTTCATGTAGACATCGGAGGGCACCTCAATTTAGGCATCAATAGGTATTGTTCGGAATTCCTCGTGGACTTCTTAATCATTTTTTTAAACATTTATCAATTAACCCTTTCAGGACCAAGGGACATATTTGTCCCATAACTTTAAAATCCTATTAATTTTGATTGGGATAGTCTACAGTTCTAAATTTGATATGTACGGATTCCATATGATACTACCTTTATGTAAACAAACTGGTTCCGACATTCATTCATTAGCGTCGTTGCCAGATTGACGAGAAGATTCACTTGCCACACTGTCCATAAGCCAGAAGTGTGATTTTTTTTAAATAAAAATAATTATATTTCACAAAAAAAATCAATTTTTTGGCATCTGCAAGCCCTTTTTACCATAAAAATGTCGTCAAAACCACAAAAATTGGCCTACGATCCTTATGGTCCTGAAAGGGTTAACTTCAATGGCACGGTCAATTAAGCTAATTGAAACAATTTGGGTTGCGTGCAGATTTTAGTGAGGCGCCATTAGGTATCCGCGTTTAGGGAGCCTAGCGATGCCTAACTAGGACACCCTTTATAGAATTTGGCCTTTAGCACCTTATACATTAGAGGCGGTTAGCAATCCAGTGTGAAGGTCCTGCAAGTACTTCATGTGGTTACATTATCACATGACCTGCAATAAAAATTGTGGGAATATCCCAAAGGTGCCAAATTAAACTGAGTTTAGCATGCAGTATAATCCTGGATTACAATGTGTTAAGCCCAAAGTTTAATCACTTAATCCTCCTTTGCCTTACATAAATTGTGAGGCCACTGGGACACTGGGAAAATGCTTGCGTACCTGAATGTACACTGCTTAGACAACCTCCACTGATAGGTGGTATATTAGTAAATAAATGGGCCCCAGTAAAGGTATTCTTCCTGATAGTTAAACTTTTGAATTTGGTGTTGCTTTAAAACACTGACTGAGATATTTAAAACCCAGGTTGTACCCAGGTATCCATGGTGAATATCCTGGCATAAAACACCTGCTGGAAGTTATTCCGCTACTGCTGATATTCAGATAACCGTCCAGACTATTTTGCTGAAAATTGATGGTATTCAGATAACTTCAGGCTCCACCCTGGCTCTGCCCTGGAGCCCCCTCCCCCTTCCTCCCATCCCGAAAGTGCCAGGATGGTCAGTAAAGATTCTTCAAGGCCATTGTTCAGACGATGCCACTGAAAACCACTAGGTGGCACTGGTAAAACAGCATTTGTCTGCATATCAGCCATTCTGATTGCTTAATTTTCTCCTTTATAGATGTTGACGAATGTGAACGAGGGACTCACGATTGCAAAGTAAACTTTGCATGCAAGAACACTAAAGGGTCGTTTTATTGTGAATCAAAGAGACGCTGTATGGATGGATTTTTACAAGACCCAGAGGGTAATTGTGTGGGTAAGTACAGCTAGCACTTTACATTCACAGGCCGTTAAGTTCCACTCAGCTTCTATTAGTGCTTTTACTTTCACTTTAAAAAATTTATACCTGAGGTTTATAATATTCATACATTATTGCGCATTACCCATCCGTGAACGGGGTCCTTTAGAGGTTCAGGTTTTTAATTTTTTTTTTTTTAGTTCAATAATCTTTATTGAAGTTTTTAAAACGTACAAAGGTACACTGAAAGGTTGTTGATTTTAAAAATTCAAGCATGAAATAAAGGGGTCCTTTTACTAAACTATGCTAAGAAATTGGCATGGATATTTCCTGCACACTAAGCCCATTTTGAACATTGGTCTGTAAGGGGGTCGTTATGTTCCTGGGAACATGCCTACATGAGCTGTGTGCATGTCCAATGGACCCCTTCCTGATCCCACCCAATCAAAAATTGCCTGGAATTCCCAGTGGGCCACTGACCTGACCCTCTCCCCCCTCCATGTACCGTTGGGAGGAGGGATGCCTACTTCCACCTGCCCTCTTCAAAATGGTAGTTCCCTGTCTGGCGTATCCTGGGAGGGGCCTATGTGCCATATAGGGGAGAAAATTGCTTGTGTGGTGCTTGGGCCTCTCCTAGTGCATCCCAGGATGCACCAGGAAGGGAAGGACCTGAGGAATCGGGCATACCTCATGCCTTATTCCAAAGGTATACATGGGGGGAGGGGGGAGCAGGACCAGTGGTGACTAGGAATTGTGTCAGTGGACCTACTGGACCACCAGGCAATTTTTTGTTTGGGGAAGGGTCCACTGGACTACCAGGGATCTATATTTTTTATGTTGGGGGAGTTGGGAGGGGTTCACTAGACCACTAGTGATTTTTTTTTTTTTTTAGTTTGGCTGTGAGGGGCTGTGGTTGTCTTTGTGACTTTTGTGTCAGTGTGTGAGCCAATTAGCACTCAGGCACTGACAGGGAAGTAAAGAACAGGGCCCCAGTGACCTCTCAGAGCTGTCAGTAGTTCAGCAATTTTCTGCGTCATTGTTCTGATCACTGCACGGAGTCTGTTAATGAGCTGGTTTTAATTCGACCTACTACTACTGTTTAAGAGTGTGGCGCAGTGGTTAGCGCTATAGCCTCGGCGCCCTGAAGTTGTGGGTTCAAATCCTGCACTGCTCCCTGTGACCCTGGGCAAGTCACTTAATCCTTCACTGCCCCAGGTATGTTAGGTAGATTGTGAGCCCACTGGGACAGAAAGGGAAAATGCTTGAAAAAATCCCTTTCCCATTTATTGCACGACTGTCAAAAAGAGATTTTCCTCCATATGTCATTAATGGCCATGAACTAGTGTTAATATTGTTGCATGGCCATTTGAAAAAAAATTACCCGGTGAGCACTTACAACTTCCTATTTAAGAGGGGCTTAGGATTCCTGCATTTTGGATATCTCTAAAGTTAAAAGGGGATCAATTCCAGACAAACGGAAGGAAGTTCTTCTTCACTCAGAAAGTGGTGGAAAACTGGAACGCTCTTCCGGAGGCTGTTATAGGGGAAAACACCCTCCAGGGATTCAAGACAAAGTAGATAAAGACAGGTTGTTCAACCTCTCCAAGGTAGAGAGAACGAGACGGCACTCTCTAAAGTTGAAAGGGGATAGATTCCGTACAAACGTAAGGAAGTTCTTCTTTACCCAGAGAGTGGTGGAAAACTGGAACGCTCTTCCGGAGGCTGTTATAGGGGAAAACACCCTCCAGGGACTCAAGACAAAGTTAGACAAGTTCCTGCTGAACCAGAACGAACGCAGGTAAGGCTAGTCTCAGTTAGGGCACAGATCTTTGACCTAAGGGCTGCCGCGGGCGCGGACTGCTGCGCACTATGGACCACTGGTCTGATCCAGCAGCAGCAATCCTTATGTTCTTATATTCTAACAATTTAGTGTGCTGGTGACATCAACGCGCTAGCTCTTTAGAACATCTGCACCCATTCAATATATGAGGGTAAAGGAAAAATACATTTAACGGTTTTAATAGAAGTAACTGTAAGCAATTGTTTTCACATAGTCCCATGCAAGGCGACACATTTGCTGCATCATTCAACTAGCTTCTGCATTGCTGAAGAGAAGTTTTTTGGCTGCTCCCAAAGCCTGGCGAGCTCCGTTTCTTTTACTTCATCGTCAGAAGTGAATCTGCGACCTCGCAGGGTCTCCTTCAGTGGACTGAAGATGCGATAATTGCTAGGCACCCGATCTGAGCAGTAAGGAGGATGTGGGAGACATTTGAATCCAAGTTGTTACACCAGTGGTCTCAAACTCAAACCGTTTGCAGGGCCACATTTTGGATTTGTAGGTACTTGGAGGGCCTCAGAAAAAATAGTTAATGTCTTATTAAAGAAATGACAATTTTGCATGAGGTCAAACTCTTTATAGTTTATAAATCTTTCCTTTTGGCTAAGTCTTAATAATAATATTGTAATTTATAGCTAAAGAGACATGGTTTAAAAAACTGTTTTATTTTACTTTTGTGATTATGATAAACTCGGGGTCTGGCACCTCAAAAAGGGGACGACAAGAGGAACAAATCACAGGGACAAACAACAGGGAAAGGAAAAAAAACCAGGACCTAAATTCCATGTTCGCAAATGCAAGGAGCCTAAAGAACAAAATGGGAGAACTAGAAATCACGGCCAAAAAAGAGGCCCTGGTTGTCATTGGAATCACGGAAACATGGTGGAACGAGGAAAACAAATGGGACATAGTACTGCCAGGGTACAAACTCTATCGAAGAGACAGGACACAAAAGAAGGGTGGAGGAATAGCACTACATATAAAGGACACCATTCACTCGACCAAAGTGGATACGGCATCAGAGACGGACGGATTAGAATCATTATGTGTTAAATTACCAGGAAGAAATGGACTTGACATAAAATTGGGACTGTACTATCGTCCACCTGGACAAACAAGCAAAAGACAAAGAACTGGAAGCAGAACTAAGGCAGGAATGCAAGAACGGAAATGTCACGGTAATGGGGGACTTTAACTACCCCGGGATAGACTGGAGTATTGGAAACTCAAATAACGCAAGGGAAATGGAATTCCTAGAGGCTGTGCGGGACTGCTTCATGGAACAGCTCGTCAAGGAACCGAGAGGGAATGCAACTCTCGACCTACTACTCAACGGGCTGGGGGGACCTGCAAAGGAAGTGGAAGTAATAGGACCACTAGGAAACAGCGATCACAACATGATCCAGTACAAACTAGAAGTAGGAGCATCAAAAGGGAAGAGAACCACAGCGACAATGCTCAACTTCAAGAAGGGGAACTATGGCGGTATGAGAGCAATGGTGAGAAAGAAACTCAGGAAAGGCTCGGGAAAAACAAAGACTGTGGAGCAAGCTTGGTCCCTATTCAAGGACACGGTACAAGAGGCACAGAACCTGTACGTCCCCAGATTTAGAAAAGGGTGCAAAAAGAATCAAACAAAACACCCGGTGTGGATAAGCAATGCAGTGAGGGAAGCGATACAGGACAAGAAACAATCGTTCCGGAAGTGGAAAAAGGACAAAAATGAGGAAAACTGGAAAGAGCACAGGGAACATCAAAAAGAATGTCACCGAGTGGTCAGGAAAGCAAAAAGAGAATACGAAGAGAGACTGGCCAAGGAAGCAAGAAATTTCAAATCTTTCTTCAAATATATTAAAGGGAAGCAACCGGCGATAAAAGGAGCGATAAGGGGGGAAAAGGAGGTGGCTGACAGATTAAACATGTTCTTCTCATCAGTCTTCACAAGCGAGGATGCATCCAATATACTGGAATCCGAAGAAATCTTTAACGGAGACCCAGAAGAAAAACTTGCGACATTAGAGGTAAGCCTCAAAGATGCCCTCTGACAGATAGACAGATTGAAAACTGACAAATCCCCCGGCCTGGACAGGATCCACCCAAGGGTATTAAAGGAACTGAAAACCGAAATAGCGGAAATACTCCAAAAAGTTTGCAACCTGTCCTTGAAAACAGGGGTGATCCCGGAGGATTGGAAAATAGCAAATGTCACACCTATCTTCAAAAAGGGATCGAGAGGTGATCCAGAAAACTACAGACCGGTGAGTTTGACTTCAGTGCCGGGCAAGATGGTAGAAGCACTGATAAAAGACAGTATCTGTGAGCATATAGAAAGGAATAGGCTAATGAAAATGAACCAACATGGCTTCTGCAAAGGAAGATCATGCCAAACAAACTTACTACACTTCTTTGAATAAACAGCCAGATGGACAAAGGGGATCCCATAGACATCATATATCTCGACTTCCAAAAAGCCTTTGACAAGGTACCTCATGAACGGCTACTTAGGAAACTGTGGAACCATGGGGTGGAAGGGGACGTAAATAGATGGGTTAAACACTGATTGGCAGACAGAAAGCAGAGGGTTGCAGTGAAAGGCCACTACTCGGGCTGGAGAAGGGTAACGAACGGTGTCCCACAGGGGTCTGTACTCGGGCCACTGCTGTTCAATGTATTTATAAATGATCTGGAAGCAGGGACAAAGTGCGAAATTATAAAGTTTGCAGATGACACTAAACTCTGTAGCAGGGTTAAAACTATAGGGGAATGTGAAGAACTGCAAAGAGACCTGACAACATTGGAGGAGTGGGCGAATAAATGGCAGATGAACTTCAATATAGAGAAATGCAAGGTCATGCATATAGGGAAAAAGAACCCGATGTTCAGCTACAAAATGGGGGGGATGGTACTGGGAGAAAGTAACCTTGAAAAGGACTTGGGAGTGTTGGTGGATACAACAATGAAACCAACGGCGCAATGCGCAGCGGCCTCAAAGAAAGTAAACAGAATGTTGGGTATTATCAAGAAGGGTATTACAACAAGAATGAAGGAAGTCATCCTGCCGCTATATTGGGCGATGGTGCGCTCGCACCTGGAGTACTGTGTCCAATATTGGTCACCGTACCTTAAGAAGGACATGGCAATACTTGAGAGGGTCCAGAGGAGAACAACACGAATGATTAAAGGCATGGAAAACCTTTCATACACTGAAAGGTTGGAGAAACTAGGGCTCTTCTCCCTGGAAAAGCGGAGACTCAGAGGAGACATGATAGAGACTTACAAGATTATGAAAGGCATAGAGAGGGTGGAGAGGGACAGGTTCTTCAGTGTACTGGGAACTACAAAAACAAGAGGGCACTCGGAGAAATTGAAAGGGGACAGGTTTAGAACCAATGCTAGAAAGTTCTTCTTCACTCAGAGGGTGGTGGATACCTGGAATGTGCTTCCGGAAGATGTAATAGGACAGACTACATTAAGGGGTTTCAAAGAGGGACTAGATAAATTCCTGAAGGATAAGGGGATTGAAGGCTACAGATAAAGGAGGACACAGGAGCAAGAAAAGGTATAGATAAAAGGGAAAAGGGTTTTTTTCAGGATATAAAGGAGTAGGAATCAACGGGTTAGACAAAAAATCACTCTACATTCATGGACCTGATGGGCCACCGCGGGAGCGGACTGCTGGGCTCGATGGACCCTTGGTCTGACCCAGCAGAGGCAAATTCGTATGTTCTTATACCGAGGGCCTCAAAATAGTACCTGGCGGGCCGCATGTGGCTCCCAGGCCGTGAGTTCGAGACCACTGATATACGCTGTCTTTTCCGACACTGCTACTGTATGCATCGTCAGGGCGCAGCAAGACCGTTTTGGACAACATTCTTCTTTTGCTGTGAGTTGCAGGTTTGAGTTTATTTTGCAGCAACGCTCAAGTCATTTTCACTTTTCACTGTTTGCCCGTGTGTCTTGGAAAGGCACCAGAATAGGCCCCTTCATGGCCCAAAAGAAGGTTAACATGATTTTCCTGGGGAAGGGCACTACCGCATGTTGATCTTCGACGGTGCAATCTTGCAGTGGAGTGTCCATGTTTCTGACCTTGTGGCTACCACACGACTAAAAGCTGAGCGCTTCGTTGCGCACGAACGAACTCATCGACATTGCACTTCACGAGCTCTGTTACGGTTATCATGTCATTTAACAATTGCCTTTAATTTTTGAATTGCCCTCGTAAAGGGTTGCCAGATTTTGCTTACATAAAATCCAGACCCCCTAGGCCCGCCCCCATTATGCCCACGTCACACCCCAGCCTCGCCACCTAGCCCTGCTCCCTCAGCCTGTTCTCGTCGGTCGGAAGAGCATTCACGCCTGCGCGGGTGTCCCTCCCAACGCATTCTGCTTTTCAAAACCCAGACAAAGTGCCAGGTTTTGAAAAGCCGTCCAGATGCCCAGACATACCCTCTAAAAAGAGGACATATCTGGGTAAATCCAGACTTCTGGTAACCCTACCCTCGTACTTGAAAAAAATTGTTTACCGTGCAGTTAGCATGTGCAGATGTAAAAATGAATTCAGACTGATGTAGCACATCCCACGTTAGAACCTAAGAACATAAGAAATGCCGCTGCTGGGTCAGACCAGTGGTCCATCATGCCTAGCAGTCCGCTCACGCGGCGGCCCCCGGGTCAAAGACTTGTGCTCTAAATGAGTCCAGCCTCACCTGTGTACGTTCCAGTTTAGCAGAAACTTCTCCAACTTTGTCTTGAGTCCCTGGAGGGTGTTTTTCCCCTAGAACAGCCTCCAGAAGAGCGTTCCAGCTCTCCACCACTCTCTGGGTGAAGAAGAACTTCCTTACGTTTGTACGGAATCGATCCCCTTTTAACTTTAGAGAGTGCCCTCTCTGTTCTCTCTATCTTGTATAGGGTGAACAACCTGTCTTTATCCACCAAGTCTATTCCCTTCAGTATCTTGAATGTTTCGCTCATGTCCCCTCTCAGTCTCCTCTTTTCAAGGGAGAAGAGGCCCAGTTTCTCTAATCTCTCATTGTAGGCTTTTCTTACTGTGTTAAGCTTGTGTTAGCGCTCAGTACAGCTTGGCAAAATGGCCCCACTATTTGGAAACAAGAAATGTGATGTTAATAAATAATAATTAAAAAAAAAAATTAAGTAATGCAGGTGTTGCAAAAGCAACGTGGTTCTTTAGTGGCTGCTGTGGTAACCTATCGCTTTGTTATCCCTAGACATAAATGAATGCACTTCTCTCTCTGAGCCCTGTAAGCCTGAGTTCAATTGTATAAACACTGTTGGATCCTACACTTGTCAGAAGAAGCCACTGACGTGCAGCAGAGGCTACCACTCTAGTGAGGATGGATTCCGATGTGTCGGTAAGGCAAATCAACATTTATGATTAGACAGGCAGGATCTGCGTACTGATAGCCTGGATTTGGCGCCAAGGCCCTGAAGCGGTGGTTACCGGCCACGAAACGCTCGTCGGCCTGGCCCGTTTGTGTTCAGTGGTTTTTTACCATTCATCATTCTCGGCTATTTTTTTTTTGCTCCCACCTGCTAACTTTAAACTTGTGCGAAAGTGTTTTTTTTTTGCCTATGACGCTTGGGCGGAAGAGTGTGGGTCCCCCTCTCCGTTTGTCTGAGGCTTTTCTTTCGCTTAAGTAATAAGCTCGCTTTCTTGGCTTGGGGTGGTGCTTTCATCTTGGAGTGATATTTTGGGATTTTTGTATCACCTCCAAACTAGCCAAGAGCTTATGAAAAATGGAAAGGATGATTAGGGTAGTCGATATTCTATCTGAACAAATCAGTAATCTCTTGATTTACTCCCTCCTTTGCAAAGCCGTGCTAGCGTTTTTAGCGCCGGCTGGGGCAGTAACAGCTCAGACGCTCATAGGAATTATATGGGCGTCGGAGCTGTTACCGCGGTGGCCTGTAGCACAGCTTTGTAAAGGAGGGGGTTAAAAAGCAAAAAGAATCTCTCTGTGCTAAAATTAATTTTTTTTTTTTTTTTTAAATCATCACTAGTATAGGGTAGTGCTGCCCGATTCGGGGGAAAATTTTTCAATTTGATTTGATTCGATTTGGCCTATTGAATTGATTTTTCAATTCGATTCAGTTCGCTTTTCCCGCCCAATCGGGTGTTTTTTTGGTGTGTGGGGTTTTTTTTTTTTTTTCAAATATCCTGATGAGTTTATTTTGGAGCCTTTTCACCCATCCCACCCCCTTTGCCTTCATCAACCCCACTCTGGTGCTGTGGTGTAAATAAATAAAAAGACTTAAAGACTTTTTCTCTCTCTGTTAGGTTCTATCTCACGCTCACTGTCTAACACCAGCTCTGTCAGGATACACATTTCAAATCTGGCATATTGTAATAAGAAAATAGAAAATATAATTATTTTTTCTTCTTTCCACTGCCATATCCAACAATTGTGTTTCTTTCCTACTGTCTACCATCTCTCTCTCTCTCTTCCTGTCTTGTGCCCTGGGTCAAATCTCCCTATTCCCCTCCATGCAGCATCTTTCTCTTCCTCCCCTCCATTATCATGTGCAACATTTCTTTCTCTCTCTCCATGCACCATCTCTCCCTGCCCTCCACCCTATGTCCAACATGTTTCTCTTCTCCATGCATGTCTCCCTCCTCTCCACCACATTCTCCCTCTCACCCCTTTCTACCTCTGTGTTTCATCTCTCCCTTCCTCTCCTCCACCCCAACAATTTTCCCTCTCTCCTCCCACGTGCAGCATCTTTCCTCTCCCTCCCCCATGCAGCAGATTTCCATCCCTCCCTCCCATCCCCCTGTGCAGTAATTTTCCCATTCCTCCCTCTGTGAAGCAGCACCCCACCGACCCTCCCACCATGAGACCTGATATACCTCTGGGCCTTTCAGATCAGCAGCAGCGGTGGCCAGCCTTGAAGAGGCAGTGCTGTGAACATGCTAATTGAGGTCTGCCCTGCTGGGGCTTTCCTCTGTTACACCACCGCTGCTTTAGGAGGCCTGGAGGAATGCCATAAGTGATGCTACCTTGTAATGCCTAACTATAATCCGCATCTAACCTAAATTAAATCAGTTAGCTTAAATGGCATGGTAATTGACCAGGCCATTGAAGTTAATTGAATAATTAATTCAAAACATAAAAGTTAAAAGCCCAGTAAAACCTGGCCTAATATACCAGCACTTACCATCAGGATTCCTAGCGACACCTAAGCATGTCTAGATGCTGCTAGATGGGATTGTATCAACGGCGCCTAGCAGTTGATTGTCAACCATGCCAAACAGCGCCTACAATGTAATAATGTAGCTAGGCATCATTTATAGAATCAGGCCTTACACGCATATGAGACAGCCCCAGCTCAACCGAGCTGGTATTCTACTGAAGTCAGACAATCAGGACAAATAAGAGATGAGGGAATTACGAGATGGGCACAAAACAAGTGTGTAGGAGTTATGAATTAAAAGCAGCCTCAAAAAGGTGGGCTGTTAGCTTAGATTTGAATATAGCCAAAGACAGAAGGTTTTAGTACTAACTCGGGAAGTCTATTCCAGGCATATGGTGCAGCAGGATGAATCGAATGGAGTCTGGAGTTGGCAGTGGAGGAGAAGGGTACTTCTGAAAAGCCCACTGTGCAGAACAGAGAATGCAGCAGGATTTCAAAAGGAAATCCCAGGATGCATTCAGCTGGCCTGT
Organism: Geotrypetes seraphini; assembly: GCF_902459505.1. Taxonomy (NCBI): domain Eukaryota; kingdom Metazoa; phylum Chordata; class Amphibia; order Gymnophiona; family Dermophiidae; genus Geotrypetes; species Geotrypetes seraphini. The sequence goes on from NC_047100.1 coordinate 10,236,759, forward strand.
GCCCGGTCCTGTCTCCAGCGCTCTTTCTTTTCCCCATAGTAGTGGGGTTTCCATATCCAAGTACCAGTGGAAATCTTTTTGAAAATGGTGGATTTGTCGAACAGTCTCCCACTGTAGGTGGTGGAGATGAGGCCTGAATCTGAATCCAAGAGAATATAGGAAAAGCATAGAAGTCAACTTTTCAAAATGATTGAGGGTTCTAAACCCAATTGAAATTACCCATCCATAGTCGCAGTTAAGGAATTTGTTCAATATCGGGGGTGCTCAAGCCCTGATGATCGCTAAGGGAGATGGCTAGTAGAAATTAATAGGCCTTATGGTCTTTATCTGCCATCATTTTCTTTGTTTCTTTGTAAAGAATTAAGTTACAAGGGTAGTTTGAAAAGTTTGATAAAAAAAAAAAGCACGTTAAACAACATTGTCTCCATCAAGGGCTAAGCTCATAGGCCCGGATTTTCTAACTGGTGTCGATTTTTTTAGGTGCCGGTAGGTGCCCAAACTCAGTAAAATACACTGTTGAAACAACGTTTTAACTGAGCTTCAAGATGCCTAATGGTACCTCATAAATTGGTACCGAACTCACACTTCCATTGGTGCTTTAGGCCGCCTATCACCACTGTGGGCGTGGTTAACGAAGGCATTGGCGTTAGGCGGCCTAAAGCGTCTGTGGAAGCGCGATCCATATCATAGGTAGACCCTGAAAATGTAGGCCAGGAGGTCACGTGATTGGCATGCGATTGGCAGCTGCTTTTAAGGTAGCCGACGACAATGGCGCCGCTTACAGAATCTAGGCCTTAGTCCAGCGAGTTTCCAATACTGAATTTAGCCTTATAAGGGAAGCACAATGAAAACTGTGCTAAAATAATACATTTTGAACGTGATAGCTGCTGGTAGCTGTGCTTCGCACTGAGCTTTGCTTTTAATAGAGGCATCAAGACATTAATCGCTCGATTGTCTTTCTATAGATATTGATGAATGCTCAACTGGTGTACATCGTTGTTCAGAGGGACAAATTTGCCACAATACACCTGGAGCATACCGCTGTGACTGCAAGACAGGCTACCAGTATGATATATACAGCAGAACATGCAACGGTATGTAAGTAGGGGTGTTGTTATGCATTTGGCCTAGCTTGCAATATTAGCCCCTGCCATTAGATGGCATCCAAATGTATTCTATTTCAGAAAATACTGGGTGTCTTATTTTTGTCAAAGGGTGTCGGTGATGACATGCATGGTTACGCCATAGGCAGCGCAACACTGCTTGGTTTGGGGGGCCCAGGAGCTCCGCCCTAGCCCCGCGGAATCCTAAGGTGCGGCCTCTCCCCAGCTCCCGACTCCCCAGCGTCAGCGAGCAGTCCTGCCCCCAGAAGTAGAATGAAGTGCTCCCGGGGCAGGCTGGCTCGCCGACGCTGTGCGGCAACTTCCGGAAGATTAAAAAAATGAGAACACCAAGAAGCGGGTGGGAGGGCGGGCACCAAATCAAGAGACCACCAATCTTTGGAGAGGCCATGGCCCCTGTGACTTCCCCCGTTCCGACGCCTATGGGTTACGCAAGAAGCACATGAATCGTATCTAACACAAGCCAACCACACTCATCATGTATACAACTTTTACATTAATAAGCAACACTCCATCCCCATCCAATCGGGCTTTAGAGCGGGTTATAGTACAGAAACATTACTTTGCTCTTTAGTTAGCTAGAGACAGATCTGTGTCTGAGTTTAGGTCAAACTGCAATACTTTTTCAATTTGATCTCTCAAGTGCATTTGATCTTGTTGATTACAAACTATTATTACAGATCTTACAGGACTGGGGTTTGGAAGCTACAGTATTAAACTGGATTAAAGGATTTTTATCCCATAGATCATAAAGGGTTAAAATGAATGGTTGTTTATCGACTGGCTGCAGGGCTCTCCCCTATCCCCATATTATTTAATATTACGACGCACTCATTAGAACTTGAAAGATATAATGTTTCAAGTTATATTTATGCTGATATCGACATTATTTTACCTTTCAATAGTAAGGGTTCGAATTGGAGGATTTTGAAATGTTTGCTCACTACAGTTGAACAATGGATTATTGCTCATATACCGTATTTTCACGCATATAACGCACGCGTTATACACGATTTTACAAACCGAGTATAACCATGCGCGTTATATTCGTGAGCGCGTTGTACACATTTTTTTTTTACATAGTTCCCCCCCCCAACGTCCGATTCACCCCGCAGGACCGTTCGCACCCCCACCCCGAAGGACCGCTCGCACCCACACCCCGAAGGACCGCTCGCACCCCCACAGCCTCCCCCCCCCCATCATGGAGAAGCTGCCTACCGTTGTCCTGCTGCTTCCTCTGCCGGCGGTACCGCCCCTTCTCTGATCGCCGGAAGAGGAAGCAGCGCAGACGCAGGGCTCAGAGAAGGGGCGGGACCGCCGGCAGAGGAAGCAGCAGGACAATGGTAGGCAGCTTCTCTATAATGGGGGGGTGGGGAGGCTGTGGGGGTGCGAGCGGTCCTTCGGGGTGGGGGTGCGGGTGCGAGCTGTCCTTCGGGGTGGGGGTGCGAGCGGTCCTGCGGGGGGGGGGGGGTGAATCGGACATCGGGGGGCGGGCATGAGGCTTTCAGGGTGGAGACAGGACTTCAAGGGGGGACAGGACTTCAAGGGGGAGAGGAGAGTCGGGGCGGGCGAAAGGAGAGTTGGGGCGGCCAGAGGAGAGTCGGGGCGGGCGAAAGGAGAGTCGGGCAGCGACGGGAGAGTTGGGGCGGCATGCGCGGTATACGGGTGTGCGCGGTATATAAAAATTTATTTACATAAATTACAGTTTCCCGCGCGCTATACCCGGGTGCGCGGTATATGAGTGAAAATACGGTATTGAAAATAAATATATTGCTCATATATTGAAAATAAATACAGAAAAAAACAAGTTCCTTTGGTTGAGTCTTGCAGGTTTGGTTAGATTTTGCCCTCTTTCTATAGCATCTCATCCCTTCTCTCTGGTTAATGATGCAACACATACCTTGGACCAAGGCCTTGATCGATGAGCTGCAGACTTACCTGCAGGTATTTATTGCCATTAGATGTGCAATTTTGGCTCAAAAGAGCCAACACAAGTCTAGTGTATCTTGTTCATTATGAGGTGTCATTTATGTATTGAAGATTTTTTATATATTATTTAGTTGTCATAACCTTCATTCCACTGAATGTTATTGAACTCCGTAATCGGCAGATTTCTTTACCAAAGGTTGAAGTTATTCTTCCCCGAAGAAAGAAAATCATCTTTCTGAAGGTCTTTGCATGTCCTTCATCAGAATTTGTGTGTGCTATAGCTAACTACCTCTTCTTGTTACTCAGCATTTTATGCCACTTTTGATGAAAAATTAAACACTAAGTCATTTCTGTTTGCAAGGCTCTGGCCTCTACAGATCAATCTAGGACAGCTTGAAAAATCCAACTATCCATCTCTTCGGTCTTGTTCCATGTTGATTGTATTGTGCTTGTTTTTCGGACAGATATAAATGAGTGTTGGAACTACCCTGGAAGACTTTGTCAGCAGACCTGTGAGAATACCCCTGGGTCCTATCGGTGTTCCTGTTCTTCGGGCTTTAAATTGTCCTACGATGGAAAACACTGTGAAGGTGCCTTATCATAGCTATGACGTTTTGCCACATAAACATTGCCGTCTATGTCAAACAGAAATGACTTTCAGGTTGCAAAATTAACAGTACAAAATTGTTGAAAACTTCAATTATAAATCGGTTCCATTAGAAGCATTTTTGCTAACGTGCGCTGAGCAGTTAGGAAGGAATTGAGTCGACATCATTGAAACATAGGTGCTGTAAAAAACTCAGCGCTAAGCGCTGTTCTATGAAGGACATGTGCCTCATATAGAATAGCGTTTAGTGTGGATCTTGTACCTAATTTTTGAGCAGCAGACTTACGCCTGCTAAAACCTGGTGTAAATGCCAGAGCCCACGTTAGGCGTGGTTAGGCTGTATCCTTTTTTTTTTTTTAAATTCAGAAAATTTTTATTAGTTTTATAAGAAAAATACAATATTACATGTACCCTTCACTGAACAAACATGGATACTGACCTGGCCCAAACTTTTAAAATCACTACGGTCGGCCGTTAGGCTGTATTCTTTAATTCCAAGTGCACCATTTTGGAATGCCCCCGACACACCCGTGGCCATGCCCCCTTTTGAGATGTATGCCAAAGGCAGGGTTACCAGATGTCCGGATGTTCCCGGACATGCCCTCCTTTTGAGGACATGTCCAGGGATCCAGACTGCTTTTCAAGACCCGGCACTTTGTCTGGGGTTTGAAAAGCTTTCCGTCGGGCAGGAGGACATCCGATTGAGAGCAGGCAGCGTGGGGGCGGGCTTAGGGGGCGAGGCTGGGGCTTGGGGACAGGTTTGGGGCATGACGGGGCAGGAATGGGTGGGTCTAGGGGCGGGTCTAGGGGTCCAGATTTTCCAGACGGAAAATCTGCTAACCCTAGCCAAAGGAGTTAGGCATCCAGATATTGATGGTTCGGAGTTCATTATTCACTTGAATTATGTATGCATTTCAAAAGCACAACCGAAGTTAAGCGAGCAACTTTGGACACCATGGCACCGATTCTATAAATGACACCTAGGCTGGAGCCAGTAGATGCCATGGATTGTATGTGCAAATTTGGGTGCGCCCAATTTGCATATGCAATATAACTGAATAACAAGCCAATTACTGCCGATAATTGGGATCTTAATCAGCAATTATTTGTGCTAATTAGTTTTAATTTAAATGTTATATATATTTAGGCATGCGAGTCAAAAAAAGGGGGCATATAAATAGAAGATTGATTGCTAAAGTATATGACACCCTTTCAGAATTGTATTGGTTAGATCAGCGGTGTCCAATCTGCGGCCCCGTGAAGTATTTTGTGCGGCCCTGGGCGATGCAGTGTTTTCCTCTGCTGCCCCCGGGTGTTTACCGTCTTGCTGGCTCCCTCCTCTGTCTTGCTGCAGCGTTTTGCGCGGCCCCAGAAACATTTTTTCGCCTAATGCGGCCCAGGGAAGCCAAAAGGTTGGACACTTCTGGGTTAGATGCTCAATTGATTGTACCTCTAAAATATTTTAGACATTCTTTATTAGATCTTTCACTTGTTTTAGACTATGGGCTTGTTTTACTAAGCTGTGCTGGCGGTTTTAGCGCGCGTGCTAGACGCCAACACCTCCATTGAGCTGGCGTTAGTTTTTGGTGCATAGCGCAGGGTTAGCACGCACGGCAATGTTGCGCGCGCTAAAAATGCTAGCGCATCTTAGTAAAAGGAGCCCTATGTTAAGATAGGATTGAAAGTTATACTATGGGCTCTTTTTACGAAGCCGCGTTAGCGGTTTAACGGGCGTAATAGCGTGCACTAATTTGCCGGCCGCACTGGCCGCTGCCGCCTCCTCTTGAGCAGACGGTAGTTTTCCGGCTAGCGTGGGGGTTAGCGCGCACTAAAAATGCGTGTGCGATAAAGCCGCTAATGCGGGCTTCGTAAAAGGAGCCCTATATCTTTGGATTAAACCATTGAGGCCAACATATAGTAATTGGCGTTCTAGGATGTTGCATCTTTGTTCTAGGATGTTGCACTAAACCAGGGATTCCCATCCCTATCCTGGAGGACCGCCAGCCAGTCAGGTTTTCAGGATAGCCCTAATAAATATGCATGGAGCAGATTTACATGTCTTGTCACCTCCATTATATGTAAATCTCTCTCATGCATATTCATTAAGGTTATCCCGAAAACCCAACTGGCTGGTGGTCTTCCAGTACAGGGCTGGGAATCACTGCACTAAACAAATTGGGATAATAGGCAAGGTCGTCAATTAATTAATATTTGGCAGCTTTATTTAGATACTCTAACACCACATACCAGAAGTCGTATTTTAATTAGTATGTCATGAACTGAAAATTATTTTTGTAATCATAATTCTGGGATGCGAAAGAAGGAAATTTGGGGATTGAACATAAGAACATAAGAACATAAGCGTTGCCTCTGCCGGGTCAGACCAGGGGTCCATCGTGCCCGGCAGTCCGCTCCCGCGGCGGCCCCCCAGGTCCATGACCTGAAAGTGTTCCCTACCTAACCTGAAATATCCATACCCTATTCGCTCAATGTCCTGTACGGTAAACCTCTATCTGTACCCTGTTATCCCCTTCGCTTCCAGGAAGTCATCCAGTCCCTTTTTGAACCCCAGAATTGTACTCTGTCTTATTACCTCTCCGGGAAGCGCGTTCCAGGTGTCCACCACCCTCTGAGTGAAGAAGAACCTCCTTGCATTCGTTATGAATCTGTCTCCTCTCAGTTTTTCTGAATGACCTCTTGTTTTAGTTGTCCCTGCTAGTCTAAAGAATCTGTCCCTCTCCACCTTCTCTATGCCTTTCATGATTTTATAAGTTTCTATCATGTCCCCTCTCAGTCTCCGCTTCTCCAGGGTAAAGAGCCCCAGCCTGTCTAAACGTTCGGCATATGAAAGGTTCTCCATACCCTTTATCATCCTCGTTGCCCTCCTCTGGACCCTTTCGAGTATTGCCATGTCCTTCTTGGGAAGATTTATATTATTCATATTGTTATATAATTATAAATTTTGTAATATTATTTACTCTTGTATATTTTGAAAATTTAATAAATATGATTAAATTAAATGGAAGCATTATGGGTGGATTAACGTGCTCCTTGAATTTACATGCATAGTTATAGAATGAGGGGGCTCCATGCCTAATTTAGCCGCTAGGATTTACACATTTCAGTTGGTGTAAATGGCCACGCCTAAAGTTAGGCCCAGTTCCTGGTGCTGAGCGCTATGCTATAAATAGCGCCTAATTATTTATGTATTCACTTTCCGTACCATTCTCCCAGGGGAGATCAGAGCGATTTACATGAATTTATTCAGGTACTCAAGCGCTGTTCCCTGTCTGTTCCAGTCGGCTCACAATCTATCTAATGCACTGGGCACGTCTGACAAAGATGGCGAAACAAAGTTAACAAAGCATGGTGAAAATATAGTATGAGAAAACATGGTATGGTGAGACACAGCCCTCCTTTTACTAAGGCGCGCTAGCGTTTTTAGCGCCCGCACAAAATTACCGTGCGCTAAACCGCGCGGTACACTTCTAGAATAATGCCAGCTCCATGCTGGCGTTACGGTTTAGCGCGCGTGGCAATTTAGCCGGCGCTATTCCGCGTGTTAAGGCCCTAATGCACCTTAGCATGGCGAGCACAGTTCAGCAAAACATAGCACAGTAAACATAGGGCTCCTTGTACAAAGGTGCGTTAGGGCCTTAACGCGCGGAATAGGCGCGCGCTAGACGCTACCGCCTCCTCTTGAGCAGGCGGTAGTTTTTCGGCTAGCGCGCGCTAATCCCTTGTGTGCGCCAAAAAACGCTAGGGCACCTTTGTAAAAGGAGCCCATGGTATCACAAAGCATGACTGCCATAGTATGACTTGACTAGCAAAAATGGTTAGGCAAGCATGCACGACGAAACACAGAGCAGCAAACATTTTGAGCACCGTTTTAGAGAATAGCACTGAGGGGGGTTTTTTCAGTACCAATTTTTTTTTTTTAGGTGCCATTTATAGAATTCAGTAATAAGTACAATCTAAGTACCTAAGACTAACTGCTATTTTTGCAGTTAGCACAACAAGTTCACTTAGCGCTAATTGAAGCCAGGTCTTCACGCACTAGTGCACTTTTCAGTGCAATAATTGCTGATAACATAATATACAATTTTATTTATATACCGCAATACACCAATAAGTTCAATGCGATTAGTAAGATGGAGGATCATACCTAAGAGGGATGGGCGTTGGGCACAACATAAGAGTGTAAATAACAAAGTTTCAAGTTTATTAGGATTTTATATACCGCCTATCAAGGTTATCTAAGCGGTTTTACAATCAGGTACTCAAGCATTTTACCGTATGTGTCCCGGTGGGCTCACTATCTAATGTACCTGGGGCTATGGAGGACTGAGTGACTTGCTCACAAGGAGCAGCAAGGAGTTTGAACCCACAACCCCAGGGTAGCTTCAACCACACACTCCTCCATCAAGGATCGTGGCGGGTCAGAGTCAAATACAATGCAGGTGTGGCAATAAATGAAGAACTCAAGAAATAGACAGCTTGGATCTCGGGACAAATTCAGATACCGTACATAGAACCTTCCTTCGTTTTTAAGGAGAATGAGAGACGTACAAAGAGTGCGCAGGGTTTAGTGCTCTACAAGGAATTTATTGAACAAGGAACGCATGTGTGACGAGGACGACCCAATAATGGGGAGTAATTCCCGGGTGTAGTGAGCCGCTTGATATGATAATAGTTTAGTCGTGTAGGCATTTTTTAGGTTTTCCTAGCAGGGAGGGGTAGGTGAAGACGGAGTTGGAGTGCAAAAGGCAGATCGGGGCAGGGTAAACTCAAATCATTCAGTTGTGTACTTTGGTAGGAGGCCGTGGAGAGCTTTGTACATGAAGCAACCGAGTTGGAATATAGATCGGACCTCGATCAGGAGGCAGACATAGTTCACGTCCATTAAAACAAAAATCTCTTTTAGGGTTCCTTTTACAAAGGTGCGCTAGCATTTTTTAGCGCACGCACCGGATGAAAAACTACTGCCTGCTCAAGAGGAGGTGGTAGTGTGAAAGCGCCCGTGGCTTTGTAGCGTGCGCTATTCTGCGCGTTGAGGCCCTAACGCACCTTTGTAAAGGAGCCCTTAGGGTTACAGTTCTTTTCGGTCAAGTGTACTGGATGGGCTGTTAGAATTAGACACTTTTGTCCTGATATCTTTATATATGTAGATTTCATTTGACTTACAGATATCAATGAGTGTGAAAGCAATCCTTGCAGTCAGGAATGCACAAACATCTACGGTTCTTATCAGTGTTACTGTCGAATGGGGCACCAGCTTGCAGAAGATGGTCATTCGTGTAATGGTAAGGTTCTCTTCATCCTGTTCTCTCTCTCTCTCTCTCAGACAGGAAAAGGGAAGTTTCTCAAACAGTATTTTTTTTTATTAAATATAAGTTAGCATAAAGTACAGGGAAGATATGATAGAAGTCTATAAAATAATGAGTGGAGTGGAACAGGTAAACATGAATCGCTTGTTTATCCTTTCCAAAAATACTAGGACTGGGGGGACATGCAATGAAGCTACTGCGGAAAGTAGTAAGTTTAAAACCAGAGAACATGTTTCTTCACTCAATCTATAATTAAGCTTTGGAATTTGTAGTCAAAGAATATGGTAAAAGCAGTTAGCTTAGCTGGGTTTAAAAAAAGTTTAGATAATTTCCTAAAAAGTCCACAAACCGTTACTAAGATGGGAGAAGTGTGTGTGTGGGTGGGGGAGGGGGGGCAGATATGGGGCCTTTCCAGAAGTTAGGGACAATGTTAAAGCATAATGCCATATCCACGTCTAAGTTAGGCTTGGCTTTACACCAGGTTTCAGCAGGTGTAAATGTAGTGCCCTACATAAGAACAAACATAAGAACATAAGAAGCGCCATCCCCGGAACAGACCCTAGGTCCATCAAGTCGGGCGATCCACACACGCGGTGTATCCTGGCATAGTTTTGGTCCCCATATCGCTCTAAGCTTCTCGTAAAGAGAAGTGCATCTAGCTTACCCTTACCCATGTCACTTCATGCCACTCATAAGGAGATGTACATCTAACTTACCTTTAAATCCTAGAACAGTGGATTCCGCAATTATCTCCTCTGGGAGAGCATTCCAGGTGTCCACCACTCGTTGCGTGAAGCAGAACTTCCTGATATTTGTCTTGAACTTGTCCCCCCTTAGCTTCAGCCCATGTCCTCTTGTCCATGTCACATTGGACACTGTAAATAATCATGAGATCCTTTGTAGAATTTTAGCTTAGCACAGATCTTCATGGCGCCTAATTCTGGGCACTATTTATAAAATTCATCCCTCATAATACATGAAGATGACCTTTGTACAGAAAATCCACTTCAGATCATAAAATATAAACACTGCTAATATAAAAAAAATAAACATAAGCTTAATAATCCACAAAAATTAGGAACAATCAATATAAAGAAATGAGACATTGAAACCACAAAGGAAATTAAATTTACAAAGTCAGATGAGGACTTTCATATACCTAAAATTATCCATAAGTTCCATAAATTTATTCAGACAATCATAAAGCTTCTCTGTTAAAAGTTAAAAGAAATGATTTGTTCAGTTGTTCCCATTAATCAAGAAAAATGTCACTGAAACTTAACACTTATAGAAACCACCTCTTGGCACATAGATGAAAAAATTGGATTGGATTGGATTTAATTTATTTTGCTTTGTTTATAGCTAAATGTAATATTGTGTCAAAGCAGTTTACATAAATAAACATATCATCCGATAATAAAACAATCATAAAATACACAGTTTTACTGCAAAATAAACCAAGATAAACAAGTTTAAAATTAAAACCACATGTCCCAAGAATACCACTGTAATACAGTATATTAGCTATACATTTTTCTTCCCTCTCTCGTGAGAAATATTTTAATTCTGTCTTCTATTAAGGATACCCCTGATCTAAAATACAACCACATCAAAGCCTCCTTATATTGCAAAAAAAATAGAAACAAAACCAGTGATAGTTCATAAGAACAGCCTTACTGGGTCAGTCCAATGGTCCATCAAGCCCAGTAGCCCGTTCTCACAGTGGCCAATCCAGGTCCCCAGCATCTGGGCAAAATCCAAAGAGTAGCAACATTCCAGCATCTCAAAGAATAGCAAGGTTCCGGAACCCCAATGAGAGCAACATTCCGGAGCTGAGATTGTGATGTCATAATGCCTCATTCCATAGTGCCACAGAGCCAACCTCAGCAGTGATGCTACAATGGCTTGATTGTCCTATACTTGGCACACATAAGAGCATAAGAACAGCCACACTAGCCCATTCTCACAGTGGCCAATCCAGGTCACTGGTACTTGGCCAAAACCCAAGGTGTAGCAATATTCCATGCTACTGATACATGGCAAGCAGTGGCTTCCCCCGTGCCTTTCTCAATAACAGACTAAGAACTTTTCCCCTAGGAACTTGTCTAAACCTTTCTTAAAACCAGCTACTTCCTGGGACCTCTCCAAATTCACAGATAAGTTCAAACTTATCATGATAAGCTTCTTCCATAAAAGGGTCCACACCACAGCTCCAAATGAAGGTCAGGTAGAGGCTGTAAGGAAATACAGCTTTTGAAGTAATGCAAAACTTCTTTTTAAAAATTAAGAAATAAACTCCAATGTGAAGGAGTCCTGGAGCAAGAATAATTCAAGAGTTTTAAGTTTAAATTCCTAGCCATATTCTCTAGATCTTTATTGTAATCTATCCTGAGAATCTAGGCGTATTTTAACCTGATGGACCTTATTTCCCAAAACCATCATTTTTTTCCCTGGACTCCACAGTTTGCCACCATCCCGGGTGCCTCTGAGTTTCTAGATATCTATTAAAGAAAGAGTTGCCCAAAGATGTGGAGGGCCATTTTCGATAGGATGTCTAAGTCCAACTTTGGATGTTTCCCACAAGACGTCCAAAGTTGGAGTCAGACAAACGGCCATTTTCAAAACCAGCAACACCGCAAGACGTCCACATTTAAAAAAAAAAAAAAATCACCTACTTAGACATCATGGCCAACAGGATGTCCAACCCTTAGGACGTCCAACTTTATTTGCCATTTTCGGCCACAAAATTGTCCAACTTCAAAACATCCAAATCCAGACCATTCTCCCTCCCTATTCGTGGGGGTTAGAGGCAGAGGTGGCCTGCGAATAGGGAAAATTTGCGAATAACTTTTGGGCCAGCTGTGACCCACCCACGGACCTTACCTGGTGGTCTAGCGGTGATGCGGGGCAGGAGCGGATCTTCTTCTGCCCTCTTGTCCCAGCGCTCCTTTCCAGTTGCAGGAGACCTGCCTCCAGTGCATTTATGATGTAAATGCCAAAACAAAAACTTTGTTTTGTCAAGAAAGGATCCTTGCATCAAACTGCTGATGTTTCACATTCCCCTCAATGACTGGAATTTTTAGGATGTTGACTTTTTTCCACATTAGACTTGCTTTTTCTTCAAATGGTCCAAAGCAGACAATTTGTTCAATTTTGTCTGTTTCTGATTGCTCTAGTTTGACTTGTAAAACTCGATTCTGTGTATGGAACACTGAGTTTAAAGGCCTTGAGGCTTCAAGTGTCTGGAAGAGACTTTCTTTGAACAGTCTAGGTTTTATAGTACAAGAAAGTCAACTAAATATAATTCAAAATCCCGTTACTTAAGGAAACACAGCTGTTTCCCAGCTTTAATTTAGCCTTCTGGTTTGTTTATGTTCTGGATCCTGTATCAGGAAATTGTTCTGGCCTTATTTTAGTTGCTCATTTCAACCTGTCCTTCCAACTCTCACTGCTCTACAATAATAAATATACCGGTATGCCAAATGATGACTGGATATGCAAATATTTATCCTAATGATAATTGGAACACGACAATGGGAAATTATTTGAAAGGGGCCATAGAGTAGATGATTCGTTAATATTAAACTGGACACATAGAGCATGACTTAAAGTAAAGTTCAGATATCTCAGTTCTATAAATGAATTAAAGAAGACAACAATTGCTCTTCCATTTTAACATATCTTTTGAGACCTATAAGTAGACAATTACGGCCACTTTTGCATGATTCTTGAGTGACATAAATAGTTTAAATATTTTGGCTAAGAAATATTGGTTTCTATCCTAAAGAGTTTTGCTCTTGTGTATATCGATAACTATATAGCACTTAACGGTTTGGTAGATGGCTCTAAGTAACGAGCTACATTGAAGAGGTTTACTGGCAAATTCTATATATTCAGCCTACATTGGCGTGTCTAGATGAGGCAGATGCCTAACTTAATTGGTTTATAGACTTAATCGACACCTCATAATTGCTGTTAATTGCACTTAATTGAAAGGTGCCTAAGTTGAAAAATGTGAATCTATAAAAAGTAGGCGCCTAGTCCAAAATGCCTATCTAAAAGTGGGCATGGTTAGGGCCGGATCCTGGTGTTTGTTCAAGTTAGGTGCCCAACTTAGGCGCAGGTATTTAGGCGAAGAAAACCCTTGGCAAAAATGCGATGTGCCTAAAATTAGGATGCCTATCAATGCCTAACGTCACTTAGGTGGCACCTAAGCGTGATGTTAGCTTTTATTGAATTATGTTTAGCGCTGTACTAGTCGGCTCTGATTTTTAGGCCTCCTATAGAGAATGAAGCCTTTAACGCAGTAAGAATTCCACTATATTAAAAAAATCCTTCGAGCGAAATATTGACTGAAGCAATCATGGTATCATTGAATCTTCCGTTTTATATCTTGGTATATTTTATTACAGATATTGATGAGTGCACCCAAGCTTTTGGCATGCTTTGCACGTTCCGATGCATGAACGTACCAGGTAGCTACCAATGCACGTGTCCTGACCAAGGATATACGATATCACCCAACGGAAGATCCTGTCGAGGTAAATGCAACAAGAATAAACAGAAATATCAATTGTCATACTGAGGAGTTGAACATTTTAGAGGGTAAAACAAGCCCTGGAGATTGATATACTGCCATTCAAAATAAAAATATGACAGCAAGGTGGTGTGACGACACAACACAACAAATCGGACAGAAGGCAAAACAATTGAAAAGCCATACTTCAGTTGCCTCGTCACGATAGAAGTCTATCTCTCTCCTTTACAAAGGTGCGCTAAGCTTTTTAGCGTGCTAAGCATGCACTAAATGCTAACGCGTGCATGTTATCCTATGGACATGTTAGCGGTTAGTGCACACGTTGATTTAGCTTGAGCTAAATCTGCGCTAAAATGCTTAGTGCACCTTTGTAAAAGAGGGCCTATGTTTTTTGCACTTACCATGCCTCAAAATATCCTCAGCAAAATATCTTGCCCAAAATATCCTCAGCGATTACCGCAATACAAATTACACTATCATGTGTAAATCTGGTTGTAATTAGCATGGATGCACTTAGTCTGGATTCTCTATACTGTAGGTCGTCCAAACCTATGTGTGCAGTTTTGGGGGATAGTAACATAGGGCTAGATTCACTAAGCAAACCGATCGTGTACCGATCAGTTTGCGACCCCTTTACGATCCGATTTTACTCCGGCCCGATTCACTTACCTCTCTGCCAATCCAATTCCGATCTGTGCATGCCTATGAGGGGAATGGTATGCAAAGTAGGCAGGGACCTGATTCACAAAACAAATTTCGCAATCCGACTGGGCTGGCCGATCAACCTAAGAAGCGACTGCTGGGGACCATTCACAAACGTCCTTTCCAACTGTCCTGCTCCATTGCCACCCTGCTCTCTGCCCTGCTCTCTCGACAATCTCTCTGCCCCAAGCCTCTCCTGCCTGCCACCCTGAATCGCTGCCCTGCTCTGCCCCGAATCTCTCCTGCCTGCCGCCACGAATTGCCGCCCTGCTCTGCCTCAAATCTCTCCTGTTTGCCGCCCCAAATCTCTCCTGCCCTTTCCCGCACTGCGAGCCCGTGGTTTTAAGCCACGGGTGTAAAGCGGGTTAAAACCACGGGCTCGCTGGGTTAGTAAAGTAAAGTTAAAAAAAAGTCACGGCTCAGACGGGTCTTAGACGCATGTGCAGACCATCTACAGATGGTCTGTTCATGCGTTGGGATCGCACACTAGTGATCCGCGTGGTCAGAGGGGGGGTGTTCCTCCAATCGCCCTCATTTAAATGTTTTTGTTTTGGGAATTTGTCGGGCATGCAAGGGTCAGCGACAGATCGTGCATGCAAAGCAGGTAAGCGAATCTAGCCCATAGTACATGACAGCAGATAAAGATCTGAAAGGTCCATCCAGTTTGTCCAATAGTCACATATATTATTAATTCATGGTTAAATTGTCCTTTATTTCTTTAATATTTCTGGGCCATAGACCGCGGAAGTCTGCCCAATGCCGTCTTTAAGTTTCTGTTACCAGAGTTGCCGTCGAAGCTCACTCCAGCCTACCCTAACCATCCTGTCGTTTGCAGGATACAGACAATAAAGTCTGCCCAGCAGTGTCCTCTCATTCCACATTCCATCGAAGCCCTCCCTAGCCATCCTAAATCGAATCACCGTATCCAGGACACCGACTGTGCTAAGACTGCCCAGTACCGGCCTTAGTTTGTTCTAGAGTAGAAAGTACATAGCGAAGAAGACTCTGCTGCTCAATGTCCTTTATTATATATCGAGACTCGACACGATCATGTTTCGGCCCCAAATGGGCCTACCTCAGGACTCTATAGGTAGAGCAATGTGAAGTCTACTATTTTTAAATCAGTCAGAGATCAAGCTTGTAAAATATAATGGATGGCTCCGAGAGCCGTTGTAGCGATCTGAACAGAAAGCTTGGCCGCAATCTGAATATACAATTTCCTTCAAATGAACGAAAATAACTAGGACGCCTAGTAATCATAAGTCGACCAGTCCTATTCTCCACCCCTAATCATGCCTGCTTTCAGGTAGGCGTCGTTAGGTATTGCAAGGCACCTTGACATAGATGTCGCTAGGCATCCTAAGAGTTCGGTGCCAAATTTGTTTTTTTTTTTTTTTTGATTGGCTGAAAAAGTGTAGTTACTTACCTGTAACGTAGGTTCTCCATGGACAGCAGGATAGTCAGCCACATATGGGTGTTGTCCCAACACCTCCCAATTTGCGGATAAGCTCTCCAATAGCTCAGAGAGATTTTTTTTTTTTTTTTCTCTGAGCACGTGCAAGTGCCCGGGCCCCACTGGGCATGCCCGAGCCCTACCCATTTCCCCCTGCTTTCCCCTAATCCCCAGGATGTTCCTAGCTGAGGCCGGGTCGGCAGTTTGGGGAGGCGGGTGGGTTGTGTGGCTGACTATCCTGCTGTCCACGGAGAACCTACGTTACAGGTAAGTAACTACACTTTCTCCTAGGACAAGCAGGATGAGTCAGCCACATATGGGTGACTCCCTAGCCGAGGGATGTACCGACTGGACCTGCGCCTTAGTGCTTTGTGCATCCCTCGCCTGGCTGTGGAGGCCGAGCCGGGCAGGGTAATCAGGCAAAGCAGGTAAAGTTGTGGAAACAAGGTTTTAGATAAAGTGCTGTGTTAACTGAGCAATAATACTCTCAGAACAATGAACTGGTCAATGACAATCAATGAACAGTGAGAAACCAACTGGTCAACAGTGACCATTCGTACTTGCATGTGAGAATTCATACTTGCCTATTCCACATTCAGTCTAGACAGGAGTGCTGGAAGACCTACTTAACTCACAGAACAGCGAAAACTGGTCAATGACAATCAATGAACAGTGAGAAAACCAACTGGTCAGCGGTGACAATTCATAACTGGTCAATAGTGACAATTCGTACTTGCATATGAGAATTCATACTTGCCTATTCCACATTCAGACTAGACAGGATTGCTGGAAGACCTACTTAACTCGCAGAACAGTGAAATTGGTCAATGACAATCAATGAACAGTGAGAAACCAACTGGTCAACAGTGACAAATCGTACTTGCATGTGAGAATTCATACTTGCCTATTCCACATTCAGTCTAGGAAGGAGTGCTGGAAGACCTACTTAATCAATATCTATAACACCCTACTTGAACAGTGTTTGTCGATATTTATAACACCCTACTTGATCAGTGTTTGTCAAGGCTGTGCTAGTGGTTGCTGTCCCTCCCGGGAGGGAAGAGCCACTTCCAAGACTGCTCGGCCGAATGCATTTGGAGCGTGGAATGCTATGTTGAGGCAGTAGTGCTTGGTGAAGGTGTGCATGGAGGACCAAGTGGCTGCATCGCAGATGTCCCCTATTGGTGTGTGGTGCAGATGTGCCGTTGTGTTGGCTATGGTTCTGCGCTGGTGGGCGTTGGCTCCCACCTGCGGTTGATGCTGCGCTTTTCTATAGGTGAAGGGGATGCACTCTTATATCCAGCGCGAGCGCCTGCGTTTGGTGGCCGGAAGTCCTGGTCTGTTTTGGTCGTAGGAGACGAACAATTGAGGCTTGTCTAATCTGCTGCATAGTCAGGGCCCGCACACAGTCCAGGAGGTGTTGCTGAGGTGGCAGTGTGCCTCCCTGTGGGGAGATGGAGAGTGCCGGGAGGCACGCTGAAGCCGCCTTCGGCAAGAATCGGGGGTAGGTTCTGGGTACCACCCTGTTCTCATGAGGGAGTGTGTCGGTAGACACGATGGTCAGGGTTTTCCCAGCCAGGAATACGGGATCTGCCTTCCCCAAAGGTACTTCTGTTGCAAAAGTTGTAAATTAAAACGCAAGCGCTCCAACTCCAAAGCCTGCTGCAACCGCTTACCCACCTCCACATCCCAAGGCTGATGCTTATGCATCCCCTCCAATCGCCCTAACTGATGCAACAATTCAGTAACCACCTCCCGACGCCGTTGCTGCCTGAAAGAGGCCAAAGCAATCAACCGACCCCTCAGGGTAGCCTTCAATCCCTCCCATACAGCCTCCGAAGAGGCACCACACTCCAAGTTCAAATCCAGATACTCATGAAGCCACCCCTCAGTCTGAGCCACCACACCTGGATCATCCAACAGACTATCATTAAAGCTCCAGAATTTCCTTCCTGAACAGACTCCCTCACCTGCAAACTGCACCCATATAGGAGCATGGTCCAACCAAGTAACTTGTTCAATCCCCGCCAGCACCACCCGGCGAAGCAGGCCTCGTTCCACAAAAATATAGTCAATTCTGGAATAGGAGGCATGAGTCTTAGAAAAATGGGTATAATCCCATACCAATGGATGCAGCCAACGCCAACCATTTTCAACATTTAATGAGGCCAGCGCCTCCCGCAATAACTTACGGTCCCATCACCCATAGCAACCGGCTCTCCCCGAATTATCCGGATGAGGGGTCACAGAAAGATTAAAGTCCCCACCAAGTTTCAAAGATTCCCTCTTAAACTGCAGAATCCTGGGCATCAACTCCCGAAAGAAGGTACCCTGTCCCTCATTAGGTGCATAGATGTTAACCAGAGAATACAAGTTCTGCTCAATCAAAGCCTCTATCATGAGATATCTCCCCTGTGGATCCCGGGCAACCCTATGAACCTCACAGCGCACCCCTTACCAATCAGGATCCCCACCCCACCCTTCTTAAAGGTACCCACCCGAGAGGCCCAAAAGGACTGGGGAAACCGAGAGTCCCTGACAATGTGTTCATGTGATTGCAACAAGTGGGTTTCCTGGACAAAACAAATTGCAGCCCACAATCAAATCAACTCCCGGAAGAAGGCCCTCCGTTTATAAGAAGAGTTGAGACCTCTGATGTTATAAGAGACCAACTTTAGCCCCGCCATAGAAAGAAAAAAGAACAGCAACAATATACCTCCATAGCAATGATCCGTCCCTGCCCCCCTCCCTCCAACCCCACCCCCCCACCCTGCCACTCCCCTCCCCCACAGTGAGATCTTCCAGACCTCCCACTAACATGCAAGGAAGTAAAGAGTCCCCATCGCCCTTTGCACAAACAACCAAAACCATAACAACAACCATCCCCACAAGCACTCACCAAACACCAAGATCAAAGATCCCCCCAACCATATACCCACCAAAACCATTCTCCAACCCACAACCACACTCCCTCCAAACTTAGAACCAGTGCACACCCGTCCCCACACAGAACTCCAACCAGGGGAATTCCCACCCCCTCCCCCCTCAATCCCCAAACAAAATCATAAAACCTCAGTCATATGGGGGAAAGGGCAATCCATCCCCCCCCAGAAGCCCACACTCAGACAACTAAAGTCCACAACAGAGTGTGTGAATCAGGTCGCAAAATACACAGCCGAAGCATGCCAGCATTCATGAAGGGCCATTGGAAGAGGATGCAGCAGCTGAATGGGGGAGGGGCCCACCACGACCACCTTGACCTTGGGAACCACGTTCCACTCTCTGCCAACGAAAAGAAGCAGGACTCCGTCCTGCACTCAGAGCCCCTACCCCCCGGCACCGGGTCAGAATCAGCCAGGACCTCAATCCCCTCCTTTTGCAGCAGAGCTTGTGCCTCACAGACCGAAGAGACGTTGGTATGCACACCATTAATAGTGATCACCACCCCAAAGGGATAGGTCCAACAATAGCGCAGGTTACTGCGCTGCAAGGCCTTGGTCACCTTCTGGAAAGCAACGTGCAACGTGCTGGCAGCAAAGTCATGATAAAATTCCAGACGATGACCCTCCCAAGTCACCATACCCATCTCCCGGGCTCTCCTTAAGATCTGCTCTTTAAGCATGAAGCTCTGAAGGCACAACACAACATCCTTAGGCTGATCAGTAACTCGGGGACCGAATGCCCTATGCGCTCTTTCAGTTCCCGGTTCCAGAGTCTCATTCTGCAGCAACCAGCGGAGCAACTTAAGTACAGTGGCACATACATCTCTGTATTCCAGCAGATCAGGGAGGCCCCGCACCCGCAGGTTGTTACGCCAGGTGCGGTTCTCCAAATCCTCCATCTTGTCTAGCAAAAGCTGATATTCAGCCAAGACGCTCTCCAATTTTCATTGCATCCCGATCATATTCTCCTCGTAGCAATCCAGACGGATCTCCATCACTTCCACCCACGTGCCCACTTCCACCAAATCCGTACGGAGCTCCTGCACCACCTCCCATACCTGTACTGCCACAGCCGAGATCTCAGATTTACTTCCAAAATCCATTGCTGCATGTCTGCTGTAGTCAGCGGGTCAGGAGGAGGGCGCTCCGGAGCCAGCTCAACAAGCATATCAGTCACTGCTTCGATGGCTCTCCCCAAACTTGCGGCTCCACTCCTGCTCGACTCCATAACATCGGCGCCACGTGTGCCCCTGCTCAACGCCTGTTCCATCGTGCTCTGCCCCGGTTTGTCGCATGGAAGCTTTCTGCGGGTCGCCATTCCCTCCACAATCGAATTTAACACCCGTAGCAGGCAAGTAGGACGATATCCAGCACCATAACACAGCGAGAAGAAGGTTTAAGCTCAGGGCTCGAACGGAGCTCACCGATCAGGCTGCCATTCGTATCGGTGACCGTCTTAACTACTGTTTTAAAATCTTTTAAGCATTATGTTAAAATAAATGTGGTTTTTTTTCTATGTTGTAACTCGCTTAGTAAAAATTAAATTAAGCGACTCATCAAATTAAAATAAAACTTGAAACATGTTTGTTGCATCTTAACGGGGCTTGCTTACTACAGGGTGCATTGAGGCATCCTAAGGTAAGATTCAAATGTGCGTGTGCTATCCACACATAACAAAAAATAATTTTAATTTTTTTCACTGAGAGGGTGTGTCTAGGGGGGAGGAGAATGGGTGTGTCTATGTTAATCAATTAGGCCCAAATTCTCTAAATGGCACCTACATCAGCAGCCGCTTAAAAAAGCTGCCCCAATCGCATGTCAATCATCCAACCGCGGCTACGTGAAACATAGGCCAGGGTTTTTAAGGCCTACATTTCTGGCTCCTACCTTACATGAGAATCACATCCATAGAGGCCACTTCAGCATTAACCACACCTGTAGTGGCTACAGGCATCATAAAGTGCCTCCTTGGGGCGGATGGTTTCATTTTTGGAGGCACCGCAGTCGCTTCCGCTTTTTAAAATTGTTTTTCAATCAGTCAATTACTGCGCCGATTGAACCAATTAAAACAACTAAGTATGGCACTGTGTAGATAATTTGGGCCTTAGTGTGTCAGCATTGCCGCCAACTAATTAGTATGGGATTAGCGTGTCAACCTGTACCGTCTACAAAACAGATGGTGTTAAGGGTCTACGCACTGTTGGCCAAGCGATAATTGCAACATTAGCGGGAGGTCATTAATGCCAAAAAACAGAAAATCGACCATTTTACTGCCGGACTAAAAATGACCCTAGTGCCTGGGAAAGACCCATGTAAAGGTGCGCTAAGGCCTTTTTATAGTGCCGCTTTGTAAAAGAGTCAACAGTTTGCTGTTTTAGAATTACCGCCACCCGTTTTGTAGATGATAAGGTCTCCTGTATTATTTGTGAACTACAGACTAACCCCCTGTTTTACTAAGGGCTCCTTTTACTAAACCGCGTTAGGGCTTTAACACGCGGAATAGCGCGCGCTGAATTGCCGCATGTGCTAGACCTTGACGCTAGCATTGTGCTGGCATTAGTTCTAGAAGCGTAGCGCGCGGTAATTTCCTGCGTGCGCTAAAAATGCTAGCGCACCTTAGTAAAAGGAGCCCTAAGGCGCGCTAATTGAATTAGTGCACGCTGAACGCTAACGCTTCCATAGACTAACATGCACGGGTTAGCGTTTAGCATGCACTAAGTCGATTAGCACGCGCTAATCGGTTAGCACACCTTAGTAAAAACAGGGCCTAAATTCTATGTGCTGATAAATCTCTTCATTAAGGCGCTTAATAAATCCAAATAAATAAATTATGCAAGCATGCTTCCTCTTGGTCTCTTTTTAATATAAATTCGGCCCCATACTTAAATAAGGTGCTATGTTCTTTTTTGCCTTTCATTTTTTCTAAAAATAATACAATTATTCTGTTATATTTTTTTTTAAGATATTGATGAATGTACCACAGGAACTCACAACTGTTCAGCTTCCGAATTTTGTTACAACATCCAGGGCTCCTTCAGATGTCTCTTAATAGAATGTCCTGAAAACTACAGAAAAGTATCACAGATGTAAGTTTATGGGCATAGAAAACGGTGTAAAATCCTTTGTTTCACGTTTAGGTGAAATATGAATGGGTTAGTATTCAGCCTTTGTGATCATGTTTTTAGACACCAGCAAAAGGATTTTTTTTTTGTTTTTAGTCTTAGTTTCTTTATTGAAAATTTTTGTATGTCATACAGAACCAAACAAAGAAGAAAATACAAAAGAAAAATGCAGTCAAGGATACACAACGTTTATGCATACAATAACATCATAACAGCTACGTGTTAGAACAAGAATACTGAAGGGAATAGACTTAGCAGATAAAGACAGATTGTTCACCCTCTCCAAGGTAGGGAGAACGAGAGGGCACTCTCTAAAGTTGAAAGGAGATAGATTCCGTACAAACGTAAGGAAGTTCTTCTTCTCCCAGAGAGTGGTAGAAAACTGGAACACTCTTCCGGAGTCTATTATAGGGGAAAATACCCTCCAGGGACTCAAGACAAAGTAGATAAAGACAGGTTGTTCACCCTCTCCAAGGTAGGGAGAACGAGAGGGCATTCTCTAAAGTTGAAAGGAGATAGATTCCGTACAAACGTAAGGAAGTTCTTCTTCTCCCAGAGAGTGGTAGAAAACTGGAACGCTCTTCCAGAGGCTGTTATAGGGGAAAAATCCCTCCAGGGATTCAAGACAAAGTTAGACAAGTTCCTGCTAAACCAGAACGTACGCAGGTAAGGCTAGTCTTGGTTAGGGCACTGGTCTTTGACCTAAGGGCCGCCGCATGAGCGGACTGCTGGGCACGATGGACCACTGGTCTGACCCAGCAGCAGTAATTCGTATGCCTTAAGAGGAGACCATTTAACAAGGGAGAATAGTGGTGATGTGCCCATAAAGTTCCTCTTAGCATTATAACATTCGTTTCTATAAGTAATAGAGAATGACACGGGGAAAAAATCTGTCCCCGTCACCGCCCCGTCACCGGCCCACCATCCTCTGCACCGCCCCGTCACCGCCGAACCCTTCACCGCCCCGTCACCGTCACCGCCATCCCTTTCACCGCCCCGTCACCGCCACTGCCATCCCATTCACCGCCCCGTCACCGTCCCCGCTGCATCCATATAAGCCTTTTTCCTTTCACTCCCTCCTTCCAATTTGAGCCGGGAACACTAGCGATCGCACGGTCCCCACGGCCACTACCTGCCTGCCCGGTCGATCCTGGTGTTTGGCCGGCTCTCTCCCTTCTCCTCACCTTGGTTTGTGGGTTTTCTTTTTCGGCAACCTCCGCGCTTTCCCAGGGAGCCGCACACGCGCGGCTGCTCAGTGTTCGATCTTCTGCTCTGCTGCAACTTCCTGTTTCCGGTTGCGTCAGAGCAGAAGATCGAGGCTGAGCAGCGGCGGGTGTGCGCGGCTCTCTGGTAGCGTGCGGGTCGCCGAGGAGGAGGATCTGCGGACTGGGGTGAGGAGAGGGGAGAGAGCTGGCTGGACACTGGAATCGATTGGGCGGGCGGGTGTGAGCTGCGGGGACCGCGCGATCCTTCATGCCTCACTGCGGGGGACAAGACCATTCACCGCCCCGCGGGTGTCTTCTCCAAGCTGAAGAGCCCTAGCTGCTTTAGCCTTTCCTCATAGGGAAGTTGACTCATTCTTCTTTTTATTTTTGTCACCTTTCTCTATACATTTTCTAATTCCTCTATATCTCTTTTGAGATACGGCAACCAGAATTGCAAACAGTATTTGAGGTGTGGCAGCACAAGAGAGCGATACAAGGGCATTATAACATTTTCATCTTTGTTTTCCATTCCTTTTCTGATAATTCCTAACATTCTATTTGCTTTCTTAGCCGCTGCCACGCATTGAGCTGAGGGTTTCAACATATCCTCAAAGATGATACCTAGATCCTTTTCTTGGCCAGTGACTCCTAACGTGAAACTCTGCATCATATAGTTATAGTTCGGGTTCCTCTTTCCTACATGCATCACTTTACATTTGCTTGCATTAGACGTTATCTGCCATTTTGACACCCAATCTCCCAGCCTCACAAGGTCCTCTTGCAATTTTTCACAGTCTTCTTGCGATTTAACAACTTTGAATAACTTTGTCATCAGCAAATTTAATTATCTCACTACTTATTCCCGTCTCTAGTTCACTGATAAATATGTTAAAACCTAGCGGTCCCAGCACAGACCCCTGGGGAACCCCACTATTTACAAATTTAGATAATATTCTCATAGTTATTCAAACCAGTCACTCAAACAGTTATTCGAGGAGGAAAAAAGCCATCATAAACTGTTCAGCAAATATTTTGCAGACATCCGATTAATATCATACCGATCTTGATGAACTATTGAACCTGGTATGCAAAAAAACTTTAAACAAAAGACTTATCTTGTCAGCCGATTAGTCAAACTGCTGTTTATCAACCCAATTCTCTGTTTCGGGTCCATTGCCGACTAAGGCCAGCCAGTGTTTCGCCGTAGGCTTCGTCAGGGCTGGAACCCACATACACTGTTGGCACTTGAATTCTGCGCTCAAATCTCAGGAGAAAGAGAAGGTTATTCGACCAACATGGAAATGTATTAATTGAGCCTGTATTTCTTATTTGTAAATGTTTATTCAGGTTTAATAAGGAGCATGGAATTTCATAATTTAATTCCTATTGATCTGTGTTTGGGCTCTGCCTCACAATTTTCTTTTATTTAGCTAATTGATTTGATTTTGTTAGGGTATAAAGTAATTTATCCAGTTTTATGCTGCTGTTTATCAAAACAAATATTGCTTGTAAATACTTTATAGCATTATTTCTGCTTCATTAACATACAAATCAGAAAAAAACTAAACTAACCTAGAGTTATATTGAGGATGGTTACTTTTTAAATATTCTGCGACGGTTTTAGAGCTGCCTTCCATGTAAGAATTGCGTAAAATAAATATTCTCGTAGCATTCAGTATTACTGATGAATCTAAGCTTCCTCTCTGAGCTGCAAGTCACACATAATTCTGTTTTTCTGCATGTGTGTTACATGTGGAGCTTGCCAGCAAAATGATTACAATCGCCACAAAGTCCACCACAGGAATCCCTCGGGTGGTCTTATTTAAGGCAACGGAAATGCTACATGGCAGACTAGGAATTGCCATTAGAGATGTGGAAATCAAAAGGATGGACGGAAATGTGGATTTTTCAAAGTTTCCAGAAACCTCTTTTTTATCAAGATTGTACAAATGCTTCAAAGGTAATAACATAATACAAATAAAAAGGACATACTAAAGGGTAAACATGGATACATAAGGAAGAACGATAAAAGGGTACATCATTTAAATTTTGTTAGGGGGAAGGGCAAACCAAAGGGTAGGTAGGGAACAAGAAAGGGGTAGAGGGTGCAGCAAGAGTTAATCATGGGCTGAAAATAATAATAACTTTATTTTTTTATACCGCCATAACCAAAAGTTCTAGGCGGTTTACACTCAATAGCTCTGGACAATCAATGAAATATAATAATAAAAAGAGCTGGACAATCAATGAAATACAATAATACAGTAAAAGAGACAAATATTTGTAAAATAGACTTTCAATAATAAAATTCTCATTAAGTAATAAACGTTTTTGTTTCTGTTCAAAAATTTTATTGGGTTTCAAAAAAGCAAATTCCAAACGTAAGATAGCAGGTTACAAGCATTAATAACCAAACTGATTGCTCCTGATCAATGCAGCTTCATAACTGGGCAATACCCTAATGACAACACGAGGACCTTCTCTAACATCATTGCCCAATCTGAACGCCTGGACAAACTTTTAACTTGGAGGGGGGGGAGGGGAATCATTAATTTGGGTTCTACTCAGTGGCAATAAAGCTAAGGACCAGTGTGAATGGGACAATCCAGCATGGCCGTTTCAGAGTGGTGCTTTGCAGTGCGGGCTGTTTCATCTCTTAATATCAACATACCCTCTTAAGGTCAACCTTTTACCCTGGAAGTCTTCCCTTTGGATGTGCCTGATTGATCTATGATGATGCCACCCCCGTTTCAAACCTTGAAGTCACCAGAAGATGCGAAGGCAGGAGAAGAAGACCACAGGTGAGTGAAGTGAAAGGAAAGAAGCACCAATGGGGCAAGGGGGGGGGTGTTATTCCCCCCCCTCCCCTTTCAAACCTCAGAGCTTCAGCAAGGTATGCGCTCACCATTACAATGGCCGTGATGAAACAGCTGAACGGGCTAAACTAGACTAAAGCTTAACTTCGTATACCGAGTCATTATTCTGAGAAAGCTGGGCTCTGTTTACATCAATTAAATAAACAGGGAATGATTTCCAAATGATAAATACAAGATTATAG
Organism: Geotrypetes seraphini; assembly: GCF_902459505.1. Classification (NCBI taxonomy): domain Eukaryota; kingdom Metazoa; phylum Chordata; class Amphibia; order Gymnophiona; family Dermophiidae; genus Geotrypetes; species Geotrypetes seraphini. The sequence continues at coordinate 10,262,762 of NC_047100.1, forward strand.
CAAAATTTCAAAAGAATTAATTTTCAAAATGTTTGGCAAATAGAGTAATTTTTAAAGATTTACCGAAAAAATTAAAACGAACTGTTACTCCTTAAAAAAAAGGGGGAGATCATTCCAGAGTTGAGAGAGTTTAAAGACCAAAGATTGACTGAAGATCTTGACTCCTTTAATCCCTTTTATAGAAGGAAGGGAGAGTTTAAATTGTTGGATACCTCTTGCAAAGGAGAATCGGTAAGCGTTCCAAAATAAAGGAATAAAAGGATTAAAGATACCACGTAGAATTTTAAAAGAAATACAAGCGCAAGTGCAAGTGCTGAAACAGCTGTGCAGATTCATCCTAGACACGGACTAGTGGGGCGGACAAATACAAAGTGAAGCACATTGGGAAGAATAACCCAAATCACAGTTATCAAACGCTAGGGTCCACCACCCAAGAAAAAAGATCTAGGTGACCTTCTGCCCAATGTGTGGCGTTGGTCAGGGAAGGGGTAAAACGCGGACCTCACGGATCTAAACCCGCACGTCCTTAATCTGAGGTCCGTGCCGTTTGTAATTAGTTTCTGGCTCTGACAGACCTCGGTGACGATTTAGCGCTGACGGATCCGTCCCAGCATAGGGAGGGAAAAAGTATTAGGATCCGTCTGCGCTAAAATGTCACCGAGCTCTGTCGGAGCCAGAGACTAGTGCTAGTGCTGGAGTGGCTCTAAAACAAATCCTTTAAACTGGTTTCCTGCAGCCCCAGTAAATCGGCTCTGACAGACCTTGATGGCATTGTAGCGCTGACGGATCCTAATACTTTTCCCTCCCTATGCTGAGACGGATCCATCAGCGCTAAATTGTCACCGAGGTCTGTCAGAGCCAGAAACTTAACTACAAGCGGCACAGACCTCAGATTTTTAAGGACGTGCGGATTTAGATCCGTCAGGTCCGTGAGGTCCCCGTTTTACCCCTTCTCCGTTGGTCATAAAAACAAACAAGATGCTAGGAATTATTATCAAAAGGATGATAAATAAGATGAAGAATATTATGCCTCTGTATCGCTCTATGGTGCAAACTCAGCTGAAGTATTACATTCAATTTGGGTCACTGTAACTCAAAAAAGATATAGTGGAATTGGAAAAGGTTCAAAAAAGAGCAACCAAGACGATAAAGGGGATGGAGCTCCTTTCGTTTGAAGAAAGACTAACGAGGTTAGGGCTCTTCAGCTAAGAAAAGAGACAGCTGAGGGGAGATATGATTGAAATCTACAAAATCAGGGACAAGTAAATGACTTTTTTTTTACTCCATCAAAATGACAAAGACTAGGGACACACGATGATGTTGCAGGGAAATACTTTTAAAATGAATAGGAGGAAATATTTTTTCACTTAGGGAATAGTTAAGCTGTGGAACTCATTGCCAGAAGATGTGGTTACAAGGGATAGTGTAACTAGGTTGAAAAAAAAGGTTTGGACAAGTTTCTGGAAGAAAAGTCCACAGGCTGCTATTGAGACAGACTAAAGGAAAGCCTGAGATTGGTAGCATGGAATGTTGCTACTATTTGGGGTTCTGGCAGGTACTTATGACCTGGATTGACCACTGTGGAAACACGATGGACCATTGGTCTGACCCAGTATTGCTATTCTTATGTTTTTATGATTGCACCATCAAAAGACAAAAAAGATATAATAAAATCATACATAGTGGTGTGTGCTGCAAATGTAGCACTCTGTAGTTCACTTCCATAGTGTGACAACAGCCATTACTCTCATCAGCTTTTTTAAAAAAAATCCTGACCCTATGTTTTCCCATTTCTACATATTATTTTTCATTCTCTTCTTTCCTAGTAATTTATTTGCTGAGTATAGAAACATAGAAACATAGAAACATAGAAATTGACGGCAGAAAAGGGCTATAGCCCATCGAGTCTGCCCATACCAATGACCCACTCCCTGATTCTTACTCTCCTAGAGATCCCACATGAATATCCCATTTTCTCTTGAAATCTAACACGCTGCTGGCCTCAATTACCCTCTGAGGCAACTCGTTCCAATGATCTACCACCCTTTCAGTGAAGAAGTACTTCCTCGCATCACCCTGAAATTTCCCTCCCCTGATTTTTAGCAAGTGTCCTCTGGTTACTGAGGGCCCTATAAGACTGAAGATATCATCTTTCACCTCTATACGCCCAGTAATATACTTAAAGGTCTCAATCATGTCCCCTCTCTCTCTTCGCTCCTCCAGTGAGTACATCCTCAGTTTTTTTAACCTTTCTTCATACGTGAGTTCCCTGAGCCCCAAAACCATCCTGGTAGCCATTCGCTGAACCGACTCAATTCTCAACACATCTTTTCGGTAGTGTGGTCTCCAGTATTGAACACAATACTCGAGATGAGGTCTCACCATGGATCTGTACAGCGGCATTATGACTTCAGGTTTTCTGCTGACAAAACCCCTACGGATACAGCCCATCATTTGTCTTGCCTTGGATGATGCCTTCTCTACTTGATTGGCAGCCTTCATATCGTCGCTAATGATCACTCCTAAATCACGTTCCACCGTGGTCCTGGACAATATTCCTGACAATAGACATGTGCTTTCACTTCATTTCAGTTGAAAAACAAAGGGACCCAAAAGTTTAGCACACATTAATGCCTATTGGCTCTCCCTAATTTTAGTAAAAGAGCCCCAAAACAAAAGGCAAATAATCAGTTGTGTTTTAATCTTGGTAACAATCACAAACTGCCAACTTCCGGATTTCCAACTGAAAACCCCCATTCCAGAGCTGCAACTATTAATTAAACCAATTTCTATTCTGCACCATTAGCTACAAGCTCTTGGCGGAGTACAAATGATTACACAAATCAAATACACGGGGTAAAAATTCAACATACACAACATAAACTTAAAACAAATAAATAAACATAACAGAAACATCCCACTCCCCCAAATGAAGAAGGTTAAATGGACACTTGACTTTTCATTTGACCTTTCGCTCCCAACTCTGAGGATTGTTAAGCAGCTTCAACTTCTGATTTTACTGTTCTGAGGCTGATCCCAGACAGATAAACTCATTGGATCTGTAGTAGAGGTCTGCACGGGAACAGGGATTACGGTAATCCCGCGGGTCCCGCGGGAATCCCCCCTAACCCACGGGACTCCCACCGGGACCCCCCTCTAGCCAATGGGACTCCCACGGGGATGGAAGGTTTTGGAAGCAGGGTTCGTCCATATAATATAATGGACATGTCAGTTTATAAGCTAATTACCTGAACAGAAAACAAAAAAAGGGTTCCACCAAAGAGATTCCACAAGGAAATCAGCAGCACAAACACAAAAGAAACTGGAATTGATGATCCTGTCAGAAGTAATTGCTGCTTTTTATGGGGACGGGCGGGGATGGAGGTAATTCCTAGCGGGGATGGGTGGGGGATGGAGAGGATCCTGGCAGATACGGGTGGGGACGGAGAGGATCCTGGCGGGGACGGGCGGGGATGGGTGGGATTTCTGTCCCCGTGCAACTCTCTAATCTGTAGCCTATAATATTACCAGGCTAAATTCGGTGATTCCTTAAGCAACTTTCTTTAATACAAAACTTAAAACAAATAAATAAATAAACTTACAGTTCAGTAGATCTTAAGGAATTTCTTCTCTCACAGAATTCACACTCAATCAGCACCTCCTTTGAGTAGGGGAAGCCAGGAGTGTATTTTCACATACTTGTAGTGAAGTGGTAATACTGTACTTTTAAGCTTAACGACACCAAGCAGATACAAAGGTCAAAATCAGAAGGGGAATAGTAATTTCTCTATGGCCACATGCAACTCTAACATGGAGTCAGCTATCTCCTCACACAAGAGCAGCAGCCAGGGAAAGGAGGGATAGCAGTTCTCTCTGGGAGCTTATCTTAAAGAAATATATACAGTTTACATATTCAGTAAATAAACACCCTTCTTCCATGAAAAGTAGGACAGAACATGCATCAGTCAGGCTCATTGCCGTATCTCCAGTTTCTGCAAATAGGACACAAGCAATCTCCCATTTGGTACTAGATTCAATAAATGGTACCCAAATTTGGTCACCGAAAAAAATGAGCACTGAGCACTATTCTATAATAGGCTCTCTGAGATGGTTGCCATGTAAAGAAAAGCATTTAGTGTCAGGATCCGTGCTCAACTTTGGATACGAGGATAATTGGATGCAGATCCCCTGAATTCTATAATACTGCATGCATCTTTATTGAATGCCTCTGGACTGCCCATGACTCTCCCATGGCCACACCCCTGAACATTTGCACGCATATCTTTATAGAACCGCGTGTAGCAAGATGTGCATTCAAATTAACACCAATAAATGATTATTAGTACCCAATTACTGGTGCTGAATGGCTCAATAATTAAATTGCATGCACAAATTGGGTGCAAGCCCAAATTTCAGCACCATTTATAGAAACCAGGCCTTGGTCTTTTTCACAAAATAGTGTTTGCCAGCCCCATTTGAAATAAGGTCTCTGTGAGGCAGGGAGTGACTGAAAGATCAATCCTGCCTTATTTGGACATTGGCTGATGGCTTTGTGAAGAGATGTGGATAGGTCCTTGGGGGGGGGTGGCTTTGGAATTTTTAAATTTTGATTTTGAGTGTTCACATAAATTAGAGAGCATGTAATTAAAGGTCTGTAATTTATGGTGTAAAATGTTGGCCAATTGAATAAGCTGTTTGAGCACTGACAGTTGTGACATTATAATGTCTAAAATGTACTATTTGAAGATTTTTGCATGGTTTTTATGCCTATGATAGATACAGTAGTGAGCACAAGTTTAAAAGCTGCTTGGTTTACATTATATCTGAGGCTTTTGCGTCTGATAAAATTTTATGTCTTACAGCAATGAGATTTGGGGGGGGTTTTGGAACACAATTAATAGGGAAGTTCAGTTTCTACATATGCACTTTATTTTGAAGAGCTTCAGTCCAAGGTTTGTGGGATTTACTTCAGGATAATCTCCGTTAAGCCCTCACTAATGCTTTTTGGTTGAAGCAAAAAATAAAACAAGCAGCTGCTAAGTGGGTCAGTCTTGGATCTGTTATGCGTGTGCAAAAGACATCATCCTCTTGATATGAGTCTGCTGGAATGTTTTCGGGATGAAGTCATGCTTACAGAGGCTTCAGCTCTAGCCTGTAATGGTGATATTTAGCCTCAGATTTAAAAACAGAAAAATGAAGGTAGATAAAGACCTTATGGCCTATCTAATCCGCCTATCCATACTATCGCTACCTCGGCACACCGACAAATCTGTACACGACAATTGCGCGCACGGACAAGTGCGCCCAGTGAACCATACGTGGATATGTGGAAGGTCCTGATTTGCTCAGACTCCTCAAGCCTTGTCCCTTGGGAGGGGCTTGAGGCTCCTCAAGCCCCTCCCAAGGGATGGGGCCAGAGGAGTCTGAGCAAATCAGGGCCTTCCACATATCCACGTATGTAAAGGGTTCCCATAATCATCCCATAAACCTTACCCAGACACTAGATAGGAAGAGAATCTTTTAAATGTAGGTGGGGGAGGGGTCCCAACCCCCACCCATCCCCTCAAAAAAGAAGGTTACTTTGTAACCCTCAAAAAGACAAAATAGTATCCGCTGTGATTGGGCAGTATCGAGTGCAATTGTCTTGGGGCACATTTTTCAGGGTACAATTGTCGTGCACACATTTGACGGGTCACCCGCTACCTCTCCCTTAGAGATCCAATATACTTGCTCCATGCTTTCTTAAATTCAAATATAGTTTTCATCTCTATCACCTCTACTGGGAAGCTGTTCCACGCATTCACCACTCTTTCAATGAAAAAAGTATTTTCTGAAGCTTCTTCTGAATCTATCCCCTTTCAGCTTCATCATATGCCCCTTCATTCCACAGTTTCCTTTCAACTGAGACTTGCCCTATGCATATTTATGCCACATAGGTATTTAAATGTCTCTATTATATCTTCCCCTCCCACATTTCCTCCAAAGTATGCATATTGAGATCTTGAAGTCTATCCCCATACATCTTAGTAGCCTTCCTCTGGACCGACTCCATCCTGTTTATATCTTTTTGAAAGTGTGGTCTTCAGAATTGTATACAATGTTTTAAATGAGGTCTCAATTGATCATAAAGACCTGCTCCTAGTTCTTTATATTCTTTCTTTGCACATGAAAACCTACTCAAAGAATAAAGTATAGTTAAATTTAAGTATAGTTTAAACAGGATGACTGATCAGTTCGTGGGAACTTCCTTGTAATTTTATAAGAAGCTCACATGGGCATGTCCACAACGCATGAGCGCAAGAGAGCCCTACAGGATTTTACCCACAAACATCACCTTCTGTCATCCTGGAAACTTTTTCCAAGTGCTAAAGTGCTTTTTCTAAAAAAAAAAAAAAAAAAAATTAGAAAAAAAATAGTAAAGTGTCATGTGCAAATTCAGAATTAAAGAAATCATCAATGTTATGACACAACAGTCCTTGTTAGTAGCAGTTTCCTCTACTGTTTTAAAATATAAAGGAAAACTTAGCTTTCATACGTCCGCATGGAGTCCAAGCCCTTTCTTTAGGGGGTGCCTCAGCCAAGTGCACTATAGAGTCACCTGTTTCGTTTCTCTTCCTCAGGGGCAAACTCAGGGGCACAACCCGCTGCATATAAACATTTCCTTGTCTTTTCTCCGCGGCTTAAATGAGGTCCCACCAGAGTCTTAAAAAAGGGCATCAATATCTCCTTTTTACTACTAACCATTCCTCTCCCTATGCACCCAAGTAAATTTTCAGATTTTGCCATTATTTTTTTTTTTTGGGGGAAGGGTGCCTCAGGGGGGAAGGCGCACAATTCGCTGATTCTAGGGGGTGGAAGAGTGTGGAGGGGGTGCATGATATGACAATGCCAGGCACCGTAGACCTGGGTGCAAACTACGTCATTGCATATTGCTTTAGGTCCTATAATCCACTGAATTCCAGAAACTTCACTATTTTCTGTTTTAAAAGCATTTCCATTCATTTACTTACCACAAAGTTAGATTTACTGGCCTGTAGTGTCCTACCTCTTCCTTAAGTCTGCTTTTGTGGAAAGGGATCATAACCGCGTGGCAGGGCTTTGGAGAAGCATTGAAAAGGTCAGCCAGAGGAGCCACCAGAATGTCTCTAAGGGCGTGTTAAATATCTATGGGAAACTCAAATAAAAACCCCCAATTTTGTAAGAATAGATGATCATAGTATACAAAAACGCACAGTACATGTGTGCTGCTGAGTTATTTTATGTATTCTTTATTGCCACTACTAAATAGGGATATTTTTTTTTCCATTTTAACCTTTTTATTACACTTTCTCAAAGACAAGTATAAAGTGTCACTGGTTACAACAGTAGAATTCTATAAACTTATCACTGGGCTTGGAAGCAGATTTGGAAGATAGAATTAATTGGCCAATGAGTTTGTCTTGCAAGTTTCCGGTACAGTGAGAAATAGTCCTGACAGAAATGCAGGCTACACTAGAGCTTAAAAGGGCCATATTGTTTATGGGTTTTATTTATAACACGCTTTATACAAAGTGGGCTCCAAGAACACATACATAATTTTATTAAAAAACCCACAAAACACATATTACAAAACATGTGCCTATAAGCACAAACTTGCCTTAATGGCATTGTCCTACATAAAAAACAATCCACCCCACCTGCACATACAATATTCACAAGTCACACATGCCCACCCCTGTCACTTACGGCCTCTTTTACAAAGCTGCGCTAGTGGCCCCGAAGCCCATAGAGATTTAAAGGGCTTCGGGGCTTTGTAAAAGAGGTGGTTAGTATCATTTGTACATTCAGGTTATTAAACTATATTGTCTTCTCTCTTAACACCCATATTTCATTTGACAGAATAAGTAATGTTTCAACAAACGTTTAGATGAATTGAGATTCCCTTGCTGACGTATGTAACCTGGGATCTATTCCACTGTATGGGTCCCGCACATGAAAATGCTGCAGCCCTCATGGTTTGCAACCGCAACTCCTTGCTAGACGGTATCACCAAATCACCGCTGCTAGCAGACCGTAACTTTACAAGCGAATTCTGGTATGCGATTACCTCTTGATAGGTACCGCGGTGACTATCTAAATAGGTTAGGAACGACAATTTATATCTCACTCCGTATTCTACCTTAAGCCAATACAGCTTAATGTAAAACTCAGACACGTGATCACACCTTGATAACCTAAATAAAGTACAGATGACAGAATTCGGTGCAACCTGTAGTGCTGTTAATAAATAGTTTGACGTAGGAGGGGAAGGATGCTGGCGGTAAACTAGATAGGGGACCATCGCTGCATAGCTTCCCAGGAAGATGGAGTGCATTGAAGGGAGAAAAGAAGGACTGTGACAGCTACGTTCTCTTCGGCTGCCAGCTGAGATATCGCCTTAGGACCCAATAGTCAATTCGTAGCAATAAGTGGCTTATAAGCTGCTCAAAGCTGCAAGCTGAATTAGTCCTGGATATTCAATACTAGGGCATGTTTGGCCTCCAGCATTGAATACCAAGGTTAGTTCAGCGACCCAGAAGTTAACTGGACACCAGCTGATGTTAAAAGGGGATGGGTCTTGATATACTGCCTTTCTGTGTGGTTACAATCAAAGTGGTTTACATATCTTACACAGGTATTTATTTTGTACCCAGGGTAATGAAGTGCTAAGTGACTTTGCCAGAATCACAAGGAGCTGCAGTGAGAATCAAACTCACACCCTCAGGGTGCTGAGGCAGCTGCTCTAACCACTGGGCCACCCCTCCACTCCCAGTGGACTAAGAGTGCGAAGAGTTTCAGTCTCTGGTAACCAGAGCTGAGATTGTGATGTCATAATACCCCATTCCACCAATAAGAGTCAACCTCATCAATGATGTCACAATAGCTTGATTGTAAAGGGAAAAGGACTTGATATACCACTTTCTCTGTGTGGTTACAATCAACGTACTTTACATATTTTGAGATTATGTAGGGGGTTAACATCTTTTAAAAAGGAATTGAAAAAACGTACTTATTTCTACGAGCTTTTTTCGAGAGCGAAATGCTATGAAATAGTCTGTTTTTGATTGAAATGTCTTTGTGAGATTTTATATTTGAAATTGTAGAAGAGGGAATAATGTAGTGGGGTGATGTTGCAGTTTGTTTTGTTGTGAAGATTATGTGAAATCTGTGTTTGTTTTATTGTAATCCGCCTAGGTCAGTGGTCTCAAACCCGCAGCCCGGGGGCCATGTGCGGCCTGCCATGTACTATTTTGAGGCCCTCGGAATGTTTATCATAATCACAAAAGTAAAATAAAACCGTTTCTTGATCATCTGTCTCTTTAGCTATAAATGACAATATTATTATTAAGACTTAGCCAAAAGGAAAGATTTATCAACTATAAAGAGTTTTACCTCATGCAAAATTGTCATTTCTTTAATAAGACATTAACTATTTTTTCTGAGGCCCTCCAAGTACCAACAAATCCAAAATGTGGCCCTGCAAAGGGTTTGAGTTTGAGACCACTGGCTAAACTGTAAACCTGACAGCCTGTTTGCCTTTGGGAAGCAGAGCTGAGATTGTGATGTCATAATGCCTCATTCCACCAATAAGAGCCAGCCTCATCAGTGATGTCACAATGGCTTGATTGTCCTGTTCTCCCCTCTGCCCTCCAACCCAGCCAGCAGATTAACTGTTCCCCTTAACTCAGTGGTCTCAAACTCACATCCTGCCAGGTACTATTTTGAGACCCTGGGTATGTTTATCATAATCACAAAAGTAAAATAAAACCGTTTCTTGATCGTATGTCTCATTATTAAGACTTAGCCAAAAGGAAAGATTTATAAGCTATAAAGAGTTTTACCTCATGCAAAATTGTCATTTCTTTAATAAGACATTAACTATTTTTTTTTTTTTCTGAGGCCCTCCAAGTACCAACAAATCCAAAATGTGGCCCTGCAAAGGGTTGGAGTTTGAGACGACTGGCCTAGGTTGTAGGCAGAAAATAAATAAATAAATAAACATATTTTTCCCCTCTTAGGAGATGCGAACGGATCAATTGTCTTAATTATTTAGACTGTCAGAATAGCCCAGTGCGAATCACTTACTATCAGCTGAATTTCCCCATGAACATTGTGATCCCATCTCACATATTTCGGATCGGACCATCCCCTGCCTATGCAGGGGACAACATTATCCTTTCCATCACCAAGGGAAACGAGGAAAGCTACTTCAGCACCAGAAAGCTTAACTCTTACACCGGCATCGTCTACCTACAACGGCAGATCCACGAACCTCAAGATTTCTTGCTGGATGTTGAAATGAAACTGTTGCGCCAAGGAACCGTCACGACATTTCTTGCCAAAATCTATATTTTTATCACTGCCCAAGCTTAATGAGGCATAGGCTGACATTGGAATTGAATGGTGCTATGCTCTATAATTCTCCAAAAATGTAATAATATTGACAAAGCATTAACTGTTTCTCACATATATTTTTCTATTGTGGCTTTAAACATTTTTTTTTTTAATTTAACTTAATTTTACTGATGTTTTGCTTATGTAATTCTTTTGATACATGTGATAAATGAGCAAGTGTGGGATTTGAGTCTTCAGGGCTCATTTCTGTCCTGTACTTGTGTTGTATACAATGCCACAGAGCTTTATTGTCCAAATGAATTACAAAAATGACATTTGCTAGATGGTGCTTCTTGAAAACTAAGTCCTTAAGACATTTCTTGATACTTTAGATGGCTTTGTCAGTGGGCATCCTGAGATTTATTCATCAACAGATTTGGATTTTTGGTCTAAATCACCTCCCTTTCCGAATCTGAACTTATAGTACAGGTATTTCCTGAGCAGTAGGCTTGGAGTATGATATGGCTGCCAAATGGCTCCATATTCACCCAACAGGATTGATCCAGTCCACATTTTAACTCACTGGGTGCAGGGACTTGTTGTCTTGTTTTTCGTAGGGAATCCAATTTGGAAATAGAACGACAAGTCCCTGCAAGCTATAGGGTAAGACCAGGATTGGATTAATCTTATTGGGCTAATATGGAGCCAGTTGGCAACTCTAAAGTGGATTGATGGTGAAGTGACTTGTCCAAGGTTATTGGAAGACCCACTAGGGGGGGGGGTTTCATTTGATTTGCAAGTCATCTGTTTATTGTAGTATAATTTTCTTTTCTATGTAATGAAAATTATGTCGAGGTTCAGCCATCCTCTTAATAACATGTCTTCCGTACATGGTCATTATCTGAGCTATCGGTTATCATCAAGGCAACTAATAACTCTTAACAGTTGTTTTTCTGGCAGCTCAGATTTATCTCAGTGAAATCTGAATTAAGCAAACCAAATATGATCTGTAACTAATAAAGAATGAACACATTGCCTAATGGTCTTACTTGATGCTTTAGGAAGATGGGTTGTGTCAGTATCGAAAGAAGTCTCAAAACCAAGTAGAAGCCATGGTGCTCACATCGATGATTTAATTTCAAAGTCTCAGGGACCCTTTTACCATGTGCAGTCACTGCAAAATCAGTACATTAACTATTGGGTTCATTTCCAGCATCTGCAGATGAACTAAAAGGGGAAGTCTAAAACAGGCCATCTGGTAGGAGACTATTCTATAAATGATCATAGGTGTTTACGTTCCTTTCTAGAATACTAGCCTAATTGGGTATACATGTGCCTTGCAAGCGTTTGAAGTTAAGCCAGCCATAGAGCTGTGTGTTAGCATCTAAGGGTTGGATAAATGCTTATAATTTACAGACTATGGGCCTGTTCTATATGAAGTGTCTAGGTTAGAGGCCTACATTGAGGATACCTAGTGACCCTTAACTTAATTCTGTGCACAACTACATTGCCTTTAATTGGTTTTAATGGTGTGGTAATTGACATTGCATAGTGACACCTATGTCAAAGCACCCTGCGATGCCTAACAATACCTACTTGAAAAGTAGGCATAATAAAGGGTAGAAATAGGCATGGTTGACTAAGCCGTCAGTAGGCATCTGGGGTAGGTGCCAGGAAATTAGATAAAATATACCAGCGCCTACCTCTGGGACGCCTAGCAACGCCTAAGTCTGCTGAGGCAGCCACTAGGAGTGATTCTATAACGGGATTGGGACTTGTATACTGCCTTTATATGGTTTTTCAACCACACTCAAAGTGGTTTTACGTACAGGTCCTTCAAGCATTTTCTCTCTCTGTCATGGCGCTGATTGCTCATTATTCAATTAAGTTGCATGTGCAAGTTGCTCACTTAAATTTGCATGCATAACTCAAGCAGTAAAATTAGAGAAAACATTCAGAAAAGAAATAAAGACTCTACTCTTGGAACAATCCCTGAAAAAGCTTCCGTCTTTCTTATCATCACCTTCCCGACCTCCCCAAAAAACCTGATCTACCCTTTATCTTCCTGGAAATGTCCTGCTCCTCTCTCCATCTCCCTTGGAAAATGTCCAGATATCTTTTTGTAATCCACCTTATTTAACTCATTTGTAATCCGCCTCGAAATCCATAATGTAATGTAAAATGTCATATATGGAATCTGAGAGACCAATGGACATTGAGAGTCGAAGACAAAGAGCGAAGATGACTCTGGTGCTCAAGGTCCTGTATTGTATATCAAGACTCAAAGGACATTGAGCACCAGAGTCGTCTTCGCTGTTTGTTTTCGACTTTCCAAGTTTTGAGGAAGTTTGTATCCCCTGTTTATCTGGGATAACGGACATATACACCTTAGCAACCCCTTAACCCTTTCAGGACCAAGGGACCTATTTGTCCCATAACTTTAAAATCCTATCCATTTTGATTGGGATAGTCTACAGTTCTAAATTGGATATGTACGGATTCCATAGGATACTGCCTTTATGTAAACAAACTGGTTCCGACATTCATTCATTAGCGTCGTTGCCAGATTGACGAGAAGATTCACTTGCCACACTGTCCATAAGCCAGAAGTGTGATTTTTTTTTAAAAAAAAATAATGATATTTCACAAAAAAAATCAATTTTTTGGCATCTGCAAGCCCTTTTTACCATAAAAATGTCGTCAAAACCACAAAAATTGGCCTACGATCCTTATGGTCCTGAAAGGGTTAATGTCCCTTATTGATAGCTGATAGATGTTGCATTAACAGTTAATAAGCAGTACGCCAGGGTGCATTAACAGCAAGGTGCTGACCATCCCCATTCTCTGCCCTATTCTAATCTATTCAGTTAATGCAGGAATTAGCACATGTAAAGAGTCAATACGCCATGTTATTAATGCAGCCATGTGTCACTAAGAATGCGCTAATTCCCATGTTACGTTTAGTAGAAGGCACTGACCAATTTAACATTTCTTCATGTTGATTCATGGTTTCGAAACATGTCCAAACAGTTATTGTAGATTAGATTGTGTAAATTTGATCTTACTTTCAATTTTGCTTATGTTATGCATTGTGATGTCATCAAGCATTGTTTAAGCATTAGCTAAGTTTTATTATTATCACATACATGTGATATTGTTGCATTAGAAATACCATTGTCATGGCAGGATGTTAATAAAGTAAATTCTAATCCATTTTGTAGTGACGTAGCATGCCACAAAACACTTCCTCTAACACAGTGTTTTTCAACCTTTTTACACCTGTGGACCGGCAGAAATAAAAGAATTATTTTGTGGACCGGCAAACTACTAGGACTAAAATTTAAAAACCCGTTTACACCCTATCTCCGCGAGCTCGGTCCTCGCAAACCATCTGATCCCATCTGGACAAGCCGCAGTTATGATTTTATATTGAACGTATTTTATTAAAGTATAAAAAGAAACAATATTCTGAACAATTGTGATTTTATAAATACAAATATACAGAGCACGGACCAACAAAACCCCTGCCTCCCCTCCCCTTCACATATATCCCCTCTACTATCAAGAAAACTGAACAAGCCAAGTTATTATAGAATGCTACACAGAAATATCATGCTAACAGAATACTGCAGTCCCCAGTTATGTCTCTAGCAGGATATATATTTCAAATCTGATATATTCTAATGACAAAAGAGAAATAAAATTATTTTTTTCTACCTTTTGTTGTCTCTGGTTTCTGCTTTCATCTTCTTTTCACTCTTTTCCTTCCAGCGTCTGCCCTGTCTCTTCAATCCAGCATCTGCGCGTTCCATCCAATGTCTGCCCTCTCCCCCTTCCATATGTATCTGACTTCTTTCTATGCCCCTCTCCCCTGTCCATCCAGCCTGTGCCTCCTCTCTCCTTTTTATATCATTCATTCCAGCTTCACTGCCTTCTTCATTTTTATCTCTCCTACACCAGATCTAGCATCTGTATCCCTCTCTCATTTCTCTGCTGACCCCTTTCCATCATCAATGTCTCTCTACTTTCTCACTCCTCTCTCTTCCCTTTCCCTCATCTGATCTCTCCATTCCACCCTGACCCCCTTCCCCTCCTGTAATCTCCCTGCCAGCTGTTTCCTTCCTTTTTTCTTTCTCCCTCCCTCCCCTACCCCCCTACCCCTACCCCTACCTTTACCCCCTTACCTCTTCCCACCACCCCCTACCTTTATCCCCTCCCTCTCCTCAGTCCACCTGAATCACACGGAACTGTGATTCCTATAAGCTATTATCTTTATATTATCGATATTTTTCGTTGTTATTTTCTAAACATACGGCTTATTCCAAACAGGTCCTCTTGGACATTACCTACCAAAATGTACATCTTATACTCTTGCTAAGCAAATTGTATTTCTATATTCTTACTTTCTTAAAGTCTATGCTATCTGTATTTCATATGTATATCTGCATATTGTGTTTCGCTGAATGTCCAGCTCTCTTGATTGTAAACCGCCTAGAAGTCGCAAGATGGTGGCGGTATAGAAGAATAAAGTTATTATTATTATTATTTTTTTTTTCCTTCTCCTTTCCCTCCTCCCTCTATCCAACATTAACTCTCTTCCCATCCCTTTACCTCCTCCCCTCCCAGCAGCATCTCTCCTTCTAACTCCCTCCAAGTCCAGTAACAGCTCTCCCTTTATCCAGAAGCTTCCCAGCCTCCTACAGTGGCTTCCTCCCCTTCCAGCAGCTCTCAGTACTTGCCTGCAGGAAGTTGCCAGTAAATCACTGCCCTGGCAAGTAGGAGAGCTGGTGGGAGGGGAGACAGCCATTGTGAAGGCTCCCCAGGATCTTGCTCGCACACGCTGACCATCTCCCTCCACCTGCACCTGTATCTGCAGCTCTCTCCATTCTACTTGCAACTTCCCTGCGGCCCTCTTCAGCAACTCAGCAGGGGCGGCGATCAAGACAGGCTGCCGACGTCGGGACCTTCACTCTCTGAGTCCCGCCTATTTTGTTTCAACTTCCTGTTTCCTAACAGGTGAGACTCAAAGAGGGAAAGCCCTACGTCGGCAGCCTGTCTTGATCGCCTGAGGCTGAGAGGAACAGCAGTCGGCAGGAACCGCAGTCGGCAGGAAATTTAACTGCTGACTTGATCTCGCCGGCCCTGTGCGAACCGGCAGAAATTTTCTGCGGACCAGCACCGGTTCGCGGATCGGCAGTTGAAGAACAGTGCTCTAACACTTATAGGTATCTTGCTTTATTTCAGACTGACAGTACACTATAATAATAGCGCTAGCCGCTACCACCTCCTCTTGAGCAGGCAGTAGTTTTTTTGGCCAGCGCAGCGGGGGTTAGCGCGTGATGAAAAGTCACGCTCGTTAAACCCGCCAGCGCGGCTTTGTATAAGGAGCACTGTGTTTTCTATAAAATGCTTCAGTGTAAAATCATAAAAATCGGCCCATTTTTTTGGTTCATGCCATTCATGCCAGTTAGGATAACACAAAAACCTGTAAGGCATCATCACTTTTTATTGATCACTCCATTTTTACATTCAATCTTATAGGGCACTTTTCGGTAGACTACCTAAATGCAAAGTCCATGGGTAGTTTTATGCCCTTGGATCTGGTGGTGCAGTTATGAAATAAAACTCTTCACATAGGGCCTGATTCTACTTGCTTAAGTTCAGGATCCTCATGGAAGTTTAAAAAAAAAAAAAAATTGGCTTAATCAGCGTGATAATTGAGCTCTGGTTTTTAGCCAATCAAAAACGTAAACCACTAATTAAACAATTAAAGAGTTTCCTTTTTTTTTGAAAATCGTAATACCCCCCCCTTGTACCTTTTTTTTGAAAATCGTAATACCCCCCCTTGTAACTTTTTTTTTGAAAATCGTAATACCCCCCCTTCTAACTTTTTTTTTTGAAAATCGTAATACCCCCCCCTTGTACCTTTTTTTTTTTTGAAAATCATAATACCCCCCCCTTGTACCTTTTTTTTTTTTGAAAATCGTAATACCCCCCTTGTAACTTTTTTTTTGAAAATCATAATACCCCCACCTTGTAACTTTTTTTTTGAAAATCGTAATACCACCCCTTGTAAATTTTTTTTTGAAAATCGTAACACCCCCCCCTTGTAACTTTTTTTTTGGAAAATCGTAACACCCCCCCTTGTAACTTTTTTTTGAAAATCGTAACACCCCCCCCTTGTAACTTTTTTTTGAAAATCGTAACACCCCCCCCTTGTAACTTTTTTTTGGAAAATCGTAACACCCCCCCTTGTAACTTTTTTTTGGAAAATCGTAACACCCCCCCCTTGTAACTTTTTTTTGGAAAATCGTAACACCCCCCCCTTGTAACTTTTTTTTGGAAAATCGTAACACCCCCCCCTTGTAACTTTTTTTTGGAAAATCGAAACACCCCCCCCTTGTAACTTTTTTTTTGAAAATCGTAACACCCCCCCTTGTAACTTTTTTTTGAAAATCGTAACACCCCCCCTTGTAACTTTTTTTTTGAAAATCGTAACACCCCCCCCTTGTAACTTTTTTTTTGAAAATCGTAACACCCCCCCTTGTAACTTTTTTTTGGAAAATCGTAACACCCCCCCCTTGTAACTTTTTTTTGGAAAATCGTAACACCCCCCCCTTGTAACTTTTTTTTGGAAAATCGTAACACCCCCCCCTTGTAACTTTTTTTTGGAAAATCGTAACCCCCCCCCCCTTGTAACTTTTTTTTGGAAAATCGTAACACCCCCCCCTTGTAACTTTTTTTTGGAAAATCGTAACCCCCCCCCCCTTGTAACTTTTTTTTGGAAAATCGTAACACCCCCCCTTGTAACTTTTTTTTGGAAAATCGTAACCCCCCCCCCCTTGTAACTTTTTTTTGGAAAATCGTAACACCCCCCCCTTGTAACTTTTTTTTGGAAAATCGTAACACCCCCCCTTGTAACTTTTTTTTGGAAAATCGTAACACCCCCCCCTTGTAACTTTTTTTTGGAAAATCGTAAACACCCCCCCCTTGTAACTTTTTTTTGGAAAATCGTAACACCCCCCCCTTGTAACTTTTTTTTGGAAAATCGTAACCCCCCCCCCCTTGTAACTTTTTTTTGGAAAATCGTAACACCCCCCCCTTGTAACTTTTTTTTGGAAAATCGTAACACCCCCCCCTTGTAACTTTTTTTTGGAAAATCGTAACACCCCCCCCTTGTAACTTTTTTTTGGAAAATCGTAACACCCCCCCCTTGTAACTTTTTTTTGGAAAATCGAAACACCCCCCCCTTGTAACTTTTTTTTGGAAAATCGAAACACCCCCCCCTTGTAACTTTTTTTTGGAAAATCGTAAACACCCCCCCCTTGTAACTTTTTTTTGGAAAATCGTAAACACCCCCCCCTTGTAACTTTTTTTTGGAAAATCGAAACACCCCCCCCTTGTAACTTTTTTTTGGAAAATCGTAACACCCCCCCCTTGTAACTTTTTTTTGGAAAATCGTAACACCCCCCCCTTGTAACTTTTTTTTGGAAAATCGTAACACCCCCCCCTTGTAACTTTTTTTTGGAAAATCGTAAACACCCCCCCCTTGTAACTTTTTTTTGGAAAATCGAAACACCCCCCCCTTGTAACTTTTTTTTGGAAAATCGTAACACCCCCCCTTGTAACTTTTTTTTTGAAAATCGTAACACCCCCCCCTTGTAACTTTTTTTTGGAAAATCGTAACACCCCCCCTTGTAACTTTTTTTTTGAAAATCGTAACACCCCCCCTTGTAACTTTTTTTTTGAAAATCGTAACACCCCCCCCTTGTAACTTTTTTTTGGAAAATCGTAACACCCCCCCCTTGTAACTTTTTTTTGGAAAATCGTAACACCCCCCCTTGTAACTTTTTTTTGGAAAATCGTAACACCCCCCCCTTGTAACTTTTTTTTTGAAAATCGTAACACCCCCCCCTTGTAACTTTTTTTTGGAAAATCGTAACACCCCCCCCCTTGTAACTTTTTTTTTGAAAATCGTAACACCCCCCCCTTGTAACTTTTTTTTTGAAAATCGTAACACCCCCCCCTTGTAACTTTTTTTTTGAAAATCGTAACACCCCCCCCTTGTAACTTTTTTTTGGAAAATCGTAACACCCCCCCTTGTAACTTTTTTTTGAAAATCGTAACACCCCCCCCTTGTAACTTTTTTTTTGAAAATCGTAACACCCCCCCCTTGTAACTTTTTTTTTGAAAATCGTAACACCCCCCCTTGTAACTTTTTTTTTGAAAATCGTAACACCCCCCCTTGTAACTTTTTTTTTGAAAATCGTAACACCCCCCCTTGTAACTTTTTTTTTGAAAATCGTAACACCCCCCCTTGTAACTTTTTTTTTGAAAATCGTAACACCCCCCCTTGTAACTTTTTTTTTGAAAATCGTAACACCCCCCCCTTGTAACTTTTTTTTTGAAAATCGTAACACCCCCCCTTGTAACTTTTTTTTTGAAAATCGTAACACCCCCCCCTTGTAACTTTTTTTTTGGAAAATCGTAACACCCCCCCCTTGTAACTTTTTTTTTGAAAATCGTAACACCCCCCCCTTGTAACTTTTTTTTTGAAAATCGTAACACCCCCCCCTTGTAACTTTTTTTTTCAAAATCGTAACACCCCCCCTTGTAACTTTTTTTTGGAAAATCGTAAACACCCCCCCCTTGTAACTTTTTTTTTGGAAAATCGTAAACACCCCCCCCTTGTAACTTTTTTTTTGGAAAATCGTAACACCCCCCCCTTGTAACTTTTTTTTGGAAAATCGTAACACCCCCCCCTTGTAACTTTTTTTTGGAAAATCGTAAACCCCCCCCCCTTGTAACTTTTTTTTTGGAAAATCGTAAACCCCCCCCCCTTGTAACTTTTTTTGGGAAAATCGTAACACCCCCCCCTTGTAACTTTTTTTTGGAAAATCGTAACACCCCCCCCTTGTAACTTTTTTTTGGAAAATCGTAACACCCCCCCCTTGTAACTTTTTTTGGGAAAATCGTAACACCCCCCCCTTGTAACTTTTTTTTGGAAAATCGTAACACCCCCCCCTTGTAACTTTTTTTTTGGAAAATCGTAACACCCCCCCTTGTAACTTTTTTTTTGGAAAATCGTAACACCCCCCCCTTGTAACTTTTTTTTGGAAAATCGTAACACCCCCCCCTTGTAACTTTTTTTTTGAAAATCGTAACACCCCCCCTTGTAACTTTTTTTTGGAAAATCGTAACACCCCCCCCTTGTAACTTTTTTTTTGAAAATCGTAACACCCCCCCTTGTAACTTTTTTTTTGAAAATCGTAACACCCCCCCCTTGTAACTTTTTTTTTGAAAATCGTAACACCCCCCCCTTGTAACTTTTTTTTTCAAAATCGTAACACCCCCCCCTTGTAACTTTTTTTTTCAAAATCGTAACACCCCCCCCTTGTAACTTTTTTTTGAAAATCGTAACACCCCCCCCTTGTAACTTTTTTTTTGGAAAATCGTAACACCCCCCCCTTGTAACTTTTTTTTGAAAATCGTAACACCCCCCCTTGTAACTTTTTTTTTGAAAATCGTAACACCCCCCCCTTGTAACTTTTTTTTTGAAAATCGTAACACCCCCCCCTTGTAACTTTTTTTTTGAAAATCGTAACACCCCCCCCTTGTAACTTTTTTTTTGAAAATCGTAACACCCCCCCCTTGTAACTTTTTTTTGAAAATCGTAACACCCCCCCTTGTAACTTTTTTTTTGAAAATCGTAACACCCCCCCCTTGTAACTTTTTTTTTGGAAAATCGTAACACCCCCCCCTTGTAACTTTTTTTTTGAAAATCGTAACACCCCCCCCTTGTAACTTTTTTTTTCAAAATCGTAACACCCCCCCCTTGTAACTTTTTTTTTCAAAATCGTAACACCCCCCCCTTGTAACTTTTTTTTTCAAAATCGTAACACCCCCCCCTTGTAACTTTTTTTTTCAAAATCGTAACACCCCCCCCTTGTAACTTTTTTTTTGAAAATCGTAACACCCCCCCCTTGTAACTTTTTTTTTGGAAAATCGTAACACCCCCCCCTTGTAACTTTTTTTTGGAAAATCGTAACACCCCCCCCTTGTAACTTTTTTTTTCAAAATCGTAACACCCCCCCCTTGTAACTTTTTTTTTCAAAAATCGTAACACCCCCCCCTTGTAACTTTTTTTTTGGAAAATCGTAAACACCCCCCCCTTGTAACTTTTTTTTTGGAAAATCGTAACACCCCCCCTTGTAACTTTTTTTTTGAAAATCGTAACACCCCCCCCTTGTAACTTTTTTTTTGAAAATCGTAACACCCCCCCCTTGTAACTTTTTTTTTGAAAATCGTAACACCCCCCCCTTGTAACTTTTTTTTTTGAAAATCGTAACACCCCCCCCTTGTAACTTTTTTTTTGAAAATCGTAACACCCCCCCCTTGTAACTTTTTTTTGGAAAATCGTAACACCCCCCCCTTGTAACTTTTTTTTTGAAAATCGTAACACCCCCCCTTGTAACTTTTTTTTTGAAAATCGTAACACCCCCCCCTTGTAACTTTTTTTTGGAAAATCGTAACACCCCCCCCTTGTAACTTTTTTTTTGAAAATCGTAACACCCCCCCCTTGTAACTTTTTTTTTGAAAATCGTAACACCCCCCCCTTGTAACTTTTTTTTTGAAAATCGTAACACCCCCCCTTGTAACTTTTTTTTGAAAATCGTAACACCCCCCCCTTGTAACTTTTTTTTTGAAAATCGTAACACCCCCCCCTTGTAACTTTTTTTTTGAAAATCGTAACACCCCCCCTTGTAACTTTTTTTTGAAAATCGTAACACCCCCCCCTTGTAACTTTTTTTTTGGAAAATCGTAACACCCCCCCCTTGTAACTTTTTTTGGGAAAATCGTAACACCCCCCCCTTGTAACTTTTTTTTTGAAAATCGTAACACCCCCCCCTTGTAACTTTTTTTTTCAAAATCGTAACACCCCCCCCTTGTAACTTTTTTTTTGAAAATCGTAACACCCCCCCCTTGTAACTTTTTTTTTGAAAATCGTAACACCCCCCCCTTGTAACTTTTTTTTTGAAAATCGTAACACCCCCCCTTGTAACTTTTTTTTGGAAAATCGTAACACCCCCCCCTTGTAACTTTTTTTTTGAAAATCGTAACACCCCCCCCTTGTAACTTTTTTTTGGAAAATCGTAACACCCCCCCCTTGTAACTTTTTTTTTGGAAAATCGTAACACCCCCCCCTTGTAACTTTTTTTTGGAAAATCGTAACACCCCCCCTTGTAACTTTTTTTTTGGAAAATCGTAACACCCCCCCTTGTAACTTTTTTTTGAAAATCGTAACACCCCCCCCTTGTAACTTTTTTTTTGAAAATCGTAACACCCCCCCCTTGTAACTTTTTTTTGAAAATCGTAACACCCCCCCCTTGTAACTTTTTTTTTGAAAATCGTAACACCCCCCCCTTGTAACTTTTTTTTTGAAAATCGTAACACCCCCCCCTTGTAACTTTTTTTTTGAAAATCGTAACACCCCCCCTTGTAACTTTTTTTTTGAAAATCGTAACACCCCCCCCTTGTAACTTTTTTTTGGAAAATCGTAACACCCCCCCCTTGTAACTTTTTTTTGAAAATCGTAACACCCCCCCCTTGTAACTTTTTTTTTGAAAATCGTAACACCCCCCCTTGTAACTTTTTTTTTGGAAAATCGTAACACCCCCCCTTGTAACTTTTTTTGGAAAATCGTAACACCCCCCCTTGTAACTTTTTTTTGGAAAATCGTAACACCCCCCCCTTGTAACTTTTTTTTGAAAATCGTAACACCCCCCCTTGTAACTTTTTTTTGAAAATCGTAACACCCCCCCCTTGTAACTTTTTTTTGAAAATCGTAACACCCCCCCCTTGTAACTTTTTTTTGGAAAAATCGTAACACCCCCCCTTGTAACTTTTTTTTCAAAAATCGTAACACCCCCCCCTTGTAACTTTTTTTGGAAAATCGTAACACCCCCCCCTTGTAACTTTTTTTGGAAAATCGTAACACCCCCCCTTGTAACTTTTTTTTGGAAAATCGTAACACCCCCCCTTGTAACTTTTTTTTTAAAAATCGTAACACCCCCCCCTTGTAACTTTTTTTTTCAAAAATCGTAACACCCCCCCCTTGTAACTTTTTTTTGGAAAATCGTAACACCCCCCCTTGTAACTTTTTTTTAAAAATCGTAACACCCCCCCTTGTAACTTTTTTTTGGAAAATCGTAACACCCCCCCCTTGTAACTTTTTTTTTGGAAAATCGTAACACCCCCCCTTGTAACTTTTTTTTTGGAAAATCGTAACACCCCCCCTTGTAACTTTTTTTTGGAAAATCGTAACACCCCCCCCTTGTAACTTTTTTTTTGAAAATCGTAACACCCCCCCCTTGTAACTTTTTTTTGGAAAATCGTAACACCCCCCCCTTGTAACTTTTTTTGGGAAAATCGTAACACCCCCCCCTTGTAACTTTTTTTTTCAAAATCGTAACACCCCCCCCTTGTAACTTTTTTTTGGAAAATCGTAACACCCCCCCTTGTAACTTTTTTTTTGGAAAATCGTAACACCCCCCCCTTGTAACTTTTTTTTTGGAAAATCGTAACACCCCCCCCTTGTAACTTTTTTTTGGAAAATCGTAACACCCCCCCCTTGTAACTTTTTTTTTGGAAAATCGTAACACCCCCCCCTTGTAACTTTTTTTTTGGAAAATCGTAACACCCCCCCCTTGTAACTTTTTTTTGGAAAATCGTAACACCCCCCCCTTGTAACTTTTTTTTTCAAAATCGTAACACCCCCCCCTTGTAACTTTTTTTTTGAAAATCGTAACACCCCCCCCTTGTAACTTTTTTTTTGAAAATCGTAACACCCCCCCTTGTAACTTTTTTTTTGAAAATCGTAACACCCCCCCCTTGTAACTTTTTTTTTGAAAATCGTAACACCCCCCCCTTGTAACTTTTTTTTTGAAAATCGTAACACCCCCCCCTTGTAACTTTTTTTTTGAAAATCGTAACACCCCCCCTTGTAACTTTTTTTTGGAAAATCGTAACACCCCCCCTTGTAACTTTTTTTTTGAAAATCGTAACACCCCCCCCTTGTAACTTTTTTTTTCAAAATCGTAACACCCCCCCCTTGTAACTTTTTTTTGGAAAATCGTAACACCCCCCCTTGTAACTTTTTTTTGAAAATCGTAACACCCCCCCCTTGTAACTTTTTTTTGAAAATCGTAACACCCCCCCCTTGTAACTTTTTTTTGGAAAATCGTAACACCCCCCCCTTGTAACTTTTTTTGGGAAAATCGTAACACCCCCCCTTGTAACTTTTTTTGGGAAAATCGTAACACCCCCCCCTTGTAACTTTTTTTTGAAAATCGTAACACCCCCCCCTTGTAACTTTTTTTGGGAAAATCGTAACACCCCCCCCTTGTAACTTTTTTTGGGAAAATCGTAACACCCCCCCCTTGTAACTTTTTTTTTGAAAATCGTAACACCCCCCCCTTGTAACTTTTTTTTTGAAAATCGTAACCCCCCCCCTTGTAACTTTTTTTTTGAAAATCGTAACACCCCCCCCTTGTAACTTTTTTTTGAAAATCGTAACACCCCCCCCTTGTAACTTTTTTTTTGAAAATCGTAACACCCCCCCCTTGTAACTTTTTTTTTGAAAATCGTAACACCCCCCCCTTGTAACTTTTTTTTGAAAATCGTAACACCCCCCCCTTGTAACTTTTTTTTGGAAAATCGTAACACCCCCCCCTTGTAACTTTTTTTTTGAAAATCGTAACACCCCCCCCTTGTAACTTTTTTTTGGAAAATCGTAACACCCCCCCCTTGTAACTTTTTTTTGAAAATCGTAACACCCCCCCTTGTAACTTTTTTTTTGAAAATCGTAACACCCCCCCTTGTAACTTTTTTTTTGAAAATCGTAACACCCCCCCCTTGTAACTTTTTTTTTGAAAATCGTAACACCCCCCCCTTGTAACTTTTTTTTGAAAATCGTAACACCCCCCCCTTGTAACTTTTTTTGGGAAAATCGTAACACCCCCCCCTTGTAACTTTTTTTTTGAAAATCGTAACACCCCCCCCTTGTAACTTTTTTTTGGAAAATCGTAACCCCCCCCCCTTGTAACTTTTTTTTGAAAATCGTAACACCCCCCCTTGTAACTTTTTTTTTGAAAATCGTAACACCCCCCCCTTGTAACTTTTTTTTGGAAAATCGTAACACCCCCCCCTTGTAACTTTTTTTTAAAAATCGTAACACCCCCCCTTGTAACTTTTTTTGGGAAAATCGTAACACCCCCCCCTTGTAACTTTTTTTGGGAAAATCGTAACACCCCCCCCTTGTAACTTTTTTTGGGAAAATCGTAACACCCCCCCCTTGTAACTTTTTTTTTGGAAAATCGTAACACCCCCCCCTTGTAACTTTTTTTTTCAAAAATCGTAACACCCCCCCCTTGTAACTTTTTTTTGGAAAATCGTAACACCCCCCCCTTGTAACTTTTTTTTGGAAAATCGTAACACCCCCCCCTTGTAACTTTTTTTTGGAAAATCGTAACACCCCCCCCTTGTAACTTTTTTTTGGAAAATCGTAACCCCCCCCCCTTGTAACTTTTTTTTGAAAATCGTAACACCCCCCCCTTGTAACTTTTTTTTGAAAATCGAAACACCCCCCCCTTGTAACTTTTTTTTGGAAAATCGTAACACCCCCCCCTTGTAACTTTTTTTTGGAAAATCGTAACACCCCCCCCTTGTAACTTTTTTTTGGAAAATCGTAACACCCCCCCCTTGTAACTTTTTTTTGGAAAATCGTAACACCCCCCCCTTGTAACTTTTTTTTGGAAAATCGTAACACCCCCCCCTTGTAACTTTTTTTTGGAAAATCGTAACACCCCCCCCTTGTAACTTTTTTTTGGAAAATCGTAACACCCCCCCCTTGTAACTTTTTTTTGGAAAATCGTAACACCCCCCCCTTGTAACTTTTTTTTGGAAAATCGTAACACCCCCCCCTTGTAACTTTTTTTTGAAAATCGTAACCCCCCCCCCTTGTAACTTTTTTTTGAAAATCGTAACACCCCCCCCTTGTAACTTTTTTTTTGAAAATCGTAACACCCCCCCCTTGTAACTTTTTTTTGGAAAATCGTAACACCCCCCCCTTGTAACTTTTTTTTGGAAAATCGTAACACCCCCCCTTGTAACTTTTTTTTGGAAAATCGTAACACCCCCCCCTTGTAACTTTTTTTTGGAAAATCGTAACACCCCCCCCTTGTAACTTTTTTTGGGAAAATCGTAACACCCCCCCCTTGTAACTTTTTTTGGGAAAATCGTAACACCCCCCCCTTGTAACTTTTTTTTGGAAAATCGTAACACCCCCCCCTTGTAACTTTTTTTTTCAAAAATCGTAACACCCCCCCCTTGTAACTTTTTTTTGGAAAATCGTAACACCCCCCCTTGTAACTTTTTTTGGGAAAATCGTAACACCCCCCCCTTGTAACTTTTTTTTGGAAAATCGTAACACCCCCCCCTTGTAACTTTTTTTTGGAAAATCGTAACACCCCCCCCTTGTAACTTTTTTTGGGAAAATCGTAACACCCCCCCCTTGTAACTTTTTTTTGGAAAATCGTAACACCCCCCCTTGTAACTTTTTTTTGGAAAATCGTAACACCCCCCCTTGTAACTTTTTTTTGGAAAATCGTAACACCCCCCCTTGTAACTTTTTTTTGGAAAATCGTAACACCCCCCCCTTGTAACTTTTTTTTGAAAATCGTAACACCCCCCCTTGTAACTTTTTTTTAAAAATCGTAACACCCCCCCCTTGTAACTTTTTTTTTGGAAAATCGTAACACCCCCCCTTGTAACTTTTTTTTGAAAATCGTAACACCCCCCCCTTGTAACTTTTTTTTGGAAAATCGTAACACCCCCCCCTTGTAACTTTTTTTTGGAAAATCGTAACACCCCCCCCTTGTAACTTTTTTTGGGAAAATCGTAACACCCCCCCCTTGTAACTTTTTTTTGGAAAATCGTAACACCCCCCCCTTGTAACTTTTTTTTTGGAAAATCGTAAACACCCCCCCTTGTAACTTTTTTTTGGAAAATCGTAACACCCCCCCCTTGTAACTTTTTTTTGGAAAATCGTAACACCCCCCCTTGTAACTTTTTTTTGGAAAATCGTAAACACCCCCCCCTTGTAACTTTTTTTGGGAAAATCGTAACACCCCCCCTTGTAACTTTTTTTTTGAAAATCGTAACACCCCCCCCTTGTAACTTTTTTTTGGAAAATCGTAACACCCCCCCCTTGTAACTTTTTTTGGGAAAATCGTAACACCCCCCCTTGTAACTTTTTTTGGGAAAATCGTAACACCCCCCCTTGTAACTTTTTTTGGGAAAATCGTAACACCCCCCCCTTGTAACTTTTTTTTGGAAAATCGTAACACCCCCCCCTTGTAACTTTTTTTGGAAAATCGTAACACCCCCCCCTTGTAACTTTTTTTGGGAAAATCGTAACACCCCCCCCTTGTAACTTTTTTTTTCAAAATCGTAACACCCCCCCCTTGTAACTTTTTTTGGGAAAATCGTAACACCCCCCCCTTGTAACTTTTTTTTTCAAAAATCGTAACACCCCCCCCTTGTAACTTTTTTTTGGAAAATCGTAACACCCCCCCCTTGTAACTTTTTTTTGGAAAATCGTAACACCCCCCCTTGTAACTTTTTTTTTGGAAAATCGTAACACCCCCCCTTGTAACTTTTTTTTGGAAAATCGTAACACCCCCCCCTTGTAACTTTT
The DNA here is from genome assembly GCF_902459505.1 of Geotrypetes seraphini. NCBI lineage: Eukaryota > Metazoa > Chordata > Amphibia > Gymnophiona > Dermophiidae > Geotrypetes > Geotrypetes seraphini. The sequence goes on from NC_047100.1 coordinate 10,289,871, forward strand.
TTTTGGAAAATCGTAACACCCCCCCCTTGTAACTTTTTTTTGAAAATCGTAACACCCCCCCTTGTAACTTTTTTTTTCAAAATCGTAACACCCCCCCCTTGTAACTTTTTTTTTGAAAATCGTAACACCCCCCCCTTGTAACTTTTTTTTGAAAATCGTAACACCCCCCCTTGTAACTTTTTTTTGGAAAATCGTAACACCCCCCCCTTGTAACTTTTTTTTGGAAAATCGTAACACCCCCCCCCTTGTAACTTTTTTTTTGAAAATCGTAACACCCCCCCTTGTAACTTTTTTTTGGAAAATCGTAACACCCCCCCCTTGTAACTTTTTTTTTGGAAAATCGTAACACCCCCCCCTTGTAACTTTTTTTTTAAAAATCGTAACACCCCCCCCTTGTAACTTTTTTTTGGAAAATCGTAACACCCCCCCTTGTAACTTTTTTTTGAAAATCGTAACACCCCCCCCTTGTAACTTTTTTTGGGAAAATCGTAACACCCCCCCCTTGTAACTTTTTTTTTCAAAATCGTAACACCCCCCCCTTGTAACTTTTTTTTGGAAAATCGTAACACCCCCCCCTTGTAACTTTTTTTTGGAAAATCGTAACACCCCCCCCTTGTAACTTTTTTTTGGAAAATCGTAACACCCCCCCTTGTAACTTTTTTTTTGAAAATCGTAACACCCCCCCCTTGTAACTTTTTTTTGAAAATCGTAACACCCCCCCCTTGTAACTTTTTTTTGGAAAATCGTAACACCCCCCCCTTGTAACTTTTTTTTGGAAAATCGTAACACCCCCCCTTGTAACTTTTTTTTGAAAATCGTAACACCCCCCCCTTGTAACTTTTTTTTGGAAAATCGTAACACCCCCCCCTTGTAACTTTTTTTTTGAAAATCGTAACACCCCCCCCTTGTAACTTTTTTTTTGAAAATCGTAACACCCCCCCCTTGTAACTTTTTTTTGGAAAATCGTAACACCCCCCCCTTGTAACTTTTTTTTGGAAAATCGTAACACCCCCCCCTTGTAACTTTTTTGGGAAAATCGTAACACCCCCCCCTTGTAACTTTTTTTGGGAAAATCGTAACACCCCCCCCTTGTAACTTTTTTTTGAAAATCGTAACACCCCCCCCTTGTAACTTTTTTTTGGAAAATCGTAACACCCCCCCCTTGTACCTTTTTTTTGAAAATCGTAACACCCCCCCTTGTAACTTTTTTTTGAAAATCGTAACACCCCCCCCTTGTAACTTTTTTTTGGAAAATCGTAACACCCCCCCCTTGTAACTTTTTTTTGGAAAATCGTAACACCCCCCCCTTGTAACTTTTTTTGGGAAAATCGTAACACCCCCCCCTTGTAACTTTTTTTGGGAAAATCGTAACACCCCCCCCTTGTAACTTTTTTTTGGAAAATCGTAACACCCCCCCCTTGTAACTTTTTTTTGGAAAATCGTAACACCCCCCCCTTGTAACTTTTTTTTGGAAAATCGTAACACCCCCCCCTTGTAACTTTTTTTTGAAAATCGTAACACCCCCCCCTTGTAACTTTTTTTTGGAAAATCGTAACACCCCCCCCTTGTAACTTTTTTTGGGAAAATCGTAACACCCCCCCCTTGTAACTTTTTTTTGAAAATCGTAACACCCCCCCCTTGTAACTTTTTTTTGGAAAATCGTAACACCCCCCCCTTGTAACTTTTTTTTGGAAAATCGAAACACCCCCCCCTTGTAACTTTTTTTTGGAAAATCGTAACACCCCCCCTTGTAACTTTTTTTGGGAAAATCGTAACACCCCCCCTTGTAACTTTTTTTGGGAAAATCGTAACACCCCCCCCTTGTAACTTTTTTTGGGAAAATCGTAACACCCCCCCTTGTAACTTTTTTTTGGAAAATCGTAACACCCCCCCCTTGTAACTTTTTTTTGGAAAATCGTAACACCCCCCCTTGTAACTTTTTTTTGAAAATCGTAACACCCCCCCTTGTAACTTTTTTTTTGAAAATCGTAACACCCCCCCCTTGTAACTTTTTTTTTGAAAATCGTAACACCCCCCCCTTGTAACTTTTTTTGGGAAAATCGTAACACCCCCCCCTTGTAACTTTTTTTTTCAAAATCGTAACACCCCCCCCTTGTAACTTTTTTTTGGAAAATCGTAACACCCCCCCCTTGTAACTTTTTTTTTCAAAATCGTAACACCCCCCCCTTGTAACTTTTTTTTTGAAAATCGTAACACCCCCCCCTTGTAACTTTTTTTTGAAAATCGTAACACCCCCCCCTTGTAACTTTTTTTTTGAAAATCGTAACACCCCCCCCTTGTAACTTTTTTTTGAAAATCGTAACACCCCCCCCTTGTAACTTTTTTTTTGAAAATCGTAACACCCCCCCCTTGTAACTTTTTTTTGGAAAATCGTAACACCCCCCCCTTGTAACTTTTTTTTGGAAAATCGTAACACCCCCCCCTTGTAACTTTTTTTTGGAAAATCGTAACACCCCCCCCTTGTAACTTTTTTTTTCAAAAATCGTAACACCCCCCCCTTGTAACTTTTTTTGGGAAAATCGTAACACCCCCCCCTTGTAACTTTTTTTGGAAAATCGTAACACCCCCCCTTGTAACTTTTTTTTGGAAAATCGTAACACCCCCCCCTTGTAACTTTTTTTTGGAAAATCGTAACACCCCCCCTTGTAACTTTTTTTGGGAAAATCGTAACACCCCCCCCTTGTAACTTTTTTTGGGAAAATCGTAACACCCCCCCCTTGTAACTTTTTTTGGGAAAATCGTAACACCCCCCCCTTGTAACTTTTTTTGGGAAAATCGTAACACCCCCCCCTTGTAACTTTTTTTGGGAAAATCGTAACACCCCCCCTTGTAACTTTTTTTTGGAAAATCGTAACACCCCCCCCTTGTAACTTTTTTTTGGAAAATCGTAACACCCCCCCCTTGTAACTTTTTTTTGGAAAATCGTAACACCCCCCCCTTGTAACTTTTTTTTGGAAAATCGTAACACCCCCCCCTTGTAACTTTTTTTTGAAAATCGTAACACCCCCCCTTGTAACTTTTTTTTGAAAATCGAAACACCCCCCCCTTGTAACTTTTTTTTGAAAATCGTAACACCCCCCCCTTGTAACTTTTTTTGGGAAAATCGTAACACCCCCCCCTTGTAACTTTTTTTTGGAAAATCGTAACACCCCCCCCTTGTAACTTTTTTTTGGAAAATCGTAACACCCCCCCCTTGTAACTTTTTTTTGGAAAATCGTAACACCCCCCCCTTGTAACTTTTTTTTGGAAAATCGTAACACCCCCCCCTTGTAACTTTTTTTTTGAAAATCGTAACACCCCCCCCTTGTAACTTTTTTTTTGAAAATCGTAACACCCCCCCCTTGTAACTTTTTTTTGGAAAACCGTAATACCCCCCCTTGTAACTTTTTTTTTGAAAATCGTAATACCCCCCCTCTTACCTTTTTTTTTGAAAATCGTAATACCCCCCTTGTTCCTTTTTTTTTTTGAAAATCGTAATACCCCCCCTTGTTCCTTTTTTTTTTTGAAAATCGTAATACCCCCCTTGTAACTTTTTTTTTTTGAAAATCGTAATACCCCCCCTTGTAACTTTTTTTTTTAAATCGTAATACCCCCCTTGTAACTTTTTTTTTTTGAAAATCGTAATACCCCCATTGTAACTTTTTTTTTTGAAAATCGTAATACCCCCCCTTGTAACTTTTTTTTTGAAAATCGTAATACCCCCCCTTGTAACTTTTTTTTTTGAAAATCGTAATACCCCCCCTTGTAACTTTTTTTTTGAAAATCGTAATACCCCCCTTGTAACTTTTTTTTTTGAAAATCGTAATACCCCCCCTTGTAACTTTTTTTTTTTAAATCGTAGTACCCCCCATGTAACTTTTTTTTTGGAAAATCGAAACACCCCCCCCTTGTAACTTTTTTTTGGAAAATCGTAACACCCCCCCCTTGTAACTTTTTTTTGGAAAATCGAAACACCCCCCCCTTGTAACTTTTTTTTGAAAATCGTAACACCCCCCCCTTGTAACTTTTTTTTGGAAAATCGTAACACCCCCCCCTTGTAACTTTTTTTTGAAAATCGTAACACCCCCCCCTTGTAACTTTTTTTTGGAAAATCGTAACACCCCCCCTTGTAACTTTTTTTTTGAAAATCGTAACACCCCCCCCTTGTAACTTTTTTTTGGAAAATCGTAACACCCCCCCCTTGTAACTTTTTTTTGGAAAATCGTAACACCCCCCCCTTGTAACTTTTTTTTGGAAAATCGTAACACCCCCCCCTTGTAACTTTTTTTTGAAAATCGTAACACCCCCCCTTGTAACTTTTTTTTGAAAATCGTAACACCCCCCCCTTGTAACTTTTTTTTGGAAAATCGTAACACCCCCCCCTTGTAACTTTTTTTTGAAAATCGTAACCCCCCCCCCTTGTAACTTTTTTTTGGAAAATCGTAACACCCCCCCCTTGTAACTTTTTTTTGGAAAATCGAAACACCCCCCCTTGTAACTTTTTTTTGGAAAATCGTAACACCCCCCCCTTGTAACTTTTTTTGGGAAAATCGTAACACCCCCCCCTTGTAACTTTTTTTGGGAAAATCGTAACACCCCCCCTTGTAACTTTTTTTTGGAAAATCGTAACACCCCCCCCTTGTAACTTTTTTTTGGAAAAACGTAACACCCCCCCCTTGTAACTTTTTTTTGGAAAATCGTAACCCCCCCCCCTTGTAACTTTTTTTTGAAAATCGTAACACCCCCCCTTGTAACTTTTTTTTGGAAAATCGTAACACCCCCCCCTTGTAACTTTTTTTTGGAAAATCGTAACACCCCCCCTTGTAACTTTTTTTTGGAAAATCGTAACACCCCCCCCTTGTAACTTTTTTTTGAAAATCGTAACACCCCCCCCTTGTAACTTTTTTTTGGAAAATCGTAACACCCCCCCCTTGTAACTTTTTTTTGGAAAATCGTAACACCCCCCCCTTGTAACTTTTTTTTGGAAAATCGTAACACCCCCCCCTTGTAACTTTTTTTTGGAAAATCGTAACACCCCCCCTTGTAACTTTTTTTTGGAAAATCGTAACACCCCCCCCTTGTAACTTTTTTTGGGAAAATCGTAACACACCCCCCTTGTAACTTTTTTTGGGAAAATCGTAACCCCCCCCCCTTGTAACTTTTTTTTGGAAAATCGTAACCCCCCCCCCTTGTAACTTTTTTTTGGAAAATCGTAACACCCCCCCCTTGTAACTTTTTTTTGGAAAATCGTAACACCCCCCCTTGTAACTTTTTTTTGGAAAATCGTAACACCCCCCCTTGTAACTTTTTTTGGAAAATCGTAACACCCCCCCCTTGTAACTTTTTTTTGGAAAATCGTAACACCCCCCCCTTGTAACTTTTTTTGGAAAATCGTAACACCCCCCCCTTGTAACTTTTTTTTGAAAATCGTAACACCCCCCCCTTGTAACTTTTTTTTTCAAAAATCGTAACACCCCCCCCTTGTAACTTTTTTTTCAAAATCGTAACACCCCCCCCTTGTAACTTTTTTTGGGAAAATCGTAACACCCCCCCCTTGTAACTTTTTTTTGAAAATCGTAACACCCCCCCTTGTAACTTTTTTTTGAAAATCGTAACACCCCCCCCTTGTAACTTTTTTTTTGAAAATCGTAACACCCCCCCCTTGTAACTTTTTTTTGGAAAATCGTAACACCCCCCCCTTGTAACTTTTTTTTGGAAAATCGTAACACCCCCCCTTGTAACTTTTTTTTGGAAAATCGTAACACCCCCCCCTTGTAACTTTTTTTTGAAAATCGTAACACCCCCCCCTTGTAACTTTTTTTTGAAAATCGTAACACCCCCCCTTGTAACTTTTTTTTTCAAAAATCGTAACACCCCCCCCTTGTAACTTTTTTTGGGAAAATCGTAACACCCCCCCCTTGTAACTTTTTTTTCAAAATCGTAACACCCCCCCCTTGTAACTTTTTTTTGGAAAAATCGTAACACCCCCCCTTGTAACTTTTTTTTGGAAAATCGTAACACCCCCCCCTTGTAACTTTTTTTTGGAAAATCGTAACACCCCCCCCTTGTAACTTTTTTTGGGAAAATCGTAACACCCCCCCCTTGTAACTTTTTTTTGGAAAAATCGTAACACCCCCCCCTTGTAACTTTTTTTTGGAAAAATCGTAACACCCCCCCCTTGTAACTTTTTTTTGAAAAATCGTAACACCCCCCCCTTGTAACTTTTTTTGGGAAAATCGTAACACCCCCCCCTTGTAACTTTTTTTGGAAAATCGTAACACCCCCCCCTTGTAACTTTTTTTTGGAAAATCGTAACACCCCCCCCTTGTAACTTTTTTTGGAAAATCGTAACACCCCCCCTTGTAACTTTTTTTTGAAAATCGTAACACCCCCCCTTGTAACTTTTTTTTTGAAAATCGTAACACCCCCCCTTGTAACTTTTTTTTTGAAAATCGTAATACCCCCCCTTGTAACTTTTTTTTTGAAAATCGTAATACCCCCCCCTTGTAACTTTTTTTTTTGAAAATCGTAATACCCCCCCTTGTAACTTTTTTTTTTGAAAATCGTAATACCCCCCCTTGTAACTTTTTTTTTGAAAATCGTAATACCCCCCCTTGTAACTTTTTTTTTGAAAATCGTAATACACCCCCCCTTGTAACTTTTTTTTTGAAAATCGTAATACCCCCCCTTGTAACTTTTTTTTTTGAAATCGTAATACCCCCCCCTTGTAACTTTTTTTTTGAAAATCGTAATACCCCCCCCTTGTAACTTTTTTTTTGAAAATCGTAACTACCCCCCCTTGTAACTTTTTTTTTGAAAATCGTAATACCCCCCCTTGTACTTTTTTTTTGAAAATCGTAACCCCCCCCCCCTTGTAACTTTTTTTTTGAAAATCGTAATACCCCCCCTTGTTCCTTTTTTTTTTGAAAATCGTAATACCCCCCCTTGTTACTTTTTTTTTTTGAAAATAGTAATACCCCCCCTTGTTCCTTTTTTTTTTGAAAATCGTAATACCCCCCTTGTAACTTTTTTTTTTTGAAAATCGTAATACCCCCCCTTGTAACTTTTTTTTTGAAAATCGTAATACCCCCCCTTGTAACTTTTTTTTTGAAAATCGTAATACCCCCCCTTGTAACATTTTTTTTTGAAAACCGTAATACCCCCCCCTTGTACCTTTTTTTTTTGAAAATTGTAATACCCCCCTTGTACCTTTTTTTTTTTAAATCGTAATACCCCCCTTGTAACTTTTTTTTTTGAAAATTGTAATACCCCCCCCTTGTAACTTGTACCTTTTTTTTTTTTGAAAATCGTAATACCCCCCTTGTACCTTTTTTTTTTTTTGAATCGTAATACCCCCCCTTGTAACTTTTTTTTTGAAAATCGTAATACCCCCCCTTGTAACTTTTTTTTTGAAAATCGTAATACCCCCCCTTGTAACTTTTTTTTGAAAATCGTAATACCCCCCCTTGTAACATTTTTTTTTGAAAATCGTAATACCCCCCTTGTAACTTTTTTTTTGAAAATCGTAATACCCCCCCTTGTAACTTTTTTTTTGAAAATCGTAATACCCCCCCTTGTAACTTTTTTTTTGAAAATCGTAATACCCCCCCTTGTACTTTTTTTTTGAAAATCGTAATACCCCCCCTTGTAACTTTTTTTTTTGAAAATCGTAATACCCCCCCCTTGTAACTTTTTTTTTTGAAAATCGTAATACCCCCCTTGTAACTTTTTTTTTGAAAATCGTAATACCCCCCCTTGTAACTTTTTTTTTTGAAAATCGTAATACCCCCCCTTGTAACTTTTTTTTTGAAAATCGTAATACCCCCCCTTGTAACTTTTTTTTTGAAAATCGTAATACCCCCCCTTGTAACTTTTTTTTTGAAAATCGTAATACCCCCCTTGTAACTTTTTTTTTTTGAAAATCATAATACCCCCCCTTGTAACTTTTTTTTTTTAAATCGTAGTACCCCCCATGTAACTTTTTTTTTTGAAAATCGTAGTACCCCCCCTTGTAACTTTTTTTTTTGAAAATCGTAATACCCCCCCTTGTAACTTTTTTTTTGAAAATCGTAATACCCCCCCTTGTAACTTTTTTTTTGAAAATCGTAATACCCCCCTTGTAACTTTTTTTTTGAAAATCGTAATACCCCCCCCTTGTAACTTTTTTTTTGAAAATCGTAATACCCCCCCTTGTAACTTTTTTTTTTGAAAATCGTAATACCCCCCTTGTAACTTTTTTTTTGAAAATCGTAATACCCCCCCTTGTAACATTTTTTTTTGAAAACCGTAATACCCCCCTTGTACTTTTTTTTTGAAAATCGTAATACCCCCCCTCTTACCTTTTTTTTTGAAAATCGTAATACCCCCCTTGTTCCTTTTTTTTTTTGAAAATCGTAATACCCCCCCTTGTACTTTTTTTTTTTGAAAATCGTAATACCCCCCCTTGTAACTTTTTTTTTTGAAAATCGTAATACCCCCCCTTGTAACTTTTTTTTTTTAAATCGTAATACCCCCCTTGTAACTTTTTTTTTTGAAAATCGTAATACCCCCCTTGTAACTTTTTTTTTTGAAAATCGTAATACCCCCCCTTGTAACTTTTTTTTTGAAAATCGTAATACCCCCCCTTGTAACTTTTTTTTTGAAAATCGTAATACCCCCCCTTGTACTTTTTTTTTGAAAATCGTAATACCCCCCTTGTAACTTTTTTTTTTTGAAAATCGTAATACCCCCCCTTGTAACTTTTTTTTTTGAAAATCGTAGTACCCCCCATGTAACTTTTTTTTTTGAAAATCGTAGTACCCCCCCTTGTAACTTTTTTTTTTGAAAATCGTAATACCCCCCCTTGTAACTTTTTTTTTGAAAATCGTAATACCCCTCCTTGTAACTTTTTTTTTGAAAATCGTAATACCCCCCTTGTAACTTTTTTTTTGAAAATCGTAATACCCCCCCCTTGTAACTTTTTTTTTGAAAATTGTAATACCCCCCTTGTAACTTTTTTTTTTTTGGAAATCGTAATACCCCCCCTTGTAACTTTTTTTTTGAAAATCGTAATACCCCGCCCTTGTACCTTTTTTTTTTGAAAATCGTAATACCCCCCCCCTTGTACCTTTTTTTGTTTTGAAAATCGTAATACCCCCCCTTGTACCTTTTTTTTTTGAAAATCGTAATACCCCCCTTGTACCTTTTTTTTTTTGAAAATCGTAATACCCCCTTTGTACCTTTTTTTTTTTTGAAATCGTAATACCCCCCTTGTAACTTTTTTTTTGAAAATCGTAATACCCCCCTTGTAACTTTTTTTTTGAAAATCGTAATACCCCCCCTTGTTCCTTTTTTTTTTTTGAAAATTGTAATACCCCCCCTTGTAACTTTTTTTTTTTGAAAATCGTAATACCCCCCCCCCTTGTAACTTTTTTTTTTTAAATCGTAATACCCCCCTTGTAACTTTTTTTTTTGAAAATCGTAATAACCCCCTTGTAACTTTTTTTTTTGAAAATCGTAATACCCCCCCTTGTAACTTTTTTTTTGAAAATCGTAATACCCCCCCTTGTAACTTTTTTTTTGAAAATCGTAATACCCCCCCTTGTAACTTTTTTTTTGAAAATCGTAATACCCCCCTTGTAACTTTTTTTTTTAAAATCGTAATACCCCCCTTGTAACTTTTTTTTTTGAAAATCGTAATACCCCCCCTTGTAACTTTTTTTTTGAAAATCGTAATACCCCCCCTTGTAACTTTTTTTTTGAAAATCGTAATACCCCCCCTTGTAACTTTTTTTTTGAAAATCGTAATACCCCCCTTGTAACTTTTTATTTGAAAATCGTAATACCCCCCCTTGTAACTTTTTTTTTGAAAATTGTAATACCCCCCTTGTAACTTTTTTTTTTTGGAAATCGTAATACCCCCCCTTGTAACTTTTTTTTTGAAAATCGTAATACCCCCCTTGTAACTTTTTTTTTGAAAATCGTAATACCCCCCCTTGTAACTTTTTTTTTGAAAATCGTAATACCCCGCCCTTGTACCTTTTTTTTTTTGAAAATCGTAATACCCCCCCTTGTACCTTTTTTTTTTTGAAAATCGTAATACCCCCCCTTGTACCTTTTTTTTTTGAAAATCGTAATACCCCCCTTGTACCTTTTTTTTTTTGAAAATCGTAATACCCCCCTTTGTACCTTTTTTTTTTTAAATCGTAATACCCCCCCTTGTAACTTTTTTTTTGAAATCGTAATACCCCCCTTGTAACTTTTTTTTTTTAAATCGTAATACCCCCCTTGTAACTTTTTTTTTGAAAATCGTAATACCCCCTTGTAACTTTTTTTTTGAAAATCGTAATACCCCCCCTTGTAACTTTTTTTTTGAAAATCGTAATACCCCCCCCTTGTAACTTTTTTTTTGAAAATTGTAATACCCCCCTTGTAACTTTTTTTTTGAAAATCGTAATACCCCCCTTGTAACTTTTTTTTTGAAAATCATAATACCCCCTTGTACCTTTTTTTTTTGAAAATCGTAATACCCCCCTTGTACCTTTTTTTTTTGAAAATCGTAATACCCCCCCCCCTTGTACCTGTTTTTTTAAAAAAATCGTAATACCCCCCCTTGTAACTTTTTTTTTGAAAATCGTAATACCCCCCCTTGTAACTTTTTTTTTGAAAATCGTAATACCCCCCCTTGTAACTTTTTTTTTGAAAATCGTAATACCCCCCCTTGTAACTTTTTTTTTGAAAATCGTAATACCCCCCTTGTAACTTTTTTTTTGAAAATCGTAATATCCCCCCTTGTAACTTTTTTTTTTGAAAATCGTAATACCCCCCCTTGTAACTTTTTTTTTTGAAAATCGTAATACCCCCCTTGTACCTTTTTTTTGAAAATCGTAATACCTCCCCCTTGTAACTTTTTTTTTTTGAAAATCGTAATACCCCCCCTTGTACCTTTTTTTTTTTTGAAAATCGTAATACCCCCCCTTGTAACTTTTTTTTTGAAAATCATAATAACCCCCCCTTGTAACTTTTTTTTGAAAATCGTAATACCCCCCATTTTTCCTATCTGGGGCAGTGGAGGATTAAGTGACTTGCCCAGGGTCACAGGGAGCACAGCTTGAACCACTGCACCACACTCTTGAGATTGGTGAAATCTTTTTTTTTTACTTCATTTTTCATTGGTGGATCAGATATTGATATTAACACAACTTGATTATTGTAATTCTTTGTATTTACTGCTGATTCAAAATACTGCAGTGAGATTGATATATGGGCTGAAGAGATATGATAGTGTTTCTATATTTTATATGAAACATCATTGGCTGCATATTGATGATGTCACAATGATGTCAAGATTGAACATCAGACATGTCCCCTTGCTCTGAACCACAGCCGTTGTGAGTAGGAATTCTCTACTTATTTTCTTAGCATTTTGGGAATGAGGTTTAGTATGCAATATACCATGTTCCCCCGAAAATAAGCCCTACCCCAAAAATAAGCCGTAGTCCCGGGATTTGCCGGCAGTTCCCCTTCCCTCCCATCCCTTGTGCAGCAGAACCCTTGAGCGAGCACCGCCCCTCTCCTAGCACCCACACCCGCCGAGCAGCTGAACCCTCATCCTTCTCTCCCTCCCATCTGAACACCGCCGACCGATGTGACCAGTCAGACTCCGTGCCTGACATGTTCCCATTTAAAAACCCTAAGAAAGGTAGAACTAAGGCCCAAAATGTTATTCCCAAGCCCAGAAAAGTTCAGCAGCCTAGGTTCCCCAAGTACACCGAGGAGAACCTTGCAGAAAATGAGCTTTTCTCTGATAGCTAAGAAGTAGAGGAAATGGAGACTCAGCCTAGCACTGGAAGGTTTGTCTCCAAACCTATCAACATAAGGTTCAGGCAAAATGCCTGTTAGAAAGCCTTGCACTTTCCCGGACATCCACAGGGAGAGCCCAGGAGAGCCTCAGAGCAGAGCAGGCATACATAGAGTAGGGCATGGCTCTTATACTGAAAAGCCAGCAGAGTTTGTACCACAGTTAGAGAGGACAAGGAGAAGGGATGGTTCTTTCTCTACTGCTCAGCCAGCCCAGGGCAAGCTAATAATCTGAAACTCATGGAGGCAGATGAAATAGTTCCAAGCCCAGAAGCTGAAGAACAGATGGAATTCTGTGAGAAGGTATTTACACCAGCAGAAGCTATGGAGGTTGGAATAGCTTGCAAAGCCTTCTGATTTTAAAACTATGCTTGTTTTTTTCTGCTGGAAGTTTTCTAGGCAAGCTACTGCTGTGAACAGTTTTTTTTCATTGCTGTTTTGGAGTTCCTGAGTAACTAGTACATTAAAGCCAGGAACTGTGATATAGAGTTGTTGTTTTTCTGTTTGCTTGGCTGAATGAACCCTAGCACTGCTGTAAGCTCATGCTTACTGTGTTTGATGCACTAACAGTTTTTGTTTGGGGTTGACAATGCTTTGCCTTAAAGAATTATATATTTTTTTGAATGAAGAAATTCAATGGAACTGAGAATTGGTGGGGAGATGTTTGTCAAGACCTTGGGTGGGATTATATGAAAGCTTTGTTAGCAGTGAAGACAAGCTTGACAATTCTCCTGCCTGAGCTCAGGAGCAGAGCTGAAGGCTTCCTTGACATTATCTTTTGTTTATGTATTTTGGAAAGCTATGCAGCGATTGGTAATGTGCTAAGGTAGCTGGACTTGTGCTCCATTCTGAGCAGACCTGATATGAAAGCCAGAGTAACGCCTAGGCCCAGGTGAGGCCTAGTTTCTGTAGGCTGTGCTGGATTGCTAAGGCACAGTGACTTTTGAAAACCTTGAACTGCTGACCAGGATTTTTGCTATAAGTTTTTGTATTTTTTTGCCATTCTATTTTGAACTCTTATGCAATAATCAATCCTGAATAAGAATACTGCAAGGATTGAAAATATAGCGTTGAATGTGTAACTGGTTTCCCGATTCTTTTTGTTTCTGTTTCTTGAATCTTGGCCTGTAGGGCTAGTCTCCTTATTGAGCAGCGCGCCTGGAGCAGTTATCCTGTGATCCACCAGGGGCGCTATCAGCCTAACCAGGGCCAGGTGGCCACACTGCAAGCAAGCCCTATATACCTCCCTAAGCAGCGTCTGACCGGCAGCACTCTAAACAGACTGATTCAGCCTTGTCCGCCTGTGAATTCACACGGCAGAGTGAATTCATGGGTGGACAAGGCCGAAGCAGTCTGTTTAGAGTGCTGCCGGCCCGACGCTGCTTAGGGAGGTACATAGGGCTCGCTCGCAGTTGGTGGGGTTTGGAGGGGAGGGAAAGATGGGGGTTCAGCTGTGCAGTGGGGGCAGGGGCGGGTGCTTGGGGGGGTGCTCACTTAAGGGTCCTGCTGCACAAGGGATGGGAGGGAAGGGAAGCTGGGCAAGGGTTATGCTGCACAAGGGATGGGAGGGAGGGATAGAAGCTGGGCAAGGGTATTGCTACACAAGGGATGGGAGGGAGGGATAGAAGCTGGGCAAGGGTTATGCTGCACAAGGGATGGGAGGGAGGGATAGAAGCTGGGCAAGGGTTATGCTGCACAAGGGATGGGAGGGAGGGATAGAAGCTGGGCAAGGGTATTGCTACACAAGGGATGGGAGGGAGGGAGAAAAGATGCTGCACATGTAGGAGATAAAAAGGAAAAAGGAAGAATTGAGGTGAAGGAGAGGAAGGTGAGAGATGATCATGTACATACCCCAAAAATAAGACAATGTCATATTTATTTTAGGCCCAAAAATGAACTAGGTCTTATTTTCCGGGAAACACAGTATATATATTTCATGTGCTTTGCTTAATCTAATCTAATCTAATCTAAACCTTAAGTTTATATACCGCATCATCTCCATGAGAATGGAGCTCAACACGGTTTACAAGAACTTAAAATAGTGGGTAGAGAAGAAGAAAAAGGATTACATGAACTTATGTGTAGAAGGGGGGAGAGAAAGGGGGGAAGGAGAGAGCTACAATTTGCTGAAAAGCCAGGTTTTCAGTTGTTTGCGGAATAACTGAAGGGAGCTCAGGTTCCGCAGCGGGGTGGTGAGGTCGTTCCAAAGACCTGTGATTTTGAAGAGAAGGGATTTTCCCAGTTTGCCTGAATAGTGGATGCCGCGTGGAGAGGGGAAGGCTAGTTTAAGCCTTTGGGCAGTTCTGGAGGAGTCGGGACTGGAGGAGTTGAAAGACAGTGGGATAAGAGGAGGCAGGGTTCCGTGAATGATCTTGAAAGCCAGGCAGGAACATTTGAAATGGATTCTGGAGATTATTGGGAGCCAGTGAAGTTTGGCAAGGAGTGGGGAGGCATGGTCAGACTTGCGTTTTGAGAAGATCAGTTTGGCTGCAGTATTCTGGATTAGCTGGAGTTTTAGGATACTTTTTTTTGATAGATTTAAGTAGATGGCGTTGCAGTAATCTAGTTTGGAGAGGATGATGAATTGGACAAGGATGGCAAAGTGTTGTTGGCTGAAGTAGGATCTAACTTTCCTCAGCATGTGAAGGCTTAAGTAATGCATTATTAAATATATTTTGATCTTAATTTCAAACTGGACTCCTCTATACCCCCAAAATAGAAACCCCATTCACCTCTATGCGGATGCCTCCAGCACACCTAAGTGATGCCTAAGTCATGTTCACCTAATTCAAGCCTATCTAGTGCCTAACTTACACTTAAAAGTAGGCCTGCTTTTGCAAGGAGTCCTCTTGCCACCAAAAAATAGAGGATTTAGTATACAATATAGAAACATGATGGCAGATGAAGGCCAAATGGCCCACCTAGTCTGCCCATCCACAAAAATGATATCTCTTTCTCTCTCTGAGAGATCCCATGTGCCTATCCCACGCCTTCATGAATTCAAACACAGTCTCTGTCTCCACCACTTCTTCTGTGAGACTGTTTCATGCATCTACCACCTTTTTTTTTTTTTTTTTTTTTTAGTAAAAAGAAGGATTTCCTTTGATTCCTTTGATTGAGGAACATAGAGGCCAAAAGAGGAACTGGACAAGTGTTGAAGGTGCATGTTTGATATTGATTCTAGAGAAATGACCGCTAGTAAATCAAGAGGATATAAGCTTGGCTTTGGAATTGACATGTGGCTTACTATCTGAGTGTGTGTGGTGCAACGGTTAGAGCTACAGCCTGATGCTGTTGGTTCAAATCCCCCACTGCTCCTTGTGACCCTGGGTAACCAGAGCAGAAGAGAAATATGATAAAGATGCCAAATTTAAATACCACATAGGATATAAGTGGTTTATGTTTGTTAAAATTTGATATTCCGCTAAATCTCTCACAACTTCTCAGTGGATCACATAAATTACAAATTACACATTAAAATAACTCAGATACATATATATAAATAAATAAAATATAATAGGGGTGCCAGTATTTTACTGCATCCAATTTTAATGTAAAAAAAAACCCCAGCATAAAATCGCCATTCTAATGATGTCATAACGCTAACACACAATAACGTTATAGACGTTAATAGGATATCTATGTAACGCCAAAAGGTGATTCTGCGAAGGATGTCTAACAATACAGACATGTTTATATTCGCTCAGAACCGTTAAGCGCGATTCTCTACAGTGTGCCTATGCATTATAGAATCACGTTCAGCATTCTGCTCCTAGACGTCTAAAGGACACCTAACTTTTAGACGTCATGTACAGGATCTGCCCCTAAGCGTTCCGAGGTCTCTTTTTGTCCACTAAAATTTTTTGATATCTATAGTAGCTTCTCTTTCTTTATAGCGTTACGATGATGTTTTCTATACCTCTTTTAAATAGAACTAAGACAGCTCACTGCTGATATTCAGCGGGAAATTAGCTCATCTTCTCCTGCTGAAAATCCATCAGCTATATCTAAGCTAGTTAACATCAATATTTATTGACTGACAAGCTAAGTCTATCGGGCAATAGACCCGCCTAAATATTTGATTGGCCAACTATGTCTACCGTGCCTACGCATAAACTGGAAATTCAATGCCGATGACCAGATAACAGTCCTGGCATTTGCCGCCAACTGCAGGACGTAGCTGGGCTGCCTCCCATGTGTGAATATTGGCCCCTCAGTGCCCTGTCAATTGCCCGGTTATAGAATTATCAGGAGCCGTTTCTGGACAGTTAACATCACTTTGAATATCGCCCTTTAAATATTGCCTCTCTCTATATAGTTAAGTATTATCGCCAATGCTCCAACCTAGCTCTACCATGAATAGTGCCAAAGAAGTTGGAAAAAATTTCACCAGCACTTTCTTAACAGCACCATTGGCAATCAGTGGCCAGTGGATATAAAAGTTTTTGTTGGACATTTATATAAAATAACATGGGATTTCCCCTGTCTTTTCAAACAAAAGCACCTCTCCAGGCAGTGATGGCTATTACCTAACATCTGAGATATAATTGCAGAAAGTATGAAGGAACGCTGAAACGTTCTGAGGCCAACAAGTTCTGAGCATTATTTTGCCACTGTAGCTGAAAAGAGTGTCATTTTTATTTTACAAAGTGCCAATTTGCGGAATCGTAATGCTTTTGACATGGTTTCAGATCATTGATTGAACCATGTCAATGAAAAGTATGGAATTTTCAAGTGTGGAACTCCAAGCCGCCATGAAGTTCCTAATCACTGTTGATGAAACATGGTTACACCATTTGATCCTCAGACAAAAACAATGGTCCGTGCAAGGGCAACACTCAGGTTCTCTAAGGTCAAGAAATTCAAGACCCAAAATTCCGCAGGAAAGGTCAAAGGTCAAAGGTGTTTTGGGATCAGGAAGGTTTTGTAACGACTAACTATCTTCCAAGAGGCCAGTCATATGAAACATATGAATTGTCGCTGCTAGGTCAGACCAGTGGTCCATCGTGCCCAGCAGTCCGCTCCCGCGGCAGCCCCCAGGTCAAAGACCAGTGCCCTGAGACCAGCCCTACTTGCATACGTTCCGGTTCAGCAAGAACTTGTCTAACTTTGTCTTGAATCCCTGGAGGGTGTTTTCCCCTATAACAGCCTCCAGAAGAGCGTTCCAGTTTTCTACCACTCTCTGGGTGAAGAAGAACTTCCTTACTTTTAACTTTAGAGAGTGCCCTCTCGTTCTCCCTACTTTGGAGAGGGTGAACAACCTGTTTTTATCTACTAAGTCTATTCCCTTCATTATCTTGAATGTTTCGATCATGTCCCTTCTCAGTCTCCTCTTTTCAAGGGAGAAGAGGCCCAGTTTCTCTAATTTACTGTAACTTGTTGTGCCAATTAAAGGAGGCAGTGATATGCTCACAAGTGGCTTGCAAGTGCTGGGTTAATGTTCATGGAATCACACGGGCTAAAATCCAAACTTCATGAGCTCCTGTATATTCAGGATTGAAGAGATGGTTTCACAAACTTTACTCCAGTGGACAGAGACGTGTGAACAGGCATAAATCATATGCATTAACGTTCCTTCCTGAGGGTTGCAAGACCAGCACATGGGAGAAAGACCATTTGAAAACTTTGCAACCTTTACCGGAGTCCAGTGTGTTCTATGTAGAAGGAAGAACATAGATTTGTACATCTTGTATATTAAAATCAATAACATTTTTGAACTAAAAAAAAAAAAAAAAAATCCAAACTTCAGTTAGCTAGTGAGGCCTGATATTTTAGCCTATGATTTTGTTTTTGTTGAATTAGACCTACATGTTGGATTTAACATTAGTCTTTTAAGAATCATGGTGCAGGAGGGCAAAGCCTGAAACTACAGTGCTGGCGGTCAATATCTTCATAGAATCAGGCCACGCTTGGGATTGATTTGGAGGGCAATAGCAGGGAAGAGGTTGAAAGATGAATTAAAAGACTGCATGGGGAGCTGGTCTTGGGAAGGGGTGTGGGTCAGAGCAGTGGCGTACCTAGGGGGGGGCGGGGGGGGGGGGCGGGCCGCCCCGGGTACCAGCCCTAAGGGGGTGTTCCCGGCCTTGCCGTTCAGTCCCCCGCCACCCCCGAAGGACCGCTCGCCCCCCTGGCCTCCCCGCACCACCTATGAACAGCCGCAGCAGGATCGCGAAGTCAGCGTCAGCATCCCTGCGCTGCTTCCTACGACGCGATCCCGCCCCTCCTCTGACGTCAGAGGAGGGGCGGGACCGTGGCGCAGGAAGCAGCAGGGATCGCTGACGCTGACTTCGCGATCCTGCTGCGGCTGTTCATAGGTGGTGCGGGGAGGCCAGGGGGGCGAGCGGTCCTTCGGGGGTGGCGGGGGACTGAACGGCAAGGCCGGGAACACCCCCTTAGGGCTGGTACCCGACGCTGACTTCGCGATCCTGCTGCGGCTGTTCATAGGTGGTGCGTGGAGGCCAGGGGGGCGAGCGGTCCTTCGGGGTGGGTCGGGGCATCAGGCCTTCAGGGTGGGGCGGGCGGGCAGGCAAGCAGGCTTTCAAGGGGGAGGGGGTGACAGGCAGGCAGGCAGGCCTTCAAGGGGGGACAGGCCTTCGGGGGGGGGGGTGCAGACATTCAAGGGGTGCAGGCCTTCAAGGGGGGCAGGCAGGCCTTCAGGGGGGTGCAGACCTTCGGGGGGGGGTGTAGGCCTTTGGGGGGGTGCAGACCTTCAAGGGGGTGCAGGCCTTCAAGGGGGGAAAGGCAGGCAGGCCTTCAAGGGGGGGGCAGGCCTACAAGGGGGGGGGGGACAGGCCTACAAGGGGGGGGACCGGCCTACAAGGGGGGGGACAGGCCTTCAAGGGGGGGTGCAGGCCTTCAAGGGGGGGTGCAGGCCTTCAAGGGGGGTGCAGGCCTTCAAGGGGGAGACAGGCCTTCAAGGGGGGGAAAGGCAGGCAGGCAGGCCTTAAAGGGGGGACAGGCCTACAAGGGGGTGGGACAGGCCTTCAAGGGGGGGGACAGGCCTTCGGGGGGGTGCAGACCTTCAAGGGGGGAAAGGCAGGCAGGCCTTCAAGGGGGGGACAGGCCTACAAGGGGGGGGGGACAGGCCTACAAGGGGGGGGGACAGGCCTACAAGGGGGGGGGACAGGCCTTCAAGGGGGGGTGCAGGCCTTCACGGGGGGTGCAGGCCTTCAAGGGGGAGACAGGCCTTCAAGGGGGGGAAAGGCAGGCAGGCAGGCCTTAAAGGGGGGACAGGCCTACAAGGGGGTGGGACAGGCCTTCAAGGGGGGGACAGGCCTTCGGGGGGGTGCAGACCTTCAAGGGAGTGCAGGCCTTCGGGGGGGGGGTGCAGTCCTTCAGGGGTGGGGTTTAGGCCTTCAGAGGGGGACAGACCTTCGGGTGGGAGGTAAAGTCCTTCGGGGGGTGCAGGTCTTCAGGGGTGGGGTGTAGCCCTTCGGAGGGGGGACAGACCTTCGGGGGAGGGGGGTCCTGGTGTAAAAGTACACAGAGGGAGAGAGGGAAGGGGGGGTTCAAAGATACATGCATATGCCAGACTTTGGGGGTTAGAAATAATGGGTCTAAAAACAGAGGAGTGGGAGAGAGATGGTGCATAATGGGATTTAGGGAGGGAAGGAACAGAAAGGGAGAGAACTTGGAAACAGGGGATGGTGTGGAGGGGGGATAGAGATACTGGATAGGAGGATAGTTGGGAACAGAAAGGGAGAGATGGTGGATCCTGGGGTGGTGGGGAGTTGAGAAAAGGTGAATCTGTGGATGGAGACAAAAAAAAGGAAAGATGCCAGATCTCCGGGAGAGGGAAGGGAAACGGAAGGGGAGAACAGAGATGGCAGACGGATGGTTAGCACGGAGAAAGGAGACCCTGGCAAGCAAGACAACAAGAGCCTGGGACCAACAAGATTTGAATATTGATCAGAGAACAAAAGGTAGAAAAAATAATTTTATTTTCTGTTTTGTGATTACAATATGTTAGATTTGAAAAGTGTACATGAGACAGCTTGAAATGGGAACTTTTCTATTTTTGTGAATGGCAAGGCTGAGTTCAGTTAAAATATATGCTTTATAAGAAAATATAATAATGTGTTTTATAAAGTTTATAAGCATTGCTGGCATACTCGGTGAGGTGTTCCTAGTGTTGGTGGTGGTGGTAGCATGTCAGTGTGTTGAGAGGAAGAGGTAGTCTGGGAAATTCTGCTGAGCAAACTCTGGGCCCATTTCCACCCCCAGTTAGTCCACTCCACTCAACTGGTTCACACACTGAGTGGGTCTTTGGGTGTTATTTCTGGGTAGTTGTTTTAGAATCTCTTCCAGTGGTTTGTCAGTATCTCCTTCTGGTCCAAGGAAGGAAACTTTGTCAACCTTAGCATTGACCTTCAGAATATGTTTGTAACAGCGCTGCTTGTGTGGCATTAGGCTATGTAGTGATCGAAAGAAAAAAACAGACCTTTACACATTTTTGCACTATATGGTGGGTGTATGAGGAGATTCATTTCCTGCACAGTTAAGTCCATTTTTTCTACTGAATAATAGTATAGGTACAATGAAAGTAAATAGCAAAAATGTTTGAGTAGATAATTAAGGAAATCTTTTTCATATTGCTTGCTTATGGACTGGGAAAAAAGACTGTTCAAGCAAATGTCTCCAGAACTGCTTTAATGGAAAAATGTGATTTTTTTTTTTTTAAGTACTTTGTGAAATTTATTGTTGTTGTGAAATTTATTGTTATACTTTGTTTAAACTTAAAAAGCGGTGTCATTAACAGTGAATCTAATCGAAAAATCGATTCAACAGGGTGAATCGGATCGAATGAAATATTTTTCTCTGAATCGGGCAGCACTATTGGCTACCATGAGAATGGACTACTGGGCATGATGGACCATTGGTGTGACCCAGTTAGGCTATTCTTATGTTATGTTCTCATCTGTAGGGGCCTTTGTTTTCACTTCTTATTTTAATGTATTTTTTTCCTGGGAACTTATCAGTGTTTTTTTATAATGGGAACAAAAATGGAAGAGAATTAATGTGTGTGGAATGGGGGGGGTAACTAATTTCTTCAGCTAAATAATTCAATCCACTTCAAACAGACATAGGAGAACTCACGCACCATTCACACACCCTCCAACCAAAAACGTCAAAAGAAAAAAACTGTTCGACAACCTCCTAGCCATTCGAGCTGCAACACTTGACCCCCAACTCTACAACCTATTGACCTCGACCACAAACTACAAAACCTTAAAAAAAGAAATAAAAACCCTTCTATTAAAAAAACACATAAAACCAAACTAACATAATCAGAACTGTCCCAAGCATCACCTGCAACTACTCCATATGTACTTCTGATGTCATGACAATTCAGACATAATTTATGTTATGTTATGTTTGGAATAATGGTTACATAAATGAGGTTCAATAAAAGAAAATTTTCTGTGGGAGCATTTGTTGGAACTTCTGTTATCCTGATTTCTTCTATCTGTGGGCTTTCTTTAGCTAACCTACTTATCTGGGGCTTTCCACTTCTGCAGCTGCCCTTTTCACGGTCCACTTTGCGCTTGCACTCTCTGGGGAGGGGGGGTTGGGTCTGGGCTTGGTGGGGTAGGTGTGTCTGGTAGTTTTGTCTGGGTGGTGGCTGGGTGTTTCTTGGGTGCTTGTTGTGCGGATTGGTGTGTCTGGTGAGCGGTCTGGGTGTTGTTGCTTGTGGGGGTTTTTTTCATTATAAAATATGGCTGAGGGTCTAGTCCGGCTTATTATTCTTGTGGGTTCTGGGGTGGGATTTGTTTGCTTGCCCCAAGTTTTGGCCTTTTGTTGTGTATTGCTATGCCTCTCATTGGCAATTTTCTCTTGGGAGAGGCTTGTTCATGCTTGTTGTTGCTGTTACTCTCATTCTGTGTTCTTTTTGATAATGTATAAGTTTCTGTACAGACCATGGTTGCTTGTCTGGACCTTTTGCCATTCTCAATAAAAATACTTTGGAAAAAAAAAAAAAAAAAAAAAAGAAAATTTTCACTGCCTGTTTCTATTCTGACCATTTATTCCATTTCATGGTTATTGCAAAAAAAAAAAAAAAAAAAAAATTTTACATGAGGGGGGGGGGGGTGTCAAAAAATGATGGGCCCCGGGTGCCACATACCCTAGGTACGCCACTGGGTCAGAGGCAAACTGGGGGGGGAGAGGCACAAGGGAAGCAGCTGCTCCCCCAAATGGGCTTCTATTGAAAACAGCGCTTACTCTTGCTGGTGCCAATTTTTATTTTATATTACACTGTTCACTTCCCTACTACAAGTGCTACTTATTTCTATAAAATTGCCAGATGTGTGCAGTGCTATGCATTAAACATTTAAGAGACAATCCCTGCTCAGTAGAGCTTACAATCTAATCAAACAGGCACACGGGACAAATAGGGGTATGCTGCGCTTGAAGAGTGGCTATGCACGTACTCTGAATTGCAATCAAGCAGACTAGATGAATTCTTTCTGCTATCGTTTCTTAGGTTTTACTATGATATTAATGTTAGATAGAGTGACCATGCAATAAATTACATATTATACATAATGGCTCCAGCATTTTTCATATGAACGACAATTTTGCTAATTCTGATAATGACAGCCACAAGCAAATCTGGTTTGCATGAGTGATAATATCTGATGAAAACTATGGAATTTCTTTATTTATACCTGATTGCTCATTTGAAATTCACTGTAGTGCTTGTTTAACTCGGCCTGAAGTTGTTAAAATGTTGCAGTCTGCATGCACCATCTAGTGGTTTCAAATTAGAACAAGTTCATTTTATAAACTGCTGCCATACTTTTTACATTTTGTACGTAATCATTGAAAAGAAAAGTGTGGAATAACTTGTAAGTTTTCATGGCTCCACATCGTTCTTTTCTTGGTTGGGCTGAGAACTTTACAGTGGCCTCTTGTATTGTGATGTCATAATGCCTCAATCCACCAATGCTTAAGAGCCAACCTCATCGGTGATGTCACAGTGGCTTGGTTTCCCTATACTTGTGCCCATTTACTAGATGCATTAGCCTCACTGAAACAAAACGTGTGGAATAACTTGTAAGTTTCATGGCTCCACATCGTTCTCTTCTTGGTTGGGCTGAGACCCTCTTTCAGCAGCTCCTCATATTATGATGTCATAATGCCTCAGTCCACCAATGCCTAAGAGCCAACCTCATCGGTGATGTCACAGTGGCTTGGTTTCCCTAGACTTTGTGCACAGTCATAATGCCTCATTCCACCAATGCCTAAGAGCCAACCTCATCGGTGATGTCACAGTGGCTTGGTTTCCCTAGACTTGTGCCCATTTACTAGATGCATTTGCCTCACTGAAACAAAACGTGTGGAATAACTTGTAAGTTTCATGGCTCCACATCGTTCTCTTCTTGGTTGGGTTGAGAACTTTTCAGTGGCCCCTTGTACATAGTAAATGATGGCAGACAAAGATCAGTGTGGCCCGTCCAGTCTGCCCTGAAAGGTGGCTATGTGTAACTCATCCTCACTTTGTCTTTAGGGATTGTAGCTGATGCCCAATCTGGCCCTATGTCTTTTTCTTCCTTAATGCATAAGTTATCGAACATAGTAAATGAGTGGTGTTCCATTCAGTCTGCCTAACCATACATGCTCCATAAATTAATTTAGTTTAAATAGTCCTTTATCTTAAATATTTCTGGGTCAGTAGTGTGCTTAGGTCTCCATCAAAGCTTACTCCAGCACATCTTAACCATCCCACCATCGAAACTCTCCCCAGCCCGTCTTCCACTGAATGTTCATATATGGAACACAGGCCGTGCAAGTCTGCTCAGTACTGACCTTAGTTCCTTCAACGTATTCCCATTATTTTCTAATTAGAGGTCCTCTGTGTTCATCCCATGCTTGTTTGAACTCTGTCACTGTTTTCTTCTCCACCACCGAAGCTACACCGTGAGTGGAAATGCCCAATATTTTTTATTCCATCTTCATACTGTATAGGAAACCTCTGTGTCTATCCCAGGTCCTTTTGAATTCCTTCACATTTTCACCACTTCCCATGGATGAGCATTTGGGACGTCCACCAGATTCTCTGTGAAAAAATATTTCCTGATGTTCTTTTAATTTCCCCTCCTTGCAACTTCATTTCATGTTTTCCAGTTCTATAGACTCTTTATTTTTGGACTAGCTTCCTTTGTTCCTTACTGTCTTTCAAGAATTTGAATGTCTTTCTCTCCTCTCTTTCAAATCTATCTTCATAAGTCTTCCGGTGCAGACTCCTCACCTGGATGTTAAAAGACACACTTTGTCCATCATGAGTATTAAATCAGCAATGACCCTTCTTCCCTGTTGGGTTGCCTCCACATTTGTCTAAACAAAACTCATTATAGGGCATCCACTACCCCTCTTCTTTCCAGATTTGCAGATAGGATTTTTCAGTCCACATCCTGTAGATTAAAGTCCTGTAGATCCAGTATCAATACTTCCCTTTCATTACTACTTTTTCAATATCATCGATCAGCTCTATGTCTGGTTCATTTGTTTGAGTCAGAAGTCTACAGATTATGCCAGTGTGGATGAAAGACCCATTTCCTTTTTACAATACAATCCACGGGGCTTCCCTTTTCCCTCATACACCCTGCATTTCAGGTGCTTTAGAAGAGAGCTACTGTTCCTCCTTTTTTGCCATCTTTATACTTCCTGAATAGGCTATCACATTAGTGATTTCTATTCCGCTTGTGCCTTGCGGTTCTAAGCGGATTACATTAGAAGATGGCTGGACATTTCCAGGCGATGACAATACAATTATTTGTATAACTTTACAAACTTTGCAAACCTAACTTTACTTAACTTTTCGTACATAACTTTACATAACTTTACGTACATAACTTTACATAACTTTACGTGGAGTTACTTTGTGTTACTTTACATTATCCTTACCGTGCTTGCATAACTTGCATTAAGTTTACATAATTTATCTTACATAATTTATCTTACATAACTTTACAAGACTTTACGTAGAGTTATTTTATGTTATTTTACCTTATTATTCCAGTACATTGCATAACTTACATTACATGATATTACAAAGCATAACCTTATGTTATATTACAACGCATAACCTTATGTTACTTTACATAATATTACAACGCATAATCTTATGTTACCAAAAAATCGTCTGTTCCTAGGTTGCTATATCTGATTTTTTCGGTATTTGGGGAGACTGTGTTTCTAGATATGAATTGGCTTTACGCCCGATGCAGCTAGATTAGATGGTGCCTATTTAACTATGGCTACAGTTGTTAAATATATTAGGGATTCCCCAGCTTTATTTTTGCACTGCATTACAAAAGTACAATAGATCTGCAGAGCTCATATTATAGGCAGAGGTTTAACTATTGATAACATACCACAATATTTTATATCCACCTTCAGCATTGCAATAAAAGAAAAGCTTTGTCTAGTGTCTATTGTCTATAAAGAAGCACTGTGTTATGAATCAATGATTTTGTAGAAAAGTCATGCGCTACTTCAAGAATACATATAAGATAATTTTTTCCAAAACAACTTTTTTCCATGGGATGGTTTGATTTCAGAAATTATATGCTGCAACAGTGACATCTAGTGGTGTTTTAGTTTATTTCACACACAGATTTTTCTCTTGGAAGGTGAGCAAGCAGTAATCAGGTTTCCACATAGGATATATCAGAGACATTTACCATGTCTTTTCATTCTAACTAATTGTAATCTATATGCCAACCATTGTTTCATGGTAACAGCACTGCTGTCTCCTCCAAAGCGCTGGGAAAGCCCCCAGTAGTTATCATGGAGGCTTTACATTAGAGAATGACACGGGGAAAAAATCTGTCCCCGTCACCGCCCCGTCCCCGGCCCACCATCCTCTGCACCGCCCCGTCACCGCTATTCCATTCACCGCCCCGTCACCGTCACTGCCATCCCTTTCACCGCCCCATCACCGCCACTGCCATCCCATTCACCGCCCCGTCACCGTCCCCGCAGCATCCATATAAGCCTTAGTACTCTAATATTTAGCGTATCTTTTGGGATCTTTAACTCATCATTGCTAGGACTCGAATCTGAGTCCGTGGCACCTAACATAGAATGGAATTAGTATGGCAAAGTAATGAAGAATGGTCCAGCAGCCCCTACCCTCCCTCCACCTCACCTTATATTCGTTCCGAGTTTGCCGGCTTCCTTTTTCCCTAGCCGCATGTGTTCAAAAATCCGTGCACGCGCGGCTGCGCTTTACATCTACTACAGATGAACTTTTCAAAAACAGAGCCACATGACTCCTTTGCAATGCAGAGAAGAGACCATGTTCCCCCATTACTTTGTCAACTACACTGACTCCCTGTTACTGTGCACATTCAGGGCCAGATTCTATAAACAGTACCCTATGATAGGCGGTGGTAGGTGGCCCATTGCCCCAGGTACAGGAGTCAGATTGTGAGCCCACTAGGACAGATAGGGAGAAATACTTGAGTACCTGAATGTAAACCACTTAAGTTATATGTGGTCTATAAATACTAAATAACATAATTGATAAAGGTGATGGAACTCCTCTCATATGAGGAAAGACTAAAACGGTTAGGGCTCTTCAGCTTGGAAAAGAGACGGCTGAGGGGAGATAGGATTGAAATCTACAAAATCCTAAGTGGAGGAGAACAGGTACAAGTGGATCGATTTCTCACTCCGTCAAAAATTACCAAAACTAGGGGACACTCGATGAAGTTACAGGGAAATACTTTTCAAACCAATAGGAGGAAAAAATGGAACACATTGCCAGAGGTTGGGGTAAGAGCAGATAGTGTAGCTGGTTTTAAGAAAGGTTTGGACAAGTTCCTGGAAAAAAGTCTATAGCCTGTTATTGAGAAAGACATGGGGAAGCCACTGCTTGCCCTCTATTGGTAGCATGGAACATTGCTACTCCTTGGGTTTTGGCCAGGTACTAGTGACCTGGATTGGCCACCGTGAGAACGGTCTACTGGGCTTGATGGACCATTGGTCTGACCCAGTAAGACTATTAATTGGTTTTAATTGGTGTGGAAATTGGCTATGCCATTAAAAACTGATTAAAAACTCGTTATAAAAAGTAGGTGCTGGTAGACCATGTCTAGGCAGGTGCCTAGTGACACCTAAAGTCAAAGTAAATATGGTTAAGGGCGTAGATGACCTTAGGTGCTAGTAAAAACCTGTCCTACATTGCAGATGCCTAAGTTTTCCAGTAGGTGCCATTAGCCACAATTCTTTAAATGATGCCTAAGCGTGATTGACATGTGGCCGGTGTCATTTTTATAGGCGGCTGACAATTTAGGTGCCATTTACAGAATATGGCCCTCAATGTCTAATATTGCCTTTGACGTTTAGAGCCCGTAAAAGCTGGTATTTCCAACTACCTATCAGCTCTCACTATTCCAAATGTCCCCTACCCTTCTCCTTCAATCCTTGAATGGTCAGACATTGCTTTTGTCTGCTCCATCTTCAGCACATTGGGAGTCTAATTGACACAGTGTCTGGCATCCTTTTTACTGGAATAGCCAACCTTTAACACTATGATCTGAGTCATCTTATCAAAGATTTAAATCTAAACTTAAAACTCATTTGTTTAATATTGCCTTCAATATAGGACAATGTTATCCCCTATTTATTACAGCAGGTTGTGCTGGAGGATTGGCGGCTTGTACTTATTCTTGGAAGTTATGAGTCTTTTTTTTTTATTATTTTTTTTTATGCAGTTCTTTTCTTTCTCTTGATTTCTTTAGTGTATTGTACACATAAGAACATAAGATTTGCCGCTGCTGAGTCAGACCAGTGGTCCATTGTGCCCAGCGGTCCGCTCACTCGGCGGTCCTTAGGTCAAAGACCAGTGCCCTATTTGAGACTAGCCTTACCTGCGTATGTTCTGTTCCAGCAGGAACTTATCCAACCGTTTCTTGAATCCCTGAAGGGTGCTTTCCCTTATAACCGCTGGTAGAACGTTCCAGATTTCTACCACTCTTTTGGTGAAGAATAACTTCCTTACGTTTGTACGGAATCTATTCCCTTTTAACTTTAAGCGAGTGCCCTCTGGTTCTCTTCACCTCAAATTAGTATAGCAAATTGATAATACACATTAACATTATTTATTTAAGAAATGTATTAACCACGTCATCCATAGTTCTGAGCAGTTTCCAAACATACTTGCAATTGACTCCTAAACTATCAGGTGGGTGGTGGACAAGAGGTTCACAAACTGTTCAGATGCAGCAACTAGAAAGGAGGCTGGGAGCTCTGCATTCCAGATTTGAGTTCCCCAGTGGTCCAACCTCCTTCCCTTTGGGCCACCAAAGCTGTAGAGGAATGTCGTGTTTATTAGGTCTCATGTGGGCCATGCAGCCCTCCATCCTGACCCTCAGGTGGCTGCATGGACATGTGAACCCACACCTAGAAAACTACAATTGTCATCTTACGCAGACCCCAAGGTAAGTCTCCAGTGTGGAACATAAGAACATAAGAATTGCCGCTGCTGGGTCAGATCAGTGGTCCATCGTGCCCAGTAGTCCGCTCACGCGGCAGCCCTTAGATCAAAGACCAGTGCTATAATTGAGTCTAACCTTATCTGCATACGTTCTGGTTCGGCAGGAACTTGTCTAACCTTGTCTTGAATCCCTGGAGGATGCTTTCCCCTATAACAGCTTCTGGAAGAGTATTCCAGATTTCTACCACTCTCTGGGTGAAGAAGAACTTCTTTACTTTGTACAGAATCTATCCCCTTTTAACTTTAGAGAGTGTCCTCTGGTTCTCTCTACCTTGGAGAGGTTGAACAACCTCTCTTTCTCTACTAAGTCTATTCCCTTCAATATCCTGAATGTTTCGATCATGTCCCCTCTCAGTCTCCTCTTTTCAAGGGAGAAGAGGCCTAGTTTCTCTAGCCTCTCACTGTATGGCAATTCCTCCAGTCCCTCAACCATTTTTGCCGCTCTTCTCTGGACCCTTTCAAGTAGTACTATGTCCTTTTTCATGTACGGTGATCAGTGTTGGATGCAGTATTCTAGGTGGGGGCGCACCATGGCCCAGTACAGCGGCATGGAGGGAGGGATCGTCTATGTACCCCATTACAGTGGCTGATATGGAGAGCCTTCAGCTAGGTTCTGGGTTGGGGCTGGATGTCAGAGCCACAAAAGATTGCATTTTAACTGTAGCAGCTTTGTTTTTAGGAGAAGATTAAGAATCTTCAGTTTATGCTCTCTGTTCCATTAAAATGTATTGCCCTGTCACAGACTTTGGAGTGATGATTCCTCTGAGCACTTTGTCAAACAATACATCTTTTATCATTTGGCTGTCATGTATCTATGCTCAGCTTGCTGGAGATATAAATTAGTCAACTGTGCGATAGAGTTCCAAGGATATATTGAGACAAAAGCAGGGTGAAAATACACTAAAATTTATTTCAGAAGAAAGCTTGAAAAAAAAAGATAAAAACTGCAAACTAAGAATATAAGAGTTGCCATACTGGGACAGACCAAAGGACCATCAAGCCCAGTATCCTGTTTCAAACAGTGGCCAGCCCAGGTTGCAAGTACCTTCAAGATTACAAGGAGTAAAACCGATTTTAAGAAACACCTCCCAACCCATAAAGTTCCCATCTGATCAAGCTGCCCCCACCAAGAAGCCCCTCCCACCTGGTCTGATTCCCCTTCCACGAAGCCACCTCACCTCATTCAATCCCCATGCAGGAAGCCCTTCCATCTGAGCTCACCGACATACTCCCTCTTGTTCAAAGACCTCTACTCAAAGACCCTCCCCCTACCTTCCAACTTCCCACCTCATAAGGAAGGTTTCCCTCTAGACGTACTACCACTAAGGGTCATCTGTCATCTTTTACCCCAAATCAGGTACAGCAGGAGCAGAGAAGGACCACTTTTGTCCCTTCCTTCTAAACCAAGAGAGTTTACCTTTAGGTAAGTCCTAGGAGTAGGGCAGGATTAATTTGTCAAGGGCCCCTAGGCACACAAGTACACTGGGCCCCCCTGCCCCGCCCTACCACACCGTGGCCTGCCCCTGCCATGCCCCCATGTATATACTTATTTTATTTTAAAATTCAAAACAAAGATTACCATACCAGTGCCAGTATGCTGTTTTTCTTCTATGCAACCTCCAAACATCTCTGAACAAAACTCTCCTTCCTTCCTAGAAGAAGAGATCTTTAGCTGGCAGGGCTTTGGGAAGCCCACCAATTTATATTTTGTATTTGGGTAGGAGGCATGGGGCATAGCGGGAAGAAAATTTAGTGCCCATCATTTTATTGGACTAATACATTTCTCACTTAGCTTTCAGAGGTTAAAACCTCTTTCTTCAGGTCAGTAAACTATACTGCTGTTAGAGTGTCCCTGTTTTGACCTAAGGAAAGGAGTTATGGTCTCTGAATTTATAAAAAATGTATTCAAATTAGTCCAATAAACAGGATCATCTTATTTCCATTTTCTATTAATAAACGATTATCAACACAACTATAATAATACCTTATCCTAAAGCAAAAATAAATAAATAAAATAAATAGAATTTTTTTTCCTACCTTTGTTGTCTGGTTTTTGCTTTCCTCATCTTCTCATCATTCTCTTCCTTCCATCCACTGTCTGCCCCTTCCAGAAAATGTTTGTCTCCCTCTGCCATCTATGCTCCTGCCCCCTCCCCCCTTGGTCTGGCATCCTTCACCTTCTCTCTGTTCCCCTCATAGTCTTGCATCTCTCTTCCAATCTCTCCTCCCCTCCCCCACTATGGTTTTTGGCATCTCTCTTCTCATTTCCTTCACTCAGATGTGATATCTCTGTGTCCTCTCTCTTCACTTTCCTTTTCTTCTCTGTTCTTTCTTCTCTATTTTCTGACTCTGTCTAAATTAAATTCTTTCTTACTATTCAGCCCTCGGTTTCCCTCTTTTCACTGTGTCTACTCACAGCTTGCCACCTCTTTCCTTCACCCCCTCCACTATCTCACTAACTATCTTCTTCCCCCCATCCAGCATGTGGGAAAGCAATAGCAGTGGTGAGGAGGTGAGGGCTGGGCACAAGTTCTCCCCACTTCCATCATCTGTCCTGCTCCCTTCTGTCTCCTTTTTCTCCACTTCCATCATCTGCCCTGCCCCCTTCTCCCCACTTCCATCATCTGTCCTGCCCTGCCCCTTTCTTCCCACATCCATCATCTGCCCTGCTCTGCATTGCCCTCTTCTGTCCCTCCCTCCATCCAAGGCCCATCTCACCACTCACCTCTCACTCTGATTTTTTTTTTTTTTTTTAGAACGGCGACGCCCTTCCCCAAGCATCGATCGGCAACGCGGGCCCCCCCTGATCGGCAATGCGGGTCCCCCCCAATTGGCAACGTGGGTCCCCCCCATCAATGGAAAGTAAAACAAACAAGCAATGCGGGTAAGAAAAGCAATGGGAACTATAATTTTGCATGCAGTGCTGCTTGCCCAAAGCTTCCCTCTGACGCGCCCAGGCGGAAACAGGAAGCTGCGTCAGAGGGAAGCTTTGGGCAAGCAGCACCACTTGCAAAATTACAGTTCCCATTGCCTTTCTTACCCGCGTTGCTTGTTTGTTTTACTTTCCGTTGATGGGGGGTCATGTTGCCGATTGGGGGGGGGGCCTGCATTGCCGATCGGGGAGGGGGGGGGCTGTGTTGCCAATCGAAGCTGGAGGGGCCCATCACCGTTTAGAAAAACAATGCTGATGCCGTCCTTCATCGGGCCCCCCCTGACCATTTCGGGCCCTAGGCATGTCCCTACTTGGCTTATTGGTTAATCCTGCCCTGCCTAGGAGTACCTAAAGGACTGTGAGAGTGGAACTGTGCATCTAGATGGCATAAGGCATTTGAGGTCCAATGCAAAGTGATTTGTACAGAGTAATCAAATTTTAGGAAATGGATCTTCTGGGCAATATATTGAAATCCTCAGCTCATTATGTGGCAGTCAATAAAACAGATAGAAGAAATTATTAGAAAATGAATGGAGAATAAAGCAGAAAATATTATACTGCCTCTGTTTACATTTCTGGTGAGATTGCACCTTGAGTACTGTTCTATCTTCAGTTCCGGTTTCTCCATCTCCAAAAAGATTGAACCAGAAATGTTTCAGAGAAGGGTGACCACAACAGTAAAGAGGATGGAGCACCAATTTTTACTACCATTTTGTAACCTTAAGGTCTTATTTTTGGACCATATGTCTTTTCAAAATGAAGCTCCATACTGTTTCAATTCCATTTTTTTTTTTAAAGTAATAGATTGTGTTATCTTCCTTCTGAAAGGGCACAGTTGTTATCTATACTTTCCTTGAGGATGGGTCCTGAGTATGGGAACTTAAAGTTTTGGATATAATGTGGGGCTTGTAGATGATTTAGATCCTCATATGATTTGAAGCTTTTGGACCTCTCTAACTGCGCATAAGTGGAAGATTCAAGTTTAATATAGATTTGATTAATCGCTTAATCAGAATTCTAAGCGATGTACACATCACTAAAATTACAAAATTTAGGGAACAATACAGCAAATGACAAAAACTGAGTCTTGCAAGACTAAGGACTAACATGACAACAAACCCATTCAACACAAGAAAAAGTAGGGAAAGGAAATACAAATTATTTGAGGAAGAAGCATTTTTCAAAAACCCGAAGCTGTTCCTTTTCTATTGCAGGACCATCCAAATGGAACAAGTTACTTATTATGTTCCAACTGATGACAGACAAGGGCTGTTGTTAAAAAGCAGCTAAAAGCGTTGTTATTTTCCAGACATTTTCATGAATTGAAAGACAGCACCATTTTTTTTTTTTTTAGTTCAACGAGTTTTATTGATTTTATAAGTGTAGAGTACAAAGCCAACAATATGGGTGCTCCAACAAGGAACACAAAATACCAAAATCATTAACAAATGTGAAGTGTATCCACAATAAAATAACATTCATAGATGGGCAAATGCAGAAACAAGAAAGGGGTGAGATGGCGTAAAGCAGTGAAGAGGATTTAAAAGAAATTATGAGACAGCACCATTTTAATTAGAGGCATGAATAGGAATCCATGGTTGATTGTGACTGTTTTAGAAATTAAGGTTTATATTTTGAGTTGCGATCGATTGGATTGATTTATGTACATTTTGGTTGTAATCTACGTAGATGTGATGTGTAAACTATAAATACTGCTACAAGAATAAATAACTAACTAAACAGATGTAACATCTTATATTCTTATGTAAACCCTTACCGCTCCTTGAGAGCAATTGCCGCTGTGACTGCTGTTATATAAGTTCATTAATTAAATGGTTCCATTTTAGACCGTGGGGAATTACAATGCATTTTGGCTAGGCACACGATCACCACTAGAGGCCACTGTATCCTTGTGTGTTGAATAATAGATTCCAACTCCATGGTGGGTGTAAAATTCTGGTCCAGATTGTTCCTAATTAAAAATTCTGCCAGTTCAACTGGACAAGCAGGTTCCCTTATAATCTTCATCATCCATTATATTTAGAAATAATATTTCTGAAATATTTGGGACCCAGAGACCATTTTATATTAAGCTTACAATGGAATCATCATTTAATAACTGGATTACATTATGGGTTTTGTAGGGTGTTGAAATACATTTTATTATTTACTTTCATTGTCGGGTACAATTATGTGCAGACCATAGAACAGATATAATGAGGTATCAGGTGTTTTGAGCTGCCATCAAATTCCAAGCTTTGTTTTTGAAGCTTCAGTAAAATAGCAGATTTGCATTACATATAAAGCAGAAAAATTATCCTGGGATTCCCTAACCCTCAGTATTTCAGTGCCAGGTTAGTGAATCTAACCATAATTTGGCATTGCTGTGGTTGAAAATACCACACATTCCAGACCATAACAATATATTACAGTGGGCCCCATCTCAGCCCACTATTGTTTTTAATGAAAACATTTTAGTATGAATTAGGACTTTTTAACACACACAAATCAATTGTATGCGCCTTTATTCATAGGTTAGTAAGCATTATAATGATTTTATATGCACTCATATGTTTATGGTACATTAATGAACCAAATTCACAGCTTCAAATGCACAGCC
Source organism: Geotrypetes seraphini (assembly GCF_902459505.1). Classification (NCBI taxonomy): domain Eukaryota; kingdom Metazoa; phylum Chordata; class Amphibia; order Gymnophiona; family Dermophiidae; genus Geotrypetes; species Geotrypetes seraphini. The sequence goes on from NC_047100.1 coordinate 10,323,765, forward strand.
CTGCTAGGAATCTGAGTTCACTATGTTCACAGAGGGTGCAGCCAGGGCCGAAGGGATGGGTGATCACTCTTCTCCCCACCCCACCCCCCAAACAATCCCTCACCCTGCCAACAACCCACAAAGGAGACTTGGTAGGTAGGGACTTCTAAATGCACATGGAGGATGGCCTGAAGTGCGTTCTAATTGCATGTACATAGGGAAAGGGAATTCATTTTTCACACATCACTGGACGATTTATCACCAGCTGTTTTCAGAGCATCCTGGAAAGCGTTGGCTCTCATAGTAGCAGGCCACTGTTCTCTGGGGAAACTAACAGTTCTTGAGGTATTATTAACTTTCAATAACTACTACAATTTGCAAAGTTTAATGAGAGGTGTGTTATTCATTTTGCATGTTAATAAGCTACTTTGCATACATCTGCATGCTTTATTGCATGTGATAAACAATCATACTTTAAGCTGCAAATAGGACCCAAGCTTGTAAGAATATTATATATATATCCTAAATGCTTGTGACCAGGGCTGGGCAAGAAATTTGATTTTTTAAAATGAATGGTAGAAAACCTGGCAAATTTATACTGCAAACAATCTTTACTTAAAAGTGGGGGAATGGGGTGATTAGATATTTTGTTAGAAGAGGGGGAAAGCAACTAAGTAGTAGATTTAAAACAAATCAGAGAAAACATTTCTTTACACAAGGTGTAATTAAACTCTAGAATGTAGTTGCTGGCGAATTTTGTGACATCAGTTAGCTTAGCGGAGTTTAAAAAGGGCTTGGATAATTTCCTAAAAGACATCCATAGGCCATTATTGAGATGGTTTGGGGAAATCCACTGCTTATTCCTAGAACAGTGGTTCCCAAACCCTGTCCTGGGGGACCCCCAGCCAGTTGGGTTTTCAAGATATCCCTAATGAATATGCATGAGAGAGATTTGCATATAATGGAAGCGACAGGTATGCAAATCTCTCTCATGCATATTCATTAGGGATATCTTGAAAACCCGACTGGCTGGGGGTCCCCCAGGACAGGGTTTGGGAACCACTGTCCTAGAATAAACAGAATAAAATCTGTTTTACTACTTGGGATCTAGCTAGGTACTTGGGACCTGGATTGGCCACTGTTGGAAACAGGATGCTGAGCTTGATGGACCTTCAGTCTTACCCAGTAGGGCAACTCTTGTGAGCCAAGTGTAGGATAATCAAACAATTGTGACATCACTGATGAGGTTGGCTCTTTGGCATTGATGGACTGAGGCATTATGACATCACAATAGTAACTCTGGAATGTTGCTACTATTTGAGTTTCTGCCAGGTACTTGGGACCTGGGTTGGCCACTGTTGGAAACAGGATACTGGGCTTGATGGACCTTCCGTCTGTCCCAGTATGACAATTCTTATGTTCTTATGTACAGTAAATCCTCTCGAATTTGCTGTTCGCGAATTGTGGACTCATTAATTTGTAGTATTTTCCAACCACCACTTCCTTGTACTAAAGTCACGGTTACACCAATCAGGAGCTGCTTTGACACGCTATCTGGCGTGTCAAAGCAGCTCCTGATTGGTGTAGCCTGACTTTAGTAACAGCAAGAGATGGTTGGAGCAGTGGCGTACCTAGGGGGGGGGCGGGGGGGGAGAGGTCCGCCCCAGGTGCAAGGCCCGAGGGGGTGTACAGCTGGCCACTTACCGGGGAATAGGCTGCCACCGGGGGAAGGCTGCCATTGCCGTCATCAGAAAGAAGCCGGCGCCAAATTCTCCCTCCCTGCTTCTCTTCCCCGAGCCGAGCAACTCTAGCCGTCCGACGTCAATTCTGACGTCGGAGAGGATGTTCTGGGCCAGCCAATCGCTGTCTGTCTGGCCCGGAACATCCTCTCCGACGTTAGAATTGATGTCGGGCAGCCAGATTTGGTCGGCCGGGGGGAAAAGAAGGAGGGCGAATTTGGCGCCGGCCTGTTTCTGATGGCCAGTGGCAGACTTTCCCCAGCGGTGGTGGCAGCATGGTGGTGGTAGCGGCGGTGACATGGTGGAGGGAAGGGAGAAAGAAAGAAAGAAAGGGGGGGAGCCAGGGAGCCAGAATGAAAGCAAGGGGGGGGACAGGGATCCAGAAAGAAAGAAAGGGGGCAGGGTGAAAGAAAGAAAAAAATGGGGCATGGGGAAAGAGAGAGAAAGAAAGGGGGGCATGGAGAGAGAAAGAAAGAAGAAGGACAGGATGAAACAAAGAAAAAGTTGGGGGAGGGAATGAGATCTGGAGGAGAGGAAGCATACATGAGGCTGAAAGAAGGGAAAAAATATTGGATGCACAGTCAGAAGAATAAAGTGCAACCAGAGACTGATGAAATTACCAAACAAAGGTAGGAAAAATGATTTTATTTTCAATTTAGTGATCAAAATGTGTCCGTTTTGAGAATTTATATATGCTGTCTATATTTTGCACTATGGGCCCGTTTTACTAAACTGCAATAGCAGTTTTTAGCGCAGGGAGCGTCGAGAGCAGCGTGGGGCATTCAGCGCAGCTTCCTGCGCTAAAAACCGCTATCGCGGTTTAATAAAAAGGGAGGGGGTATATTTGTCTATTTTTGTATAGTTGTTACTGAGGTGACATTGCATAAAGTCATCTGCCTTGACCTCTTTGAAAATCCGTGGAATATAAATGATAATTAACATTTTCTCTGCGTACAATGTGCTTTGTGTTTTTAAAATTTTATTGTTGGTAGATCATTTTGACTTGGCCACGAAGGTAACGGGGAGGGAGGGGAGCTGCTGAAAGGGGCTTGACTGCAGGGAATTATTTTTGTAAAATCATGTTTTGTTATGTGACTGGCATTATTTAGACTTTAATTTCTATGAATGAATAGAATGAAAATGATATAAAATTACTTGCTTGTTTTTATGTACGTGCGCTGAAGGAAAGTGGAGAGAGAGTGGGCTGAGGACGCTGAAGGGAAATGGGGAAGAGAGAGTGGGGAGAAGACACTGATTTATAAATTGACGATTGTACAGAATATTGGTTCTTTTTATACTTTAATATAATAAGTTCAATATAAAACAATTCAAGGCTTGTGTGGATGGAATCAGGTGGTTTGCGGGGATGGGGACCGAGCTTACGGGGATTAGTCCAATAAAATGGTATTTTCATATTTCTCATTATTTGTTTTATTTTTATTTGTTAATTTGTAAAGTGGTGATTGTTATGTATCAGTTTTTCAAATTTACATCTACTGTCTTTATATTTTGCACAGTATTAGAGGACATGTATTACTGTTTTTGTGGTGTTGTGGTGTTGCATTGTATGCAGAGTCTGGTTTCTTCAATAGAATGACAGAATACTGGACTAGTATACAAGGTTTTATAGATTGTTCATGAGTAAGCCTCAGCCCCACCACTCCTCCGCTGTACTATCTCATGACTGCGGGGAGAATTATGTGGCACTTCATCACTGGCTGCTCATATTTTTAACTTGTTTAGTGATTCGTACATCTTTCTAAAAAAATCTCTAAAGTGCTGTCTCTAATATGAAAATAGTGTGAATACTTAACTTATCAGCCAACGCCTGGGAGTCTAACCCAACATGTTTCGCGCCTAGCGGCGCTGTATCAAGGGTCTCCCGAGGTCGCGCTAGTCACCCGACTCATGATAGTATTAAGTAACTAAGTTCTTACTCTTAATACTATCATGAGTCGGGTGACTAGCGCGACTAGAAGACTGATTACTGAGCAGTAGGAGTAAAAATAAAGACAGAAATAGTAAACAAGATAAGAAACATTCTAACAAGAGTACACTGATCTCTCTAAGGCTATAATTCTTTTAAAGTAAAGTATACATCTCAGTAATAATTAAATGGGTAAACTTAATAAAATTGAGTTAAATTTGTTTGAATTAAAATTAAATATGAAAAGTTTTAAAAGAAATATATATGGACATAATAAATGTAAAAAAGAATGAATACAAGGGAATATGAGAGGAAAAACAAAACCGTTGAGCAATGGAATTCTGAAGAAAAGTTTAAAAAATAAAGATAGAAAACAAATAAGTAAAAAAACAGTAAAATTAAGATATGGTAAACATATGGACACTAAGGGGGGAATTTATCAATGTGTGCTACCGTTAAGACGGGTTGTTTTACCACAAGTCAGGCTATAACACAAGGGCCCATTTTATGCAATGAGACCTTATGCTAAAACAGGGGTAGGCAATTCCGGTCCTCGAGAGCCAGAGCCAGGTCAGGTTTTCAGGATATCCACAATAAATATGCATGAGATAGATTTGCTTCTCAAGGAACCAATGCATGCAAATCTATCTCATGCATATTTATTGTGGATATATTGAAATCCTGACCTGGCTCTGGCTCTCGAGGACCGGAATTGCCTACCCCTGTTTTAGCATAAGGTCTCATTGCATAAAATGGGCCTTTGTGTTATAGCCTGACTTGTGATAAAATAACCCGTCTTAACAGTAGCACACATTGATAAATTCCCCCCGCACAGTGTCAGTTCTAGACCGAACTATTATAGAATATTAACTTAAGTCCACATTTACCCTCCTAATTTGGGGCGGGGGCACCTACGCCAGGCAGGGCACTCTCCTGACCAACCCAGGTCCCTCCCAAGTCCTCGCCAATTATTGCTAGTTAACATCAATCATCAGCTCATGATTATATTAAGTGACCTGCTCATACTTGAACATGACTTTTGCGCACTTAAGGCCGTATTCTATATATGAGACCTACAAAAATAGGCACTTGGTTCTATAAAATGCCTCCGAAGCTCCAGTGGCATGCAGTGAGGGCTTTCAAGAGATTCAGTGAATCCCCAGCTTTTAATTTTTTTTTTTGTTGACTTTTTGCTTGATGCGGTTTGATTTGTTGAGTAGGCAGCCTGCTCAACCAGTCAAACTGCATCAAGCAAAAAAATAAACCTCATAAAAAAGCAAGGCTCTTGGGCTGGGGATTCTCCGAACCCCCTGAAGGCCCAGGCAGTACTGATATGTATTTGACTGGCTGAGCCACATCTGCCTGCTGTCTGCTTGACCAATCAAATTCAGAGAGGTGCCCTCAGGGCCTTTAGGGGGTGGGGTGAATCCCCTGAAGGCCCTGACCGCAAGCTACCCCATAACTCATAGAATCACACGTAGCTCCCGTGCTTGTGACTAACATTTAGGTGTTACTATTTATGCCAATGATAACCGGGCCTAAATACTAGTGCCTAAGTTGTGCGTAGATCATACATATTCTGAAACAGTATGCCTAACTTTTGGGGATGTCAATAATCCACCTTGGCCATGCCCCCTTTTGAGATCCACACAATAGAATTTACGTGCACCATTTTATAGAATAAGCTTAAAAAGTTGTGCGCATAAATTCTAATTACTGCCAATTATTACTTGTTAATTTCTAATTATATGCCCTAAGTAACTTGTTAAACAATTAAGTTGTACATACAAATTAGCAATGGATGCAGATCTGTGTGCTGATCTTTGGTCACCCTATACAGAAACTGGCCCTAAGCATAAATTTGGGCACACAGGCTTATAGAATTAGGGGAATAAGGCTGAGTCGCTCATGTGCACTCCCTTCTGTTTGCCCTTCATACTCTCCCCATGCTTATTTACTCAATGCCTCCCTAAAACCATTATGAGTGGCACAGACCTTAAATTATTTCTTTCACAATTTCCATTTACTACCAGTTTTGTTTTTTTTTTCCATTGCTCCACTCCTTCCCTCTGGATGAACAGTTAAAGTCAGCTTTCCTGTTCGCAATCCTGATCTTGGCTTCCTGCCATAGCACTCCTGCTTAGTTGCACTTCTCCTGAAGAGGGCGGTGTGTGTGGTTACCATTACTGCAGTCAGCTCTAGCCATCCTGCATCTCTACTGTACCTTGTCCTTGGAACTGGCCCTCATTGCTTTGTTCCACCCTTCTGCTGCAGACTGTTTTCTTTTCTTTAATGTATGGGGGTCATTTAGCACTAATTTTGTTCATTGCACCATGAAAAGAGTTGATCAGTTTACTAGACCTCTAAGATTTGAAAATGCTCCCAGACAATTAAAACATACTATATGGATCAGGCACTCTGACCAGTGGCCGTCAGCGTGCAAAAGGGCCCTCAAGTCTTGTCCTGACGTCAATTCTGACCCAATCACTGGCCCGGACCTTATCTCTGATGTCATGATTGACTTCGGGGCAAGACTTGTGGGCCCGATTGCATGCCGCTGTCCTTCCTTTCGTGGAGTTGCGGCAGCAGGAGTCAGCCACTTTGCCGTGTCGGCAGCGGTGTCAGGTGTATGTGTTGCGTGCGCTGCGGTCCAGGAGTGCAGGAGTCTCGTTTTGCTCAGAGGAGCCAGCTTTTTGGACTTCCGTTCTGGGGCAAGAGCAAGCTTTACAGGAAAGATGGACTACACCTGAGCACGGCAGGAACTAGACTTCTAGCAAACAACGTCAGGAGAGGAATAGAACAGGCTTTAAACTAATAAGAAGGGGAAAGCCGACAGTCGTCCAAGCGTCGACGATTCGGAAGAAGGTATCCTGTGAAGATACTGAGGGGAAAAAAGGCCGGGAAGAATCAAGGGACAAATTGCAAGAGTCGACTAACCCAGAAGAGGAGGTTAAAAAGATTGTAGCAAAAGAGAAGAAAATAGAAGCGCAGGGAATGGAAATGAAGACAACAAAACACCAGGATCTAAATTGCATATATACCAATGCAAGGAGCCTGAGAAACAAAATGGGGGAACTAGAAGCCATGGCCAATGCAGAAGACATAGACATCATTGGAATTTCTGAAACATGGTGGAATGAGGAAAACAAATGGGATACAGCACTGTCGGGGTACAAACTCTATCGCCAGGACAGATCAGGACAGAAAGGAGGTGGAGTAGCCCTATACATAAAAGAAAGCATACGATCGACAAAAATGGACACAGCAGAGACGGCCAACAAGCTAGAATCGCTATGGGTTAAAATACCAGGAAAGAAAGGGCCTGAAATAAAGATAGGCCTATACTATCGTCCACCTGGACAAACCGGAGATATCGATGAAGAAATGGAAGCCGAGATGAAGCGAGAAAGCAAAAGCGGGAACACAGTTATTATGGGAGACTTCAACTACCCTGGGATAGACTGGAGTCTTGGAAGCTCAAAATGCGCTAGAGAGACAGAATTCCTGGAAGCTACACAGGATTGCTTCATGGAGCAGCTTGTTAGAGAACCAACGAGAGGAAATGCCACTCTGGATCTAATCCTAAATGGGCTAAGGGGACCTGCAAAGGAAGTAGAAATAGTGGGACCGTTGGGAAGCAGTGATCATAATATGATCAAGTTCAAGGTTGAAGTAGGAATACCGAAAGGGAAGAGAACCATAGCGACAACTTTAAACTTCAGGAAAGGAAACTACGAGGCAATGAGGGAAATGGTAAGAAAGAAACTTAGGAACACGTCCAAAAAATGGCAAACGGTACAACATGCCTGGTCTTTTTTCAAGGGCATGGTGAGCGAGGCGCAAAATACATATATCCCCAGGTTCAGAAAGGGGTGCACAAAGAGTCGAACAAAAGACCCGGCATGGATAACCAAAATAGTGAAGGAAGCAATAGGCAATAAGAAAAATTCATTCAGGAAGTGGAAAAAGGACAAAACTGAGGAGAATTGGAAAGAGCACAGGAAAAATCAAAAAGAATGTCACCGTGTGGTTCGAAAAGCCAAAAGAGAGTACGAAGAGAGGCTAGCTAAGGAAGCACGAAACTTCAAACCATTCTTTAAATATGTTAAAGGGAAGGAGCCGGCTAGGGAGGAGGTAGGACCGCTGGATGACGAAGACAGGAAGGGAGCTGTGAAAGAGGAGAAAGAAGTGGCGGAAAGGCTAAACATGTTTTTTTCGTCTGTATTTACAAATGAGGACACTTCAAACATACCGGAACCTGAGCAATTCTTTCATGGAAGTCAAACAGAAAAATTAACATCCATAGAAGTGAGCCTTGAAGACGTACGCAGGCAGATAGGAAAACTAAAACCTGACAAATCCCTGGGTCCGGACGGAATACATCCAAGGGTTCTGAAAGAATTAAAGGAGGAGATAGCGGAACTACTACAGCAAATTTGCAACCTGTCCCTAAAAACAGGCGTGATCCCGGAGGATTGGAAAATAGCCAACGTTACGCCCATCTTTAAAAAGGGATCAAGAGGAGACCCTGGAAATTACAGACCAGTGAGTCTGACCTCGGTTCCGGGAAAAATGGCAGAAGCTCTGATAAAAGAAAACATCGATGAACATTTCGAAAGGAACGAACTACTGATAACCAGTCAACATGGTTTCTGCAAGGGTAGATCGTGCCTAACGAACTTACTGCACTTCTTCGAGGGAGTTAACAAACAAATGGACAGAGGAGACCCCATAGACATCATATATCTAGATTTCCAAAAAGCCTTTGACAAGGTGCCCCATGAACGTCTACTCCAGAAGCTGAAGAACCATGGGGTGGAAGGAGATGTACATAGATGGATCAGAAACTGGTTGGAAGGTAGAAAGCAAAGGGTAGGAGTGAAAGGCCACTACTCTGACTGGAGGAGGGTCACGAGTGGTGTACCGCAGGGCTCGGTGCTCGGGCCACTGCTATTTAATATATTCATAAATGATCTAGAAACAGGGACAAAGTGTGAGATAATAAAATTTGCAGACGACACCAAACTTTTTAGTGGTGCTCGGACTATAGAAGACTGCGAAGAATTGCAAAGGGACTTGAACAAGCTAGGGGAATGGGCGACGAGGTGGCAGATGAAGTTCAACGTTGAGAAATGTAAAGTATTACATATGGGAAGCAGAAACTTGAGGTACAACTATACGATGGGAGGGATATTATTGAAGGAGAGTATACAGGAAAGGGACTTGGGGGTAATGGTGGACACAACAATGAAGCCGATGGCACAGTGTGCAGCGGCCGCTAAGAAAGCGAATAGAATGCTTGGTATAATCAAGAAGGGTATTGCGACCAGAACGAAAGAAGTTATTCTGCCGTTGTATCGGGCGATGGTGCGCCCGCATCTGGAGTACTGCGTCCAATTTTGGTCACCATACCTTAAGAAGGATATGGCGTTACTCGAGAGGGTCCAGAGGAGAGCGACACGTCTGATAAAAGGTATGGAAAACCTTTCATACGCTGAGAGATTGGAGAAATTGGGGCTCTTTTCTCTGGAGAAGAGGAGACTTAGAGGGGATTTGATAGAAACTTACAAGATCATAAAGGGCATAGAGAAAGTAGAGAGAGACAGATTCTTCAAACTTTCAAAAAATAAAAGAACAAGAGGGCACTCGGAAAAGATAGAAGGGGACAGATTCAAAACGAATGCTAGGAAGTTCTTCTTTACCCAACGTGGAATGCGCTTCCAGAGGACGTGATAGGGCAGAGTACAGTAATGGGGTTTAAGAAAGGATTAGACAATTACCTACTGGAAAAGGGGATAGAGGGGTATAGATAGAGGATTACTGCACAGGTACTGGACCTGTTGGGCCGCCGCGAGAGCGGACTGCTGGGCACGATGGACCTCTGGTCTGACCCAGCAGAGGCACTGCTTATGTTCTTATGTTCTTATGTTATGCATCTCTCGTGGGATTTTCGGGCTCCTTGGAAGTCGGTAGTGCTCCAGTTCCTGCGGTATGGTCTTGAGAGGATCTTTACAGCCCATTCCTGTGGCAAATTCAGTGGGGCTGTGATACGGGGTGCTAGTGGCACTGATGGGACATGGCCTGGGAGGTGAGCCTCTGGTTATTTGGGGTAGTGGGGTGTTGGTAGGTTGGGGTTTCCAGGGTTTGGTGAAGGGGTTTTTTGTGCTCCTTATGGCGCCTGCTAAAAAGTCTGGTTCCAGGGGAGGGAGGGGTGGTGCAGCTCAGAGGGGTCGTTCTGCAGCGGTGGCAGTGCCCAGGGAGGAGGAATCGGCACGGCAGGAAGGAAGGCAGACTTTGTGGAGTTGCGGCAGCAGTGGGTGAGCGGCAGACGAGGGAGAAGGAATTGGCGTGGCAGGGAGGAAGGCAGGCAGGTTTCGGTGCGGGAGGGAGGGAGGAAGGCAGGCTTCGGTGCGGAAGGGAGGAAGGACAAAGTATGGAAGGCAGTGAGGGGGAGGGGTCAAGAACTCGGGACATGGGAAGGAGCAAGAGAATAGAAAGAGACAATTGTTGGACCTGAGGAAGTAAGGAAGGAAAGAAAGTTCTTTCTTTCTATCTAGTGCAACCAGAAATCACCAAACAACAAAGGTAGGTTTTCAATTTAGTGGTCAAAATCTGTCTGCTGCAGTATATTTGTCTATTTTTCTAGGGGGCTGGGCTCAGAGGCACAATTTGGTTCAGAATATTTTTTTCTTGGTTTTTCCTCCTCTAAATCTAGGGTGCGTTTTATGGTCAGGCGCGTCTTATGGAGCGAAAAATACATGAAATATTTTTTTCTCTATTAATGAGCCTATAGTGTCCTGGAATATTTCTGCACAGTTTCACAATTCAATGGGGAAAATAACTTCCACCCCTTTCAAGAGACCTGGACTTGAACAACACAGTCCTTATCTTCACCAGGCCCTTATGCTTGCAAAAAGAATAGCAAGCTCATATCCACCCCAATGTCACTTCTTATTATCAAGTTCATAATCACTCATTTTTCATTGCCTGCTTGGATTCAGGCCTCTCCTCAGTTCCAGGGAACTGGAAGGCAGAATTGCTGGGTTCACTATATTCAAGAAGAGCTTTTAGAAAGCCACCCACAATATCCACCCGGGATATTTAGTGAACCCTGTCCCCAATTCTGTAGTTCATTCACTAGCCAATGCTGGCATAAACCACCTCAGTCTCAAAGCAAGTCCCCAAAATGAGGGGGGGGGGGAGGGAAAAACCACTTTCTTTTTCACAGTTTGTTAGCCAGCCAGGCTGTCTCAGCTGGTGCACAGCTAAGCAATCACAGCCTTTGCACAAGTCTCAGCACAGCTCACTACAAGGTTCTCTCTGCAGTGCATTAAAGAAAAAAAAAAAAAAAAAAAAAGCATTCCTTTTAAGCATATCCTTCAGGCAACCAGCTTTCCACTAAGCACACTGTCTTTAAACATAGGTAAGTTCAACAGAGGAAAAAAACATCACAGATTTCTCCAAGTTCCATGCTCTCCCCTGGACTTTCCAGCTCTGCTGCACTCAGTGGATTAGGGTTCTCCCATTGCATAGGTTCCTGCTCTGTGCCTTGTTCTTTCCCAGCATGGAAAATCCTTTCTGCCAGTTCCTCCTGCGCTGTCTGCTTTACAGTGTTTGAAACATAGTAGATGGCGGCAGCTAAAGACCTGAATGGTCCATCCAGTCTGCCCAACCTGATTCAATTTAAATTTAAATTTTTTTTTTTTTTTTTTTTTTAAGCTGCTTAAGCTTATTGAGACCACCCCCTGACCTACGTGGCTGGGGCACAGGTTTATGTACTCTCTGGCTCCCTCTCAGTTCACTGGGAATATTACAGGAAGAGAACGGATCAGCATTCCTATTTGTGTGTGTTGCCCTAACACAGGCTTGTACAACGTCGGTCCTCGAGGGCCACAATCCAATCAGGTTTTCAGGATTTCCTCAATGAATTTGCATGCGATCTATTTGCGTGCACTGCTTCTATTATGTGCAAATAGATCGCATGCAAATTCATTGGAGAAATCCTGAAAACCTGACCTGCCCTAACAGGTTCTTGATCTGCAATCTGGTCAGTGTCATACGCTTCAAAATAGTCAGCTCTGGGACCTGCAGTCTCTGTGACTCTTTGGGTTCCTCCCTACCTTTAGTAATGGATCTAGTACAGGATTTACCAGTGACAGTTCCTGTGCTGGGGCTGGAAATGTCACAATCTGCTGCAGGTGAGACACGACACTGCTTCACTGCAGGTCCCACAGAGGTTAATGTCATGATATTGCCGTGGAAATAACTGATGGGGACTAGTTCATCACCACCTAGCTCTAGAGAGTGGGAAAGGTCACAATGAACAGGGGGATTTGGGGGAGTGCTTGGGAGTGCAGAGGGTCTTTTCAATAGGATGTCTAAGTCCAACTTTGGACGTTTCTGACAAGATATCCAAAGTTGGAGACAGAGAAACAGCCATGTTCAAAACCGTCAACACTGCAAGACATCCAAGTGTTTTTTGGGTTTGTTTGATTTTTTTTAAATTGCCTACTTAGATGTCTTGGCCACCAGAACGTCCAACCCTTAGGATGTCCAACTTTATTTGCCATTTTCAACCACAAAACTGTCCAAGCTCAAAACGTCCAAATTCGGGAGGGATCAGCATTATAATGGACTAGCCACATAGACATGGCAATAGATTAGTGGGGAACCTTGGAAGGCAGTGCTGGGAACTTCACATAAAGGGTGCCAGAAGTACATCTCACCATAACCCCCTTCTAATGTATGGTGAGCCCTCCAAAGCTCCCCCCAAACCTACTATACTCACCTGTCTACCACCCTAATTGCCAATATGGCTGCAGGTGGCACCTATATGGCAGTGTGGAATGATTTTGGTGGGTTGTTATAGCCTTACACTTTCCACCATAAATATGGTGGTTACAGTGGCTTATGGGCCTGGGTCCTCCTCTCTATGGCTCACTAGCCCATTCACCAGGCTACATAAGACACCTGTGTCCTACTCCACTAGGCTTTCCCATACCAGGTGCTGCTGTTAGATCTTTGTGCGGTGGGAGAGGAACAGTGACCACTGTGTGTGTGTGTTTGGAGGGGGGGGGGGTGTCATAACCTAATCCCTCCAGTGGTCAACTGGTCAGTTTGGGTACTTTTTTGGCACTTAGATGCTTTTAAAACAGGTCTAGCTTAGAACATCTAAGTTCTGTCCAGGATGTCTTGGGAAAGGTTTGATTACCGCAAGATGCCCAAGTCTAAGCCCACCCAAAGCCAGGCTAGAACATGCCTCCAATATGTCCCCATAGTGGCTGGGATGCCTTGCAAGATGTCGAACAAAAACCAGAATCCAACAGATCTGCAGTGAGGGCATAGTAGATGCAAAACAAAACAAAAAAACCCTGTGCACAGACCACCTTTTAATAGATTGTGGGACCCGACACGGTGTTTCGATCAACTTGTCTTCATCAGGGGTCTCTAGGTATGGTGGTCAAAATAACTCACAACAATTTTGCCTGATTCTATGAGGTCCGAGAAAATGTCTCGCCGCCACAAATGCTGCAGCTACAATTTGATTGAAACACGGACCGTATCGGGTCCCACGATCTGTTAAAAGGCGGTCTCTTTGTACGCAACAATTCGTGTGCATGATTAAATAAACATTGCCTGCACCTTGTATAGGTGTCTGCAGTTTTTTTGTTGTTGTTTCTTTTTTGTATGCCTTGCAAGGTGTCCAGAAAGATCCTTGCAAGGTGTCCAGGTGTTTCAAAAATCGGCCCTTGGATGTCCCGGCAATTAGGATGTCAAAGTGCCGGTTTATGCCATCTTTTTGACATCTTAGGGCTCCTTTTACTAAGGCGCGCTAGCGTTTTTTGCGCACACAGGAAATTACCGCACGCAAAACCCGCGCTACACTTCTAAAACTAACGCCAGCGTGGCAATGTAGCACACGCTATTCCACGCATTAAAGCCCTAACGCAGTTTTGTAAAAGGAGCCCTTAAGAGTTTTAAAAATTCTCCTATACGTATTTTGAAGTTGGTGCATTTTAGTTGAACTAATAAAATCTGTGGCCTATTGTTTTGTTACATTTAAGAGTTATCACCTGTGCATTCATTTACTGGAACAGGAGAAGTTTGGTAAGCTCCAAAGTGTCAGGATTAGTGTGAATGCCAATGTTATGAGAAATGATGAATTCTTTTGGGGTTTCTGCTCATTTACGGATGCTTTTTTTTTTTCTTAAATTCTGTCCTCTCTATATATGGTTGCTGCTACCAGTGATTCATATTTTTGTCCTCTCTCTTGTGGCCACAGATAAAGCTTTTTTTTCCCAGAACCGAACGTTTAACCAGGAACATAAAAGTGCTAGGTTTAATTTGAACTGATTGTTTCCACCCATTTATGAATAGTGGTTTGGTAAAGCAAAGTATTTTCTTTGTGGTTAACATGGTATTTACAGCAGTAACACCCACAATAATAGGTTTCATCAGACTGGGAATTTAGAAGTTTCCAGGTTTAAGGAAGAAAAGGTAATTTCCTGGTATAGAGAAGCCCTACTGTAACCTAAATATCTCATTAACGTATTCTCAAGGAGTCCATTCTTTCTTAACTGTAATTCAATATGGGTCCCTTTTATTAAACTGGCAGAGGAAATGGGTTTGGCGTGTTTTAACACAGGAGTTTCCCGAGTGCTAAGCTTATTTCTAATGTGGCAATACTTAAGATATCTTTCAATTTTTTTAGGTCATGACTTTATGTTCACATTATTATTTATTGGGATTTATTTATAATTTGTTCCAACCTCTCAAGATCCCCCACCTGATCCAATACCCCCACTAAGAAATCCCTCCCACCTGATCTTTGCAACCAAAATTTCCTATCTGATCTAGTTGCCACCACCAAAAAGCCCCTTCCATCTGGTCTGATTCCTTTTCCAAAAAGCCACCTCACCTTAACCAAACCCCCAGCAAGAAATCCCTTCCATCTGAACTCAAGCTTTTAAAGAAGTACTCCCTCTTGTTCAAAGACCCTCCACTCACTACTATCTGATCTCTCCCATCTCCCAACTTCTCACCTCATATGCAAGGCTGCCTCCCTAGAGGTAGTACATTGAAAATACCACTAAGGGCCATCTGTCATCTTTCATGCCAAACCAGATGGGGACAAGAGCAGAGAAGGACAACTTCTGTCCCATCCTTCTTAACCAACAGGGTTTATCTCTGGCTACATCCTAGGGATGCTTAAGGACCTGTGAGAGTGGCACTGTGCAGCTAGATGACATATGGAATTTAATGAGATCCAGTGTAAAATGATAGAAGGTTACAAAATTGTAACTTTTATAGGAAATGGATCTTCTGGGCAATACTGTATAATGAAATCCTCAGGTCATTATGTGGTGGCAGTCAAAGGAACAGATAGAAGGAATTACAGTAAAACCCTGGATTGCAAGTAACTTGGTATGCAAGTGTTTTGCAAGACAAGCACAACATTTTATTAAATTTTAATTTGATAAATAAGCAAGGTCTTGCAATACAAGTGCATACCGTATAGACGCGTCACATATACAACTGAGCCGATGGTTCTTCTATCTCTGACACTGTAGGAGTATAGTGACTGTTCTAAATGAGCGAGGTCTTGTAATACAAGTACGCATAGTATTTTGTATTAAAGTTTTTGGGTTGTGGAACGTGTGAGTTTCAATTATTTCTTATGGGGAAATTCACTTTGATATACGAGTGTTTTGGATTACAAGTATGTTTTCGGAGCAAATCATGCTCGTAAACCATGATTCTACTGTATTAAGAAAGGAATGGAGAATACAGCAGAAAATACTATACTGCCTCTTTTTAGATTTCTGGTGAGATTGCACCTTGAATACTGTTCTATCTTCAGTTCTGGTCTTTCCAACTCCCAAAGATTGAAACATTTCAGAGAATAGTGACCACAACAATAAAACAGATGGAACACCAGTTTTTAACCACACTTTAGTAATCCTAAGGTCTTATTTTTGGACCATATGTCCTTTAAAAATAAAGCTCTATATTGTTTCAGTTTCTTTTATATATATATATATATATATATACTGTATGTGTGTGTATATGTATATATGTATACAATATATAAATATTGTATACATATGTACATATATATGTATACAATATATAAATAATATAATATAATAATATATAAATATTGTATATATTTAAATATATTATATATATATATATATAATATAATATATAAATATTATATAAATAATACAATATATAAATAAATATATATGTATACAATATATAAATATTGTGTTCTTTTTCATCTGAAAGGGCACTGTTGTTTTCTGTGCTTTCCCCGAGGAAGGTGCTTTTTGCAGAAACCAGGAGCTGTTTCTTTCCTATTGCAGGACTATCTAAATCAGTGTCTCTCAAACTTTCTCAAGCCGGGGCACACTAAAGGTAATGGCCACGGCTTGAGGCACCCAGAAGTGCGCGAACGTACATGAAGCGGATACAGGAATAAGAGAACAGGATCCTGCTGCAAACAATCAGCGAGAGTGGGGCACTGGATAGACATCAATTCCAGTAGGCCGAAAGCAGAGCAGAAATGAGAGATCGTGGTAAAAATCAGATGGAGTAAAGTGATAGGGCAAAGGGAGCAATTAGGATACAAATCGGTTGAACAAGTTTGTTTTTACTAGTTTCCTAAAACTTTGATAGGAGGAAGAGTGCATTATTAAGATGCTCAGCCAGTTGTTTATTTGGCCTGCTTGGAAAGCCTTTATTGATGCATGGGTGAACATATGGACTCTGCGTGTAGATCTGCTGGGGCAGTCCAAGTTGAAATGTGCAACCAGGTATGTGGTGGCCAAGCCAAGAATAGATTTAAAACAAAGACAGGCAAATTTGAACAAGACTCTTGCCTCCAGGGGCAACCAATGAAGTTTTGGGTAATTGGGGGTTATGTGGTACTATTTTTTTATGCCAAAAATCAGTCGGACGGCTGAGTTTTGGATGATTCGGAGTCTTTGAATAGTTTTCTTGAAAGATCCCAGATAAATGATGTTGCAGTAGTCGAGTAAGTTTAGTATGGAGGCTTGCACCAATAAACGGAATGAAGTTGCATCGAAGTACTTTCTGATGGTTCTTAGTTTCTATAGAGTAGAGAAGCCTTTTTGAATCAATAGCTCAGTGTGCACTTCAAGAGTAAGGTGACGGTCCAGGGAAACTCCCAGAATTTTTATGGAGTTGACAATAGGATAGACTTGACCATTCAAGGAAATTGAAGAGTCTTTGAGTTTATCATTCGGGCTACTTAGGAAGAATTTGGTTTTTTCTGAGTTGAGTTTCAGTTTGAATTGGGCCATCCATTGATCGATTTGCTTTAATATGAATGCCAGGTTGATCTTTGTCTCAGAGGATAGGTTTGTTAGGGGAAAAACTAAAGTGATGTTGTCTGCATAAATGTAAAATTTGACTTTTAAGCTTTGCAGTAGGTTCCCCAATGGGGCTAAGTAGATGTTAAATAAAGTAGGGGAAAGGGGGGGAACCTTATAGGACTCCACATGAGTTGACCCAGCAATAGGAATGATTATTGTCACTGTAAACTTGGTATGAACGTTTCCTTAAAAGACCCTGGAACCATTTTAGGATATTACCCGAAAGGCCAATTGACTCCAGACATTCGAGTAGGATGTTATGATCAATTAGGTCGAAAGCGTTACTTAAGTCGAATTGCAGGACAAAAGCGCTTGTATCCTGACTGAATGAGCTGTGGAGGGAATCTAGTAGAGAGGCAATAACTGTTTCTGTGCTAAACCTAGGATGAAAACCTGATTGGTTGTCGTGCAGTATGTTGAATTTATCCAGGTAAGCTACTAAGTCCTGGTTAACCAGGCCTTCCATGAGCTTATAAAAAATGGAATGCTCGCAATGTGTCTGTAGTTTGTGGTCAGCTTAATGGATTCCTTGGGGTTTTTTATGATCGGAGTGATCAGATTTTGTCCTGAGGCATCGGGAAAAGTGCCTGACAGTAGTAGAGAGGAGAGCCAAGTATGTAATTTGGCTTTAAAGGTGACTGGGGCCACTTTCATAATGTTTGGTGGGCAACAGTCTAATTTGCAGAAGGAGTCAGCGTATTTTGAATAGAATGTGCAGAATTGAAACCAGGTGGGGGATGTTAAAATTATTCCAGAACATGTCTACCCTAGGTTTGACTACGTGTTGAGCAACTGGGTAGTTCGAATGATTGGTTGTAGTGGTCGAAAGGATGGATCTCAGGTTGATAATTTTGTTGTTGAAAAACTCAGACAGCGCATCGGCCGATGGTGGAGAGTCTAAGGTAGGGCGAGAAAAGGACTGTATGTCGTAGAGATTGTTGACTAGTTTAAAAAGATTTCTGGTGTTGTTTGGCGAACCAATTTTTTTTGCGTAGAAATTAGTGCTTTTTTCTGTAATTAGATTTTTGTAATCTTTTAATTTTTGTCTCCAATTTGCTCTCTCCTTACTGTCACCTGATTTCAGCCATTGTCTCTCTAGTTTTCGTAATTCTTGTTTCACTGTTCCTAGCTCGGCGTCGAACCAACCTTCCAGATCTTTGTTTCTCATTTTTCTTGATTTGATGGGGGCCATTTTGTTTAATATCCGCGTGCTTGTGTTGGTCCAAGAATCTAACGAGAAGGAGTTGGGGTCAGAGTTAGATGTGATGTCGTAATGTGACCAGAATTCCACAGGGTTTACCAAACCTCTAGTGGCTATTGTTTTTTTATTCCTTTTTGCTGTCTTGGGTTTGGATGGGGAAAGACTTGTTTGCCAGTTGAGCTGGAAGTTACATAATCGGTGGTCTGATCAGAGAGAGTCTGACCAAGTGGAATGATCCCAGAGGAGCTTGGGGTGGACTAGTTCTTTAGAGGAAAAGGTTACTAGATCAAGTTGATGACCTTTTTGATGGGTCTTTACTGGGGGCGGCATGAAGAAATCTAGAGAAGCAATGAAGGAAAGAAGATCTTTGGCGTCGCCCTGTTCTTCCTGCTCTAGGTGAATGTTCAGATCTCCGGTCAGTAGGTTAGATGGCCCCGCAGTTGAGTTGGTAAGGATAAATTCAAAGAAGTTATCCTTGGCGGTGGACCATTTTTTGGTGGGATATAGAACAGTGTGATGATTAAGCCGTCGTCTAGCTGGTTTGCTGATAGTTTGCAAGAGAAAATTTCAAGATCTGTTGAGGATTGTGAGGCTAAGATGGAATATTCAAAGGAATCTCTTACAATAATGGCAAACCTCCCCCTCTTCCCCTGCTTCTGGGTTGGGAAATGATTTTAAACCCAGGTGGGAGGCAGTCGCATATTATGATATCATTGTCAGAGACCAGCCAAATTTCAGTTAGAAGCAGAAAGTCAGGGTTGGTCTCCTCTAACCAGTCTTTTACCCCAACCACAGACCTCTCTAGGCCCACCTAAGCTCTGCCCCAGATCCCATCCCCTTTACTAATTGTAATGCAATTTTTTCCATTCATTTTTCATATACACACAATATACACGGCAGATATAAATTCTCAAAACTGACACATTTCAATCACTATATTGAAAATAATATAATTTTACCTACCGGCGATCCTCTGCAGGCTGCTGTAATTAGCTTTAAAGGTGAGACCAGGAGGCCAGGGGGGAAGCCGGCCTTAGGCCTTAGGCGAATTGGTCAACGCTGGCGCTGTACCGCGTAGGGAAGTCAGCTGGCAGGTGCCTCTCTTCCTCCTCAGTGTGCCGTGGCACATTTGGAATCTCAGGAGGCACACTAGTGTGCCTTGGCACACAGTTTGAAATACACTGATCCTTTAGTGTGCCGCGGCTCGAGAAATTTGCGGGACACTGTTCTAGGGGTTTGAAAATCAAGCAAGAGCTAAGGACTTCACATTTTAAAAATACAACTACAAAATTTGTGACTGAGTGAAGTTTCGGAAGTAATTTTCCCCCTCTTTTACTAAGCCACAGTAGAGGTTTCTACCATGACCCAGAGTGCTAAATACTCTGGTGCTGATCCGACACTTATAGGAATTCTATGAGCATCGGAAACCTCTACGGCGGCTTAGCAAAAGGAAGAATCAATCTCCAAGAAAGAATGGAAGTGACGAAGGAGATGGATAACAGACACCCAGGAGTCACACACAGAAGAAACCTGTGTTTATGACAGGGGTGTCAAAGTCCCTGCTCGAGGGCCGCAATCCAGTCGGGTTTTCTAGATTTCTCCAATGAATATTCATGAGATCTATTAGCATACAATGAAAGCAGTGCATGTAAATAGATCTCATGCATATTCATTGGGGAAATCCTGGAAACCCAACTGGATTGTGGCCCTCGAGGAGGGACTTTGTCACTCCTGGTTTATGAGAATGACTCAATGTGGCCATGTTTTGGCGTATCCTTCAAACTTTTATACAATAGCTACCATTTTGGGGCAAATAGGATTCAGAAAAGGTCCTCAACCTAATCTTCCACTGCATAAAAGAATCACTGCGTACCTAGTCAAATGTCTCATTTTGCACATTTTGAAGTTTTAACTATGGTTTAGGTATGACACGACTTCAACATATAATTACCTTGTCAAATAAACGCTTGTAAATGAAATACTTATGAGTGTTTTTGTGAAAAGCTCAGACCCACAACCAAACCGCCAAGTGATATAACACAGCACTGGTTGCTAATGCGACCAACACAGCCTTCACTGCCTCTTACTACCAGCTTTCATTTAATAAACGTTTTAAACCGTTGATAAACATACGGTAACGACTTATCTGAAACTTCTTGGTGGTGATGGCACATCCAGGCAACCAAGCACGAAGCAATAGAACCAAGAGGAAAAAGGGAGTCCAACCTTGTCTGCAGTGAAAAAACCAACCAGGAACAAACAAACCAAAACTGCAGAAATGTACAACGATGTAGGCAAATTTTATTGTGACAACCAAAATATATTAAAAACCTTTTTACCAAACAGGGGACCCAACACGGTCCATGTTTCGGACAACCTTCATCAGGGGTCCATGGTAGAAAAGGGAAAAGAACATATGTCACAAAAAAAATGTTGAAAAATACAGTAGAAACAAACGGATGATTTGTCACGCCGAGAGTCACTAAATCTTGTAAGATCTGGCTGCAGTTTTGGTTTGTTTACATCCAGGCAACTGCACCGGAACAACTTAATTCATAATGTAAATAATGATAAAGTGCTGTCTCAATATCCTCGCGCCCCCACCCCCCTAAGCTGCTTAGGTATGACACAGTCTTAATCATTTTCAAAACTATGATGAATCGCATGAGACCTTACTGACATTGGCTAACCCTGCACAACATTTAAATTGCACCCATTGAGAATGTTTCCATGGACATGCTGTGGCAGGTACAAAACTGTGATATGCAAGGCTGTCCGTTAACCAGCCATTAGGAGATGGGTAGAGATTCAAAATGCAGATCTAGTAGCACTGCGGCATGGAAAAAACACTGAAATTATGGGGAGTCGTCTTCTATATTTAAGGCCAAAAAATACGACCACGTTACTCCGCTATTTACTAAGGCCCACTGGCTTCCAATAGAACACAGAATAACTTACAAAATTCTTCTGTTAACATTTAAAATCCGTTCTTCCAACATCCCCGATTTCTTAAATAGAATACTGATTCCTCATGATCCCCAAAGACCTCTCCGCTCCATCTCTCAAAACCTTCTTGCTGTTCCTTCCCTAAGGCATTTATAATAGAGAATGACACGGTGACAAAATTCATCACCGTTCCCGTCCCCGCGGATAACCGCAGGAAACCATCTTCATGTCATTCTTTAAAGAGAGAGGGAAGAATCAGAGTATGAATGGCCACAACCACTGACCCGCAAGCTTTGCTTTGAAGAATGCTGGTGTAGAAGGACTGAGGTTGAAATAGACACTAGAAAATGACATGGGATTATTTCCCGTGGTTATCCGCGGGGACGGGAACGGTGACAAATTTTGTCACCGTGTCATTCTCTAATTTATAACATTTTAAATTCAAATACAACACTTAATATTCTGTTAAAATCTATATCAGAATTTATCCCCCTCCCCCCTAATCAATAACATTCTTTAAATTCAAGAAAACCTACCATAAACCCCATTCCTATATACCTTATTTAATATTCCCTGAGACATATTAATACAATGCGTCCATACATTTTCTCAATTACCGCTCCCTCTTTGTGAAACGCCGCTCCAAAGTATTTAAGAGAAGACATGACTATTTCAGACTTTAAGTCTAAACTTAAAACCTTTCTATTTAAGGACGCTTTTAACGTTTAACCGTCCTGTTAAGGCCTCTCTCTCTTTCTTTGAACCTGATTGATTCATGTACTATCAGCTCCCTTCCTAATGTCCGTTCCACTTGTTCTTTGTCTATAAATAATTTAATTTAAATTTAATTTAATTCTTATATACTGCTAATAACCGTGAGGTTTCTAAGCGGTTTACAAAAATGATGCATTAAAGATACAATAAATAAAAACTAAATAAATAAGATAGGTACTTGGAAATTCCCTAACTGTCCCAAAGGCTCACAATCTAACTAAAGTACCTGAAGAAACAGTATGAAAAATAAAAATAAAAAGACAGAGACAGAGATAGAGATAGAAATGAAATATTCCAACAAGTAATGAATAAATAATTTAAAGATAGAGTTAAAATAATAATTAAAGTAAACAAAATAGAGATAAAAATAAGCATAGAGAGAAACAGAAACACACTCCAAAAAAGCATCAAGATCTTTGACTTGTAATTATTATGATCATTTAACACCAGATCTTAAATGCCTTTCCGGAATACATCATATCCCTATCCCTCTCCATACCCACCTCCACCTCCACCCCAATTCACTTCAACCACCATTCCCATTCTATTCTTTAACTGCCCTCAACCCCAGTTCCGATGGCTATCATCTGGGTCCCGAGTTTCCTCCAAGAACAGGCGACAACTCTGGCAAGGTAATCTCCACCGCTGCCGCACATGATGCGAGATCCTCAGAGGTAGACCCTTCGGAATGGGGGAGGAGTGAAGATGGTGTCGGGTACCCTGCTGTAACGGGCTCCTGAATTGACCGTTGGTCTGAGCGTCGGACTGCAGTTCTCCTCTGTCAGCTCACCCCTGCTGGAATAGGGGAGGGGTGTAGATAATGCTAGGTGCCCTGCTGGAAAGGGCTCCCGATCTGGCCGTTGGTGCTGAGCGCCGTCAGCGCTGCTCCTCCCGTAGTTCTCTCCCCTGCTGGAACGGGGGAGGGGTGTAGATGATGCTAGGTGCCCTGCTGGAAAGGGCTCCCGATCTGGCCACTAGTGAAACTGGCAGTTCTACCACCTCCCTTTTGCACCAGTTTGTCCGTCCGTCTTGTACTGTTATTCGCTGAATGTCCAGCCTTCTTACAATGTAAACCGCCTAGAAGTCGCCTGACTATGGCGGTATAGAAAAATAAAGTTATTATTATTATTATTACCCTGTATTTTTTAATACATGTATTTTTAATATGGTATGTACACCACCTTGAATTTTTTTTTTAACCACCTTGGATTTTTATTATTTTATTAAATTACAATAGTGTAATACATGTAATTAAAAATAGCAAATTATTACAGAGAATACACTATTTCAAACAAATAATATATAGAATCATAACTATACCCAACTCCCTTCCATCAATTATTAATAATACTAAACATCTTTATTACTTTAATATGAAGATTTAATATCTAATTTTTCCAGTACCTTTCCCTACCTTACCCCCATCCCATCCCAGATGTGTAATGAAAAAACTCAGAAGGTAATACATTATCTTTTAATGTGAAGCAGCAAATAAAACCAATGGACTCCATATTCTTCTGTTAAATAAAACACTAAACCCTAAACATTCTGTGTTCACTCTCTCATATCTATATGTATTACATACATTTGTCCACCAAAATGTATAATTTAATCTGTCATGGGTTTTCCAGTTTTTTGTGATCATTTGAACCGCAATTCCAGTTAAAATCAAGAAAAGACGGCTTTTAAATTTATCAAGGGGAGGTTTAATATGTAAAATAGTACCACAAATTATTGCTTCATATGTTAATGGAATATCCCATTCTAAGACTATATTTATTTGTCCCCAAATTGACTTCCAAAAACTAAATATCAGCGGACAAAAAAATAACCGCCTTGAATTTTGATTTGGCGGTATAATAAGATTTTAATAAACTTGAAAACTTCTATCAAACTAAACATCCTGCAGTTTCTGCCTGACATCAGAATTTCTGAGTTCACTAGCTGATATTATACAGCAGTATAGTGTTGAAAACTGATTAATGTTGCGAGAAAACACAGGCGCAACACCATAAATCTTGAAGACCAAAGAAAGAAAATCAATAAACATAATAGCCTTCTAATCACATTCTTATATTCTAATTATGGGGAAGACAAAGTCATAGGGGACGTTTCTACCAAGGTGCATACAGCTGTTAAGCAAATTTGTATGTATTAAGGCCCTGATTCTATAAAAGACACCTACAGTTAGGCTTGCATAACTGATCTAGGCACCTAATTTAATTTTTTTATTGGCTTAATTGAAATTGAAAGTGCCATAAAAATCAATTAAAATGAATTTGCCAGTAGACGCCTAACTAGGTAGGCGCCTACCACTTTGATGTAGATGTCTACACCAAGGTGCCTACTAACTAGTAGACATGATTAAGGGCAGATTCAGGGTAGATTTGGGGCAGAGTTTGGGTATGGATTGAGTTAGGCACCAATAGGTGTCTACCGTAGTTGCAATAGGGTAGTAAGGGTGAGCAGCACCTGGGGCAATGGCGCCCCCCCCCTCTCCCCTCCCTGCCGCACATGCATCCCCTTCCCTTTCTCCGTACTTTTTTAAATTCTCCGGCATGAGCAGCATACCCATATTGGTGTCGCCTCACCCTTTGACATCACTTCCTAGGCATGGGTCCCAGAAGTGATGTCAGGGACAGCGCCGATGAGAAGGCAGAAAATGAAAATCACCTTCTTTTAGCCGCGGTTGAAGGAAAAGACATAAGATTATCAAGTATGTCTGTGTGAGTATCTGTCTCTTTCCTTTTCATTACTTCTAAATGAGTGGACCTTAGGTAAACAAAGGCTTGTATGGTGGTAATCCCTTGTCAGGTTGGGAGGGGTGGGGGGGGGGGAGCAAACTTACCAGTTTTCTCACAGAAAATGTTTGGAGGAGGAGATTCAAGGCCTGAGCCAAGACTACTCAGAAGTCACACTTTCTACAGGTTTATTTTTACATAAGAATGGCCATACTGAGTCAGACCAAAGGTCCATCAAGCCCAATATCCTGCTTCCTGCAGTGGTGGTAAATAGAAAGATGCGGGTGGCTACCTCACACAGCAGAAGTAAAAAAGGTATGGGGGAAGGAAATGGGGTGTACATGCGGCAAGGAAAGAAGCAGGGGAGGCGGAGAGGAGGAGTGGTGTCGTGCCCTTAGCAAGACGGCGCCCGAAGTGGACCACGCCTCTCACCTACCCTTACTACGCCACTGCTTAACCCTTTCAGGACCATAAGGATCGTAGGCCAATTTTTGTGGTTTTGACGACATTTTTATGGTAAAAAGGGCTTGCAGATGCCAAAAAATTGATTTTTTTTTGTGAAATATCATTATTTTTATTTAAAAAATCACACTTCTGGCTTATGGACAGTGTGGCAAGTGAATCTTCTCGTCAATCTGGCAACGACGCTAATGAATGAATGTCGGAACCAGTTTATTTACATAAAGGCAGTATCATATGGAATCCGTACATATCAAATTTAGAACTGTAGACTATCCCAATCAAAATTTATAGGATTTTAAAGTTATGAGACAAATATGTCCCTTGGTCCTGAAAGGGTTAAATGCTGCTCATTTAGGCCAAGAAAACCCTGTCCTACACAGAGTGCTTAAGAATTTTATGCCTACCAGGGACTAAGAATGCTTATACACCACTAGGCGTGATTCTAAAAATGGCACCTAGTAGTTGATGGACAACCATGCTTAGATTTTCCAGATTTTCCAAATGGGTGTAACCTCAGGGTGTAACAAAACCGATCGCTTCACAATTCTGCTGCCTCAGGATTGCTTGCGTTACACCCTGAGGCAGAAGAATAGTTAAACGCTGGCCACCGTTGGTGTACCGATCGTCTAGAGATAAGATGGATTTCTTTCATCTGTCTTGATCGCATTAAACTTTTACTGCACCACACAGAGCTTTCTCTAGATACCAGGGGAGGTTTTTAATGCCAATGAGGTTATTGCCTGAACACCTTGAACCACCGTTGTGGGGTGGGAGGGTTCGTTTCTGAGACTTTTTCCTCCCCTTGGTTTATTGTTTCTGGCCTGTGCAATAGCTTGCACTGTTTGTGTGAAAGAGTTACTTATTATTAATATTGGAGTTTCACTGTATCTGTGCCATTTTGGCAGAACCTTGCATATACCATTCCAGAAAATATAGAGGCCCAGATTCTATAAACAATGCATTAAGTTAGACAGCGGTAGGTGCCTTATTGGTGCCTAACTTAAGTTGAAAACGCCATTAAAAAAGGAAAGAAAAAGCTCTTAAAATGTAGGTACCTACCAGCGCCTACAAAAAAAGCAGTGCTAGAATTATGCCTATGAAGATGTTTTATGATGCCTAATGACACTGTAGGCATGGCCAATGCCAGAAGAAACATTAGGCGTCATAAAGGTCCTCTTTTACTAAGCCGCGGTAGAGGTTTCTATGAGTGTTGTTGCAGATTGGAGCAATTAGCGCTCTGGGTCACTGTAGAAGCCTCTACTTCAGCTTAAAAGGGGGAGAAAATGTCTCCGTAGGCGCGGTTCACTTCAAAGGCAGGCGCCAGAAATGTAGACCTTGAAACCCTTGTTCTACATTTCTGGCGCCTACCTTTGCTAAAGGTGTGATTCTATAAACGACATTAAAAATGAACTCCAACAAAAAACTCAAAAAGTGTGCTTCATAAAAGGGGGAAAAATACCTCAAATGCCCCGTGCCGGGACAAACATAGAATCAGTTATTTTCCTACAATACGTCGTATGATTGTATTGAATATCATCCATGGCGACGTTCTGAAAGCTTTTGTCCACAAACCGCTGGGTCCTTTTCAACAACGCCGGCGCACTTTGGAAACGAGTGAGCACAGAGGAATCCCCCGATGAAGCCGACTGGTTTAACGGTCTCGGCCACCATTGGGACCAAAGATAAGTGACCTTACATCGTTATTTTGCTGGTTATAAATCAGGTTTTCATATTTGCACTGCAGCTGGTTCAGGGTTTTGTGGGACATTTAAAATAGTTGTTTTTTGGGAGACCATTTTGGTCCTTTGAATTTTTGGACCAGAAGTAATCTGTGAGGTGCACATAAATTATTATTTAAAAAAATTTTTTTTTTTAAGTTAATTGCATTATCCACTCACTGAAAACCTTGGATCATGAATTGTGGACTAGAGATTATTATGTTTGATGCAACAATTGACTTTTTGGGGGGTAAAGTTTATTTTATTTATGTATTTTTTTCTGTACAAGATGTTCAAAATGCTTGTTAAATTTTGAAAACTGATAAATAATTAAAAAAAAAAAAAAGATTTTGCACTTGATAGTTATAGGTTGTTTTTTTATACCTATGATAATACTCCTTGTCCCCGTTGTGCCCTTGAATTCAAGCAATGGGCTTTGAGCACGGGGCAATTGAGGTCTTTTTCCCCTATTAAGAAGCACACTTTTGACTTTTTTGTTGGAGTTCATTTTTGACACTGTTTCATTGTTTGAACACAACCTTGCTTACACTTTGTTCGTTAGTGATTCTATAGATGGCGCCGTCGCGTGATTGACACGCAATCAGCAGCCACTTTGGAATCCAAAATCAATAAGGAGAATAGAGATAGAGTGGCGTCCAACTTGCCCTCCCTCCTAGAGGTTTCTACTGTGGCCCGGAGCACTAAATGCTCAAACGCTGCTCCAACTCTCATAGAATTCGGATTGGGGGGGGGGGGGTAGGGAGGGGTGTGTGTGACTGTGATGAGTAACTGGAGTGTGCATGTTTGTTTGTATGGGTTGTGTTGTATGGTGAGCCTGTTTTCCCTCCTGTCGCTGTAGGGGGGGGGGCATGCCATGTTGTAAAAACAAAAAATTGTGGAGGCGACGTGAGAAAGAGGCTGTTTTTGCTTTTTTTTTTTTTTTTTTTTTTGGACAGCCCTGTAGTTTCTTGATGTATTCTCCCTGGCGAAGCGGAGACTCAGAGGAGACATGATAGAGACGTACAAGATTATGAAAGGCATAGATAGGGTGGAGAGGGACAGGTTCTTCAACGTACTGGGAACTGCAAGAACAGGAGGACATCTAGAGAAATTGGAAGGGGACAGGTTTAGAACCAATGCTAGGAAATTCTTCACACAGAGGGTGGTGGATACCTTAAATGCGCTTCCGGAGGGTGTAATAGGTCAGACTACATTATGGGGTTTCAAAGAGGGACTAGATAAATTCCTGAAGGGGAATGCAGGTTACAGATAAAGGAGAAAGAAAGGGTATAGATAAAAAAGAAAAGGGGTTTGAAGGATATAAAGGATTAGGGAAGAACAGGTTCTAGACAAAAGATCACTTTACAGGTCATGGACCTGATGGGCCACCGCGGGAGCAGACCGCTGGGCGCGATGGACCTCTGGTCTGACCCAGCGGAGACAAATTCTTATGTTCTTATATTCTATTTTCTTGGTGATACCTGATGTTTTCTTCCTCTGGCTGCCGTTGTTTGACTATATTTACACTGTATTATGCTTGTTTCTCTTGATGACTCCTTAATAAAAATTATTAAAAAAAAAAAAATAATAAAGAATTCATATGAACATCGGAGCAGTGTGGGAGCATTTAGCGCTCCGAACCACATTAGAAACCTCTACCGTGGCTTGGTAAAAGAGGGCCTCAGTTTCACACTGAAATTACACTTGCACTTTGGCTTTGAAAATAAATGCAAATCCTGTAAGTAGGAAGCATATGTGGGTTTTGTGCCAGTGCAGATCATTTGAAAAATTACCTCTGTATTGCTGTTATAATAAAATTATTGTAATAATCTTCTTATTGTAGGAGTACTGCAAGCCTGGCATAATCCAGTAATTGTCTCAGGTGGTTGAGCCAATTGGTTTTACACAATATGTGTCACAGCATCCATAGAATATTACTTTACCAGCAAGGTTAAGGCCTGTAATATCCTAATGCATAGTCTCAATTAAGATTCAGTAACAAAGTATGAGAACTTATAGGTCCAAGAGGGGTAGAAGCACATTTATATCAAAAGTATGAAATACATATTAATCCCCTTTATAGAAGAGCTGTCTGGGAAGCATTGACTTCTCTAATTACTGCCATCCATCTCATTTGCAAAGACTTTGTACTATTTATTCCAATATTAAGAAGAGATTGGAGAAATAAAATGTAATTATCTGGATAATCTTATAGCAACTTGAGCATGTAGAACAACATTTTATACGCCCAAATGGACACTTCTGAAATTACCCTGTTTTACCCTGTACTTGATAAATATTTTAGGTTTTTTTAAAAATAAAATATTTTATGCGTGCATTTTATTAAATACACGCATAAGCAAATATTCTACAGTTCTGTCCATTCTCTGCCTCCGAAAACTCTTGCATATCTATCATGTACAAGCTGGTGCAATTTTCCTTGCATTTATTATATATTGTATTATATACATAATATACTTAGACTTTCAGAAAGCATTCGACAAAGTTCCACACAAAAGACTCCTCAGGAAACTACAAAGCCATGGAATAGAGGGGGATATACAAAGATGGATAGGCAAATGGCTGGAGAACAGGAAACAGAGAGTGGGCATAAATGGGAAGTTCTCCGACTTGGAGAAAGTGACTAGCGGTGTACCCCAGGGCTCGGTACTTGGGCCGATCTTATTTAATATCTATATAAATGACCTAGAAGAAGGAACATCCAGCGAGATCATCAAGTTTGCAAATGACACAAAGCTATGCCGGGCAATCAAATCGCAAAAGGATAGCGAGGAACTCCAGAGAGATTTGGGTCAGTTAGAGAAATGGGCGGAGAAATGGCAGATGAAGTTTAACGTGGAGAAATGCAAAGTGATGCATTTAGGCAGTAAGAATAAGGAACACGAGTATAGAATGTCAGGTGCAACTCTAGGTAAGAGCGAACAAGAAAAGGATCTGGGTGTACTGATAGATAGGACCCTGAAACCATCAGCACAATGTGCGGCGGAGGCAAAGAAAGCAAATAGAATGTTGGGCATGATAAAGAAGGGAATCACGAGTAGATCGGAGAAGGTCATAATGCCGCTTTATAGATCAATGGTGAGACCCCACTTGGAATACTGTGTCCAACATTGGTCTCCCTACCTGAAGAAGGATATAAAACTGCTGGAGAGGGTGCAGAGACGAGCAACAAAACTAGTAAAAGGTATGGAGAAAATGGAATACGAGGATCGACTTAAGAGACTGGGATTGTTCTCCCTTGAGAAAAGGAGACTGCGAGGGGATATGATCGAGACCTTCAAAATACTGAAAGGAATCGACAAAATAGAGCAGAAAAAACTATTTACATTGTCCAATTTGACACGGACAAGAGGACACGAAATGAAGCTAAAGGGGGACAAGTTCAGGACTAATATCAGGAAGTTCTGCTTCACTCAGAGAGTGGTTGACACCTGGAATGCTCTCCCAGAGGAGATTATTGCGGAATCAACCGTCCTAGGATTCAAAAGCAAATTAGATGCACATCTCCTTACGAGAGGCATAGAAGGATATGGGTGACTAAAAATTACAAAAATAATAATAGTATTTCTTCCTGAATTGCGATTTTTGTATTTTGTGCCTCCGAAAACACTTACACAAATGAAACTGAGCTGTAGCCTTCATTACTAATTTAGTTAAGCTTGGGGTTCTGGTCACGAATTTTTTGATATGCAGAACAGTTTGAATTAGACATTGATAGTTGTCTTTATATACAAAAAAGTTCTTGAAAAAAATGTGACTGCGAATGAATGAAAATCTTACTTATTTATCTGTATACGGAGTTTTTTTTAGAAACCCGTGATGATGTGTTGAGGGCTGGGCACTTGTGTAGTCCCAACCTCTCACAATTGAGGTTTATTTTTCTCCGTTATATTATTATTTTTATTGTTTTGATTTTCTATACAGTCTATGTGATGTCAGCTGTTCTTTTTTACGTGGCCTGAATGAGTCCCTGCTAATAACTATATTAAGCAAGACGTATAGAATATACATTTATTGACTATTACGATTGCATCCCAGAAATTTGCTAGTTGACTAAAAATTACGCCAGGTGTACACCTGACAGGGCCTCCGCGTGTGCGGATCACCGGACTTGGTGGACCGAAGGTCTGATCTGGGGATGGCGCTTCTTATGTTCTTATATATTATATATAAATGGCTCAGCAGATCGGTGGGTGAAATGATTCAATGAGTTGAGCGGCTGCCGGACCCCCCCCCCCCCCTTTGAAGACCTGAAGAAGCAGGGATGCCATTCCCTCTTAAAAGAACTCCTGAGCCCCCCTATGAAGTCCCATGGCAGGAGAACAGTGCATTGCAGTAGTCCAGTGAGGACAGAATAGTTTATTGTACTAGTATCTTAAAGAGTTGATGGAAAAAGTAGGATCTGACTTTTCTTTAGTGTAACAAAAGATATCTGAACTAAATTGTTAACGTGGAGGGGCATAATCAAAAGAAATATCTAAGTCCGATTTGGACTATAGGGCACTAGTTGCCCAAAGTCGGCAGCGTCAAAATGTCCATTCTTGAAAAGTATGTCCAAATATTTTTTTTCCAAAAATTGTCTTATCTGTTCGTCCAGACCACCAGTACGTCTATCTTTATACCATATTCTCTTCTAAATATTTGTCCAAATCCCAAACGCCCAGAACAAGACCTTTAGGATGTGTATGTGTGTGTGTGGGGGGGAGGGGGCAGCAATGTGATGGACTGGCCACCCAGACATAGCAAGGGAACAGTGGGGCACCTTCAGGGCACTGCTGTGAACTTCACAAAAAGGGTACCACATAAACATCTCACCACAACTCCCTTATAGGTCATGGTGAGCCCCTATAACACCACCAAAACCTACTATACCCACCTGTCTACAACCCCAGTAGTCCTTATGGCTGCATGTGTCACCTATATGGAAGTACAGTAGGGTTTGGGGGGTTGGGGTTTTTTTTTTTTTTTGGTAGACTCACATTTTTCACCATGAATGCAGTGGTTAGAGTGGCTTATGGTTCAGTAGCCCACCCAGACTACTTAAGCCACCTCTGTGCAGCTCTACTAGGCTTTCCTATGCCAGGTGCTGATGTTCTGGAGGCAGGTATGTACATTTTTATTCTGATTTTTATGGCAGTGTGTGTGTGTGTGTGGGGGGGGGGGAGGTCAGTGATCACTGGGGGGAGAGTGTATGTGGGGTCTGTACTTTGTCGCTGCAGTGGTTATCTGGTCACGTTGGATAACTTCTGGGCACTTAGACCTGTTTTTAGACCACTTAAGTCACAACGTATAAGTTCCGATAGGCAATCTTGTCAAATTTTTAATTATTCCTAAGTCTAGGTCGGCCCACATCCTTCCCTAACCAAAATACTTCTTTCAGCTCTAGGAGCACAGCGAGATTCAGAGGCCTACAAAGTCTGTGGATATGTCTAAAAACCTGTTTCGATTATCGGCACATGGATGTCCTGTCTTTTTAGGTCATCCAAGTGCCGATTTGGATGGGCTTTTAGATGTATTTTCTTTTGATTATGAGCCCCATAGTCTTCAAAGCTGAACGAGCTATCCAAGTTGACTTTCAGAACTATGGAAGATTTTTCAGTGTTGAAGCTAACTCCATTTGCTAGACTAATAGTGGATGGGATTAAGTGTATGTGTTGTCCAAACCCAAATACTGTAGTTTGTTTTTATCTGTGTTTAGCTAATACTCTAGCCAACTTGACAGACATATTTGCTAGGTTCAGGTTCACAGGAATTAATAGAAAGACATTGTCTACATAGGAGAAAAGCCATTCCCAAGATCTTAGATGAAATGAGTTTAAAGAGGTCATGAAGATCTTATATAGTAGATAGGAGATCTTTGTGGTGCACTGCTTTGAAGAGTCCAGTAGTCAGAGCAGAATCCATCATCTAATGCTCTGTATCGTATGTTTGTTAAGAAACATTGGAACGGTTGTAGTGCAAGTCCTGAAATTCCTAATTCAGGTAGTCTCTTTAGTAACAAGGTATGGTTTACTGTATCAAATGATACGCTATTCCGCTAGAAAGCCCTAACGCAGCTTAGTAAAAGGAGCCTTTAAAGATCTCAATATGTATATTTTAGAGGGGAGAGGGGAGATATGATAGATATGTTTAAATAACTATGTGGCATAAATGCCTATGAGTCGAGTCTCTTTCAATTGAAAAGAAACTCTGGAATGAGAGGGCATAGGATGAAGTTAAGAGGTGATTGGCTCAGGAGTAATCAAAGGAAATACTTTTTTACAGAAAGGGTGGTAGATGTGTGGAACAGTCTCCCTGAAGAAGTGGTAGAGACAGAGACTGTCTGAATTCAATAAAGCATGGGATAGGCAGGTGGGATCTCTTAGAGAGAGGAAGAGATAATGGTTACTGTGGATGGGAGACTGGATGAGCCATTTGGCCTTTATCTGCCATATGCAGAGTTTAATATATGAAAGCGGTCTTTATAACTTTTAGGTGATAATGGGGTAATAACTAACCAGAATTAGATTTGAACTAATGACATAGAAGTCAAAAGATTTATAATCCTTTGTGCAGGAAACTGAAAAATATCAAATATGACATATCATAGTATTTTAAAATATCACATATTGCGATGATAACACAAAATCCTGGCAATATGTGTTTCCACAACTGTGGTATTTTGCACTATTGAAACCAGCTATGTTTGATAGCCACGTGAATATTCTGATACCATGTCTTATTCTGTCATTGAAAGATATAAACAGGTGTGTTAAAATTCTTCAGCATTGCTAGACTTGTTCATGTAACAGAATTCCATTACAAAATAAAGAAATGGCTATTGATTTATATTAGTTCCTATTCCTTTGTTGTCTGAGAAACATTGGTGATTTCACCTAGTTATTATGAAGGATAAAACATCAAATGTAATTAAATACCTCAAATTGCCTTGGGGGAAGCTTACATCAGTGCTGAGTTATTTGGATTAAAAATGTCTAGAAATATGAAAACACTATCAGGTTTCCATTTTGCATCGTCTTAAAAAAAAAAAATATATATATATATAATGGAATAGTTAAGGTAATGAAGATGCTAAGCCTTATTTATTTATTTATTTATTTATTGCTGTTGCCTTATCAGTATGTCGGGTATTTCTACTGCGCTGGTTTTCTGTACTGTTCTTGCAAATCGTTAAGTACCTTGACAGCTCGTTAAGACATCCAGTTTGAGAATGTGTTGAATTACCTTTAGAAGTGGCCAGAGGCTAAGGGCTTTGGTTGTTAGACCAAAGCTACTAGTTTGTAGGGGGCAGGTAAATACCTCTTCCAAAAGTAGGTGGTCTTGAGTCATAAGCGATCTAGACTGCAATGTGCCAGGCAAAATGTAACAGCCAGGAAGAAAATAAAATATATTCAAATACCACACTGGGGATCATTTACACACAGAGAAAGGAATATGGTTTTAGAGGCCTCAAAACCTATCAAAAAACATTAATTTTAATCAAAGATCAAATGTATTAGCTTAATCAAACTGTAAAGCATGCTGTATACTTGTTTGATTTGTTAAATTACTTTTCAAAGAAAAATGGGGAGACCCAATGATCCACAGTGAAAATAATCCTCCGATGAAAACAAAAAACTGTGGATACAGATGTTCTGGAGATTATATACTGACATATAAAAACATGGAAATTCAATGAAAAAAGTGCAATGATAAAAAATACAGTGGTAAAAATCCAACCGTCCTCTCAAAGACCCTGCATTTTTATCCTCATCTCCTCACTGTCCCTGCAGTGAAACACATTTTTCATCTCCGCCCTCTCACCATCCTAGCAGTCTTAATCTCCCCCCTCCCCCCCTGCTCAAAGCAGAAAGATGATTTTATGCAATTTTACTGTATAGGCCTAAGGCAGGGGTATCAAAGTCAGGCCCACGGACCAAATCTGGCCCACAGTGTAATTATATTTGGCCTGTGAGAAAATACCAAATGTCTACTAGAGCTGGCCCACCAGGTATGTCAATCGGGTTTTAAACCATCTCACTATCAGTTTTTCTTAATAATGGCAAAAGATATCTATACCAAAATAGTCACAGAGTCCTCTGCAATGAGTTCAAAATGAGGTCCGAGAAGGGTATCAGACAGCTCCACAAACCTATATAGTTTGAGGAAAATAGACTCTTCATTTACCCACGGTACCTCCTCCTCCGTGTATATTCGTTTTCTATTTTACTTCTTTTTGTCTATTATTTGATTCTAAATTATTAGTCATTTCCAATATTAGAGCATGCTATTATAAATCATTGCTCCTACGTGTCAATTCTGAGTACTTAGCTTTCAGCTGTAAACTCGCTCCCCTGAACGCCAACGCGTTTCGATTTCTTTATCAAGGCGACATGGGGAAAGCTGAAATCCAAGACAAATAAAAATTAGCATTCTCCAATTTAAATGGAACTAAAAACCTAATTTTATTACTCTATCTATTCTATAGAGGGAAACCGTAATTGCTTACCTACTAAAGTGTACATGCACTGCATACCGCCGCAAAGCTTTATCAAAAGACAAGAGCGGCCTCAACACTCTGGACTTAAAAGCCCCCGCCTAAATGACGACATTTCCGGGGGGCAGGCTCATCAACTCTAACTACAGAAAATTTTTAAAGAGACCGATGGAGCAAAAGGTTATACAAAAGGAGACCGGCCAGATTTAAAGGTCCGCTTGCGCTAACCAATCAGAGGATTCATTAAGCCCCTTAGGTGACATGGTGTCTAAAATAAACATCCACCGGAGTTCACATCGATTAAGTCTCCGGGCAGTATTCCCACCCTCCCACCCTACTATAATGCGGTCTAAAACTCGCCACTGTAAATCTTTCAATGTGTGACCACGACTTATCCAATGGCGGACAAGCGGGGAAGATTCATTGCGGGTATGAACTCTAGATTTATGTTCAGTGAGACGCACCCGTATCGGGCGAGTAGTCCTGCCTACATATAACTTGGGGCAGGGACACTTAATTACATAAATAACATTATCAGAGTTGCAAGTGGTGTTATATTTACTCTTTAATATTTCCCCCGTACCGGGATGGGTCCAAATCTCCCCAGATATGGTATAACTACACCATTGGCATTGGCCACATGGAAGGTGACTCCCTCCTTGGAACAAAGCCCTCTCCTGAATTTTGTTATGATTTAAATATTCACCCAAATTTCTTCTTCTCCTATATGAGCAAATAGGGTAATCATCCAAGGTAGGAATTGCCAACTTAGGGATATGCCAGTGTTTTTTCACTATCTTCGAGATCTGAGGGGCAAGGGTGGAGAACTCTTGAACAAAGGCTAATGTATCCAGAGGATTATCCTCCTTACTCGTCTCCTGCAACAGCCACTCTCTATGCACATGTTTAGCTCTTTTGTATGCATTTTGAACAGTAGCACAGGGATATCCACGTTGATAAAATCTCGCTTTCAATATTCTGGCTTGCACACGAAAATCATCCATAGAATAACAAAGTCTTCTCAGCCTCATACCATTCTACTGTGGCTAAAGTTTTACTTCAATGCACGTTTGAGCACTGCACATTAAATCCAGACTATGGTTAACAGAGAATAGCTGTTATCAACCTCTTGCCGGTCCAGATAAGTTGAACAGCTACTTGTATTTTATTACTTATTTAATTTTGAATGGTATCTGGCGAGTGGTGATGGGACCGTAAAGAGTGATGATGGTTCCACATGAACCATAGTCTTGTGTTATCACAATACAAGTTGGTTATGGGTCTGAGCACTTTACAAATAATTTTGTATAATATATAATAAATTAGAGCTGTGATTCAAGGAGTGGTATCTACAGTTTCATCATAGAAGTATATAAATATTTCCCTAGTTATTGTTAGTATGCTGTCATCATTGCCAGATATGTACTTAGAAATAGTATCAGCTGCACTTGTGTCTACCGTATTGACATTGGAATTGCCCTAACTCAGGGACTTAGCCGAAGTGTTGTCTGCCCGCACTGTGTGTGTCTCTACTGCATGAACTGGATTTTGCGTAGATGTTGTTGGAACGCTGGAACTCTCAGCCACCCTGCCCTGCAGTCGCTGCCTCACTGTCTCTGCCCCGCGCCGCTCCAGCTGCTTTTTTTGAGTTCCACCATAAGGTTATCGATGCCTTGCTGCTGCGTTGTCTTTTTAGCTCCGCTTGCTGCCACAGCTCCTCTCCTGGACCCTCTCGATACATCCTTCTGACCCTACCACCATCTGCGTCTTTTTTGCTTCCCTTATGGTAGTTCTTCTGCGCTGCGGAGGCATTTCCATAGATATAATACTAAAACACAAAATGAATTATATTGCACGCCCACATTCAATTGCTTATGCTCCTCTTTTTTTTTTTTTTTACACATCTAATCTAATCTTCGGTTTGTATACCGGGTCATCTCCCACTGGAGCTCGACTCGATTCACGTATAATTAAGACTCGAGAAAATGGAGAAAGAAGTAAGAGGGTAGGAGAATTATAGTATTATCATTTCGTTGAGACTGCAATTAAACCATCTAAGGACTGCGGAAACTACAAAGTTTTCAGGGTCTTGCGAAATAGTTGCAGTTGGCCTATAATCCTAATGGAGTCAGGGAGTTTATTCCAGATCTCTACAAACTTGAAAACAAAATATTGACTGAGCTTCCCAACAGATTTAATTCTCTTAAAAGAAGGGAAGGATAGCTTATATCTTTGAGTATTTCTCAGATGGCAAAGTCTAAAGACATTCCATAATAAGGGGACTAAAGGATCAAATATTCCATAGAGAAGCTTAAAGATTATGCATGCACATTTGAACTGGATCCTGAAATGAACTGGGAGCCAATGAAGTTTTCTCAACAGAGGGGAGGCATGATCATATTTTTGTTTCCCAAAGATAAGCTTAGCTGCAGTATTCTATATTAACTGGAGTCATTTTAGACTGTCCTGCTTAATGCCCAGATAGTAACATAGTAACATAGTAACATAGTAGATGACGGCAGATAAAGACCCGAATGGTCCATCCAGTCTGCCCAATCTGATTCAATTTAAATTATTTTATTTTATTTTTTTTTCTTCTTAGCTATTTCTGGGCGAGAATCCAAAGCTTTACCCGGTACTGTGCTTGGGTTCCAACTGCCGAAATCTCTGTTAAGACTTACTCCAGCCCATCTACACCCTCCCAACCATTGAAGCCCTCCCCTGCCCATCCTCCACCAAACGGCCATACACAGACGCAGACCGTGCAAGTCTGCCCAGTAACTGGCCTTAGTTCAATATTTAATATTATTTTCTGATTCTAAATCTTCTGTGTTCATCCCACGCTTCTTTGAACTCAGTCACAGTTTTACTCTCCACCACCTCTCTCGGGAGCGCATTCCAGGCATCCACTACCCTCTCCGTAAAGTAGAATTTCCTAACATTGCCCCTGAATCTACCACCCCTCAACCTCAAATTATGTCCTCTGGTTTTACCATTTTCCTTTCTCTGGAAAAGATTTTGTTCTACGTTAATACCCTTTAAGTATTTGAACGTCTGAATCATATCTCACCTGTCTCTCCTTTCCTCTAGGGTATACATATTCAGGGCTTCCAGTCTCTCCTCATACGTCTTCTGGCGCAAGCCTCCTATCATTTTCGTCGCCCTCCTCTGGACCGCCTCAAGTCTTCTTACGTCTTTCGCCAGATACGGTCTCCAAAACTGAACACAATACTCCAAGTGGGGCCTCACCAATGACCTGTACAGGGGCATCAACACCTTCTTCCTTCTACTGACTACGCCTCTCTTTATACAGCCCAGAATCCTTCTGGCAGCAGCCACTGCCTTGTCACACTGTTTTTTCGCCTTTAGATCTTCGGACACTATCACCCCAAGGTCCCTCTCCCCGTCCGTGCATATCAGCTTCTCTCCTCCCAGCATATACGGTTCCTTCCTATTATTAATCCCCAAATGCATTACTCTGCATTTCTTTGCATTGAATTTTAGTTGCCAGGCATTAGACCATTCCTCTAACTTTTGCAGATCCTTTTTCATATTTTCCACTCCCTCTTCGGTGTCTACTCTGTTACAAATCTTGGTATCATCTGCAAATAGGCACACTTTTCCTTCTAACCCTTCAGCAATGTCACTTACATACATATTGAACAGGATTGGCCCCAGCACCGAACCCTGAGGGACTCCACTAGTCACCTTTCCTTCCTTCGAGCGACTTCCATTAACCACCACCCTCTGGCGTCTGTCTGACAGCCAGTTTCTGACCCAGTTCACCACTTTGGGTCCTAACTTCAGCCCTTCAAGTTTGTTCAACAGCCTCTTATGAGGAACTGTATCAAAGGCTTTGCTGAAATCCAAGTAAATTACATCTAGCATATGTCCTCGATCCAGCTCTCTGGTCACCCAATCAAAAAATTCAATCAGGTTCGTTTGGCATGATTTACCTTTTGTAAAGCCATGTTGCCTCGGATCCTGTAACCCATTAGATTCAAGGAAATACACTATCCTTTCTTTCAGCAACACTTCCATTATTTTTCCAACAACTGAAGTGAGGCTCACCGGCCTATAGTTTCCTGCTTCATCCCTGTGACCACTTTTATGAATAGGGACCACATCCGCTCTCCTCCAATCTCCAGGAATCACTCCCGTCTCCAGAGATTTGTTGAACAAGTCTTTAATAGGACTCGCCAGAACCTCTCTGAGCTCCCTTAGTATCCTGGGATGGATCCCGTCTGGTCCCATCGCTTTGTCCACCTTCAGTTTTTCAAGTTGCTCATAAACACCCTCCTCCGTGAACGGCGCAGAATCTACTCCATTTTCTCGTGTAACTTTGCCAGACAATCTCGGTCCTTCTCCAGGATTTTCTTCTGTGAACACAGAACAGAAGTATTTGTTTAGCACGTTTGCTTTCTCCTCATCACTCTCCACATATTTGTTCCCAGCATCTTTCAGCCTAGCAATTCCATTTTTTATCTTCCTCCTTTCACTAATATATCTGAAAAAATTTTTATCTCCCTTTTTTACATTTTTAGCCATTTGTTCTTCCGCCTGTGCCTTCGCCAAACGTATCTCTCTCTTGGCTTCTTTCAGTTTCACCCTGTAGTCCTTTCTGCTCTCCTCTTCTTGGGTTTTTTTATATTTCATGAACGCCAACTCTTTCGCCTTTATTTTCTCAGCCACTAGGTTGGAGAACCATATCGGCTTCCTTTTTCTCTTGTTTTTATTGATTTTCTTCACATAAAGGTCCGTAGCCATTTTTATCGCTCCTTTCAGCTTAGACCACTGTCTTTCCACTTCTCTTATGTCCTCCCATCCTAAAAGCTCTTTCTTCAGGTACTTTCCCATTGCATTAAAGTCCGTACGTTTGAAATCTAGGACTTTAAGTATCGTGCGGCCGCTCTCCACTTTAGCCGTTATATCAAACCAAACCGTTTGATGATCGCTACTACCCAGGTGAGCACCCACTCGAACATTAGAGATACTCTCTCCATTTGTGAGGACCAGATCCAATATCGCTTTTTCCCTTGTGGGTTCCGTCACCATTTGTCTGAGCAGAGCCTCTTGAAAGGCATCCACAATCTCCCTACTTCTTTCCGATTCCGCAGACGGAACATTCCAGTCCGCATCCGGCAGGTTGAAATCTCCCAACAGCAGAACCTCCTCTTTCCTTCCAAACTTTTGGATATCCACAATCAGATCCTTATCAATTTGCTGCGATTGAGTCGGAGGTCTGTAGACTACACCCACGTAGATAGAAGTTCCATCTTCTCTTTTCAGAGCAATCCATATCGCTTCTTCCTCTCCCCAGGTCCCTTGCATTTCGGTCGCTTGGATATTGATCTTTACATAGAGAGCTACTCCTCCTCCTTTATGACCATCTCTGTCCTTCCTAAAAAGATTATATCCCGGTATGTTTGCATCCCATCCATGTGATTCACTGAACCATGTCTCTGTGATAGCAACTATATCTAGATCTGCCTCTAATATCAGGGCTTGCAGATCATGAACTTTGTTGCTTAGACTGCGAGCATTTGTGGTCATCGCTTTCCAGTTATTTTTCAGCGATAATCTCCTTTTTCGTATGGATTTTTGTGTCGTTTCACTTTCCGTTGCAATACTAAGAAATGAGTTGCTAATATTGCTTATGTTGCAGCCTTTACTACTATCACATCTTTTCTTTTCTAAACTGAGTTACAGTAATCTAACTGTGCAAGCACCAACACTGAAACATGTTCTTGATGGAATAGTGATCTAACCTTCCTCAACATGCGCAGACTTTAAAAAAAACCCCACTTTTTTGTCAAAGAATGTATCTGTTCATGAAATGTACGTGATGAGAAATCTATGTGTAGAGTAACGCCTGTGTTCAAAGTTACAGAGGATGGAAGATTTTCTAATCTTGGCCTAACCCAAAGCAATTTAGTTTTAGCAGCATTCAGTTTCATTTGAATAGACAATGCCCACAGTTGAAGCTTAGAAATGCAGCAGTCTATACTAGAAACTAGGTTGCTAAGATCAGGGTCCACTTCTAATAAAATGAAAATGTCGTCTACGTAAGTAAATGTAGACTCTACTGAAGAGAGGCAAAAGTTTTTCAGAGAAGTCATATATACGTTAAACAAAATTGGTGACAGCGGGGAGCCTTGTGGCACCCCACAGCTGGATTTCCAAGAAGACGATGTCTCACCCTCCAAATAAACCTCGTAAGATCGCAGTGAAAGGAATGTACTGAACCAATTCAGTACTACTTGATTTAAGCTGATATCTGATAGCAGTCGAATCAGGATGTCATGCTGGACGATATCAAACGCAGCCGACAGATCAAATTTCAACAGTACTGCACATTTATTTTGTGTCAGTAAATCTTGAATCTTTGAAATGAATGATAATAGGAGAGTCTCTGTGCTGAAATGCGGTCGAAACCCATGTTGAAATGGTAACAGGATAGAAAATTTCTCCAAAGAGTTGGAAAGTTGGCTGGAAAGAATTGACTCCATCATTTTTGTCAAAAGGGGTATATTTGCGATCGGGCGGTAATGAGAAGGAGCTGTAGGGTCCAGATCAGCTCTTTTCAATAACAGTGTCAATGTTATGTTCCCCATATTCAACGAAAAGTAACCACTTTCAAGAAAATGATTTAATAGTGAAGTCAGCCATCAATTCATTTTACTATGGAACAAACAATTTGATTAAAATGCATGAACGGTATTTCATTAAACTACATTTTATTAAACTACTTGTTTTATCAACAGCCAGTCAGCACATAAATTCCATTGTATTGCTGCGAAATTGCATTATATAGCTTGTGCACTAATTAGATTATTCTGTGAATGGAAATAAATGAAATTAAATTGATCCCAATATTTAAACTACTTGATCCTTTTGTGAAAACAAATCAATTCACTTACCGAGAACCCAATTCCATCACCTAACTTTGAACACCAATTATGTCGCTGGCAGTGCTTGCTTCCATCTTCTATTAATTTCTTATTTTCCTTCACTGGATACACCTCTTCCTTCCCTCTTTCTTATTTGTTTTAATTCCTTTTTTAAATTTAGTAAATCATCCATTTAATTATTTAACCACGGTGCTCATAAAGCCAGTCCTTATGTTGTCGGTACATTAACTGCCTTTCTGTAAGATGGCCAAAGCATCACTACAAGATGGCTATGTTCTGCCTGCCCCCAGTTTCCCAACCCAAATATGGCTGCCTGCATTTGCTCCTAAAATTAACATCCCTCTGCTGCTGTTCACACTTGGGGGGAGGGGGAGGCTTGTCTGAAGTAAAAAATCGGGCGCCCTTACACCTCAGGTTGTCTCCTGCTTATCTTGCCCCAGAGGCTGCAGTTAGTCTTCTATATTTTCCATCCTGATTACCGATCATCAAAACAAAAAGAATTTTTTTTGTACCCTAAATTATGCCCCGATTCTTTATGTAAAATAGCCTCTTCATCTACAACCTCTCACTTTAGATGCTCTGTTTTCTCTGCCCGTCCTTACATGTGGCAGTTCTATATTTGCTGATGCGTTTCAAAATGGCGCCACAATGGCATGGAATCTTTTACACCTCATGACTAACTTGTGAGAGCTGCCACTAAACAAACGAAGGCCATGGTAAGCGACACATATTATAATAAAATTATCAGACTGTCTCTTACTCGCTTTCCCCGAAGATGTTTTTACCCACTGCCGGTACTCATAGTGCAGTGAGGTTTTCGGTCTCTCTAACGCACCACAATGTTTCTCTCCACTCCCGGACTGGATCGCACCGCTGCTAAAATGGCTCCTCCAACGCTGCTCTATAATGCGCTCAGCTCTCGGTGAAAGAACACTGTCCGCTCTCCTCCTTCCCAGCTGTTTTGCCGGCTCACCCTGTGCACTTGAGTCACACTTGCTCCCTCCCCACCACCACACCTTTGCTCCCCATTGGTTTTCCTCTCCCTACTTTCCCCTCCCCTATATCCCCTTGCCCACTCTCTCTCCTCCTCCTCCTCCCCCCTCCACGACCCGCAAAGGCCTCTGCCTATTTGTGGTTGCCTCCCCCTAAACGGGAGGAGAAATGGGTCTTTTTCCAAATAGTTAACCCTATTTCAAAAGAGTGCACACTCAACGACTTTGCTTCTGATACAGAGAAATGACCAACAAAAGCAACCAAATTGAACATTCCTCGAAACACGGCAAATGACGCAAAATGAACATTTTCTGGATGCTCATTCTTAATAGTTACCCATACTGCCCCAGTTTTATTGAAACTACTTCAGGATAATTTCATATCTGGAAAAGCATAAAGAAGAAACACACAGAAAGTCTAGAGACAGTGCAGCACAAAGGACCTGATTCTATAAACGGAACCTAACTTGTAGGTGCCACTCTGTGTGGCTGTCAATCAACCACACGGCGACATTTATAGAATCACGCCTAGCTGCGCGTAAGCTGGCTTAGGCATCGCTAGGTATCCTAGAGGTGGGCGCCAGTATATTAGGGCCTACCTCAGATGCCTAGAAACGTCTAAGTCTACCACTCTTATTCTCTACCGCTAACCACACCTACTTTTCAGGTAGTTATCATTGGGTGTTGAATAGTACTCAACTTAGGTGTTGCTAGGCGCTATGCGAATATCCATGCACAACCCAAATTATCAATTTAAAAATTGTTGTAATAAGTTTTTAATGAGTCATTGGCACACCATTTACTAATAACCCATTAAAAAACAATTACGTTGCATGTGAATTTTAGTTAGGCATCCGTGATTAGGGCACCTAAAAGAACATAACATAGGCGCCATTTATAGCAGTGTATCGCAAACTGTATTCCGGGGCACACCAGTGTGCCTCCTGAGATTTCTGGCGTGCCGCGACACACAGGCGAGGAGGAGAATCGTCCACGCAGTCTGCCCGCGAGAGGCACGTCCTGTAGGAAGTCAGCTGGTGCAGATGACTCT
Organism: Geotrypetes seraphini; assembly: GCF_902459505.1. NCBI lineage: Eukaryota > Metazoa > Chordata > Amphibia > Gymnophiona > Dermophiidae > Geotrypetes > Geotrypetes seraphini. The sequence goes on from NC_047100.1 coordinate 10,368,103, forward strand.
CCTCCTGGCCGGCGTCGCTCCTCCTCTCCCCGCATCTCCTGGATCCCTCCACCGGCGGGTTGAGGCCAGATTGGCCTCCGCGCATGCGCGACCGTCAATGACATCACACATGCACGTGATGTCATCGCGTCGATGTCCACGCGCTTCCGGGTGCCTTCCGGCCGCAACACTGGATTTAGTGTGCCGCCGGCCGGAAAGTTTGCGAGACACTGATTTATAGAATAAAGCTCAACGTGATCGGTGGTATAAATTTGCAGCCTTGCGGTCGATAATACTACCTGCTTTTCACAGGGTTTTCTTTCACCCCTCATGAAGTCAGTGTCCTCAGAAGAATCCGTTTGAGATCTCAACACAACTAATGTTCTTAACAAAAGAAACATCTACTCGAGGAATACAGAGGCCCCAATTCATCAACAGGTTTACGCAAGGTTTCAAGTGAACCTTTTCAAATATTTCTTTCCTGTGTAAAGAAAAAGGAGACATTTCTGTTGCCTGGTTATTTACCTTTGTAGTGATTCAGTAAGTGCAGCAGACAATAATTTAAAAAAAAACCCCAAACAACAACTCATGTTCCTTCTTTACTTGGTGGCATCAGTCAATAGGGTAATCATTGTCAAGTATCATTTGAAAAAGAAATTAGAAGTCTTATTCACATAAATACTAGCATTTACAACCGTTATTGGCAATATTACTCAATCTTTCTCATATTCTTATACAATGATTTGGAATGGGATTCCCTTTTGAGTTAGAACTGTCTTTTTGAAGATCTATTTTATGATTGTGTAAAGATGTTCAGATGTTTTATGATATATTTGGGGGGGATGTCTACTGCTATTGCATTTTGTTCTTTATTTGCTGATTTTGTATGTTTACTTTGGACCCCGCCTAGACTTGTGGATAGGCGGGCTACAAATAATTTTAAATAAATAAAATAAAAATAAACTCTTCTCTCCTAACAGATTTCCCGTAAATCTATGAAAACATTGTTATTTCAACAGTTCTTAGAAAGTTGTTCTAAGGAAAATTAGTTATCTTCTCTCGAAGATGTCGGATGAGGGTCTTCATTAATAAGTTAATTTTTTTCTCTATTCTAACTACTTACTCTTCGATTATCGATTTTTATGTGAACCGAGTCGATCTCCTGATATGCTGAAACGTGACCCGTGCCAGATCTTCCATTAAAGGTGGATTTGGGTTATTTTATGGTAGGATGACCCAACTTGGGCTACTGTTAGGTTGGGCTAACTTCCCCATCCCTTAGGGGCTTATTTAGAAAGGACTTGGTCCTATTATTTGAAGACATATCTATTTGTAGAAGCTTTTTTTAAATAGATGAGGAGAACTGTTTAATAGGAAGAAGTAGATGCAGGGTGAGAAATTCTTACGTTTTGTTATTACTGTTTGTTATTTTTTGCTATTGATTATAGTTTATATTTTATTTATGTATTTTGTAACCCGCTTAGATTTTAGGCGGGCTATAAGTTTTTTAAAAATAAATACATAAATTACTGAATCTTGGAGGCCCTTGGTGCTTTTTTCTTGTTGTGTGGAGTTTGGTCATAGCTCGAGCAGAACCAAAATCTATACTCAAATTCCCCAATTCATAAAGGGAACATATATGTATATCCCAATATATCAGTGTCAGGATTTACAGCTGCTCTCTTGCATGTAAACAGTGGCAAAGTAAAGGGGGGCGGGGTCCATCCCGAGTGTGATCTTTCTAAGGGCGTGGCCTTCTTAAGGGCGCAGCCCTCCTCCTCTTCTTTTTTACTTCCCCAGCACGAGGTTGCTGCCCACGTCGGCATCGGCACTCTCTCTTGATGCCACTTCCGGACCCGCACCTAGGAAGTGACGTCAAAGGATGAACCAACACCGACATGGGCATGCTGCTCGCGTTGGAGAAGTTCATAAGGTACGGGGAAGGGGGCGCACGTATGACAAGCGCTGATCACCCTTACTACGTCACTGCATGTAAAAAATGTTGATTTAGGGCAGCCTTTTATAGGAAGGATTCAAGTTCTCCATTTTAATTCCCATTGGATACTACCTCTTTCAAAATAAGGGTTGCAACCTCTGTTGTTAATTAGCATATGAATATGATTTGCATATGAATAGATTTGCATATGAATACAATTTGCATATGAATACGATTTGCATACGAACATAAGAACATAAGAATTGCCGCTGCTGCGTCAGACCTGTGGTCCATCGTGCCCAGAGTCCACTCAGGTGGCAGTGCCCTGAGTCTAGCCTCACCTGCATACATTCTGGTTTAGCAGGAACTTGTCTAACTTTGTCTTGAATCCCTGGAGGGTGTTTTCCCCTATAACAGCCTGCGGAAGAGCGTTCCAGATTTCTACCACTCACTGGGTGAAGAAGAACTTCCATATGTTTCTACGGAATCTATCCCCTTTCAACTTTAGAGAGTGCCCTCTCGTTTTCCCTGCCTTGGAGAGGGTGAACAACCTGTCTTTATCTACTAAGTCTATTCCCTTCAGTATCTTAAATGTTTCTGTCAAGTCCCCTCTCAGTCTCCTCGAATAGATTTGCAAAATAGCTGGCTTGCAACATGTAGGATGTAAAATATGTGTGGGCATATAATGTTATAAAATACCTACTTTCATGAGAAACTTACATGTATAAGTTACTATGGTCCTCCATTCAGTTTTTTGATGTGTGTCTCTGTAAAATGGCTGCTTTTGATACTTAAGTTTACTAGTGGCACTAGTTCTAAATATGCTTATCAAACAAGGGCAATATAATATATTGATTCTAAAAAATGCTAGATATAATTTCTACTCGTTCTGCTTCTTGTTATTTAAATATGTAAATATAATCAATTTTCCCGATCCTCAGCGGGGCCACCACCCACTCAATAAATTCTCATAGTGTGTGGCTTTATGCTCCTTATCATCACTGGATCGATTCTTTTTCAAACTGATTTTAAAGTGCTTCTCTTATTATATCTTTAATAAATCTGTACTAAATGTACTTAGCTTGTGGTCTCGCTTCATACAGAGGTGGGTACACTGACATGTTTCACCCGTAAATTGTAATGGGTTTTTTCAAGGCTACCACTTCCTGTAATCAAAAAGGAAAACGTTATTTATACCTCATCGTACCACATCCCTACTAGTTAATCAATACATGCATGTATATAAGTTAATAATCTTACTTTAAAAAACTCTCATCCATCATCTTCTTACACCGTGAGAATTTACTAAGTGTGTGGTGGCCCCGCTGAGGATTGGGAAGACTGATTATATTTAATTATTTAAATAACAAGGAGCGGAACAAGTGGAAATTATAACAGAATTATACACGTCTTGACTAGAACATGTCGATTCCAATTTCTATGTTCCATCTGAAATGGGACTGCACACTTACGGCCAAATTCTGTATTTGGCACCTAAAGTTGTGTGTGTACATTGGTGAGTGTGGCCGATGTACATGTACATCTTAATTTGTTTGTCTGTTTGTTTATTTCTCCCCCGCCCTTATCCAATTAATTGAATAATAGAACATAAGAACTGCCATCAAGTCTGGTGATCCGCTCACGCGGAGGCCCAGCCAGGTATAACCTGGCAAAAACTTAGTCACCCATATCCTTCTATGTGTCTTTCGAGGAGATGTGCATCAAACTTGCCCTTAAATCCTAGAATGGTGGGTTCCGCAGCAACCTCCACCGGGAGAGCGTTCCAGGTGTCCACCACTCGCTGTGTAAAACAGAACTTCCTGGCATTTGTCCTGGGCTTGTCCCCCCTCAGCTTCAGTCCATGACCTCTTGTCCTAGTCACATTTTACATCGTAAATAACTTTTTATCCTGCTCTAGTCGATGCCTTTTATTATTTTAAAAGTCTCAATCAGATCCCCTCGCAGTCTCCTCTTCTCAAGGGAGAACAGTCCCAGTTTTCTAAGTCGTTCTTTGTAGTTCAAGTTCTCCATACCTTTTACCAGCTTCGTTACTCGCCTCTGCACCCTTTCCAGCAGTTTTATATCCTTCTTTAGGTAGGGAGACCAGTGTTGGACACAGTATTCCAAGTGTGGTCTGACCATTGCTCTATAAAGCGGCATTATGACCCTCTCCAGTCTACTCGTGATTCCCTTCTTTATCATGCCCAACATTCTATTTGCTTTCTTTGCCACCACCACACATTGTGCTGACGGTTTCAGGGTCCTGTCTATCAGTACCCCCAGGTCTTTTTCTTGTTCGCTCTACTCGTGCTCCTTGTTCTTTCTGCCCAAATGCATTACCTTGCATTTTTCCACATTAAACTTCATCTGCCATTTCTCTGCCCATCTCTCTAATTGGCTCAAATCTCTCTGTAGTTCCTCGCTGTCCTTTTGTGATCTGATTGCCCGACATAGCTTCGTGTCGTCTGCAAACTTGATGATTTCACTGGACGTTCCTTCTTCTAGGTCGTTGATGAAAATATTAGGCCTAGTTGAATATTAGGCCTACTGATAATTGGCAATTGATGTTAATTGGAGTTAATAGAAATTTACACATATACATTGGTAGGCACATAGCACAAAGTATTACGCGTCATGTCCCGTTCACATAGCTAAAAGAGGGTGTGGTGGGGGGGTGGATCGTGGGTGTGGTATTGAGTTATGCTCAAGTTTTTCATCTATGTGCTGATGTGCGCACAACTTAGGCGCAGGCATTTTGGCCAGATTTTCCTTGGCTTGAAATGGGTGTGGCTAAAAATGACCACACTCCAGATAGAGATCAGACTTGTCCACGCACTCATTTTCTCGGTGGTTAGTTATGGATGTGAAAGCTGGACCCTACAGAAACAAGAAGATTGACTCATTTGAGCTTTGGTGCTGGAGAAGGATTTTAGGTGTGCCATGGACCGACAGAAGAGCTAACAAATCGATTCTGGAAAAGATCAAATCGGCTAGGTCACTCAAAGCCCAAATGATGATGTTACGACTATCTTATTTTGGGCCCACCATCAGAAGAGAGAGACCACTGGAGAAGGACATCATGTTTGGGAAGATCGAAAGAACCAGGTGATGAGGATGACCTGCAATCAGATGGCTGGAAATGTTGAAAACAACTATGGGAATGATACTGGAGGACCTTACCAGACGACTAGCACAAAACCAATTTCTTTTTAGATCTGCAATTAATCAAGTCGCTAGGACTCGAACATGAGTCAATGTCACCTAACGACAACCAGTGCATACCTGTGCCAAGTCTGATTCTTAAAGGGCACTTAACTTTTATAGGTTCATGCTTAGTGTCACACTAGTTGGCAACATTTATAAATTATATCTTACAAGCCTAAAATATTTTAAGTGACATTTATAAAATATATCTTATAAGCTGTAAGACTATAGCAATACCGGTCTTCTATTTTCTTCATTATGGGCCAAAGCTCTGGAATATACTACCTTATTTCTTGAGAATATTGCAGGGTGCGAAGGAATTTAAAAAGGTTTGAAAACATTTTTGTTTCAGGAAGTATATGAGCAAGTATAGATAAAGATGATAAAAAGTGTTTGAACTCCTCTCATATGAGGAAAGACTAAAAATGTTAGGGCTCTTCAGCTTGGAAAAGGGACAGCTAAGGGGGAGATATGACTGAAGTTTACAAAATCCTGAGTGGTGTAGAACGGGTACAAGCAGATCGATTTTTTTAGTGAATCAAGATTTACAAAGACTAGGGGACACTATGAAGTTGCAGAGTAATACTTTTAAAACCAATAGGAGGAAATATTTTTTCACTCAGAGAATGGTTAAGCTCTGGAACGTGTTGCCAGAGGATGTGGTAAGAGCAGTTAAACTAGCTGGTTAAAAAAAAAAGGTTTGGACAAATTCCTGGAGGAAAAGTCCATAGTCTGCTATCGAGACAGACACGGGACAGTAGCAGGGAATGCTGATACTATTTGGGTTTTTGCCAGGTACTTGTGACTTGGATTGGCCTCTGTGAAGTCGGGATACTGGGCTAGATGAACTATTGGCCAGACCCAGTTAGGTTATTCTTATGAATTACTTATAGAGTTATTGTATTTGTATTGCATTGTGATGTTATATTGCATCAAGCTTGGATGGTTTAAGTGACTTGTAAATGTTTCTAAATAAATAAATATGGCCTGTAGTGACTATAAGAGAGACATTTTAATAGTCCAGGTTCTGAACACCCTTTGAAATTATCCAGCACTTAGGCCTCTCATCCTGATGAAGTCAAATCTGTCTTGGCATATCAAGAGATGAACCAGTTCAGGGTGATGGGCTAATTTTTTTGCTCTTTTCCAAACTGATAAATTTCATCAAGGACACAAACCTGGCCTGGCAAAAATCCATATGTAGACATATTTTTTTATCACGTGTGTTCAAGTTTCAAGTTTTATTAAAATCTGATAAACCGCCCGTCAAATTTGACAAACGAAAAACCAACCAACCAACGCAGGGAAAATGAAGGGTAATGTGAACGAAATACAAGTCATGTAGGGATCCTTTAACTAAGGCGCGCTAACCCATTTAACGCACGCTAACTGATTTCGTGTGCGCTAATCGATTTAGCTTGCGTTAACGATGAGCGCGTGCTAAATTCTAATGCATCCACAGAATATAATGGATGCGTTAGCATTTAGGCGCACTAATCATTAGCATGCGCTAAATCGATTAGCGTGCCTTTAGTTAAAGAGGGGATAGTAAAGGAAGCCACCATTTAAGAAGTCTGGCTTATGACATTTTCTGCTAGAGTGGCATCCAAGTTACCCTGCTCCCAGCAAATACCTGAAGCAACAAAGCGAGTTATTTATAAGTTTTTAAAATGGTGCATGAATCAGAAGATTGATTAGCCCAGAGCATAATTTAACTTGTGATTAAATGCAGTGCTCCTGGGACCTGGCATGCCAGTTACACTTGTGGCAAGCTTCTTAAACAGAATTCCCTTTAGCGAGTGCAAAATAAACGTTTCAGGAAACAAAGTGCCCACAGCGAAGAGTTAATTTCTCAGCTCACTGCTCTTACACAGAAGTAGGATATTTTATGCGAGTCATAAATAACACATTTTAATAAACCGAGACTTTGATTACTGTATGAGGTCAGCCTTGTATTGTAATTCCACAGAGACTATTTGATAGTGTTCCAACATTCAGCTCCTGCCATGCATATTAAGTTACTACATATTTCAACCACGTAGAGGTCTTCATGGTCTACTAGTGATGAACACATTGTTGTTCCAAAAATATTTGAACTTTATCAAAATAGCATACTTCCAACAGAAAGTGATCATTTGAACATTTATTCATTGTTTAAAGTATTTCTAATTTATATCTCCTTAGCACACTGGGAATTTGGTGTTGTTTTGGGTTGTTGTTCCTTTTTTTTTTTCCAAACGCTCTCTGGTGTCTTGGACGAGTTGCAATTTTTGTCCATTTCAAAGTATAGATTCCCGAATGAAAAATTCCTCCCCATTACCAATATAGCCCGAAAACACAAAAGTTTGGTTTCCCTACAAGGTGCATCATTTTCAGTCTTACTGGGCCCAGCTCATGGCTTCTGAAAAGTGATGTTTGTTCACTGGATTGCTTTTTTCTTCTATTGACCAGTGAACCAGAAGAAGAATAGAGTGTGCTCATACCCTCACCAGCTCCTTTCTTCCTGTCACATACTTTTATAATTTAAAGAAAAGAAAAAGTTTTAAAAAGTATCCAATTTAACTTAACCGGGTGCATTTTATCTAGTGAATCATCAGTTGTTGATTAATATATTGCAAGAGTTTGGAACCTCTGGCACAACACTGAATCAGTTCAAAGGTTTGCAGGAATTGAGATCGTATAAGGTAAAAATGAATGGAGTATTATCTGAACCTTGGGAAACTGGTGGGAGAGTGCTGGGGCCAATCCTGTTCAATATGTTTGTGAGTGACATTGCTGAAGGGATAGAAGGAAAAGTGTGCCTTTTTGCAGATGATACCAAGATTTGTAACAGAGTAGACACCGAAGAAGGAGGGGAAAATATGAAAAAGGATCTGCAAAAGTTAGAGGAATGGTCTAATGCCTGGCAACTAAAATTCAATGCAAAGAAATGCAGAGTAATGCATTTGGGGATTAATAATAGGAAGGAACCGTATATGCTGGGAGGAGAGAAGCTGATATGCACGGACGGGGAGAGGGACCTTGGGGTTATAGTGTCCGAAGATCTAAAGGTGAAAAAACAGTGTGACAAGGCAGTGGCTGCTGCCAGAAGGATGCCGGGCTGTATAGAGAGGCATAGTCAGTAGAAGGAAGAAGGTGTTGATGCCCCTGTACAGGTCATTGGTAAGGCCCCACTTGGAGTATTGTGTTCAGTTTTGGAGACCGTATCTGGCGAAGGACGTAAGAAGACTTGAGACGGTCCAGAGGAGGGCGACGAAAATGATAGGAGGCTTGCGCCAGAAGACGTATGAGGAGAGACTGGAAGCCCTGAATATATATACCTTAGAGGAAAGGAGAGACAGGGGAGATATGATTCAGACACTCAAATACTTGAAGGGTATTAACGTAGAACAAAATCTTTTTCAGAGAAAGGAAAATGGTAAAATCAGAGGATATAATTTGAGGTTGAGGGGTGGTAGATTCAAAGGCAATGTTAGGAAATTCTACTTTACGGAGAGGGTGGTGGATGCCTGGAATGCGCTCCCGAGAGAGGTGGTGGAGAGTAAAACTGTGACTGAGTTCAAAGAAGTGTGGGATGAACACAAAGGATCTAGAATCAGAAAATAAGATTAAATATTGAACTAAGGCAGACTTGCACGGTCTGTGTCTGTATATGGACGTTTGGGGGAGGATGGGCTGGGGAGGGCTTCAATGGCTGGGAGGGTGTAGATGGGCTAGAGTAAGTCTTAACAGAGATTTCGGCAGTTGGAACCCAAGCACAGTACAGGGTAAAGCTTTGGATTCTTGCCCAGAAATAGCTAAGAAGAAAAAATTTAAAAATTTAAATTGAATCAGGTTGGGCAGACTGGATGGACCATTCGGGTCTTTATCTGCCGTCATCTACTATGTTACTTTGTTACTATGTTACTATCATGTCTTTCGCTTGTCCTTTTCAATGTCTTAATGCGATCACTGGGTCATGACCTGGAAACCATTGGTGTGCCTTTATTTATGCAGGTGACATTGCACTATTTCTTCCAGTAAATGGTAATTTCTGATTTGGTAGCACGTTGGGCGAATAGTCGTCAGCTATGTCTAAATAAAAGCAAGACAAAATTTCTTCAGATTATCCCTCCTCATATTCAACTTTCTCACATCCCTTTATTAGATTTTCATTCAAATTTTTAAGTGGGAAATGTCTTCTTGTATTTTAGGGGTAGGAAGTAGACTGTTATTTAAAGTTGGATGCTCTAATTAATAAAGTAGTACAAAAAAAAAATGTTTTACAGACTTTGAAGAAATTGAGGGTTGTTAAAAAAAAAAAAATTGCATTGGATTTCAAAACTTTCGATTCTTTGTGCAAGCACTAGTGCGTTTGCCAGTTTTGTTTATAGTTTTTATTTATTGGGTGGGATTTATTTACCGCCTTTATGAGCGTTGGAGTATTTACCTCGCCAGGCCCGCGGTAGAAACCTCTACCCTGGCTTTGTAAAAGCCAGCGATAATGAATAAATACATGATTAACGTAAGTCAGTGTTTATCTGAATATGGTGTAAGAAAATGTCATGTGATAGTGCCATTTTGAGAGAGTAAACATGCAAAACAGATGGTCTTACCAATATACGTGCAGCTGTATGCACAAGATGATCTTAATAATATTATATGAATGCCAATTTAGGAAGAACAACTGTATTATACAAACATCACTGTAGCCTGTACTAACCTAGTTTTCTGTATCTCGTGTTTGTTCAGTTATTGTTCAGCTGGGTTTCAAGCGTGAGTTGGATGCATACCTCCTTGCAAATCACATTGAGGGATCTGGGTAATCAGGGTCTCCATCTGGGAGCACCTGGCTTGGCCTCCGCGTGTGCGGGTCGCCAAAATAGATGGACCTAAAGTCTGATCCGGTGAAGGCGTTTCTAGTTAGTATTGGGGTTCAAGAAGGGATTGGGCCACTTTCTGAAGAAAAGGGGATAGAAGAGTATGAATAGAGGACTACTGCAGAGGTCCTGGACCTGATGGGCCTCCGCGTGTGCGGACTGCTAGGGCATGATGGACCTCTGGTCTGACCCAGCGGAGGCACTGCTTATGTGCTTATATTATACAGTGGTACCTCGGAATCCGAACACCCCAGAACTCGAACGCTTTGGAATCCAAACTTTTTTTTTGTAGTAAATTTTGCCCCAGAATCCGAACTCTGCTTTGGAATCCGAACGCCCTGCACATTGTATGTGTGTGCTTGTGCCCCAGAATCTGAATGCTGCTTTGGAATATTTGTTAATATTTTACTTTAAAATCTAGTGTATTTACTGTTAAAATTTGAGTTTGTGGGACCCAGGAACGGATTAATCCAGTTTCTATTATTTTCAATGGGAAAAATTGTCTTGGAACTCAAACGCTTTGGAACTCGAACGGGGTTCTGGAACGGATTAAGTTTGGATTCGAAGACATCACTGTATATGCTACCTTGTAACCCGTTATGAGCTCTCTAGGGAAGACGAGATATAAAAACAATTAAGTATATAAATGTATTAAAAAAATTGTAAAAACCCCACTACAGTGACTAGCGGTATCAATCTATTCTAGAGGGTAGGAAAAGCCTCAGAAATAGAGCCCAAAATCTTTACAGGTAAAACTTACAATAGCTTCTGCTCCTGCATAAACACCTCCACCTCCTTTAAGCATGCAACAAATTCCAATTTCAATGGCAGTTCAATTCTTCTTCTCTCTTTATCTGTAAGTTCAAATATTGTCTTCATATAATAGCAAACAGTGTTCCATGTTCCTTCCAACCATAAAGTCAAAAGTGTCAGTAGTGCAAAATGTCCCCCAAAAAAGTACTTATCTTGGTAGAAATTCCTCAGAACATTCACAAATCCACAGCCACTTCCTCTCATCTAATACGGCCTGCATATCGCAGCGAAAATTCTGCTTCTGTATCAGGGCACCACCTCCTTTAAAAGGTCAATATCAATTTGGAACGTCAAGTGTTCTTAAGAACATAAGACCTGCCATACTGGGATAGACCGAAGGTCGATCAAGCCCAGTGTCCTGTTTCCAACAGTGTCCAACCCAGGTCCCAAGTCCTAGACAGATCTCAAGTAGCAAAATAGATCCCATGCTGCTTATCCTAGGAATAAGCAGTAGATTTCCCCAAGCCATCTCAATAATGGCTTAAGGACTTCTCTTTTAGGGCAGACTAGATGGGCCATTTGGCCTTTATCTGCTGTCATGTTTCTATGAAATTATGCAAACCTTTTTAAAACCCTGTTAAGCTGATTTCACCACGTTCTCCAGCAACAAATTCCAGAGTTTAATTACACGTTGTGAAGAAATATTTTCTCCGTTTGTAGTAGCTTCATCGCATGTCCCCTAGTCCCCTGTGTTGTTCGCTCTCTCCCTGTTGATCTTGTTGAGCCTTAACCAAAACATAACATTGTTTGTTTGGAAGTCTTGTTCTAGTGAGTCTTGTTCACTCTTTCCCATCAAGCGATTCCCATCTACCCTCTAAGTCTACCCTCTAAGTCTACCCTCTAAGTCTCCTCTTCTCCAGGGAAAAGAGACCCAGTTTCTCCAATCTCTCAGCGTATGAGAGGTTTTCCATCCCTTTTATCAAGCGTGTCGCTCTCCTCTGAACCCTCTCGAGTAACGCCATATCCTTCCTAAGGTACGGAGACCAATATTGGACGCAGTATTCCAGATGCGGGCGCACCATCGCCCGATACAATGGCAGGATAACTTCTTTTGTCCTTGTTGTAATACCCTTCTTGATTATGCCTAGCATTCTATTTGCTTTCTTAGCGGCTGTTGCGCACTGTGCCGTCGGCTTCATTGTCATGTCCACCATTACCCCCAAGTCCCTTTCTTGGTTGCTCTCATTCAATAATATCCCTCCCATCGTATAGTTGTACCTCGGGTTTCTGTTTCCAACATGTAAAGTATTGCATGTTGGAAACAGAAACCCGAGGTAAAACTATACGATGGGAGGGATATTATTGAATGAGAGCAACCAAGAAAGGGACTTGGGGGTAATGGTGGACATGACAATGAAGCCGACGGCACAGTGCGCAACAGCCGCTAAGAAAGCAAATAGAATGCTAGGCATAATCAAGAAGGGTATTACAACAAGGACAAAAGAAGTTATCCTGCCATTGTATCGGGCGATGGTGCGCCCGCATCTGAAATACTGCGTCCAATATTGGTCTCCGTACCTTAGGAAGGATATGGCGTTACTCGAGAGGGTTCAGAGGAGAGCGACACGCTTGATAAAAGGGATGGAAAACCTCTCATACGCTGAGAGATTGGAGAAACTGGGTCTCTTTTCCCTGGAGAAGAGGAGACTTAGAGGGGATATGATAGAGACTTATAAAATCATGAAGGGCATAGAGAGAGTAGAGAAGGACAGATTCTTCAAACTTTCGAAAAATAAAAGAACAAGAGGACACTTGGAAAAGTTGAAAGGGGACAGATTTAAAACGAATGCTAGGAAGTTCTTCTTTACCCAACGAGTGGTGGACACCTGGAATGCGCTTCCAGAGGGAGTAATAGGGCAGAGTACAGTACAGGGGTTTAAGAAAGGATTGGACAATTTCCTGCTGGAAAAGGGGATAGAGGGGTATAAATAGAGGATTACTGCACAGGTCCTGGACCTGTTGGGCCGCCGCGTGAGCGGACTGCTGGGCACGATGGACCTCAGGTCTGACCCAGCAGAGGCATTGCTTATGTTCTTATGTTCTTATGTACCCTTTCCACTCCATTCAGTATTTTATAGACCATCTCTACTCCAAGCTGAAGAGCCCTAGCCGCTTTAGCCTCTCCTCATAGCGAAGTTGATCCATCCCTTTTATCATGTTTGTCACCCTTCTCTGTACCTTCTTTTTTTTCTGTCCCTCAGCAGCATTCTCTCCCATGTCCAACATCTCTGCCTCTCTCCCATTATCCACCATCTCTCTCCCCCTCTTTTTGTGCCCTGGGTCAAACATCTCTCCCTTCCTCCTTTCCACCATAATTTTTAACATTTCTTGTTCTCTCCCCATGCACCCCTATTCCCCAACATTTCTCCCTCTCTTGCCCATCGCCTTTTAGTTTTTATCCCTCTCCTCTACCCCATATGTAACATTTTTCCTTTCCTGCCCCTCGCTACCCCTTTGCAGTTTTGCTCCCTTCCTCCCATCCATCCCATGTCCTTTATTGCTTATTGTAAGCTTCTAAAATGCTACTAATGACTGGGAAGTCAATTCTAAGTGGTTTGCATGAGCTTCAGTAATGGTGTTACAATTTATGAGCTAAATATATGTGAATTTTACCTATTTGTAACATCTACAGTATACAGTATACATATACTATAATTATTGTTTCTGTATTGTCATATACTTGTCTTTCTTTATATTATTTGTGAGTTCACCCTTTCGTGTTCCAACTGGGGGTAGCCTGCTGCTTCCTCCATGTCGTTACTCCCCCCCCCTAAATGTTTTTGAGATTTGTTGGAGTTGTATTGTCCAAGAAGGGAATTAAGATCTACACAGGATATGAGATTGTTATGGAGTGGTTTGCATGAGCTTCAGTAAAGGTGTTACAATACCTGAGCTTCAAAGGAGCATTTCAAAGGAGGTGTGGCATGGGAAGGGCATGTGTAGGTTAGGGGCCGATTCATACCAATGCTTTTTATAGAATTTACTACATTATGTGGGCCTGAATTATCTGCTATGTACCTAGGGCATGTAAATGTTTGTGTTTGTTGTTTTGTTGGGTTTTTTTTTTTTGGAGGGGGGGTTGCATTAACTGGATGGGCATTTCTTTCTGAAAATTCTAGCTGCTAATGACCACAGTTGCAAAACTACCTATGGACTTTACTCCTGCTTTACCACTAAAGCAGATTCTATGTGGGAAGGTCTATGTGTGGATTTGAAAACAAAATTCCGATGAGTATTTTCCTTTCACTGTTACCTGCTCTTACCACTCATGATGAAATGTAGACATGCTGTGAAAATGCACGGGCACTATTGCACACTGCAGGAAGAGCAATTGTCTTCCGAGAAGATTTGCCTAGGCCTGGGGTGGGCAATTCCAGTCCTCGAGAGCCGGAGCCAGGTCAGGTTTTCAGGATATCCACAATGAATACGTACGAGATGGATTTGCATGCACTGCCTCCTTGAGATGCAAATTTGTCTCATGCATATTTATTGTGGATATCCTGAAAACCTGACCTGGCTCCGGCTCTCGAAGACCGGAATTGCCTACCCCTAGCCTAGGCAACCGCTTAGTACAAAGACCTTGGTGGACTTCATGTTTTCTCGCCTGAAATATATTAACCCTGTATTGCTGGACAGCTGAGCTGTGTAGTTCTGCTTCCAAAGAATTCAATGGGATTTTAAAGAACACTTGGGTTCCAAATGTTACTATCGTTCCACCGTGATCAGGTGGCTTCAGTACACTGGCTGGCAGGCAGGAAACAAAGGGTTGGAGTAAAGGGCCATTACTCAGAATGGCAATGGGTCACGAGTGGAGTCCCACAGGGGTCGGTTCTGAGACCGCTCCTGTTCAATATATTTATAAACGACTTGGAGACAGGGACGAACTGTGAGGTTATTAAATTTGCGGACGACACCAAACTCTACAGCAGGGTTAGAACCAAGGAAGACTGTGAAGACCTGCAAAGGGACTTAACGAGATTGGAAGACTGGGCAAGAAAATGGCAAATGAGTTTTAGCACTGAGAAATGCAAAGTCATGCATGTAGGGAAAAAGAACCCGATGTTCAACTATAAAATGGGGAGATCATTGCTGGGGGAGAGCAACCTTGAAAGAGACCTGGGGGTGATGGTGGACACAACATTGAAAGCATCAGCTCAGTGTGCGACAGCCTCAAAGAAAGCAAACAGAATGTTGGGTATCATCAAAAAGGGTATCACGACCAGGACGAAGGAAGTCATCTTGCCGCTATATCGGGCGATGGTGCGCCCACATCTGGAGTACTGTGTACAGTACTGGTCGCCGTACCTCAAAAAGGACATGGCGGCACATGAGGGAGTCCAGAGAAGAGCGACAAAACTGATAAAAGGTATGGGAAACTTCTCATACGCTGACAGATTGGAAATGCTGGGGCTATTCTCCCTGGAAAAGCGGAGACTTAGAGGAGACACGATAGAAACCTTCAAAATCATGAAGGGCATAGAGAAGGTAGACAGGGACAAATTCTTCAGGCTGTGGGGAGCCACAAGTACAAGGGGGCACTCGGAGAAATTGAAAAAGGACAGGTTTAGAACAAATGCCAGGAAGTTCTTTTTCACTCAGAGGGTGGTGGACTCATGGAACGCGCTCCCGGAGGCTGTGATAGGCCAGAGCACGCTACAGGGGTTCAAGGAGGGTCTAGATAGGTTCCTAAAAGAAAAGGGGATTGAGGGGTACAGATAGAAGTGGAGGAAGGTTACAGGAATAGTCACAGGTCATGGACCTGATGGGCCGTCGCGGGAGTGGACCGCTGGGCGCGATGGACCTCTGGTCTGACCCAGTGGAGGCAACTTCTTATGTTCTTAAGTACATCATTTCAAGAGGACACAGATAGAGTTGAAAAGTAGCGTTATTTTTTCAGGTAGAATTAATATTAGCAGATGCAGTTTGAAAGGGTTTTGTCAGCCTTATGCACCATCTTATGAGAGCAAAATGAACAGCTAATTAGCATTCTGCAGAACTTGACAGCAAACTAAATAGCTTTTCACTGTCCCTCCTACTGGGTGTCTTATTTAGCATGAAGTATGGATCTAACAAATTATATTGTCTCTGGGCTTCACTGGGAGTTTGGAAAGCCAAGTCATTCCTGGGTAATTTGAAAGCATTTGTTGCACAGCAAATTGCTGGAGTATTGTTTAAGCCATATCAAGGGTGAATGATTTCCGGGAACTGATTATGCCAGAGCTGGCTGGGTTTCTTGCATGCTTCACAGCAATTTGTCTCCATTGAGAAAGGGGACAAAGAGTCAACATTTGCTCTTATTCCATATCATGTGCAGTAGCCACATTCTCCGTTCCTCGGTGCTGCTCTTCAGACCGAAGGATCCCTTGAAGAAAAGAATGCATTTATAAAAATACAAATTCCGCATGATTATAGGTTATAGATCAGATTCAAAGGACTAATTTGTGGGAGAAAATGGACGCTGCCTGCGATGTCTTCAGTTTTATCATTCAATTGACTACGAATTTGCAATAGATCAGTGGTAGGCAATTCCAGTCCTCAAGAGCCGGAGCCAGGTCAAGTTTTCAGGATATCCACAATAAATATGCATGAGATAGATTTGCATCTCAAGGAGGCAGTGAACGCAAATCCATCTCATATACATATTCATTGTGGATATCCTGAAAACCTGTCCTGGCTCTTGCTCTCGAGGACCGGAATTGTTGCAATAAATCAATTTGAATATAAGAGAACAAGATAAAAGAACTGAAAAAAAGAATAAAATTGGGATAAATGAGGATTGCAGCCAATTAGGATTATGCTACCTGTCTGGCAGTCTGATCCCTAATCTTTAAAAGATACAAGTTGAGCTGCTATTATCCGCTGGCAACTACATACAGTTGTGATTATAACTGATAAGTTCAATAGCCAAGATTCTAATCATCAATTGATTGTTCAGTTTATTAAAGCATATTGGTTCTATTTTGTCAAATCTGAAGATGGTCAAAAAAAAAATCACGCGCAGCAATAAATATCCATGGAGCGCAATCAAATATCCACTCAGTATGTTTGAATAGATTTTTGCTGTGTGAAGAGAAGAGATCAGAAACGGGATATTTTAAGGTGTTTGTAATAAATGGGTCGGGGATGCACCTTGCATCTACACATGCAGTTTTAGTCATTTTGAAAATGGCTATCAATCAACTGGCATCTCCAATATGCTCCATTTAGGCAGCTCTAGGAGGGATTCTGAGATATTTTAGCTAGGCTTGAGCAGCCTTCCAATGAAATGGTTTTCCTCTGGATTTCTGACATAATTTAATGAAACTTCCAGGTCCTATGAATCTTATTATTGCTTTAGCTGTTTTATATATAGAAATATAGATGTGATTTCTACCATTGAAATCTAAAGGTCCTATTGACTAATCAGGCAATATTCAGTACTCCTAAGTCTCTTTCCTGGGGGGGGGGGTGTCTCTGCAAATACTGCACCAGACACCCTGTATTCGTGTATAAGTATCGACTCTGTCTGACATCTCTTCCAGGTCCCGTACCTGACGTCAGACGGAGATCCGGCACGACGCGGGCAGAAAATTCATGATGCTGCTCACTCTGGGAAAGAGGTACGGGGAAGGGGGTGCTTATGAGGGGGGGGGGAGGTTGGTTAGGAGCAGGAGGGTGCAGAGAAGAGGACGGGGAGGGGCACTACTCACCCTCGGTATGCCGCTAAATTACAATATTTACACCAGATTTCAGCCGGCACTCAACTATATTAGAACAAATAATTGGAACAAAATCGATGATCATTTCTGGAAGAAGTTGGAAAGTAGGAAAAAATGCAAAAAAAAAGGGGAAACTTCTTAAACATTTTTGCAAATCATTTTAATTTACTGAAAGCCCAGACCTTTTTAATTACAATTTCATGGCTTCCAAAACGAGGTGGCTGATTGCTGCAGTTTTGCAGTGATCTTTCTAGGCTGTACTGGCGTAAGAGCAAAACAAGAGTGGGGGAATTATAACTTCTCCACCTTTCCAATTAAGCACCGTACCTTTTATGTTCCCAAAAGATGTAAGGCAAGAAGTATGAAAATCATATGAGCTTTCTCACACTGATTATAAATGAGATATGATTTTGCAAGCAGCTGAAAGTATGATTAACGGTCCATAAGTGTTCACTTTTACGTGCTAATTAAGAGTTGAGAAAGCATATAAAAGTGAATAATTATGGCCCGTTAATCATACTTTCAGCTTCATATAAATTTTATTTCGCTGTCGCCAAAATTCAGTAATCTTGATCCAAGAAAGCAAGATGATACAGGTAGAGCTGTTGCTTGTCTCGGTTATATATTAATGCTATAGGATATAGTCTAAGTGTACTGTCTTGGTTTCATGACTTTAGGCCATGCTTCTTCATAAGCTGAACTCGCATAGAGAATGGAGCTTGCTTATTTGCGCTTATGCCTCTCTATGAATATTGACTGCACCCAGATAATTTCCGTAAGTTACGTTCTGATAGTCATGTATCATTAGGGCAACATTTTATGCAGTCCTATTGCCCAGTTAGTTATTCAGGCATTGAATATGTGTGTTGCCTGAATAACTTCCAGGCCCACTCCAGCTCTGCTCGTGGACTTCCCCCAAGAACTAACCAGATAGTGTCTTCCGCTAAACCATCTCTCTCCCTTCAATCTGTTCAGAACTCTGTTGCACGCCTCATATTCCATCTGTGTCACTAAACCCATATTACCCTTCTCCTCAAGCCACTTCACTGGCTCCCTATCCATTTCTGCATACAGTTCAAACTCCTCTTACTGACCTCCAAGTGTATTTGTTCCACAGCTTTTCAGTAGCTCTCTTCTCTCTCCCCTCCGGTACTCTGCTCATCCGATAAGTCTCTCTTATCTGTACCCTTCTCCTCTACAGCCAACTCCAGACTCCGTCCCTTCTACTTTGCTGCACCGTATGCCTGGAACAGACTGCCTGACTCGATACGTCAAGCTCCATCACTGGCAGTATTCAAATCCAGACTCAAAGGCCAAACTCCTACCCACCTTCTGAGCTGCGTTTTATCATTCCCTCTGTAATTCCCCCCAAACTGAACACCTTCTTATCCAGTTTGTCTGTCTTGACTAGATTGTAAGCTCTTTTGAGCGGGATCTGTCTCTTCTGTGTTGTGATACAGCACTGCGTATGTCTAGTAGCACTATAGAAATGGTTCATCGTAGTGGTATAGTGCCATGGTGGTCTGTCCTTTGAAGAATTTAAAACCATTTCTATTCCCTATGTCTATGAGTCATCACTTACACGTCTAGAGCCTGAAATCCCAACTTACACATGGAAGTGCCAACATATGGTGGAGCACTTTCGAAAGGACCTCCAAGTCAGAATAAAGACATCCAGCTGATAATGTCCAAAATGGACATCCATCTCACATATACATTTTCCAACAGGAAATACATCAGAATTTCCTGATCAATACTACATGAGATGGATGTCCATGTGCTGAGGACATCCAGAATGAACTGCCATTTAACAAGCTGAAATGTCCAGCGGATGAAGGACAATAAGCAAGGACAAGGACATCTGTCGGGTAGCATTCTTAGAAGACTGACCACACAAATAACCCTGCAGAGGGGCAGCCTAGTGGTTAGTGCAGTGAACTTTAGAATAAGGGACCCAGGTTCAAATCCCACTTTAATTTTTATTTTGCATTTGTGATCCCTCTGGGACAGTGGCGGGGTGGGGATGCCCCTCCCCACCCCTTCACACTCATACCATCCCTCTCTCCCACCCCATACCCAGATCGTCCCTAGTGTGCACAACTTGTGCCTGTTGCACGCGTCAGCCTGGTTCCCCTCTGAACCACTTCCGGGTCACGGGGTCAGGAAGTGACTTCGGAGGGAAATCTGACGCTGGCTGTCATAGAGCCTGGCATCCCCCTTCAGTTTCTCTTTCAGGTGAGAAGGTGGGGAGCAACAACCACTGGAAGCAATGTCGTAATGTGGGGGAGTGAGGCGCCATCTTGTTGGGGGCACCAGCATCTCTTCACCATCTCACGCCAGGCTCGTGCCCTCCCTTCCCTGTCCTCTTGTACCTCTTTAAAATCACACGGCATAGCAGGGTCACCAGCCAATCCGGCGAGAAGGATATTGTGTGGGAAATGGCCGGCTATCTCTCTCTGAATATGGATGTTTAGCTGATTAAATGGTATTTAGCCAGCCGGGAGCCATTCCCAGCAGACTTAAGTCCTGCCGAATAATGACACGGGGACACATTTGTTCCCATCCCCGTGGGAACTCAGTTTCCCATCCCCACGAGTTTTGTCTCTGTCCCTGCCCCATTCCTGCAAGCTCTGTCCTCATCTGCACAGGCCTCGAGCACTTTAAAATCATACGTGTTTAAGGCAGAGCTTGAAGAATGGAGCAGGGACAGGGACAGAGATAAATTTGTCTCCGTCTCATTCTCTATGAATGTATTTCAGAACCCAAATGTCTAAGTGATGACACAAAGTGAAACAGGGGAAACAACACCACACACTCGAAAGCACAACAAACAGTGAAATTGTCCCAGGCAGAATGGTGAGCACCAAAAAAGTGTCCTTCAACTCATCTGATACATCCAAATGCCTTTATTCATCCAAGAACTCGTATATATATCCAAAAACTCAATGAGTTCTTGGATGAATAAAGGTATTTGGATGTATCAGATGAGTTGAAGGACACTTTTTAAGTGGTGACACAGACATAGTCTTCAAAGATTATATAAATTTGACACTAGAAATGCGTGCTACTGCAAAGTAACAAAACTAGCTAATATTTTCTTTTGTCTATGTACTAAAATATCAAAATTAATCCAAGAACAGATTCTTATTTTAAAAAAAAACCCTGAATTAGATAATGTAAAAAAGATAATACATATCCAAAGGAATGTTTATAAAATGAGTAGTAGAAGAATCTAACACAAATCGAAACAAATCTTTACTTAAACTAGAAGATAAGTACATATCGAAATTGTGGATGCATTTTTACAAACTACAAAAATATGGGGTGAAATTATTAATAATCAAAAATCATAATTCATTATTTGTCAAATACAAAAAAGGTGGTAAAACTGAGCCTTCACTCAAAATGTATAATTTTCTATTCAACAGTGGTGAGACCTCAGAAATTCATAACCCAACTCACTATAGAGCTGGTCCACTCGGTGGGTTTCTTTTTAATCACAGGTCGATCACCACCTCTGACCTAATCCAAATCTCTTGTCACATTAAAAACAAATAAATATCATAAATGTTCTATAAACGTTATAAATGTGGAACTTAGCTTTAAATAGCAGTGAAACTTCAAATCCCAATCCCAGTCAAGGCTCCGTTTTACAAGCTTGAGAGATATTTGGAGCACTGAGATTAAGCAGCAGATTTCTGCTACTCAATGCCACGGATTTGGACTTGGAGGATGAGATGTACAGCGTCAGCATCTATGAGACAAACATGGTTTCATTTGGTACATAGAAGTTTTTGGACCCCCTGTTCGTTTACAAAAGTTGGACTGTTCTAAGTCTAATAGATGCTGGCACTTTCATTTTGACGTAGGGACACTGGATCATTTATTATTCTATTGTCCTTTGATACTCAATTTTTGGAGATCTATATGGGGGCAAATCAACTTGATACTGGAATCCTCAATTCCATTGACATATGAGATGGTAATAGGTGGGACATCATTACAGACCAAACCTTCATTAGATAGGCTTAGGAGTAGGCTGTTTAGGATAATGACTGGAATAGCCATGCAAGTGATCACTAAAAACTGGAAAACTTGGGACAGACTCCATTTTACATTTTGGTGGGAATTTTTATGTTTATATTATAAATATGAGAAAATTAATTCTGAAACGTCGTGCCATAATAAGCAATTTAAATCAATATAGGGCCCATTGACAAATTTTGTTCATTCTGATTAGTTGAATTATTTTCCCTTTGAAACTGCATATCCAGGTTGGGTGGGGGACTTAACAAATGTTGTCTGGGACTTTAATTTCATGTATAATTTAAAGCATTTCTTTTTGTTCTCAAACTAGAGTGGGAGGGAGGGAGGGGATAATTATTATTTTGAATTAATTTCTGATTGATTGTAAGTGCTATCTCTGATGATAATTGTATGTATAATTTGAAAGCACTGTTCCAGATTTGAAAATCAATAAAAAAATTTTTAAAAGGCTCAGTTTTACCACCTTTTTTTGTATTTGACAAATAATGAATTATGATTTTTTTTATTATTAATAATTTCACCCCATATTTTTGTAATTTATCATTTTTTTATTTTTTTTTTTAGTGGGGTTTTTGTTGTCTTTGTCTTTACAAAACCAAAGCGGTTTTTAGTGCCGGCTACAGCGGTAACAGCTCGAACGCTCATAGGAATATAGGAATTCTAAAAAGTTGTAAAAGGTGGGTAAATGCATTTTGACAACTCTTTTTTAGAATAGGAGCCGATGACAGGTGGGATCCCTGGGAGGTTTAGACCCATATTTTAGAAAGCCCTATTCACGATTTATCCATATAAATACCAGCATTTACTGTACATGTGTGTGAATTTATTTTGTTGGGCCTATGTTAACATTTTAATAAAGGATCCAGATAGATGAGCAAATTGAGTTATCTATATCTGCATTCTTTGGTTACTGAAGCCTTTTCCTCATTAGGAATAGATTATTACTGAGTTTATGGAATTGGATGGAGATTTACTATAGAGGCTCTTTGGATCTTATCATCATGGACCTACAAAAACAGCAAACACTATGGGGCCCTTTTGCTAACTGCATTGGGTGGCGCTAGAGAAGGTTCAAAGAAGAGCGACCAAGATGATAAAGGGGATGGAATTCAAACAGTTAGGACTCTTCAGCTTGGAAAAGAGACGGCTGAGGGGAGTACATTTTTTTTTTTTCTCCACTCAGAGAATAGTTAAGCTCTGGAACGTATTACCAGAGGTTGTGGTAAGAGCGGATAGCTTAGCTGGTTTTAAGAAAGGTTTGGACAATTTCCTGGAGGGAAAGTTCATAGTCTGTTATTGAGAAAGACATGGGGGAAGCCGCTGCTTGCCCTGGATCGGCAGCATGGAATGTTGCTACTCTTTGGGGTTCCGGAATCTTTTGTTACTCTTTGGGATTCCGGAACCTTGCTATTCTTTAGGATTCTGAATGGAATGTTGCTACTCTTTGGGTTTTGGACAGGTGCTAGTGACCTGGATTGGCCACCGTGAGAATGGGCTACTTTAAGTGCATAAGAATAGCGTTAATGGGTCAGACCAATGGTCCATCAACCATTGGGGTTGATTGGTCTGACCCATTAACACTATTCTTATGCACTTAAAGTACTTTAATGTAGGAAACTGTGTCCAATGCAAAACTAACTCAGTATCTAGGTTGGGGGGGGAGGAGGGGAGAGCAGGCCATGTTAGAACACCCATTAGCATGCGGTTCTCAGCTCACAGTTAGCATAGACACACTTAGCACATTCTATATAAGAATGGGTTACTAGGAACTGTGACAATGAAGTCCTCAAGCTATCTGAGCAAGATTACTCCTTGACTTCCCCTCTATATACCTCCAGTATTTTTTTCAGACCGTGCCCTGCTATGCTCTCTATGTTGTCCAAGTCCCCTTTCCCTACACTATGTATGCCCCTTGTCCCACTTGGTTCCCCTCTGTGCATGATAACTTGTTAGCCTCACTTAGATCCACTGCCTTCAGAGTCTACATTTCTCCAGGATGATAATTTGTTAGCCTTTAATAGTGTACCTAGGTTCCCTCTGTTTTCTGTATCTCCGCTCTCTCTTACCCCGCTCTCTGAAACTGTGTTTGTTCTACTGTTACCCGCCCTGGAGAAATAAATAAATGGCCCATGATGCGGTAAGTACAGCGCATCAAGTGCCCCTCTCCGTGCCCAGTTTCTACCCATGCCTCACCCAGTTCCACCTCGTCCCAAGAAATGGCTTTAACGTAGGGCCTACTGCAAAATACCATGTGGGCTGTTAATGTTGTTGGCCAAGCCATGCATTAATCCCCAAATTCTGCATATGCTGCCTTAAGTGTTTAACAAGCCCAATCAGCGTAATTGCCAATTAACACCTTGTAATTGATGGCAATCATCACCCAATAGAAGTTATGCACACAACTTGGTAGGTGCTTTCTACAAAGTGCTGCACATCAACTCTAGTGCACGAATCAGAAAAGGGGGTGTGTCCATGGGAGGAGTTTGGGCACTGATATAGAATATATCTGATCCACACACCACTTAGTCGCAGGTGCTTAGACCTGATTTTCCTTGGCCTAAATGAGTGCTCCTAAAAAGTTGTGACACACACTGGCACGCAGTACGAGTCTAAAAAGTGTGCGTACCTTTTATAGAATTACGTTAAGCGCTGTTCTAATCACATCTAATCAGGACTTCTTGATTACTCTTTTCCATTATAGGTTCAAGGCGATTTACAAGTTGAGGCTCATGTAGCAGCATGGGGAAACATTTACAATACAGAGAAGAAAAGCCGTAATGTTTCTGAGAGAGAGAGGGGGAGGGAACCCCTAAATCACACTGCGGTGAACTGCTGCACTGTCAAGGCGAGAATGCAGAGGCTCAGGTCAGTAGAAGTTTGTCAGACAGGTAGGTTTTCAGTCTTCTCCGGAAGCTAAGATAGTTTGGTTTTGGTTCTTACGGAAGGTGGGAGGGAGTTCCAGGTTCTTGTGGCAATGTAAGTGAATAGGGTATTGAAGATTCCCTTGGACGTCACTCCCTTGGATGAAGGGGCGATCAGCTGATGGGCGTTATTTATCCTGGTTGAAGCGAAGAAGGAAGAGGAAAACAGGTGAGTTATGTGCTCTGGTGCATTGATGTCTTATGCATGGTGTACCATGCGTGAAAGCTTGAATATGATTCAGGCCTTTATGGGCAGCCAGTGAAGCATGCGGTAGTGTGCAGAAACGTGGTAGAATTTTTTTTTTTAAAGCCAGTGTTCTGGATCAGTTGGAGCCTGTGCATTTGAGTGGAGGATAAGCCTGCATAAAGAGAGTTGCAGTAGTCAAATTGAGTTAGGACCAGCATTTGAACCGAGATTGCAAAGTGGTTGGTGTAGAAATATGGTTTGATCAGTGTCATCTGTTTTAGGCTGCGGAAAGTTTTTTGTTCCTTTTTCCGGAGCTTGGATATTTGGGGACAGTGTGAAGTCAAATAGAATTCTAAGCACTGTTCCAGTCAGTGCTGATTTTTTGGGTGCCATCAGGCCCCAGCAGCCTAATGCACTTTAACAAAAGGTCCCCTACATTAAAACAAAAGATGATTTTCCTCTAACAGTAGCAGAAAACAATTTTCTGCAATGCTAAAAAGCGACGAAGAGAGTTTAAGCATTATCAAAGCCAGATAATGACAATACAGACAGAATGGCACTATTTGTAAAAAAGAAATATATATATGTATTCGTTCCAACCCAAAGGCATCAAAACACACCTTTATCAGCAGCAGTTACAGTATTATAATTACACAATAAATTAAGTTTGGCAGTGAAAGAATTTCTTTGTATAGTCAGCCTCTAATGTGTCGTCTGTGGTTTCCACTTTTTTGGTCATAGACCTTATTTCAGGATGTTTCACATTTTTCTTTCAGCTTCTCATTGGTGACATTGTGCAGGTTTTTGCTGATTTGATTTTTTTTTTTTTTTCTTCTTAAAAGCATTGTTGGATTAAGTGCCGACGCTTAGTTGGTTATCTGTACTCATAGGGAAAAGACGCCTGTGGGTACTCGAGGAATTTGCTGTGCCTTTCTTAGGGTTCCTGAGAAAGACCGCTTTGCTTTGGCTTCGTTAGAATGAGCTGTCTCCAGAAGGACTCGATGACTGCTCATATAAATGTATCCACAAATGAAGGCTCCCCTATTTAGTGGCGCATATTCAGATGGAGTGGATTGCACGGGTCTAAATGGCCCTTTTGCTAAAATGGGCTAAGATTTGCAGTTAACGCATTTTAACACGGGATTATACCATGTGATAATTGCAAATTTTATGTGGCGCTTTTTAAGGGCTTTCCCCGCTTATTATTTTTTTCAGGTCATGTGCTCTTAGCGATTTAATGCGCGTAATACCACACGCTAAACCGCCAGCCGCGCTAGCCGTTAACGCCTCCCTCGAGCAGGCGTTAGTTTTTAGGCCAGCGTGGGGGTTAACGCATGATGAAATGTCGCGTGTGTTAACCCCGCTGGCGCGGCTTGATAAAAGGAGCCCTAAGTTTATTTAAAGTTAATTATTAAAGTTAAATTCAGTCAGAAAAGTATGATTTAATAAATTTTTCAAATTTAGAGACTGCTTGTTCCTTGTCTGTTTCAAGATCTTATGGCATTTAACCTCAATAATTATTTACATTCAGTTTATTTAAGCTGTAATATGACTTTATGGTGCTGGGGTCTACGTGGACCCCCCAGGTGCCCTTTAACGTAACTTTCTTAACGTGCCCTGTTGAGTGTCAAAACAATATCTTCAAAAGAGCCACAATTCATCGACAAGTCCTTATTCCTTACACACCACTGTGTTCCCTACGATCCATCGCCCAAAATTTATTGGCTGTCCCGTCGTCGAAGATAATAGGAACGCGGTGTTAAAGATATTTTCTCCGTAGTCATCCCCCAGATCTGGAACGCAATGCCTTCAATATTTATGAGAAGAAAAATAAAAACTTGGCATGTTTTAAAAGCAAATCCAACCAACACAAAAGAGGACTACAACAGAAATCAATCCTTGCTGGTTATAATACCGCTCTCAGAGATCTGTGCTATCCTCACACGACAGTGTTCGGGACCATTCTCACAGGTAAACGATATCTTTCATTGAGTCGGTATTTTTTATGCAAAAATCATAACCACGCAAGCTCATATAAAGTGCTGAGTGCAATAAATAAATGATTTTTTTTTAAAAAGTATCAAAAAACTTTTTGCACTTATCTTATAAAGAGCTGGCTTGTGGTTCAAAGTTGTTCATTCTATGGCTGAACGCCCTACGGGACCCGTTTTTAGAAAAAAGAATTAGAAAAAAGAATACCAGTCAATACCAGAGTTTAACCCATTTGGTTTTATCGTATTCAGTCTAAATATCCATCGGGACTCCCGCTGATGCAATCTTCGTTGCCTATTACCCCCTCTCATGTGCTGTTCTTCTCTATCAATCCCAAAGCTTCTTAAGTCGGAAAAAGAATGATTCATCCTAATGCAATGTTCAGCTAAAGGTGCATTGCGTTTAAAACATTTAATATTTGATTTATGCTCACCCAACCTCGTTTTAAACGGTCTAGTGGACATCCCAACGTATAACATGTTGCACGGACACCGGATCACGTAAATAATGTGGTCCGTGGAACATGTTAGAAAATGTTTGATTTTATAAATCTTCCCATTAAACGGATTAATAAATTCATTCAGGGAGTACCATAATTTTACAAACGCTGCAATGACCACATTTAAAAAAACCAACCATCACTGGACTAAGTGGCTTCACAATGTTACAAACGGTAGGGGAAAGAATATCTCTTAAGTTCTTATTCCTAGAAAAAGCTATTCTAAGATGAACATCTTCAAACAGGGGACTAGTTTCCATAATCTTCCAGTTCTCTTTCAAAATATGAGCAATACAATTCCCATCATTGGAATATCGGAGTGCACAAGTCATAATAGTGTCATCGTGTGTCACCTCCTTTGATTTTTTATGAAACAACCATTCTTTATGATAGTATTTAGTTCGCTTCAGGGCTCTCTTCAGAGTTGTCGGAGGATAGCCTCTTTCTTCAAACTTGGCTATCCATTCCTTAGATCTTTTCCTAAAAGTTTCTTTGGACGAACAATTTCTCTTCAATCTCAAAAATTGGGAGAAAGGAAGATTGTTTCTTAAACTACTGGGATGACAACTGCGGTAATCTAAAAACATATTTCTATCAGTTGGTTTAGTAAAAACATCGAATATAAACTGATCATCTTTTTGAAGAATATGTAGATCTAAAAACTTGATGCTGAAGTTAGACCAACTCATAGTACAGTGCAGACTCACATCGCAGTTGTTAAGCCACTGAAGGAAATCCTGAAGACGCTTTTCTCCCCCTTTCCACAAAACTAAAATATCATCTATATATCTATGCCAACTGTACAGTTCTTCATTAAAAGGGGAATGCGATAACCAACATGACTCAAAATTCGCCATATATAAATTGGCGACCGAGGGGGCAAATACCGCCCCCATCGCTACCCCTTTACGTTGTCTATAATACAATTGGTCATATATAAAGAAATTTTCTTTCATGGTAATCTCTGCTAGATTTGATAAGAATTCCGTGGGAATGGCATGAGGTCTTTCTCTCTTGTCTAATACCTCAGTAATGATGTTCAGGGCAGCGTCCTGGGGAATGGAAGTATATAAAGCAGTGACATCAAAAGAAGCCAGAGTGAAAGGGAACAATTCGCTCGGGATGTTTTTATAATAATATGTTTTACCCCGGAAAATTTGCAGTTCGCAAATCGCGGACTCAGTAATTCGTGGTATTTTCCGACCGCCTCTTCCTAGTACTGAAGTCATGGTTACACCAATCAGGAGCTGCTTGTGATATGCCAGATAGTGTAACCATGACTTTAGTACCAGGAAGAGGCGGTCGGAAAATGTGCCCGGCTTCGTAAGTACAATTTAAGCACCCGCCGACGCCCCCAGCTGCCCTCTCCTGCCTTCGATCAGCTGAAAAAAAATGTATTCGCGGTTTTTCGAAATTCACGGGTGATCCTGGAATGGAACCCCCGCAGATTTCGGGGGAGTACTGAACTATAAATTACATACAGTTCAGAACACTAATAGGTGCCAACGCACTGTTCCCTCTAAGCTGAGCAGGTGTCCTCCAGCTGCATTGCTACCACTAGGGGGTGGAATATTTTCAGTCGCTAAGGACAGGTATGTTCCCTGGAGTCCTGCAGAACTTGCCTGTCCCTCACAATTGAAAAATGTGACAGTGAAACAGCACCCTCTATTGGTGAGACTGTGGGTGGAGGACTCCTGCTCAGCTTAGAGGGAACCTTTTACTTAGGCCTCCTTTTACGAAACTGCAAATGGCCCGCGCTGCTCTCGACACTCATTGAGCTCCTGTAAAAGACGTGGTTTGTGTAATTGTTCGTGCCAAACTATAAGCATGCCAATGACAGCTTGCGCTAGTTTCTTATAATGGAATCTTGGCGCCAAAAAGCTGTTTTAGAAATGGCACTACGCAGTGGCAAAGCGAGGGTGAGGACCGCCTGTGGCAGTGGTGTCCCTACCAGCCCTCTTCGCCTCCCCCCCCCCCGCTCCTTCACGATCCCCTGTGGCACATGCACCCCACTCCCTTCCCCCCGTACCTCATTGATTTTCCCAGCACAAGCAGCATTGCGAACACGCTGCCCGGGTCATGTTGGCTCTCCCTCTGCCATCACTTCCTAGACGCTGGACCCAGATGTGACATTGGAGAGAGCCCACACAGAGACAGCAAGTTCATGACACCGCTCATGCTGGGAAAATTAAAGAGGTACAAGGGTGCTTGCGCAAGGCAGGGAAGGGGGGTCGAGGAGGAGTGGGGGTTGGAGAGGGAGATGGGTGCCAGCACCCCCAACAAGACAGCGCCCGGGATGATCCGTCCCCTCTGCCTCCCTTACCACGCCACTTGCACTAAACATATGACATTAGGGCACTTAATGTCCTATTCACATCAAATTTTCAGTACACTTCTCCCTCCATATTCACTGTGATAGGGGATTAACAGACCCGCGAATACAGAAAAACCTTGAATAACTTTTTCATATGTTATTCGTTGTTTTCTATTAAAAACCATTGTGAAATGGCAAAACCGCGAATAACGTGGTGGGAGACCTGGCCTGTTCCTGAAGGAGAGGCAAAACACGGTGAAGAAAGTGCTGGGAATTGGCGATTTTCTCTGTAAACGCTTGGAATTGGTGATTTCTCTATGCAAGCTGATGTAATTTTTTTTTTGGGGGGGGGGGGGAGGAACCAGCAAGCTAAAAACCGTGAATAATCAAAACCGCGATTGCTGAAACCGCGAATACGGAGGAAGAAGTGTAGACCTTAGGGATGCATTCATATGCACCTCGCACTGCTGCACTAAAATTGCTGACTTTTCCCTGCCTGATAGTAGTGTATACGGCAGCGCTGTTGACCCCGCCCACTAAGCGTACATGCTGGTTCATGCTGTATTTATTGGGCTGGCTTGCGGCTCAGGTAAAAATCATATTTAACGCAAAAAAATTTGACCATGTTTCTCCCTTACTGCATTCTATGCTTCCAGTGGAGCATAGAATTAGTTACAAAATCCTGCTATTAACATTTAAAACTCGTCAAAATAATCAACCCAAATTTATAGACAGACTCCACTCCGTGCTCACCTTTCTAGGCATAAGAAGTTGAAATGACCTTACTGAAATGACCAGGATGGAACCTAACTACACCATATTCCGGAAGAAACTGAAAACTCATCTATTTGACACTTAATCATCTGTATCCTCTCCTACCCCCTCCACCCCTCTCCCTCCCCCCTCCTCCCCTCCTCTTCTCCCACCCCTCCTCCCCCTTCTCCTTCCTCGCCCCCCCCTCTTTAAGTTGCCTTGAGCCTACCTAGGTATGAGCGACACAGAAATAGAAGATTAGATTATTCCCCATAACTCCTCTAGAACTCAAAATCTGCTCTCGGTTCCATCCCTCAAGCTTATAAACACAATGAGATTGAATATTTTTGCAGTGACTGCTCCCTCCCTTTGGAATTCCATTCCTACTTATTTACGTGTAGAATCACCTCTAAATCAATTTAAAACAAAGTTAAAAACATTCTTATTTGTTAATATGTTTGAAACCTAACTGTGCTTATGAGAGCAAAAACATGCCCTTCGCGGTGTATTTTCCTTAATTGTTCTCTCTTTCTCTATAATATTGTAGTTCCAGCTTTTTTCCTTATGTTCCTGTTTGTCCTTGGTTAAAGCATCCTCGGATGTATTAACTTCCCTTAAAGATGTCTACCAATTTTAAATTTGTATTATAGTCAATATATTTTTATTAATATTGTACACCGCCTAGAAGTCTGATTAGGCGGTATATGACATTTCTAATAAACTTGAAACTCATATTGATACCTCCCATAAAGCAGTCTCCATTATTTCTGCAAGTAATATTTTATTTGCAAACACAGATTAAAAAATAAAAAATCATAATAGCATATTTGTCCTAAAGTTAAGGACTGTTCTGCCAAAAAAGGTTTGTGAATTATACCCATGGGAATGGCTAAGGCTCAGGAACCTCAGGAAGTGAAATTTATAAATGCACACAATCTCTCACTCAATGATGTCCTAAATAGGCACAAAAGTGTAAACGGAAAAATAACTATTGGGCTGGATGCGATCCAATAAATAAGGACAGGATACATTAACAGATGGTAAGACCTCGTTGAGGAAGTAGACGACCATACCTACTGGATTAGGGTGGATCTTGTTTGCTAAATGCAGTCCTTCTAAAAATATCAGCACAAACATTTTTTTAATGTATTTTCTCTTTTTAACTTTATGGAGCTTACATACTGCTGATGCTAAACTAGCTTGATGGTTCAAAATTCTCAAAATAAAACACCAAATAGAAGTTCATCAGGAAGGGATGTCAGATTGAAATAGCTGTATTATTTTTATTTTAATATCTTTATTCATTTTAAAGCCAAAAATAAGTGCAACATATTTTACAGACATTTTAATTTAATTTTAATTTAATTTAATTCTTCTATACCGCTAATAACTGTGAGGTTTCTAAGCGGTTTACAAAAATGATGCATTAAAGATACAATAAATAAAAACTAAATAAATAAGATAGGTACTTGGAAATTCCCTAACTGTCCCAAAGGCTCACAATCTAACTAAAGTACCTGAAGAAACAGTATGAAAAATAAAAATAAAAAGACAGAGACAGAGATAGAGATAGAAATGAAATATTCTAACAAGTAATGAATAAATAATTTAAAGATAGAATTAAAATAATAATTAAAGTAAACAAAATAGAGATAAAAATAAGCATAGAGAGAAACAAACACACTCCAAAAAAGCATCAAGATCTTTGGCTTGTAATTATTATGATCATTTAAAACCAGATCTTAAATGCCTTTCCGGAATACATCATATCCCTATCCCTCTCCATACCCACCTCCATCTCCACCCCAATTCACTTCAACCACCATTCCCATTCTATTCTTTAACTGCCGTCAACCCCAATTCCGATGGATATCATCTGGGTCCCAAGTTTCCTCCAAGAACAGGCAACATCTCTGGCAAGGTAATCTCCACCGCTGCCGCACATGATGCGAGATCCTCAGAGGTAGACCCTTCGGAATGGGGGAAGAGTGAAGATGGTGTCGGGTACCCTGCTGGTACACTTTAACAACACTTAAATTCTATCAATTTATATTTATGACAAATATATATATCAACCTCCCCCTTTATACATACTCAATAATTGCACTCTACATAAAAATAACTCCCCACCCTCCCTGGACGTGCATGATCAAAGAGCAAAATCAACAATCCCTCCTTGCAGAATTCTGTCAATGGCTCCCAAACATCCATAAATTTCTTATAATGTCCCTGTTGTATGGCCATCATACGCTCCATTTTAAAAAATGTGGCATAGAGATTCCCACTAGACCGTATAATTTAACCGATCCCAGTTTTTCCAATTCCTCAAAATAACCTGTATTATTTTTAAATTAATGGATCAGCGTTTAACATGTCATCCCATCCAAGTGCTTAATTGCTTAAAATATTGAAAAATAAAAGTGCATGTAAAAAGCAATGGAGGAAATATGATGGGTTCTGAGATGGGCTGATGGGTTATGATTTGTGGGTTGGTCTTAAACTTTTATCAACATCAGAGTCTGGAGGTAACTTTAAAAGGTATGTGCATGCAGAAATGGCCTTTTCTAAATTTGCACAGAATCAGAGTGGAATTGTCTCAGTCTGAATGGTGCACATCAATAAAGTGTCCTTCAACTCATCTGATAATTCAAATACCTTTATTCATCCAAAGTCTCATAAATTCATCCACTGACTCAATGACTCGACATGTACATGTTTCGGCCTAACCTTTTCAGCTGCAGTACGGTCGGTATGGCATCCAATGTTTGAGCATTGCTCTACGACTTCTGATTTAGCAGCCGCGTGCATCTTCATATAGTATGTTTTTTGATACACCTGCTGAAGACTCTCAAAACTCCTGAGGTAGGCTGGTTAGGCCGAATCATGTACATGTCGAGTCATTGATGGTCAGATATAAGTTGTCTACAGATGGAATGAAGACAAGTGCAGGTTCAATGTAGAATTCAACGGAGGAAAAAGCCTCAGACAAGGGCTCTCCCACCTCCACAATGGTGGAATAGCGGTGGTAAGGCGCTCACCTCATTGGCTAAAAAAACCTCCTGAAATAACAAGAACTCTGCACGATTAAAAAGTTCTTAAATGGAAATACTGAATGCTTTTTGGATGCCTGAGGTGCTTTTGCGTCCATTTCTAAGTTTTGATCGGAGACGTTACACCCTGAGGTAGCTGTAAAGTGAAACGCTGGCCACCGTCGGTGTACCAATCATTTAAAGCTAAGTAGTGATAAGATATATTTTTTTTATCTATCATTCACTTTTTAATAGTGTTATTTCAGGAGGTTTTTTAGCCAATGAGGTGAACGCCTTACCACCGCTATTCCACCATTGTGGAGGTGGGAGGGCCCTTGTCTGAGGCTTTTTCTTCCGTTGATTTCTACATTGAACCTGCACTTGTCTTCATTCCATCTGTAGACAACTTATATCCGACCATCTCCATTACAATTGTGTTTCTACTATATCTGTATTTTGTGGCCATGTCGAGTCATTGAGTCATTGGATGAATTTATGAGACTTTGGATGAATAAAGGCATTTGAATTATCAGATGAGTTGAAGGACACTTTATTGGTGTGCGCCATTCCGATTGGGACAATTCCGCTCTGATTCTGTGCATTTGAGTTTGTGGTTTTGTTTCCCCTGTTTTATTCTTTTCTAAATTTGCCCAGCGTTGATGCTCTTGCACTTATGTCATACACCTTCCCTGGGCCCTACTTAGGTTACCCAAATTTGGGCACAGATCCAAGATCCACACATCAACTAATTAGTTAATGAGCCATTAACAATTAGTGTTTATTGGCAGTCATTTGGGATTTTGTAGGAATCGGCCCTGAGCCCTACTCTGTAAAATGTTCAGTGTTATAAAATAGGGCCATTTACGTGCCCAGCTACCATTAGTTGCTTGGAAATGAGGGAGTTTTGTACCTGCCACGTTGAATAAGTTTCTAGCTAAACAGATAACCACGCCCTGAAGCAGTGATTTGCATTACGAAACATGCATGTCGACAGCGGGGCATTTTGAATATTGCAGGCGGCTTAGAAGAGTTTTCACCTTGCCGTACTGTTCAGATAAGTGTTAAAGTATATTTAAGGATATCTAATATAATAAAGCCCTAGGCGCGCATGCGCACTCCCACCTGCGGGCTCCCGTTTTCTGTGCGCTGTAGGGCACTGCAGGTAGAAATGCGCATGCGCAAGGATCCCCCAAGGCGGATATCGGCCGCCGTGGCTGTCAGCGGCTGAAAGCCGCCGCGGAAAATGGCTGAAGCCTGGCTTCCCAAACGCAAGAGGACACAAAGTAAAGTGGCAGCGACCGTGTCCCTGCCTCTCTGTTTCCGGGCTGTGCTAGGAAAGGATGGGCTGAGGACAGGGCTAGAAGAGGAAAAAGAAGCGCTTGATCTGGCAAGTAACTCAACAGCTGAGGAAACTGTTCCCTCTAGCTGATGGAGAAGTCAGGGAGCCAGAAAGAAAGGTGGGGGGGGGGGGAGGGGGGTACGATACAGAGGATAAGAGAGAAAGAAAAAAGAGACTGAACTGAAGGATAAGAAGGGAAATTAAATACAGAGGAAGGGATAGAGAGAATATTGTAATCATATCATATGTCATATTGTATTAATAATTGGGAGGAGGGTAGGAGAAAATGATTGTTTTATGTATTATTTGTGTAGTTAATAGTGCATTTTATGCAGTATTTTATGTTCAATTAATTGTATTGCACTGTCAAAGTTTGGAAAAAGGTGAAAATAGGGAAGTTAAAAGGGGAAATGGGAGCCTGAATATGGGTAGGTAAAAGGAAGGGAGAGGGGTTACTGCTGGACAGGAGAAGAAGGGAAGGGGTACTGCTAGACAGGGGTGAGGTAAAAGAAAGGGAGAAGAAACAGAAAGAAAGACAGACAGACAGGGGGCCAGGGAGAGAGACAGACAGAGGGCAGGGAGAAAGAAAGACAAACAGAAAGAAAGAAACGCCTCAGCGCCCCATTGTGCTAAAAGTCTATTCTAGCACCCGTTAATGTAACGGGCTTAAAGACTAGTAAGGATATAAGTTATACACACATCAAAGCACTTTAAAAAGTTTCCATTTTTTAAATACTGGAGCCGATGAGGAAGCCCAGCAGCAAAAAAACCCCTCTATAAACCATTCTTTTAGAGTGTCGCTTCTGATGGCTCTAGTATTGAGTGATTCATAATGAGAAATGAATAATTATAAGAGGAGAAAGGAATGTTGTTGTCCCCTATGACAGCTAATATAAGATTGATGGCTTGAGTCGAATTTTTGGATGAATTAGTTGCTTGCCAGCATTAGCACCGGGTTTTAGCAGATACAGGGTAAAGGGACAGGGACTTGATATACCACCTGTGGTATATTCTCTGGGACCTCTATAACCTAGTTATTAAATTTTATTTACGAAACCTGGACCACCAGTAAATAACCAGATTTTTGACAGGATTTTGGATTAAAATTGCAGATCACAGTTTTTAAGACATATTTTGAATGGCGACGCCTTAAAACCGCGGAGGACAACAGCACACCAACAATTCCGCGCCAACATTTGCACGGAGGACAAATGCGCACCATGGCTTCCGCTGCTTTGAGGCCTTCCCTTTTGCGCTCTAAGACCGAAAATGGGAAAGAGAACGGAAGTTTTCAGTGTGCTGGAGGGGAGGGGTTCCCTCCAAGCCCCCTCCCCAAAGGGAGCACGAAGAGTTCTAACTGTAGTCGGGGGTTTTCCTCCCCACACACACTTCCCTCAGAGCACAAAATAGAAGGCCTCAAAGTGGCGGTAACGGTGGCGTGCATCTGCCTGCACGCCGATGTCCTCTGCACTTTTGACGGTGTATCATTTTGAGTGCATGCCACCTGAAAATAATATGACAAACCCAAGATATACTGTGGTTTGTCACAATCAGGAGCCTGTTTTTTCACCATCATTCAAAGGGAAAATTACAAATATGGGCAACCATTAAGACAGTGTATCGCAGATATTGAACTGTCAAAATAGGTGGTAAATTCTCTGTGGGAATCATCAGTATCTCTGCACCATTTCAACAGCTGATAGAACTGGAGATTTTGGGAATTTTCATATTCTCGAGTTATTTATCCTTTGTTTATTTTAAATGACTTCTAACTTCTTCTGGATATATGACCTCTTTAAAAATTTCCACCTCTAAAGTCTTAATTCAATTAAGCTGTTCTTCATGTTTTTTTTAATACTCTCCGTATTCTCATAGTGTTTCCCTTTGGGTGTTCACCAAGGAATTGATAGCTCCACAATCATTTTGCAAAACTCTCACTGCTGTCTTCAGTCCATGACTTCAATAACTTTCCACAACACATCCATATTAACTATGGCAGGCTTAATCATCTCTCCAAAAGAGATATTCTCACTTCCAAAAGGAGTACCTTCAGCTTCCTTGCAGGGTGCCGATATCTGGGCTCCTAATATAGATTGGCAAGCAATTTTAAGGTATTTCTCTAATCCAGCCTGATAATTCAATTCTATGTAAATATCAATAGGTTCTGGATTTATTGAATATTAATGCATCTCATCCAAATTCAAAAAGACGGCCATCTTTGCTTACATTTAAGTTGGAGTCAGATGACGGCGGTGACCTTGGGAGACCCTTGATAAAGCACCTTTCCGTGCGAAACATGTCGGGTCTGACTCCCAGGTTTGGCTGAGATAAGTATTGAGCACATTTCAAATTTTATTACTATATTGAAGAAATACGGAGTATATTTATTTAAAACAACACTTTAAAATGAAAAACAATTGAAAAAATGACAACAAATTGACAGCCAATGATGAAGCACCACAATATGCTTCCCACAATATAAAATTACTACAGTGGAGGAGTGGTGGGGCTGAGGCGTCTTTTTGAATTTGGATGAGATGCATTAATATTCAATAAATCCAGAACCTATTGATATTTACATAGATATCTGGGCTCCAGCAGGGGGAACCTCCACCAACAACTTTGCCCCTGCTGCTCTTCCAGAGGTTGACGCCATTGTCTCCATACCTGTTGGACTCTTGCTTCCGGGTTGGAGAGGAGCCCACCCCTGAGCCGGGCTCGAGGAGACCCGGTCAAAACTGAGGTCCGCCGGCTGGTCTGGTGTCCCTCCCAAAGCCAACGCTGCATCCATCACAGAGCATGCAACCGCTCTGGTAAGGGTCATCTGAATCATGCGCTGCGTGTTCCTGGCCTCTAGTGCTAAGTCCAAATGATTCATAAAATAACACAGGAGGGTATAGCAGGCTTTTTTTTTGGGGGGGGGTTGGGGGACTTATGACACCCTTGATGTGAAGTTTACAGCAGTGCTCTCTAAGGTGTCCCATTGATCTGCCGGGATGTCTATGTGGCCGGTGTCAGATCAAAAGAGCGCCGGGACAAAGGCGCGCCCAGACAATTGAGTGCAGCGCGCGTCGCCGCTCTGCTCTAAATTACTGTTTTTAGCGCTCCGACGGGAGGGCGTGGGGGGAACCCCCCACTTTACTTATTACACATCGCGCCGTGTTGTGGGGGCATTGTGGGGGGTGTGGGGGGTTGTAACCCCCCACATTTTACTGAAAACTTCACTTTTTCCCTGCTTTTAGGGAAAAAGTTCAGTTTACAGTAAAATGTGGAGGGTTACAACCCCCCAAACCTCCCATAACGCCGGCGCGATGTCTATTAAGTAAACTGGGGGGATTCCCCAACAAAACCCCCCGTCGGAGCCCCTAAAAACTGTAATTTAGAGCGGCTCGGTGGCGCGCGCTGCGCTCAATTGTCGGCGCGCGCTTTTGTCTTTCGCGCCGTTGTCTATGAACCCTATGTGGCCAGTCCATTACTATGCTGCCCCTCCCACATCCGAAAGGTCAGGATTGGGACGTTTTCAATCTGGATGTTTTTCTGATCGAAAATGGGGTATAAAGTTAGATATCTCAGTGGCCAAGACATCTAAGTAGATGATTTTCAAAAATATATTTATATTGGGACGTCCAGCAGTTTGCCATTCGAAAATAGCCATTTTTGTTCCTCCAACTTTGGACGTTCAGCTGGAAACGTCTAAGTTGGACTTAGATGTTCTTTTCGAAAATTCCCCTCCATACATGAAAATAATGAGCACTATTAAAAACATTCGTTTCGAAACAAAAGGGGGAAAAATGAATAAAAAACGTTCTAGCTGGTCATCCCTGCCAGCTAATGAAACAGAAGACCAACAGGTATGGAAAATGTAGCTGGAGAAACAATAATAAATAATACATCTGATAAGTTGTTCATTGCAATCCTATTTGCATGGTTTTGTTCTTTTATTTGCTTTATTTTCCGATATATTAGTTATATTATTTATTCACATGTTGTGGGGGTTTTTTTTTGGGGGGGTTGCTACATTTTCTAATATATTAGCTATATTTTCTGATATATTATCCAATTGCTGGATAATATCGTAAGACTATACAATATTATCCAGCAATTGGAGGCATCTTTTCTAAGCCTATTGTCTAGAAATAACCTCGCTTCTTGGTATTCATTCCACACCTTTACCTCTCTCCTGTCTAGGATCTGTGAATACTCGCAACTCTTTCAAGCTAACCTGGTGGGTAAAACCTCTCCTGGTGTAACCCTCAGTATAATTAGCATTGCATGGGTTCAACCTTGTTTATAGCACCTGCTAGATCGTTCAGTGTGGATGGGGGATGAACAGAACCCGAGAGTTTGAAGTCTTTATGTAAACGACACTTGCAGCTGATGGCTTATTCACCAGAAAGGCTAAATTATTATTTATGGTAGAGCTGCCTTTAATGCATCCACGGAGCAGAAGCATTTGATCTGCCTTCATAAGCGTGTCTTTTGTTGTGTGGATTTCTGTGAAGGGAATCATTTGTGAATTAAAGAAGTCAACTCGCAGAGAATTTCAGAAGAATACAGAACAATAGCAAACGCCACAAAAAGCGCCCCTTGCCTTTGCTGCTGGGCAGCCATTAAAAGAAGAAAAAAGAAGATTTGTTTTAAAAATTTATACACTGCCTAAAA
Source organism: Geotrypetes seraphini (assembly GCF_902459505.1). Taxonomy (NCBI): domain Eukaryota; kingdom Metazoa; phylum Chordata; class Amphibia; order Gymnophiona; family Dermophiidae; genus Geotrypetes; species Geotrypetes seraphini. Next base: position 10,407,335 of record NC_047100.1, read on the forward strand.
GCCTAGGCAGTTCACAAAGCACCGTACAGAATAAAATTAGACATATAAAAACTATCAAACCTTACAAACAAACATTCGGAGAACCTGTCACTGCAGTACCATCAAAGTCTTGAACCCAAATATTTTAACGTGCTAAGCAGGCAAAATAAACACCCTTGCAAAGAGCTGACACCCCCTTCCCCGGTTCGCTGAATGATCTACGCTGCTCTGATGGTCATAGAGTTCCTATGAGCGTCGGAACAGCACAGAGCATTGAGTTTTCAGCCGGCGCTATAAACCTCTTGCGGGGATTTTTAAAAGAGGGGGGGGGGTGAGTTTTCAACATTCTTTTCAGCTTCCATTTTGTACTGCATTGTCACAAACTTTCCTACTCTAAAAAAATTTCAGGTGCACTCAGAAAATCTGCCACAGGTTGATTGAAAAAAAATACCGGTTGACAAGTCAATGAAGCCGTCCGCGCAATGTGCGGCGGTGGCGAAAAGGGCGAACAGAACGCTAGGAATGATTAAGAAGGGGATCACGAACAGATCGGAGAAGGTTATCATGCCGCTGTATCGGGCCATGGTACGCCCCCACCTGGAAAGTACGGTGACCAGCACTTGTCACTGTACTTGAAGAAGGACACGGTACTACTTGAAAGGGTGCAGAGAAGAGCGACTAAAATGGTTAGGGGGCTGGAGGAGTTGCAGTGAGAGATTAGAGAAACTGGGCCTCTTCTCCCTTGAAAAGAGGAGACCGAGAGGGGACATGATCGAAACATTCAAGATACTGAAGGGAATAGACTTAGTAGAGAAAGATAGGATAGGAAGACGTAAAAGGGAGGGGGGAAATACACTTTTGAAAAGGATAGGAAGATGTAAAAGGGAGGGGGGAAATACAATTTTGAATAGGATAGGAAGACGTAAAAGGGAGGGGAATACAATTTTGAATAGGATAGGAAGACGTAAAAGGGAGGGTTGAAATACACTTTTGAATAAGATAGGAAGACGTAAAAGGGAAGGGGGAAATACACTTTTGAATAGGATAGGAAGACGTAAAAGGGAGGGAAATACACTTTTGAATAGGATAGGAAGACGTAAAAGGGAAGGGGGAAATACACTTTTGAATAGGATAGGAAGACGTAAAAGGGAGGGGGGAAATACACTTTTGAATAGGATAGGAAGACGTAAAAGGGAGGGAGAAATACAATTTTGAATAGGATAGGAAGACGTAAAAGGGAGGGGGAAATACACTTTTGAATAGGATAGGAAGACGTAAAAGGGAGGGGGGAAATACACTTGATTAGGATAGGAAGACGTAAAAGGGAGGGGGAAATACACTTTTGAATAGGATAGGAAGACGTAAAAGGGAGGGGGAAATACACTTTTGAATAGGATAGGAAGACGTAAAAGGGAGGGAGAAATACAATTTTGAATAGGATAGGAAGACGTAAAAGGGAGGGGGAAATACACTTTTGAATAGGATAGGAAGACGTAAAAGGGAGGGGGGAAATACACTTGAATAGGATAGGAAGACGTAAAAGGGAGGGGGAAATACACTTTTGAATAGGATAGGAAGACGTAAAAGGGAGGGGGAAATACACTTTTGAATAGGATATAATATAATAATATAACTTTATTCTTATATACTGCCAACAATCTTGCGACTTCTAGGCGGTTTACAATGAAGAGTAACTGTACAGACAGCGAGTTACAGAGTATAACAGTTAACATCTGATAGTAACAACAATAATAATAATAACAACAGTTTATATACTGCAGGACCGTGAAGTTCCATGCGGTTTACAGTGAATTAGAAAAATTCCATAAGTTGATTGGAACCCTCGTAGTTAGAGATTAGAGGTTAACAGTTTACAAGATCAGTTTTGGGGTGGGATTAAGAAGGGGGCTATTGTCCTGATTCGTTACCTAGGTATTTCGAGAATAGGTATGTTTTTAGGTGTTTCCTAAATTCACCATAGTTGTTTGTGTGTGTAATTAGTTTTTCTAAGTCTTTGCCCCATAAGGCTGCTTGATACGATAGAAGTTGTTGATGGTGTCTCTTATATTTGCATCCTCTAGCCGGTGGGGAAACGAATTTCGGGTGTGTTCTTCTCTCATGTCTGTTGGTTGGGAATGAGAAGAGGTCTGTTATATACTTAGGGGCCAGACCAGATAATACCTTGAAGGATAGGAAGACGTAAAAGTGAGGGGGGAAATACACTTTTGAATAGGATAGGAAGACGTAAAAGGGAGGGGAATACAATTTTGAATAGGATAGGAAGACGTAAAAGGGAGGGTTGAAATACACTTTTGAATAAGATAGGAAGACGTAAAAGGGAAGGGGGAAATACACTTTTGAATAGGATAGGAAGACGTAAAAGGGAGGGAAATACACTTTTGAATAGGATAGGAAGACGTAAAAGGGAAGGGGGAAATACACTTTTGAATAGGATAGGAAGACGTAAAAGGGAGGGGGGAAATACACTTTTGAATAGGATAGGAAGACGTAAAAGGGAGGGAGAAATACAATTTTGAATAGGATAGGAAGACGTAAAAGGGAGGGGGAAATACACTTTTGAATAGGATAGGAAGACGTAAAAGGGAGGGGGGAAATACACTTGAATAGGATAGGAAGACGTAAAAGGGAGGGGGAAATACACTTTTGAATAGGATAGGAAGACGTAAAAGGGAGGGGGAAATACACTTTTGAATAGGATATAATATAATAATATAACTTTATTCTTATATACTGCCAACAATCTTGCGACTTCTAGGCGGTTTACAATGAAGAGTAACTGTACAGACAGCGAGTTACAGAGTATAACAGTTAACATCTGATAGTAACAACAATAATAATAATAACAACAGTTTATATACTGCAGGACCGTGAAGTTCCATGCGGTTTACAGTGAATTAGAAAAATTCCATAAGTTGATTGGAACCCTCGTAGTTAGAGATTAGAGGTTAACAGTTTACAAGATCAGTTTTGGGGTGGGATTAAGAAGGGGGCTATTGTCCTGATTCGTTACCTAGGTATTTCGAGAATAGGTATGTTTTTAGGTGTTTCCTAAATTCACCATAGTTGTTTGTGTGTGTAATTAGTTTTTCTAAGTCTTTGCCCCATAAGGCTGCTTGATACGATAGAAGTTGTTGATGGTGTCTCTTATATTTGCATCCTCTAGCCGGTGGGGAAACGAATTTCGGGTGTGTTCTTCTCTCATGTCTGTTGGTTGGGAATGAGAAGAGGTCTGTTATATACTTAGGGGCCAGACCAGATAATACCTTGAAGGATAGGAAGACGTAAAAGTGAGGGGGGAAATACACTTTTGAATAGGATAGGAAGACGTAAAAAGGGAGGGGAATACAATTTTGAATAGGATAGGAAGACGTAAAAGGGAGGGTTGAAATACACTTTTGAATAAGATAGGAAGACGTAAAAGGGAAGGGGGAAATACACTTTTGAATAGGATAGGAAGACGTAAAAGGGAGGGAAATACACTTTTGAATAGGATAGGAAGACGTAAAAGGGAAGGGGGAAATACACTTTTGAATAGGATAGGAAGACGTAAAAGGGAGGGGGGAAATACACTTTTGAATAGGATAGGAAGACGTAAAAGGGAGGGAGAAATACAATTTTGAATAGGATAGGAAGACGTAAAAGGGAGGGGGAAATACACTTTTGAATAGGATAGGAAGACGTAAAAGGGAGGGGGGAAATACACTTGAATAGGATAGGAAGACGTAAAAGGGAGGGGGAAATACACTTTTGAATAGGATAGGAAGACGTAAAAGGGAGGGGGAAATACACTTTTGAATAGGATATAATATAATAATATAACTTTATTCTTATATACTGCCAACAATCTTGCGACTTCTAGGCGGTTTACAATGAAGAGTAACTGTACAGACAGCGAGTTACAGAGTATAACAGTTAACATCTGATAGTAACAACAATAATAATAATAACAACAGTTTATATACTGCAGGACCGTGAAGTTCCATGCGGTTTACAGTGAATTAGAAAAATTCCATAAGTTGATTGGAACCCTCGTAGTTAGAGATTAGAGGTTAACAGTTTACAAGATCAGTTTTGGGGTGGGATTAAGAAGGGGGCTATTGTCCTGATTCGTTACCTAGGTATTTCGAGAATAGGTATGTTTTTAGGTGTTTCCTAAATTCACCATAGTTGTTTGTGTGTGTAATTAGTTTTTCTAAGTCTTTGCCCCATAAGGCTGCTTGATACGATAGAAGTTGTTGATGGTGTCTCTTATATTTGCATCCTCTAGCCGGTGGGGAAACGAATTTCGGGTGTGTTCTTCTCTCATGTCTGTTGGTTGGGAATGAGAAGAGGTCTGTTATATACTTAGGGGCCAGACCAGATAATACCTTGAAGGATAGGAAGACGTAAAAGTGAGGGGGGAAATACACTTTTGAATAGGATAGGAAGACGTAAAAGGGAGGGGAATACAATTTTGAATAGGATAGGAAGACGTAAAAGGGAGGGTTGAAATACACTTTTGAATAAGATAGGAAGACGTAAAAGGGAAGGGGGAAATACACTTTTGAATAGGATAGGAAGACGTAAAAGGGAGGGAAATACACTTTTGAATAGGATAGGAAGACGTAAAAGGGAAGGGGGAAATACACTTTTGAATAGGATAGGAAGACGTAAAAGGGAGGGGGGAAATACACTTTTGAATAGGATAGGAAGACGTAAAAGGGAGGGAGAAATACAATTTTGAATAGGATAGGAAGACGTAAAAGGGAGGGGGAAATACACTTTTGAATAGGATAGGAAGACGTAAAAGGGAGGGGGGAAATACACTTGAATAGGATAGGAAGACGTAAAAGGGAGGGGGAAATACACTTTTGAATAGGATAGGAAGACGTAAAAGGGAGGGGGAAATACACTTTTGAATAGGATATAATATAATAATATAACTTTATTCTTATATACTGCCAACAATCTTGCGACTTCTAGGCGGTTTACAATGAAGAGTAACTGTACAGACAGCGAGTTACAGAGTATAACAGTTAACATCTGATAGTAACAACAATAATAATAATAACAACAGTTTATATACTGCAGGACCGTGAAGTTCCATGCGGTTTACAGTGAATTAGAAAAATTCCATAAGTTGATTGGAACCCTCGTAGTTAGAGATTAGAGGTTAACAGTTTACAAGATCAGTTTTGGGGTGGGATTAAGAAGGGGGCTATTGTCCTGATTCGTTACCTAGGTATTTCGAGAATAGGTATGTTTTTAGGTGTTTCCTAAATTCACCATAGTTGTTTGTGTGTGTAATTAGTTTTTCTAAGTCTTTGCCCCATAAGGCTGCTTGATACGATAGAAGTTGTTGATGGTGTCTCTTATATTTGCATCCTCTAGCCGGTGGGGAAACGAATTTCGGGTGTGTTCTTCTCTCATGTCTGTTGGTTGGGAATGAGAAGAGGTCTGTTATATACTTAGGGGCCAGACCAGATAATACCTTGAAGGATAGGAAGACGTAAAAGTGAGGGGGGAAATACACTTTTGAATAGGATAGGAAGACGTAAAAGGGAGGGGAATACAATTTTGAATAGGATAGGAAGACGTAAAAGGGAGGGTTGAAATACACTTTTGAATAAGATAGGAAGACGTAAAAGGGAAGGGGGAAATACACTTTTGAATAGGATAGGAAGACGTAAAAGGGAGGGAAATACACTTTTGAATAGGATAGGAAGACGTAAAAGGGAAGGGGGAAATACACTTTTGAATAGGATAGGAAGACGTAAAAGGGAGGGGGAAATACACTTTTGAATAGGATAGGAAGACGTAAAAGGGAGGGAGAAATACAATTTTGAATAGGATAGGAAGACGTAAAAGGGAGGGGGAAATACACTTTTGAATAGGATAGGAAGACGTAAAAGGGAGGGGGGAAATACACTTGAATAGGATAGGAAGACGTAAAAGGGAGGGGGAAATACACTTTTGAATAGGATAGGAAGACGTAAAAGGGAGGGGGAAATACACTTTTGAATAGGATATAATATAATAATATAACTTTATTCTTATATACTGCCAACAATCTTGCGACTTCTAGGCGGTTTACAATGAAGAGTAACTGTACAGACAGCGAGTTACAGAGTATAACAGTTAACATCTGATAGTAACAACAATAATAATAATAACAACAGTTTATATAATGCAGGGCCGTGAAGTTCCATGCGGTTTACAGTGAATTAGAAAAATTCCATAAGTTGATTGGAACCCTCGTAGTTAGAGATTAGAGGTTAACAGTTTACAAGATCAGTTTTGGGGTGGGATTAAGAAGGGGGCTATTGTCCTGATTCGTTACCTAGGTATTTCGAGAATAGGTATGTTTTTAGGTGTTTCCTAAATTCACCATAGTTGTTTGTGTGTGTAATTAGTTTTTCTAAGTCTTTGCCCCATAAGGCTGCTTGATACGATAGAAGTTGTTGATGGTGTCTCTTATATTTGCATCCTCTAGCCGGTGGGGAAACGAATTTCGGGTGTGTTCTTCTCTCATGTCTGTTGGTTGGGAATGAGAAGAGGTCTGTTATATACTTAGGGGCCAGACCAGATAATACCTTGAAGGATAGGAAGACGTAAAAGTGAGGGGGGAAATACACTTTTGAATAGGATAGGAAGACGTAAAAGGGAGGGGGGAAATACACTTTTGAATAGGATAGGAAGACGTAAAAGGGAGGGGGGAAATTAACGTATGTGGCAGAGGATGGAAACAGATTGTCATATGTTATAGATCAAATACGTCTTTGGAGAGAAAAGACTTTAGATTTGATTTAAATTGCTCGAGGTTGGATTCTTCCAGGCATTGAGTTCCATAACTGATGGGCTGTAGTGGAGAATATGGTTGAACATATGGTGTCAGATACTGTAGAACCTCCCCCCCAACAATTAATTCAGAATTTTTACAGTTATCATATATTAATTTTGGCAATTCATGCAGTTTGGTAAAAGGAGCCATAAATCTTTAAAAACAATAGCACTTTACTTAGCTAAGGATCATTCAAGGTACCTGTGATTATTTCATGCTTCGTGAGATAACTAAAACCGAAGTCCCTAATCTAACAACTAATCTAATCTAAGAGGCTGATGTTCCAACTGGTGGGATGTCCCTCCGATTTTGGCCTTTTTGCATGAACATTGACAGGCTATGCAAATGAGTTCCTTAGCAACTATTTCTATTTGGTATGCAAAACCTCCCCACCTACTATATACAGAGCTTCATTGTTTGTCACAAATAAAGTAACTGCACCCCACTGATTTCTCATTATCATGAAAATTAGTTTGCCACATATGTTTGTATGCCAGTTTTCAAGACATTCTTAAATAATGAACTGCTTGTTTTATGTTTCACAACAGTTTATTATTTATGAACTTAAAACATACTATTTCATGAAGATATATTGTAGATTGAAAAAGAGAGCAACACGAGAAAAATAAAACATCACCCATGGAACCTTTTATGACATTCCAGGCATTTTATATATTTTTTTTCTTGCATTGTTACCCTTTCTAAAAATAATTTTAAGGGAGCAACATAGCAGAAGTAGTATTTACAAATTGGCTGATATTCAGCGCTGTTTAACTAGTAAATGATAGCAGAAAAAGACCTGAATGGTCCATCCAGTCTACCCATTAGTTATAACCATTAAAAAAATACATGATTAAATTAACTTGTCTCTTCTTTGATATTTCTGGGTCATAGACTGTTGAGTCCACCTGGTATTGTCCTGAGTTCCAACTGCTGAAGTTGCCCTCTAATCAAGCCATTGTGACATCACTGCTGAGGTTGGCTCTTAGGCATTGGTGGAATGAGGCATTATGACATCACAATCTCAGCTCTGGAATGTTGCTACTCGTTGGGTTTCAGCCAAGTAACATAGTAAATGAGGGCAGATAAAGACCTGAACGGTCCACCCAGTCAATCCATTAGTTATACCCATTACAAATACATGATTAAATTAACTTGTCTCTTCTTTGATATTTCTGGGTCCTAGGTTCCAAATGCTGAAGTTGCCATCTAATCAAGCCATTGTGACATCACTGCTGAGGTTGGCTCTTAGGCATTGGTGGAATGAGGCATTATGACATCACAATCTCAGCTCTGGAATGTTGCTACTACTCGTTGGGTTTCAACCAGGTAACATAGTAAATGACGGCAATTAAAGACCTGAATGGTCCATCCAGTCTACCCATTAATTATACCCATTAAAAAATACATGATTAAATTAACTTGTCTCTTCTTTGATATTTCTGGGTCATAGACTGTTGAGTCCACCTGGTATTGTCCTAGGTTTCAAATGCTGAAGTTGCCGTCCAAGCTCACGCCAGCCTATCCAACCATCTTGTTTGCAGGATATCTACCCTAAAGTCTGGCCAGTAACATCCTCATGTTCCAAGTTAGTGGAGTTCCCGTTGTCACCCTCCCCAGCCCATCTTACACCAAATCACCACATATGGGACACAGAGCATGCAAGTCTGTCCAGCATTTAGCTAGCAAAATTTGAATGTTCAGTGTCAGTAATGGCATAGCGAGGATAGGAGGCACCTGGGATGATGGCCCTCTTCTCTGCCCCCGCAACCCGTATGCCTACCCTCCCCCCCCCCATACCTCTATCCTTTTGCAGGTGCAAGAAGCATCTCCAACCTGCTGCCTGGCAGGTTACAACAAGGGCTCTCCTGCCATGACACAGCCCAGAGCGAAACGGCAAGGAGCATCGAAACCTAGAGGCCGCAGCAGCGTGAGCCCGGCGATACGCTGAACAGCAAGATAAGTGGGGGAGGGGGGGGTTTCCCGCTGAACTTTTGCATACACAAAAGTTTAAGATTTATACTGAACTAAAGCAACGTCAGCCGTTTCAATTATTATTTTTTTTTTTTTGAACAGCTATAATTTCACAGAGCCATTCGGTGGGTCTGAGGCAATGAACATGGGGTTTTTGTGCCCGTGAAGCACCTTCCCTTTCAAGCACCGCCACGAGATTCGTTCTGTTGGCGTGCGGGCATCTGAGGCTTTTTCCCCTCGCGCAGCAGTATGCGGTGCACGCACAGTCGAGAGAGAAAATGAAACCATAAACGGATTAGAAATCGTGTACTATAATAAGGGTTTAGTGGTGCACTGTTCCCTCTAAGCTGAGTGGGAGTCCTCCACTTACAGTCCAACCAGTGGGAGGAGCTGTTTCACTATCACAAGCTCTGCAGGACTCCAGGGAGCCTTCTTGTACCTAGCAATTCAAACCACAATACTGATGCACCACCCCCTACTGGCAGCAATGCAGTTGGAAGACTACTGCTCAGATTAGAGGGAACAGTGGTGGAGAGAGAAATACATTTTCCCCTTCGGAAGGGCTTGCATAATGGGTTAACACAGAACGCCGCTATTTACCCTTCTGCCAGGGAAAAGAAGCCAGATATTTAATGCCGGTCACCGGAAATGGTCACTGCTGACCACAGGAGTTAACCAGCTTTGCCTCCCGCAGTCTGAATATTGGCCCCAAAGAGTTTAAATATATTAGATTTCATCACAATTGTAACCAAAGATTTCTGTAAAGGTATAGGGGAAGGAAAAGGTCAAATATATCTGATTAATGTCTCTTCAAATGCCCTCTGGAGTCACAGTGACTAGATTAACTTAAACATCAGCCACCATTTAACGACTCACTTATTCAGTGCTGCTCTCCGTATAGGTAGTAATATTATACATCCCCAGTGTGGTCCCTATACTGGTACAGTTCATTTAGTTTAGGCTTGCAATTCAGAAAGCCTAAACTAAACATAGAGGCCCTCTTTTACAAAGGCGTGCTAAGCGTTTTAGCACACGCTAAATCAACGCGTGCGCTAACCGCTAACGCGTCCATAAGGTAACATGCACGCGTTAGCATTTAGCGCACGCTAAAAAGCTTAGCACACCTGTGTAAAAGAGGGGGATAGTTTATTCAAGTAGAACTTGACTATAGATAAAACATTTTTAGCCCTCTCTCGCCTCACGCCAAATCTGGCCCACAAATATATTTCGGACAATATTTGGCCATTCAGTCAGTTATCTGGCCTGAATGGCCAAATATTAAGAACATAAGAATAGCCTTACTGGGTCCATCAAGCCCAGTAGCCCGTTCCCACGGTGGCCAATTCAGGTCACTAGTACCTGGCCAAAACCCAAGGTGTGGCAATATTCCATGCTACCAATATAGCGCAAGCAGTGGCTTCCCCCATGTCTTTCTCAATAACAGACTACGGGCTTTTCCTCCAGGAACTTGTCCAAACCTTTCTTAATGCATGGATAGTAAAGCTATAAGTTTAGCATTCACTGGTGAATATGTTTTTAATGTTGGCCCACCAGTTTTTATTCCTGTAGAGTCATACTGCTTAGAAGGGTTTATGTTTCTTCTTGGTGTGAGATAGGACCGTTCAGACACATTCTTTTAGGTTTTCTTGAACCCATGTATATTTTGTTCTGTCCTGTGTCTTCAGATCTAAACAACGATTAAGACAGTCAAGCTGGCATATTTTTGAGACCAACTGACATATCTCAAAAACAGTCACTTTTAAGACTCTACGGAAGTCTAAAGATTGCAGACTTCAGACAAATGTGGCCCGGGGACAAGAAAATGTAGCGTTATTGCAATTGTTCAATCTTCCCACATACACTGCTGGGTTTGCTTTGGATTTCATTGTGTTCTACATTCTGGAAACTTCTCTCTTTGTTCTTTCTGTCATCAGGTCACAACAGAACCTAATTTTGCCTTTCCCTGGAGCACATTTTACTGTACGTTACTTTTTTTTTTTTCATTCCAGGCTTGTAATAAGACATAACTAGTCCCATTTAGGGTCAATTTGCCAAATATTTCTTGGCTTCTGGAGGGCAAATACCTGAAAATAGTCCAAATAACAATTGAAATGAAAAGAAATATTTCAGATTTATTCAGCAAAAAAATAGATTTGTCATTAGCCAACAATTCACTATGAAAGCTCCATTAACATACTCTACTATATCTACAGAACAAGCGATAAACCCCCTCTCAGCAAATAAATGTGTTTATTTATTTATATACTGCCTATAAATGGAACTGGTTTAAGCAGTTTTACATTCAGGTTTTACATTCCCTATCTGTCCCGGTGGGCTTGCAATCTATCTATACTGTACTGAAGCACTTTGCAGAAATAGATTAACGGTTAGTGTAATGGCTGAGAATCTGAGTAGCTGGGTTCTTTTCCCTCTGTGGCTCCTTGTAACCCTCAGTTGCCTGAGTTATAATGACATAGAGACCTTTTTACTAAGCTGCATTAAGAAGGGCTTAGCTCATCATTATGTGGGACTTTCCTATGTGTTAGGTCCATTTTCAGTGCAGCCCTCAAAGAGGGCTTTATCCTAGTTGTTGAATAGATGGCCATGTGCTAATGTTAGCATCAGAGCTATATAAAAAAAAAAATTGCAGGAACACTTATGAGAGGACACTGAAAGTTCTCAGCTCAACCAAGAAGAGAACCATGTGGAGCCATGAAACTTACAAGTTATGCCACACGTTTTGTTTCAGTGAGGCAAATGCATCTAGTAAATGGGCACAAGTCTAGGGAAACCAAACCACTGTGACATCACCGATGAGGTTGGCTCTTAGGCATTGGTGGAATGAGGCATTATGACATCATAATATGAGGAGCTGCTGAAAGGGTCTCAGCCCAACCAAGAAGAGAATGATGTGGAGCCATAAAACTTACAAGTTATTCCACATTTTATTGTTTCAGTGAGGCAAATACATCTAGTAAATGGTCACAAGTCTAGGGAAACCAAGCCACTGTGACATCACCGATGAGGTTGGCTCTTAGGCATTGGTGGATTGAGGCATTATGACATCACAATACAAGAGGCCACTGTAAAGTTCTCAGCCCAACCAATAAGAGAACGATGTGGAGCCATGAAAACTTACAAGTTATTCCACACGTTTCTTGACACTTTTGGTTGGGCTGAGAACTTCTCCTTGGCCCCTCGTGCCACCTTCTGGTTTAACCCAATGCTTCCAGGTTGTCTTTAATGGCTAGAACCACACACACACAATCCCACCTAGAAAGCCTCTCTTAGGCTCACCTACAATCAAGCCCCTCCTTTTGCTGCCCTGTGCAGTCCCCGTGGCCCCCCAGCAGTCAATCCCCCCTGTAATTTTCCCCTCTCCAAAGCCAACCCAATACTCCTTCCTCTTCTCCTCTCATAGGCCCCCTCGGGACTTGCTTACTGGAAACCTCTCTTTTCTAGTGAGGCAAGCAGAAGCAATTCCCAGCCACTTCTCCCCTTGCTGCTGCCTTGTCCCAAAATGGTGCTGGCAAACTCTGGCCTCCCCAAACTTGAACAGTTAAAATGCAGCCATATGCATTATATTTATACCTGTTTGGGAGCTGACAAAAGTACACTGCTGAAATATACAAGGAAGCACCTACAGTATCTTAGAACAGAATTTGTGGGTGACGGGATAATCGCGCGCCAGACGCCAGTGCGCCGACAATTCGGCGGAAGACAGAAGCGCGCGGGGGAAAAAATAATTTTTAAAGAGCTCCGACTGGGGGTTTGGGGTGGCAACCCCCCCACTTTATTGGTTAGTGTTCGCGTTGCCGTTGTGGGGGAGTGTGGGGGGTGAAACCCCCCACATTATAGAGAAAACGGAACTTTTCCCGAAAAAATCTGAAAAAGTTCCATTTTCGCTATAATGGAGGTTTCCAACCCCCCGAACCCCCCTCCAACAGCAGCGCGAACACTAACCAATAAAGTGGGGGGGGTTGCCACCCCAAACCCCCCGTCGGACCTCTTTAAAAATGACTTTTTCCCCCGCGCGCTTCTGTCTTGCGCTGAATTGTCAGCGCGCTGACGTTTTGCGCTCCACTGTCTATGAACCGAATTTGTGACTTCACCCGTACATCGTTCAAATTGTGCTTCTGAGCATGCCGATAAAGTACGCATTGAAATGTTCACCTTCTTGTCACGGCATATGCTGTTAAGCATATAACCTGTAGGGTTAGGGTTACCAGACGTCCAGATTCACGTCTGGGTGTCCGGACGGCTTTGAAAAGCTTCCAGCTAGGAGTGATGTCGGGACAGCATCTACGCATGCAATGCGGTGATGTTGCCCGCATGTGTCATCATTGTGTCGCATTAGCGCTTGCGCAAATGCCCCCCCCCCGACAAATGAACAGGTTGAAGGGGTGGAGATGGGAGTGGAACTGGGAGGGGCTGGGTGGGTCTGAGTGGGCCTGGGGGCAGGGCCATGAGTCCAGATTTTAGTTCTGGTAACCCTATGTAGAGTAATTTTATAAGAGATTTCTTATATGCATAAAACAGGGCTTACACTCAAAAACATCCATTATAAAATTATAAAATCCCCAAAACAGGGGGGGGGGGCATGGGGCAGACCGTCCTGGGCGCTATCTTCACGGGGGAGCTAGCGCCTCTCCACTCACCCCCCGCGTCTCTCTTTAAAGGTTTGCCGGTGCGCGTAGCATCTTCCACCTGTTGCTTGCGCCGGCTCCCTTCTGATGTCATTTCTTGGCTATGGGACCAGAGCGTGGTGTCAGCAGGGAGCTGAGGCGGGTGAAAGGTGCTGCTCGCGCCGGCGAACATTTCAAGAGGTGTGCGGGGGAGGGGGCGCTCAAGCGGCAGGGAAGAGTGAGGGGTGCCCATGGAGCAGCGAAGCACCCAGGGTGCCAACTTCCCTATATACCGCCACTGTCCCAATAATGCCAATATTGCTTTGAGGATGCAGTCTTAATGACATCGTTTATTTTAACTTACATCTGAATTCTCATTTCCCCCCCCCCCCTGCCTATATCTTTCTTGATTGTGCTATTTTTACTTTAGCAAGAAGTCATGAGTTTCATTCTGACACTGTTATATTCATTTTGTCTTTTCCGCACCATGGTAGGCTGGATCATATAAAATGCTTGCATTGTTTTATAATTCCACCCTTTGACATGAACAGACAGGAATTAATTTTGCCTAATTGAGGTTCATTTCCCACCTTCCCCCTCCCCATCTGCAAACACTTTCTCCTCTCTTGAACTCAAAGAATCGAGTATTAATATATGCACACCTAGCCAACTGCAAAATGAAGGCAGGTCATTTGTTTTGGATTGCATGCCATTATTTCTAGGTGGGCTCAGAAAGGTTGCAATAATTGAACCCTCCCGCAGTGTCTCTTAATGCTATTAGTGGAATTCTAAAGAGGAAGTTGATATTTAACATGTGGTGTGGATCATTCACTGCTTTAAGAAACTGGATAAAGACTGTAGGGGACAGAAGGCATAAGACAGGTACCCGATGTACTTCCAGTTCTGACAGAAACCTTGGCACAGTCTTTATAATAAGAAGACCCCCCTGTGCTTAAATGAGAATAGAAACATTTGGTTCTGCCATAGAGATACAGTAGATCATTTTATAGTGCATGCTTAAGGAGGGGCTGTGGCTCACTGGCTGGGCTGCTGCCTCCGCACCCCAAGGTTGTGAGATCAAATCCTGGTGCTGCTCCTTGTGACCCTGGGCAAGTCATTTAGTTCTCCAGTGCCCACCACCTTGAAATGCCAAAGAAACAAAAAGGCAGTACACTTCTCCCTCAATATTAACGGGGGTTAGGGGCAGAGGCGGCCCCTGAATATTTAAAAAACCGTGAATAATATTCGGGCTGGTTCTGACCCCCTCCCCTCATGCTTTCCCCCGGAATCCCATAAACCTTACCTGGTGGTCTAGTGGATTTTCAGGGCAGCCATTTCCTATGAGTGATCTGCACGGGGCAGGAGCGTAGAAAGATCGCTCCTGTTCCGAAAACCCGCCAGACCAGTGTTTTTCAACCTTTTTACACCTATGGACCGGCAAAAATAAAAGAATTATTCTGTGGACCGGCATCGGTCCCTGGACCGGCGGTTGAAGAACACTGGGCTAAGTCATGGGCCAGACCCCGCCCATCTCTACCCAATCTCTACCCCAGACCCCGCCCCCAAAATAGTACTAATTGCATCTTGCACGTCCCGTGCCTCCCCTCTGACGTTGCAACGTCAGAGAGAAGGCTTCCGATTCAGGCGTAGGATGCCCGTAGGAGCCACTGCCCGTGGCTTTGTGCACTGAATCAGTTAGGAAGAAGGAGCTGGCTCGAAGATAACGCTTCATCGATTGCACCGTGGACCGGCGGTTGAAGAACATTGTTTTGGGCCTGATGCACGTGCTGGCCCTGTGGACCGGCAGGAAATTTCTGTGGACCGGCACTGGTCCATGAAGAACACTGCGCTAGACCATCAGGTAAGGCTTAAGGGATTCCGGGTGAAAGCGGGAGGGAGGTGGGGAAGGTCCGGAATACAGCTAATTTAAAAAAAAAAAATTTTTAATTGAGAATAACCAAATCCGTGGATGCTGAAACCGTGGATTCGGAGGGAGAAGTGTATACAAGTTCCCCCATTCCCTTTTACTAAAGCATAGTGTATGTTTATGCTTACTAAAATCTGATATATTGCTGAAGCTTACAACAGATCACAGTGGTTTACCATAAAAACATACATATATAAAACAAATCAGAACTCCAAAATGAAATAGGATCAACAGAATCATCCACAATCAAATAACATGTGTCAATCAGGAAATCCTCATACCTCCCCTTTTTGCAATACTGCAGAAGCGGTTTTTTAGCACAGGCCGGCACGCTGAATGCTCTGCGCTGCTCCCGACACTCATAGGAACTCATAGGAGCCAGCGCAAGCAACTTCAATGGCCTGCTGCTCACGCCGGCCTGACATCCTTCTGAAATCACTTCCCGTCACGGGGTCAGGA
Source organism: Geotrypetes seraphini (assembly GCF_902459505.1). Taxonomy (NCBI): domain Eukaryota; kingdom Metazoa; phylum Chordata; class Amphibia; order Gymnophiona; family Dermophiidae; genus Geotrypetes; species Geotrypetes seraphini. Next base: position 10,423,140 of record NC_047100.1, read on the forward strand.
AGTGACATCAGAGAGAAAATCAACGTCAGCTACCAGCACTGGTGAAGATTTGGAGGTTGGGGGGGGAGGAGGGAGGGCACGAGTGTGGTGTGGGGCGGGGGACAGGGGAGGAGCTTGGCAGCAGAGAGGAGGGCACAGGGGGCACCTCCATCCCAGGCCCCTCCTACCCTCACTATGCCACTGTGCATGCCTACTACAGTTATGTGTGTAAAGAAAGTAGGTGCCTACTTTCTTTTGTAGAATACTAGTGGAATCAGGTATATACATACACGTGTGGGAAGTAAGGCCAGAGCAGGCAGAATTCTACGATGCTCCGATTAAGGCCAGATAGATCTGCATGGTCTGATATGGGGCTTTGAGGGCAAATGTAGTACTTCGGGAATAAGGCTATTTGTTAAGGTCATGGATTTGACATACCTACTTTCTGTAGTACAATCTAAGTGGTTTAAATCAGGGATCTCAAAGTCCCTCCTTGAGGGCCGCAATCCAGTCGGGTTTTCAGGATTTCCCCAATGAATATGCATGAGATCTATGTGCATGCACTGCTTACAATGCATATTCATTGGGGAAATTCTGAAAACCCGACTGGATTGCGGCCCTTAAGGAGGGACTTTGAGATCCCTGGTTTAAATAATGGACATTATTCTTTATTGAATCACAGCTCTTTGTTTTATTTTTAGCTATCAAGTTAATATATTAAAATCAAACTTTTATCATTCTCAACAACATGATGATTCAGTTTCCAATAACGCTGCAACTAATCATAAGATTAGATAATATATCGCAATGTCTAAAAAGTCCAACTTTTTACCGCGCCCATGGCGGAATAATTGTAAAAATCAATAGCAGCGTCAATGGACTGTGCAAAAATACAAATTGTGCAAAAAATCTTTTATATATAATGTGCTGAAGTGCTCTTAAAGTGCTAGAAAAAGTGCCAAGTGCTTTTTACTTCAATGCCTGGCCCCCCGACCCAGGTTTCGTTTTCTTCGTCAGGAGGGGTCTAGGTAAAAACAAGCTAACGTTAAAAACATTCCAGCAATCAATCAAATACACATTCAATATTATGACTGAATCTCACCAATCATCTATCAAATATCGAAACTTCTCTGTTATCTAGATCAGTGATTCCCAACCCTGTCCTGGAGGAACACCAGGCCAATCGGGTTTTCAGGCTAGCCCTAATGAATATGCATGAGAGAGATTTGCATATGATGGAAGTGATAGGCATGCAAATTTGCTTCATGCATATTCATTAGGGCTAGCCTGAAAACCCGATTGGCCTGGTGTTCCTCCAGGACAGGGTTGGAAACCACTGATCTATATAAAGTTTGTTAAACATACCTTTTCAGGCAAGCTACATCGGGGAACGGCACCGGAAGAGGGACTGGCTAAAGTCGCTCTAACTTCCGGATTTAAATACATACGCACACACTCGGCTAGGTAAAATGCTGCAATTAAAGCAGCGGAAGTGGCGTTAAATCCGAGGGCACCACACATACACCTACATGTTTAACCACTCGATTTCTGAGTTTAAACCATCAGGAGATAAGGTATTCCAATTGTAAATAAAACGCTGTTCCTTCTGCAATAAAAGTTTACATATATCTCCTTCATATTTTGATTAGTTGCAGCGTTATTGGAAACTGAATCATCATGTTGTTGAGAATGATAAACGTTTGATTTTAATATATTAACTTGATAGCTAAAAATAAAACAAAGAGCTGTGATTCAATAAAGAATATTATTATTTTCATCACAGAGTCCTAGTGATTTTCTCCCTATTAGTAAATTTAAATAATGGACAAACATAAATGAATATACACATCTAAGTAGCATTTTTTTGTTTTTTTAAAGCTACTGTCGAATTTGACAGGCATGGTTTGGGTAAACCTTAAAAGCATTTTCCAGTTTGCAATGACAATGCTCATCTTCTTAGAACAGTTTAAACATCGACATTAGTATCCACTCTCTGGTATACATAAGTATGCAACTCCGGCTTCCCGCCCCGTCCTCGCCATGCGGGGCTCTGGCTAGATCCTCGGGGTCAAGAGTCAGGACCACCACCCACCCGTAACTGAGGTTCATAAAAAGACATTATTTCTCTCACTCGCAGATACTCACCGTCTCACAGGTCTTACTGAGCTTGGATGTAGGCCAGAGCCGGAAAACTCCAGTAGGCCAGAGGAGACGTAATCCCGGAGCTCAATTACCACACTCGGGCCAGGTTCCGCTCTCACACTGCAGAAACAGCCAAGTCCAAGGTACTGAATACATCTTTAGGCTATCTGAGCTGACAGAACAAAAAATTCTTTTGAGCTAGTCCTGTATAATTCAGTCCTGTGTGTATCCCCGGAAAAAGCCGACACAAGTTTGGCAAAATGAGCACCGTCGGGACTGGACTGATGAAAAATACTTTGAGATAAGTTTGGAGGCTCTTTAATTTTATTTTTATGTCGGCTGTTACCAGTCAATGTGTACCTGATTTTAATCCAGGAAAACTTCATTCACTACATATAAAAGGGTTTCATGAATACACAGTAGTGTCTGAAGATAGCAACTTAGAAATTATATATAAAAAATGATTTATAATCACAGAAAATTATAAATACAAGTTAATATATACAAAATAGGGTGTTTGAGAGGGTTTTTTTTTGTTTGTTTGTTTTTACAAAATCTGGAACTGATAAGTGTCAGACTTAAATCTTTCAGTATTTCATCAGGTCCTGAGCAGTTTTCTGAGATCCTTTTAACTCTCATATATTACTAACACCTTTTATTTGTTATTAGCAGCCATATTTTCTTTTCAGCTTGGAAAATGCTTAAGTACCTGTATGTAAACCACTTTGGGCTAGATTCACTAAGCAAATCGATCATGTACCGATCGGTTTGCGAGCTCTTTGCAACCCAATTTCCCTCCGACCCAATTCACTAACCTCTCCTCCGATCCGATCCTGATCCGTGCATGCAAATGAGGGGAATCAGCATGCAAAGCAGGAAAGATGCGATTCAGTAAACTGGTGAGGACCAGTCGCTTGTGCTAAAACCCTGCTATCTGTCCCGATTCTCCTGCTCTGGCCGCCCTGCTCTTTGCTCTGACTCTCCAGCCCTGCTCAGCCCTTCCCCGCAGTGCAAGCCCGTGGTTCTAACCCATGGTTTAAAGCGGGTTAAAACCACGGGCTCGCAAAGTTAAAAAAAAAAATAGTTTAAAAAGTCGAGGAGAGTCGAGGCCAGTAAAAAAAAAAACCCCAAAAAACAACCCAGGAAAAACGGGCACCAAACGCACACGCTGACCATCTATAGGGAAAGCAGATGGTCTGCGCATACGTCAGGGTCGTACACTAGCGATCTGTGCGGACGGAGGGGGGCGTTCCTTCGATTGCCCTCATTTTAAATTTTTTTTTTTGTTTCGTGAATTGGTCGGGCCTGCACGGATCGGCCGCGGATCTAGCCCTTTGAATGTGGTTGTATAACTACAGAAAGGTGGCATACAAGTCCCTATCCCTTCTGTGACAAGCGTAGGGGGCTGGACTCAACCATCTAGAGATAAATGATTGTTTTTCTTTTCTTAAAAAAAAAAAAAAAAAAAATGTTTCTGCTAAAAATCTTAATTCTCAATAGAGAAAGAGGTTCATCTGGACATATTAGGCCTGTATGTCCCCTCCCTCCCCCCTCCGTTAGTTCACATAGTTAGAAACAGTGTCGTTTTCTTTGCCCTTCTGTGCAATGAGTGAACATGAAGGCAACCACGGGGCTAATAGACTACTTTTAGTGATGGCACTTTAAGTTTGATTTTCATCACCTGGTTGAAGCAGCCTCTGTGCAACAAAGGATAATGAGGATGTTGACTGATCCTTCTGCTGCCGCACTGTGTGGTATTAATTTTCGACCTGTCAGCACGCTACTGTTTTATAAGCAGAGGAGCTTTACATGTTGTGTTCTTTTGGATCAAAGCCTGTTTTGAGACTAGAATATTCTTTTGAAGACCTTTTGTTTTTGGAACTGCGGCCCGACATTAATCCTAGAACTGGAAGAGCATGTGAAGACCTGGACACGTGGGGCTGTATTCAGCAAACGGTGCACCGAGTCGCTGCTGAGCGCTATTCTGTGCATGGCGCCGTTTCTAAAATAGCAATTTGGCGCCCGAGGATTTACACCAACTAAAACATGGCGGAAATCCTCACACCTACATTAGGCTTGGATCTCCCCAGTGTGCAGCAAGGGAAGTTGGCCCCCGGGTAGGGATACCAGACGTCTAGATTTCCCTGGACATGTCCCTGCCCGGCTGTGTCGGACAGGGAGGAAGTCTGTGCATGCGCGGCTGTCGCACAATGACATCGTGCGCACGTGCTCTTGCATGTGACATCATCACTTAGCGTCCACGCATGCATGGACTTTATCCCTGACTAACAAGAGCAGGCAGCGGAGGGGCGTGGCTTGAGGCGGAATTAGGGTGGGGATCAGCGAAACTAGGCGGGATTAGAGTAGGGATGGGCGGATCTAGGCGGGCCTGGGGCAGGATAAGGGCAGGAATGGGTGGAACTAGGTAGACCTGAGGCGGGACTAGGGGCCTGGATTTTGCAAAAGGAAAATCTGGCAACCCTACCCCTGGGGTGGTGGCGCCCAGCATTGTTGAACCGGGTGCCCCCCACCCACCCTTTCCTGCTGCTTGAGCGCCCACCCTGCCACCCCTTCATATATCTCTTGAATAGTTCACCAGCACAAGCAGCATCTTCTCCCTGCTGCCAGCGCCGGCCCCGGCTCCTTTCTGATGTCACATCCTGCAACCGAGATGTGATGTCAGAAGGGAGCCAAGGCGAGCATGGTGCTTGTGCCGGTGAACATTTAAAGAGGTACACAGGGGGTGGAGCAGAGGAAAGGCACTGGTGTCCCCCTCCCTTACCATGCCCCCCTCCCCCTCCGTCCTCGCCCCACCCTTACTATGCTACTGGATCTCCCCTATTCTATAACACTACCCCTCCCCTGGCCTTTCCTCCTTTTGAAATCTGCACTTAAAATCTTATGCACGCATCTTTGTAGAACACTGACCAGAATGTAAATTGTTGCCAATTACCACCAATAGTTGCTTATCTGAAGCCAATTATTGGCGCAAATGGGCTCATTATTCAATTAAATTGTATGCCCAAATTTCAGCAAAGAATTTTGAGCACCATTTAGAGAACTCTGGAAACGCTAACTAGCATGTGAATGTAAAATTTTATTTTTTTGTAAATTTAGCCTCCATTGTCTTTCTAGAACAACTGTGTGTATATATTCTAGTCACTGGGAAATGTAATGTCTGAATAAATATACCAGGCACTCTGAGAGTAAAGAGAGAGCTCTAGAATGTTTATACAGTATTAGGATTCAATAATAATAGGATCACCATATTTTTTTGCTCTATAAGATGCACCTGACCATAATACGCACAAACCTGTAGAGGAGGATAAAACAAGAAAAAAAATTCTGAATCAAATAATGTGCTCTGTTATCCCCTCTGGTGGTCTAGTGGTAGGCTGGGACAGGGTACAGGGCATGTCTACTGGTGGGCACGTCTAATGGTAGGCACGTGTAGTGGCAGCTAGCCCACAGCCAGCCCCAATCCAGCCAGCCAGTCAGCTAGTCCCAAGGCAGCCAGCCAACCAACCCCAAATCAGCCAGCCTGCCCCAAGGCAAAGGCAAATACAGCCCCCTCCTTCCCCCCCAGTACCATTTCTCCCATCCCAGCTGCGCAGCACTCTTTCTGCACTCCTGCCTCTGTTCTCCTGCTCTCTTCTGGCAGCGGCACATGAGGCAGGCGCGTGCTTTTTGCGTGCCTGCTTGGTCCCGTGCTGCACTCCAAATGGCTGCCTGTCAGTTCTCGCGGGACGCTACACTTTGATTGTAATTTGAATATTTTTACTGCTGTAATTGTCTATTGCTTATGTTTGACTGTTTCATGATCCTGATTCTGATTCTTGCTGTACACTGCCTTGAGTGAATTCCATCAAAAAGGCAGTAAATACATCCTAATAAATAAATTACCCCCATCACCACCCTTTTACTAAATCGCGATAGTGGTTATGAGCACAGGGAGCCGCACTGAATACTCCGTGCTACTCCCGAAGCTCATACAAACTCTATGAGCATCGGGAGCAGCGCGGTTCCCTGCGCTAATAACCAGTATCGTGGTTTGGTAAAAGTGGGGGGGTTAGTTTGATGTGATTTTTTTCTGATATAATTACCTGATTTTAACTCTCTGTGATTTTCCTTCTTCCCCCTCCTCCTGGTTGGGGGACTAAAGAGGAGATGTGAGAAAGTAATATTGTTTCTGGAAATTGAATCTGTATAGTTATATTGGGGAGGGGGGTTCCCTTCTTAAATCTCATTTACTGTACACATTGAGTTAAAAACATAGTAACATAGTAGATGACGGCAGAAAAAGACCCGAATGGTCCATCTAGTCTGCCCAACCTGATTCAACTAAAAATTTGTGGGGGGTTTTCTTCTTCTTAGCTATTTCTGGGCAAGGATCCAAAGCTCTGCCCGGTACTGTTCTTAGGTTCCAACTACTGAAGTCTCCATCAAAGCTCACTCCAGTCCATCCACACCCTCCCAGCCATTGAAGCCCTCCCCAGCCCATTCTCCACCAAAAGGCCATATACAGACACAGAGCGTGCAAGTCTGCCCAGTACTGGCCTTAGTTCTTCAATATTTACTATTCTCCGTCACCGTTTCCCTCTCTCGGAAGCGCATTACAGGCGTCCACCACCCTGTCCGCAAAGAAGAATTTCTATACATTGCTCTTGAGTCTTTCCCCCCCCCCCTCTCCCCCTTCAGCCTCAAATTGCGTCCTCTGGTTTTACCATTTTCCTTTCTCTTGAAAAGATTTGGTTCATTCATTTTCTTCTCATTATTTTTCAAATTCTTAACAAATATAAAGAGAAAAAAAAAAAAAACAATCAAAACTTCCCTTCTATTTTTGTGAACGAATTTGGAATATTGGAGCCTGTCTTGGTTTCTCGGTGCAGGCTGATCTATGATGCCTCTATAATGGAGTCTTTAAACTCTGAAAACGGGTGTTCTAGTGTTAAGTAACAAATCAGTTCTGGAATGCATGCTGTCTGCTGTAAATGGATCGGGGGGTCATAAATTTCCTGCTACAAAGCGATAGGCAAACTTTTCATAATGCTGAAAAGTTTAGACTTGTCTTGAGGGGGGGGGGGGGGAACAGTGTCACAAAAGTAACATGCTAATTCCAATCATTTCTTATTACAAAAGGTGATATTTTTTTTCCTCAAGGTAGGATCCTCCTCAGATTTCGAGCTTTGCTTGGACTTGTTTTGTGTTTCTTTTTTTTTTCTCCCCCCCCGAGGTCCAAACAAATATATCCCCATGTGGTTAATATTTCTGTTTTAGTATAATAGATGACGGCATTTTAGGGGTCAGTTTGAAAACAGTGTTATACATTTACCAGCGGCTGTGATCCACTCATGTTCAGCCTCTTTACAGACAGAGGGTAATTCTCTATTTGAATTCTACGTCAGCAATTTTGCTATTTAGTTTTCTTTAACACGGTGCAGCGTCTGGTTTACTTAAAGGAGGTGTTTTAGCCAATGAGGTGAACGCCCCACCACCACTATTCCACCATTGTGGAGGTGGGAGGGCCTGTGTCTGAGGCTTTTTCCTCCATTTGAAACTGACTTTTTGACCTACACTGTATCATAAATCTACCTTTTGACATTGTGCATCTTACCATTGTGAAGTGATTCTGAATTTTGCTATTATAGAATACTACATAACAGTGGCGTGGTAAAGGAGTTACGAGGGGGGCAGTCCACCCTGGGTGCCAGCTTGGTGGGGGCGCCGGCACCTGTCCTTTTCTCTGTCCCCCTCCCCCACTACCGTGTACCTGTGCCCCTCCCCCTTTCCCCGCCCCTTTTTAACATTCCCGGCACGAGCAGCAACCCCCCAGTCTGTGGCTCTTTCTCTGATGTCATTTCCTGGAGCCACTCCTAGGAAGTGACATCGGAAGAAGAGCTGATGCTGGCACGAGCAGCAGACTTGGGTTGCTGCTCTCAATGGGAACGTTAGAGAGGTGTGCGGGAAGGGGTGCTGTAAAGAGGCAGGAGGGGGAGGGGAAGGATGGGGTAGTGGGCAGAGAAGAGGCAGGGGAGGGTACCATCAACCCGGGTGCCTCTCACCCTTACTACGCCACTGCTGCGTAACATAAGTCTGCCGCTACAACCATACGCCAGTTCAATGACTGCTGTCAGGCGCGTAACTGCACATATTCTATAAGTTGAGTGCATAAGCGCTAGGCGTGCAATTGTGTGCTGTGGACTTTGACTGCGCGCATTTGCCTTGCGTGGATTTGACTTGCCACCGTGGACTTTGGGCCATATTCTATAAATGGTGCTTAAAAATTTGTACCGACTAGACCGGCGCTTAGCGCCATTCTACAAGGTGTACGCACCATTTATAGAATCACGCTTGGCACCAGTGTGTGATGCATAACTTAGGCGCAGGCATTTAGGCCAGCTAAAATGAGACCTAAATGCCTGTGCCCAAGTTATGCTCGCATCGGGCGCATTCTATAACAATGCGCCTTTTAGGAGCATCCCGATCTGCCCACGATCTTTCCCTGAGAGTCAAAATAGAGGAGTCAAAGTACGACACAACCAAGAAGCATAAAAAAAGAAATACAGGGGGGCCTTCAAGTCCTGAGCAGTCAAACTTCCATTTATTGAAGAGCCGACACAGTCTACATCAAAACACATACATGTAAATCATATCAATTGACAGGTACAATATAAAAAAAATATAACAACTTAAATAAAGCATAATAATCACAATGGCGTTTATAATTAAAGCTATATGCACACTCTGGTATGTTTAACACTTCAATGCTGCTTGGGGCCCAGAGAACCGTTTTTGCTTGTGAGACCGCTGGGTAAGCACAATTTTGCCCACCACTGACATGGCTCAAATTCTCATTCATAAGTAAACTAATCTTGAAGTTATTTAAAGCTGGTGAAGTTATTCACTTAGATCAGCAGAACAACATTTGTAGGTACTAGACGATCTACCATTTTTTCGGTTATAGCACCCCAGCTTTGGAACAATTTACTTACATGGTGAAATTTAAAAGTTCATTAAAATGTCACTTGTATAAAGATGCATTTGAGACATAGATAGGATAATTCATCTATTATCAACCCTAATCTTAATCAGACCTTACTTATAGGCCACAATCTTCCCTACCCTCTACTTTAGGCTTAGCCATATTTTTTTTTAATTATTCATCATTACTTTCCGGATGTGTCTTCCTTAAATGCATCTTTATCTTCTTTAAAAGATTGTAGTTTACCCCTCTTTCCTTTTGTATCGATAATTATTTGTATTTATACATTGTGAGGCTCATAATCAAAACAAAAAAAGTCCAAAAACCGGCCTAAGTTGGCATTTGGACGAACATTTCTCAAAAACGTCCAAGTGCCGATAATAAAACTGGGTTTTGGACATATTTCTAAACGACCTAGGCCTTCATAGTGCCACTAAATGACCAAAACTAAATGGGGCATTTCGGTAGGCATGTCGAGGGCGGGAGTTAGGCGGGATGTGGGCCGGCTTAGACTTAGTCGTACAGTATGTATAACCGAAAGTTATACAGCCCAGGATCGACGGAACATGGATGTTGTGTAAAACATGGTCTAAGTCACAAAAACCCACCGAAAGTCACCAGATAAGCACTGCAAACACATAAAACAGACCCCCACACACTACCCCAGTGATCACCAACCCCACCACCCCCATAAAACTTTTAATCATAACTTTAAAATCATCACCTGGCTGCCTGGCATAGGAAAGCCTAGTCGTCCAGCCCAGAGGAGTCTTAAACCGTCTTGGGGTTGGGTTAGGGACCCATGGATAAGACGACCCATGTCCATAAGCCCCTGTAATCACTGAATTGATAATGAAACATGTGCACTCCCCTATACACCCTCAAAACCCTTTTGTACTGGCATATAAGTGGCTCCTGCAGCCATAAGGGATATTGGGGTGGTAGATAAGTGGTAGGGGATTCTGGAGGTGGTTTGGGGGGGTTCATCATCATCTATAAGGGAGCTGTAGGGAGAAGAAGACATGGCACCCTTTTTGCGAACTTCACAGCAGTGCCCTGTAAGATATCCCACTATTTAGGTGGCATGTCTGGGTGTGCAGTCCATCACTTTGCAGACCTCTCCCACGTCCAACAGGGCTTGTTCTAGGCGTTTTTGACTTGGACGGAAAGTTGGACTAAAATGTGGTATAACAATGGACGATTTAGCAGCTTGGACGATCAGATCGGCAGGACGTATAATTAGATGATTTTCGAAACGAAAAAAAAGTTGGACGTATCTTTCGAAAATGTGTCTTAAGCTCTTTTTAACTTTGGACGACTTGTGAGACGGACGTAAACGGACTTAGACGTCCCTTTCGATTATGCCCCTCTGTATGTTTATTTGTATAAAATTGTCTTCTTTTTGTCTCCCAATTTTAATAAACTGCTTTTTGTCTCCCAATTTTAATAAACTTGATTCGAAGGACTCCTTTTATCAAGCCGCGCTAGCGGGGTTAACGCGTGCGATTTTTCATCAGGCGCTAACCCCTATGCTGGCCAAAAACTACCGCCTGCTCAAGAGGTTTAGCGTGCGGTATTACACGCGCTAAACCACTAGCGCGGCTTGAGAAAAGGAGCCCAAAGTTTAAAATCAAGATTAGTTTACTTATAAAAATTTGGTGCAGTGATTGAGAATTTGAGCCGTGTCAGTAGTGGGCAAAATTGTGCTTACTCAGCGGTCTCACAAGCAAAAACGGTTCTCTGAGCCCCAAGCAGCATTGCAAAGCTTACCAGAGTGAGCATATAGTGGTTCCAATTTAGTGCACCTTGGGGTAAGTGATTATTCCCGAATACTTATTTGGGTTTACAATTACAGAGCATAACACAATAAAAACGTGCTATGAATGCATTTATCACAATTTAAAAAGTGATATCAATGGAAACCGTAGCCGTGACGTAATTAGTAATTATAAAAAAAAAAAGAGGTCAGGGATCTGATACGTGATTGCTTTCATATCAACCCAGTCATTGTTTGAGTCAAACTTCACAACACAGGGTTAAATGCACTCATAGTGTAAATCTGAAACGATGCTCCCCCAAGGCAACTTTTACAACATGGGAGTAGAGACAAGAACAAAAGAAAAGACATGGCCTGGAGAAGAGACTGCAAGAGACAGGGTGAGTCTGTGTAAGATGATGGAAGGAAGAGGCGTAGCTTGTCTTGGCAAGCATAGATCTCTGCCTTTATAAAGTAGAAAACCCCATCGAATGCAATTAAAACTATATGCTTGAGAACTAATTAGTTTAGCATTTTCTCATCAAAGATGTTGTACGACTCCTCCTTCGTTTGAGGTCTATAAATCCTGGTAGCGTGAAAGGCCCAGATTCACTAACCTACCTGATCGGGCCCAATTTGGGTAGGTCTGACGAATTCAGGAAAGAGACACATGCACGAATCGCTGTTGTGAGATCAGCGTGCATGCGCGGACCATCTGTAGATGGTTTGTGCATGCCCGTCGGAGCCGCAATCTGTTTTTTTTAAACTTTTTACTGGACCTCTGGGCCGGCTGTTTTATTTTTCTTTTGCCCGTGGTTTTAACCCGCTAGAAGCCCGCGGGTTAAAACCACGGGCTAGCAGGTAGATCGGGGCAACGGGAGGCAGATCGGGACAACGGGAAGCAGATCTGGACAGCGGGAGGTGTTCGGGGCAGCAAGAGATCGGGGCTGACAGGGCAGAGAGCAGGGCGGCAGAAGGCAGGGCAGCCGGAAAGGGCTTGAGCAACTGGTCCCCAGCCTCTTTTGTGATCGACCAGCCCAGTCGGTGTGCCTGAAAAATGTTGGTGAATCGCTGCCTTGCTAGATTTGCATGCCATTTCCCTAATTTGCATGCGTGGATTGGATCGAGTGCGGCCAGAAGGTTAGTGAATCGGGTCATGGTCATAAAGGAGTCGCAAACCGATCGGTAAACGATCAGTTTGCTTAGTGAATCTAGCCCAAAGTGTTTAGAGGAGAGAGCATGATGATGGAATAATACAGCACTAAATATTCTCATGGCTATTGTATATCTCAGTGTCCCGCATACTTTCTCGAGGAAGTGTGCGGGTGTTGCCATGGTGATGCCACGTGCATGTGTGATATCATCACGTTGACGTTCGTGCATGAGACGGGCCTTGAGACGCCAGTGGGGGTTTCCAGCAGGGAAGAAGGCCAGAGAGAAGGAGAGGCGCCGGCTGATTGCCTACAGGACGCGCCTCTCACGGCTAGAGCCACGTCCTGTTGGCAGTCAGCTGGCGCCTCTCCTCCCCCTCCCCCATAGTGTGCCACGGCACACCTGAAATCTCAGGAGGCACACAGTTGTCGATGCACCGGTACATCTCACACTCCATTTTATATTTCCTACAGGAATTGTGCCCTTTTTCGCTTATTATTCAGTTAAATTGCATGTGCAGCTTGTGAATGCGACCAAAAATGGCGGGCACCATATTTACTCCCCTCTTTTACTAAGGTGCGCTACGCTTTATAGCACGCGGTAAATATTAGCATGCGATAAACTAACGCGTGCATGTTATCCTGTGGACATGTTAGCGGTTAGGACACACATTGTTTTAGATGTGGTAGATGCGCTATTAAAACGCTTAGCACACCTTAGTAAACAAGGGCCTTAGTGCTTTGTTTTAGGTACGGGATCTGCATCTAAATTTTTATGCACGAGTCACATGCGTAATTATGGGAAAAAAAGGCTTTTTTGGGTACTGATTTTTTGGGTGCCATATATAGAATTTAGCCCTGCCTCACCCATTGCTCTGCTCATTCCGGCCCATTGGTCCACCCTTTGGCACAACTGCTTGGCAGCCACAGGCAAAAGGAGTTGCCTCACCCATGCCGCGACAGCAAAAAAAGACCTTCATGAAATGTTATCTCCTGCAGCCGTGAGTCCCGTGAAGGTAACGTTTTATAAAGGCCTTTCCTGCTGCCACGGCACAGGGAGGCAGCTCAGCGGGAAATTGCGGCTCCTGGTCGGGAGAAGACTTGCAAAATTGGGAGTGACCAGCTGAATGTGGGAGTTTGAGAAGGTCTGCTTAGGTGCCCTGCTGCCATTTTCCTGGGCAAGTGTATTCTAGACATTTACAAACTCAAGGAACATGTGACTGAGAGGGCCTAGATCAGGCCCTCCTCGAGGGCCGCAATCCAGTCGGGTTTTCAGGATTTCCCCAATGAATATGCATGAGGTCTATTAGCATACAATGAAAGCAGTGCATGCAAATAGGCCTCATGCATATTCATTGGGGAAATCCTGAAAACCCGACTGGATTGCGGCCCTCGAGGAGGGACTTTGACACCCCTGTAATAGAGGCACCTAACAGAGAATCCGGCCCCAACTGGATGATTTCAGCTACACTAATTGGTTAATTGATGCCGAACAAGCGATTTAACCAGCCAGGAGCACTTTCTGGCTGGTTAAATCGCTTTGCATATCAATCGCTCCGTGTTAGCAAAATGCAAAACATATTATCGCTGTTTGAACATTGATCTGCAAATGACTGACCTGGAAATGTGGAGCGGAGACATAAGTTGTATTTTTCAACTGTAGAAATTTCTTTTCTGCATTTATTTATTTATTTTTTTTTTTTTGCAAAAGCCTCTCTCGGTGTCCAAAATAACTTTGGTGCACTTTTAAAAAAAAGCTCCACTCCTAGAGGCTGAATTCAGAGCATGCCAAGAATGGCTCCTGTGGCCATCAGCAACTGGCAAGTCCCATTAAGCGTTTGCTGAAAGATTTATTGAAAACCCCGAACATTTCGGACCAGGACTACCCATGTGGCTCAAGTGTTACTGCTTAATACCTATGGAGTAGCACAGGAATTTGTTTTCATAATGCATGTTTCTTTGTGTACTGTATATAAAAGCATATTTGCTAAAAATAGTTACTTCTGTTGGAGCTGATATCCGAAGAGACTTATTTAACTGTATAGGAAGATAGTGCACCGAATAATGTAAAAACTCCGTAAACAACTCCTGGTAGCTTTCACAGTTCTGATAAATACTTTGCTTTCCTTTGTATTATAATATTATCTTAACATCGTTCATATGCAAACCTTTTATTCAATTTTCTATACCGTTCTCCCAGGGGACCTCAGAACGGCTTATTCAGATACTCAAGCATTTTTCTCTGTCTGTCCCAGTGGGCTCACACTCTATCTAATGTACCTGGGGCAATGGGGGGATTAAGTGACTTGCCCAGGGTCACAAGGAGCAGCGGGGGTTTGAACCCACAACCTCAGGGTGCTGAGGCTGTAGCGTTAACCACTGCGCCATTCTAGAAATCAACATGTTGCAAAAGTGAGCCAAGTACAAGGCAATCAAGCCATTGTGACATCACTGAGGAGGTTGGCTCTTAGGCATTGGTGGATTGAGGCATTATGATGTCACAATACCAGCTCTGGTTTCCAGAGGCTGAAACCTTTCACACTATTTATTCAATTTTCTATGCTGTTCTGCCAGGAGAGCTCAGAACGGTTTATCTAATATACCTGGGGCAGTGGGCACTGTCATAGTGAGGGTGGAAGGTGCCCGAGGCAGTGGCGGCCCTCCACCCTCTTCTTTGCCCCCCTGCTCCTTCCCAGCCGCACATGACTCTTCCCTTCCCCAGGCCTGTTTGGCTTCTCCGGCGTGAGCAGCATCTACAACTTGCTGCCCACGCCGGTGTCGTCTCTCCCTCTGACGTTACGTCCTAGTCACGGGACCTGGGAAAAATGTCAGAGGGGCGCACCAAGGCCAGCGCAAGCAGCAGGTTAGAGCTGCTGCTCGCACTGGTGAAGAGCCAGTGGGGAGGAGTGGGAAGGAGCAGAGGGCGGAGAGGTGCCATGACGGTGCCTAGGGCGGTCCCTCCCCTCCCCCCTTTACTACGCCACTGTCAATGGGGGACCACATGAGCTGCCCAGGGTTACAAGGACCAGCATGAGTTTGAAACCACAACCTCAGGGTGCTGAGGCTGTACCACACTGTCAGACATAGTAGAAGATCGCATGGCAGACGTTATCTGACAGAGATGGCGAAACATAGGCCCTCTTTTACTAAGGTGCGCTAAGTGTTTCAGCGCACGTTTGGCGCACACTAAATCGACAGGTGCGCTAACCGCTAACACGTCCATAGGATAACATGCACGCGTTAACGTTTAGCGTGTGTTTAGCCCACGCAAATATTTAGCGCGTGCTAAAAGGCATAGCGCACATTAGTTAAAGAGCGTGGTAACATAATATGACAAAACATGGTATATAGGGCTCCTTTTACCAAGGTGCGCTAGCATTTTTAGCACACGCACAAGATTAGGGCACGCTAAAGTGCGCGCCAGCTGAAAAATTACCGCCTGCTTAAAAGGAGGTAGTAGCAGCTAGCGCGCACGGCATTTTAGCGCGCACTGGACTTCGGTGTCACTATGTGTCACTGGCCACGATTCGTACAGGATCCTAGGCACGGGAAATATAGGCCTTTTAGACCATGGCCTACATTTCTTGCGCCTGGGGTGCAGTGATTCTGGAAGTGGCGCCTTCCGTGATTGACAAACGCCAGGTGCCTGCCATAGCTGGAGCTGCTTCCAGAATCAGCCCCAAAGATTTGAAAGCCATAAAAACTGGCTGATCAGTGCACCCGCCTTTAATTCTTGCCGGGTACTCGTGACTTGCATTTTCCTCCATGAAGATGGGATACTGGGCTAAATGGACTGGGCTAAATAGCCCAGTAAGGCTATTCTTATGTTCTTAGTACAACAAATTATTAAGAATTCCTTGATATTGCATAATCTGGACTTCTACAAAGGCAATAGATGACACTGCATAGTGAACTGTACATTTGATTCAATAGAATTCGGCCATCAATCAGTTCATCAAGAGCATGAGTTCAGTATTAGAGAATGACATGGTGACAAAATTCATTACCGTTCCAGTCCCCGCGGATAACCGCAGGAAACTATCTTCATGTCATTCTTTATGGAGAGAGGAAAGAATCACAACCACTGACCCGCAAGCTTTGCTTTGAAGAATGCTGGTGTAGAAGGACTGAGGTTGAGATAGAAACTAAAGAATGACAGTCTCTGATATCCAGAGCAGATATTGTGATGTCATAATGCCTCATTCCACCAGTGCCTAAGAGCCAATCACATCAGTGATGTCACAATGGCTTCATTATCCTTGGCTCACAGAAGAATCAGAGTATGAATGGCCACAACCACTGACCCGCAAGCTTTGCTTTGAAGAATGCTGAGATTGAGCAGCAACATTCCAGAGCAGATATTGTGATGTCATAATGCCTCATTCCACCAGTGCCTAAGAGCCAATCACATCAGTGATGTCACAATGGCTTCATTATCCTTGGCTCCCATAAGAATGAGAGTATGAATGGCCACAACCACTGACCCGCAAGCTTTGCTTTGAAGAATGCTGGTCTAGAAGGACCGAGGTTGAAATAGACACTAGAAAATGACATGGGATTATTTAACGCGGTTATCCGCGGGGACGGGAACGGTGATGAATTTTGTCACCGTGTCATTCTCTATTCCGTATATCTGTGGTAAACACTGTTAACAATAAGATCCATGCTATGTTGACAATATTTGGGGCATGCAACAAACCGCTCTGAATTTAAACCACAACTTGTCACCATCCATCACGGTTTGATTCGGTATTACACATCTCCTCCATGTTTTCTCCGGTTTTGATAAACGACATGCCCGTGTGGAGTTCAAGACAGCCTCCTCTCAACAATCTAGTTTTCACCTGCCTGACTAATGCTGTGGTTTCTCAGTAGATCATTTTGTTTCCTTTGGTTTACCTGTCACCTTTGAATACTACCTGCCTTCGATGATTAGACACATTCCTCACCCTTTAAGAATGGCGTATAATGTGTCACAAACACTATATCCACATGAAAGGGATCTGCCTGGCCAACATCTCCTCGCGTCTCTTTGATCTCCTTCTGGAAAACAAATGTGTAGTCCAGTAGTTTTTGTTCCAACCCAAACAAGTAAAACATTGTCTTACTACTTCAGAAATTTATTGTATCTATAGATTTCGGAGACAGGAGAACATCCTTCTGT
The DNA here is from genome assembly GCF_902459505.1 of Geotrypetes seraphini. Taxonomy (NCBI): domain Eukaryota; kingdom Metazoa; phylum Chordata; class Amphibia; order Gymnophiona; family Dermophiidae; genus Geotrypetes; species Geotrypetes seraphini. Next base: position 10,440,314 of record NC_047100.1, read on the forward strand.
TTCTTTACTGCACGAGGAAATCTATTGGTAGACCTTAAAGTCTGATCATAATCTTACATTGCATGATTGCGCATTCATATCCTCACATCACTCATACGCACTGACTTCATTATCTTTCATTCCTCTAAATGTTTTCTAGTCCCCGTTGCATCTATGATTTGATTGTAAGGACCATTTTAATTGTATAGTATTCTTGTTCTTGATTTATTTGTGATTGTAAGTGATATTGTTAACTGTAAAATATCCACATTCACTCATCAATGTTTTATCCACTTTTTCAAAAATCTTTTAACACACATTTATGTTAAATCTTACGACCCCTGAGGAAGACGGCTATGTTGAAACAAGGCGTGTGTCGGGTCTGTACTTTTCAAGTCAATGTGGATTCTGAAGACTGTATATATATATATATCTTTGCATTAATTCAATAAATCCCGGCATCTCGAACATCAGTTCCACAGTTTCCTTCTTTTGCTTTTTGGTTGCACCACATTGCTGTGGACCAGCTGGGTTGCCATTTTGTTTGTAGGTCTTAAAGTAGAACCTCACTATTCAAAACTATCCTAGTGTTTCTCGAATGGTTGTTTTTTAGCATTTGTTAGATGAGTTTCTTGCTCTACACTATTCAAATCGGCAATTTCCCATTCACACACCACTGTATGCTATAGAGCAGTATCTTTCAAACTGTGTGCCATGGCCCAGTGGTGTGCCACAAGAGATTCCAGAATTTTACTTTATTTTTAAAAATTCCCTTCTTAAGTATACAATACACTAGAATAGATAACGAGTACATCGTGTGCGCAAAAGTCTATCAATGGTATGAGTGTCTGTGTGAGTAAGGATACAACCGAACTGACAAACATCATTCTATGACGTGATTGGTCTTTGAAAACTAAGCAAGTAATTTTATTTTTATTTTTTTTCAGTAGTTATCCTCACTTGCGCAAAAAAGCAATCAAGGCTTTATGGTGTTTGGATCGTCTTATCTTTGCGAGCTTGGATTTTCAACCGACAGAAATGAGTTCCAAAAAAGAATCGCTGCAGATGGTGGATGATGAAATGCGTGTTGGCTTGGTGACTTTCAAGCCACGTTTTGAGTTAATTTGCCCTGAAAAACAAGCACATCCGTCGCATTGATTAGCAATTCTGTTCTATCTACTTTAGTTTCACCATTGTTACAATTGCCCATACTTCAGGGATGTCCAACCTTTTGGCTTCCTTGGTGCCGCATTGGCCGAAAAAAAATTTTTCTTGGGCCGCACAAACACGCAAATGCTGCAGCAAGACAGAGGAGGGAGCCGGCAAGACGGTAAACACCCAGCGGCAGCATAGGAAAACATTGCATCGCCCTTGACCGGGGCCGCACAAAATACTTCATGGGGCCGCAGGTTGGACACCCCTGCCATACATAGTTTTAAAAACTTTAAATAAATAATTCCATTTAGGGCTCCTTTTACAAAGGTGCGCTAGGGTTTTAACGCGTGGAATAGCACGTGCTAAATTGTCACGCGCACTAGACCTTAACGCCAGCATTGAGCTGGCGTTAGTTCTAGAAGCGTAGCGCATGGTGTACTGGGCGGTCATTTCCTGTATGCGCTAAAAACGCTAGCGCTCCTTAGTAAAAGGAGCCCTTAGTGTACCGCAAAAAAAACATTTGCTTCGTTTGGCGTGCCAGATCTAAAAAAAAAAAGTTTGAGAGACACTGCTATAGAGCGTAATTAAATCATTCTGCATTTGGACCCCCTGAAGAAGGTGTTCACAGCTGAAACATTGACTGTGTTGGGTCCGCACCACGATTCATTGATGTGTGTTGTATGGCTTGATATTTCTTTATCTGCACCATTTGTATTATTTGCGAAGAATTATTATATGAAACTCTGACATCAAGTACTTCGTATCCACAGTTTTGGATCTGTTTTGGGCAGTCTCTTGGTTTTCTGTGGCACCGGTTGGTGTCCTTTTTGCTGTGGGATCTTGGATGTTTGTGGCACTAGAAAAATAAAATGCTACTTGGTGCAACTTTTTAAATTGATGCCTTAGTCAAGATGTCCCAATGCCGTAGGCTTAGCACCAATTCTGGTGCCAAGATTCCATTATGGAATACTAATGTAAGTCAGCATTGGCGTGTCCGTGTTTAGGTGTGCCCTCTTATATCATGTCAATGGCAGGCGTAAATTACCATAGTATGTCTAGATATGCCAAGTGAGGTGCATAATTTATAACTTTCTATAAACTATGAGCATAACTAGGAGGCATTTCCATGGCTCAACCATGCCCAGTTTATCAACTAATGGTACATTGGATGCCCATAAATGGCATATTCTTCTAGCTGCCAGCTTATAGAATTGCTTTGATTGCTTTTCCACACAGATTTCTTCAGGATGCACCAAACCCCCCCCCCCCCCCCCCCTGTTTTATGAATCCTCGTTAAGGTTTTTTTAATCGCAGGCCGCGGCGGTAAAAGCTCCAATGCTCATAGACTTCCTATGAGTGTCAGAACTTTTACTGCTGCAGCCGGTAATTAAAAAAAAAAAAAAACCCTGACACAAAAGGGTCCTAAAAGGGGGGGAGGGGTAAATTTTCACTGGATAATTATTCATCATTAGAATTTTAAAATGTTTGAGCCAGCCAATTTGATTCTCTGGCAGTAATTTCTAGAATGACGACGACTTACCTTCCTTAAAAATGCTATACATTAGTCACACATTGGGGAGGCCTCAGTCGGGTCTCCCTGCTACCGCCCCCTTCTCCCCCTACAAACCGCAGTCTTGAATCATGGTAAATTTCCGCTAAGAGAATCTTATTGTAGGCTGCAGCAATAGCAATACATTAATTATCACCAACATGCAAATCAATTCCTACTTAGGTATAAGAAAAAGCTAGTACTAACACTAACTAGGGAAAATGCTTGAGTGCCTGAATAAATTCATGTAAACATTTCTGAGCTTCCCTGGGAGAACGGTATAGAAAATGGAAGAAATAAAATAAAAATAAAAACTATCGATCGCTAATTTCTAACCTGGCTAAAATTCGTCCTAATTCTAGACCCGGGGGCCACTATACATGTTTTACTGAACATCGCTTTGTATTTTTTTTGAAATTGTGATTTGATCAAAACTTTTATTCAACTTGAAACTTGTACCACACAAAGCGGGAGAAGCTGGGGGGCCGCTGCCATTTGCACGAGTCATTCTGAGTGTGTAGCTGATTGCATATGAAGCGCCGCCGTTCAAGACGTGCTCTACTCCCGCTTGGCCCGAGCCGCCGTACAAGCTTCTCGGGTCCACCTGACCTGTCACCCTTTTCACCATTCAAGTGAGTTGGTACCACTGGTCACTTCTCGGGGGTGCCCCTCCATCCAAGAAGGATTTCTCATTAGCCATCGAGGGGTGGGAGCCCTCACATAAATCCTAGTCCCCTACCTCCTAAATGATCCCCCACCGACTTATCTGATAGCCCCCCCCCCCCGCGGGCCACTAATCCTGCTGCAACAAGCTCAGCCACTGCCCTAGTGGCTGCACCAGCAGTGTGATGACCTTCAGTGCAGCGGGGTGTGCGAGCAGAAGTTCTCACCCTCCCAGTGCGCCATTGAAATTGGCTGCACAGGGAGAAAACTACTCTAAAAGGGATCAGTGCTCACCTTGCCCCAACCCATCTTCTTCCCCTAGCACTCCTTTTCTTCTGCTCCTCCTCCTCTCACAACTCGGGAGGACCCTCCCTTTGTGGCAGGCCTCTTTAGTCGCTCCGGCCTGCTTCTGGTAGCTCTGCTACAGAATCGATAGAATAGACAATGGACAACATTAGGCACGATGATGATGCAATACTCAACTTATGTGAAAAAAAATCTTTACGGCTCCCACCCCCTTACCGTGTGAAAAAACTGACCCACCCCCCTTTTATAAAGCGCAGAAGATTTTTTTAGCGCCGGCCGACACGCTCCAACAGTCATAGAGTTCCTATGAGCATCGGAGCAACGCAGAACATTCAATGCACTGGCCGGCTCTAAAAACCTCTTCCACACTTTATTAAAAAGAGGACATCTGGTAACCCTACACATGAGGATGTGGGCACATCCATGTTTATTTATCCTTGTTTCCTATGTGGATTTTTTCCTACATTTTTTTCTAAAATGGCTCCTCCCACCACATAGTATTAGCTATTCCCAGATCTCACCTTCCAAGTCACAGATCTCGCTTTTTGATTTGCGCGTTATAATTTCTGAGAGAGATTTTATATTGAAAGGCCTATTTCTAAAGTGCAAAGCCTGTATGGAAACCGATGGAGGTATCCTACCACTCAGCAAACTAACCGATCCTTTTACAAAGCAGCAGTAGCGAGTCCCCCCATGGCATATCCACCAAAGCCTATGGGCTTCAGTGCATTTGCCGCTGGAGAACTGCTACTACAGTTTTGTAAAAGGACATGAATCTTAAAGCAGAGCACTGGGTAGAAAAAAGCTTCAGAGAACTCAGTAGAATTTCTCTCACAGTCCAAAAGTCAATCATCAGCATAAAAAATGTTCCATCCAAAAATTATCCTGCTGTCTAGGCATGTGCATTGCAAATATTTATGTCTAAACATTGTGAAACAGAACATTTAACTTGTGTTTAAATAGGTCTTGCTCCAATAATGGACAGCATTCCATGGTCTTTGCTACTTGCACCGCTGCATCAGAGAATTAGCTAGACCCCTAATTGATTAAATATTAATAATTTTTAAGCAGCCAAACAAAAATTTATCGTTAACTCGTTCACTCTTGTAACATGGCTGCCATCTCATTCATGACCAATAGTGAAAACAAAATGGCACCCAAACTAAAAAGGTCACCCAATCTAAAAGCTCATCTTCGTGATTGGCTAGAAATGAACAGACACTCTACTGTTAAAACTTTTGCTTACGCTCCTCACAAAAAAAATTAAAAATTATGCCAGTTTAAAAATCTGTTGTTTTAATTGCAGTAGTAATTTCTTCTGATCTACTCATAGGGATAACACAATATGATCAAAAACATTGGTTCCCAACCTTGTCCTGGAGGACCACCAGGCCAGTCGGGTTTTCAGGATAGCCCTAATGAATATACATGAGGGAGATCTGCATATAATGGAGGTGCCAGGCATACAAATCTGCTCCATGCATATTCATTAGGGCTATCCTGAAAACATGACTGACTGGTGGCAGGACAGGATTAATTTGTCGAGGGCCCCTAGGCACACAAGTACACTGGGCTCCCCTGCCCCGCCCCACCCCACCATGTGCCCAGGCTGAAACAGGAAGCTGCGTCAGAGGGAATCTTTGGGCAAGCAGCACCGCTTGCAAAATTACAATTTCCGTTGCCTTTCTTATCCGCGTTGCTTGCTTGTCTTACTTTCCGTCGATGGGGGGGCCACGTTGCTGATCAGGGGGTCCCGCGTTGCCGATTGGGGGGGGGGGGCTGCGTTGCCGATCGATGCTGGAGGGGCCCGTTACCGTTTGGAAAAAACAATGTTGATGCCCTCCTTCATTGGGCCCCCCTGACCATTTCGGGCCCTAGGCACGTGCCTACTGGGCCTATTGGTTAAACCTGCCCTGCCTGGTGGTCCTCCAGGACAGGGTTGGGAACCACTGGTCTAAAACATCATAAATCATCAACAATGTGCCCTTATCTAGACAATGCTGAACAATTGGTTCTTCAAACCATTTATTCCTAAGATAACTCCTATGTTCTCTTACTTTAATTTTGAATTTCCTTGAAGTTTAGCCAATGTATAATTTATCACATGGACATTGAATACTACAGTATATGCCGCAAACTCTGTTACAGCTGGAGTAAAATGTAACATATTTTTTCCTATCTTGTGGATTACAGAAACTTGACTTTTGATTTTACAAATATCCCAACATACATTTATGATAATGCTGAAAATGCAATTATTTGCCAATGCGTCCCTTTGATAATATCCTCTTGAGATTTCCCTGTCAGTAATGTATGATTTAAAGCAGTGGTTCCCAACCCTGTCCTTGGGGACCACCAGGCCAATCGGGTTTTCAGGCTAGCCCTAATGAATATGCATGAAAGAGATTTGCATATAATGGAAGTGACAGGCATGCAAATCTGCTCCATGCATATTCATTAGGGCTATCCTGAAAACCCAATTGGCCTGGTGGTCCACCAGGACAGGGTTGGGAACCACTGATTTAAAGCATCTTGTATTTTTGAATTGATGGTATTAGACGTGCTTTGCATGCTAATGTGAATTGGTGTGGCTATCTACCTTAGAATTGATCATTTGATTTGATGTGTATGTGGTTTTGCTTTGATTTTGTTGATATTTTATATTGGGAGGATGTCTATGGTGTTGTCCAGACCTGTCTACGTTATATGTGGCAATCGTAGGGAAACAAGGTTTTATGGATGTGATTTGGAAATCGCAGAGTTGTATGCGGTATATAAATTTTTAAATAAATAAATAACCCATTAAACTCGGCAGTGATACTTCCTTTGAAGAGTGTAAAGCTTCTGAACTTAATTATTCCTTTACATTGCATATCGTTATTCCCCTCCCCCCCTTATATGAAGCTGTTTTTATCGCCGGCCATGGAAGTAAAAACTCTGACGCACATAGAATTCCTGTGAGCGTCGGAACTTTTTCCATCATGGCCGACGATATAAAACGCTGATGTGGGTTTCATAAAAGGTGTATTTTGTAGCTTTACAAAAACAGTTGGAGGCGTGCCTGACATCTGCCTAGCTGTTGCCACACAATATAGTGGCTGCCAATAGGGAACAATTTAAGAGTCTAACGTAGGAGCTTAAATTTAGAAGATCAGCCTTTTTTTTTTTTTTTTTGAATACTGGGTTGAGTAGGGTTACCAGATTTTGCATCTGGTCAAGGAAGACACGTGGCTCCGCCCAATTCCACGCTCGGGTCTGCCCCATTCCACCCCGAGGTCCATCCCATAACACCCCCTTCCCGTTCCGCCTCTCAACCACACACAAACCTCGTCTCTTCGGACGGGGTCTGGAATGCATCTACGCAAGCGTAGATTCGGCGTGATGATGTCGCACGCATGCATGTAATGGTATCGTATCACATCCGCGCATGCGCGGATTCCCACCAGATGCGGCCCCGATCTTACCAGTTTATCAAAACCCGGACAAAGTGCTGGGTTTTGAAAAGCTGTCCAGACCCCCAGGACAGCTTTGAAGAATGCTGGTGTAGAAAGACTGAGGTCGAGATAGACACTACAGAATTACAGTCTCTGGTCTCCAGAGCAGATATTGTGATGTCATAATGCCTCATTCCACCAGTGCCTAAGAGCCAATCACATCAGTGATGTCACAATGGCTTCATTATCCTTGGCTCACATAAGAATCAGAGTATGAATGGCCACAACCACTGACCCACAAGCTTTGCTTTGAAGAATGCTGGTGTAGAAAGACTGAGGTCGAGATAGACACTAAAGAATGACAGTCTCTGGTATCCAGAGCAGATATTGTGATGTCATAATGCCTCATTCCACCAGTGCCTAAGAGCCAATCACATCAGTGATGTCACAATGGCTTCATTATCCTTGGCTCACATAAGAATCAGAGTATGAATGGCCACAACCACTGACCCGCAAGCTTTGATTTGAAGAATGCTGGTGTCGAAGGACTGAGGTTGAAATAGACACTAGAAAATGACATGGGATTATTTCCCGCGGTTATCCGTGGGGACGGGAACGGTGATGAATTTTGTCACCGTGTCATTCTCTATTACAAATCTAAAAGATAACTTCTAATCGGTGCCAATTAGCATCAATTATTAGGTGTTTATTTATTTTTAGTATTTATATACCACTTATAGACTTAGGCCCTCTTTTACTAAGGTGCGCTAACCTTTTAGCGTGCGCTATTTCGATTAGCACACCTTAGTGAAAGAGGGGGTGGAGGTTAGTGGTTTCCATTCAGGTGGTAAAGCATTTTTCTCTATCTGTCCTGGTGGGCTCGCACTCTATCTAACGTACCTGAGGTAATGGGGGATTAACTGACTTGTCCAAGGTCACAAAGAGCAGCATGGGTTTGGAACCCACAACCTCGGGGTGCTGAGGCTGTAGCTCTAACCACTGCGCCACTCTAGAAATCAAAAAGAAGTTCCGCTGCCTCCGTCCACCAGATGTGAAAAATAACTAAATAACTTTAGAGGAGTTTTAGAGAATCACGCTAAGCAGTGTCCTTTTCATCGCCAAATTTTTAAGTGTCCTATATAGCATAAGGCCCTAAGAGACAGAAGAGAAGTTTGCTTAGATCTATAATAATGATTATGACTGAGTATGGGAAGCTCCCATAAACTTAAAACACCCTTCTTTCTATAATGAAAATATAAATCAGAAAAGATCTTAGATGCTTTTATTCTATGGCCGTGTTAGCATTTAAAGCGCGCTAAATCGGCTAGCGCGCCTTGGTAAAAGGACCCCAAAGTAAGCATGTTGACCAATCTGATCTTCAAAACAGAGATTTTTTTAAAATGATTTTTCTATTCCCATCTATAGACTGCCTTATTGGACTCTGGCAATCTAACCATAGCAATGTATATAATATATGATCAAATCTTAATCCACAGATTACCCACACGGGGGCCATATCCTTTATATGGCGCCAAAACTATTGGTCTATTATACACACATGATCCCTTATCCCAAGAACTGGGACTATTAGAGTAGCATATGCTCTGAGACACGGGGTCCTCCTAGCCCTGTTAAAAGACCCACCAACCAATAATAATAATAATCACAGTTTATATACCGCAATACCATTAAGTTCTATGCGGTTTACAATAGATTAAGTGAGGTACAAATTGATTGAATTTAAGAGGGGGGAAGAGGAGAGTTAATAGGACCAGAAATGCGTTGTTGAGGAGAAAGAGATTAATAGGACAGAGGAATCACTATGGAGGAGAAAGAAGATGAGTGGGTCAGTTGTCTAGATATTTTAGGAACTGTTGAGTTTTTAGACGCAGTAGACAAAGAGTAATAATGATGCTTCAAACTTTTTACCACTTGCCCTATATTGTAAACAGTTCACAGTTGGGTTGCAACATTAACCACCAGCTGAAGCAAAGGAATTATGCACTTATCTCAGAAGATTCTCAGAGGGTCCCCGTGGACCATGTTTCGCTGTCTTCGTCAAAACAAGAAAGAATTCCAAAGATCTGAACATGTTGATTCTGATGGAAGTTGTAAATCAGTCGCAAAGCAAATTTCGCATCTCTCAGTTGCGTTCTGTCAGCTGATGAGCAATGAAAAGCTTCTTAATCACATTTAACGACTCCCAACCAGTGGAAAAAAAAACCCCATTGAATTGGCCGATAGGCACCTACCCGCTTCTATAAAAGGTAGGTGTCCATTTCATGAAACCTAACGCCTAAGTGGGCATGTTTGTGGGTGGAGACAGAGAGAGGTGCTTCTAGGCTCGATTCTCTAAAGAACTTAGACACCTGCAAAGTAGGACAGTAAAACACTGGCCTACGTTACCAGTGCCTACAGGTTTTGATAGGTGCCATTAGCCACAATTCCGTAAACAGCGCCTAAGCCTGATTGGCATGTGACTGGTGCCTTTTTTCTAGGCCGATTTAGGCCCCATTTACAGAATCCGGCACTAAGTGCACACCCTTTCCTCAATAATGCATATGCAGTGGTTCCCATCTGTTTCCGAAAATAATTCAAACTCCTCTTACTGAGCTACAAATGCACTCATTCAGCTGCCCCTCAGTATCTCTCTTCACTCATCTACCCCTATGGTTACCCCTCCCCCCCACCATGAGCTCCACTCAGCTGGTAAGTCCCTCCTATCTGTGCCCTTCTCATCAACTGCCAACTCCAGACTCGGCCCCTTCTGCCTTGTGCACCACATGCTTGGAACAAGCTGCCCAAATCCCTATGGCGGGCTCCATCTCTGGCAGTGTTCAACGCCCGTTTAATGTAAATCATATTTATTAAATTTCAAATGCAAACAGAATAGTAAAAATATCATTTCAAATACAAGAAGAAAACCAAAATTTACAGAGTTAATATATAATAAACATTATCACTAAAAGCAAATATACCCAATTCCCTCCCCTTTTTTCCCTATTTTAGAACTGTAATTACATATTAAATAATATACGACTGCTAGTGTGTGGTGTTGATGTATCTAAATAAGGTTGCCAAATAGTAAAAAATTGTCTTCCCTGTCTAGTGTCCCATTCTGATAATTGCAGACTTTCCATTGTTAAAATATGTAACATTCTAGAACTCCAATGCCCATTTAAAAGCCCATCTCTTCCAGAGTGCTTTTGACTCCTACCTCCTCTCACCTTGGGTTCTGCATCCCCCACCCTATATGTCATGTCTGTCTGTCCAAGTTGGAATGTAAGCTCTTCTGAGCAGGGACCGTCTATAAATGTCAAAACGTTCAGCGCTATATAAGTGATAAGTAGTAGTAGTAGTAGGTTCAAACATGCAATGATTTGTGCATGTACAATGGTTTGAATGAGCACACTTTCTAGAAAATAGTGCGCCCTCTTTGCATATACTGTGCACTCATTCAAAAGGGTGCACAAAATTAATGGCAAAAGACAAAAATGACACGAGATACAGCGGAATGGAATTAGAAAAAGTACAGAGAAGGGTGGGAAAAATTATAAAGGAGATACGATAGCTTTCCTAAATCAGCTAGGGCTCTTCAGCCTATAGAAGAGACAGCTCAAGGGAGGGATAAAGGTCTATAAAATACTGAGTGCAGTGGAATGGATAGACGTGAATCACTTGTTTAGTCTTTCCAAAAATACTAAGACTAGGGGCATGCATTGAAGCTACTAAGTAGTACATTTAAAATTAACCAGAGAAAATATTTCTTCACCTTACGTGTAATTAAGCTCTGGAATTTATTGCCAGAGAATGTGGTGAAAGCAGTTAGCTTAGCAGTGTTTAAAAAAGATTTGGATAATTTCCTAAAACAAAAGCCATTATTAAGATGGACTTGGAAAAATCTACTGCTTATTTCTAGGATAAGCAACATAAAATCTGTTGTACTCTTTTAGGATTTTGCTTGTGACATGGATTGGCCACTGTTGGAAACAGGATACTGAGCTTGATGGACCTTTAGTCTGTCCCAGCATGGCAACTCTTATGTTCTTATGAATTAAAATGGGGGCTATGCAGCTGAATACTTGTATTTTGAACTGCAAAAAAACGTCAAAAATAAAAAGTGGTCTGAGAATAAATTTCTCTTGATGTTCCTCACTAGGGGAGATATCAGAGAAATAAGTCTATAATTATTCCTATCAGATTGAATGCCTCCTTTCCAAAGGGGGAATAATTAGCAATGTTTTCCAGTCAGTAGGTACTTCACCTTAGATGAGCAATCTTGCAAAGACGTGCAATTAGTCCTATGTAATCATCGACGGCTGCTTCTTTCACATTAAAAAAAAAAAAAAAAATCTATCCTATCGATAATTGTAGGCTTTCATTGTGATGCAAACGCTAAGCATTTCCCTTAGAACCCTATCATCAAGGATTCTGACTTTTACAAATGGGAGAGCAATTAGAAGTTACAATAAGAAGACTTGATCATCCATTAAGCACTTTATCATCCTTCTCTAGGCTCTGCATTGGCCGACCATCAAAATTTTCCCACCAGTGGTAAAGTTTTGATCCCTTTTCTTGCGTCACCATTTTATCATTGGAAGTCTTTCACTCGTAGGGCGATAGCGTTTTAGCGCGTGCTGAATTGCCACGCGCGCTAAACCCAGGGAGAGTGTGGCGCAGTGGTTAAAGCTGCAGCCTCAGCACCCTCAGGTTGTGGGTTCAAACCCACGCTGCTCCTTGTGACCCTGGGCAGGTCACTTAATCCTCCCCCCCCCCCCATTGCCCCAGTTACGTTACAGGGAAAAATGCTTGAGTACCTGAATAAATGCATGTAAACTGTTCCGAGTTCCCCCAGGAGAATGGTATAGAAAATTGAATAAATAAATAGTGTGAAAATTTTCAGTCTCTGACAACCAGAGCTGGGATTGTGACATCATAATGCCTCATTCCACCAATGCCTAAGAGCCTACCTCATCAGTGATGTCACAATGGCTTGATTGTCTTATACTTGGACTACATTTTGGTTTCTAGAGTGGTGCAGCGGTTAAAGCAACAGCCTCAGCACCCTGAGGTTGTGGGTTCAAATCCCACGCTGCTCCTTGTGACCCTGGGCAAGTCACTTAATCCCCCCATTGCCCCAGGTACATTAGACAGAGTGCGAGCTCGCCGGGACAGACTGGGAAAACTGCTTGAGTACCTGAATACATTTATGGAAACCGTTCTGAGCTCCCCCGGGAGAACGGTATAGAAAATTGAATAAATAAAAAAAATCAATAAAAATAAACCCGCGCTATGCGGCTAGAACTAACACCAGCTGGCGTTAGCGTCTAGCGCGTGGGTCAATTCAGCGTGTGCTAAAACCGCTATCGCAGCTTAGTAAAAGGAGCCCATAGAGTGTGATAATAAGAAAGTCAGCTAGAGGCAGTCGTTGAGGGGTCGATTCTGCAAAGAGTGCCAAAAATATAGGCCTCGATTTTGTAATGGCAATTGCATGAGATATTGCTGTTATAGAACAAGGGCCTAAATCAGTATGTATATGCCCGGTGGCGTAGCGAGGGTGAGTGGTGCCCCCCCCCATTCCTTACCAACCCCCGCTACTGCACGCACACCCTTCTTCCCTTCCCGCGTACCTTTTTAATTTTCCAGGCGTGAGCAACATCACGAACTTGCTGCCCGCGTCGTTGATGGCTATCCCGCTGACGTCACTGCCTAGGCGCGGGGCCCGGAAGTGAGGTCAGAGAGAGGCGACACCGAAGCGGGCAGCAAGTTCGCAATGCTACTCGCAACGGAAAAATTAAAAAGGGACGAGGGACGAGAAGGGGTGCACGCGTGTGGTGGTGGTGGGGTTGAGAAGGAGCCGGGGGGGGGGGGGCAAAGAGGAGGATGGGTGGGGCGTAGTGTAACAGCGACATTGCACTAACAAAGCTAAGTTATCTAGGGCAGTGGTTCCCAACCCTGTCCTGGAGGAACACCAGGCCAATTGGGTTTTCAGGCTAGCCCTAATGAATATGCATGAAGCAAATTTGCATGCCTATCACTTCCATCATATGCAAATCTCTCTCATGCATATTCATTAGGGCTAGCCTGAAAACCCGATTGGCCTGGTGTTCCTCCAGGACAGGGTTGGGAATCACTGATCTAGGGGATAAGGAATGTTCAGTATATTACTTGAAAATGAATCAGAAAGAATGATAAATTATTGAAATGAATGGAACGACTAAGAAAACATATGGAAGAGATAAAAATTCAATGAACTGAGAGTCTGGAAATGACTTTAAAGCTATTAGCATATTTATTTATTAAAGAGCACAGAAACAGTATGAAAAATTAGAATTAGAAACAGTGTGAAGAATATAAAAAAGAAAAAAAAAAGAGATTAGAATAGAATAGAGGACACATTTGGGTGAGCCAGTGACGAGGGCTGCCACATTGGACTGCAGGAACCAACAAGCGGACAAGTGGCATTCTGAAATTCCCCTTGTGTCTTTTAAAAGTATTATAAGCTGCTTCATACAGCATGATATAAATTTAAACAATAGTTTGAAAAGTCTTTGAGTGGATTGATAGAGTGCCTAATTGGTCCGGATGCTCAGACATGCCCTCTAAAAAGAAGACATATCTGGGGAAATCCTGACATCTGGTAACCCTATATAAAGGCCTTTCTTGTTGCCACGGCACAGGGAGGCAACTTAACAGGAGATCCTGAGCCATCAAGGAAGGAAGGAGAAGACTCGCAGATGCATGGGTCTACCCAGTGGCGTAGTAACGGTAGGAGGCGCCCGGGGTAGGAGGCACCCTAGGCACCCTCCTCTCTGCTTCCTCTGTGTCCTCCTTCTGTGCCCCCCCTGCTTCTTCCCCGCCCCCCGTGTCACACTCACGCCTCCTTCCCCCGTACCTCTTGAAATCGTCACCAGCGCGAGCAGCTGAAAACCCAGATATACAATGCCTGTGGCAGCTTTACAAAACCACTGACCACCACAGGCGGACTATCACCCCTTTTTGTTCTTATCTAGTGTTGAGGAAAGAAGAGACAGCTGCTGTTGAGATCTACTAACCAGTATAAGTTGCCAGGGAGCCCTATCCAGGGCCTCAATTTAAAAAGAAATGCACATTCTTTTAATCTAAGAGGATTTGGATTCTCACATTTCTAATTATAAAGGCAGAATTAAAAAAAATAAATAAATAAAGAGCATGATAAGAATCAGGTCTTGATTTAGGAATAGATAATCCAGGCAACTGTCGTGGATGCCAAATTGTGGTAACTGCCACAACATTGTCACTGTCGCCTTGATGTCAACCGGGACAACTGAGCCAGATCCAGAGCAGGAAGTTGAGTAACATCAATGCAGATTCTGGCTGATTCTACACCCCCTGCCCCATGTCTGAGTTCCCTCAGGAAGCAGCCACGATCAGGGTCCAGAGGTACATGCACCGGTTTACAGACCTCATGCTAAGTTTCTCTCAAGTTCTTGCTTGAACCCCACTGAATGAGACGGTGGAGTTTGGTTTAGACTACCGTAACTCTGCCTACCTGGGATTTAACACTGCACTAATCCACAAAATACAGCTTATTCAAAACACAGCAGTAAGACTAATTTTCAACCTGAAAAAAATATGACTCGGTCACAACCTTCATCAAACAGCTGCCCACCACCTCACGAATAAAATTCAAAATATCATGCATCATTCGCCACCTACTCCATGGAAATTCTGCTGCTCCACTTATCCATGATCAACTTCTCGGAGAACCCTCAACAGGATACAACTTAATCTCCCCTCTATGAAAAATCTCCAATGTATCTTTTACCCCATGAAAATTTGGAACGGCCTCGTAAAACGATCAGAACAGAGCCTAACCATACCGCATTCTGAAAAAAACAACTGAAATTCTATCTCTTTGATGCCTGTACCTTCTATTTCTCTTAGCCCCTCTCCAGTTGTCTGTCTTCTCTTTTTTTTCAGTCCTCTCACTTCACCTAGCATACGGTCTACCTTCCTTCTTCTTGCTGTAAGTCGCCTTGAGCCTGCATAGGTATGTGCAACACAGAACTAGAAAATTAGATTAGATTATTTCAGGTGGTGAGAGGTTATGGTGTGGTGTGTGGAGGGAGAAGGGAAGATCTGGATAGAGGCCCTCTACTCTGGTCCTAGGGCTTAAAAAGCAGCTTTGTGCTCTTCCTGGAAAGTGTCAGTATAGAAATGTAATAGCTGGGAACTCTTGTAGAGACAGCTTGTCTTCTTTTTGTAACCTTTTGCTTGCTTCGAGTTCTACTTAACCCGTTCCTTTTCTGTTTCGCAAAGAACCTGACAGCCTTCATGCACAAAGCCTGAAGGAGTAACCTGGTGGTTATGGCAGGAGCGGATGGGGACCAGAGAAGCCAGGGTGCTAATTCAGAGGACACTCCTTGCAATCTTGGGCAAGTCGCATCATCCTCCACTGCCTCAGGTACAGACTCAAAACTGTAAGCCCTCTCGGGAAGGCAAATAACGTGCATCTGATTGTGATTCACCTTGAGGTCAGATTCGGAAAAGGTGAGTAAATAAACCTGGCATCAAAATCCTGTCAGAAAGAGATGGGAAAGCGATAAATTCTAATGTCTGCTCATGACATCGGGCTCCTGCTTTGCACTGATGAAACACACCTAACGATTAAGCAACAGATTATGAAAGCTGGCCAAACAATACTAAATTTAATCATAATTATTTATGCTATGGAAGAGATCCTAGCGTGCCATGAAGTGTTTGCCAATTATGGCCGATAATAGCATGCGCTAGAAACATTGCTATGATAAAATATTTTGAATAAGTAATGTAATTTTTTTTTTCATCAATAGGATGTAAATGTGACTGGCTATTGTTACTTTAGTGTTCAGATCTTGATTTATTTGAATATCAATTTCCATAAGAATCATCATACCTTATGCCTGTTGAACAAAGATTTTTATGGCAGAAGTGATCATGTTTATGTTTATTAGTAACTTGGAGCATGAGGACGTCATTGACCAGACTTTACAGTAGATATCCTGCAAACAACGGGATGGTTGGATAGGCTAGAGTTGGAACCTAAGACAATACCAGGTGGACTTTAGTCTATGGCCCAGAAATATCAATGAAGAGACAAGTTAATTTAATTATGTATTTGTAATGGGTATAACTAATGGTCAGACTGGATGGACCATTCAGGTCTTTGATTGCCGTCATATACTATGTTACTTGGCCGAAACCCAAAGAGTAGGAACATTCCAGAGCTGAGATTGTGATGTCATAATGCCTCATTCCACCAATGCCTAAGAGCCAAACTCATCAGTGATGTCACAATGGCTTGATTAGATGGCAACTTCAGCATTTGGAACCTAGGACAATACCAGGTGGACTTTATAGTCTATGACCCAGAAATATCAAAGAGGAGACAAGTTAATTTAATCATAGGTTTGGATAGATTCCTAGAAGAAAAAGGGATTGGGGGGTACAGATAGGTATAGACCATTGCTCAGGCAATGGACCTGATGGGCCGCCGCGGGAGCGGACCGCTGAGCAGGATGGACCTATGGTCTGCCTCAGCGGAGGCAACTTCTTATGTTCTTATGTTCTTATATATTTGTAATGAGAATAACTAATGGGCAGACTGGATGGACCGTTCAGGTCTTTACCTGCCGTCATTTACTATGTTACTATCTTATTAGTCTTCCATAGAGAATTGTGTCAAACAATTGACTAAAATCTAGTGCTCTCCCTCAATCCAACTCTCTGATCACCTACCCCCTCTTCTATAAAGCCGCGCAGTAACGACCCCGAAGCGCGGCTTTGTACAAGAGGGGGCTAGTCAAAGACTTTGGGATCATGGTAGTGTTTTTATATGTGCTTGTTTAAGTGATTATAAATGGGGTGGGGGGGGGGGTTATTGTAAGCTGCCTAGGATTTTAGGTGGATAATAAATAGTTTTAAATAAATAAATAATCAGACCAGCCTCTGTGAAACCATGTTACCCTGGCTGTAATCTATTGGATTCCAAAACTTCACTATTCTCTGTTTTAAAAGCATTTACATTACTTACCTCGGAAATCGGATTTACTGGCCTGTAGATCGCAACTTCTTTCTTCCCTCCACTTTTGTGCAGACAGACATCTGCTCTTTTACAGGACCACTTCTGACTCTAGAGTAGAGAGTTGCGTGGGGACAGAAATCCCACCCATCCCCGCCAGGATCCTCTCCGTCCCCACCTGTCCCCGTCGGGATCCTCTCCATCCCCACCCGTCCCCGTCAGGATCCTCTCCGTCCCCACCTGTCCCCGTCGGGATCCTCTCCATCCCCACCCGTGCCTGTCAGGATCCCCTCCGTCCCCACCCATCCCCGCAAGGAATTATCTTCATTCCCGCCCGTCCCCATAAAAAGCAGCAATTACTTCTGACAGGATCATCAATTCCACAGTTTCTTTTGTGTTTGCGCTGCTGTTTTCCTTGTGGAATCTCTTTGGTGGAACCCTTTTTTTGTTTTCTGTTCAGGTAATTAACTTATAAACCCCCTCTTTTATTAAGGCTGATGTGTCCATTATATTATATGGACGAACCCTGCTTCCAAAGCCTTCCATCCCCGTGGGAGTCCCGTGGGCCAGAGGAGGGTCCCCGTGGGAGTCCCGTGGGTTAGGGGGGATTCCCACAGGATTCCCACGATCCCCGTTCCCGTGCAGACCTTTACTCTAGAGAAGCAGCGAAAATGTCTTCCAGTGGAGCCGCCAGAACTTCCCTAAGTTCCTTCAGTACCCTCAGACGCATCTCATCTGGCTCTTTTGCTTTCCCCCAACTTTAGTTTAACTAGTTCATCCTGAGCACCGTCCTCTGAAAATAGTTTAGGGCATGCGGCCCTGTGAAGTGTTGTGTGCGGCCCCAGTCGAGGGCGATGCAGTGTTTTCCTCTACTGCCCCTGGGTGTTTACCGTTTTGCCAGCTCCCTCCTCTGTCTTGCTGCAGCGTTTGCGCGGCCCCAGAAAAATTTTTTTCGGCCAATGCGGCCCCGGGAAGCCAAAATGTTGGACACCCCTAGTTTAGGGTCTACCACACTTTCATTCTTATTTACGAGTATATTTGTCTTCTGGTCCTTCATCTGTTACACAGAACAGAAATATTTGTTAAGTAAACTAAACTAAAACGAAACTGCGTAAGCGGTTTGGTGCGCGTAATGGCGCGTGCTAATTTGCCGGCCGTGCTAGCCGCTACCGCCTCCTCTTCAGCAGGCGGTTGTTTTTCGGCTAGCGCGGGGGTTAGGGAGCGCTAAAAAGTTGCGTGCGCTAAAGCCGCTAACGCGGCTTCGTAAAAGGAGCCCTTAGGGCCTGTTTTACGAAGCGGTGCTGCGGTAACGGCCCCGAAGCGCATAGAGATTTAAAGGGCTTCGGGGCCGTTGCAGCGCGGCTTCGTAAAACGGGGGGTTCGTTTTATAGACCGGGTCATCAACCAACTCAGTTTACAATACTGTAAAACCTAATACATTAATTTGACTGAAATAGTTAATTTCCCAAATGTTGAGCAAACAAAAGAGTTTTCAGAACTTTCCGGAATAAAGCAAAAGAACCTAAATTTCTTAATGTAAATTCTGTCTTAGCTTCATCGGTATCTCGTGTACATATTCCTCCCCTTTACCTTTCAATCTCACAATGCCCCTTTTGAACGTCCTCTTATCACTACCATATAGGGCTCCTTTTACCAAGGTGCACTAGCGTTTTTAGCGCAAGCACAAAATTACCGCGCGGTACGCTTCTAGAAAAACACCAACTCAATGCTGGCGTTAAGGTCTAGCGTGCATGTCAATTTATAACGCCCCTTTGTAAAAGGAGCCCATAGTATCTAAAAAATGTCTTGTTCCCCCATTTACATAAGAACATAAGCAATGCCTCCGCTGGGTCAGACCTGAGGTCCATCGTGCCCAGCAGCCCGCTCACGCGGCGGCCCCAACAGGTCCAGGACCTGTGCAGTGATCCTCTATTTATACCCTTCTATCCCCCTTTCCAGCAGGAAATTGTCCAATCCTTTCTTAAACCCCAATACCTTACTCTGCCCTATTACGTCCTCTGGAAGCACATTCCAGGTGTCCACCACATGCTGGGTAAAGAAGAACTTCCTAGCATTTGTTTTGAATCTGTCCCCTTTCAGTTTTTCTGAATGCCCTCTTGTTCTTATATTTTTTTGAAAGTTTGAAGATTCTGTCCCTCTCTACTCTCTCTATGCCCCTCATGATCTTATAAGTCTCTTATTGGTTCTTTTTTTCTTCCATTTGCATCTTTGCTTTGCTGACTACCAGCTTGTCTTAGCTTTTCCAGAAATTGTCGCCTGTCTAACTCCTTCTGCAATCTCTCGTAGTTTGTGAAGGCTAACCTTTTTCCTTGTCTTTTCAGCTACTACTTTGGGAACCAATGCGGCCTTCTTTTCCTCTTACTTTCCTTACTCTGCCTTTACAATAGATCTTTCCTGTTTTTCCCACTGCTTTCCTACTTCTTCCAGATGTTCCCATCCGGACAACAATTACTTGCCGCAATAAAATTAATAACAAAATCTAAAAAAAATACAATCATGTTACACCCCCCCCCCCTCCTACTTCGAAATGCCCATTGGCTGCCAATTAATCAAAGAATTTCTTACAAAATCTCTCTCATAACATTGAAAACAATTCATTCTAAACAGCCCCAATTTATTGGTAAATATCTTATCCCATATGACCCACCCCGCAGTCTTAGATCATCTAATCGTAAATGGCTGACGATCCCCTCCCTTCATATAATAGGAACCAAAAGGCCTGACATTTTCTCAGTCGTAGCCCCTCAACTTTGGAATGCCCTACCAGCTCTTGTTAGAGAAGAAGCTAATTTCGAACGTTTCAAAAGCCTACTCAAGAGTCATTTATTTAAAGAAGCTTTTAATATTTGATTTAAATTTTACAGGATCCTTTTTAAACTCCCTTAAGGAATTAAGCAGCCACGAGCCCTTTCCTTTTGTTTTTTTCCTTATTTGTCTTTCGTTCCTATCCAAATTGTATTTCTAACCCTATTTCCTTTTGTCTCCCGTCTGTCTGTCTCATTTATCCCTTTCTAATATGCCAATTATTAGTTGATGTTTCTTTGTAATTTGTTGGGTTTTTTTGTAAGTATTAATGGCATTGTTAATGGCATTTTTATTATGTTCATGCTCTTTTTTTATATATATTGTAAACTCGCTTAGAAATTAGATAAACGATTAAATCAAATTTTAATAAAACCTTGAAACCTTGCGGTAATCCCTCTATCTGAACAAAGTTTAGTTTCTTTGAAGTCTAGAATCTTCACTTTTGAATAAGCCCTCTCAAAAGTGTCAATGTCACGCAAGCATAAATTGGTGTATCAGTCACTGGCTTTTGATTTTATATTACATTACATTAAAATACATTTCTAGACCGCAATACCTTCCAGATCGATGCGGTTTACATCAGCAAGAGACTGTACATCACGATGAAATACAAGAGAAATATCATCTTCCTTACTTTCCTAAGAATTTTACAAAAAGAGATGTCTTTAATAGTTTTCAGAAAGTCATTCCAGTGACTGATACTCAACTTCGTTCAACGGACACATTATTATTTTATTATTTTTATCTTGACTTTCATTCAGTTTCAAGCACTAGAATGAGACGTACACAGATGGATCAAGAATTGGTTGGCGGGTAGGAAACAGAGGGTAGGAGTGAAGGGCCACTACTCGGACTGGAGGAAGGTCACGAGTGGTGTTCTGCAGGGGTCGGTGCTCGGACCGCTGCCATTTAATATATTTATAAATGATCTAGAAACACGGACGAAGTGCGAAATAATAAAATTTGCAGGCGACACCAAACTATTTAGTGGTGCTCAGACTAAAGAGGACTGCGAAGAATTGCAAAGGGATTTGAACAAACTAGAGGAATGGGCAACGAGATGGCAGATGAAGTTCAACGTAGAGAAATGTAAAGTATTACATGTAGGAAGCAGAAACCCAAGGTACAGCTATACGATGGGAGGGATGTTATTGAATGAGAGTACCCAAGAAAGGGACTTGGAGGTAATGGTGGGCAAGTCTGTATAATGAACTCTAGATCTATCCTATATTTTACTGTTATTCGCTTAGTATGTAATAAGCGATTTATCAAATTTAAATAAACTTGAAACTTAAAGTCAATGAAGCCGGCGGCACAGTGCGCAGTGGCCGCTAAGAAAGCAAATAGAATGCTAGGTATAATCAAGAAGGGTATAACAACCAGAACGAAAGAAGTTATCCTGCCGTTGTATCGGGCGATGGTGCGTCCGCATCTGGAGTACTGTGTACAATATTGATCACCGTACCTTAAAAAGGATATGGCGATACTCGAGAGGGTGCAAAGGAGAGCAACACGTCTGATAAAAGGTATGGAAAACCTTTCATACACTGAGAGATTAGAGAAACTTGGGCTCTTTTCCCTGGAAAAGAGGAGACTTAGAGGGGATATGATTGAGACCTATAAGATCATGAAGGGCATAGAGAGAGTGGAGAGGGACAGATTCTCCAAACCTTCGCAAAATACAAGAACGAGAGGGCATTCGGAAAAGTTGAAAGGGGACAGATTCAAAACAAATGCTAGGAAGTTTTTCTTCACCCAACGTGTGGTGGACACCTGGAATGTGCTTCCAGAGGACGTAATAGGGCAGAGTACGGTACTGGGGTTTAAAAAAGGATTGGACAATTTCCTGCTGGAAAAGGGGATAGAAGGGTATAGATAGAGGATTACTGCACAGGTCGTGGACCTGTTGGGCCGCCACGTGAGCGGGCTGCTGGGCGCGATGGACCACAGGTCTGACTCAGCGGAGGCACTTCTTATGTTCTTATGTTAATAAGGTGACAAATATAGGTGATATTAGTCTTTTCTTGTAAATTCAAGATTCAGACTCCTGAAGCAGGCCATAGTGGCCAAAACACGTACGTATCAAGTCTTGATCGATGGAATAAAGTTCTTGAGCATCACAGATCATCTTTCTTGTTTTTCTTGTCCTGCCTTTGCATGGTGTGCTCTGACAACTGTGCCACATACTCCCACAACCACATGAATTCCTTACATCAAGCCATCTCTAAGAAGTTACCTTTTTCACTATAATCAGGAAATCGACTGTAAAGCATCCACACAGTAGGAATACTATGACCAGTTTCCTGTGTCACACTGGTTATGTTTTAGAGAATGACATGGGGACAAATTTTTCCCTGTCCCCGCGGGAACTCATTTTCTCGTCCCATCCTGGCGAGTTCTTTTCCTGTCCCTGCCCCATTCTTGCAAGCTCCGTCCTTACATCTGCACAAGCCTCAAACACTTTAAAATCCTAAGTAGCAACATTCTAGAGCTCCGATTGTGATGTCATAATGCCTCATTCCACCAATGCCTAAGCTCCGTCCTCATCTGCACAAGCCTCAAACCCTTTAAAATCCTAAGTAGCAACATTCTAGAGTTCAGATTGTGATGTCATAATGCCTCATTCCACCAATGCCTAAGCTCCGTCCTCATCTGCACAAGCCTCAAACCCTTTAAAATCCTAAGTAGCAACATTCTAGAGCTCGGATTGTGATGTCATAATGCCTCATTCCACCAATGCCTAAGCTCCGTCCTCATCTGCACAAGCCTCAAACCCTTTAAAATCCTAAGTAGCAACATTCTAGAGCTCAGATTGTGATGTCATAATGCCTCATTCCACCAATGCCTAAGCTCCGTCCTCATCTGCACAAGCCTCAAACCCTTTAAAATCATAAGTGTTCGAGGCTTGTGCGGTAAAGGCACAGCTTACAGGAACGGGGCAGAGGCAGTCACAGGGACGGGAAAAAATTTGTCCCCGTGTCTTTCTCTATTATGTATCCTCAAGGGGTTCACCTTAATGATGCAGTACAAATGCTTAAGAAATGCCCCAGAGGCAATACCATTTACTGTAGTCATTTATCAGTAAGAGAAATGCAAAGAATGCTGTAAGTGAAGTAGAAACTGTCAACAGATTTTAGTTTTCTTTAAAGTACGTTCTCTTCTTTCTTTTAGCACTTGACTACGGAATAATGTTGTGGGCTCCATCTCTTCAAAACAGGGGTCAACAATTAGGTGTATCAGATTAAGTAAAATTTGGATGTCTGTAGTGAAGAGGATGTATCTTTGCAAGGATAATTTTAGTGCATAAATGATGGATTATCAGGGATACAATGTACTGAACTCTCAAAACCTGAAGACAAAGGGAGTGGCAGACTAAAGTAATATAATTATTTTGTAATGTCTGAAAGCCCTAGAGAAATAATTTTATTAAGCTATTTTTTTAATGCATCTGATAGCATTTTCAGTGTAAACAATGTTGCATACACATAGGTCCAGATTCTCGAACAGGTGCCCAAACGGCGCTTTTAACCGAGATTTGAGGCGCATACGGCACCTAGAAAATCAGAGCTGGAATCATGCCTGTGTAGGCGTGGCCAGTGCTGGAAGTAACCTTAGGCAGTCTAAAGCGCCTGCCTAGGTGCGGTTCGAGCGAAGATAGGCGCCAGAAATGTAGGCTCAGGAAACCCTGGCTTACATGTCCGCCGCCTCTCTTTCACTTTGATGCGATTCTGAAGCCGGCACCCAAGCGAGATTGACACTTGATTGGCAGGCGCTTTTAAGGCAGCCACTGATATCGGGGCCAGTTCGAGAATCTGGGCCATAAAGTACAGGGTGTCCCAAAAGTCGCTACACAAGGGTTTTTTTGTTTTTGTTTTTTTTTTCTATTTCGTTTCAGGTATCATTCACAGAGACTTGAGGCCACCAGCAATAGAATAAGCCCCGTAACCTGTCGCAGCTTGAGGACAGAATACGCACGGCCTGCAGTGAGGTCAGGGAAGAGGTGCTGCAAAACGTCGGAGCGGCTTGCGTCCGAAGGTGGCTGAAAGTTATCCAAAATGGAAGTTCGGTTACAAAAATTGGATAGTTCTAAGTCTAATAAATGTTGGCACTGTCATCTCGAAGCAGGGACTTTAGATCATTTATTATTCTATTGTCCATTTATTATGAATTTCTGGAAATCAATTTGGGACCAAATTAATTGTCTATTAGACAATCCAGTGGCATTATCTTATGATACTGTGCTGTTTGGTATGGCAATGAGAGCAAAAAGTCAGATATCTACAAATAATAACAAATTATTACTTATAATGACTGGGGTTGCCATTCAACAAATTACATATAATTGGAAAAATTGGAGTACCGTATTTTCACGTAGATAATGTGCACCCATGTAAAACGCGCACACGGGTATAGCGCACGAAAAACACAAATTTATGTACAGAAATTTTTATATACCGCGCACACCCGTATACCGCGCATGCTGCCCGACTCTCCTATCGCCCGCCCCGACTCTCCTCTGGAGACCCTGACTCTCTTTTCGCCCGCCCCGACTCTCCTTTCCCCCTTGAAGTCCTGTCTCTACCCTGAAAGCCTGATGCCCCCCCCCGATGTCCGATTCACCCCCCCCCCCGCAGGACCGCTCGCACCCCCACCCTGAAGGACCGCTCGCATGCACCCGCACCCCCACCCTGAAGGACTGCTCGCACCCCCACCCCGAAGGAGTGCTCGCACTCCCACCCCGAAGGACCGCTCGCACCCCCACCCGAAGGACCGCTCGCACCCCCACAGCCTCCCCACCCTCCCCCATGGAGAAGCTGTCTACCTTGTTTCCAGATGCCAGCAAGCCCAGTTGTTTCCTCTGCCGGCAGTCCCGCCCCTTCTCTGAGCCCTGCTGCGCTGCTTTTTCTTCTGGAGGTCCCGCCCTTTCTCTGACGTCAGAGAAAGGGCGGGACCGCCTGAAGAGGAAGCAGCGCAGCACAGGGCTCTGAGAAGGGGCAGGACCGCCGGCAGAGGAAGCAGCTGGGCTGGCATCTGTGGGGGTGGGGGCAGCTGTGGGGGTGCGAGCGGTCCTTCGGGTGGGGGTGCGAGCGGTCCTTCAGGGTGGGAGTGCGAGCGCTCCTTCCGGGTGATGAATCGGGCATGGGGGGGGGAACTATGTAAAAAAAAATTTGTACAATGCGCTCATGCGTATAACGCGCAAGGGTATGCACGGTTTGTAAAAACCACGTATAACGCGCGCGTTATATGCGAGAAAATACGATAGATTAAATCACAATTTCTGGTGGAATTCATTATGTCAGGTATATAAAATGGAGAGATTTATTGCAGTACAGCGTGGTTCTTTCAGGAAATTTCAGGATGTGTGGGAACCATTTACAAAGTATTGTACTGATTAGATGGCATATTATTTTAATATTTTTTCCCCTTAAATTTACAAGTTGGATTGAGAGGGGGGGAGGGAAGGGTAAATTTATTTTATATATGATATAAGGCAGTGTTTTTCAACCTTTTTTGGGCAAAGGCACACTTGTTTCATGAAAAAAATCACGAGGCACACCACCATTAGAAAATGTTAAAAAATTTAACTCTGTGCCTATATTGACTATATATAAAGTAATTCACTTGAGTGCCACCGCTGCCATCGGGAACAGGCCGGCGCCAAGTTCTCCCTGCTTCTCTTCCCCGCGGGGCCGGCCAACTCTCGCCACCCGTCGTCAATTCTAATGTCGGAGAGGACGTTCTAGGCCAGCCAGGCAGCGATTGGCTGGCCCAGAACGTCCTCTCCGACGTCAGAATTGACGCGAGTGGCGAGAGTTGGCCGGCCCCACAGGGAAAAGCAGGGAGAACTTGGCGCCGGCCTGTTCCCGATGGCGGCGGTGGCACTCAAGTGGCTAAAGAGCCACAGTTTGCCGGCCTAGGGACAACACTGGAGGGTGGCCAGCTGTGCACCCCCTTGGGACGTAAACCCGGGGTGGGGCAGACCGCCCCCCCCCCCACCCTGGTATGCCACTATCTGTACCTCACTCCCTCCCTATGACCAAAAATTCTCCTTTCTTCTATTCCCCGTGTACACAACCATCTCTTTCCCTCCCTTCCTGTCTCCAAAGTCCATGCCTTCTGTGTCCAAACACTCATTCCCTCCCCCACCTCAGCATCTCTTTCTCTCCCTTCCTCTCTCCCAAGTCCATTTCTTCTGTGTCCAAAAACGCATTCCCTCCCCCACCTCAGCATCTCTTTCCCTCCCTTCCTCTCTCCCAAGTCCATGCCTTCTGTGTCCAAAAACCCATTTCCTCCCCCACCTCAGCATCTCTTTCCCTCCCTTCCTCTCTCCCAAGTTCATGCCTTGTGTCCAAAACGCACTCCCTCCCCCCTTTTGTGTTCCGTGTTTGCCTCCCAGCCCATCTTTGCAACTTTCTCAGCAAAACGAAGCTCAAGCCGCGAGGCTTGTCTTCTGCTTCCTGCCTGCCCTGCCGCGCACAAATAGCCGAACGGAAGTATTCTCCGACGTCAGCGCTGACGTCGGAGGGCAGGCTTTGCTTAAGCCCTCCCTCCAACGTCAGCGCTGACATCGGGGAACGCTTGCGATCGGCTATATGTTAGCTGCAGGGCAGGCAGGAACAGAAGACGAGCCTCGCGGCTCGAGATGTATTGAACTCCGCGGGTCCCCCGTCCAGCTCTCTCCTGTCCACGTGGGGCGGACCGCCCCTCTCCCTAGACTGTGGCCTAGGACCCTGGGGGAGCCCGGACCCCCTGTCAGCTCCGGGCCCCTGAATGCAGGACTGGTGGTACTGCCCTGATGGCGGCCCTGACCGTACGGCACACCAGGCAACATCTCGTGGCACACTAGTGTGCCGCGGAACAGCGGTTGAAAAACACTGATATAAGGTATTGTTTCTAGGATAAGAAAGGGTGGGAGGGGTGAGAGATAAGAGCATATCATTTGTACCATTGAAGATTGTGAAGTGACATAATTATTGTTAATTTGTTTGAATATATTGAGTATATTTGAGTATGCACTTATTGTAAATTTGAAAATGAATAAAGAATTTGAAAAAAAAAAAAAAAAGATTTTTCATTTACCTTCAAAACAAAAACAAAAACATGGAAGCGCTCATGTGGAGGTATACAACTAGTCTTCGAGGCGTTGGAATGCGATAGCAAGCCTAGCAAGTAAAACTGCAACAAATCTTTTGCTGATACTACGAATATGAATAAACTCAATTTCTTGTGTAATTCTTAAGAATTTATTAAAAGTGTAGAACATCTAAAATTGTCCTGGGGTATTTCCACATAAAAAGTAGGGACACGGAGAGAGGCAATTACTTTTACGTGATCTGTACATAGGCACTGGAGGTTCCTTGGAGTGAACAGGGAACAGCAGCGAACACAACTGACAACCCCTGATTCTTTATCATGTATGAGAGCTAGGCCCTCTCTCTCCTAGTAAGCCTGAGGATCAGCCGTAGACCAGACTGGCAGTTCCTGTGCTTCCTCTTCCTCAGTGCCTTAAACAAGAGACAAGTACTAGATGGGCCCTAGCATGGGAACCCACTGCTTACAATTCTACATCTCTCTTCTGGACACTCCTTCCTACTCTGGGGACCACGAGATGGCTCTAACCATCTAAATTTTTTTTTTTTTTTTTTTCTCTTTCCCTCTCTCTCTTCTTTTTTTCTTTCATCAGGCAAGCATCCATCATCTTCATGCCTCCCCTTCCCTTCGTTCAATCCCCCCCCCCCCACTTTTCCCATTTCTTCTATACAATGTAACTTTTTCCCTTCCTCCCCTATTACCCTCACTCTCCAGTACGTCAAGTCTTTGTCATCTATGTTTAATTTTAGATATCTTCATGCACATTCTACTACATTTAAACTCTTTATTAATTTTATTGTTAACCGGCCAGACATTTGTTTGATGGTCGGGATATTAAAAACTAATAAACTTGGAAACTTGGAAACTTGGCTCCTCCCTAACTCTAGGCTTTATATTTACCTCAACTACTAAGACTTCAATGTAGTTTTCTTTCCAAGAATAGACCCACCTGTTCATCAGTTTTGTCTGGCAGCACTTTGGAGCAAAGATGCAGCATATTCTTCCTGTCATTGCATGGGTACATTATGGAGTCCTGCTACCCCATCGAGGTCCAGATGCGGACAACGTAACCCGTACGTGCATTAGAAAACCTGTAACACTGGACCAGAGCCTAACCATGAAAGACCAGGTAGACTCCTTAATCAGAAGGGTCTTTTTCACTCTCTGGAAGCTTCGGTCCATTAGAGCACATTTTGATGGTACAATCCCTTGTACTGGGTCAACTTGATTACTGTAATATCTCCTATTTGGCAATTTCCCAGAAGAATATGCGGCGATTACAACTGGTGCAAAATGCAGCGGTCAAACTAATTTTCGGGTTGAAGAAGTTTGATCATGTAACACCTTCCTACCGACTTCTGCATTGGCTTCCGATGGAAGCACGTGTGAAGTTTAAGTTTGGATGTTTTTGCTTTAAGGTCCTATTCGGTTTAGCCCCTAAATATAACATAACATGGACCTTTTCTCTTTCTCAACCAACAGACATAAGAGAAGCTCACACTTGACTTTTGTTTCCCCACCAGAGGATGTAAATTTATAACATCATCAACATCTTTTCTCACATCAGGCAGCATTATGGGGTAAAGATCTGGAACAATTGCTTATGCTTGCTAATACTTATGGGGAATTTAGGAGACACCTAAAAACATATCCTGAAGTACTTAGGTAGCTGATTTGTACAATCTTTCCCACAATAACTGATCTCTAGAGCTGTTAGTCACTAGTTTTTAACTTTGTTAGTTCTACTCCATCGGTAGCATCTTTTAATCATTGTAAACCACATTGAACTTCACGGTCCTATGGTATATAAACTGTTATTATTATTATTATTGATCAGGGCAACAGGCAGTTGTAGCCTCCAAGAAATTCCACCTCTCTCCGTCCCACGTATATGCAGCGAGTAAAACAACCACGTCAGAATGTCACCATGGCCCTACGCACTGGTCTTCAACATAAACATTAATGTAGCTACATGTATTCTTTAGAAACAATGGTTGCCAGGAATGGTTCAACACACATCTATACTTTATTTCTTTGCCTATCTATTGCGAAACCTATGTAAAGAGCTTAACTAGCTATATTTAGAATTTACAAGGAAAGCTTATTTTGGAATTAAGCATTCGGCCAGAAATGTATCCTGATACTATGGTGATGTCCATTGCACCTAAAATTCTGCAGATCGGGTGCCTGTGGCATGTGCCTTGTTCATTCCTTGCTTTTAAGCAGTTAACGCCAAGGCTTTCATGTTTTCAGATGAATATAAACTGTAATTGTACATACTGTATTTAAGCAGGATTACATTAGCTATAAAGGCTGCTTAAGGATTTTTTCCAGAAACAAAAAGAACATTGTGAGATTACATGAAAGTCATGACTTTTGCTGAAACTTAAAAATTAAACGTGGCTTTTAACGGCCCTAGGTTATTGTCTCCAGTGGTGTAGTAAGGGGGGAGGTGAGGGGGGCGGTCTGCCCCGGGCAGCATGTTGAGTGTTGGGGGGCGCCGGCACCCCTCCTCTTCTCTGCCCTCACTCCTCCATTCGCCATGCGTGTGCCTCCCTTC
Organism: Geotrypetes seraphini; assembly: GCF_902459505.1. Classification (NCBI taxonomy): domain Eukaryota; kingdom Metazoa; phylum Chordata; class Amphibia; order Gymnophiona; family Dermophiidae; genus Geotrypetes; species Geotrypetes seraphini. The sequence goes on from NC_047100.1 coordinate 10,469,920, forward strand.
ACTTCCCCGTACCTCTATTCGCCACCACGAGCAACGACTTCAATGTGTTCCTCGCGACGCGTCAGCTCTCCTGCTGATGTCACTTCCGGGTGCCCGTGCAAAGGAAGTGAGGTTGGAGGGAGAGCCACCGGGGTCATGAGAGCACGTTGAAGTTGATACTCGCAGCGGTGAGCTAGAGGTATGGGGGAAGGGAAGGAGGTGCCTGCGGCGGGGGGGGGGGGAGCGGGAAAGGAGCGGAGAGGCAGAGTGGTGGAGGGGGTGCCTCTCACCCTTGCTACACCACTGATTGTCTCCAAAAACACCTTACTGTTCGTAACTGATGTCACGGCCTTGTAGGCTTGTACAAGGATAGTGAATTCCTGTGCTTCATCAGTTTAAGTTACCTAAAAATAAAATCTTATTGTACCGATCTTGTCCTGTTGATTTTGGGTTTCTCTCTACTGCAACAAATGCCTACTGTATTTCAAGTATGGCTAAGACAGAAGTGACAAGTGAAAGGCATTTGGCAGCTCTTTTTTAAAAAAAATTTTATTATTTTATAAACTACAACAGTGTAATACTTTTGATTGAATACAGAAAAATATTACAAAGATTACATCATTTTATACAAGTGATATATAGAACCATAACTTTACCCACCCACCCTTCTATCAATTATTAATAATACAAGACATCTTTATTTATTACATTGATATGAAGAATTAATATCAATTTCTCAATTACCTCTCCTTCCCCCATCCCCCCACCCCGGATGTGTAAGGAAAAACTTAGAAAAAAAGTACATAAACCATGAATGTGAAACAGCAAATAAAGCCAATGGACTCCATGCTTTGTCCAATGAAACACTGGACCCCAAACATTCCGCATTCATTCTCTCATATTTGTATGCATTACATACATTTGTCCACCAAAATGTGTAGTTCAGTTGATCACGAAAAAATTGGAAAAGCCACGATAGATTAAACAGCTATTCCAGTCAAAACCAGGAAAAGACGGCTTTTATATTTATCGTTTGGCAGCTCTAACATTTTGCCTTGCCTTTGAGAGTACAGAAAAGCAGTGTATCACATCCCATCCTTGTTCCCTTTAAGTACAGAGGCGGCAATCTTTCTGTGCTGTCCGCTGAGGGAGGAGCTAACACTGGAGGTCATGGAGGAGACTTATCTTACTCCCTCCTGTACTGCCCAAACTAGCACTTTTACAAAACCTCTCCTCAAACTGCGCTAGCTGTTTTTAGCGCAAAGAGCCACGCTGAATGGCCCAGGCTGCTCCCGGCGCTCATAGGAACTCTATGAGCGTCAGGAGCAGCTTGGGCCGTTCAGCGCGGCTCCCCACGCTAGAAACTTCTAGCGCAGTTTAATAGAAGAGGCCCTATATGTAATTTAAAGCTGTATTCCTTGCGCATAGAGTTTTTTATTCTCTACAGCCTGCTTATTTACATTCGTATTTAATTCCTTACTCGCCACTAAGAACCTTGAGATCTGTTCAAGAAAATAGAATGGTTCTACCTTCTGTTTATAGAGCTAGTTGGGAGTCTACTCAAAATAAAGCGTTCTATTTTGCAGTTCCAAATTTATGGAACCATATGCCACGAGAGTTGCATAGTAACATAGTAGATCACGGCAGATAAAGACCTGAATGGTCCATCTAGTCTGCCCAATCTGATTCAATCTAAAAATTTGTTGTTGTTTTTTTCTTCTTCGTCTTAGCTATTTCTGGGCAAGGATCCAAAGCTCTGCCTGGTACTGTTCTTAGAAGTCTCCGTCAAAGCTCACTCCAGCCCATCTACACCCTCCCAGCCATTGAAGCCCTTTCCAGCCCATCCTCCCCCAAACGGCCATATACAGACACAGACTGTGCAAGTCTGCCCAGTACTGGCCTTAGATCTTCAATATTTACTATTATTTTCTGATTCTAGATCCTCTGTGTTCATCCCACGCTTTTTTGAACTCCATCACCGTTTTCCTCTCCACCACCTCTCTCAGGAGTGCATTCCAGGCATCCACCACCCTCTCCGTAAAGAAGAATTTCCTTACATTGCTCTTGAGTCTCCCACTCCTCAACCTCAAAATATGTCCTCTGGTTTTACCATTTTCCTTTCTCTGGAAAAGATTTTGTTCTACGTTAATACCCTTCAAGTATTTGAACATCTGAATTGTATCTCCCCTGTCCCTCCTTTCCTCTAGGGTATACATATTCAGGGCTTCCAGTCCCTCCTCATACGTCTTCTGGCACAAACTTCCTATCATTTTTAGATCCTTTGCTGTGCCTGATGCTTTAAGCATGTGTCAAAACAGATTATTGGATGCTATGTTGGCTTTAACTCTTCAAACGATACTTTCTCATTGGAAATCTGCTCATTTACTAAATATTACATTTTGGAGTTCTACTATAATGATGAACCACAAATATGAAAGTAAAGCTGCCTCTCTCTCTCTAATAAAGGCTACACTACTAAAAAAATATGGTCACCTACATCGTTTTTAAATTATGAAGGCTGAATGTTGCAACTATACACTTCATTATAACTCATTAATGTTATATATGTTTATTATATACTGAATCCTCTATATGGAGGGCTAGTTTATGTTTAGGATATAAATATGAAAAGATGAATGCGGATATGTTGGGGAATAACAAAGTATTTAAATTGATATGGGGACCATTGACATCCTTTATTAATTCAACATAATTGTCTTTATTTAATTTCTGTCTATTTTTATGCATATCCAGGGTGGGGGATATTTTGTTGGTTTATTTTTGATTGTACTGTTGAAAGGGTGGGGTGGGATATTTTTCTTTGCATTATTATTGATGGAACTGAAGTGCTTATGTTGATTATTGATGTTTGTAAAATTCATGGCACTTGTATTAGTTTTGATATCAATAAAGATTCTTTTTTAAAAAAAAAGAAAGCGTGATTCTGCAACAAGGCGCTTCTAAAAATTTAGGCGGCCTTGAAAAAAATAGGCGCTATGCACATTAGGGATGGGCGTGGCTATGTGGCAGAATCACTGCTCTTAAGCGTGCTTAAGCACTCACGTAGGCGACTCACTTTTAGCTGTGCCTAGAGCTGACCTATTTATTGGGCGCCTCCAAAATAGGTGTCGCTCATTGTGATTCATTAAACAGCACCCAATTTTACTTGAATCGCCCTGAACAGTGCCTTTATCGGCGCCTAATTTTTGGGCGCTTCATATAGAATTTGCCCTACAGTGTTTTTGGCTGCAGCAACGCAAATTAGAATTTATTACAGGAGCAGGGCATTGAGTGTCATCATAAATTTCGCTATGGTAAATTGCGGCGAGAAACAAAAAAATGGAAGACCCGATGTTCCACAGTGAAAACAATCCAAACGATAAGAACAAAAAAAACCTGTGGAGGATGATGTTCTAAAACAGTGTTCTTCAACCTTTTGACACCTATGGACCGGCGGAAATAAAATAATTATTTTGTGGACCGGCACCGGTCTGTGGACCAGCAGTTGAAGAACACTGGGCTAAGTCGTATCCATCTCCACTCAATCTCCTCCCCAGACCCCGCCCCCATAATAGTACTAATTGTAACACCATTTTTTCCATTCATTTTTCATATATACATACAATATAATTGTATTAACAACACATAATAGTTAACCACAAAATTAAAATACACAAAGCACACTGTATGCTTCTCAACATTCATTCCTACCAGAAAACAGATAACCCCATGCAAATGCAGGACCAAAAACTAAAAGTACTAATATATACAAACAAACCCTAAGATGCAAGACTCTGCAAGCAGTACGACTCCAGAGGAAAAGAAACAAATGTATTTCTTCCTGAACAGACAAATCAATCACTAAATTAAAAAAATAAAAGCATTTCCCCTACCGTTGTTGCCTCTCTCCCTCCATGTGCCATGCCTTCTGCCCTTCCCCCCGGTGTTATCTTTGGACCGGTCCACTGTGCGATCAACGCAGCGTCTTCGGGCCAGCTCCCTGAGTTCTGCATTGCACAAAGCTGTGGGCAGCGTCCCTCGCCTCATCTGGAAGCTTTCCCTCTGATGTTGCAACATCAGAGAGAAGGCTTCCGGTTCAGGCGCAGGCTGCGCATAGGAGCCTTTTCCCATGGCTTTGTGCACTGCAGCACTCAGGGAGCCGGCCCAAAGACGCCGCATTGATCGCAACATGGACCGGCAGCTAAAGAACGCTGTATTGAGCTCAATGGACGTGCCGGCCCTGTGGACCAGCAGAAAATTTCTGTGGACTGCCACCGGTCCACGGACCAGTGGTTGAAGAACACTGTTCTAAAAAGATGATTTATTTATTCCTTCTTATCAAAAACACAAATAAATACAAATATAATAGTCTACGTATGTAGTCCTTCCAAACCCTACACCAGGGGTGTCAAAGTCCCTCCTCGAGGGCCGCACTCCAGTCGGGCGTTCAGGATTTCCCCAATGAATATGCATGAGATCTATTAGCATGCAATGAAAGCAATGCATGCAAATAGATCTCATGCATATTCATTGGGGGAATCCTGAAAACCCGACTGGATTGCGGCCCTCGAGGAGGGACTTTGACACCCCTGGTGTAAGGTTATGCAAAGTTCTACAGATATATTTTTCATGATCAATTTATACAGCAACATATTTGTATAAGGTTGTGACCACATATTTAGTGATCTGACAAGCAGGCAAATTGGAAGTCTGCATTCCTGAATGTTCACCTCATATTATTGTTTTGTGTTATTAAATTCACCACAGTACAGTAACAGTAATATCTTTCGGATTATCTTAAAGTGCAGACTTGAGGCCAGAGCCTCATGTCAGCTCTGCTGTGAAGGTATGTGCCCTGAGGATGAGGAAAAGTGGAACCAAGGATTAGCTCGCCAGTACGCATCAGGCCTAAAGCTGCCATTAGCAGACAAGCTACTGGAGCCGTCACTGTCATTCTGTCTTTACCTGTCATGACTCTTTAAAATGGAAGCAAAACGTTTTCTCGCTAGATAATGAGATGAATCAGAGATAGAAAAATCGCATGGTACTGGAATTGCACTTAATGCTGTCAAATGCTCAAATGCAAATATTTCTATAATCCACTAGTTATAAAACAAAGGTTATTCTTATGCATTCGAAACAATAGTTCTTTCATTGATGTTTTCAGTAGCTCGAGAATCTAAGTACTGTGGCGTAGTGTAGAGCAGTTAAAAACACTGCATGTGGCATATCAGATTTTAGTATTTTGTTTACCCTTTCCTTTACAAAGCCGCGCTAGCGTTTTGAACGCTGGCCACGGCGGTAACGGCTTTGACGCTCTTAGAATTCCTATGAGCAGATTTCCAATGAGAAAGTATCATTTGATGCGCAATAGCCAACGTGGCGTCCTATAATCTGTTTTTCCACATGCTTAAAGCATCAGGCACATCAAAGGATCTAAAAAGAATCATTTCAAAGGTCAGCGTTAGGAATTATTAAGGAAAGAATAAAGAATGAAACAGAGAATATTATAATGGCTTTATGTCAGTCCACGGTGTGACCTCACCATAAATATTATGTGCAATTCTGGTCACCACACCTTAAAAAAAGATATAGCAGAATTAGACAAGGCGCAGAGAACTCCTATGAGCGTCTGAGCTGTTCTCGGCGCTAAAAAAGCTAGCGTGGCTTTGTAAAAGGAGGGGGTTAATTCTACTTGTAGGCATGCGAGACGCATCAATATGAAAGCAGAAAAACGAAACAGTAAAACTGAAAGGCGCTTTTGTCTTGTGATCCCTGCAATAGCCATTTGAATTTTTTAAAATAGTTTTCAGCACATTTGCAATTAAATGATCTGATGGTCTTGTGCTTCTACACCAGACACCCAATCAAAGCAATAACCTTAACTTGACCGTTATTATTGAAGCCCAGGAAGACTCAGAAATGCAGATGTGACTTATGCATTCAGGAGGAAACGACACTAGTCATTGATCTTTTTCAGCACATCCCCCCCCCCCAAACACACATACACAAGTTGTTATGGAATGGAAGTTCTGTCATGAAGTCATCTCTTTGCCTTCCTAGTCATAACAATCTCTCCTCCTCTTACAACCTCTGCCTTCCAAATGAATTTATTATAGCGGTGTTGAAAACCCTGCCACTAGTGCTTGTGCTGTGGTTTGCACAAGTAGGAATGTCAAACACTCTAATCGCACAAAGAAAACAAACTGTAAACTGATGAAAAACAATTGATTCCATTTTCAAAAAAAAAAATCTATTTCCTCGTAGGGGTAGGCGGCCCGAAAATGTTTGTTTTGTGTCATTTCTTGGCACCAATATATCGATTTCCACCGTGGCAAAAGGGGGCATACTCGTGCCTGGATCCCAGTTTTGCACATAGGGTCAGATTCTGTATAGTGCGACCAAAGTTGCATGTGCTAATCTGTGCGCATTTCTGATTTGCATGCACAACCTGTTTAACAAGCCAATCGGAGCTGATAATTAGCAATTAGAAAGTACTAATTGTCTCTAACTAGAATTTACATGCACAGCTTTTAAGTGTATGCTATAAAGTGGTGTAAATTCTAAAGCACGGATCTCAAAAGGGGGTGTGGCCAGGGGAGGAGCATGGGTGCACTGTTATAGAACACGCCCAATTTGTGCATCAGTTCGGCACAAGTATTTAGGCCTGGCTTTCATTGGCCTACATGGTTACACCTAAATGTTAGTCACGCATAGAGGTATTAAGCTTGATTCCATAAACTGTGCTTAAGGCTATTCTATGCACGGTCATTGCTCTGATATGTTGTAAGACAAATGTGCTTATCTTGTTTTGCTATGTTCACATACTTGTTTATTGCACTGTTAATATTTTAAAATCAATAAAGTTTAATAAAAAAAAAAAAAAATTAATGTACTCGCAGGGCTGGATAAAAAGTTTGTTTGTGTCCTGCCGGGCACCTTAGGGTGCTTTTATGCAGGAGTGTAGACCCTGGTGAACTCTCAGAATCCACGAGAAGTGTCCATAAACTGATTGAACAGCCCTGTGTTTAAACAATTGTATTTAATGTTTCTTATGCAAAGCCCCAACGGTAAACCACAGTCTCATTTGCTTTATTAAAAGTTGGGAGCTGGTCTTTTTTCTATAGTATTTATTAGTTTTGACCCCTCTCTTTCGAGTAGGCTAGAGTTTTTGTGAGCCAATAAGTAAATACCATCTTCACAAATGAAAAATCCAATGCCAACAATATCCCCTAAGGGTTGTAAAGAATATTAAATAAGAAGGCGATAGTAGGAATACGTGTAGCAATCCCCATCTTAATGAACTAAATCCAGACCATACCCCATCAAAAAAAAAACATTATAAAGGTATTATCAATACAATACAGTTTGTACTTATATACCACCAATACCTCCATGAAGTTCACAGTAGTTTACATAAAAATTATGAAGATATTAATTATTAAATAGTATTACAATATATAGCAATTATTAATAACAAATTCTTGAAATAGATAGGTTTTTAGGTCCTTTCTGAAAATCTTAAAATTAATTTGCTGGTTAATATTAGTCGGTAAAGTTTTCCAAAGTTCAAGGTTGAAGTAGGAATACCGAACGGAAAGAGAACCATAGCGACAACTTTCAACTTCAGGAAAGGAAACTATGAAGCAATGAGGGAAATGGTAAGGAAGAAACTTAGGAACACTTCCAAACAATGGCAAACAGTAGAACATGCCTGGTCTTTTTTCAAGGACACGGTGAGCGAGGCACAAAATCTGCACATCCCCAGATTCAGAAAGGGGTGCAAAAAGAGTCGAACAAAAGACCCGGTATGGATGACCAAAATAGTGAAGGAAGCGATAGGCAATAAGAAAAATTCATTCAGAAAATGGAAAAAGGACAAAACTGAAGGGAACCAGAAGGAGCACAGGAAGTATCAAAAAGAATATCACCGTGTGGTTCGAAAAGCCAAAAGAGAGTATGAAGAGAAGCTAGCCAGGGAGGCACGAAATTTCAAACCGTTCTTCAGATATGTTAAAGGGAAACAGCCAGCTAGGGAGGAGGTGGGACCGCTGGACGAATGAGACAGGAAGGGAGCGGTGAAGGAGGAGAAAGAAGTCGCAGAAAGACTCAACATGTTCTTCTCGTCTGTATTTACAAACGAAGACACAACCAACATACCGGAACCTGAACAAATCTTCTATGGAAATCAAGCAGAAAAATTAACATCCATGGAAGTGAGCCTTGATGATGTACACAGGCAGATAGAAAAACTTAAAACTGACAAATCCCCGGGTCCGGACGGAATCCATCCCAGGGTTCTGAAGGAATTAAAGGAGGAGATAGCGGAACTACTGCAGCAAATTTGCAACCTATCCTTGAAAACAGGTGTGATCCCGGAGGATTGGAAGATAGCCAACGTCACGCCCATCTTTAAAAAGGGATCAAGAGGTGACCCGGGAAACTACAGACCAGTGAGTCTGACCTCGGTTCCGGGGAAAATGGCGGAAGCACTGATTAAAGAACACATCGATGAACATTTGGAAAGAAACGAACTTCTGATAACAAGCCAACATGGTTTCTGCAGGGGGAGATCGTGCCTAACCAACTTATTGCACTTCTTCGAAGGAATTAACAAACGGATGGACAGAGGAGACCCCATAGACATCATATACCTTGATTTCCAAAAAGCCTTTGACAAGGTGCCTCACGAGCGTCTACTCCGGAAACTGAAGAACCATGGAGTGGACGGAGACGTACATAGATGGATCAGAAACTGGTTGGCGGGTAGGAAACAGAGGGTAGGGGTGAAGGGCCACTACTCGGACTGGATGAGGGTCACGAGTGGTGTTCCGCAGGGCTCAGTGCTCGGGCCAATGCTATTTAATATATTCATAAATGATCTAGAAACAGGCACGAAGTGTGAGATAATAAAATTTGCGGACGATACAAAACTATTTAATGGAGCTGGGACTAAAGAGGAATGCGAAGAATTGCAAAGGGACTTGAACAAACTGGGGGAATGGGCGGCGAGAAGGCAGATGAAGTTCAACGTTGAGAAATGTAAAGTATTGCATGTGGGAAACAGAAACCCGAAGTACAACTATACGATGGAAGGGATATTATTGAATGAGAGTAACCAAGAAAGGGACTTGGGGGTAATGGTGGACATGACAATGAAGCCAACGGCACAGTGCGCAGCAGCCACTAAGAAAGCAAATCGAATGCTAGGCATAATCAAGAAGGGTATTACAACAAGGACGAAAGAAGTTATCCTGCCATTGTATCGGGCGATGGTGCGCCCGCATCTGGAATACTGCGTCCAATATTGGTCTCCATACCTTAAGAAGGATATGGCGTTACTCGAGAGGGTTCAGAGGAGAGCGACACGTTTGATAAAAGGGATGGAAAACCTCTCATACGCTGAGAGATTGGAGAAACTGGGTCTCTTTTCCCTGGAGAAGAGGAGACTTAGAGGGGATATGATAGAGACTTATAAGATCATGAAGGGCATAGAGAGAATAGAGAGGGACAGATTCTTCAAACTTTCAAAAAATAAAAGAACAAGAGGACACTCGGAAAAGTTGAAAGGGGACAGATTTAAAACGAATGCTAGGAAGTTCTTCTTTACCCAACGAGTGGTGGACACCTGGAATGCGCTTCCAGAGGGCGTAATAGGTAATGGGGTTTAAGAAAGGATTGGACAATTTCCTGCTGGAAAAGGGGATAGAGGGGTATAAATAGAGGATTACTGCACAGGTCCTGGACCTGTTGGGCCGCTGCGTGAGCGGACTGCTGGGCATGATGGACCTCAGGTCTGACCCAGCGGAGGCATTGCTTATGTTCTTATGTTCTTATGTTGATAAGCCCATGTGGAGTTAAAAGACCTATTGTATCTTATATTCGTAATGACTGGATACCAAAAAGTGCCATTATTTATCAGATTCAAAGATAGATTATTGGAAAATTTAAACAGTTGAAGCATATAATTTGGAGTTTCTCCAAAACATATTTTAAATAGTATCGGTGAGCACCAATAAAAATTGTTTGACTCTAAATAGTAGCAGTAAGAAAGGAGCTAATCCACTGTAATGCTTTTCCCGCTATGCCTAATTAGGAACACCTCACAATAGTTGAATCAAGACTGACAAGGTCAAAAGCCAATGAGAAGTCCAGCACAAACAGAAATATAGGAATATTTTTGTTCAACTGGCCATAAACCAGTTCCAATATTCAGGGCAAGATTAATTCTTCGAGGGCCCCTAGGCACACAAGTACACTGGGCCCCCCTGGGCCTGCCTCACCCATGCCCCGCCCACACTTGACTGGGTGCCCAGAACATGGTGAGAAAGGGCTCCCAAAAAAAGAAAGGAAATTGTAAATTAACATTGGCTACGGACTAGCAACCAAGATGGCATCGGAGATGGCTGCACGCGAAGAGCTCTCTTCCTAAGTTACGTCTGGAGAACGCTGCTGTTTACCTACCTGTTCTTGTAATGGGGAAGCAGAGAGGATTGTCTCGGGCTGTACCTCCAGCGGCCTTGACTCTTCGGCGACTAGTCCAGACAACCTTGAAAGAACTGACTCAGCACGGAGAGCAGGAGACACCGCCAATTACAAAAGCAACCCTGCAGCAAGCGGAGGAGCTTAGCGCGGAAGGGGCTTCGTTAAGCCCTGATCAATGTCAGGCCCCTCTCCAGCCCGGATTGGTCAGTCCCAAGCTGCAAGCTGTGGTCGGGTCTCTTGGAAGAAAGAGGGAAACGCCAGGCCCTGGAGGAACGTCTGGGTGACCATTTTTGAAACAGATAAATGTCGTCGAGTGGGGGCCCATTGCCATGGGGGGGGGGCCTGGCGTTATTGTCGTCGGATGGGGGCACTTTGCCCGTTGCCGTGCAGGGAGGGAAGAGGTGGGGCCTGTTGTCTTCTGAAAAAAAATGGCATGGTAAGTCGTCCTTCAGCGGGCCCCCCTGACTATTTCGGACCCTAGGCACGTGCCTACTGGGCCTATTGGTTAATCCGGCCCTGCCAACATTTCAATCAACAAGGTATTAATACTACATCTGGCCTAAAAACAGCCTGTCCTAAGCCTTGTAATTCATTATTCTCCAAAAAGGATCCTCAATGAGCCACTACTCTTTTTTCAATCAATTTAGTAATAAAAGAGAGATAGGAAATAGGCCAAAAGCCCCCCCCCCATCCCCCCCATCTTTCACTGATGTTCTTGTTTTCCAAATCAAGGAAATCGTTGCTTCTATAAGTGACCTTTAACGGTAGATAAGGAAGCTAATAAAATGAAAGAACAGCAGTAGCTTCTTGCCGGGGGTTTTCATGGTTGTGCTCTAGGGGCAAAATGTTCACTATCTCTTGAGCGGAATTTTGTCTTCTTCAGTGCCATAGCAGAGAGCGATAATTGGATGGGTGGTATTCACTGGCCTCTTCATGAAACAGATGCAGGAAGTTGCCAGCAGGGGGCAAAGGGTGCTTCCACTTCACTCAAATCAAAGACAATTCTCACGAATATGAAAAAAAAAAAATGTGTTGCTTTTTCTAATGCCTAAAATGTTGTTCAGTGGCTGTTCAAGGAACAATTTCATGTAGCAAGCCAAGTATTATACATTTCTCAGCTCCCTTCACAACAAAACCTAAGGTAAAGTTTTAAAAGTAAAGTAGGCCACTATCCCTCTAAATAAAATGGCTACAACAAGATGACAGATTGTTTTCTGGATGGTTTCTTTGCCTTTTTATGGAGCTCTGTAGACTGGTGTTAATTTCTATTTGACAACCGCTAGAAACAAAAAAAGGGACTCTGTTAAATCTGTCCTATTCAAGTGTTCTGAGGTGACAGGTCACCAAGCGAGTCTACCGCCATTAGAAACTGTGCAGTGGATGAATGAAACTGGTATTTTTTTTTTGTGTGTGTGGCCTTATTACAAATGACTGGGTTTAGGAAACCTTTACCTCTCTCACATTAACACTCTAGACGAATTCTAAACTACTTTTGTGGCACAGTCTAACACACTCTGTCACTCTGACCTAATCCAGTTTTCTGCACAGCTGTGCTGAAGCGTCACCTTTGGGGGGGGGTTTCAACATTTTAATGCAAACAAGGCCGGAAGGGTGCTTGTTTGGACTGAAGAAGCTGTGACAATCCCTCTGAATAGGAACTTCAGTAAGTGGGAGGAAAAATGTGACAGGGAGCTTTATCACAACAGTCTGAAAATTATTGCCTCTTTTGGGAATGCCAATTCTCTAGTGAGGCCTAACACAGCCTCTGGTAAGACGCTAGACAGAAGTGTGAATGCTCAGTCGCTCTTAAAGATAGGTTCTCTAATTCCTTTGTTTGTGGTTATCCCTGACTTTCCTCAGAGGATGCAAATGAAATGCAAAGCGGGCAAGAGAACGATGATGCTTAACTTTGTGCAAGGCATATGTGTTCAGATTCATGAAGGAACATTTAAGTATTCTTTCTCAAAAGACATTAGAACTACGACCGCCTAAATTTTCCTTTCTGGTGGGCAAATTTGTGTTCCAGCTATAGATATGAAAAAATGAATGCCGATAGCTTGGGGCACAGTAATTTATTTGGGTGCTGTTGACGTCATATAGTAAGTCTTTGATTATGAGTCAGTTTTGGTTTATTTTCGTACATTTCCAGGAAAGGGGGGGGGGGGGCGTTATTTCTGTCCTAATTTGACTTTTGAGTATGTCCACTTAGGGTGGGAGGATATTGTTAATCTGAATAGGGTAAGGTTATTGGGATAGTCTATATTTCTGTGTTTTATTGAATAATCATTGGGGGGGGAGGAGAAAATGATTGGTTATGCATATTTGTAAGTTGAATGTGCTTTTATTAACATATTATATGATATAGATTTGTGTATTGCATTTTTGAAGTTTAGAAAATCAATAAAGAATTTTAAAAAGTCACGACTTTAGAATTGTTAAGTTTAATTGAGAAATAATATTATTTTTCGTAAATATATTTTGTCTAAAGGCATAATTGCTAATACACAAAAACATACCCCCTCTTTTACTAAGATGCGTTATGCTTTTTAGTGCATGGTAACTATGCTAAATACGCACTAAATGCTAACGTGTGTATGTTATCCTTTGGACGCGTTAGTGGTTAGCACAAGCATTGATTTAGCTAAAACGCTTAGCGCACCTTTGTAAAAGAGTCTAATGTTGGACTCATTGGCCAATCGAGTTTTTATTCAGTTAAGCAAATTAATAAATGGATTTGAGTTTTCTATGAAAAGTTAATTTTGGTCTGCCATTTCCTATCGCACCTTTGGCTTTCAAGTTCTACTGGAAATGGCTTCTACTGTGCAACCGTGAACCTTTATTTACAATTATTTTATGCATGACTATCTTTATTTCTTTTATTTCCTGGATTTATAAACCATCTTTGATAGATGCTGCAGGTTTGCTCTTCATTTTGTACCATTCACACTCTTCCACTTTCACAATGCTGGGGTGTTGGGCCTCTGATTGAAAAGAAGGGGGATTATTGAACCCTGGGCTCATGAAAGAGTGCATGTGTTATGTTGATTGGTTCACTGAGCAGGGCATTTATGATGTAATCATAGCAGGGAATGTTCATTGGTTCCTGTGTAGTTTCAAATTCATTGGTGTTTTTGAGAGTGGCAGCATACGAGTTACATATAGGTAGGGTTACCATATGGCTCCGGAAAAAGGAGGACGGATTAAAACATCCAGGTTTTACTTCCATTGCTTTCAGTAAAAGTAAAACTTGGATGTCTCAATCCGTCCTCCTTTTTCTGGAGCCATATGGTAACCCTACATATAGGGGATGCAGTCCTTAACATATATTTAAGAGTGTTTGGGTAGGATTATGCCACATTCATAGAGATACAATACTTTTATGCAGTTTAGTTGTAATGAACAACTTGGGAGGTATGGGAAGCTTTTTGGTAACATGGTAGCATAGTAACATGGTAGATGACGGCAGATAACGACCCGAATGGTCCATCCAGTCTGCCCAACCTGATTCAATCTAATTTTTATTTTTTTTTTTCTTCTTAGCTATTTCTGGGCAAGCATCCAAAGCTCTGCCTGATATTGTGCTTAGGTTCCAACTCCTGAAGTCTCCGTCGAAGCTCACTCCAGCCCATCTTCTTCACCCAGAGAGTGGTAGAAATCTGGAACAGCTCTTCCGGAGGCTGTTATAGAGGAAAGCACCCTCCAGGGATTCAAGTAAAGGTTAGATAAGTTCTTGCTGAACCAGAACATATGCAGGTAAGGCTAGACTCAAATAGGGCAATGGTCTTTCACCTAAGGGCTGCCCCATGAGTAGACTGCTGGGCACGATGGACCAGTGGTCTGACCCAGCAGCAGCAATTCTTATCTACACCATCCCAGCCATTGAAGCCCTCCCCAGTCTATCCTCAACCAAATTGGCCATATACAGACACAGACCGTGCAAGTCTGCCCAGTCCTGGCCTTAGTTCTTCAATATTTACTATCATTTTCTGATTCTAGATACTCTGTGTTCAACCCATGCTTATTTGAACTCCGTCACCGTTTTCCTCTCCACCCCCTCTCTCGGGAGCGCATTCCAGGCATCCACCACCCTCTCCGTAAAGAAGAATTTCCATACATTGCTCTTGAGTCTACCACCCCTCAATCTCAAATTATGCTAAGGGCTGTAAAAGTAAGAAACATCATGGGCATTGTCTTTCCTATCAAGCAGCTTATTTCGACAAAGATTTTTGCCCATTATTGGTCAGATCTTATAAACCCTGCAGAAGACTTTTCTTTTCTCTAAATTTTTGGCTCGCTAACTTTTCGGGCTACTTTTACCAAGGTGCGCTAGCGGAATTAGCGCACACGCTAAGCGCTAACGCCTCCATAGTATTTTACAGCTTCGTAAAAGGAGCCCTGTGTGTATTATATTATATCTGTATTTACTCATAGCATAATCTTTTGTAAACCGCATTGAACTAAGGGTTATGCGGTCTAGAAATTCGTTATTATGTTATGTTATGCTTCACCTGTATTTGTGTTTCTGCCAAGTACTATGACCTGAATTGGCCTCTGTTGGATACAGATTGCCCTGACCCAGTATGGCTTATGTTCTTATAATAATAATAACTTTATTTTTTCTATACTGCCACAATCTTACGACTTCTATGCAGTTTACTCTGAAGAGAGTTGGACAATCAGCGAATTACAGAATACAAATAGCAAAGATTACATTACATTAGTGATATCTATTCCGCCATTACCTTGCGGTTCAAGGCGGATTACATCCAAACTAAAACAAGAATTACATTCAAAATTTGAAGGAATAGAATAAGTGATGACATAAAATTTTTAAGGTAATAAAACGTTGGGTAAAGAGTTACCAACGGGAAGTGGAGGTCTTTAGGAGATAAGAAAAGGGTGAATTATGGGGTTTTAGATAACGTTTGGTAGATAGAAGAATATTAGAGAGTACTAAGGGTATAGAGACTGTTGGATGTTGGGTTGGGATTGGTCGTGCTGGATAGGTTTTATGTGTTTTTTGAAGAGTATGGTTTTAATATCTCTCTTGAAGGTTTTGTAGTTTGTAGTTGAAGATAACAGAATGGTGATTTGTCTGTCCAGTTTAGCTGCTTTGGAGGCTATTAGGTTGTCATAAAGTCATAGAGTCAAAGATGTCACTGAACATTCGGCAAATTACAGAATACAATTAATAAAAATACACATATTTCTCAAAGTTATCAGCATGGTGTTAATAGTTTTAAAATGGTATCCGATTAGGAGATAAATCTATCAAACAGTGCTGTCTTAATTTCTTTCCGAAATGCGAAATGCGTAGGTCAACCTGGCTCTGTTGATGTAATTGCCTAGCCAGGTCTGCTATTTACTAGCTTGAAATTTAAAAGTTCTGTCCAGAAAGGACCTGTATTTGCAATCAGTGATCCTTGGATAGGCAAAAAGATTGCAATTTCTGGTTGTCCTAGTGGGGATGTGTAGCTCGAAATGTGGTAAGAGATAGGTAGGAAGTTGTTCTTCACCCAGAGAGTGGTAGAAAACTGGAACGCTCTTCCAGAGTCTGTCGTAGGGGAAAACACCCTCCAGGGATTCAAGACAAAGTTAGGCAAGTTCCTGCTGAACCGGAACGTACACAGGTAGGGCTAGTCTCAGGGCACTGGTCTTTGACCAGAGGGCCGCCGTGTGAGCGGACGGCTGGGCACGATGGACCACTGATCTGACCCAGCAGAGGCAATTGTTATGTTCTTATTCCCCACACCAGTTTAAAGCAAAAGCAAGAGAACTTGAACATTATTCGTGACTCCATCATGTTATAATAGGATGTCTATAGCCAAAATGATGCAGGGAGATACATTTTTGTGTCCCATTTAAAGTTTGCAGTCAGTTTCATTACACCCTGAAGCAGCAGAATTGTGGTGTGCCGATCGTCTTGAGATAAGTTGGATTTTTTTTTTCCATCTGTCTTGATCGCATTAAGCTTTTACTGCACCGCACAGAGCTTCCTCTAGATAGGGGAGTTGTTGGGTTTTTTTTTATGCCAAAGAGGTTATTGCCTGGACACCTTGAATGACCATTGTAAGGTGGGACGGTCCATTTCTGAGGCTTTTTCCTACCCTGGGTTTATTGTTTTTGGCCTGTGCAATAGCTTGCCTTTCGACCTTGCACTGTCTGTGTGAAAGTTTCATTTATTATTAATAATAGGATGTCTATGTCAGAAGTTCAAAAAGGTTCATGCATACATGCACTATGTGGATCATTTTCAAAAGAGAAAATTTTCCCCCCCCAAATGGCATAAAGTGGCATTTGGACATTTTATTTGCTAAAATGTCCAAATAGCCATTTTCAAAACACATTTTTGATGGTTTTCTAAGCCAAAGTGCATTTAAATATCAAGGGAGTATGTTGGGGGGCATGTTTTGGGTGGGATTAGGGCGGACTTAGGATCTGGACATTTTTCTTCAATAATGAAACACTGTAGAAAGCATCCAGGCCAAAATTTGGACGTTTGAGGCTAGACCGGTTTCATTTTCATTTTTAAAATTTTTTTATTGGAATTTTGACATATGAAATGTAACATTAATTAAATAAAAATACCAAAAGGAAATTTTACAGTGAAAATGATACATACATATTAACCACAGTTGCATAAAGGACTAACAAGCATCCATGTAATCTACTTTAATATAAATATGAAGCCATATGAAAGCAATCCTATGGAGACCAAAACATTAAGGTATAACAGCAGAAATTAATCTAACAACCCAGTTGAAATGTATCTAAAATTCAGGTGTAAGAAGAGGCATTTGTTATTGGGGCTCATATTTTATTAATTTTATAGCTCTATTAGTGAGGGAATTAGCTTTACATTCATAACTATGACCTGTTTCAATAGCGAATGAGTGCCTAAGAGAATGGCCAAACTGACCAGATGATTGCTGAAGGCAAGTTCCCCTTATACCTCCAGTGGTTACTGACTCCTTCCCACTCCCTAAAAATGTGAATACCAGTCTGTATGATAGCCTCAAATGTTAAGGCCAGTCCTGTTAGAGTACCAAGCAGTGGTCAGTGCAGTGGACTAGAGAGGTGGGAACCTAACCCCATATCCGCCTTAACTAGTACACTCATGGTGCAAAGTGTGAGCCCATCAAAATCCACCCAAAACCTACTATATTGATATATAGGTGACACCTGCAGGCATAAAGGCTAGTGGAGTGGTTTTGCAATACTGGAACAAACCATAGTGGCCATCCCAGGGAGATATCTCACTCAGGGGTGGGCAACGAGGGCCGGAATCCAGTCGGGTGTTTAGGATTTCCCCAACGAATATGCATGAGATCCATTTGCATGCAATGGGAGGCAGTGCATGCAAATAGATCTCATGCATATTCATTAGGGAAATCCTGAAAACCGGCCATCGTTGCCCACCCCTGACCTAGCTAGATCCCAAGAAGTAGTACAGATTTTATGCTGCTTATCCTAGTAATAAGTAGTGGATTTCCCCCAAGCCATCTCAATAATGGCCTAGGGACTTCTCTTTTAGGAAATTATCCAAATCCTTTTTAAACCCCATTTAGCTAACTACTTTCACCACATTCTCCAGCAATGATTTCCAGATGACGTTTAAAGTGAGCAAAGTGATGCGTGTGGGAAAGAGGAACCCGAACTGTAGCTTCATGATGCTGGGTTCCATGTTACTGCCCAGGAAAAGGATCTTGGTGTCTTTGTTGAGGATACGTTGAAACCCTCAGCTCAATGTGTGATGGCGGCTAAGAAAACAAATAGAATGTTAGAAATGATCCAGAAAGGAATGGAGAACAGAGATGAAAATGTTACAATACCCTTGTATCGCTCTATGGTACGCACCTTGAATACTGTGTGTAGTTCTGGTCGCCGTATCTCAAAAAAGATATAGCAGAATTAGAAAAGGTACAGAGAAAGGCGATGAAAATGCTAAAAGGAATGGGGTGACTTCCATATTAGGAAAGGAGAAGAGACGGTTCAGGAGAGATAAGATAGAGGTTTATAAAATACTGGGTGGAGTGCAAAGGGTAGATGTGCATTGCTTGTTCACTCTTTCCAAAAATACTAGGACCAGTGAGCATGCAATGAAGCGACTTTGTTGCCAGAGAATGTGCTGAAAGCAGTTAGCTTAGCAGGGTTTAATGTAAGGTTTGGATAATTTCCTAAAACCAAAGCTATTATTAAGATGGACTTGGAGAAATCCACTGCTTATTCCTAGGATAAGCAGCACAAAATCTGTTTTACTCCCTGGGATCTTGCCAGGCACACGTGACCTGGGCTGGCCACTACTGGAAACCGAATACTAGGTGTGTGCCTTCGATCGTCCCAGTATGGCAACTCTTATGTCCAGCACTTAACCCCCTAAGTTAATCAGCTAAATCAACTGCATAATACACTGTTCTAGCTTTATGCGGTGTCAGCTTGTTAAGTTTGGAATATTATATTTAGCCGCATAAGAGATAGCCAGCCTAGAGGAGCGCAGGGAAAGGGGTGACATGATTGAGACATTTAAGTACGTCACAGGTCGTGTCGAGGTGGAAAACGATATATTCTTTGGGACCCTCGGTCACAAGGGGGCACCCGCTCAAGCTCAGAGGAGGGAAATTTAGTGGTGACACCAGGAAGTATTTCTTCCCGGAAAGGGTGGTAGATCACTGGAATAAACTTCCGGTGCAGGTGATCAAGGCCACCAGCGTGCTCGATTTTAAAGAATAAATGGGACATCCACGTGGGATCCCTACGAGGGTCGAGTTAAGGAACTAGGTCACTAGCATTCAGACTCAATGGGGTGGGCAGACTTGATGGGCTGTGGCCCTTTTCTGCCATCATCTTTCTATGTTTCTATAAACCCAGATAATCAACGTCAGTGCCTGGATATGGCCCAACATTGAATATCCGGGGATAACACCAGTGGTAACTAAAACATTATCACTGTTGCTTGCAGAATATCTATCTACCCCTCATATTTATTGTACAATGCGACCTGTGATTGATATTATAGTGTACTGGGCTTGTCAGATAAAAATCCTGCTAGTTGATCAAAATTGCTATCTCACCATTCTGCAAAAAGTTTCTGTTTGGAAGGTTCTGAGATCTTAATGAAGGCCCAGGAAGAGAAAAATGAAGGCAGATAAAGACCACCTGGCTGATCTAGTTTGCCTAACTGCGTCATCTGCTATCCCCTCCCCTCCCTTAGAGATGTAACGTTCTTGTCCCGATTTCAGGGTCTTCGCTCACTTCCCTCGTGCTCCTTACTCTCCTGATGAAAAGACAGCTCGCCCCGAGGTAATGACTGAACCCAATAGGAACTTTATTGAAAGCTGATCAAAACCATCTCCAAACTATTTACAGGTAGCAAAGTGCAAGGCAGACGCGAGGTTCCATCCTCAAATGTTCCCTTGTCACTTCCAATTGCTGTGCAGTCTCCACTAGTTGTCCAAAGTACATCAAGAGTCGCCCTTGGTCTTGGACTTTGGCAGGGGAAGGAACAACCAAAGGCCTATTCAAATTTTCTTGCATCTGTTTTAAGCTGGTTTGGGGAATTGCCCCAACTTACCTTTAATCTCATTTTGTGTTATACAGTCCAACTAGGAGAACTAGGAATTCCAATCTATTTGCTTATCCAAAAATTACTGGATGCAGATACAAGACTTTTGGGGATAGGACTCTTGCATTTCAAGCAAGTAAGCAACAGTCCTGGTGGGGTTATACTGTCTTATGGCGCATTTCGAAAAGTAATTAAGTCAGCATTGTTTGATAAATTTATTTCCTAAATGTGAATTATTACTGTTAACGAAACTTTTACATTGAACGTATTTAAGAAATTTGCTGTATTTTAATTATCTGTATTTTGCTGATTGTCCCAGCCTTCTGTGAAAACCGCCTAGAAATTGTTTGATTAAGGTGTTATAGAAGAATAAAGTTATGTTATGTTCTCAAGTTTCTTAGGTATTTATATACCACCTATCAAGATTTTTACAATCAGGTACTCAAGTGTTTTCCCTATCTGTCCCGGTGGGCTCACAATCGATCTACGGAGGACTGAGTGACTTGCCAAGAGTCGCAAGGAGCAGCATGGGATTTGAGCCCACAACCTCAGGGTGCTGAGGCTTTAGATCCAACCACTGTGCCACTCACTCCTCCACGTCTCATTCCTATTGCATTCCCTTTTATATAGGGTTACCAGATGTCCAGTGGCATAGTAAGGGGAATGGGGGGGAGGTCCGCCCCAGGTGCCGTTATGGTGGGGGCACTGGCTCCCGTCTTCCTCTCTGCCCCCCCCCCCCACCCATGCACACGTTCCCTTCCCCATACCACTTTAGAATGTTTTGGGCACGAGCAGCAATCCCAACCTGCTGCTCACGTCAGCATCGGCTCTTCCTCTGACATCATTTCCTGGACCTGCGCCTAGGAAGTGACATCAGAGGAAGAGCCAACACTGGTGCGAGCAGCAGGTTGGGGGTTGCACTTCACGCAGGGAATGTTAAAGAGGTACGGGGGGAAGGGGCGCACACACGCGTGTGACAGAAGGGGGCGGGGAAGGAGCAGATGGGAGTGGGGGGGGGGCAGAGAAGAGGGCGGGGAGAGGCATCACCACACCAGGCACCTCTCACCCTCGCTGCATCACTGACCACCTCCATGAAAAAGTATTTTCGGAGGTTACTTCTGAATTTATCCCCTTTCACTTTCATCGTATGCCCCCTTGTTCCAGTTTCCTTTCAATTGAAAGACACTCGCCTCATGTGCATTTATGCATGAAAGTATTCAAACATCTCTACCATATCTCACCTCCCTCACCTTTCCTTCAAAGTAGAGAAGGTGGAGAGGGACAGATTCTTTAAACTAGCAGGGGCAACTAAAACAAGAGGTCACTCAGAAAAACTGAGAGGAGACAGATTCAAAACGAATGCAAGAAAGTTCTTCTTCACTCAACGGGTGTTAGACACCTGGAACGCGCTTCCCGGAGAGGTGATAAGCCAGAGTACAATTCTGGGGTTCAAAAAGGGACTGGATGACTTCCTGGAAGCGAAGGGAATAACGGGGTACAGATAGAGGTTTACCTCACAGGACACTGAGCAAATAGGATATTGACTTTTTAGGTTAGGTAGGGAACATTTTCAGGTCATGGACCTGGAGGGCCGCCGCGGGAGCGGACTGCCGGGCGCGATGGACCCCTGGTCTGACCCGGCGGAGGCAATGCTTATGTTCTTATGTTCTTATGTATATATATTGCGATCTTTAAGTCTGTTCCCATACACCCTACGACAAAGACCATCAACCATTTTAGTAGCCTTTCTATGGACCGACTCCATCCTCTTTATATCTTTCTAAAGGTGTGGTCTCCAGAATTAAGAACATAAGAAAGCCCAATGTCCTATTTCCAACAGTAGCAAACCCAGGTCACAAATACCTGGCAGAAACTCCTCGTTGATACATGAACAACTCAGATCTTCCGCTTTCCCCGTTCTGCCTAAATATCTCCCCTCATTCTCCTCCTTCCTCCCATTCCTGCCTCTCTCTTCTTCCCCTCACTTCTCTATGTAAGTCGCCTTGAGCCTACATAAGTATGCGCGACGCAGAAATAGAAGATTAGATTAGAAAAAAAAGTTCTTAACTTTCTATTATACTTTTATCAATACTTTTAAAGTTTCTTACCCTCCGTTTGTATTTTCCTTGTATGTATCTTTTACTATACTTATTGTAGTTCTCCCTACTTCCCTTATGTATTGGTGCATCCGGTCCGTTTGTGTTGGTTTTAGTTAATAATTAAGACCTCGTTTTAAATTGTAAAATCGCTTTGAATTAATGATATTGCGATATATCTAAAATTTTAATAAGCTTGAAACTTGAAAGAGCAGCAACATTCCAGAGCTCAGATTGTGATGTCATAATGCCTCATTCCTCCAATGCCTAAAAGCCAGCCTCATCAGTGATGTCAATGGCTTGATTATCCTATACATGGCTCGCATAAAAACTGCCGTACTGGGACAGACCGAAGGTTTATCAAGCCCAGTATCCTGTTCCCAACAGTGGCCAACCCAGGTCCCAAGTACCTAGCTAGATCCCAAATAGCAAACCATTCTATGCTGCTTATCCTAGGCATAAGCAGTGGATTTCCCCAAGCCATCTCAATAATGGCTTATGGACTTCTCTTTTAGGAAATTATCCAAACCTTTTTTAAACCCCGCTAAGCTAACTAATTTCACCACGATGAATTCCAGAGTTTAATTACACGTTGTGTGAAGAAATATTTTCTCCAGTTTGTTTTAAATCTACCACTTAGTAGCTTCATCTCATGTCCCTTAGTCCTACTATTTTTTGGATAGAATGAACAAGCAATTCACATCTACCGCTTTATTTTATAGACCTCACTGGAGTCTTGTACAGGAGCATCAATACCGCATTCTTCAAACAGAGAGCAATATTCTTGCGAACAAGGAGTTTATCATGGGTGGGATCACACAAGTATCAGCTGACAATACTATGTCACATTTTATTTCAAAGAAGTAGCAGTAAGAATGGCATATAGTAATAAAGGCACTGGATCTCTTCCTCCAGGGAAAGGCAGAGAATGCTATCTTGCCTCCCGATCGTATTCCTTTTAAGCTTTGCACTAACCACTGACATATCACATAAATGCCTCCTTTATTACCTGCCAGTAATTGTCTGCTGTCCTGGGACTAGGCCTCCAGAGCCAAGGCCCGCATGCCAGCAAAGGGCTTCATTTACCCATGTGACTTTATCTCTGGCTGGCCTTCCATGAGGATCCATTCTACATCTGATCATTCCTGCTCTCTCAGGTAGCCTGCATTTCACTGCCTATGAAAGGTCTTTGTTTGGCTACCTTAGCAGAACTGGGGCTCAGAGCTGGGATGGGATGAGCTCTGTTTCCCTATGTGCCAAATGAGTAATTTGCCATTCCAGTCGGTTTACCTGTGTCCAGCTAGTAACATAGTCTGCTCGCACAGAACTGCAAACTTTGCAGCTCAACTCACAAAAGATGCATTCATGTTCAAACTTACTTTTATTAACCACCTGGCAGGTCTGCAAGTTAATTTGAAATTGTTTTTCGTTCCCTTCATATCCTTATAACCATGTAAGGGTTTTCAAATCCATTCAGGTCCCTAATGACTATGTAGATCTTTGGTTTGCCCAGTGTGCCAATATTTTATCTTGCCATGAAGCTAAAAAAAAAAAAAAAATTACATTATTTTGTAAAAACATTTTCATAGTATGCACATGTATTTAATTACCTAATACCGGGCTCGACAAAACTTGGTCGCCAGGTTGCCATGGTACCTAGAAATTGCACATTGGCATCTGGGATTTATTGTTTGCCCCCCCCCCCCCATCCCGCTCCAAATTTTAGTGTTTTTTATGGTGGGGAGGGGGTAACATTACCCGGCAAGTTTTTCGCTTCTTCACCACGATTCAGCTCTCTATGTAATCTTGAGCCGTGCAGTGCAGGAAGCTCGGGAGTGTCGCGGCTTGAAGTCTCACTGAACTTGAAACTGCAAGTTCAGCTCAAGCTTCCTTTTCTATGCAGCTCAAGATTGCATGACAGCTGAATTGCAGTGAGTGTTAAGAAGCATGCAAAGTCGGTCTGCAGGTGAGAGGAATACGTAGCATGTTTGGAGAGAGAGAGAGAGAATGGGTAAAGGCGCGGGGGGAGGTTGAAAGAGAGAGATAGAGATTGGGTGAGGGCTGGAGGGGTTGAGAGAAGTGAAGGCTGAGGAGGGAGTTGAAAGAGAAAGACTGGGTGAAGGCTGAAGAGGGGGGTTGAGAGAGAGAAAGAGACTGCGTCAAGGCTAAGATGGGGGGTTGAGAAAGAGACTGGGTGAAGGCTGAAGAGGGGGGGTTGAGAGAGAGAAAGAGACTGCATCAAGGCTAAGATGGGGGGTTGAGAGAGAGACTGGGTGAAGGCTGAAGAGGGGGGTTGAGAGAGAGAAAGAGACTGCGTCAAGGCTAAGATGGGGGGTTGAGAGAGAGACTGGGTGAAGGCTGAAGAGGGGGGTTGAGAGAGAGAAAGAGACTGCGTCAAGGCTAAGATGGGGGGTTGAGAGAGAGACTGGGTGAAGGCTGAAGAGGGGGGTTGAGAGAGAGAAAGAGACTGCGTCAAGGCTAAGATGGGGGGTTGAGAGAGAGACTGGGTGAAGGCTGAAGAGGGGGGTTGAGAGAGAGAAAGAGACTGCGTCAAGGCTAAGATGGGGGGTTGAGAGAGAAACTGGGTGAAGGCTGAAGAGGGGGGGTTGAGAGAGAGAAAGAGACTGCGTCAAGGCTAAGATGGAGGGCTGAGAGAGAGACTGGGTGAAGGCTGAAGAGGGGGGTTGAGAGAGAGAAAGAGACTGCGTCAAGGCTAAGATGGGGGGTTGAGAGAGAGACTGGGTGAAGGCTGAAGAGGGGGGTTGAGAGAAGGAAAGAGACTGCGTCAAGGATAAGATGTGGGGTTGAGAGAGAGACTGGGTGAATGCTGAAGAGGGGGGTTGAGAGAGAGAAAGAGACTGCGTCAAGGCTAAGATGGATGGTTGAGAGAGAACATAAGAACATAAGAACATAAGAAGCGCCATCTCCGGATCAGACCTTCGGTCCATCAAGTCCGGCGATCCGCACACGCGGAGGCCCTGCTAGGTATTCACCTGGCTTATTTTATAGCCAACCATATCTTTATATGCCTCTCTCAAGGAGATATGCATCTAGTTTGCTTTTGAAGCCTAGGACTGTCGATTCCGCAATAATCTCCCCTGGGAGAGTATTCCAGATGTCAACCACTCTCTGTGTGAAGCAGAACTTCCTGACATTAGTCCTGAACTTGCCCCCCCTTAGCTTCATTTCATGTCCTCTTGTCCGTGTCAAATTGGACATTGTAAATAATCTTCTCTGCTCTATTTTGTCAATTCCTTTCAGTATTTTGAAGGTCTCGATCATATCCCCACGCAGTCTCCTTTTCTCAAGGGAGAACAATCCCAGTGTTTTAAGTCGATCCTCATATTCCAGTTTCTCCATACCCTTCACTAGTTTAGAGACTGGGTGAAGGCTGAAGAGGGGGGTTGAGAGAGAGAAAGAGACTGCGTCAAGGCTAAGATGGGGGGTTGAGAGGGAGACTGGGTGAAGGCTGAAGAGGGGGGTTGAGAGATTGTCCTTGTACAATCAATCATTCTTTCCAGACTGGACTACTGTAATTCCATCTATCTAAGTCTAACCAAGAAAAATCTTCAAAGACTTCAGCGGATCCAGAATACTGCGGCCAAGTTGATCTTCGCAAAAAGCAAATTCGACCATGTTTCCCCGCTTCTGTCAAAACTTCACTGCCTTCCGGTGATTTCTAGGATTCACTTTAAATGTACCTGCCTAATATTCATAATCCTACATGGCATTCTTCCTCCCCTAATTCCACGATACCATTTACAGAATCAAAACCTTTATGTATGTTATATTATAAGCCACCTAGAAATGTTTTAGATAAAGAATATTTTTGCATTAATACTAATTTTAGGCCCTAAATCAACGCATGCACTAACCGCTAATGCGTCCATAGGATAACATGCACACATTAGCATTTAGCGTGTGTATACCGCAAGCTAAAAAGCTTAGCGCACCTTTATAAAAGAGGGGCTTAGTGAATGTATTCATTTCCATCCTTCAGCATGGTCTGCAATCATTTTGGGCCATATTCTAAATAGATAAAATAAGGGCCTGATGCTAGCAGTCAGATCCTTGCATGACATGGTGTCAGGCTACGTGATGGCGAACCGTCCTCCATATGTGCCGAACAGGTCCCTCCACTCCCAGGATGAAATATGCCATAAAACGCCCCCTGGTTGTGTCCTTCGCTGCAAGCCAAACGACGTTCCGACTCCCACTTCATACCGAGCCACTGGAATCGACTGCCCCCTCCCCCCCACTTCCCCGCAGATCAGATCCCTTGAAGGACTCCTCAACTTTAGGAAAGGAATAAAAACATACCTCTTCACCTAACTCCCCTGCCCATGACTGATGGATTACAAAGTAGGTTTATTAGTATTAGATTAGATTAGTACTAGTTCGTTTACAGAAATTAGATAGTTCAAAGTCTAATAGATAGTAACATAGTAGATGACGGCAGATAAAGACCAGAATGGTCCATCCAGTCTGCCCAACCTGATTCAATTTAAATTTTTTAATTTTTTCTTCTTAGCTATTTCTGGGCAAGAATCCAAAACTCTACCCGGTATTGTGCTTGGGTTCCTACTGCCGAAATCTCCATTAAAACCTACTCCAGGCCATCTATACCCTCCCAGCCATTGAAGCCCTCCCCAGCCCATCCTCTACCAAATGGCCATATACCGACACAGACCGTACAAGTCTGCCCAGTACTGGCCTTAGTTCAATATTTAATATTATTTTCTGATTCTAGATCCTCTGTGTTCATCCCACGCTTCTTTGAACTCAGTCACAGTTTTGCTCTCCATCACCTCTCTCGGGAGCGCATTCCAGGCATCTACCACCCTCTCCGTAAAGCACTGTCATCTCAAAGCTGGGACTATGGATCAATTATTATACTATTGTCCCTTGATACTTAAATTTTGGAGATCTATCTGGGATCAAGTGAACAATATATTGGAAAATCCAGTGGCATTGACGTACAATGTAATGTAATGTAATTTATTTCTTCTATACCGCTACATCCGTTAGGTTCTAAGCGGTTTACAGAAAATATACATTAAGATTAGAAATAAGAAAGGTACTTGAAAAATTCCCTTACTGTCCCGAAGGCTCACAATCTAACTAAAGTACCTGGAGGGTAATAGAGAAGTGAAAAGTAGAGTTAGAGGAAAAATAAAAATAAAATAAACATTTTAACAAGACAGCATTGATCTAAATACTTTGGAAGGTAGAAGAGAGGAGAGAAAGGAATAGAAGCAGAAGGGGGAGCCGTTGAACAGTAGAATTCTGCAGCATCCACTATCTCCTCCTCTCCCTATTGGCTAAGGCTCTTAACATTTGCATATCTTCTTCCCATTGGCTAAGGCTCTTTGCCTGCATTGTGATGTCATAGAGCTTTATGGTTATAGAAACCTAGAAACATGATGGCAGATGAAGGCCAAATGGTCCATGTAATGTAATGTAATGTAATTTATTTCTTATATACCGCTCCATCCGTTAGGTTCTAAGCGGTTTACAGAAAATATACATTAAGATTAGAAATAAGAAAGGTACTTGAAAAATTCCCTTACCGTCCTATTTGGTACGTTAATGAGAGCTAAAAGTCAAATATCTGCTAGGAATAACAAACTTCTCTTTGTAATGACAGGGATTGCCATACAACTTATTTTGAAGAATCGGAAGAACTGGGATAGGTTAAATTACACTTTCTGGTCGGAATCCCTTTGTTATACTTTTAAAATGGAACATCTGATGGCTATACAAGCAGGGGAAGGTACAGGAAATTTATGGATGTTTGGAAGCCGTTGACGAAGGGCTCCTTTTACGAAGCCGCGTGACTTTTAATCACACGCTAACCCTCACGCTAGCTGAAAAACTACCGCCTGCTCAAGAGAAGGCGGCGGCGGCTAACGGGGGTGGCTTTTTAGCGGGCGTTAAACCGCTAACGCGGCTTCGTAAAAGGAGCCCTAAATTTTGTAAGGAATGATAACTGACTTTATTTTACTGACCTTTAAACATACACATCCAGGGGGGGGGGGGGGGGGGGGGAGGGGTTTGTCCTGGAATGGTTGGGGGGAATTTTTAGATCGTTTCTTGTGGGCGTTTTTTTTCTTGAT
Source organism: Geotrypetes seraphini (assembly GCF_902459505.1). NCBI lineage: Eukaryota > Metazoa > Chordata > Amphibia > Gymnophiona > Dermophiidae > Geotrypetes > Geotrypetes seraphini. The sequence continues at coordinate 10,498,158 of NC_047100.1, forward strand.
TAATAGGGGGGGAGGGTGGGGGAAAATAATTGCTTATTACTCCATGTGCGTTTATTGTGTTTTTCTTGTAATATGTGCATGAATTATTTGTATGCACAATTGTCGTTGGAAAATTTAATAAAGATTATTTAAAAAAAAAAAAAAAAGTACTAAATTCCGGTATGTGTCATGTTAGGACAAAAACTTGAAAAATTTTCCATTGTAACTATGGGAAATTGTAACCTATAAGCTCTAGGTATGTATTGAGTTAGGATACAACCTTGTATGGCAAACTATGTTTACCTGTAACCTATTTTGAGCTCATTGGGGATAAAGCGATAGAAAAAGAATTAAATAAATAAATAAAAATCCGTGCCAACCAGAACGGCGCTTAGCACAGTTCTATAAAAGGTATGCTTACCTTATAGAATCACGCTAAGCGCCAGCGTCTGCCATAACTTTTAGGCACACACATTTAGACCAAGGAAAGCCAGGCCTATATATCTGTGCTTAACTTGTGCGTTGATTGGGCATATACTATATGAGTATGCCTAAATTTTAGGAAAGCCCATGATCCTCCTGTGCTCCTCCGCTGATCATGGCCCCTTTTTAGGTTTGTGTACTAGAACTGTCACGAACCACTTTATAGAATGTGCCTAACTTCTAATTCATGCCAACTAGTGTCCTTTGCGAGGTGTTAATTGTCAATCATTGGTGCCAATTAGGCTTGTTAAACAATTAAGTTGTGCATGCAAATCAGCTGTGTACACTGATTTGCGTATACAACTTAAGACACAATGGGCTAGACTCACGAACCTGCCCGATCGGGCCCGATGAATTCACAAAGCCCCAATATGCAGATGGGGGCGATCAGAGGAACGCCCACATCTGCCTTCCTGGATCGCATCTGTAGATGGCCTGCGCTGGACCTCAGGGCCAGCATAGATATTTTTTTTTTTTTAAGGCGATCATTTTAATGGAGCCCGTGGTTTTAACCCACTTAAACCTGTGGGTTAAAACCACGGGCTTGCAGTGCGGGGAAGGGAGGCAGGCAGCGTGTTCAGGGTAGGAAGGCAGGCGCATTCGGGGCAGGAAGGCAGGCGCATTCGGGGCAGGAAGTCAGGTGCGTTCGGGGCAGGAAGGCAGGCGCGTTCGGGGCAGGAAGGCAGGTGCGTTCGGGGCAGGAAGGCAGGTGCGTTCGGGGCAGGAAGGCAGGCGCGTTCGGGGCAGGAAGGCAGGTGCGTTCGGGGCAGGAAGGCAGGCGCATTCGGGGCAGGAAGGCAGGCGCGTTCGGGGCAGGAAGGCAGGCGCGTTCGGGTCAGGAAGGCAGGCGCATTCGGGGCAGGAAGGCAGGCGCGTTCGGGGCAGGAAGGCAGGTGCGTTCGGGGCAGGAAGGCAGGAGCGTTCGGGGCAGGAAGGCAGGCGCATTCGGGGCAGGAAGGCAGGCGCGTTCGGGGCAGGAAGGCAGGCGCGTTCGGGTCAGGAAGGCAGGCGCATTCGGGGCAGGAAGGCAGGTGCGTTCGGGGCAGGAAGGCAGGCGCGTTCGGGGCAGGAAGGCAGGTGCGTTCGGGGCAGGAAGGCAGGTGCGTTCGGGGCAGGAAGACAGGGGCATTCGGGGCAGGAAGGCAGGCGCATTCGGGGCAGGAAGGCAGGCGCGTTCGGGGCAGGAAGGCAGGCGCGTTCGGGTCAGGAAGGCAGGCGCATTCGGGGCAGGAAGGCAGGCGCATTCGGGGCAGGAAGGCAGGTGCATTTGGGGCAGGAAGGCAGGTGCGTTCGGGGCAGGAAGGCAGGTGCGTTCGGGGCAGGAAGGCAGGCGCATTCGGGGCAGGAAGGCAGGCGCATTCGGGGCAGGAAGGCAGGTGCGTTCGGGGCAGGAAGGCAGGTGCGTTCGGGGCAGGAAGGCAGGTGCGTTCGGGGCAGGAAGACAGGTGCGTTCGGGGCAGGAAGGCAGGCGCATTCGGGGCAGGAAGGCAGGTGCATTCGGGGCAGGAAGGCAGGTGCGTTCGGGGCAGGAAGGCAGGCGCGTTCGGGGCAGGAAGGCAGGCGCGTTCGGGGCAGGAAGGCAGGTGCGTTTGGGGCAGGAAGGCAGGTGCGTTCGGGGCAGGAAGGCAGGCGCGTTCGGGGCAGGAAGGCAGGCGCGTTCGGGGCAGGAAGGCAGGTGCATTCAGGGCAGGAAGGCAGGTGCGTTCGGGGCAGGAAGGCAGGCGCGTTTGGGGCAGGAAGGCAGGCACGTTCGGGGCAGGAAGGCAGGCGCGTTCGGGGCAGGAAGGCAGGCGCATTCGGGGCAGGAAGGCAGCCGCGTTCGGGGCAGGAAGGCAGGTGCATTCGGGGCAGGAAGGCAGGTGCGTTCGGGGCAGGAAGGCAGGTGCGTTTGGGGCAGGAAGGCAGGTGCGTTCGGGGCAGGAAGGCAGGCGCATTCGGGGCAGGAAGGCAGGTGCGTTCGGGGCAGGAAGGCAGGATGCATTTGGGCTGACAAGGCAGAGAGCAGGTCGGCTGAAGGCAGGGCAGCCGGAAAGGGCTTCAGCGACTGGTCCTCAGCAGTGGGGGGTTTTTTTTTGGATCGGCCAGTCCAGTCATTGTTGCAGGGTTTTCTTTAGTGAATCGCGTCCCTGCCTACTTTGCATGCCCTTACCCTCATTTGCATGCGCGGATCGGAGGATGGTCGGAAGACAGGTAAGTGAATCGTGCCGGGGTCGCTAAGGGGTCGCAAACCAATTGGTACACGATCGGTTTGCTTTGTGATCTAGCCCAATATACAGAATTTGAGGGGTTATAAATACAGCATTAGAATGGCCATAAAATTGGGCACACTAATTGACCAGCCCCAATGCCATGTAGTAAATAAAATTCGTAATCTCTCTTGCTGTAAAATTTATACTTTGCGATCTGGCCCTTTTTAAATAAATGTACTATTTTCTTTGACATGAATCCCGAACTGCAAAACAATTGAACATTTTCCGTGGCCTAAAAACTCTGGAAATATGTTTTTACAGTTCATGTTAAGGGTGTTGCTTTCAATGGAAATTCAAAACAAGGAAATCTGTGTTCCATGAGGATTTCTGATAACACTCTTTTATATAACAGGACCAGTTTTCACATTATTTTAAATCATTCATCCTATTCAGAATACGGCTCGGGAGATACCAGTTTAAAAGACCCTAGAGATGAGCTGTGCAATTGAAAGCAAAAATACATCAGCTAAAACGTGTAGCGGTTCCGCTAGAGATATGTACAAGTTAAGCATTTTTAGCCCATTCTGTTTACAATAATAATAATCATGATTTTAAAATATGGGCTCCTTTTACGAAGGTGCATTGGGGCCTTAATGCGCGGAATAGCGCGAGCTATAATGCTGTGTGCGCCAGCTGCTACCGCCTCCTCTTGAGCAGGCGGTAGTTTTTCGGCTAGAGCGCGCTAATCCGGTGCGTGCGCTAAAAACGCTAGCGCACCTTTGTAAAAGGAGCCCTATATTTGTATTCTGCCTTATCTACAAATTCTAAGCGGATAACATATTGCATATACAATTTATGAATTTATGGATTTTAGGAAGCATCTGAAAACTTATTTGTTTACCAAATATTTAGGTCATTTAAGTTAATTCATCTCATTGTCCAATTTCTTTTGTAAACCGCATAGAACTTCACGGTCCTGCGGTATATAAGTGAATTGTAATGTAATGAAAGTAAACAAAATTTCAGGTTCATTTTCTGATTTCTTTGGACTCTTCCCAGATTTCTATGCTTTTTTTTTAATTTAAAAAAAATTTGATGAATGTTAGAATTTTTTTCATCTAATGCAAATTGATTTCATGCAAATTAATTTGTTTTACTCCATGTTAAATTGATATGGCATCCGATAAGGTCCCTGTTTACTGACAAAGTGGAATGACGATGCTCCTGAAATGGACTTTATTAAAAGTTTTAAAGTTCCCAAAAATATAATTGAGCAATCCACATAAAAATAAAATAATCCACATAAAAACCTTAAGGACCTATTCCGTTGAAAGCGTAGATATGTGGAGTAGCAAGTATGTGGAGAGACGTGACGAACGCGCTGCTTGAAACCAAAGCAATTGTCCCAATATCGAATTACAGTACTCCCTTGATATTCGCGGGGGTTCCATTCCAGGAGCACCCGCGAATGTTGAAAAACTGCGAATACGGTTTTTAGCAGGGGAGACAGGAGAGGGCAGCCGGAGTGCCAGCGAATGAAGGAAATCACTCGCGGTATGCTCTGACCACCTCTTCCTGTACCAAAGTTGTGTCAAAGCAGCTCCTGATGGGTGAGGCCCGACTTTAGTACAGGAAGAGGCTCTGGCTGCCTTCTCCTGCCTCTCCAGCTGCCCTCTCCTGCTCAGTCATTCGCAGTCAGAAAATACCGCAAATGATCGGGACCGCAAATCGCGGGCCGCGAATTACCAAGAGAGCACTACAGACCATTTCACACAGCCAGCATTCAACACTAGCTAGTGTTGAATGCTGGGACAATTATTTTTGATAAGGAAGTTGTTTGACATACAATAAAAAGACCCCTGAGGCAGGCCAAGAGCCGAAACAGTACTCCAGATGAGGTCTTACCATGGCTCTGTATGACTTCAGGCTTTTGGCTGATAAAGCTCCTTCTGATACAACCCAGCATTTGTCTGGCCTTTGCTGAAGCTTTCTCCACCTGATTGGCAGCCTTCATATCTTCCCTGATGAGAACACCCAGGTCCCTTTCTGCAGTAGTTCTTGTTAAGTTTTCCCCGTTCAAGGTGTATGTTCTGCATGGATTTCCACTCCCATGGTGCATTACTTTACATTTTTTGGCATTAAAGTTTAGTTACCAAGCACTGGACCATTGTTCCAATAAAAGCAGGTCCTGTTCCATAGTGCTTGGCCTATTTGCGCTGTCAGGTTCTGCTGCCCTGCCCACAGAGTTGCATAGTTTAGCATCGTCAGCAAATAATGTAATTTTGCCTCGAAGTCCCTGAGCCAGATCCCTTACAAAGATATTGAATAGCATCGGGCCCAGGACCGAGCTCTGCGGTACTCCACTGGTCACTCTCGACGTTTCTGAGGGAAATACTGTTTACCATAACTCTCTGAAGTCTGCCGCTTAGCCAGTCTTGCACCCACGCTGTCAGTGTTTCTCCTAGTCCCAACGAGTTCATTTTGCTCAATAACCTACGGTGTGGAACACTCTCAAAAGCCTTACTAAAGTCTAAATATATGATGTCCAGGGACTCACCCCCACCCATTTTTTTCGTTATCAGATTGGATTGACAAGACCTTCCCTTTGTAAAGCCATGCTGGTGGGGATCCCTTAATCTCTCATCATCCAGAAACGTGTCCAATCTGGTCTTAATCAACATTTCCATGAGTTTACTCACTATTGATGTGAGACTCACCAGTCTATAATTTTCAGCCTCTAACCTGCATCCCTTTTTGTGGAGTGGGATAACGTTGGCAGTTTTCCAGTCCAGGGGAACTTTACCCTAGCTTAGGGAAAGATTGAAGAGCCCGGCTAACGGCTCTGCCAGGACATCACTCAATTCTTGAAGTACTCTAGGGAGTAAATTGTCCGAGCCAATAGCTTTGTTTACTTTCAATTTCGATAGTTCCTGGTAGACTTTGCTCGCTGTAAATTCCATGTCCCGGAATGGGTCCTTCGAACTTCCCTTTGTCTGTAGCTGAGGACCGGATCCTGGCGCTTCGCAGGTGAAGACTGAGCAGAAGTAATTATTGAGTATTTCTGCTTTGTCTGTGCCATCCAGTTTCTTTAGCCGTCCAATACCGCTTGTGTTCTTCTTCCTGTCGCTAACGTATTTAAAAAAGGATTTCTCCCATTTGGCCTTTATCTGCCATCATGTGCCTATGTTTCTAGATAATGGACACATGGGAAGTAGGAATTGGAAGACAGAAAGGAAATTCTGGATATTGGACAAAAAGGGAGATGGAAGGAAGATAAGGAACATGGTGAAGATGGATGGGAGATGTTGAACAAAATGATGCATTATGAGAGGATGACACTAAACACAACTTAGGGACGCATTGCTCTAGCTGAAAAGCACTTATCCAGTTATATTGCAGTAGTTAAATTTGATTATTAATCTCTTTTCAAACTCCCCAAATATTTCTTTTGTTGTTGTTTAGTCTTCCATGAATATAGAGCTAGTCACATTTAAAAAAAACCCAAAAAGTTGCTGGGTTGAAGTTTTGCTCACAAAGTACAAGACCAAAACCAATGATTTCATAGAGTTGTAATGCAGTATAAGCCCAGGATTAGAATGGGGATGATATTAGACCCTTAATTATAGCACTGTCAGCTGTAACTCCATCGTTATAATTATTTAATAGTACTCTATGTTCTACAAGTACTAGCAATCTTATCCTGTAATGCTTGTACTAACTTAATTATGCTTACCAAGCAAAATGAGGTTGCATAAAGGAATTGGAAGGGCAGTTTGGGATGTACATCATAAACCAGTGGTCTCCAAAGTGTTGCCCCCGGGCAACATGTGGCTCTTGAAGTTCTCCATTGAGGCCCTCAACAGTTGGCTGAAAAGCTCTTCAAATCCTATAAATGCATCGATTTCAATCTCGCCCTGTGGAGGGACATTTTCAATATGATGTCCAAATCTTGAGTTTGGACATTTTGCGAAACGCACACACAAATCCAGTAGTGAACGTGACCGTTTTCTTTTTTATTTATTTATTCAATTTTAATTGAATATATAGCATTTACATGTGTTAGGAATGTAAACAAGAAGCAATCCAACTGGTCTGCGGTGAAAAGCAATCGGAACAAACAAAGAAAAACTGCAGGTGAAGTTTATTATAGAAACATAGAAACATAGAAATAGACGGCAGATAAGGGCCCACGGCCCATCTAGTCTGCCCACCTTAATGTCCCTCCCCTACCTTTGCCCTGTGAATAGATCCCATGTGCCGATCCCATTTGGCCTTAAAATCAGGCACGCTGCTGGCCTCAATCACCTGTAGTGGAAGACTATTCCAGCGATCAACCATTCTTTCAGTGAAAAAGAATTTCCTGGTGTCACCTTGTAGTTTCCCGCCCCTGATTTTCAACGGATGCCCTCTTGTTGTCGTGGGACCCTTGAAAAAGAAGATATCTTCCTCCGCCTTGATGCGGCCCGTAAGATACTTGAATGTCTCGATCATGTCCCCCCTCTCTCTGCGCTCCTCGAGCGAGTATAGCTGTAATTTGTCAAGCCGTTTTTTGTATGGTCAAGCCGTTGTGGTTAGTGTCGCCACCTTTATACAAACCAGGGGACCCGACACGGTCTGTGTTTCGGTTAACACGCCTTCATCAGGGGTCCCTAATTTGAAAGATATCGAGTAAAACTGCAACTAAAATAAACTTAGGCATGTGTGCAAAAAGCTAAATAAATCGCCGTGGCAGGCAAAAAAAACAAATTTCGCAGAATATACTGTTAGGTAAAATTAAATAGCAATGAATTCCATATAAGCCCACTATTTGGGGGAGAGAGAATAGGAAAAGAGGCTTTCTCTAAAAAAGACCCACTCCCTGGAAGATTTAAAATACACGGTTTTAATTCATGTAAATTTACAAGAAGGAGATATCGCGAAAATCTTGCTGCAGAAAGAACAACGGCTTATATTCAATAAAAATACTATGCACCCATATGGACTTAATTCTGAAATAGAATGGTTAAACTTGTAAGTCTTTGATTGAGCCCGATACGTCAGTTCCGGGTAGAATTCAGAGACCATAAGGGGCGGGATTAGAAGTAAGATAATGAGTATAAATAAGGCGCGTTAGGAGGTCGATCCACAGCGTGTTCATTTTGAGGTGGGAACCTAGCAGAAGTAAGCCTTATAGGTATGTAAAAATGGATTATTAAAATATGAAGGTCTAACAGACAATATACATGAGAATAAATAGTTTATAGAGATTCAGTACCGTATATATATTTAAGTTTTAACAAGGTTTTAATTAAAATTATGTTTTTAACAGGGACCCCTCCTGACGAAGGACCCGAAACTCGAGTCGGGGGGCCAGGCTTAAGATCAAATTTTAGCAAACACGGAAGTCAATAGTAAACACTATAAGCACAAGCACTTTATGATTTAAGCACTTTACCTCACTGCAGCTGGAAGTTACAGAGAAATAAAGCCAAGCCTATTGGAACAACCATCAAGATAAGTGTGATTTTTAAAAATATCTATTCACTAATATATATAATGAAATCTAAAGAGATTTACTCGTTATATAGATGATGGAGGCTGGCAAAGGGACAATAGAAGTGTTATGATGGTCCCAAATGTACCCCAGTTCAGTGAGATCACAGAATATATGGGTATTGGTCTGAACACTTCACTAATATTAATTTAATTTAATTTGTATATAAAGAGCTGTGATAATAATTAATAGATAGTCAATTCATTTGTTGGCCATTTTGGAAACATACACTTCGAAATGCCCCTAATTAAGTACGGAGGCCCCAATCTCTCCACACTATCATTTGTGAGGAGGGAAAAACACACTGGAGGATTAAGGGGAAAGCCTTGCCTAATTCCTCCTGCTCAGTGCTGCACCAAAATGTGCACTTTCCAAAACCTATATGTACCCAGCAGCAGCTGTAAAACCCAACATTGATTTATATAATCATAGATGTGCTTTCCCTTCTGAAATGGGAAATATACACATATAGCTTTTTGTTCTATTTTAGTCCTGCCCACCCCCCTCCCCTTGTCATATGCACATAATGCAGATTTACATCTAAAACTGAGTTTTCAGCATAACTAGAGAATGACACAGGGACAAATTGGTCCCCGTCCCCGCAGGTTTTGCCGCTCAATCCTGTAAGCTCTGCCTTAACCACACAGGCCTCGGACGCTTATGATTTTATAGGGGTTGAGGCATGTGCAGAGGAGGATGGGGCTTGCAGGAACGAAGCTGGAACAGGGAAGAGCTCGCGGGGATAGGACAGGAAAATGAGATCCCGTGGGGGATGAGGAATAATTTGTCTCTATGTAATTTCTAGCGCAGCTTGATAAGAGGGGCCGTATGTTAGCTTGCACAGACAGAACATTGTTATGGGGGTGTTTTGGCCAGGATCATAAGATAATATGTATAGACTAGTCTTTAAGCCCGTTACATTAACGGGTGCTAGAGACTCCTCTTCCTGTATAAAGTTGTTTTTTGTTTTTTTTCCTCATTTTAGGCTTCCTCCCCCTCTCTTTCCCCTTCCCGTCCCACCTTTCGCTTTTTCAACCCCCTTGCATTTCCCTTTGCACGGTCTCCCTCGTGCTGTGACCTTGCTTCATCCGCTCCTTCTCCTGCGCGGGCCACCGGAGCAGAGAGGACGGGGTGGAGGGGGCTGCTGGCCAGGGCTGGCGGAGAGGAGCTAGGCGGCTGGAGGAGTAGCAGAAGCCGCTGCCGATCGCAGCCTCCGTCCCGCCTTCGCCTACCTGGATTTGCTTTTTTTTTTTTTTTCTTATAGTTTTCTTCACCGATCCTTTTGTTTCTTGCATTGCATCGGGAAGGTGGAGAGCGGCCTGCAAAGTTCGCTGCAGCGGCTGGCGAACCTCAGCAGGCCGCTTTGAAGAGGATCGGCAGCGGGAGGGAGGAGTCACTGGCACACGCGCCTCCAGCTAGCGCAGGCGCCGTGAGGACTGGCACAGAAGCACACCTCACGCCACCAGGACTCACGGACTTTCGACAGCGCATGTGCGCTCTAGGGTTTTATTATTATAGATTGTATATATGCTCCTTCCAGAAAAAAAAAAAAAGCTGCAGATGTCCTCAGATACTTGGACACTTTTCATAGTGTATATTCAACTTTGAAAATAAGGTACACGTGCAAAGAAACTTCAGTCTTTGCATGTAAAATACATGCAATGTTTGAAAATGTTTCCTTTAAAGTTTGACAATTTAGTTTATTAGTGATATTGTTTTAGAAATATCACTGCAAAAATATATATCTATACTGTGTGGTCTTTCGAGATAATATTCAAAGCTATTTATCTGAATAAAGGCCGTCTTAAATCTTCAGTAGCGCTGTTTCGATAGTGTCGCTGCAAACCTTTATAGATCACTTCAGCATTATCTGGATTGGAATGCAACAACAAAAGCACAGTAGGCCTCAGGAATTGACGTGAAAATTACCTTTAACGAGAGACCTGACACGGGCCGTGTTTTGGCATTATGCCTGTGTTAGGGGTTTTAGCTGTCAGTGGTTCAGCAAAAATTGATTTCTTCATTCAGTACAAATGGAAAGATTCATGCAATATAAGGTATGAATATCTCATCTAAATAAGTTGTGCTCTAAAATGCCTTGCATACAGGTTGGAAAACATTGTTTATGAACAGGTTCTGGCGGGTCCCATCTCTAAAGATTTATTGAATAAATCTTTATTTATTCAATAAATCTTTAGAGATGGGAGAGGTTCCGCAGGACTGGAGAAGATCAGATGTGGTCCCTCTTCACAAAAGTGGTTGTAGAGATGAAGTGGGAAATTAAAGGCCTCTAAGCCTCACTTCAGTTATTGGAAAAATTATGGAAATGTTGCTGAAGGAAAGGATAGTGAAATTCTTAGAAACGAATGGATTAGAAGATCTGAGGCAACATGGGTTTACTAAAGGTAAATGGTGCCAAATGAATCTGATTGAATTCTTTGACTGGATGACCAGAGAATTGGCTCAAGGATGTGCACTAAATAATTTACGTAGATTTCAGCAAAGCCTCTGACATGGTTCCTCATAGGAGGCTCTTAAAAAACTCTATGGGCTGAAGTTAGGGCCCAAAGTGGTGAACTGGATTAGAAGCTGGTTGACGGACAGATGCCAGAGGGTGGTGGTTAATGGAATTTGCTCGGAAGAGGGAAAGGTGAGTAGTGGAGTGCCTCAGGGATCGATGCTGGGACCGACATTGCTGAAGGGTTAGAAGGTAAAGTTAGCTTCTTTGCGGATGATACCAAGATTTGTAACAGAGTGGACACCCTGGAGGGAGTGGAAAAACATGAAAAAGGATCTGCAAAAGTTCTGGCAACTAAAATTCAATGTGAAGAAGTGCAAAGTGATGCATTTGGGGGTTAGAAATCTGAGGGAACCATATATGCTGGGAGGTGAGAGGCTAATAAGCACTGAGAGAGAAAGGGACCTTGGGGTGATTGTGTCTGAGGATCTAAAGGCATCTACACAGTGTAATAAGGAGGTGGCTGTAGCCAGAAAGATACTAGACTAGAAAAAGGAATAACCAGCAAAAGAAGGGAGGTGTTGATGCCCCTATATAGGTCATTGGTGAGGCCGCACTGGGAGTATTGTGTTCAGTTTTGGAGGCCGTATCTGGTGAAGGATATAAAAAGACCTGAAGCGGTCCAGAGGAAGGTGACAAAAATGGCAAGGGGTTTGAACCAAACGAAGTATGAGAAGAGAATGGAAGACCTAAATAGGTATAATCTGGAGGAGAGGAGGGACAGGGGAGATATGATACATAAGTACATAAGTAGTCGCCTCCGCCGGGGCAGACCAGAGGTCCATCCAGCCCAGCGGTCCGCTCACGCGGCGGCCCATCAGGCATATTGCCTGGTCAGCGGTCCCTGACTAATTTTATTGCCTACCTCTACAGTTATCTCTAAACCTTCCACTGCTCTTATCTGTACCCCTCAATCCCTTTGTCTTCCAGGAACCTATCCAGGTCTTCCTTGAAACCCTGTACTGTGCTATTTCCTATCACGGCCTCCGGAAGGGTGTTCCATGTGTCCACCACCCTCTGTGTGAAAAAGTACTTCCTTGCGTTTGTTTTAAACCTGTCCCCCTTCAATTTCATCGAGTGACCCCTTGTTCTTGTGGTTTCTTTCAAATTGAAAAATCTGTCTTTGTCAACCTTTTCGATGCCCCTCAGGATCTTGAAGGTCTCTATCATATCTCCTCTGAGTCTCCGCTTTTCCAGGGAGAACAACCCCAGCTTCTTCAGTCTGTCAGTGTATGTAAGGTTTTCCATACCCTTAATCAGTTTAGTTGCTCTTCTCTGGACTCCCTCAAGCATTGCCATGTCCTTTTTGAGGTACGGTGACCAGTACTGTACACAGTATTCCAGATGCGGGCGCACCATAGCCCGGTACAGTGGCAGGATGACTTCCTTCGTTCTGGTCGAGATACCCTTCTTAATGATACCTAACATTTGGTTTGCTTTCCTCGAGGCTGTGGCGCATTGTGCCGACGCCTTCAATGTCGTGTCTACCATCACTCCCAAGTCTCTTTCCAGATTACTGACCCCTAGCATTGATCCCCCCATTTTGTAAGTGAACATCGGGTTCCTTCTCCCTATATGCATGACCTTGCATTTCCCTACATTGAAGCTCATTTGCCACTTTTTCGCCCATTCTTCCAATGTCGTAAGATCCCTTTGGAGATTCTCGCAGTCAACCGTGGTTTCAACCTTGCTGAATAGTTTGGTGTCATCTGCAAATTTGATGACCTCGCATTTTGTTCCCTCCTCCAGGTCGTCAATGAATATGTTAAACAGGAGCGGTCCCAGCACCGATCCTTGAGGAACCCCGCTCGTGACCCCTTGCCAGTCCGAGTAATGGCCCTTTACACCAACCCTCTGCTTCCTGTCTGCCAGCCAGTTTTTGATCCATCGGTGGACCTCCCCGTGCACCCCATGGTTCCATAGCTTCCTGAGCAACCGCTCATGTGGTACCTTATCGAAGGCTTTCTGGAAGTCTAGGTAAATTATGTCTATGGGTTCTCCTTTGTCCACCTGGTTGTTTACCCCCTCAAAGAAGTACAACAAGTTTGTGAGGCACGACCTACCCTTGCAGAACCCATGCTGGCTCGACCTTAGCTGTCCATTTTTTTCGATATGGTCACAGATGCTGTCCTTAATCAGTGCCTCCATCATCTTTCCCGGGACCGATGTGAGGCTTACCGGCCTATAGTTTCCCGGGTCGCCCCTCGAACCCTTCTTGAAGATGGGTGTGACATTAGCTATTTTCCAGTCCTCCGGGATCTCTCCAGTTTTTAGGGATAGGTTGCATATTTGCTGAAGTGTCTCTGCTATTTCATTCCTTAATTCCTTGAGCACCCTTGGGTGAATGCTATCCGGACCTGGCGACTTGTCGCTCTTTAGCTTGTCTATCTGCCTGAGGACATCCTCCTGGCTCACCTCTAATTTGACCAGCTTGTTATCTTGATCTCCATTTTCTATTTCCTCTGGTTCCGGAATGTTGGATGTGTCCTCCCTCGTGAAGACCGACGTAAAGAAGTCATTTAACTTGTCAGCTATTTCTTTTTCCTCCCTCACTACTCCCTTTCTATCCCCATCATCCAAGGGCCCCACTTCCTCCCTCGCTGGTTGCTTCCCCTTTACGTACCTGAAGAATGATTTGAAATTTTTTGCCTCTCCCGCTAGTCTCTCTTCATATTCCCTCTTTGCTCTCCTAACCACTCGGTGGCACTCCTTCTGGCTTTCCTTGTGTTCCTTTTGGTTGGCCTGCGTTTGATCCTGTTTCCATTTTTTGAACGATGCTTTCTTGTTACTGATCGCCTTTTTTACAGCTGCCGTTATCCATGCTGGGTTCTTTATTCGATTTTTCTTGCACTCTTTTCTGAACCTGGGGACGTACAGGTTCTGTGCTTCGTGCACCGTACGCTTGAGCAGGGTCCAGGCGCTTTCTACGGACTCTACCTTCCTTGTGCTGCCGTTGAGTTTCTTCCCCACCATTTTCCTCATTGCATCATAATTCCCTTTTCTGAAGTTGAGCGCTGTTGTTGTGGTTCTTTTCACCCTGGATGATCCCAGTTCTAGTCTGCACTGGATCATGTTGTGATCGCTGTTTCCCAGTGGGTCTAATACCGCTACTTCCTTTGCAGGTCCCCCCAGTCCACTGAAGATTAGATCAAGAGTAGCTTCTCCTCGTGTAGGTTCCATGACCAGCTGTTCCAGGAAGCAGTCCCTCGTGGCTTCCAGGAATTTGGTCTCTCTCTCGCAACTTGAGTGCCCGATACTCCAGTCTATCCCAGGGTAGTTGAAGTCTCCCATCACCATACAGACGTTTAAATACTTGAAAGGTATTAATATAGAACCAAATCTTTTTCCATTATTTGAGGTTGCAGGGAGGAAGACTCAGGAGCAACGTTAGGAAATTATTTTTCACAGAGAGGGTGGTAGATGCCTGAAATTCCCTCCCAAGGGAAGTGATGGAGAGGAAAACAGTGATGGAATTTAAAAAAGCATGGGGATAAACATAGACAATCTCTAATTAGAAAATGAAGGGTATAAATTCAAGAGCTAAGGCCGGTACTGGACAGACTTGCATGGTCTATGACCAATATGTGGTGATTTGGTGTAGGATGGGCTGGGGAGGGCATCAGTGGGAACTCCACTAACTTGGAACATGAGGATGTTACTAGCAAGACTTTATGGTAGATCTCCTGAAAACAGGATGGTTGGATAGGCTGACGTGAGCTTGGATAGCAACTTCAGCATTTGGAACCTAAGACAATACCAGGTGGACTTTACAGTCTATGACCCAGAAATATCAAAGAAGAGACAAGTTAATTTAATCATGTATTTTTAATGGGTCTAACTAATGGTCAGACTGGATGGACCGTTCAGGTCATTTATCTGCCGTCATTTATTATGTTACCTGGCAGAAACCCAGAGAGTAGCAAAATTCCAGAGCTGAGATTGTGATGTCATAATGCCTCATTCCACCAATGCCTAAGAGCCAACCTCAGCAGTGATATCACAATGGCTTGATTAGATGGCAACTTCAGCAGTTGGAACCTAGGACAATACCAGGTGGACTTTACAGTCTATGACCCAGAAATATCAAAGAAGAGATAAGTTAATTTAATCATGTATTTTTTTTAATGGGTATAATTAATGGGCAGACTAGATGAACCGTTCAGGTCTTTATCTGCCATTATGTACTATGAGAGCTTTTACCCTTATATTGAATAGGTGAAATGAGGATCATAATGAAAGTCATCCAGAAAGTGGTAATATTCTGACCACCATCTGAACATAAGAATTGCCATCTCCAGATCAGACCCTGGGTCCATCAAGTCCAGTGATCCGCACATGCGTAGGCCTCGCCCTGGCATAGTTTTAGTCCCCATATCACTGTATGCTTCTCAAGGGAGATGTGCATCTAATTTACCCTTACCCGTATCACTCTATGCTACTCTTAAGGAGATGTAAATCTAGTTTACCCTTAAATCCTAGAACGGTGGATTCTGCAATTACTTCCTCTGCGAGAACATTCCAGGTGTCCACCACTTGCTGCGTGAAACAGAACTTCCTAACATTAGAAAAGAAAAACTGTCTTAGCTATTCAGAGAGTAGGTTCAATATCACCTCTGAGTCAATATGAATATTCAGTGCTGGCTGCAAACTGGATATTAGCTCTGAATATCTCTGTGTTAATTAGCTGCCATGGCTGACATCTAAAAATAACACTGATTCTGCATAGGTGCATAGGTCACCCAGAATTGGAAATGCAAGTTTGGATATGGATCCAGTGCAAGGGTGAGAGGTGCCAGAGGTGGTGGCACCCCTCCCCCACCCTCTTCTCTGCCCCCACCCCTACACCCTCTTTCCCCGCCCCCATGTGCACGTGCATTACTTCCCTTCCCCCGTACCTCTGTAACATTCCTGGTGCAAGCAGCAACTCCCAAGCAGCTGTTGCGCCCGCGAGGGCGCTCCCTCTGATGTCACTTTCTAGACAAGGGCCCAGGAAGTGACATCGGAAGAAGAGCTGACGCGGGCACGACAGCAGGTTGGGGTTTGCTGCTCGCACAGGGGAAGGGAAGTGGCACACGCACAGTAGTGGGGGGGGAGCGGGGAAGGAGTGGAAATGAGGACAGGTGCTGCGCCCCCACCAAGAAGGTGGTCCGCCCCTGCCGCCCTTACTATGCCACTGCAATGGATCTGAGATCTACAAGTAAACTAATTAGCTAATTAGGTGATAACAATCAATTATTGGTGTTCTTAATTGTCAGTAATTAGAAGTTATGCACGGATCTTCCCTAGGCCTAAATTTCAGAGTATGTAACTACAACAGGGGTGTAACCATGTGCATGGACAGATCATGGACATTCCAAGATATTAGGCGCAAGGTTATAGAATACCTGTATTTGGGCACCTAACTACCATCATATGGGCACGAGCATTTATCCCAGCCTTTGGCACCCATAGTTATTCTATAAATGATACCTTAACTTAAGCTCTCTACCGGTGCCTACGTTTAACGCAAAATACCATTTAAAAGTAGTTTTAAAAAAACCAAAAAGTCAAGGCGCCTACTGGCACCCCAAAAAAAAAAAAAAACAGTGCCTGCATTGCGCCTACAGAGGCGATTTATGATGGCTAACGCCCCTGCAGGTGTGGCTAACACTGGACGTGGCATTAGGCTTCATAAAGTTCATTCCTAGGTGTGATGGAAGTGAAAGGCAGGCACCGGAATTGTAGGCCTTGACCTACATTTCCAGGCCCTAGCTTTTTCCGATGCCGCCATTCTGTACATGGCGCCGTCGTGTGGTTTGGCACGCCATCTTAGAGGCGCCCATTGACAACGGCGCCGTGCGTAGAATCCGGGCCCAAATGCGCGGCTTAGTATTCTGAAACAGCCGTTCTGTGCAGGGCGCCCTTTATAGAATACCAGCTTAGGACACGACATTGTGGTGCCTATCTTGGGATGCCTTATACAAGACTCCAGCCCTTTGTATTCAAAGCTTTCAGCAGTACAGTACTGATCTTTAATAGATGCACCCGTTCCAAGACTGCTCTGTTCTGTCTTGATTTATCATGACATTTTTCTCATTCTGTGCCCATGTGAAACCCCCCCCCCCCACACCTTATAATGAATCAAGCCATCAACAGAGATTTAGAGCTAAACGTACTAATAGGGTTTTCCTTCTCTGTTTCTTGAGGGGTAAATGTTTGAAACATCTGACCCAATGCATTTTTACACTGAGAAAAGCAAGATCAACCCTCCCCAATGACTTCTGCAGACACCAATATTAGTCAAAGCTGTAACGATCATTTGTTTCAAGGTGGTATGCCTCTGCATTTTTCCTTAAACTGAGCCTACAAGTTACCACAAGTTTTCCTTAAAATATTTCTTGGAGTAATTTTTTTTTTTTTTTTTTTCTCCAGGTTATGTAAATTATGCCACACGTGCAGCTTTAAGCCTCATGGGGATGAGTTCTATAATTAAGACGCCTGGAACGTGTTTAGCGATTTTCACTTGGGGGATAGACAGGACTATTTCTTCTGCTTTTAAGAAGGAAAGACAGGCTAAAAGGCAAAGGAGCTAGGGGGAAAGAAGACTGGCTCTGGGCTTGGGAGGCTGAGGAATGCAATGCTTTAACTCTGTGCATCGACGGAGAGAGAAATCGCTTACGGTTTTCCAGTGCAAAGAAAGCTTCTTACCAAAACAAAATGAGGTTCAATTCCTGGCATCGGTGATTCTCAAATCTAGTCCTGTGGGCACCCCAGCCAGTCAGTTTTTCAAGATATCCACCATGAATATGCAGGAGTGGGATTTGCATGCACTGCCTCCACTCATGAATATTCATCGTGGATATCTTGAAAGCCTGACTGACTGGGATGCTTCCCTGGACCAGGTTTGGGAACCACTGTCTTATGTCATAATAGCATTTTGGGTCTTCTTTGAATATATTGAAACATCGCCTTCTGGTTTGGTGCCATTTCGCTAGAGTGGCCATCAAAAAAAGAACTGTATTTATTGTTCTCTATATAAATGGGTCAGGTGAGCCTGTTTTGAAGAGAAAGCATGAAATCAGATGTTGTTAGGATTGCTTAGTCAAAAAAAAAAAAAAGAATGTAAATTGTAAACAGGTACATTTTCTTATATTCTAGCCTTAGCGCAGAAGGTCTCGGGTAAATGAGCATACCTTTGAACATACAGAAAAAACAAACTCTCCCTTTTAAGAAACCATGTGAGTGGTTTTTTATCAAAATTTGCAAAATACCACTATATCATACAGTACACAACAGTATTATCAAACCTTCATCTATGAAGGCATCCTAAATGGCCTCAGAAATGGAGCCTATGCACAGCAATGCAGTCACAAACTGAGACAATCCGCGTAGTAGAAATGCTCCTGCTCCAATCATTGGCCTTTAAAACTATTTTATAAGTGCTATTTTTTACTATAAACCCTACACCACTCAAAATTTGCTTAATCAAAAAAATCTGCATCAAATACTGTGTGTAATATCAAAATTTTGAAAAAAACTCGACCAGAAAAAACTTATCTTATTTATTTAGTAGTCTTCACTGTCGGAGCTTTAATAGTAAAATCTCAAATCATGTCCATTCGCCAACGCGGCCAGCGTTTCGCGGGAAATCCATACATCCGCTGCATCAGGGCCACCTGGACATTACCACACACATCCTCACTACAAATAAATACAAACATTAATAAATCCACATTCACAAACCCAAAAGAAAACATCTTTTAAAAATTTAAATAGTACAACACTCACATCAATGCATTCAGTGACAGCTTTTCAAACAGTGCCAAAATGGCAGGAACAACTTTATATAGTCTAGTTACCGTCGCAACGTGTTGACATCATCGGAACGTGACAAAAGCACGTACCACATTTGAAAGAATGGCTACTAGTAAAAATGTTGCCATTCCAACGACCTATTAAGGCCCTTAGGCCCTTAGGCCTTAGTGGTTTTTTATCACCACATTATTGTTTTCTCATCCCCATGTTTTATCGTTAGTGGTTTTTAGCGCCACGTTAGTGGGTTTTTATCCTCATAGGAATTCTATGACCAGAGCTTATAACGTCGTGGCCGGTGATAAAAAATGCTAACGCGGCTTCAGAAAAAAAAAAAGAGGGGGGGGGAGAGATTGTAATCCCTCCTACTTGGAGAATGCCGCTTCAATATGTGCATTTGGGGGTACATTCTATTTACCCATCAAATACACATATCACAGTGTAAATGGCTTCCAGATTTAGGTGCCAGAAAAAAAAAATCAGTGCTAACGCTCTCCTATAATTAGGGCTCCGAGCTAACCGCCCTTTGTAGAATAACACATAGAGCGGGTTCTCGCAACCAATCTTGGGCACGAGGACTTACACCTGCTGAAGCCTTATGTAAATCCTGGTGCTCAAGTTGGAAGCGTAACCCCCAGAATTCTATAGCACTGAGCCTAAGTATAGAGAACATCCCTGACACACGCATGGCCCCTGCAGTGGACAAGACCCCTTTTGAGTTGTGTGAGGCATTTTGAGCATGCAGCATTATAGAATACTAACATAGTAACATAGTAAATGACAGCGGATAGAGACCTGAATGGTCCATCCAGTGTGCCCATTAGTTATACCCATTAAAAAATACATGATTAAATTAACTTGTCTCTTCTTTGATATTTCTGGGTCATAGACTGTAAAGTCCACCTGGGATTGTCCTAGGTTCCAACTGCTGAAGTTGCCATCTAATCAAGCCAATGTGACATCAATGCTGAGGTTGGCTCTTAGGCATTGGTGGAATGAGGCATTATGACATCACAATCTCAGCTCTGGAATGTTGCTACTCGTTGGGTTTCATCCAGTTAACATAGTAAATGAGGGCAGATAAAGACCTGAACGGTCCACCCAGTCAATCCATTAGTTATACCCATTACAAATATATGATTAAATTAACTTGTCTCTTCTTTGATATTTCTGGGTCATAGACTGTTGAGTCCACCTGGTATTGTCCTAGGTTCCAAATGCTGAAGTTGCCATCTAATCAAGCCATTGTGACATCACTGCTGAGGTTGGCTCTTAGGCATTGGTGGAATAAGGCATTATGACATCACAATCTCAGCTCTGGAATGTTGCTACTCGTTGGGTTTCAGCCAGGTAACATAGTAAATGAGGGCAGATAAAGACCTGAACGGTCCACCCAGTCAATCCATTAGTTATACCCATTACAAATACATGATTAAATTAACTTGTCTCTTCTTTGATATTTCTGGGTCCACCTGGTATTGTCCTAGGTTCCAAATACTGAAGTTGCCGTCCAAGCTCACTCCAGCCTATCCAACCATCCCGTTGTTTGCAGGATATCTGCTGTAATGTGCATAGGCATATGCACACATACACCCATATTAGCGTCAATTAACTCCAATTAATGCAGATGGTTGACTAAGTTTACACATGCATTTGGGCTCCGTGACCAAATTTGAGCAATCTATATAGAATCACAGGGACAGTGAGCAATTTTCAAATCCTTTTGCCCATGTAACAAGCCATTTGTATGTATGGTCAGTGGCGTAGCATGGGTAGGAGGTGCTCCCTGCGCCCTCTTCTCTGCCCCACTGCTCCTTCCCCACCACCCACCCTATGCTCGTGCCCTCCCTTCCCCCCTCCCCTGTACCTCTTTAAATCTTCACCAGCGAAAGCAGCTTCTCTGGCCTGCTGCTTCCGCCGGTGTTGGCTTTCCCTCTGATGTCACTTCCTGGCATTGCAACCATCAGGAATTGAACCTGGTTCCAGCAGATATAAGTCTTGGCACCCAAGTCTGGGCACGGGAGTCGGCGCTTCATGCTGGGCTATAAAAAATGCTTAATATATTTATTTATTTTAAAATTTTCTATTCTGCCTACCAACTAGGCGGATTGCAAAGTATACATACATAAAATGTCAGACCTACAAAAAAATACAAATCCACATAAAAACATACTAAAATACAAACTCAGTAAAAAAAAGAAATTCAGCATAAAGAAAGATCCTAGGAAAGATGAACTGTACATCAAAGCAATAATTCCTTATTAATAGAAGACTTTTACAAATAAACGTGTTTTCAGTAGAGCGTCCTTTATAGCAGTGTTCTTCAACTGCCGGTGGCGGCTCCTACGTGCATCCTGCGCCTGAACTGGCAGCTTTCTCTCTGCCGTTGCAACATCAGAGGGAAGGCTTCCAGATGATGTGTGGGACGCGCGAGGAGCCGCCTCCGCACGTGGCTTTGTGCAAACTGTGGTAGTGAGTAAGAGGGAGCTGGCCGTGGGCAGCATGAAATGGCCAGGTGTGAGCGCTGGTATGTTCATTGCAGAGGGGGGAGGAAGACAAAAGAGACAGCTGGACACCCAGCCTCACCCAACTGCCGGGACGAAGGGATGGCACGTTGAGAAGGAAGTCAGGGCGGAGATGCGTGCAGAGGGAGGCATCTAATTGATGCACAGCATGGAGGGAGGGAGACACCAAAGATAGGGGGAATGATTTTCATTTCAATTTAGTGATTGGATTGTGTCAATTTTGAGAATTTTCATCTGCTGTCTATATTTTGCACTGTTCAGGAAGAAATGCATTTGTTTCTTTTTCTCTGGGGGTTATACCAAGTGCAGAGTCTTGAATCTTAGAGTTTCTTTATTATATATTAGTACTTTTAGTTTTTGGTCCTGTATTTGCATAGGGGTTATCTGTGTTCTGCATGTGTGACCAAGGCCAGGTGTTCTGGTAGGAATGAATGTTGAGAAGCATACAGTGTGCTTTGTGGTTAACCATTATGTGTTGTTAATAAGATTATATTGTGTGTGTATATATGAAAAATGAATGGAAAAAATGGTGTTACAATTAGTACTATTATGGGGGCCCATAAAATAATTCTTTTATTTCCACTGGTCCATAGGTGGCAAAAGGTTGAAGAACACTGCTTTATAGAACGGCGCTAAGTACTGATTTTTCTTGCGCCCAAATTTGGACATCATTAACTTTTCTCTTTTCTGACCCAGATTTTTTTTTTTACTATTTGTAAATCGCATTGGATTATGATATTATGATCAAATCAAGTTTTTAAATAAACTTGAAACTGGTGCTAGATCCATCTGATTGTTGCAATAAATAAAGAAGTACCGATATTCAGCGCCTAACTGCCTACGCAAAGCGGCCAAATCGGATCACATAAAACAGTCCTCTTAAACTACATGTGTGCGGCCATCCTCTCCATGTGGTACATGTACAATAACGCACTGTCTCTCTGCGCACTTACTTTTTCTACAAATATCCCCATGGCCTTAGCATGTATGCCAAGTTTTAATACATGGGCCCATTTATATGGCAATATAAGAAACTAGTTTTTTAGCCCATTACATTAATGGGTGGTAGCAGCCCTTCTTCCTTACTTTTTTTCTCTCCCCTGTCCAGCAACACCCCCTTCTCTGCTCCCACTGTCTAGCAGTAGGCCTTTTCCCTTACTTTTACCTCCCCCCTGTCTAGCAGCACCCCTTCACTGCTCCCCCTGTTCATCAGTAGCCCTTCTCCATTGGGTTTTCTTTCCCCCCCTGTTCAGCAGCACCTCTTCCCTGCTCCCCCTGTCCAACATTAGCTATTATCCCTTCCTTTTACCTTCCCCCTGTCCAGCAGCACCATTTGTTCCAAATTCCAGCGGTCTCTCCCTATCATCGGGCTCTCTCCTCCTCTTCCCGTTGCCAGGGTGCCTGCAGTGGCGCCCTATCTCCAACGCTCACACACTCTCCCTGTCCTCCTGCTCCAGGGTGCTTGATTTCCCCCCCCCTGAAACGGACGTTAGAGTTGATTGCACGACTGCATGCTGTGGTCCTTCGCTTCCTGTTTGTCTCCATGGGCAGCGTTTTTTTTTGTGTGTGTAGGCCGGCATTGTTTATTTTTTTTCACTGAAGCCGGCTTCCATCCGCCGCGTGCGCCGCGCGCCACAAATAGAATGCGGGCACGGAGGCACACGTCACGGTGGCAGGGATCACAGCGTTGTACGTGCGCATGCGTGCTTAGGGTTTTATTATAGAGAACACAATATTTATTAAATTTCAAGAAAGGGCCTTTTACAACGCGGTGCAATTTAATACTCTGAAGGATAAACTGAGCAGATGCAACACGACGGTGCCAGAGGGGGAAACAGCATGCCATTGAAATGCTCTCATACCAGGCTGTCTTTCCCAAAAGACTTACGACATAAACACAGAAAAGCAGAACGCCTTTCGAAAGTAGGGCTAGCATGACCCTATAACTCCGTGACAAAAGGGCAGACTAAGCTGATCTCCCATTGCCTGCGCGTCCCTTTAGAACCTGATGATGGCTTTCGGAAGGCCTCAAAGTGTGCTACTTAGCATGTCAGTGTTTGTGTTCAAGGCGCTCTTTAATCACTGGGTGCTCAGCTCTGCCCACCAGCAGTTCTCAGATAATCAAACAGCCATGAGATTATGATCAATTACCCTCACCCACAACATAGGCTGGCTACGACCCAGCAACTTAAGAGGCAGAAGACTTTGCAAATCTGTGCCAATCCCCTGAGCCTTTTAAACCCCTCTTTTATGAAAATAAGGCCCGCCGTATTTACTGCTCCCTGGAAATAAAGAAGGTCACGGGATCTATGATTTGCGCTAAGAGTCTGTTGCCAGCAGTAATTGAGCACCAAAGAGCCCAGACTCGGTAGATGTCTTTGTGGAAAAGGGCAAACCTTGGCTTTGGGTTCTCAGTTATTACTTGGAAAAAAAAAAAAAAACCCAAGATCAAGTCTCAGAGTCATAATTACGCCTGCCATAGAATACTTTTCATGAATCAGGCATAACCCACCTTTATAAATACATCCCATTCTTGTCTATTGGCATGCAGAATGGTATCATTTGATGAATGTGCAATTGATACAAGCAGGATCTTTTTAGAAAGGGGAAAGAAAAGTCAAGTGAAAACTGGATTTTTGAAGTAGAATGATTAATCCCCTGGAATATAGTTTTATTCAAATTAAATACGTACATATTTAACTAAAAAGACATGTAAAAAAATCTGCATTGACAATTAGTACAACACAGTAACTTAATCAGTCTGCTCCAATATCATAAGATGCAGACACTAGTTTGGACATGGTCTGCCCTTTGGAAAATCACAAGTTGCTTCTGGTCAATAGTTATCCTGCTCTGGTCAGTTTTGCATGCACTGCAAATCTATCTCATGCATATTTATTGTGGCTATCCTGAAAACCTGACCTGGCTCCGGCTCTCGAGACCCGGAATTGCCTACCCCTGCCCTAGGGAGTAATTAGGCTCCCGTCTCCACCATCGCACCCACTCTCTCACAGACCCACTCTCAGACTCTCTCACACGCTCACTCTGGTGGTCACGCAGTATCCCTAACTCTCCCTTTCTCTCTGCACGGTCTCTCACTCTCCCAATCTCTCACACAGTCTCGCCTGTCTGTCACCCTTACTGTCTCTCTCACACTGGCACTCTCAGAATCTCTCTCCTGTCACACAATCTCACTCAGAGCTCAATTTTTTTGGCTATCCAAGAACCACCTCCAACACAACTCCAAACTCCACTCCACTCCACCCCCAAAGAATCATCATGCTTCATGTAGGGCTATATATGGACAAGTAGGACGCTAGTCACTCCCGTGCAACAACGTTTTGACATCATTAGGGACTTGTGCCAGGACAACTAATAGATGGCCAAGTATGTACGTCTGGGGGGGTCGTATAATCGTCAGAACTTGGATGACTTTTTCTTTTTGGTGGGTGAGGTTATGTTTAAGCTTTAGGTATGAGAAAATGAATGAATATGCACAAACTTGATTTGCATCTACTGCCTCCATTATATGCAAAGACTAGGGGACACTCGATGAAATTACAGGGCAATATTTTTAAAACCAATAGGAGGAAATTTTTTTTCACTCAGAGAACAGTTAAGCTCTGGAACGCGTTGCCAGAGGATGTGGTAAGAGCGGATAGCGTAGCTGGTTTTAAGAAAGGTTTGTACAAGTTCCTGGAAGAAAAGTCCATAGTCTGTTATTGAGAAAGACATGGGGGAAGCCACTGCTTGCCCTGGATCAGTAGCATGGAATCTTGCTACTCTTTGGGGATTCTGCATGGAATGTTGCTACTGTTTGGGGTTCTGGAATCTTGCTACTCTTTGGGGATTCTGCATGGAATGTTGCTACTCTTTGGGATTCTAGAATCTTGCTACTCTTTGGGGATTCTGCATGGAATGTTGCTACTCTTTGGGATTCTAGAATCTTGCTACTCTTTGGGGATTCTGCATGGAATGTTGCTACTGTTTGGGGTTCCGGAATCTTGCTTACTCTGAGATAATGGAATGTTGCTACTCTTTGGGGATTCTGCATGGAATGTTGCTACTGTTTGGGGTTCCGGAATCTTGCTTACTCTGAATTAATGGAATGTTGCTACTCTTTGGTATTCTAGAATCTTGCTACTCTTTGGGGATTCTGCATGGAATGTTGCTACTCTTTGGGATTCTAGAATCTTGCTACTCTTTGGGGATTCTGCATGGAATGTTGCTACTGTTTGGGGTTCCGGAATCTTGCTTACTCTGAATTAATGGAATGTTGCTACTCTTTGGTATTCTAGAATCTTGCTACTCTTTGGGGATTCTGCATGGAATGTTGCTACTCTTTGGGATTCTAGAATCTTGCTACTCTTTGGGGATTCTGCATGGAATGTTGCTACTGTTTGGGGTTCCGGAATCTTGCTACTCTTTGGGGATTCTGCATGGAATGTTGCTAGGGCATTCTAAGACATTTAACTTAGTTTGAGGTCCATTTCGTCTTTTGTACATTTGTTATAGTTATTTTATTTTTTTTGTTGGTATAATGGCATCATGGGGTAAAGACCTAGAACAATTGCTTTCGCCCACTACTTATGAGGAATTTAGGAAACGTCTGAAAACACACCTGTTCCTAAAGTATCTAGACAACTGATCCTCTCTTCTCTCTCCCCTCTATAGCGATTAACTTGTCCTCAAAAATGGATTTCCTGTCCTATTAACCCTCTTTCTTCCTCCCCTCTTAAAGTCAATCAATTTGTACCTTTGCTTAATCTTTGTAAACCGCATAGAACTTCACGGTATTGCGGTATATAAGCTGTTATTATTATTAATTCAAACACATCTGGGGGGGAGGGTTATATCTTTAGTGTGATTCCTTGAGGTAATTGTGGGGTGGGGGTGGGGGGCTGATATTTTTGCATTGCTACTGATCAGATTTAAGTGCTTAGTTGTTATTGTTATGGATATGAATATTGTCTTGCACTTTTTGTTAGTAATGGAAAATCAATAAAGATTTATTTACAAAAAATAAAAAAATATTGGATGACTTTGGAAGTGTTTTAAGGTCGCCCCTGAACGTGTCCCTGTGGGACGTCCACGCCTCATATAATCTAACTGTGTTAGACATCTTTTCGTTATCGCATGCTTTCAGCGGCATACATGTGCATAAGCACGTTCTATTGATTATGCCCCTCCACACTCTTCAAGCACTTCAAACAACAACATGTTCCAAACTATGGAACCATTTCTCACTGTCACCCTGTGTGAAATCTGCAGTTCTCTTTGCCATCAGGGCAGGATTATCCAATAGGCCAAGTAGGCACGTGCCTAGGGCCCGAAATGGCCAGGGGGGCCCGATGAAGGAGGGCATCAACATTGTTTTTTCCAAATGGCGATGAGCCCCTCCAGCATCAATCGGCAACGTGGGCCCCCCTCCCCCCGAACGGCAATGGGGCCCCCCCATCGACGGAAAGTAAGACAAGCAAGCAACGTGGGTAAGAAAGGCAACAGGAGCTGTAATTGTGGAAGCGGTGCTGCTTGCCCCTCTGACGCAGCTTCCTGTTTCCGCCTGGGCGCATGGTGGGGTGGGGCGGGCCAGGGGGCTCAGTGTACTTGTGTGCCTTGGGGCCCTCGACAAATTAATCCTGCCCTTTTTGCCATTTATTCAAATTTCGATTTTCGGAATTTCTGATAAAGGATCTTGTGCCTTTATAGAATAGACCTCTACCAGGCATCCCAGGGTACCTATTTTTAGGTACACAGTTACAGAATTACCTCCAGATAATTTTATAAAGGTTTTTCTCCGTTTAAAGCTTATTTTACTCATGGAAATTGCAGAGTGCTACACACAGTTATAAATATGCACACTGCATGTAGGCAGCCCTGGCGACATAATTTGGGCAGTTATGATATACGCCAAGGTTTTTAAAATGTGTAAGCATATGCACACGTCTACACTAACTTTGGAACATATGCAAATGCGCGCTTTAGCATTTGTGCGCTATTGAAGCTAGTTCTAGGTGCTTCTTTTCTAAATTCATATGGGTGCCTAGGTTGGCTTTCTAAAATACATGTCTTAATGAAATTATACTTTTAAAAATAGGTTAACAAAATTTTGTGGCGACTTGGTTAGGATTTTTCCAGATGTGTCTAGAGCTCCTCAGTTAAGGAGGAAAGAATTTTTGAAATGAAAAGTCAGAGTTTTAGCTCTTGAGGCTTCGTTTGATTTAAAATGTCCATGTAAGTGTGAATTTGTGTTTTTTGGGACCCCATACAATTACAACAATTTTTAATTGTCCAAGAACAGAAATGAGTTTAGTGTTTATGGCTGCTGTTTCACTACTGAGAAATAAGAGGAGAAAAATGAATCGTCCCTATAAGTAAAGAATATTTCAGAATTCAAGAGGTTGAATCGTGAAATTATCCTTTTCTTCTTTCTACTTATGAACTTGTCTTTGAGTAATATCATGTCTCCCCATTAATGTAGGCTTGGAAAGGAATTTTGTATGGAATTGATTATGTAAATTAATGTTTGAGGAAGGCCTTTCTTTCTTTTGTTTAATGTGACAATGTAATGATTGAAATTTAAGAAACAAAACAACCCCCCCCAACATGTCTTTTTAGTCTTCTTGCATGAGTGCCTTGTTTTAAAATCAAGACCTTTATGTGATACGCTACAAGTCTTATCGGTTTCCTGTTACATTTTCAACACTCTAGCGGATCCTGTGTTGTCCAGATAAAAGATCAGAGCAAGAGAAAATCATTCCCCCCCCCCCCCCCTGCTGATGCAAATTCTGGAAAAAGCACAGCTGACCTTTTGTGCTGCTTTACTACGTCCCACATGGGCTGGTAGAAGCCACCTTTATAAATACGTCCTATTCTTGTCTATTGGCACACAGAACACTTTCATTTGATGAATGTGCAATCGATACAAGCAGGATCTTTTAGAAAGGGAAAAAGAGGTGAAAAAGTGAAGGAGTGATCTCTTAAAATACTGTAGAAGGATGATATCGCCTTACCTTTTAGTAGAGACAGAGAAGACCAGTTGTAAATAGTATTTTTGGAAGTCATATAGTCAAATCGTATATGTAAAGACGGCAACACTCCAGTGAGAGAACGCCATTGTGAATAAGTAGAAGGAGGTAGCGAGTATGTAGAGCACAGTATATCGAATGGAATTAACGAGTTGAGGGTAGACAATTGATGGACAAACCATATACCTGCCCGCTGCCACCTTTTCCATGATAGAGATTTGTCGTGATTTTGAATTTTGGGATTGTTCACCTCAATCTATGAAGCACTGGGACGCTATACTTACCACTCCGCTTTCTGACATTGATTGGGAGCTTTTCTGGTCATCAACAAATCGCCCGCTCTTATCTTCTAGAGTATCACAATCAATGTACTTCCTTATGTGGCAGGCAATATGGACCCCACTTCGCATGTGGAAAGCTAACTTAAAGCAAGACTCTGTTTGCTGGAACTGTTTGAAAGAGGAAGGAACTCTTGATCATATGTTATTTCATTGTACTCTAGTCCGCTCTTTTTGGACCTACGTCTGGAACACCATACAATCTATTACTAACTGCTCAGAAGAAATCTCTATAGACATTATAATCCTTCGCTCTCAACACCCATGTTTCACACAATCAAATTGTCCACCTAAACTCATTGATACCATGTTGGTGACTGCCCTCATGCACATTCTAAAAAATTGGAAATCACCCTCGCTATTAGATTATACCTTTTGGTGGAACTCTCTGAGTATGTATCATAGATTTGAATCCTACGCATATGAGAAGAGAGTTACATTCCGAACCTGCATGAACTTGAAATACAACAAATCTCCATGGTCATTCTTAGATTCCTATGTACGCTCATCTTCTTAGACACTCCTGTTATCCTTTTCTTCTCCTCTCTTCTCTCTTTCATTTTTCTTTCCTTTTTTCTTTACTGCTCTCTCTTATCTTTATCTTATATATCCCTTACATACATTTTTAATAATTGGAGCCTTTGCTCCTATACAGTTAAACATAAATTTATATATTTTATATACAGAAAGCTTTATTTTGTTTCTATGTACTTTAAATGATTCTTGTATCCTTTAAAATACTTAATAAAAACTATTGAACTTAAAAAAAAAAAAAGAAAGGGAAAAAGAATGGAGGAGTAGCCTAATGGTTCATGCAGTGGACTGAGAGCCAGAGGAACTGAGTCCAATTCCCACTGTGCCTCTTTATGATCCTGGGCAAGTTACTTAACCTTGCCCACAGAAATATGTGGGCACAGTCCACTAGGGAAAGAGAAAGTCCCTCTCTTAATATGTACCACAGAAAGGTGGTAGACCAAACTCAGCGTAGCTGGTTTTAAGAAAAGTTTGGACAATTACCTGGAGGCAAAGTCCATAGTCTGTTATTGAGAAAGACACGGGGGAAGCCACTGCTTGCCCTGGATCGGTAGCATGGAACGTTGCTACTCTTTTGGGGTTCCGGAATCTTGTTACTCTTAGGGATTCCGGAATGTCGCTACTCTTTGGGTTTTGGCCAGGTACAAGTAACCTGGATTGGCCACTGGGCTTGATGGTCCTTTGGTCTGACCCAGTAAGGCTATTCTTATGTTCTTATGTTACCCTTATGTACAAGGAAAGAGGGTAGCACAGATCAGGTCCAATGACTCCTTTAGACAGAATTTAAACAAAAGGCTATTGGTCCACTCATTGTAAACCATAGGAATAAAACAATATTCCATCCCTAGGCTGTGAAGGGCATCTAAACATAGGTACCAACTGTGCATACTAATTTACAAATAGGCACACTTGGGGAAGTCATCAAAGGGCTATAAGCATGTTAGCATGTGCAACCACAATAGCCCATGCGAACCGCTAAAGATGCCCATTATATCGCTGTAATCTTAAAGCTAAGTTCCCACTATATTAATAAGAATGTAACAACTATAATGGTTACTGAAGTTATTATATGTTGAAAAATGTACAACAAAAAGTAAATTATATATATATATGAAAATGAATGAAGATTGATGAAAAATGGAGTCATTATAGACTTATTTACTCAAATGACAATGTGAGGATCCTCCAAAAAACTATATAAGAACATAAGAATAGCCTTACTGGGTCAGATCAATGGTCCATCAAGCCCGTTCTCATGGTGGCCAATCCAGGTCACTAGTACCTGGCCAAAACCCAAAGAGTAGCGACATTCCTTTCAGAATCCTAAAGAATAGCAAGATTCCGGAACCCCAATGGGAGCAACATTCCAGAGCTGAGATTGTGATGTCATAATGCCTCATTCCACAGTGCCTCAGAGCCAACCTCATCAGTGATGCTACAATGGCTTGATTGTCCTATACTTGGCTCATGTAAAAATATAAGAATAGCTTTAGTGGGTCAAATCAATGGCCAATCATGCCCAGCAGTCTACGCGGCAGCCCTTAGGTCAAAGACCAGTGGCCTGAGATTAGCCTTACCTGCATACGTTCTGGTTCAGCAGGAACTTGTCTAACTTTGTCTTGAACCCCTGGTGGGTGTTTTCAACTATTACACATGAAAATGAATGAGGATCGATGAAGAATGGAGTCATTATAGAGTTATTTACTCAAATGGCAATCTGAGGATTCTCCCAAAAGCTATATAAGTCATACTCTTACCAAGTCTGTCAAGTAAAAAAGCCTTTAAGGTTCTTAAAGGTAGTAGACATAAGATTCATTATATTCTCTGAGCTTCGTTAGTGGTTAGCGCACATTAACACGCTTATCGCCCTTTGATGAATCCCCCCCTTAGGGCCCCTCTTACAAAGCCACAGTAGCTATTTTCCCCCGGAAAACGCACCAAAGCCCCAGGAGTTGAGTGGACTTCGATGTAATTGCCGCAGGGGAATCACTACCACAACTTTGTAAACGAACCCTTTAGGCATCTGTGCACATAAGTGCTAGTCACTATTCTTTAAAAAAAAAAAAAAAAAAAATGCACCTAAGTCACCAAGGGGTTGTTATTGTAGGGGGGGGGGGAGAATGAGTATCCCATGTTTTTGCCTAACAAAGTATACAGCTTTAGAATACTGTATGGAGGGAATCTTGTTGGGAATTATGTTTTATTATTAGACTAGTCTTTAAGCCTGTTACATTAATGGGTGCTAGAATAGATGTGTGTGTCTGTCTTTCTTTCTTTCTCTCTTCTTTCCTTTGCTGCTTTCTGTCTGTCTGTCTTTCTTTCTTTTTGTCTCTCTCTTTCCTTGGCTGTCCACCACCACCCCTTCCTTGCTGCCCCTGTCCAGCAGCAGCCCTTCTCCCTTCCTTTTACCTCCCCCGTGTCCAGCAGCACCTCTTACCTGTTCCCCCCTGTCCAACAGCAGCCCTTCTCCTTTCCTTCCCCCCCCCCTCCGTCCACAAGCACCTCTTCCATGATCCCCCCTGTCCAACAGTAGGCCTTCTCCTTTCCCCGCTCCCCCTGTCCAGCATCCGCTAGCACGGGCAGCCTCAGGGCTTTTGATAGATCGGCCCACCTCGCATTATCCAAGTGGGCCGGCCTAGCAAAGGCCCCGCGGCTGCTTGATGGAACCATGGCTGCTGCCACTGCTGGTCCGGAAGTGAGAAGAAGAGGCGTCCCAGCAGCATAGGCAGAAGCCTAGCAAATGCCCCACGGCTGCTGCGTTTGCTGGTCCATGGGGTGAGAAGAGGCGTCCCGGAAGCGTCAGCGCAGGAGTCAAACCGCCACCACCGTCGCAAGCCACCCCACGTGCTGGAAATCGAATTCGGCACGGAGGCAGACAGCACGGCGGCAGGGATCCCAAAACCCTAAGTGCGCATGCGCGCTTAGGGTTTTATTATAGAGTATAAGGTTGCTCAGGTCACATTAGTGAGAATTTTTTTAGACGGACGTAGGGATGAGAGGGTATGTAAATAATTCATACATATATTGTGGTTCAACTATTATTTTGCCCCCACATGGCTCAGATATAGTGAAATCGTAGGATGCAGGAGATGCGTTCAGTGTCCCACTTTAAAGTCTGATCAGTTGTGCTACATCCGGAGGCAGCAAATTTGTGAAACGCTGGCCACCGTTGGTGTACCGATCGGCTGAAGATAAGTTGAAAACTTTTTTCTTCTATCTGTTTGAGTTTTTCACAGCACAACTTTTTCAACTTTAAGGAAGGTTGTGTTTTGTTTTATCTTTATTAAATTTCCAAACTACCATTGTGCAAACAAACAATTTCATTATACATAATATTACACATAAGAACATAAGAACTGCCATCTCCGGATCAGACCCATGGTCCATCGAGTCCGGCGATCCGCACACGCGGAGGCCCAGTCAGGTATACACCTGATGTAGTTTTACCACCCATATCCCTCTATGCCTCTCATAAGGAGATGTGCATCTAATTTGCCTTTGAATCCTAGCACAGTGGATTCCTTAATAACCTCCTGTGGAAGAGCATTCCAGGCGTTCACCACTCGCTGCGTAAAGCAGAACCTCCTGACATTTGTCCTGGACTTGTCCCCCCTTAGCTTTAAACCATGTCCTCTTGTCCGTGTCACGTTGGACAGTGTAAATAATTTGTTTTTCTGCTCTATTTTATCGATGTCTTTCAGTATTTTGAACGTCTCGATCATGTCCCCTCGCAGCCTCCTCTTCTCAAGGGAGAACAGTCCTAGTTTCTTGAGTCGTTCCTCATATTCCAAGTTCTCCATACCTCTTATTAGCTTCGTTGCTCGTCTCTGCACCCTCTCCAGCAGTTTTATATCCCTCTTTAGTTTGGGAGACCAATGTTGGACACAGTATTCCAAGTGTGGTCTGACCATTGCTCTATAAAGCGGCATTATGACTTTCTCCGATCTGCTCATGATTCCTTTCTTTATCATTAAACTTATAGACATTAATGCACAACTATTCCCCCCCCCCCAAAAAAAAAAATCATAAAAAGTACATACCTACAGGAAACCATCCATATATTCCCTGAATGAAATTCCAATGCAAAGCCCTCCCCCCTCCCATGCTTAAGGGTCAAATAAAATAAAATCAGTTATCATTCCTTACATTCCTTAAGGAAGGTTTTTTGCCGATGAGGTGATTGCTGAACCACCTATAACAAGCCACCTTTGTGGAGGTGGGAAGGCCCTTTTCTGAGGCTTTTGTCTTCCATTTAATGTGTTGGTGGAGCCTGTGTTGTTCCGGCATTACACAATTTGACATTTTGCATTAATTTATGTGAAAGTGTTACTCTTTATCAACTATTATTTCATTCCTTTATTTTAACCTGCCTTGAAGTGTTATAATTAAAAGTGCCATTCTAACTTAAACGGGCAAGCACATGTATTTATTTATTCACAATTTGCTTTACCGCTCTGTCGAGCAGAACCGAGGGTTTCACAGATTAGAAAAGATACATACGAAAATATATAGGACAGGGCACCACTCATACCTGAGATGCACAAACACTATGAGACATCCATAGATTTCAAGGGCTATGAGTGCTCTGGAGGTGGTTCCTTTTCCAATTCCAGACTTCCTTCTTCAGCTCGCTGCCCCATATGCCTGGAATAAGCTACCTGAGTCCATCCGCCACACCCCTTCCCTTCCATCGTTCAAAAGTAGGCTGAAAACCCACTGCTCACCACCCTAGCCTGCAGTTTAACCATCCCCCTCTCTGAGGCAGCCATCCAGGGAGGAAGGGGCAGGAGAGCGGAAAGCTCGCTCCTGCCCATACACTTCTGGACCACCATGGATGCGAAAAAAGTACGCAGGAGGAGAAGGGTAAAAAAAAAAATTGTTAGAATCAGCCAGGACAAGAGATGAGAGGGATCCCTCCTGTCCAGGCCTACCACTAGACCACCAGAGGGGGAAGAGGGCACAGGGCAGGAAGATGGGACAGGGTGCAGAGCCTGGCAGGGAGTGAGGGGGGCTGGGTTCGGAGGGAGGGAGGGCTTGCTGCATAGCTTGGTAGGGCAGGGAGGGAAGGGGTCTGAGTGCAGCCTCCATCTTATATTCGAGTCAACCATTTTTCCTCCTTATGAGGGGGAAAAATAGGGGTCTCGACTTATATTCAGATCAACTTATATTCAAGTATATACGGTAATATAAAATACATAAATTACAGAGAACTGTGGGTTGCCAAAAGGCCACAATTGTTACCACATAGCAAAATAACTGTCCATTGTTTTCCTTACACCGTATAGAAGGCCAGCATGTTTCAGCTTGATATGTGCTTCGGGGGCTAAAAAAAAAAAAAAAACCCCAACTTGGTATGAAAACGTCAGGGCCTAAGACAGGGCAATTTTCAATGGGAAAGCAGGTACTTGGGAGTTACCCATGTTGTTTTGCCTCGGTATAGATCAGTTTCCACATGCAGAAACATTCATGCACCGAAGAGCTGGCCTTGCAGTTTTGCCGTTTCAGAGATTTGTCAGAACGGGAACTCCCATCTTTAGACCTAGGAAGAAATGATGACCCTAAATGCAATTTTCCTTCCACCACGGGCAGCATTTTACAAAACTGTCAGTTTTTGTGCGGAGAGGGTGACCCAGCACGAAGAACAGATCGTCTTTTATCTATTGAGAAATGGGTGCCTTCGAGTCAAAAGTGAGGTTATTGTCAGGACAGGATAGGAAAGCATGGGCTGCAGCTGCCTGTATCTGTCCTGTGGCTAAAATTTTCAAGGAAAAAAAAAAAAAAAAAACACGTCATTTTTCAACACCTGCAGTTTTTGAACTTTCACAGAGGACAAGTTTAAAAAAAAAAAATTAAAAAAAATGCTAACAGAGATATTTTCAAGGCATAAATGAGTATGTTGCATTGAAGCAACATATTCTAGCCCGGTGTCAGGTCAAAAGCGCGCCGGGACAAAGGCGCGCCCAGACAATTGAGCGCAGCGCGGAGGTGTGCGCCGCACTAAATTACTGTTTTTTAGGGCTCCGACGGGGGGGGCGTGGGGGGAACCCCCCCACTTTACTTAATAGACATTGCGCCGCATTGTGGGGGGGTGTGGGGGGTTGTAACCCCCCACACACATTTTACTGAAAACTTCACTTTTTCTCTGTTTTTAGGGAAAAAGTTAAGTTTACAGTAAAATGTGGAGGGTTACAACCCCCCAAACCCCCCCTAACGCCGGCGCGATCTCTATTAAGTAAACTGGGGGGGGCTCCCCAACAAAAACCCCCGTTGGATCCCCTAAAAACTGTAATTTAGTGCGGCGCGTGTCTCCGCGCTGCGCTCAATTGTCTGGGCGCACCTTTGTCTTTCTCGCCATTGTCTATGAACCTTCTAGCCCAGTGGTCTCAAACTCCAACCCTTTGCAGGGCCACATTTTGGATTTGTAGCTACTTGGAGGGCCTCAGAAAAAAATAGTTAATGTCTTTTTAAAAAAAAAATCTTTATTGAATTTTCAAACATCAATAGTGCAATACATACATATATCATATATAATAAGTCAATACAAGCGCTTTTAACTTTCAAATGTACATAACCAACCGTTTTCTCCCACCCATCCACCTAATGATAATTTAATAAAACACAGAAGCATAGAAGGATTTGACTAATTGAATAGGGCAAGGTTATTGGGGAAATCTATGCTTCTTAGTTAATGTCTTATTAAAGAAATGACAATTTTGCAAGAGGTAAAACTCATTATAGTTTATAAATCTAGTCTAATCTTCATTTTATATACCAAATCTACTCCCCAAGAAGCTCGACTCAGTTTACGGTTCGTTAAAAAATGAAACCTAACAAGTAAAAACTGTGGGATGAAAACAGAAATTGGTTAGATTAGATGGATGGAAAAAGTTAGAAAAATGTATGTTGAATTGCTTAAAATTTGGCTAAGTCTTTTTTTTTTTTTTTAAATAATTCTTTATTGATTTTTAAACAAGAACAGTGTTATATAAATAAAAGAACAGTATATTATTACATTCAATCATAACACTAATATCTATATAGATAACAGAACTATCATTCAATAATTACATTATTTTGCATATAGTAATAACATAAGAACCAAGTAAATAATATAAAATGAAACCAAGTTACCTAAAATATCATTATCAATATTTCCTCCCAACCCCCTACCCTCCTTGGATGTGTAAAGATAAATAAACCAAGAAAAAAGTAAGACAAAATACAGTATTAGATTTGTACAAATGTAGTCAATGGGCACCAAATTTTGTTAAGATTTGGCTAAGTCTTAATAATTATATTGTCATTTATAGCTAAAGAGACATATGATCAAGAAACTGTTATATTGTGATTATGATGAACATACCGAGGGTCTCAAAATAATATCTGGTGGGCTGCGGGTTTGAGACCACTGCTCTAGTGCTACATACCACTTTTTTTTTTTTTTTTTTTACCTTTTGATATTTCTTTTCTTTTTTTTTTTTAATCTTTATTCGTTTTTAAAGCTCACACACTCATTTATACTTTAACATCACTTAATAAATCTTCAAATTCTAACCCCCCCCCTTAAACGCAACAGTTATTTATAAGCAGAAGAAATCATAAAATATTCCCACCCACCCCACCCTGGAAGTGTATGAACAAAAGGGAAAAAAATAATCTTTATTCTATAAAGTAATTTCAATCTTTACAGTATCTTGTTAATGGCTCCCAAATAACCTGAAATTTCTTAAAATTTCCTTGCTGCACGGCAATTATCCTATCCATTTTGAAAATGTGACACAAAGGGGTCCTTTTATCGAGCCGCGCTAGTGGGGTTAGCGCGTCGGACATTTCTTGACGCGCTATCCTCCGCCACAGACTCGAGAGACTACGGGAACTCACGGCAGTCATTTCCTATTGACGATCTGCATAGGGCAGGAGCGTAAGAAGATCGCTTCTGCCCCCGAAAGCCTCCTAGATCACCAGGTAAGGCCGGGATGCCGGGAGGGGGGGGAGGGAGGCAGGATGGAGGCGGGGGGGGGGGGGTCAGAGCCGGACAAGAAGATATTCGCGGTTTTTCTCAATTTGCGGTCTGGCTCTGCCCCTATCTCCCTTTTAGTATGTATTACATCTTTCTTATTTGAATTTCAGTGCTGCTAATAAGAATATTTTTGAAACTGTTTCATGGTAGTCCTATTATTATTATTATTTTTATATATATAACTGTGTTCATTGTATTTATGTTTTTATTTGGTCTTGTTACTACTGTTATGCTGTTAAGAAAATTGCACGTTTTATGTTGAATTATACCTGCTGTAAATCGCCTTGGGTGAATCTCTTCATAAAGGCGGTTAATAAATCTCCATAAATAAAGAAAAATAGAGCTGGTGTGTGGATACATAAATAGTAGCCCCCTCTTTGACAAAGGTGCGCTAAGCTTTATAGCACGCGCTAAATATTAATGCATGCTAATGCGTGCATGTTATCCCACGGATGCACGCACGTTGATTTAGCGCACGCTAAATCCACGCTAAAACCCTTAGCGCGCCTTCGTAAAAGAGGGCCTAGGTATGCCAATACTGAGTTGCGCTGGTATTCCGTAATGGAACCTAGGTATCTAGGTTCCATTATAGAACAGGTTTCGATCCTGTACCCCCAGGGCACCTGTATGGACACACCTGCGTAAGGAATTACCCCAAAGTGAAACCACAATGCTAACGCTGTCTCTTTACTTTACTCGCTAAGGTCTGGACTCTGTAAATGGTGCGCAAAGTTAGGTCCTTATTTATTTCAATCTTTTTTTAAAAACATTTTTAAAACTTAATTTAGTTTAATTTAATTTAATAAGGGGAAAAAAGCCTCAGAATTCAGAGCCTCTTGCACAATTGATCTGTGTTAAATAATTCAGCAAAAAAAAATGCCGATTTTGGCTCATACATACAGTCATTGGCAAAAAAAAAAAAAAAAAAACCCTTTTATTTTTGTTTTTCTTTATTCATTTATTTCTGAAATACTTGTTAATCTGCTTATCTTGTTTATATTTCTTTAAAATAATTTTTTATTTTTTAAATTATCTCAATAATGCTCTTAATCCAGAAGTGCAAACCCTTCCTTCTGAGAAATAAGGTCAGCACTGCTCTTTTTACCAGCTATATTGTAACAGTTGATGTAACAGTTTATCCAACAATTGCAACAAAGTCAACTTATCTTATTGTTTGTTGCTCCGGTGACTGCAAAAACTTTATACTTGCACCATATATGAACTGTTACAATATAGTTGATAAAAAGAGCAGTGCTGACCTTATTTCTCAGAAGGAAGGGTTTGCACTTCTGGATTAAGAGCATTATTGAGGTAATTTTTTAAAAAATTTTTTTTTAAAAGAAATATAAACAAGATAAGCAGATTAACAAGTACAGTAAAACCTTGGATTGCAAGTAACTTGTTTGCAAGTGTTTTGCAAGACAAGCAAAACATTTGATTACATTTTAACTTGATAAAGTCTTGCAATACGAGTACATACAGTATACACGAGTCACATCATCACAACTGAGCCGATGGTTCTTCTCTCTCTGACAATGCCAGAGCGTGGTGACTGTTCTAAACGAGCGAGGTTGTTCTAAACGAGCGAGGTCTTGCAATACAAGTACGTAGAGTATTTTGTATTAAAGTTTTGGGGTTGTGGAACGAATCGTCTGAGTTTCCATTATTTCCTATGGGGAAATTTGCTTTGATGTACGAGTGCTTTGGATGACAAGCGTGCTTATGGAACGAATTATGCTCGCCAACCAAGGATTTACTGCATTTCAGAAATAAATGAATAAAGAAAAAGACAAAAAGGGTTTTTGCCAATGACAATATGTATGAGCCAAAATCGGCATTTTTGCTGAATTATTTGACATGGATCAATTGGGCAAGAGGCTCTGAATTCTGAGACTTTTTTCCCCTTAAACTAAATTAAATTAAATTGTTAGCAATTTTTTTTTTTTTTTTGTAATCTTTATTGATTTTAAAACTTCAATAATGTAATACAATTGATACATCAGGAAAACTGCACAAAAACACATTATTCGCTATATAAATTATTACATTGACAATCATTTCTCCCCCCCCCCTCCCCCACCCCATTCTTTCATTTGTACAACTCAGGGAAAATAATATATATTCATTACAATAATTTGTTAATGGCCCCCTACTATTATTTTCTGATTCTAGATCCTCTGTGTTCATCCCACGCTTTTTTGAACTCCGTCACCGTTTTCATCTCCACTACCTCTCCTCGGGAGCATCCACCACCCTCTCCGTAGAGAAGAAGTACTCTTGAGTCTACCACCCCTCAACCTCAAATTATGTCCTCTGGTATTACCATTTTCCTTTCTCTGGAAAAGACTTTGTTCTATGTTAATACCTTTCAAATATTTGAACTTCTGAATCATATCTCCCCTATCCCTCCTTTCCTCTAAGGGCTTCCAGTCTCTCCTCATACGTCTTTTGTCGCAAACCTCCTATCATTTTTCGTCACCCTCCTCTGGACCGCTTCAAGCCTTTTGGTGTCCTTCGCCAGATACGGTCTCCAAAACTGAACACAATACTCCAAGTGGGGCCTCACCAACGACCTGTACAGGGCATCAACACCTTCGTTGTTCTACTGGTTACGCCTCTAGAAGAATGAAGGTATTGATGGCCCTGTACAGGTCATTGGTGAAACCCCCACTTGGAGTATTGTGTTCAGTTTTGGAGACCGGATTGTAATGACTCATTGATAAGGCCTGCGAGGTAGGAGAATCCTGGGCCCTCAAGCTCTCTCATCAGATGTATCGGGCACGTGCCGAGGGACGGTTTCACTCTTCTCAGAAGTTTCTTCACCTGCATCTCTGTGATGGGTTCGAACTCTTCCATTGTGTCTCCTGTCTCCCCTGTCTCTTTGCCTATTAAAATGTCCTCTACGATTTCCTTGCTTCTGAACACACACTTGAAAATTCCCAGGGCTTTACAAAATAGCACCTCGAAAAGAAATGCAAATCACACCTTTGAAAACGACAAGATAGCATGCAAAGGCCAGCAGCGAACTACTGAAAGGGGAAATTAGCTGGCGGTTGGCTATTTTTGTGTTTCTTGTTGGGTGTCGCACTAGGGAACGTTGAGATTTCTGAGTTAGTATAGTAGCATTTCTCTGTATTTTGCATTTAAATCGTTTTGGACATTCTTCCTTCATTGTACAGCTTTGACTCTTTCTTTCTTTCAGACAAAAAAAAAGCCCAAATGCTGTTTGGTTTTGCATAGTTAACATTTTGCTAACGGGTAGTGGAGTTTCTCTCAGCAGCTCAGTAGGCATTTTCCGAAAGCATGCCGGCGTTGTTCTAGCAACTGGAGCTGATCTGTGAATAAAGCAGATGTCACCATGGCAGGATAAAGGCAGAACGATCTATCACCAAGTTGCTACCACTCCCTCTGCCTAAGCAAATCATCAGCCTGACAGTTTTGGTTACAGCAGTCATCAATTATGGTCATTCGAATACTTATTCTCAACTCATTATTAAAACCCGAAACAGAAAGAAGCATATTTTCAATCAATTCACCTAGCATGGTTTGAATAGACGCAGTGACCTGTACAGCTGTAGACTGGGAGTTTTGGGCATTACCTTTTTTTTAAGCTTGGATTAACTTTATATATCCGATTATATTGTTGTGAAGATAAATGAAGGGTTTTGCTCCATATGCAAAAAGGTTCAAATGCTGTTGAAATTCTTTCAGGAATAATTCATTGAAGAAGCATCATTTTTGGCATTTCTCATCTCACAAAATTATATTATCTAATCTAAGGCTTGGCTTTATATCATTCCAAAAAAGCTCAACTCGGTTTACAATAACTAACAAATAAAACCCATAAAAAAAATAAGACTAAATTTCGGGAAATTAATTTTCAAAGTGTTTAGCAAATAAAGTCGTTTTTAAAGATTTGCAAAAAAATTGTTGCCTGAAAATTTCCATTGAGTTGGCATAATTTTTTCCATTCAGGCATTGCTTCTTTTTAATGACAGGTTTCCCTAGATGTCTGAGTCTGTGCAGGTTTGTTTGTTTTTTTTAATCAATCTTGGAGCTTTATTAATGCCTAAAAGTTCACTTGATGATCATAGAGATAGGCTTCTTTTTGTAATGTCTGCAGTTAATCACAAGAAACTGGAAAAATTTGGACTGTTTAAATTTCTCATTTTGATGGGAGACACTTTCTTTATATTACAGATATGAAAGGATGTTGGTTGAACAAAAAGGTGAATCCCGGAAATTTAAACAGATTTGGAATCCACTATAATCGTTTATTAAACCCATTATTTTATGTTGGATATCTACCAGTTTTGTATCAATTATTATTAATCTTCATACACATCTAGGGTGGGAGGGGGGAGGGTTGAAAGGGAGGGTAGTTTCACGATTTTAGTAAAGTTTGTAAGTGCTGTCTATTGATCTTATGGTATGAAGTATTGTTGCACTTTGAACATCACTTCCTGCTAACGCATTTTGAAGTGGCCCTGCCATGCAAAAAACAAATCACTCCACAAAGTGGTTAGTATAGCTCAGTGGTCTCAAACTCGTGGCCTGTGGGCCTCATGTGGCCTGCCCGTGAGGCCCTCGGTATGTTTATCATAATCACAAAAGTAAAATAAAACCGTTTCTTGATCATATGTCTCTTTAGCTATAAATTACAATATTATTATTAAGACTTAGCCAAAAGGAAAGATTTATAAACTATAAAAAGTTTTACCTCATGCAAAATTCTCACTTCTTTAATGACATTAACTATTTTTTCTGAGGCCCTCCAAGTACCTACAAATCCAAAATGTGGCCCTGCAAAGGGAGAGTTGGAGACCAGTAGCTAAACTGTAACCATGAAGCCTGTTTGCCTTTGAGAAGCAGAGCTGAGATTGTGATGTCATAATGCCTCATTCCACCAATAAGAGCCAGCCTCATCAGTGATGTCACAATGGCTTGATTGTCCTGTTCTCCCCTCTGCCCTCCAACCCAGCCAGCAGATTAACTGTCCCCCTTACCTCAGTGGTCTCAAACTCACATCTCGCCAGGTACTATTTTGAGGCCCTCGGTATGTTTATCATAATCACAAAAGTAAAATAAAACAAGTTTCTTGATCATATGTCTCTTTAGCTATAAATGACAATATTATTATTAAGACTTAGCCAAAAGGAAAGATTTATAAACTATAAAGAGTTTTACTTCTTGCAAAATTGTCATTTCTTTAATAAGACATTAACTGTTTTTTTCTGAAGCCTTCCAAGTGACTACAAACCCAAAATGTGGCCCTGGAAAGGGTATGAGTTTGAGACCACTGGATCATTTGTTGTTCTATTGTCCTTTGATATTCAATTTTTGGAAATCGATTATGGGAACATTTTAATAACAAACTGGAATCTATTAACCTATGATGTAGTAATCTGTGGGACATTGTTGCATACTAAACCCCCATTGGATCGGTATAAAAGCCGGCTTTTCATTATTATGAGCGGGATTGCCATGCAAATGGTTACTCAGAATTGGAAAAGCTGTGATCGGCTTAATTTTTCCTTTTGGTGGGTGAATTTATGCTTATGTTATAAATATGAGAAAATGAACTCAGATATGTTGGGACATAATAATTTATTCAGATTAATTTGGGGTCCATTAACGACTTTTGTTACTTGGGTATAGTTGTTTCTTAACTTAATCTGAATAAATTATTATGTCCCAACATATCTGAGTTCATTTTCTCATATTTATAACATACTTGTTTAACACTTTATTTATATTTCTCATATTTATAACACATTTATAA
The DNA here is from genome assembly GCF_902459505.1 of Geotrypetes seraphini. Classification (NCBI taxonomy): domain Eukaryota; kingdom Metazoa; phylum Chordata; class Amphibia; order Gymnophiona; family Dermophiidae; genus Geotrypetes; species Geotrypetes seraphini. Next base: position 10,540,878 of record NC_047100.1, read on the forward strand.
CATATTTGTTATAAACTTGTTATAAACTTGTTTTATAACATACTTGTTATAAACTTGTTTTACACACACACATCCAGAGAAGGGTGGGAGGTGGGAGGGGGGATATCTCTTTTGTTTGTTTGATTCATTGATTGGATGTACTAGAAGGGAGAAGGGGAATTCATCTTGTATTGTTATTGATTGATTGTAAGTTCTGATTTTGATTATTAATGTATGAGTAATTTTATATACTTTGTATTAGCATTGAAAATTTAATAAAGATTTAAAAAAAAAGACTTAGCCTAAAGGAAAGATTTATAAACTATAAAGAGTTTTGCCTCATGCAAAATTGTCATTTCTTTGACAGGACATTAACTATTTTTTTCTGAGGCCTTCCTACAAATCCAAAATGCGGCCCTGCAAAGGGTTGGAGTTGGAAACCGCTGGTCTAGATGTACATAACCAATGCAAAGTTCAGGTGAATTTTCCCACGGCTTGGTTTGAAATTGTTGGATTTTTCCTAGATCTGATGGAGAAATTCATTAGGGGGGGGGCAGTTTTGAAACTAGTTGGGGAGCATACAGAGCTGGGAGTAGCTGCAGACTTACAAGTTCATTTTTTTTTTTTTTAAAGTAAAACTACTTACAGCACTTTCCGATTCTATCTTAGTTTTAGGATTATATACCAACATTCTCCCACAAGAGGAGCCAAATTGGTTTAATGTTTAGGCAGGACATTATCAACCTGGGCTACCAGTAAGATAATAATAATAGTTTCAAGTTTCAAGTTTATTGATTTTTGATATCCCGATCATAAAACAAATATCTGACCGGTTAACAATTTAAAAAATGGAATTTCAAATAAGAAAGTAAGAACAAGTTATTGGTGTGTTGGGAGGAGTAACGAAAACATATTAGACATATACTGACAAACATGACTGTGAGGAAAATTTGGAAGGAGGGAAAAAGTTACATAATATTAGAGGAAATGAGATAGAGGGAAGGGATAGTACATGAAGGACAAGGGTGCAAGGTTTAAATGATATGCGCTGCAATGAAAGAGATCTTTTGAGAAAAGGAGAGTAAGTGAACGGATATAAAAGATTAAGATTTATTAAAGGCATCCTTGAATAGAAAAGTTTTAAGATTAGTTTTAAATTTAGGTAAATGAATTTCATCCCGAAGAAATTGGGGGAGAGAATTCCATAATGTAGGGGCTGTTATAGCAAAATTTGTTTTCCTTGTATAGTAAGATTCTTTTAAGGAGGGAATGAAAAGGAGTTTTTGGTCGGTAGATCGTAAGGTACGTGGAGAACTTTGAGGTATTAGTAATTTGTCCAAAAATAGGGGCAGATGTGAAAGTTTGATTTTAAAAGAGAGCAGTAAAATTTTATAAGTTATGCGGTGTGTAACCGGGAGCCAATGAGCCTCCTTAAGGAGCGGGGTGACGTGTTCGAATTTACCTGATTGGTATTTACCTGATTGGAATTTACCTGATTGGTATTTTGTATAATCTGCAGACGGCGAATTTCTTTTTGGGGTAGTCCATTTAATAATGAATTGCAGTAGTCTAGGTGAGAGATAACTAATGAATGAATGAGACAGTTTACAACAAGAGGTGCTGTAAGGACAGCGAGGTAAATGTCATTTGTGTAGGGCGTCCAGCCGACGGATTTCTGTATTATGCCTCATCTGGTGTCATGTTTTTTCACTCGTTGCTCGCTCTGGTTGTCATGCCTGTCTCTGTTTTCTCCACTTCTGGTTGTATGTTCCTTTGCAATTGCTAATAAAAATATTTTTTTTAAAAAAAATAGAATTGGGGAGGAGTACAAAGACAGTTAAGTGACGAGGTTTTATAGGGTAGGAGGAAGAGGTGTGTGAGAAGAGGTAGGTGTCGCGCAGATTTGGAGGATTATGGGAGGGTCATTAGGGTGGGCAGACTGGATGGGCCGCGGCCCTTATCTGCCGTCTATTTCTATGTTTCTATGTTTCTATGATCAGGCAAATTTGTCGAATAGGTGGGTTTTTTAGTGATTTTCTGAAAGAGTGGTATGGTAGAGCGTTCGGGATTAGGTCACGTAAGGTGTTGTTCCAGACCTCCGCGTAAAAGGAGAGTGTTATGTTGAGGAACCGTTTCAATTTGCATGCTTTTGGGGGGGGGGAAGGGAATGCGAACAGCAGTGTTCTGCGTGAGAAGCGGAGTTTGTCCTGCCCGGTGAGGTGTTTCAGGAGGAGATGTGTTATTTTAATACCAATTCCCGCTCTTTCAGCACAGATCCTATTTTACGCAATGAAATCTAGTTACTTAACAGAAAATAATAATAATAATAATAACAGCTTATATACCGCAATACCGTGAAGTTCTATGCGGTTTACAAAGATTAAGCAAAGGTACAAATCGATTGACTTTAAGAGGGGAGGAAGAAAGAGGGTTAATAGGACAGGAAATCCATTTTTTTGAGGAGAGAGTGATCAATAGAACAAGTTAATCGCTATAGAGGGGAGAGAGAAGAGAGGACCAGTTGTCTAGATACTTTAGGAACAGGTGTGTTTTCAGACGTTTCCTAAATTCCTCATAAGTAGCAACATTCTAGAGCTGAGATTGTGATGTCATAATGCCTCATTCCACCAATGCCTAAGCTCCGTCCTCATCCGCACAAGCCTCAAACCCTTTAATATCATCATAATAATAATAATAATAACAGCTTATATACCGCAATACCGTGAAGTTCTATGCGGTTTACAAAGATTAAGCAAAGGTACAAATTGATTGACTTTAAGAGGGGAGGAAGAAAGAGGGTTAATAGGACAGGAAATCCATTTTTGAGGACAAGTTAATCGCTATAGAGGGGAGAGAGAAGAGAGGATCAGTTGTCTAGATACTTTAGGAACAGGTGTGTTTTCAGACGTTTCCTAAATTCCTCATAAGTAGTGGGCGAAAGCAATTGTTCTAGGTCTTTACCCCATGATGCTGCTTGGTGCGAGAGAAGACGTTCATGGTGTTTTTTTCAGTTTACAACCTCTCACTGGGGGGGGAAACGAAGTACTTCTTAATGGTGGTTCACATTGATACCCACCCTTAATATTTAACAAACGCTAAAGGTAGCATGGGCTAAACCAGGGGTGTCTAACCTGTGGCCCCGTGAAGTATTTTGTGTGGCCTCGGTCGAGGGCGATGCAGTGTTTTTTCCTCTGCTGCCCCCGGGTGATTATCGTCTTGCCGGCTGCCTCCTCTGTCTTACTGCAGCGTTTGTGCGGCCCCCAGAAACATTTTTTTTCGGCCAGTGTGGCCCAGGGAAGCCAAAAGGTGGGACACTCCCTGGGCTAAACTAAACTAAACCTTAAGTTTATATACCGCATCCTCTCCATAAATTATAGAGCTTGGCACGGTTTACAAAAGCTTAAATATAGGAAGCAAATAGAATAAAGGGGTTGGGGTTGAGGAAAGGGGAGGAAAGCATTACATTTTTGTGAAAAGATAGGTTTTCAGGTGCTTAGGGGAATAGTTGGAAGGAGCCCAGATTTTCGTAGTGGGGCAGAAAGATTATTCCAAAGCCCTGTGATTCTGAAGAGGGGAGATTTTCCCAGTTTACCCGCATAGAGAATACCTTGTAGCGGGGGGGGAAGGATAGTTTGAGTTTTTGGGTGGGCCTGGTGTAGTCAGGGCACGAGGAGTTATAAGATAGAGGAATTAGGGGAGGGAGGGTGCCGTGAAGGATCTTAAAGGCTAGGCAGGTGCATTTAAAATGAACCCTGGGAATTATTGGGAGCCAGTGAAGTATGGACAGGAGTGGGGGAGACATGATCAAATTTGCGTTTTGCGAAGATCAACTTGGCCGCAGGGCTACCTATAATAAGGTATAACCCCCCCCAGTTATTAGTAATTAGATCTCATTGCATAAAATAGCACATTAGTGTAAGAATAAGACATCTTAATTGTAGTCCTAATTGATAACTCTACCCCTAATAGAAGCATAGTTATCGGTTATAGGAAGCTTTGCTCTCCTCCCTAACCTTAATCCTAACCCCCAACCCTAGGGTTACCAGACGTCCGGGGGTCTGGACAGCTTTTCAAAACCTGCACTTTGTTCGGATTTTGAAAATCTGTGTTGGGCAGGGAGGAAGTCCGCGCATCCGCGGCCGTCACGCGGTGACATCACATCGCAACTGCGAATGCGCGGGCTTTCTCCCTGCCTGACAAGAGCAGGCAGGGGGGCGGGGCTAGGGCAGGCTTGGGGTGGTTTCACACACATTTTATCCCTAGGTATTTTTCGCCTCAGGAGGCTAGGATTGTTATTGGTTTCTTAGAGACAGACTCTCACAGGTGACACTTTTGGGGAGGAATGCTGGCTTCGGCCTAACCCCCAGTAAACCTGTGTGAAGGAAGAGGAGGAGGAGGAACCCATTAGATTGTGGTCAGATGGAGGATGAGAGAAGAGAGCAGAGGACGGTCCCATTCACAAGGACGAACCTTTGAGATCATGGCCTGATGGAGGATCAGAGAAGCAAGCAGAGGAAGGACCCGTTCACACTGTGGTAGTCTCCAGCCAAAGGAAAGGCTGATCTAGTCACAGGAAGGCAGGACTATGTGCCATTGTCTAAAAATCTATATAAAGAGATTCAGCATCAGAGCAAATTAGTCAACATCCACAGCAATTAGCTTAATTTAACTATGAATTCAGTTATCTCAGAATGTGGGAAGAAGAAGCTGGTTCATGAGAATAACATGTATCTGTTTTTGAAATGAATGACTGACAACGACCATGTCATCTGGGTGTGTGAAAAATGATCAGCTTGCAAGGGACATATTTGGACCAGAGGAATCGATGGCAAAGTTGTGAATGTCATCAATCTCCAGAACCACGCAGCACAAGTGGCAAGACCAGAAGCAGCCCGACTCGTCAATGAAGTAACCATAACGGCAAGGACAATACAGGAGATGCCACAACAGATCCTCACAGAAGTCATTTCAGGGGTCCACACAAATGTTTGTGCACTTGTCCCAAGGAAAGAGTCACTGAAGAGAATGATTTGATCAACAAGACAACTTGGCATCATCCCAAGGTTGCCTCAAGTCATTGATCAACTTGTTATCCCTCAGGAGCTCTAGCGTCTAGCAGTGGTTCCTTCTGCATGACTCACGTAGGCTCTTACTTATTTAAATTATTTAATAATGCATAATTATTTTTTTCACGAATTTCAAAAAATCAATGTTATTTTTGTATTCTTATTTAAATTTTTTTTTCCAGAAAATGAAGGCAACCGTATTTTAATTTTTGGAACAAGAGACAATCTCCATCTGCTGTTTTCCACTGCACCAGCCTTGTTTGAGCAACTTTACACAATCCATACAGTCCACAGCTGGCTTGTTCCAGCTGTGTATGTCTTGCAGCTGAACAAAGACTCATGCAACATATCAGAGGCTGCTACAAGACCCGAAGAACATGCAGCCCAGATTCCAGCCGCAAAAACTGATGCCAGATTATGGATATGCCGCAATCCAAGTATTTAATAACAAATTCCTCAACATCGAGAAGATAGGTTGCTTTTTCCACCTATCACAGTCAGTTTGGCAAAATGTTCAGAATCAGGGACTGATGGTGCAATACCAAGGCAACCACAAATTTGCTCGTTGGATTTGTGATAGATAGTATATCAAGTATTTAATAAACTTGAAACTTGAAACTCATTGGATCCGCATGATACCAGCCCTTGCCTTTCTCCCGCCAGAGAATGTTATGCAATCATTCAAAGAGCTGCTGGAAAATCTTGACCTTTCCTCAAGAAACACTACCCATTAAAAATTACTTCGAAGACGTATCAGCTAAATGAATTGCAGAGGACATCAAACACCGCTGTTTCCCTCAACAAACACTGAACGATCAACATCGAACAAACAATGATGAAGTTTTTAAGAAACACGTGGCAGCCTTTTTCCAAACATTTATTGCCCGAAACATCAGCAAGGACTCCACAATTTCAAAATCATAGCCGGAAATCCCACCAATGCCAGGAATAAGAAATATGCTGCAATTTCATGAAGGATCAAACACATTGTGCAAGATTAGAGCAACTGAGATTTGGTTGATTGTCTCAGAAGTATTGCCTACAATTTCAATTTCTAGTTGCAGCTCGTTGTGATTTTTTGTGCTTTTCTTGTTTTGACATTTTACTATTATTTTTATTTGACTTCTTTTTATCATTGTTTTGATTTTTAATTGTTATTTTTGGACTTTTGTAATGAAAATGCAAATTTCACTCTGGCTTTACTATAACTGGGTTAAATTTTACTGGGGTGAAAATTTCAGGAGGGGAGCAGGGGCAAAAAATTCATAGGAGCAAAATGTGGGGTAACAAAAGGTGTGGGGTTGATGAAAAGTACCAAGGGGTGGAACATCCTGGAGGTGAAACATGGAAGGGGAAAACATCCTGGGGGGCAAAAGGTATGTGGGGGGAGAACATTCCAGGGGTATAAAGTACCCAGGGGTGAAATGTGAGGTCAAAACTTCCAGACACGGGATAGATTAGGGCTTCCTTCCCCCTTCTAATTGTAAAGCAGGGAGGAGGAGCTGTCCCAGAGTTATCAATGTAGGCTACCGTTAAGATTCATGCTATTTTAACATAGGCCGCATTATATGCACTGAGATCTAGTTGTCAATAACTAGAAATCAAAATCACTGTATATGTAATAAAAGTGAGCCCAGCATAGGATAATCAAGCCATAGCTACATCACTGTTGAGGTTGGCTCTTAGGAATGAGGCATTCCAAAGATTGTGTTCATAGTTTGGGTATTGTTATGGATCTTACCTTAAATAATCATTTATCTCAATTAGTGTCTACATCTTTCTAATACTTAGGTCAATTACAAAAACTTTGTACGTATTTTTCTGAAGCTGACTTTATGCAATTGTATGCTTTTGTACTATCATGCATGGATTATTGCAACAATTTGCAATAATCCATGCATGATAGTACAATTATTGCAACAATTTACAATAATCCATTGCATGATTTGTAATTGTTGTATCCTTTTGTACTATCATGCATGGATTATTGCAACAATTTGCAATAATCCATGCATGATAGTACAATTATTGCAACAATTTGCAATAATCCATTGCATGATTTGTAATTGTTGTATGCTTTTGTACTATCATGCATGGATTATTGCAACAATTTGCTTGTTGGGTTACCTGATAAAGATTTATGTCATTTGCAGAGGGTACAGAATGCTGCAGTGAAACTTCTGAAAAATCTTGGTCCTTTTGATCCTATTTTTTCAATTTTAGCTGGCCTTCACTTGCTTCCAATTAGGAAATGTGGAATTTTTAAGTTTTTTTATGATCGCTTTTTTTAAAATTTATTTATCTTTATTCATTTTTAAACTTACAATAAGTGTGATAATAAATAAACAGGTTTAAACATTGAATATATCACTTAGTATTCGGCAATAATACAATCAAATAATCTTATCTCCCTCCCTTCCCACCCTTTCGTAATAAGTAATTAAAATACTTTATATAAGATGTTATACTAAAATTTCCACCCTCCCCTTCCTGAAAATTGAACTCGTAAAATTTAAGGGGAAAATGGCATCTATACATTACAAAATTTTGTTAATGGCTCCCAGACATCTTGAAATTTCTTTAAATATCCTCGCTGTGTTGCTATTACTCTCTCCATTTTATAAATATGACATAATGAATTCCACCAAAAATTATAGTTCAATCTACTCCAGTTTTTCCAGTTATAAGTAATTTGTTGAATGGCAACCCCAGTCATTATCAACAATAGTTTGTTATTATTTGAGGATATCTGACTTATTGCCCTCATTGGCATTCCAAATAATACAGTATCATATGACAATGCCACTGGATTTTATAATAAACAATTAATTTGGCCCCAAATTGATTTCCAAAAAGTCATAACAAACGGACAATAGAATAATAAATGATCTAAAGTCCCTGCTTCGAGATGACAGTGCCAACATTTATTAGACTTGGAGCTATCCAATTTTTGTAACCAAACAGGGGTCCATAATGCTCTATGTAACAGAAAAAAACAAGCTTGTTTCTTAGATGCAGACACTGTACATCTCATCCTCCAAGTCCAAATTTGTGGCCATTGAGATGAAGAAATTTGATGCTTGATCTCAATGCTCCAAATGTCTCTCAGACCAGTATTTGGTTTCTTTTTAATTAATCCAGTTAATTTATATCACTGGGTGGCCTGGTGCCCCAGGAAGTCCACCTGAAAGCATAAGAACTCCAGACTATATTAATTATTAAGATTTTTCCATTCAGGGAACCCCACCTTAATGGCCTGCTTCAGTTGCATCCATCCAAAACTTTGTGATTTATTGAGACCATATTTATGTTGCAACTGTGACAACTCAAGCAGTTTACCATTAGAAATAACATCATCTAATATACGTATACCTGCTATCATCCAATACTTCTAGATGGCCTTAAATCCGACAATTTGAATCTTGGAGTTAAGCCATATAGTTTGATTTGTAAATTGGAATAAGTGTTAAATTACTCGCATATCTTAATGTTTTCCGTGTGTCTACATGTTTATATAATCTTTATATGATCGCTTTTAAGATTTTTCATGACATGTTTCTAAATTATAGGATGGGGAAGTTACCCATTTATAATCTTAAATGGTCACTACATTCTCAACAACAGAAACTTTTTGCATTCCTTCTGTAAAAATACTTCATTTTGAATGTGCTCATAAAAGAGCTTATTTACCATTTGTAGAAAAGTTGTGGAATTAACTTCCTTTTTGTATTAGATCGCTTGACAATTTGCTGTTATTTTGTTCTAGGCTAACCTGAGAGAATGGGCTAGAAAACTAACCCCCCCCCCCCAAGACGTGATAGAGGTTTCTACCAGGACCTGGCGCACGAAATGCTCTGACACTGCTCGGAGGGCCTAAGTAAATAAATAACCCTCTCCTTTTACAAAAGCGTAGCGCGCTTTTTTAGCTCCAGCAGCGGTGGTAACAGCTCCTACATGCGTAGGAATTCCGTGAGTGTCGGAGCTGTTGCCGCCGCCGCGGCCAGCACTGAAAACCGCGCTACACTTTGGTAAAAGGGGAGTAAATAAATGGTGACATCACAGCATCAGCTCTCATTGCGACAGTGAAACTCTTCACACTATCCCCCTCTTTTACTAAGGTGCGCTATGCTTTTTAGCACGTAGATCAAATGGTTTTCGCAGCACATTATAATTGAAATGATAAAATTGCAAAACCAACAAAAAATTAAATTTGAGAGTTATTGATTTAAAGTTCTTTAAACTTTGTATGGGTAATTGTAACAACGGAGAAACTAAAGTAGATAGAATAGAATTATGAATTATGAATTAATGCAATGGATGTGCTTGTTTTTGAGCACAAATTAACTCAAAATGTGGCTCAATAGTTGACAAACAAACACGCATTTCATCATTTGCCATCTGCAGCAATTCTCTTTAATTTAATTTCTGTCGGAACTGAAGATCTACAAGTTTACAAAGATAAGAAGATCCAAACGGTAACAAAGGCTTGATTGCTTTGTTGATCAAGTTATAACTATTACATAAAAAACTTAAAATACAATTACTTACCATTAGTTTTCAAGGACCAATCATGTCAATGAATGATGCTTGTCTGGGCAGTTGTATCCTTAAGTACACAGTTGCTCATAACATTGACAGGCTCTTGAGTGTGTGATATACATGTCATCTAGTCTAGTGTATATTTATGAAGTGAATTTTTAAAAATAAATTAAAATTCTGGAATCTCTCATGGCATGCCTGGAATCTCTTCAGGGCACACTACTGTGTGTGAGTTTGAAAGACTCTGGTCTAACCAAATGAATTGATGGTAAAGCCAACCGATTTGAGGTGGAAGAGTAGGTTTATATCAGTGGTCTCAAACTCGCGGCCCGCCAGGTACTATTTTGAGGCCCTCGGTATGTTTATCATAATCACAAAAGTAGAATAAAAGTTTCTTGATCATACGTCTCTTTAGCTATAAATTACAATATTATTATTAAGACTTAGCCAACAGAAAAGATTTATAGACTATAAAGAGTTTTACCTCATGCAAAATTGTTATTTCTTTAATAAGACATTAACTATTTTAAAAAATGTTTTTAAATTGGTTTTTAATGGTGCTTTCAATTAATTTTTAAATTTAAATTTTATTTTTTAATCCAATTAAAAAAATGAACCCCCCCTCCCCGCCCCCTTTTTTTCAAAACCATGCGAGCATTTTTTTTAACGCCAGCTCTGGCAGTAATAGCTCCGACGCCCATAGGAATTCTATGAGCGTCAGAGCTGTCACCCCCACAATCGGTGATAAAAAAATGCTAGCACAATTTTATAAAAGGGAGATACGTTGGGCACCTAGATTGGCTAGGCGTGCTGTCCTAGGCGCCTAACTTCCAGCGCCGTTTGTAGAATCCGGGCCTTAACTCGGTTGGCGTCTACCGTGTCAAGGTAGGCGTCTATACCAAAGTGCTTACCAGCAAATAGACGTGCCTAGGGGCAGATTCAGGGTAGAGTTTGGGTGTGGGTTGACTTAAGCGCCTGTCGGCACCTACCTTATGCACGCTCATTTAGGTCAAGAGAACCCTGGCCTAAAAGGCAGTGCGCCTAAAGATTCAATGCTTACCAGTACTTAAGGATGCTTAGGTGCCGTTTGGCACGATTCTATAAACGATGCCTAGCAGACGATTGACAACTGTGCCAAAAAAACATCTAGCAGTTAGACACCATTTATAGAATCAGGGCCTAAGAACATAACCTAAGATCAATCAATGTTACTATACATGAACAGACCAAAGGTCCATCAAGCCCAGTATTCTGTTTTCAGCAGTAGCCATTCCAGATCACAAGTAATAATAATAATAATAATAACAGTTTATATACCGCAGTAAGTTCTATGCGGTTCACAAAAGATTAGTGAAGTACAAGTTGAGTTGACGTACAAGTTGAGTTAACTTAAGTACTTGGTAAGAACCCAAAATAGTAAAACAGATTTGACACTGCTTATCCTAGAAATAAGGAGTAGATTTTTCCCAAGGCCACCTTAATAATGGATTTTGGACTATTGTTTTAGGAAATTATCTGAACCTTTTTATAAACCTGTTTAGCTGTCACCAAGTTGATAAAAAAAAAAATCCTTTGAATCATTTTGGAACTTGAGGAAAATTAGGAATTATTTTGATCATTTTCGAGTACTAATTCAATCTTTGCCTTTATCATTAATAGATTATTGCAATATTACTTTTTTCGGATTGTCCCGAAATAATACTGCGCAAATTGAAAACATTGTAAAATACAGCTATCAGGCAGATATTCAGATTGGAAAAAAGGTGACAGAATTACGCCCTACATTTCAAAACCGCACTGGCTCCCTATAGGATTCAGCTCAATCTTTTCTGTATGGTTTTAAAATATGTCAAGGGGAGGTACCACCCTATATGCCCCCATTGTTGTGTTATTCAGACACTACATTATAGGGTCGGACACAGCACTCGCCCTTTCGATTTCCAGAGGTAAAAGGGTTAACATATACCAAAATGTTTGCTTTCATTCTAGCCTATCAAGCTGCCAAATTCTGGAGAACTTTGCCAGATCAATTTCGTTCGAGAAATTAGAAGAGCTTTTAAAAGGCCTTGAAAAACGCACTTGTTTAAGGAATATGTTCTGAAAAGTAGTAATTTTACTTAATGTTTTTACTGTGTTAAATATTGTCTTATCTTTTTGTGTTAACTACTTTGAACTTCTTTTGAGGTATTTGCAGTATACTATTATATCGTATTGTATTTTACCACATTCTCTGGAAATGAATTGCAGAGTTTAATTACATATTAAGGCTCCTTTTACGAAGGTGCGCTAGTGTTTTTAGCGCGCACTACAATGCCCCGCGCACTGACCCTGCGCTACAGGGAAAATAGTAACGCCAGCTCTATGGAGGCGTTTGCGTGTAGCGCGTGCGGCAATGTAACGCACGCTAAAACCACTAAGACACCTTCGTAAAAGGTCACCTAAAAAAATCAGAGCCAACTAATGCAGCGCTAAGCATGATTCATAAAAGTTACATGCACTGTATAGAATCGTGCCATAGCACCTAAGTGTGGGTCAGATACGAAATTGCCATGAAAAGGGCATGTTTAGAAAATTACGTAATCCGCAGTTAAGAACATAAGCAATGCCTCCGCTGGTCAGACCCGAAGTCCATCGGGCCCAGCAGTCTGCTCACGCGGCGGCCCAACAGGTCCAGGACCTGCACGGTAATCTTCTATCTATACCCTTCTATCCCCTTTTCCAGCAGGAAATTGTCCAATCCTTTCTTGAACCCCAGTACCGTACTCTGCCCTATTACGTCCTCTGGAAGCGCATTCCAAGTGTCCACCACACGTTGGGTAAAGAAGAACTTCCTAGCATTCGTTTTGAATCTGTCCCCTTTCAACTTCTCCGAATGTCCTCTTGTTCTTTTATTTTTCGAAAGTTTGAAGAATCTATCCTTCTCTACTCTCTCTATGCCCTTCATGATCTTGTAAGTCTCTATCATATCCCCTCTAAAACTCCTCTTCTCCAGGGAAAGAGTCCCAGTTTCTCAAATCTTTCAGCGTATGAAAGATTTTCCATCCCTTTTATCAGACGTGTCGCTCTCCTCTGAACCCTCTCAAGTAATGCCTTGTTATGTGTCGATGCCTTTCTCTGGGCAATAATTTTCCTCTCTGGCAGAGTTGATGAAATATTCATGATCTTTATTACGCAAGTTATGGTATTATTCTGTGGTCACGATTGCTGAGGATTGGTTGTATGTTTATTTTATCATGTTTCCGTTTTAAAATTATGTAGGTAAATTATGTAAACCGTTTAGTTTTAAACAGTATAGAAATGTAGGTACACTCTATGCCAGATTTTGGGCTGGGTTTTGTTTTGCCGCTATGCCTGCATCTGCGTGCAAAAACATTATTTCTCAGGCTCATTCATATATGTCCTTTAGGAAACTGCTAAAAACTGATTTGTTTGATAAATTTGTAAACTGACGTTTTAGAATCTTGATTGGTAAATAGTACATTGCTTTTACAGTTCGTTTATTTTAGCTGATTTTAATGCATTTTTAGTAAATTGTATTCTATCTATTGTTTTTAGTTAATTGTATTTTACTTACTGATTGTATAATTTTTTTACTGTATGTGAACCGCCTAGAACTATGTGATATGGCGGTATACAAAAATAAAATTATTATTATTATTATTACTCCACTCAGTATTTTATAGGCCTATATCATATCTCCCCTCAGCCGTCTCGTCTCCAAGTTTAAGAGCTCTAGCCGGTTAGCCTTTCCTCATAGTGAAGTAATCCCACCCCCCTTTATCAGTTTTGTCACCCTTCTCTATACTTCTAATTCCACTATGTCTTTTCCTGAGCTGCAGGGACCGGAATTGCACACAAGGTGTGGTCGCACCATGGAGCGAAACAAATGCACTGTAATATTCTCAGTTTTGTTTTCCGCTCCTTTCCTAATAACTCCTAACATTTTACAGTAGACTCTCAGTTAACCGGCACCCATGGGGATGGATAAATGTAGTTTCTGGTTGCTTGAGAGTTGCTATCAAAAATAGGCCTAACTAATTCTATACCCCATACTATGCCATGCCAAAAACTGTTCCAGACAAACTACCAGGCATGTGGTAGGCAAAACATGGGCATACTCAGGTGAGGCGTGCCAGGTTTACACTTAAATTTCCGCCAGAAATTAATTTTATTTTCATTTTTATTTAGAGTATTACAGTATTTCATTGATTTTTTTTTTTGATTTTTTTTGCTGGTTGCATGAGTTTCACTGTGTATTGCTTTCTTAGCCATCACTGCACAGTGAGCAGAGGGCTTCAATGATGACACCTAGATCCTTTTCCTGGACAGTGACTCCAATAGGGCACTGGTCTTTGACCTAAGGGCCGCCGCACGAGTGGACCGCCGGTCTGACCCAGCAGCGGCAATCCTTATGCTCTTAATGTGGAACCTTGCATCAGGAGTTATGGGCTCCTTTTACTTGTCTACGATAGCGGTTTTAGCGCGCACTTGGCGTGTGCAAAATTGCCCCACGCCCTAGACGCTAATGCCAGCATTGAGCTGGTGTTAGTTCTAGCCACATAAGAGCCAGTTAAAAGTCCACATAAGGCAATTTTTTTGTAAACATATGCATGCTGAATTATTTTAGTTTGGTCGTATGGACAACGTCGTGTAGTCTCAAGAACATGGGCGGGTTTTTTTTGCATACCAAGATGGACTGAAAATTTTCAGTTCACTTTAAATGTGCAGTTTTGGCAGAGCCTGGAATGTCATTTTAAGTAGCTGTTAGCAAAATGATGCTTCCATTCTCTGCCTATAGGAAAACCTTTTTGAACTTGCTCTTCCTCCTACCAGACTGTGGAATCTGAGTGGCTTTGCTTTTTACCTAACCAGGATTTTTTTTTCCTCTCTCTCTCTCTCTTTAATTATTACTGTTGAAAGACACGTCTGCTCCAGGTTCATGCAAACACAGCAAAGAAAACAAGCCTATTGATGGAAACTTGGTTGATGCAGGTCATTTCCAAGCATAAAAGTTCAAGGTAATCAGGTCCTATTTCAAACCCAAATTTTTAATTTTACAAGATTCAGTGTAAATATCAAATCCATAATGACATTGTGGGAGAATCGCTTCTTAAAGATGGTTAATAAAACCCAATAAATTAATTTAATTAAAGGAGGAGCATTTTACCACATTTAAACTTCATCCCCTAAACCAGTGTTTCTCAACTCAGTCCTGGGGGGTACCCTCTTGCCGGTCAGGTTTTCAAGATATCCACAATGAATATGCATATAATGGAGAAATTTGCATATAATGGAGCCAGTGCATGCAAGTCAAGTTTTTTTTTTATTTTTTTTAATATAATTTTTATTGAAAAAGCAGTCAAAGGTCCTATGCAAGTCAAGTTTATGCATATTCATTGTGAATATCCTGAAAATCTGACCCCAGGACCGAGTTGAGAAACACTGCTTTAAACCTCAGCCCTCCCCCAAGTAAGTTTCTACCAGATTAGATCTGAAAAATAATGCCATGTAATAACAGGTCTTATAAAGTATAATGAATATTCTGTCTGAAAATGGATAATACAAAGTATAGCAAATATGAGAATATGTATGGCCCTCCCTAGTTCTCAGTGCCGCTCCCTGTAAGTTGAGCAGGAATTTTCCACCTACAGTCCTGCCAAAGGGGGATGCTCTTTCATTCACATTTTCAACAGTGAGGAACAGGCAAGCTCTGCAGAACTCTAGGGAGCCTGCCTGCCCCTAACAATTGAAAACACAATATTGAAGCACTGCCCCCTACTGACAGCAATAAAGCTGGAGGGACTCCTGTTTAGCATAGAAGGAACAGTGGTTCTCAGTGATAACAGGAAAAAAATGTAATGTTTCTTTCGGAAACAAAAAGCAAACATTTAAGAGGGTAATTTTATTACAGAGTGTCTTTGTGAGAAGTCCAAAATGGCACCTTTTTAAGGGAAAGGGACTTGTATACTGACTTTTTCTAGTTATACAAACACACTCACAGTGGTTTACATCTAGGAACTTCAAGCATTTTCCCTAGCTATCCAGGTAGGCTCACTATCTATCTAATGTACCTGGAGCAGTGGAGGATCAAGTGACTTGCCCAGGGTCACAGAGAGCAGTATGGGGTTTGAACCCACTACCTCAGGGTGTTGAGGCAGTGCCCAACACTCTCCCCCAAAGCAATAGCAGACGCGAGCCAAGTCTAGAATAATGAAGCCATTATGACATCACTGACGAGCTTGGCTTTTATTGGTGGAATGAGGCATTGTGACATCAGGAAAAGGGACTTGTATACTGCCTTTTTGCAGTTTTACAACCACACTCAAAGTGGTTTAAATACAGGCGCTTCAAGCATTTTCCCTATCCGTCCAGGAGGGGTCACAATCTATCTGGGGGCAGTGGAGGATTAAGTGACTTGCCCAGGGTCACAGGGAGCAGCGCGAGGCTTGAACCCATAAGCTCAGAGTGCAGAGGCTGTAGCTCTAACCACTGTGCCGCCCTCTCCTATGTGCCTTTATAAAATAGACTCTCAGACCCAGTCCCAAAAAAGCAAAAGTGCCCATGCACAAATTTACACTTACAGTGGTACCTCGGTTTACGAGTGCACCGGTTTGCGAGTATTTTGCAAGACGAGGAAAACATTTGCAAAATCGGTGCCTCGGAAATCGAGCATGGCTCGATTTACGAGCACCCCCCCCCCCCCGCAATCCGGCACCCCCCCTACGATCCGGCACCCCCTCCTGCCTCGAACCGGCACCCCCCGCCACGATCCGACCCCCCCCCCAACACGATTGGACACCCCCCCGACACGATCCGACCCCCCCCCCGACATGATTGGACAGCCCCCCGACATGATCCGACCCCCCCCAACACGATTGGACACCCCCCCGACACGATCCGACCCCCCCCAACACGATTGGACAGCCCCCCGACACGATCCGACCCCCCCCCGACATGATTGGGCACCCCCCGACACGATCCGACCCCCCCCCCCGACATGATTGGACACTCCCCGCCACGATCCGACCCCCCCCCGACACAATTGGGCACACCCCCCCGCCGCTTCTTACCCTCATCTGGGCACTCTTGAAGATCGGCCTCCTCGTCTGCTGGGCCTTGAGCATCTGAGCATGCTCAAGGCCTGCGAGTTCACGTTCTGAACTTGAACGTGAACTCGCAGGCCCAGCAGGCGAGGAGTCCGATCTTCTAGAGTGCCCAGATGAGGGTAAGAAGCGGCAGGGGGTGCCCAATTGTGTCGGGGTGGATGTCGGATTGTGTCAGGGGGGGTGCCCAATCATGTTGGAGGGTGCCCAATCGTGTCAGGGAGGGGGTCGGATCGTGGTGGTGGGGGTGCCGGTTCGAGGCAGGGGGGTGCCGGATCGCAGGGGGGGTGCCTGATCGCAGGGGGGAGCCTTCGAGGGGAGCAATGCCGGTTCTCGCGGGGGGGGGAGGGGAACGCATCAAAGCGAGTTTCCATTATTTCCTATGGGGAAACTTGCTTTGATAAACGAGCATTTTGGATTACGAGCATGCTCCTGGAACGGATTATACTCGTAATCCAAGGTACTACTGTATTTTTATTTTTTTTTAACCCACACGTTTGTGTGTACTCTATTAGGGTGATTCTATAAAACTGTCGCTAAGATTTACACATGCAGCATGCATGTGAATGTTTAAAATGCTAGTATACTGTACGTATCTCCCGCCCAATATCATAGGATAGCCGTCTGAGAGCCAGGGCTAAATAGTGCAGAATATCAGCCTCGATATGTTTAATGCATCTTTCAAATGCCTAGAGGAATCAGGATGTGTGGCAACCATTAACGAAATATTGTAAAGATTAATTAAAAAAAAAAAAAATTTGTTTCCCTTATATTTTATTAATTTAAGGAGCAGGGAGGGGGGGATTTTATTGTTATATGTTTTATATGATAATGGAATATATGGGAAGGAGGGTTGGGGGAGGGGAGGGGATAAAAATTTATGAAATGTGTTAATGATTGTTTATAAGTGATGTATTTATTGTTTATGTGAATGAAGTAATTTAAAAACATTTCTTTTTAAAGATGCCTTTGATATTTAATCTTTTAATACCCAGGTCATTGATTTTATTCTATTAATATGCTTTTATTTCTTTCCCTCGTGTACCTTTCCTTTTTTTTGTTCTGCTTTTCTATATTAAATTGTATTTCACAACCCCTTTTTACCTTATGTTATGAATATGATGAGTTAATTTTTAACCTTATTGTATTGTTCAAAGTTCGTATTGTATTGTATTCTTCTCTCACCTCCCCTCCCCCCACCAACGATATGAACTCTCTCTTTACTCCTTCTTATTGTTCTCTTCCAACCTGCTAACTCCAATGACTTGTACAACCACTTCATGCTTACCTCAACGACTTCGTTACTTGTAAATCTGATTAATTGCAATTCTTGTAAATCGGTTTAATTGATGTGAATCGCCTAGAACTCCCTGGGTATGGCGGTATACAAAAATAAAGTTATTATTATTATTATAAATCAAATGTGTGCACTAACCGCTAACGAATCCATAGGATAACATGCACCCAGTTAGCGTTCAGCCCATGTTTAATGCATGCTAATATTTAGCTTAGTGCACCTTTGTAAAAGAGGGTTTAGTGTGGCGCCGGCCAGAAAGTCTGCGAGACACTGCTCCGCCCACATGAACTCCCCTCCTTTCATATACCATCTAAAGCAGGGGTGTCACAGTCCCTCTTCGAGGGCCGCCATCCAGTCGGGTTTTCAGGATTTCCCCAATGCATGAGGTCTATTTGCATGCACTGCTTTCATTGTATGCTAACAGATCGCATGCATATTCATCGGGGAAATCTTGAAAACCCGACTGGATGGCGGCCCTCGAGGAGGGACTTTGACCCCCCCTGATCTAAAGTGAATATGCACTTACGCTGTAGAATCTTGACTTGTACATATGCAGGTAAGTGCCAGTTAGTGGACGTCTCTTCCCTACAAAAGTGTTAGTATTCTGTAATATACACACAGAATTTTGATATCTCGCCATAGGCAGAAATGTGGGCGAATTCCATTATAGTCTCCAACCTATTGCTGACAAAAATCAGATTCGACAATAGCAGAGTTTACCTGTTAGCGCACACAGCACATTCACTAGACATAATGGCACAGTTTAAGAGCTGGAAAGCAAAGCCTGACTTTATTTCTTTTCTTTTCTTTTTTTTTTCCGAACACCCAGTAAATGCCAATCATGAATTTAATCCATGGACAAAACTGATTCTTCTTGTTTTCCGTCTTCTGCAAACTGAGTGCAGGAAAGGGCAGCCTCTGTCCACACCCCTGGACGTGGCTAATCTAAGAGAAAGCTAGCTCTGCACTTTGACATACCTGTAAGCCATAGCTGAGGGCGTCCAGCCCGCTGTTGCTACAATAACGGACCAAAGAGCTTTTTATCTTGCCTTGTTAAATACCATAAGAATTACAAACTTTATGCTTGTTTTCAGAAAAATTACAGGTCGTAGAATTACACAAGCAGACATAGTATAAATAAAATATTCATATAAAAATAGTCTCTTACAAAATATACTCTCTGATCCTATGATCCATTTTCCAAAATTGTCATCTTAATGCTTTTTTTTTTTGTTTGTTTTTTTTCAACTGAAGACAAAGTGTTCCGGTAGACATTTTAAAAAAAAAAAAAAACTGCATCCAGTTAAAATTCCCAACTAGCAGCAAATAGCAAAACATATATATAAGATGCCCACTTTATCGGTTTCACATCCTGCAAGAAAATTTTATGTAAGGACTACTATATACAATACCATTCTTTTTTTTTTTTTTTTCTTCTTTATATCTACAAAATTATTCCACAATAAAAGCAAGCTCCAGACTTGGTAGAACAGTGTGAAATGTCGGTAGAGTTCTTTAAATAAATTAAGATGAGTTTACCTAAATTCAACTGTTAAATATTGTTATTCTCATGCTTGGCTGTCCCATATCCCTGCACTAAACACTGCAGCACATTAAAATGAAAAAAAAAAAAAAAAAAGCAGATAAACCAGTGCCTATGAAAAATTGCAATAGTTACACTTGTGGTAGGTGATTCAAGCAGAGGTGAGACATGCAGAGGTTTTCGGTAAGGGTGTATCCCTAAATCTGTATAATTAACACTTCAAATTAAGGGGTCCTTTTATTAAGGTGTGATAATCGATTTAGTGCACGCTAAATGCTAAGGCTCCCATAGATGCCTTAGCATTATTGCATGGCTGACTTGGTTAGCGCGCCTTCATAAAAAGACCCCCTAAGTCACAAGGGGGTACTGTCGCCCCGGTCTGTAGGACATTAGCTAGCCAGTAAACGATTTCCATACTGGTCTCCATTCTGCAAAATTTCCAAGCTGGGTCAATGCCGCATTTTCCATTTCTTGCTGCAAAATGATGATATTCCCGGGGGGGGGAGGGGGAGGAAGTCTCCAGCTTTCCCACATTCCGATATAAACCTCTGCGTTGCCCACACACCCCTCTGCATGTTGCAGAGCCAAGAAACCTCAGCGATTTGTTCAGTTGCATTTTGTGATCTCTCCTCTTCCTCTGTTTATTTGTTCGGCTGATTTGACTAGTCTAAGATGTGCATCCACGGAATCACTCCAGATTCCAAACAGTTCCCAGAATCTTTCAGCAGGTCACCTAAGATCATGTGCAAATGTGTTTATTCCCAGGGGTCTTTTCATCCCCGGGCATGCGTTTCATTTACAGGTGAACACCTCTGTCCTTTCACTGCATGTGTTGCATTTGACATAGCAACACCAGTGAAATTTGCAGTTGCACTGCCACACTCTGGAGTACTGGTGGGTGTTGTAGCCTCGACCGCAGCACATCAGATCACAGCTGCTAGAATGCTGCGCGGTCTGGTTGCAAATTCGCCCCTGTGTTCCCGTGCTTCCAGTGACAGGATCTTCTTCGCAGTAGTTTGGAGACTTCTCTATGTACACCAGATCGGTGTCCATGGGCTTGCGATAGGACATGGGCTTTTTTATTTTCAGGAAGGTCGGCCGCTTATTTCGGCTCGCTCTGACGGGCTCCACCTGGACTGCTTCATTGTATTTCTCTTTCAGGATGTAACCCAGCTCCCGAAACTTGGGAAGAGTTGTCCAACACGTTTTGGTTGTACAAGATCCAGAAACTCCGTGGCACTTACACTCCAGCTTCATATTTTCTTCCAAGATCTAGATTGAAAAATCAAGGGGAATGAATTATTATTACATTTAAATATCCTTCTTGCTCTACAAAGCATGTTCTTCAGCCAGCTCAAGTATCTTTTCTAAGATGTGGGTCAATTTTGCTATAGAATTCAACTTTAGGCTTTTCAAGGTTTAGCAAATGATGTCATCTTTAAAAGGACAAATAAAATTATACCACATAAGCAGACTGATATTCAAAGCAATTTAAGCGGGCAGAGACTCCTGCCCACTTAAATCACTTAGGACTGCCCAGCTGCCGATATTCTTTGGCACCTAATTGGATAGTACTGCAGAATATCAACTCTCATAGGCCCTAAAAAAAAGTAGGCGGGTTGGAGCAGTGCAGGGGAGGAGCCAGGTGTTATACAGGTATATTTTAGCCACTCAACCAATACCTGCATAACCTCTTTGGAGTCCTCCAAGCTCCCTTCTGCCCCTCCCCCCCAAAACAGCCCCTCCTTCTCTTCCCCCTCCCCCCCAGCCTGCAACATAAAGAATCCCCTTTCCACCTGGAACATCCCCTCAACCCACAACCTCCCCCCAGTAATACCCCCCAGTCTGCCATGATCTTCGGCTGAACTACATGAAACTTTGTATTATTTGTTAGAAAATGTCATTCATTATAAGAGAGCAACTTATGGGCTCTTGTATTTTAATATAGTCTTTAAATTAAAGTAATAAGTAGGATTTAAACCCCTGATTACTTGTACATTAAGTGGGGACATTTATTCTCTGAGCCACCAGCAGCTCTTGAGAATTGGTGTTTCTCTGCATATTCTTCTCTATTCTGCAGCACTCTTAAGCCCAGAAGAGGACAAGGAGAAGTTCTGAAAAAGTCCTCGTGTGAAAGCCTTGCTGGCCCAGAGGTTAGGAAAACATAGCATAACCCTGACTGCTGGTGGCCCATCTGCAGTTATTGAGTTTTTACTAAATATACTCAGTATGCAGGTCTATCTAACCTCCAACCCCATCCACCCACACCTCTTACCTGCTCTAGCCATCCTAGCTCTGGCTAAGCTAGACTAGAACCCACAATCTCTTACCTTAGCCGCCGAGCCAACAGTCAGCCCAGATACTAAGAGCTTTTTTTTTTTTTTGTCCCTTTATACCACAGATGTCAAACTCAAGGCCCGCGGGGCAAATCCGGCCCGCCTGGGTCGTTTTATGCGGCCCACAGTCCGATGCCCCCAGTTTTACCTTGTGGCTGGCTCCCTCCTCCTCACAGCTGTAATGTGCGCGGAGCGCCTTGCAGTGGCTCCTTGCGTGTCCCGCACCTCATTTGGAAGCATTCCCTCTGACGCGGCGACGTCAGAGAGAAGGCTTCTGGTTCAGGTGCAGGACGCACGAGGAGCTGCTGCACACGATGGCTGTGAGGAGGAGGGAGCCGGCCACCAGATGACACCGGGGAGCATTGGACTGCATAAAACGGCCAGGTTGGAGCCGGCCAGAAGGTTAGACACCCGCACAGCATGGAAGGAGGGAGACAACAAAGGTAGGGGGAATGGTTTTATTTTCAAGTTAGTGTTTGAATTGTGTCCGTTTTATGCATTTTAATCTGATGTCTATCTTTTGCACTGCTCAGGAAGAAATGCATTTGTTTCTTTTTCTCTGGTGGGTTGCAATGCATGCAGAATCTTGAATCTTAGGGTGTTTTTGGTCCCGTATTTGCGTAGGGGTTATCTGTGTTCTGGTAGGAATGAATGTTGAGAAGCATACAGTGTGTTTTGAGTAGTTTAATTTTGTGGTTAACCATTACCATTATGTGTTAATAAGATTATATTCTGTGCGTATATATGAAAAAATGAATGGAAAAAATGGTATTATAATTAGTATTTTTATGGGGGCAGAGTCTGGCCCGCATCTTAGCCTGTGTATTGGACTTAATGTGATTGAGTTTGATACCTCTCCTTCCTGGACTCAACTGTATAAAAAGGGGTGTCAGGTCAAAAGCGCGCCGGGCCAAAGGCGCGCCCAGACAATTGAGCGCAGCGCGCGCCGCCACGCTGCTCTAAATTACTGTTTTTAGTGCTCCGACGGGGGGGGAGGCGTGGGGGGGAACCCCCCCACTTTACTTAATAGACATCGCGCCGTGTTGTGGGGGCGTTGTGGGGGGTGTGGGGGGTTGTAACCCCCCCACATTTTACTGAAAACTTCACTTTTTCCCTGTTTTTAGGGAAAAAGTTCAGTTTACAGTAAAATGTGGAGGGTTACAACCCCCCAAACCCCCCATAACGCCGGCGCGATGTCTATTAAGTAAACTGGGGGGGGGGGGGTTCCCCAACAAAACCCCCCGTCGGAGCCCCTAAAAACTGTAATTTAGAGCGACACGGCAGCGCGCGCTTTTGTCTTTCGCGCCTTTGTCTATGAACCATAAAAAGGTGCAAGTGGGATTCAAACCCAGGACCTCTCTAAGAGAGGGCAGGTCCACTTCCCTCCAAGCCACCACTCAGCTGGTGAAAGTACCAAATTTTTCCTCTCCCTTGTATCTCACTTTTCTGGACCCAGCTGGAAAACAGACAACAGCAGGCCACCCCTTGAGAGACTTGAACCTAAGAGCTCTCTAAGACAGTGATTCCCAACCCTGTCCTGGAGGAACACCAGGCCAATCGGGTTTTCAGGCTAGCCCTAATGAATATGCATGAGAGAGATTTGCATATGATGGAAGTGATAGGCATGCAAATTTGCTTCATGCATATTCATTAGGGCTAGCTTGAAAACCCAATTGGCCTGGTGTTCCTCCAGGACAGGGTTGGGAACCACTGCTCTAAGACAAGTCACTGTCAAGCTCTGCTGAGCCACCTGGGGATTCAATACGTACTCTGAATTTTCTTGCTCTTTTGTTTCAAGTGCCTGTTTTAATGGAGGCAACAGCCACATGTAAAACAAGAAGTGCAGAGAGTTGGGTCCCCCACCCCAGTCTTAAAAAGCCCAATCTCAGCTCCCTAAACCTGGTATGGTAAATGGTTTTGGTGCAGGTTCCCTTATTTTGTCGGGATCTGTACCTTGTCAGTTACCTAAAAACTACCATTTAGTCCAGAGGTAGGGAACTCCGGTCCTCGAGAGCCTTATTCCAGTCAGGTTTTCAGGATTTCCCCAATGAATATGCATGAGATCTATTTGCATGCACTGCTTTCAATGCATATTCATTGGGGAAATCCTGAAAGCCTGACTGGAATACGGCTCTCGAGGACCGGAGTTTTCTACCCCTGATTTAGACAGAGGCACAGATTGAGCCAGGAAATCACGCAGGGGTGTCCAATGTCGGTCCTCGAGGGCCGCAATCCAGTCGGGTTTTCAGGATTTCCCCAATGAATATGCATGAGATCTATTAGCATACAATGAAAGCAGTGCATGCAAATAGACCTCATGTATATTCATTGGGGAAATCCTGAAAATCCGACTGGACTGCGGCCCTCGAGGACCGACATTGGACACCCCTGCACTAAAGGACAAAGCAGAGGGTGTGAAGGAGACAGTCCTAAACCTCCTCCGGTTAGAGAATATAGGGGAGACTGCCTTACTAGATGGATTAAGGGAAAGTCTCCTAACCCCCTGAGCTTATATTCCACCTTCTGGGATAGTACAAACTCTGAAAGAGGAAGCTATAATGGAAAAGTCTCTTTATTGTTCCTCCTCATATGAGGATCTCCCCATCATGATCTCTACTCCATTCCTGAACTTACTCCAAGAGCAAAGGGAGGGGGAGGAATAGGGAGAAAGCACAGCAAAAGACAAAAGCCACTAATACAATGGAATACAGACCTACTTTAAAGTGACAGTCTAATGAGAAAACAGTGTCCTCTGAAAGATTATTATATGGAGTTTAGACCACAAATAAATTATATGTTTCCACCAAATACAATGGCTTAGAATGGATGAACCTTGAATGGAGAAAAGCCCGGTGCTACCACTATTCCTACATGAAATGCTTTGCAATCAAGCAGAGCATTTAGGATGTGTTACAAGGCAATTGTTATCCATCAACGAAGCTCACAATTTTCTTGATCACAGTTCCAAAGAAAGAAAATTGTAAATAAAATTTGCTAAAGTGCTTACATGCTTTGTGCTATATGCTTAATTCCCAGATTACCAAAACAGTGAGAGATTGGAGAAACTGGGCCTCTTCTCCCTTGAAAAGAGGAGACTGAGAGGGGACATGATTGAAACATTCAAGATAATGAAGGGAATAGACCCAGTAGATAAAGACAGGTTGTTCACCCTCTCCAAGGTAGAGAGAATGAGAGGGCACTCTCTAAAGTTAAAAGGGGATAGATTCCGTACAAACGTAAGGAAGTTCTTCTTCACCCAGAGAGTGGTAGAAAACTGGAACGCTCTTCTGGAGTCTGTCATAGGGGAAAACACCCTCCAGGGATTCAAGACAAAGTTAGACAAGTTCCTGCTGAACCAGAACGTACGCAGGTTAGGCTAGACTCAGTTAGGGCACTGGTCTTTGACCTAAGGGCTGCCACATGAGCAGACTGCTGGGCACAACGGACCACTGGTCTGACCCAGCAGCGGCAATTCTTATGTTCTTGAACAGGGTGAGCAGAACAGCAACAACAGAAATGCAGGAAGACAGCAAACCAGGGAACATATCTTGCGACAACAGCAAAGTCTGCAGAGCGACAGGAGAGAAAAAGCAAAGCAGCAAAAGCTTCTAGGAAAGGGCATCATGAAATTCCATAAGAACATAAGATTTGCCGCTGCTGGGTCAGACCAGTGATTCCCACCGCGGCCCTTAGGTCGAAGACCAGCGCCCTATTTAAGTCTAGCCTTACCGCTGGCGAAGCTTAGTAAAAGGAGCCCTTCAATATCTTGACCTTTTCATGTCCGCTCTGATTGTTCTGATCCTGGTTGTATGTTCCCTTTGCAATTGCTAATAAAGATAATTAAAAAAAAAAAAAAAGAAATACTGATGAATGACACAGAATTCTGAATTACATGTGTGGCGCGATTTAACAAGCCATGCTGGTTATTTCCCATCGTTTTAACACAGGCTAATGGCAACGCTATGCCATTTAACCAACAGAGATTGCATCTTGCAGTTAGCATGCAGATCCAAATAGGTGCCCTTGGAGAGGGAAATTCTTCTATAACAGGGACGCTAAATATAGGTGCATAGTGGGCACCTGATTGAAGCATATTCTATAAAGGAAAGGAGGCTTCTATTCTCCTTTCTAAAATGCTAACATAGGTTAGATGCATGAGCACGTAACACCAAACATTGAGCTGATGCAAGTGGTCGTGCCTGAAGACTAGAGATACACACATAATTTTATGAGTTAATATTTGCATTTAACCAAGGCAATGAGGAGAGGGAGTCAAAGCGCACGCCATGTTTCAGCACAAAGGCATACATCGAGGGTCGATGCAAAAAAAAAAGCTTCAATTTGAAAAAAAAAAATCCAAAAGTAGAGAACAGTGGAATGGTAAAACTAGAGGGCATAATTTGAGGTTACAGGGAGGAAGACTTAGCAGCAATGTTAGGAAATTCTTCTTCACGGAGAATCCGTGAAGGTGGTAGATGCCTGGAATGCCCTCCCGAGGGAAGGGGTGGAGAGGAAAACGGTGATGGAATTCAAAAAAGCGTGGGATAAAAATAAGAGGATCTCTAATTAGAAAACGAAGGATGTCAATTAAAGAACTAAGGCCGGTATTGGACAGACCTGCACGGTCTGTGCTCCATATATGGTAATTCAGTTTAGGATGGGCTGAGGTGGGAATCAATGTGAACTCCACTAACAGGAGGAGGATGTTACTGGACAGACTTTACAAACAACGGGATGGTTGGATAGGCTGGAGTGAGCTTGGACGGCAACTTCAGCATTTGGAACCTAGGACAATACCAGGTGGACTTTACAACTATGACCCAGAAATATCAAAGAAGAGACAAGTTAATTTAATCATGTATTTGTAATGGATATAACTAATGGTCAGACTGGATGGACCGTTCGGGTCTTTTATCTGCCGTTGTTTACTATGTTACCTGGCAGAAACCCAATGAGTAGCAACATTCCAGAGCTCAGTTTGTGATGTCATAATGCCTTATTCCACCAATGCCTAAGAACCAACCTCAGCAGTGATGTTACAATGGCTTGATTAGATGGCAACTTCAGCAGTTGGAACCTAGGACAATCCCAGGTGGACTTTACAGTCTATGACCCAGAAATATCAAAGAAGAGACAAGTTAATTTAATCATGTATTTGTAATGGGTATAACTAATGGATTGACTGGGTGGACCGTTCAGGTCTTTATCTGCCCTCATTTACTATGTTACCTGGCTGAAACCCAACGAGTAGCAACATTCCAGAGCTGAGATTGTGATGTCATAATGCCTTATTCCACCAATGCCTAAGAGCCAACCTCAGCAGTGATGTCACAATGGCTTGATTAGATGGCAACTTCAGCAGTTGGAACCTAGGACAATATCAGGTGGACTTTACAACTATGACCCAGAAATATCAAAGAAGAGACAAGTTAATTTAATCATGTATTTGTAACGGGTCTAACTAATGGATTGACTGGATGGACCATTCAGGTCTTTATCTGCCGTCATTTACTATGTTACTTGGCTGAAACCCAACGAGTAGCAACATTCCAGAGCTGAGATTGTGATGTCATAATGCCTTATTCCACCAATGCCTAAGAGCCAACCTCAGCAGTGATGTCACAATGGCTTGATTAGATGGCAACTTCAGCAGTTGGAACCTAGGACAATATCAGGTGGACTTTACAACTATGACCCAGAAATATCAAAGAAGAGACAAGTTAATTTAATCATGTATTTGTAACGGGTCTAACTAATGGATTGACTGGATGGACCATTCAGGTCTTTATCTGCCGTCATTTACTATGTTACTTGGCTGAAACCCAACGAGTAGCAACATTCCAGAGCTGAGATTGTGATGTCATAATGCCTTATTCCACCAATGCCTAAGAGCCAACCTCAGCAGTGATGTCACAATGGCTTGATTAGATGGCAACTTCAGCAGTTGGAACCTAGGACAATATCAGGTGGACTTTACAACTATGACCCAGAAATATCAAAGAAGAGACAAGTTAATTTAATCATGTATTTGTAACGGGTCTAACTAATGGATTGACTGGATGGACCATTCAGGTCTTTATCTGCCGTCATTTACTATGTTACTTGGCTGAAACCCAACGAGTAGCAACATTCCAGAGCTGAGATTGTGATGTCATAATGCCTTATTCCACCAATGCCTAAGAGCCAACCTCAGCAGTGATGTCACAATGGCTTGATTAGATGGCAACTTCAGCAGTTGGAACCTAGGACAATCCCAGGTGGACTTTACAGTCTATGACCCAGAAATATCAAAGAAGAGACAAGTTAATCCAAAAATGTGTTTTTTAATGAGTATAACTTATAGGCAGACTTGATGGACCGTTCAGGTCTTTATATGCCGTCATTTACTATGTTACATTCTGCTCTTCAAGTAGCAAATGGCCACATATTACCATTACAATGTGTGCTGTTTTTCTCTGGCAGCATATACTTTTCAATGCATTGGTAAATTGCCTGCCATTAGTTTACTGTAGAAAGGAGGAAAAATTGCCTATTCAGCTTGTATCAGAAGCCATGCGGAAAGCTTAAAAATAGGAGATACAGCCGGCTTACAATTGCAGACCTCCTCTGCTGAAATAAATGCCCTTTTCAGTCTAAGATGATTAACAGCCTGTTTACATTCCAAAAGAAAGGAGCCAGTGCCAAAAGAAATTTTAAATATCTGACCAATAAAAACCAGAAGCTTGTCATCTGAAGTCTAAAGTAACCAAACTGGACAGGAATCTCACTTAGATGTTGAAGACTTCAATGATAAAACCATGTTCTGTATATCTTCCCAAGACTGGTCGAAAACAAAATTTGCCTTATCATCATCAATTGCACTAATGACGGAAAAAAAATCACCTCAAACCCCAACCAATCGGGTTTGAGGACCTACTACTGTATATAAAAACAAACTGCGGACCTCACAGCATACCCTGAAGAAAGCCATGGCATTTGCTGGCCTGCTTTACAGCTACTAATATTAACGTGGTTACGATGAAATGGATTTGATATGCTGCCTTTCTATGTTACAACTCAAGCAGTTTGCATATATTGTTCCATTTGGTATGTCACTGATGCACTGGGAGGGGCCTAAGGCACTGATTGGCCTGGCTACATAAAGCGTCTCCATATTTAAAAAATTTACTTTTTGGGCATAAATCCTTCCCTGGTTTGACAGAGCATTGGATGCAGTTATCTAAC
This sequence comes from Geotrypetes seraphini, assembly GCF_902459505.1. Taxonomy (NCBI): domain Eukaryota; kingdom Metazoa; phylum Chordata; class Amphibia; order Gymnophiona; family Dermophiidae; genus Geotrypetes; species Geotrypetes seraphini. Next base: position 10,569,965 of record NC_047100.1, read on the forward strand.
GCTGCATAGCCCAGCTTTATATTGTGACTAGTCTTTAAGCCCGTTACATTAACGGGTGCTAGAATATATGTTTGTCAGTCTTTCTTTATTTCTGTCTCTCTCCCTGCCCCTGTCTCTTTTTTCTTTCCTTTCTGTCTCCCTCCCTCCCACTATCTGCCTTTTTTTCTCTCCTCACTTCTTTCCAACATCTGCTCCCCCTGTCCCTCAGACTTCCATTCAGCGGCTGTCCCTCCTCTCCCCCACACTTCCATTCAGTGTCTGTCTCCCTCTCGCACCCCTTTTATCTACTGTTCACCCTCTGTTTTGCCCCTTCCATTCACTGCCCTCTCTTCTCTTTCCATCCAGTGTCCGCCCTCTCTCTCTCTCTCTGTTCCATATGGCATCTCCTCCTTCCTTTCCCCCTTCCTTTTTCCTTGGTCTGGCATACCTTTCTCCTTCCCTGCATGCCCTGCCATGTCTTCTTCCCTCCAAGCCATTCTCTCCCCCTCTGCTCCCTTTCCTCCTTGAACTTCATTGGCAGCAGCAGCATTTAAAATTCGCTGCTGTTGCCGGCTTCAGGCCTTCCTCTCTGGCGGGTCCTGCCTACTTCCTGTTTTCATGAAGACAGGACCCGCCAGAGAGGAAGGCCTGAAGCTGGCAACGGCATCGAATTTTAAATGCTGCTGCTGCCCGAAGAAGCCAGGCCTTAACAACAAAGCTCCCTCCAGCGTTGGCAGCTGCGAGAGTGAGGTAGGGATACCGCTAGACCACCAGGTTTAAAAAAAAAACAACAACTTACCAACGATGGCGGCGGTGCTGGGGGGGTTTGAAAAGCCACCTGCATACTTCACGGCCGACGGCTTTGCTGGACTTTAAAAACTTACCAACGATGGCAGCAGTGCTGAGGAGGGTTTGAAAAGGTGTCGCGGCTCCTCTATTGATCCCCGCCTGACATGTCTCACAACAGCAGAGAGGGGAGGTTTGGAACAGACGTTTGGACAATGGAGGCACACGATCGGGAAAGGGAGCCAGAACCGGCAAGACCGCGGTCTGCGAGAGAGGGAGCGTTAGCCACGGACCTACGGATCAGGGATCACAGATCACGCAGGTATGAGTGCGCATGCGTGGCTAGCGTTTTATTATTTTAGATGTCATAATGCCTCATTCCACCAATGCCTAAGAGCCAACCTCAGCAGTGATGTCACAATGGCTCGATTCCCCTATACTGGGCTCACTTCTGTTACATCTAGCAGTGATTTGGATTTTTTTAGAGACATTTCTTATTTCTTTAATTAAGCGGGGAAAATGTCAACATGCGCTAATGTAAAGATGTGTTATTTAGGAACTGAATAGGCTGTGTTGCATTTTCCGTGCTTTATAAAAGGGGCCCTATGATCACTAAAAAAAACATGAGTACCGTATTTTCACGCAGATAACGCGCACCCGTGTAAAACGCGCACACGGGTATAGCGCGCAGAAACCACGATTCTATGTACAAAAACATTTGTATACCGCGCTCACGGGTATACCGCACATGCAGCCCGACTGTCCTTTCGCCCGCCCCGACTCTCCTCTGGCCACCCCGACTCTCCTTTCGCCCTCCCCGACTCTCCGTGCGCTGTCCCGACTATCCGTTCACCCTCCCTGACTTTCCGTGCACTGCCCCGCCTCTCCGTGCGCTGTCCCGATCCCAATCCGGCCTCATTCCGTCGTTGGCTGCCTGCAGGACAGGCGGGTTTGGCTCCCGTCTGTCCGGCCAACTACCAAAGGTACGGGGAAGGGGGGTGGGGATGTCGTGGGGGTCGGCCAGGGTGGTCGCGGGTCGGCTGGGGGGGCGGTCGGAGGTTCTTGGGGGGGCGGTCGTTGGAGGGAGGGGGGTTTGCGTCGAGGGCAGGAGGGCCTGGGATCCCTCCTGCCCGTAATGTAGTGCGGGGTGGGGGTAGGGGGTCACCGTGGCCAGGAGGGTTTGGGCTCCCTCCTGGCCCGATATTGTCGGGGAGTTGGGGAGTCGGCTGGGCAAGAGGGCTTGGGCTCCCTCTTGCTCCGATCGTGGATGCGGGTGCGGGTGGGAGCGCGTGCGAGCGGTCGTTCGGGGTGGGGGTGCGAGCGGTCCTGCTGGGGGGGGTGAATCGGGCGTCGGGCGGGGTGGGAACTATGTAAAAAAAATTTTGTATACCGCGCTCACGCGTATAACGCGCGAGGGGTATGCGCGGTAGGTAAAAACACGTATAACGCGTGCGTTATATGCATGAAAATACGGTAGATAATAGGATTCTATAATCTATGCCCATAAATGTGTGTCCTGCCCTTGCTCCACCAAAAGTCCACCTGTGTTAACACCCACCATCACCAGTAATGCTATTTTACAGAACCCGAATTTATTTTCCATATAATAATCACATTTTATACAATAAACTACAAATGTAACTGACATACAACAGATCTGACACATATTAAAACAAAAATAGAACAGGCCATAAGCTGCTCTCAAGTTCAAAGCTCAGACACAAAAGCTTGCCCAAACAAGTAGGTCTTTAAACCCTTCTTGAAATCAGCAGTATCATCTTCCAGGCGCAACGCAAGAGGTAACCTGTTCCACTCTTCTGGACCCACAATAGAGAACGGCGCATGCTTGTGTCTCTGCAAAGTGTATTTCAGGGATGGAAGCACAGAAAGTCAATGTGTACATTCTGCCCTACAGGGCTTATAATTTTTCAGGACGGTTGACAGATAAAATGGCACTCTTATTACACAGTGCCTTGTGAATCAACATTAGCACTTTAAACTTAATTTGAAAGCTGACAGGTAACCAATGTAATACTTGCAAAATGGGTGAAATATGTGAAAAATGGGAAACACCTGCAAGTAGCACTAGCAGCTGCGTTTTGGATAACTCTAGGGCCCTAAGGCTCTGTAGTGGAAGACCTAAATACAGTGCATTACAGTAATTGATCTTTGTCAAACTCAAGCATTACAAAACAGGCCAAAAATCCTCAACAGACATTATAGTTTTAATTCTATTAAAGGCGATCTTGACCACTGTTCTGATTTGAGATTTGATTGAGAGTCTAGAATCCAATACAGGTATTGGCATATATGGGTATATGTGTGCCCGCATTGAGATTAATTGCATGAATTCTTGGCACTTGAATTTTGCCACCCTTCTGAAAGAATTAGCATCCGAATGGCTATTCGTGTCATTGAAATTTCTCATGTCGTTTCAAACAAATGCACATTCCTAATAGCTCTTAGGATACAAAATAAAATAAAAAAAAACAAAACCCCTACAAAATAGTAGTTTAAATATTTTGAAGGGAGGCTATATTACCGTAATAGCCAGTGAATCTGGCTTTTCACCGACCAGTTTTATGAATCTATTTTTAACACAAGGGGCTGAAGCCAGGTAGAGGGTCCAAGAACAATATTAAGGCTATTAACATGTGAACGCTCATTATTATACATTAATGGGTATTAATGCAAGTTATAGACACAGGCATTCTTTTATAAAGGACGCCTGTGTAAGAAATCCAAGAGGATGTTTATTTTTGAACGTATTTAATAAAGGCAATGCTGGTGCCTATCTACCCTTATAAAAAAAAGATTCCTAGAATCAGCCCCAACAATGCCCATGCACAGATTTACACCTGCTCTATAAAATTTATAACTGTGTACATGTATTCTAAACACGCACTCCCTTAGGGTCCAATATTCAGAGCCATTTAAATAGCTAGGACAGGGGTGTCCAATGTCGGTCCGCGAGGGCCGCAATCCAGTCGGGTTTTCAGGATTTCCCCAATGAATATGTATGAGATCTATTAGCATACAATGAAAGCAGTGCATGCAAATAGATCTCATGCATATTCATTGGGGAAATCCTGAAAACCCGACTGGATTGCGGCCCTCGAGGACCGACATTGGACACCCCTGAGCTAGGAGAAGCTCCCGGTAATTTAAATGGCTTGCCTGAAGCTATCCAGTGATATTCAGTGGCACATAACCGGTTAATGCCATTGAAGATCCCCGCTAATTGGCCATCCCCTAACTGGGTAGGCTGGAGCAGGCATGGGCGGAGCATGAACTTAACCTCTCCCGCCCCCTTTACAAAACCGTAGCACGGTTTTCAGCACCATCCGTGGTGGCAACAGCTCTGACGCTCATATGAGCATCAGCGCTGTTACTACCACGGCCGGCAGAAAACACCGCGCTACGGCTTTATAAAAGGGGGGATTAGCCAGTTGGCAATCCAGCTAAGTAACCGCCTTAAATGTTCTCTTATCCCAGGGGTAGGCAATTCCGGTCTTCAAGAGCCGGAGCCAGGTCAGGTTTTCAGGATCTCCACCATGAATATGTATGAGATGGATTTGCATGCACTGCCTCATTGAGATGCAAATCTATCTCATGCACATTTATTGTGGATATTCTGAAAACCTGACCTGGCTCCGGCTCTCGAGGAGCGGAATTACCTACCCCTGTCCTATCCTATCAGGAATGTATTTCTCTCTCCTTCCCTTTTGTTTCACCATGTTCGACTATTTTCCCCCCCCCTCTTCTACAAGGCCACACGGTAATGGCCCCGAAGCCCATAGAGATTTAAAGGGCTTCGGGACTGTTACCGCACATCTTTGTAGAAAAGGGGGTTTGAGATTTGGTTATACTGCTGTATACCCGTTTGCTTAAAATTGTTTGGTTCCTTTTTAATTTTTTGTATTTCGCTTAGAAATTTGATAAGCGATCGAATCAAATTTTAAATAAAAACTTGAAACTTTAACCAGGCGCCCGTCTGATTATCAGCAAGCACCCAGTTAACTTCCGGGTGACCACTGAGGCCCAGATAATCAGTGGCAGCAGCCGCACATGCCCCAGCCTGCGACACTGAGCAGCTCAGACACCACTTACTACTGCGGGCTGAATATCAAGCAGTTTTGTTTTTTTTTTTTTAAATAAAATAAATAGCAACCCTGTCTTTTCTGTGTCTTTTCCTCATCCCAGGAAAACCTACACATAAATCGCCAGGACTGGTGCAAGGGTATTGGGTGCCTGAAGCCAGTCCCCCTCACCCCCTGTTCTTACCAAATTTTGATCATTATACTCAACAATCACATAAGAACATAAGAATTGCCTCTGCCGGGTCAGACCAGGGGGTCCATCGTGCCCGGCAGTCCGCTCCCGCGGCGGCCCCCCAGGATCAACCAAACACCACCTCTCCCACAACAATCCTGTAAAAATGCAGAATTCAGCGTCATATTTTAAACATTAAATTTTGCTGTCCGTGTATGCCTGCACTTGTTCTCCCAACAAACAATGGTGGAGATACACGGTAATGCAATTTTATTCCTCAAATCACAGAATCACGTGCGATGCCTTTTCTAACTTTGGGGGGGGGTGCGGTGCATAAATGCGGATTCTGCTTCTGAGGTTTATCCGTGATATGCTGCATTACATAAGCAACAGAATCTAATCAGCGGTTCCCAACCCTGTCCTGGAGGACCACCAGGCCAATCGGGTTTTCAGGCTAGCCCTAATGAATATGCATGAAGCAAATTTGCATGCCTATCACTTCCATCCTATGCAAATCTCTCTCATGCATATTCATTAGGGCTAGCCTGAAAACCCGATTGGCCTGGTGTTCCTCCAGGACAGGGTTGGGAACCACTGATCTAAATCATAAAGGCTCCTGAGGCAGGCCTTTGTGGCCGAAACACATGCATGTCGAGCCGTTGCACTTAATTCTGTGATTTCAAGAATAAAATTGTACACCAACATTACTGTGTATCTCCACCGTTGTTTGTTGCTTCCTGTTTGGATTGTGGAGGTTTTCTCCTGGTTTTCTTTCTTGCACTCGTTCTCCCTACAGGTCAAAGAATGATTCTGATGGCTCTTTCTGTGACTGTCAAGATCTACTGCTTTGGTTCTCGCAGCTATCGAGGTGGTGTCGCCTCTGCAAGAACGATGATATCAGCCATGAAAGCCCACACGAGTGTCTGTCGTTTTCTTTTATTTCTGCGGCTTTTTGGCTGCCCGAGGCAACCATCTAGTCTTACCAGGTCTTAGCCGGCCCAGGTAGTCATGCAGTTTTCTGAAAGCTCTTTTCTGCATGTTAAACAGCTTTTGCCAATGAAGAAGTGCGAGGAGGGTGTGGCGCAGTGGTTGGATCTACAGCCTCAGCACCCTGGGGGTTGTGGGTTCAAACCCCGCGCTGCTCCTTGTGACCCTGGGCAAGTCACTTAATCCTCCATAGCCCCAGGTACGTTAGATTGTGAGCCCACTGGGACAGAGAGGGAAAAACGCTTGAGTACCTGATTGTGAAAACCGCTTAGATAACCTTGATAGGCGGTATATAAAATCCTAATAAACTTAAGAACAATGGATGTCCAATGAAGAGCCAGGAGAAGGAGCAACTGAATCCTTCTCCTGGCTCGTCATTGGATGTCCATTGTTCAGTCCTATTTTCCTCATTGGTTATTTCTTCATGGGCTTTTCCTGTGTTGCACTTTACAGCTTTTACTCACAGAAAAGGCTTGGCACTAATGGGGCTTGCATTAAATAACATGCATTGATGCATGTAGACATATTAGCACACCTGGTACATCTAGCCTCTGATTTATTATTATTTATTTATTAAGATTTTTTTATACCATTTTTAAATGACGGCTTCTCTCTCAAAGACTACGTTCAGAACCTATATTCTGAGAACGCGCGATAAAAACGGCAAAAGCTATGTTACACATATTTGTATTTCTTTTCCCCGTCAAAATATATATTCTCCTGTTTGCTCAGAATCTCATAATGCTGATCACGGTAACTTTCTTCCCCAAAATTTTTAACAATATATTCGTAGCATTAAATCAAACTTCCCACATGAAATGCTATGCAATCAAGCAGAGTATTTAGGACGTGTTACAAAACAATTGTTATTACCGCTAAATCATAAATTAAATATTAAATGAAATGTGAAGTGCTCAGACCTTATAACCGATGTGTTTTAGTGCAATGACCAAAACGAGGTTAACAAGGGGACCATCATAGCCTTCACAGTCCCCAACCACCTGTATTTAGCAATAAAAAGGAGATGTACTTATCTTAGCCAGGTGGTCATTGGTAATGTTAATCCTCGTTTGGACCAATAAACCATGTGATGTGACTTTAAAATATTTCTCAGCTTGTGTTGTTAAGTCTATGGTCCCTGTCCCCCCTGACCATAGACTTAACAACACAAGCTGAGAAATATTTTAAAGTCACATCACATGGTTTATTGGTCCAAACGAGGATTAACATTACCAATGACCACCTGGCTAAGATAAGTACATCTCCTTTTTATTGCTAAATACAGGTGGTTGGGGACTGTGAAGGCTATGATGGTCCCCTTGTTAACCTCGTTTTGGTCATTGCACTAAAACACATCGGTTATAAGGTCTGAGCACTTCACATTTCATTTAATATTTAATTTATGATTTAGCGGTTATAATAGCTGTGATTATTGAAAATATTTGCTGACTTTCATCACAGAGTTAAACTGATTATTCCTCCTGATATAATTTATTTATACAAAACAATTGTTATCCATCAACTGAGTAGGCCCAAAGGTGAGCCTTAAGAAAAATAGCATTGCCTCGCACACAACAGCATGTAATCCACCAAATACTCTAGTCTCTTATTTATATATGGGCAGGCCATATTGCAGCCATTCCAGGAGGAGACACTATAACTAGACACCTCTTCTCTTCTGTAGCATAGTATGGTCCTGGATGTGGGGTGGACACTGGTCTAGTAAGGGTCTTACAAGACTTTTTAAATATTTATTTATTTTTATTTTCCTATGGCAAGTGTGACAGGGAAGCTCCTGTCACAGGTTCAAAATCTGCTTTAAACCCTGCCATTAAAGCAAATGTGCCTATTCTTAAGCCTAACTCTGTTCCTAATGCTAAGATCAGACTGGCAGGGCAGAACATAGAAGGGATGGCAGAGAAGAATAGAATACCTGTTCCAAGTCACTATAATCCCTTTTATAAACCATCTGTTAATTCTCTGGTTAAACCTCTGGTCAGGCAATCTGACGCAGCAAGGGTTAAGGAAGGGGGTGGAGTTGACAGGCAGAACGTGGTTAGAGCACCAGTGAGAATTTCACAGCAGGATAAATCAAGGCCAGCTGAGAACACACACAGGCAATCAGGAACCTGGAGGGAAGGACGTTCCTCACAGAACAGGAAACTGAAGGCTAGGAGCTCTGTCTTACTGCCTTCTGCTAAGAAACCTCCTGTCCCACAGCACTGCCATACTGACAAAACTTTGCTTTCCAAGCAGAGGCTAATTGGAAGGGAAAAGCTTCATGAACAGGCTGGCCAAATGCTGTTCCAGAGGATAGCTTGTACCCAGCTTCAGAGAGTGAGGAGTCTCTTATGGAAGTAGAGGGATTTGTCTCTGAGGGGGATGAAACGGACTGCAGCCCAGAAGCCCTAGACTATATGGCTGAATGCAGCATGAGTCAGTAAGGTACTGTGTGGGGGAAGGAAATGAAAGTTTGTTCTGTAACAATGGTATAAAATACTTTAAAGAAACATTTCTGTCCTTATGAGGGACTGTATAATGAATGAGTGTTTGATGTGTGAATGTGAGGATTGGTTAGCAACAGAAATTAAACCAGAATCCCTGTATGCAAGCAAAGCATAGTGAGTGGGGGGATGGGTAATGCTAACTAACCTTAGAAGGAGAAATAAAGCCCGGAGTGGATTCAGTGACCTGACATTGCACGTCCCTGATAGTGGGAGGGGAATCTTAGACCATTAAAACAAGGGTGGATAGTTCCCAGCTCTCTGCCCAGAAATAAGAAGGGTCAGTGGGGGTATTTATAATTCAGGTAGTCAGGTGGGGAGAACTTCCTGAAGAAACACAGTGGGCTCAATATAGTAATTGTGCCAAGCCTAGAAGCCCAGGGCCAGCGGGTCCACAGGGGATCTTGTATATAAGTTCTTGAAACCAGAATGCTGCCCAGAACTGTGCAAAGCATAGCAGCAGAACTGCGAGAAATAACCCCTGTTTAAAGGGAAATGGGGTTTGGGGGGGGGTTTGGAGGGGGGGGTTATTTCCTGATTGATGCAAGAAGTTGCTGTTCATCCATGCCACTGAACATTCTCATGAAACATCCTGTTCCTGAACAGCAGGTCCAAAAGAGCCATCAGTGACATTATCGAACTTAAAGTATCCCCAACTTTTATTGTTTCTTATTGCTGTGGTACATCCCCAGAAGAAAAATTAAGGTCTGATATTTTTTGAACAGCCCTCGTATTACTCAGCTGCAAAGTGGTCGAACATAGCCCCTAGCAATATAATATTTAGGATATTGTTAAATTCTAATAGTCCAATTGATAAAAATAAACATAGACTTCTTCTTATAATGACTGGGGTGTCCATTCAATTGATCACTAGAAATTGGGAAAATTGGGACCGTTTAAAGTTTACCTTTTGATGGGAAACTCTTTGCTTATACTATCGGTATGAAAGAATGTTAGCGGAGCAGATATTCAGTGGTGGGTTACGTCTGGGCACCAGCAATGAATATTTGAGTCCTCAGTGCTTCCTGAATTTATGCAGGTACCGGCGATATTTCAGGGCTGGCACTCATGGCACTGGATATCACCATGTCTTATGGGCCTACCCTCACATAAGAACTGCCATACTGGGACAGACTGGGTCTATGAAGCCCAGTATCCTGTTTCCAACAGTGGCCAACCCAGGTCCCAAGTCCTTGGCAGAAACCCAGATAGTAGCAACATTCCAGAGCTCAGATTGTGATGTCATAATGCCTCATTCCACCAATGCCTAAGAGCCAAACTCATCAGTGATGTCACAATGGCTTGACTGTCCTTTACTTGGCTCACATAAGAAGATAAGAATTGTCATGCTGGGACACACCCAGCTCCCAAGTACCTAACTAGATCCCAAGTAGTAAAACAGATTCTATGCTCTTTATCCTATGAATAAGCAGTGGATTTCCTCGAGCCATCTCAATAATGGTCTATGGACTTCTCTTTTAGGAAATTATCCAAGCCTTTTTTAAACTCCGCTAAGTTAACTGATTTCACCACATTCTCCGGCAATGAATCCCAGAGTTTAATTACACGTTGTGTGAAGAAATATACTTAGTAGCTTCATCGCATGCCCCCTAGACCTAGTATTTGGAGAAAGAGTGAACAAGCGATTCAAATCTGCCCAGGGACTGGTCCAGCACTAACCGGACAGAGTCACGGCCAAAAAAGAGTGCATTTTCAGAAGCACTGCCCAGTTAAGCACCACTGACTATCTCCTCCTGGCATGCTGATTGGAGTTTAAGTTCAAGAATTATCTCCTGCCCACTTAAACCTGTTTGACTATCTACCCCTTAGTGATTTAACTATCTTGAAACCATCAATTTTTTTTTTTTTAATTTGAATATTGGCCTGTAAAATTCTTTAATTAAGTTAAAGTAGTATTACGAACTGGCCTTGTAGTGTTGCAGGTTATGAAGTCTCATTGAAACAAACCAGTTTGAGTATTGTGGTAAAAAAAAAAAAAATATGGGGGAAGAGCATTCACTTCATAGCTGGATATTTTGGGTATTAATTCATTCATTTTAGTATTTATATACCACTTATAGCCTAAGTGGTTTACATTCAGGTGCGCAAGCATTTTTGCCTATCTGTCTCAGTGGGCTCACACTCTACCTAATGTACCTAGGTCAATGGGGGATTAAGTGACTTGCCCAAGGTCACAGAGAGCAATGTAGGATGTCAACCTACAAACTCAGGGTGCTGAGGCTGTGACTCTAACCCAGTGTCCCGCAAACTTTTCCATCCGGCAGCACCCGGAAGTCGACACGATGATGTCACACGCATGCAAGACGTCATCACGTCAACGTCAACATCTGCGCATGAGCGGAGGCCCGTCTTGCCGCAACCCCACCGTTACAGGGATCCGGGAGGTGCAGGGAGAAGAGGAGAGATGCCGGCCAAGAGGAGAATCATCCGCACCGGCTGACTTCCTACAGAACGTGCCTCTGCCTGTAGGCAGGCAGCCGGCGTGGATGACGCTCCTCCTCGCCGGTGTGTCACGGCACACCAGAAATCTCAGGAGCGATACACTGCTCTAACCAATGCAAACCAGAAAAAGAGTGGGGAAGGGACACAATCGACCAACTTCAAGGGCAATCCATTTATTAAGAACATAAATAGCTAAAACATATTCAATTCTATTATTTCTTTGTATGTGTTTTAGCTATTTAGATGTTCTTAATAAATGGACTGTCCTTGATGTTGGTCGACTGTGTCCCTTTCCCACTCTTTTTCTGGTTTGTATTATTATGCGTGGGGTTGGTTTTCCCTTTTTTGCGGAATACTCTAACCAATGCGCCACACATTCCCCCCTAATTAATTAATTAATAGCAATGATAGCCTGACCTCTTCTTCAATTACGTACTGTATACACTAGATCAGCACTAGCAGATTCATACGGTCATGGAATTCATGAGTTAAAATTGCTACTGCGGGTAAGTGATATCATTTATCATGTTTTAATCTTTAGTGTAAAAGAGGAATTTGGTTTTCAGCTGCAAAAGATGCATAGGGTAGACATGTATTATGATTCCTGATTAGCTGAAACAGGATGACAAGTGGAATGAAGCAAGATTCTTCTGGCTATAGCCTTTGTGCCATCTTCGGTCTCGCTCATATTTCAGAATTCCATTAATTTTCTTCCATACTGAGTTTGCTGGTGATGAGTCCCAGAGCTTGTCTCTCCAGTTTAGGCTTGCTTTAAGACTATTATCTGAAAAGTGCACCGAGAAGCCATAAAACAAATTTTTGATCGCTCGAACGCCAGTACAAAAAAAAAAAAAAAAAAAAAATAGTGAGGGAGCCCAGGACTCGGGATTTATTTTAATACCAGTGAAATTACACTGGCTGTTATTTCGTACAGGCAAGGGTGCCAGGCTTCAACAAGCGAACATCTCTCGGGGAAGGGAATGCGTGAGGCAAAGGAGGAGCCATGGAGGGGGGGGGGGGGGTTAAACTGTTTGGCAGAATTCACTGTTGTGAAAGATTGTTTCCACGGCAGCCTCCAACCAAACAGTCAAAGAAGACCTCCTTGCATTTTTTAGTAAAACATTTGAAACGTCCCACAAAAAAAATAAAGACTTCACTGTGAGCATAATTAGTATAATTCAGTGAAAAAAATACATAAGAATATTGCCGCATAGCCAAGAGACACAGCACACAAAGGGAAGAGATTTTCTGCACGGCAGAGAAGTCATTAACTGTAATGTTTATTCAGGTAGAACATTCTGCGGCAAGAAACGGGGCGGCGAGCAAGCAGGTTCGCACTTCACACTGGATGCTGCAGGACTCTTTTCCACCTTTAACGTCGCTGCCATGCTTCTGAAATACTGCCAGCGCTAAAGACTTTAGGCCAGAATTAATTGCAGTAGAAAATAAATTTGCAAAAGCCTTGCAAAACTTCAAACTGGCTGATACAGTATTCAGTCAGGAAAATCGGCAGATTTTTATTTTTTTTTTTTTTGGGGTAACACCACTCAGCACAGCTAAGTTCAATCCGGATCTTCAGCACCAATATCTTGAAAGTGGCCGGAGTTGAGCATCCATTTGCAATAATATGGGACAGGGAATATGTCAACACCGGTCAGGGCATTCTGAGCTGGTGCCCTCCACCCCCACCCCACGAGCATCCAAAATGGGGGCAAGATTGGCCAGCTGCCTATGGCATCAGCTTCTTAGAGGGTAGTACCTTCAGTAACACAGTAAATGACAGCAGAGCTTCACACACCACTCCTTTTAGGCTCAGGTCACCAGTGTTTAAAGCAAAACAATAAATCCTGCCAAACAAACTCAAAAAAACCATGTCTCTTGCCAAAAACGCAAGGGAGATATAAAGTATAGAAACATGACGACAGATAAAGGCCAAATGGCCCATCCAGTCTGCCCATCCGCAGTGACCATTATCTCTTTCTCTCTCCGAGAGATCCCACGTGCCTATCCCAGGCCCTTTTGAATTCAGACACAGTCTCTGTCTCCGCCACCCCTTCCGGGAGACTGTTCCACGCATCTACCACCCTTTCTGTAAAAAAGTATTTCCTTAGATTACTCCGAAGCATGTCACCTCTTAATTTCATCCTATGCCCTCTCGTTCCAGAGCTTCCTTTCAAACGAAAGGGATTCGACTCATGCGCATTTATGCCATGTGGGTATTTAAACATCTCTATCATATCTCCCTGCTCCCGCCTTTCCTACCAATTAATACATTCCAAATAAAACACTTTATTCTACCTTTGTTTTCTGGACAGTTTCATGTTCTATTATGCTGGCTCCAGTTACTTGTCTGCTTTCCTGTCTTTCTTCTGTTTCCAGTGGCTGTTGTCTCTTTTTCAGTTCTCCTCTCTCCTCCTGCCTTGTGCCCTCAATATACAGTATCTGTCTCTGACATACTGATTTTTCCTTTTTAGCTCGTTCCTTTTTTTGTTTTTTTGCTCCGTCCACTCAAATTTCACCCTACTCTTTTCTACTTTTCACCTACCTATCAACTTTATCTCCTTCTCTCACCCCCTAGCTCTCCCATTTCCCATCTTGCCCCTTCCCCAGCCTCCTATTCCTATCTCTCTCTCTCTCCCACCCCCTCCCCCTCATTTTCCTCCCTCCACCAAGTCCATTTCTCTCTCTACTTCTTTCCCTGCTATGCTAGTATTTTCTGCATTATATTGTAAATGCTTTCTGTCTTTATCTGTTTTTAAGTCCATTATTCAAATTTTTATTTTATATGTATCCCATGTATTAGCTCACCTTGTTGTGAACCGCCTAGAACTTTTTCAGTATGGCGGTATATAAGAATAAAATTATTATTATTATTATTATTATTATATACATGGTGGGGGATGGGCTGGGCTGGGGAGGGCTTCAGTGGCTGGGAGGGTGTAGATGGGCTGGAGTAGGTTTTAACGGAGATTTCGGCAGTTGGAACCCAAGCACAGCTTTGGACTCTTGCCCAGAAATAGCTAAGAAAAAAAAATTTTAAAATGTAAATTGAATCAGGTTGGGCAGACTGGATGGACCATTCGGGTCTTTATCTGCTGTCATCTACTATGTTACTATGATGAAGGAAGACTACTAGAAGAGAATTCTTCAAAGAAGGAACTTGAGGACAGAGAGAAAACCAAGATCAAATAGAGACAGAAGACTGATGCTAAACTACAGACACATAGGCTGGAAAGTTCTTGGCTGGATCAAGAGTATACAATAGCAATATTTTGCTCTTCTCCTTCAGCCCTGTAGACATCAGAATTAATATGTTATTTTACAGGAAGCTCTGGAACCTGTTGCCAGATAATGTGGTAAGAGTGGATAGCGTAGCTGGTTTTAAGGAAGGTTTGGACAAGTTCCTGGAGGAAAAGTCCATAGTCTGTTATTGAGAAAGACATAGGGGAAGCCACTGCTTGCCCTGTATTGGTAGCATGGAATATTGCTACACCTTGGGTTTTGGCCCGGTACTAGTGACCTGGATTGGCCACTGTGGGACTGGGCTACTGGGCTTGATGGACCCTTGGTCTGACCCAGTAGGGCTATTCTTATGTCCTTAAAATTGTTTCTTTATGGAAGCTCTGAAATACAGAGACCTATCGAGTTTCAAATTGAAAGGGGAATTAAGTGTATGCACACATTTACATGAACTTCAGAGGAGGTGTAATCAAATGTTTACTCTTTTCAAAAATACTAGGATTCAGGGGCATTCAATGAAGCTACTAAGCAGAAAAAAATATTTCTTCACAAAACATGTAAATAAACTCTAGAACGCTGTTATTCCGCCATTACTTTGCCATTCTAGGCGGATGACAAAAGGAAGAGATTCTGGTCATTTCCAGAAGATTGCAGGGAAGCTATTGGTTGGAACATGTGTAGTCTGGGGATGGAGTGAGGTGATTGGTTGTATCAGTAGTTTGCCTGGACATATTTCTTAAACAACCTGATTTTTATTTCCCTCCTGAAGGTTCGTCACCTCGCACTTAGGCTACTGCAACGCACTTCCCTCAGGCCTCCTGCGCACCCGACTCTCATCTCTTCAATCCGTTCAAAATTCTGCTGCGCGACTCATATTTCGTGAGAGACGCTATTCTCACGTTACCCCTCTCCTCAAGTCACTTCATTTCCAAATACAGTTTAAACTCCTCTTGCTGACTTACAAGTGCATTCACTCTGTAGCCCCCCCCCCCCCCGATATCCCTCTTCACTTATCTCCCCCATGCCCCCCCTCCATGTCTCCGCTCATCGGGCAAGCCCCTCTTATCTGTACCCTTCTCCAGGGCCGCCATCAGGGCAGTACTACCAGTCCTGCATTCAGGGGCCTGGAGCTGACAGGGGGCCCGGGCTCCCCCAGGGACCTAGGCAGTGTTCTAAGGCAGGGGCGCCAGTAGCTCGCCAAGGCAAAGTGAGTCGATCACCCAGGACTCACTTTGTCTTAGCGATCTAATCTATCGGGCCGATCAGTCTTCCTCTCCCCGACGTCAATTCTGCAGTTGGAGAGGAAGTTCGGGCCAGCCAATCGCTGCCTGGCTGGGCGGAACTTCCTCTCCGATGGCAGAATTGACGTCGGGGAGAGGAAGACTGATCGGCCCGAAGCAGGGAGAGCATGCGTCGGCATCGGCTTTGGGGCCTGTTATCCATTGGTGGGTCCTGTTCCCCGATTGCAGTGGCAGTGGCAGTGGCTTGGGGAACGGCAGGGAGAAAGAAAGAAAGGGGGCAGGCAGGGAAACAAAAGGAAAGAAGAGAAACAGAAAAAAAGAAAGGGGGCATGAAGAGAGGAAGAAAAAGTTGGGGGAGGGAATGAGGTGTGGAGGAGAGGAAGCATACAGGCTGAAAGAAGGGAAGAAAGATTGGATGCACAGTCAGAAGAAGAAAGTGCAACCGGAGACTCATGAAATCACCAAAAGTAGGAAAAATGATTTTATTTTCAATTTAGCAAAGTGGAGGCAGTATTACCACAGTTTTCAAAGGAATTTGCCCAAATAACTTAATAGTTAACTGGGTAAATTCCCAGAGATGAAAACTTCCCTTCACTTACTATGCACGGTTCTAAATTTATATCTGCTGTCTATATTTTACAACGTGGTTTTTAGCGCAGGGAGCCTATGAGCGTCAAGAGCAGCGCTGGGCATTCAGCACAGCTCCCTGCGCTAAAAACTGCTATTGTGGTTTAATAAAAAGGATGGAGGGTATATTTGTCTATTTTTGTATGGTTGTTACTGAGGTGACAATGCATAGAGTCATCTGCCTTGACCTCTTTGAAAAAAACCCAGAATAGGAATGATAATTAACATTTTCTCAGCGTATAGTGTGCTTTGTGTTTTTTAATTTTATTGTTGGTAGATCATTTTGACTTGGTCATTTTAAAGTAGCTCGCAAGCCCAAAGCGTTTGGGCACCCCTGAGCTAGAGCGTTGAAGCTGTGTATTTCTATTTTATCCCCCCTTTTACAAAACTGTGGAGCGTTTTTTAGCGCCAGCCGTGGTGGTAGTAGCTCTGATGCTCAGAATTCTATGAGCGTCAGGGCTGTTACCACTGTGGCTAAAATCCACACTACAGTTTTGTAAAAGAGTGAGGGGTTAGTTTGTGATGACATATTCCATACTAGGCGAAGGTGTTTTCTGTGTTCTGTGTGTTCGAAAGACATGGTTTTCTGTTAGGATTGACGGTGTAGGATTGATCTGTGCTGGTCTGGCTTGTTTAGTTTTACAATTGATGTACTGCTCACTGCAATATGTAAGATGCTGCCTTTTCCTAGGTACTCATGTGTGACGTGTGGTTTTTTACTAAAAATCATGTTTTTCTTACAGATGGGGGGGGGGGGTGCTAAAAAATGATGGGCCCTGGGTGTTACATATGCTACGTACGCCACTGTATGTAAAGATACCAGAAAGCTGGTGTAGCAAAAACTTTAAGTAAATTGTTATTCTTCTAAGTTTTGAGTATTTAACCCTCCCACAATCTCACGGGCACTCGTTTCAAGTTTCAAGTTTATTGAGATTTTGATTTAAACGCAATATCAAATATTTTCAATGCGTATAACAAAAATAAATTTGGGGAAATAAATAAAACAATTTGAACAATAAACATACAAACATATCCATAGATGATTAAAATTACATAAGGAGTACATTTGTTTAAAAATGCGTTCTCCGCGCCTGCTCATAAATTTGTTGACTGGAAGGATCCAGCAATGTGGCCAGATGCCATTCAGGACAAAGACAGAGAAAGAATTGTGCAATTTGGATTAATGATGGAAGATGATTTAAAGCAAATGGCACAGTCTATGAGTAAAGATCTTGACGGACGTTCTTTTTATGAATATCTCCTCTATGCCAAATCACCCAATGGACGTGAGAAGATTTTAAGGGACTGGCTTAGGTGGAGCATTAGCAGAAAAGTATGTGTGTATTCGGCCCATGGAAGAAGGGGGGGTGTTGGGGGGGGGAAGGGGTGCGTGGGGGGCCCAATAGGATTGCTCAGTAAGGGGCCCAGAAATTTCTGATGGCGGCCCTGCCCTTCTCTTCCACTGCCAACTCCAGGCTCCATCCCTTCTTTCTTGCCGCACCGTACGCCTGGAACAGGCTGCCCGAATCAATACGTCGTGCTCCGTCCCTGGCAGCGTTCAAATCCAAGCTAAAGGCCCACTTTTTTGAAACTGTTTTCAACTCTTAACTCCCACTCACGGCTCTCAGATACCTAGACCCACTGTATCATTTCCTCTACCATAATCTCCCCAACCCTGAAATGTCCTGTCTAAATTAGATTGTAAGCTCTTCTGAGCAGGGACAGACTATGGTATGCTAAAATGTACAGCGCTGCGTACACCTTTTCAGCGCTATAGAAATAAGGAGATGTCGCTGTCTAGTTTCACGGCTTGCGTTACGGGTAGTAAACAAAAAATAACTTTGTTCAAGAGTAGTAGGTATTACACAAACAGTCAAGTTTCTATAGGTAACAGGTAGGATATATTCTTTCAGTGCTGGCAGGAATAAGTGGGTCATCTTCTGTCATGGTGTATCGTGTTAATTCTGTTACCAGAAAGATGTAAACAACCTCTCATTGTTTCTTCTTATTTCTGTGTTAATCGCTTATCATCTTTTTAAGTCAATAGAAAATTTGAAGCCTATTTACGTGCTTGTATTTTGTAAGATTTGTACCGCTTTTATAATCAAATCATCCCCAATCATTATGACGAGAGAGCCTACTTTTAACCCTTTCAGGACCATAAGGATGGTAGGCCAATTTTTGTGGTTTTGACGACATTTTTATGGTAAAAAGGGCTTGCAGATGCCAAAAAATTGATTTTTTTTGTGAAATATCATTATTTTTATTTAAAAAAATCACACTTCTGGCTTATGGACAGTGTGGCAAGTGAATCTTCTCGTCAATCTAGCAACGACGCTAATGAACGAATGTCGGAACCAGTTTGTTTACATAAAGGTAGTATCATATGGAATCCGTACATATCAAATTTAGAACTGTAGACTATCCCAATCAAAATTGATAGGATTTTAAAGTTATGGGACAAATATGTCCCTTGGTCCTGAAAGGGCTACAGTGTTTGAGGCTTGTGCAGATGAGGACGGAGCTTAGGCATTGGTGGAATGAGGCATTATGACATCACAGTCTGAGCTCTAGATTGTTGCTACTTAGGATTTTAACCCTTTCAGGACCATAAGGATCGTAGGCCAATTTTTGTGGTTTTGACGACATTTTTATGGTAAAAAGGGCTTGCAGATGCCAAAAAATGGACAGTGTGGCAAGTGAATCTTCTCGTCAATCTGGCAACGACGCTAATGAATGAATGTCGGAAACCAGTTTGTTTACATAAAGGCAGTATCCTATGGAATCCGTACATATCAAATTTAGAACTGTAGACTATCCCAATCAAAATTGATAGGATTTTAAAGTTATGGGACAAATATGTCCCTTGGTCCTGAAAGGGTTAAGGCCCACGTTGCAGACTCCAGATCTGGCAAACCCACAGACGGCCGAATCTAATACCTCCCCAAACAGCTTAATTCCATGGCTCCCTTGAGTTTCTAGCAAGTATCATAATCGGCTGCTGTCGTCTGTGGTCCCCCCCCTCGGCTTTCCGACCCGTGGCAACCCACTACAACTTTCACTAGTTTGTAGAGCAGTTGTATCGTCAAACTGTGTGCCGCGACACACTGGTGTGCCCTGGCAGATTCCAGGCGTGCCACGCGGTGCCGGCGAGGAGAAAAGGCGCCGGCTGACCGCTTAAAGGACGTGCCTCTTGTGGCGCGTCCTCTCCTCCTCGCCGGCACCTCTCCTCCTCACCTCTCCTTCCGCAGCATCCCCCCTCCAGCGGTGATAGGGCGCTCAGGGCCGCACGCGTGGACGTCGACGCGATGATATCACGCATGCACTTGGCGCCATCGCTTGATGCCCGCACATTTCTGGGTGCCCTCCAGCCGCTGCCCCAAGGTTAGTGTGCCGCAGCTTAAAAAGTTTGCGGCGCGCTGATGTAGAGAAACATACTTGGGCGTCATGACTCTAGCATACGTTTCCCCTCTGTTGAAAAAGCTTCACTGGCTCCCAGTTCGATTTAGGATCCAGTTTAAACGTGTATGCATAATTTTCAAGTTTTTCTATGGAATATTTGATCTTTTTGTCCCCTTATGTTGGAATACTTTTAGACTCGGCCATTTGAGTAACACACAAAGATATAAGTAAGCCTTCCCTTCCTTTAAGGGAATTAAATCTGCTGGGAAGCTCAGTCGCTCTTTTGTTTTCAAGTTTGTAGAGATCTGGAATGAACTTCCCGACTCCATTAGGCTTTTAGGCCAGCTGCAATTATTTCGTAAATTCCTGAAAACTTTGTTGTTCTCGCAATTTTTAAATGGTTTAACTACAGCCTCAATGAAATGATAATTTTATAGTTATTTTTCTTATGCTTTTCTTATTGTACTTTAGTTTTTAATTAGTTCTTCCTTCTGCTATGTACTCTAGTTTTAATTATATGTGAACCGAGTCAAGCTCCATTGGGAGATGACCCAGTTTATAAACCAAAGATTAGATTAGATTAGATTTCTATTGGTCGCAGGAGGATAGAGAGAAACTCCAGAGCGACTTGTGTCGGTTAGAAACATGGGCGGAGAAATGGCAGATGAAGTTCAATGTGGAGAAATGCAAGGTAATGCATTTAGGCAATAAAAATAAGGAATACGAGTATACAATGTCAGGTGCAACTCTGGGGAAGAGTGAACAAGAAAAGGACCTGGGTGTACTGATAGATAGGACCCTGAAGCCGTCGGCACAATGCGCGGCAGCGGCAAAGAAGGCAAATAGAATGTTGGGCATGATAAAGAAAGGAATCTCGAGTAGATCGGAGAAAGTTATAATGCCGCTTTATAGGGCAATGGTCAGACCACACTTGGAATACTGCGTCCAACATTGGTCTCCCTACCTAAAGAAGGATATAAAACTGCTGGAGAGGGTGCAGAGACGAGCAACAAAACTGGTGAAGGGTATGGAGAAACTGGAATACGAGGACAGACTTATAACACTAGGATTGTTCTCCCTTGAGAAAAGGAGACTGCGTGGGGATATGATCGAGACCTTCAAAATACTGAAAGGAATCGACAAAATAGAGCAGAGAAGATTATTTACATTGTCCAATTTGACACGGACTAGAGGACATGTAATGAAGCTAAGGGGGGACAGGTTCAGGACTAATGTCAGGAAGTTCTGCTTCACTCAGAGAGTGGTTGACACCTGGAATGCCCTCCCAGATGAGATTATTGCGGAATCGACCGTCCTAGGCTTCAAGAGCAAACTAGATGCATATCTCCTTAAGAGAGGCATGTAAGGATATGGTGGACTATAAATTACGACAGGTGTACACCTGGCAGGGCCTCCGCGTGTGCGGATCGCCGGACTTGATGGACCGAAGGTCTGATCCGGAGATGGCAGTTCTTATGTTCTTATGATTTTCTTTCTTAATGGGATAAGAAGCTCTGTAAAGTGTACTGTACAATGAATGTGTTTGCAATCTGCTCCCTGCTGGAGGGTTTTTTTTTTTTTTTTTTCCCTTAAATTCATGGCTAAGTATTAATTATAAGACAGCATCTTGGAGAAACTGGAATCTATCCCCAAGGTTAAAGCTCTGACTGGGAAACACTAAGTGACGCATTCGCAAAGAAAGCAAAAACAGTTTTATCATTCTGCAGAGTGCATCTTACAACATCCGAATTGATCTGCAGACATGCCTAGAATGAATCATTTCTGTAAGCACTCATGTTAACTGAATTATGTTACAGAAGATATTTTAGCAAAAGATGGAAAAGTTGAGAAGAGGCTCCACTGCAGATATTCAAGTCGATTGAGATGTGATCCGGCGGTGTCGGGTCAAAAGCGCGCCGGGACAAAGGTGCGCCCAGACAATTGAGCGCAGCGCGGAGGTGCGCGCCGCTCAAAATTACTGTTTTTAGGGCTCCGATGGGGGTGGGGTGGGGGGAACCCCCCACTTTACTTAATAGACATCGCGCCGCATTGTGGGGGGGTTGGGGGGTTGTAACCCTCCACATTTTACTGAAAACTTCACTTTTTCCCTGGAGTCCAGGCGTCCAGGAGTCCAGGCTGCTCAGCAGCAAATTCAATTCAATCTTCAATCTTCTTCAACCTTCTTCAACCTTCTTCAATAAAAAAAAAAAACAAATTTATATATATATATATATATATATATATATATATACACACACACCCTTTCTCTATACTCTATACTCATTTTTGTTTCTCTCTTTACTTCTCCACCTAGAGACACATCGGGCACACTCCTGCGCACCAACTTCAAGTCACAGGGAAGGAAAAATGGAGGCAGCAGAAGGCCAACGAAGCTTTCCAGTATACTGTATTGATTGTCACATGTATGACTACCTCCCTTCCGGGAGGCAGGCATACATATGCAGTCGATGTCAGGAACTGGCTAGCCTAAAAAAGGAGGTATGAAGACTGCAGATCAAAGTACAGGAGCTAGAGGGACTCCGCTCCATAGAGGAACCAAGGGAATTTGAACCAGCTGAGGACACCACCAGAGAAAACCACATCCACGAACAGGTCAGAGAGCTCGAAAGATTCATTGAGGAGGCCTGCAAGATGGTAGAAACACAGGATCACCCGCTCTTCAGAAGGGAACAAACGGAAGGAAGACAGGACCCGCCAGGAGCCACCAGGACCCACCAGGACCCACCAGGAGCCGAGGGAGAGGAACCTTGCGGAGGAACCAACCAGGAGAAGGAAGGATTGGAGGATCCAATCATCGACACAGACCTGAGGCCCAGGAGGAAGCTGAGGAGAGGAAAATCTGCTATCGTGGTGGGAGATTCAATCCTGAGAGAGGTGGACAGTCACATAGCAGGAGGCAGAGCGGATCGCCTAGTGACATGTCTCCCAGGGGCGAGGACAAAGGACATCTCCGACAGAATCGAGAGTATCATGGAGGGAGCTGAGACAGAGGATACAGCAGTGATAATCCACGTCGGAACAAATGACGTCAGCAGAAGGAATTTCAACATGACTACACTGACCGAGCAGTTTAAGATCCTGGGGAGGAAGCTGAAGCTGAGAACAGGGAGGATAGCCTTTTCAGAGATCCTGCCAGTACCAAGAGCAGATGCGAAGAGGCAGACCGAGCTGCAAGCAACAAATGGATGGCTGAGGCGATGGTGTGACGAGGAAGGTTTCCTCTTTGTACGGAACTGGTCAACCTTCCTGGGGAAAAACAAGCTCTACAGGAGAGACGGACTGCATTTGAGCACGGCTGGGACGAGGATGCTGGCACGTAACATCCAGACCTGCATAGACATGACTTTAAACTGATAACAAGGGGAAAGCCGATAGTCGATCTGACCTCGACACATCGGACCACAGTATCAAGCAAAGATACTGAAACAGGAAATGGCGATAGTGGACTAGAGACAAAATGGACACTTTATGGACATAAACCCAAAGATGCAGCACAGGGACCCGAGAGGCAACTAGAAATAAAGAGCAAGACAAGGAGGAAACAGCAGGACCCAGAGGGCTATCAAAGAACAAAAAAGCGGGCAGAGGACGGGATAGACACACCACAGGAGGCAACACGTGAGGAGACCAGCAGGAGCAACAAATCAAGAGTAGATCCAAAAGAAAAGGTAACAAACTGGGACTTAAATTGCCTATATACAAATGCTAGGAGCCTAAGGATTAAAATGGGGGCGCTAGAAGTTATAGCCGGAAATAAGGACATAGACATAATAGGAATCACAGAGACATGGTGGACAGAGGACAACAAATGGGATGTGGCCCTTCCAAGGTATAAACTCTACAGGAAGGACAGAGCACACAAAAAGGGGGGAGGAATAGCACTGTATATAAAGGACTCCATTCCTTCATCCAGAACAAAAACAACAATAAGGGCAGACAGTCTGGAGTCACTATGGGTTAAGTTAACAGGAGGGGAAGGAGCTGACATCAAATTGGGATTGTACTATCGCCCACCAGGACAGTCAGAAGCAAACGACCTGGAACTGGAGGCCGAACTGAGGCAGGTGTGCAAAAGTGGAAGGGTGGTAGTTATGGGGGATTTCAACTATCCGGTAATAGACTGGGACATTGGGCACTCAAACTGCACGAGAGAAACTAAATTCCTAGAGGCGATAAGGGACTGTTTCATGGAGCAGCTGGTCACAGAACCAACGCGAGGGGATGCCACTCTAGACCTAATCCTCAACGGGCTAGAAGGACCCGCAAAGGAAGTGGTGGTAATAGCACCATTAGGGAACAGTGATCACAACATGATCCAGTACAAATTAAACATGGGAACATCAAAGGTGAAAAGAACCAAAACGACAGCACTCAACTTCAGAAAGGGAAACTACAAGGACATGAGGAAAATGGTAGGAAAAAAGCTCAGCAGCAACTCAGGGAAGGTGAAGACCGTAAAGGAAGCCTGGACACTGCTTAAAGGCACAGTGCTCGAGGCACAAGACCTGTGCGTCCCAAGGTTCAGGAAAGGGTGCAAAAAAAATCGAACTAGAAACCCAGCATGGATAACAACTGCAGTTAAAAAGGCGATAAGCGACAAGAAATCATCCTTCAAGAAATGGAAAAAGGATCCAACAAAGGAAAACCAGGAAGAGCACAAAAGACACCAGAAAGAATGTCATAGAGAGGTCAGGAAGGCAAAGAGAGAATATGAGGAAAGACTGGCAGGAGAAGCAAGAAACTTCAAACCCTTCTTCAGGTATGTGAAAGGGAAACAACCAGCCAGAGAGGAAGTGGGACCACTGGACGACGGAGACAGGAAAGGAGCGATAAAGGAGGAAAAAGAGATAGCTGAAAGGTTAAACAAATTCTTCTTGTCGGTCTTCACCAGAGAGAACACATCCAATATCCTAGAACCCGAGGTGATTATAAACGGAGAACACGATGAAAGGCTGGTACAACTAGAGGTAAGCAAAGAGGATGTCCTCAGACAGCTAGTCAGACTAAAGAGCGACAAATCACCAGGCCCGGACGGCATCCACCCAAGGGTACTAAAAGAACTGAGAAACGAAATAGCAGAGACACTTCGCCAAATATGTAACCTCTCCCTAAAAACTGGGGAGATCCCAGAGGACTGGAAAATAGCAAATGTCACGCCCATCTTTAAGAAGGGATCAAGGGGTGACCTGGGAAACTACAGGCCTGTGAGCTTGACCTCGGTTCCTGGAAAGATGATGGAAGCAATGGTAAAGGACACAATCTGCGAACACATAGAAAACAATGGACAACTGAAGGCGAGCCAGCATGGCTTCTGCAAGGGAAGGTCGTGCCTCACGAACTTGCTGTACTTCTTTGAGGGAATAAACAGTCAGATAGATAAGGGTGAATAGACATCATTTACCTTGACTTCCAAAAAGCCTTCGACAAGGTACCTCACGAACAGCTACTTAAAAAACTGTGGAACCACGGGGTGCAAGGGGATATCTACCGATGGATCAAACACTGGCTAGCGGGCAGGAAACAGAGGGTTGGAGTCAAGGGCCAATACTCAGATTGGCAATGGGTCACGAGCGGAGTTCCGCAGGGGTCGGTGCTGGGACCTCTACTATTCAATATATTTATTAACGATCTGGAGACGGGGACAAAATGTGAGGTTATCAAATTTGCTGATGACACCAAACTCTGCAGCAGGGTTAGAAACACGGAAGACTGCGAAGACCTACAAAGGGACCTAACGAGACTGGAAGACTGGGCAAAAAAGTGGCAAATGAGTTTTAACGTAGAGAAATGCAAGGTCATGCATGTAGGGAAAAAGAACCCGATGTTCAACTACAAAATGGGGGGAACACTGCTAGGGGTGAGTAACCTGGAAAGGGACCTGGGGGTGATGGTCGACTCATCACTGAAACCATCGGCGCAATGTGCGACAGCCTCAAAGAAAGCAAACAGAATGCTGGGCATCATCAAAAAGAGTATCACAACCCGGACGAAGGAAGTCATCATGCCGCTGTATCGCGCAATGGTGCGCCCGCACCTGGAGTACTGTGTTCAATACTGGTCGCCGTACCTCAAGAAGGACATGGCGGTACTCGAGGGAGTGCAGAGGAGGGCGACTAAGCTGATAAAAGGTATGGAAAATTTTCCATACGCTGACAGGTTAAAAATGCTGGGGCTGTTCTCCCTGGAGAAGAGGAGACTTAGAGGGGACATGATAGAAACCTTCAAAATCCTTAAGGGCATAGAGAGAGTAAATAAGGACAGATTCTTCAAACTGAGAGGAGCCACAAGCACTAGGGGTCACTCGGAGAAATTGAAAGGGGACAGGTTTAGAACAAATGCTAGAAAATTCTTTTTTACGCAGAGGGTGGTAGACACATGGAACGCGCTTCCGGAGGAAGTGATAGGCCAGAACTCTGTACAGGGATTCAAGAAGGGTTTGGATAGGTTCCTGGAGGATAAAGGGATAGAGGGGTACAGATAGAACTTGAGGTAGGTTATAGAAGTGGTCAGAAACCACTTCACAGGTCGCAGACCTGATGGGCCGCCGCGGGAGCGGACCGCTGGGCGAGATGGACCTCGGTCTGACCCAGTGGAGGCAACTTCTTATGTTCTTATGTTCTTATGTAACCCCCCAAGCCCCCCCATAACGCCGGCGCGATGTCTATTAAGTAAAGTGGGGGGGTTCCCCAACAAAACCCCCCGTCGTAGCCCCTAAAAACTGTAATTTTCTTCGGCGCGCACCTCCGTCTTGCGCTCAGTTGTTGGCGCGCGCCTTTGTCTTTCGTGCCCTTGTCTATGAACCGATCCAGCAATTACCCTACTCTATGGAAAAAGATTCATTTATTCCATCTGAATCAAACCTTTCATACTTATGATCCAGATCAAATTAAGCATTTGGATTTCATTTATGGTTGTTTTTTGGATTTTTTTTTTTTTTGTAAATCTTTATTAAATTTCCAAACTATCATAGTGCAAACAAACAATTTCAATATACATAAGTTTACACGAAATGCACATTAATGTACAACCATTCCCCCCCCACTCCCCCCACACTCCACATCAAATAATCAAATAATTTATGGTTGGTTTTATCTTTTAGTGGAATATAGATTTCATTAGTGGTTTCTTTTGATTACTTGGGATTCCTGTTGCAGGCACTATAGCTGAAACATGGGCCATGTCGAGTCCATGATTTGAAAGGATTATCCGCCATATTTATGTGGCTTTTTTTAGACTGTTTGCACATATTTTAATTGTTACCAATAAAGAAGGGTTTGAAGATCAGGCACACTGACCCTTTTCCCAGATCAAATTAAATACATCAGATTCGCTGTGTCATTTTGGACTCAAGCATAGAATATTCTTTCTTTTTTTTGTTTTTTCTTTAATAAATTTTCAAAATTATTTTCCAAGCTTAAACATCTTGTACAGAAAGTGTAATCTAAGACATAAGATTGTAAACAAAATCATCAAACTAAGAAAAACATTTCTTAATACACTCAAGTCCTCATAATTGATCCAAGAAGTAAGATAAGAGTAATTACTAAGTCATAATAATATAATAAAGATATCTGCTGCTGAAACAAAAGGCATAATTAATTATACAGGAGCTGTTACACCTTCATTCTCCAAGCATTTTAAAGAGAGAAAACTAACTAAATGGGAAGGGTTTTTCAAAAACATATTTTAAAGAGCGGTATCTAATAATACACTTGCAGGGATAACGTAAAAAGGAAACACCCCCTAATTGGGTTACCCCTGGTTTCAAAATTAGAAACTCTCATCTTCTCTTCTGCGTTTCTCTCGAAACGTCAGGAAAAATCTGTATTTTGAACCCCAGGAAGTCCTTTGATCTATTTTTGAAGAACAATTTAAGAATCCAATCTTTGTCTGGAGATAAAGCAACAGTCATCAATAAAGTAGCTGAGACAGCCGTTTCAGTGACGGATTCCTCCAAGATTGCGGTAACATCTAAGGGACTTTCCTGATGGTCACGATACTGATTTTGAGTTTCTTGAGGCTTTAAAGGTAAATAATAAGCCCTTGTTAGGGGAGGTAATGAATTTTCTGGTATTCCCAATACCTCAATAAAGTAACGTCTGATCATATCACGAGGAGTAATCGAGGGAACCTTAGGAAAATTTATCAGCCGCAAATTATTTGCACGATTACTGTTCTCAAGTGCCTCGAGCTTCCTCCTCAGGATAATATTATCTTTCTCCATTAAGTCTTGATTTTGTTTGATTATTATTATCTTTTTTTCCATTTTTTTTACCATCTAATGTCACCAAAGATAAGTCTTGTTTTAAAAGCTTAATTTCCTCTTTCTGAGTTTTTAATTCTTTGTCCAAATGCTCTATATGTGGACTAAGAGAGTTATCTAAATTCACCACCAAATCCCAAAGAGCATCTAGGGTAACCTCCGGGGGTTTAGGTACAGAAAACACTGTTGCAGGTGTAGAAAGATACTGTTCTTGAAGTTGTTTTACTTCCTGAAACGCTTGTGCCTCTTTAGCCTGAGATATTCCAGCCGCAATTCCATCCAGAGGGGAAAAACCTCTCCGAGTTGTTCCCACTGGCAAGCCCTCCGAAGTAACTAGCCTCCGAGAATGAGAGAACTTCCTCTTCCGGGGTAATCTCATCTTGTGGGGAGTTTGCTCTTTGCGGAGTCGGCTGCAGAGGTGGAGTACTGATGTCGGGGCTCGGAGTAACATCAAGCCCAGGGATAGCCGCGGCGGCATTACTCTCTGCTGGCAGCTCCAGCGGGCAATTCCCCCGACGATAATTGCCCTTGTTGGAGGCGTCTAAGGAGGTCATCTATTGTAACCGATAGCGGTTCTGAGCGTCGGGAGGCTCCGCCAACACTCTTCCCCCTTCTCTTCGGCATAAGTGGTAAGCACTTCTCACCGCTTGCAAGAAAAAAGAGCCACAATCGAAGGCGTCCTCCCAGCTAGCAGGTAGTGGCGTCCATCTTGGATCCCCAGAATATTCTTACTATAAGAGTTCTTATACAAGCATCTTTTCAAGTCTTCATGTATATGGGGATGACGCTGGAGGACCTTTCTAGACTAGCACAAAACCGATTTCTTTTTAGATCCGCGATTCATCACGTTGCTAGGACTCGAGCACGAGTCGATGGCATCTAACCACATCAAGGTAGTTATATGAAAACAGCATTGCTACTTCCAGTCCTTGGTCCAAAAGGTATTTCTCTGAGAAGATCTAACCGCCAGTATAATCAGTGCACAGCACAGCTCTTGTCAGTATTGCTAAGCAAGAACACATATACCCTTACGTCACAACGAATATCAAATATAAATCCACCTTGATGTATCCTTGCTTTGCATTACATGTATGATCAATCATAACTGTGATTCATCATGCACTTTACACTATAACATGGCACAACTTTGATGCACGATGCCATTCAAGGAAATTCAATGTCACTGAAATATTGTCAGTACCTATTAACTTTATGAAGCAAAGTAAAATAGAATGTATTTCTGCAGACAAATGATGTAACAGTCTATATTCAGATGGTTTTATATCATTGTCAGGGGTAGCTGTTTGTGGCTCTTGAATCAGAGGCCTGCTGAGGTAAGGAGGCCATGCATTGTTCTCAGAGTCACTGGAGGGCACTGGAAAGTTTAGGCTTAAGCAGCTGAAGATACTTTATACTGAGCCTGACACTAGGACCAGTAACTATGCCCTTGAAGAACTATCTTGTCCTTAAGACCTTGAAAATAAATTTTTAGTGCACAGATACTAAGGTTCTGCTCCCTTAAGAACTTGCAGAGACTTCTAGTGGCCCTGATCAAGAATTGTAATTTACATACTCCCACAGCTTCTGGAACATGGGGCTGGTTCTTCCATCAGACACTGACATTGACAGGAAGAATCTTCTTGGAGAGAAAACGGAGAGATATCAAGCCTGGAGGTAGCTTCTGTGTCTTTGGTTCCTGTTTCCTTGGCCACTGTACTAATGGGGAGAGGGTCTCTGGCTAACTTACCTACTTCACCTGGACAGAGAAGGACTAGAAGAAGTAACGGAACCTTATAAAGTTGTTGTGCATGCCACAGGTTCAATTCTGGTCACCATATCTTTAAAAATTAGAAAAGGTTCCAAGAAGAGTGGTCATAATGATAAAGGGATTGGAACGCCTGTCATATGAGGAAAGGCTCATATGAGATTAGGGCTCTTCAACTTGGAAAAGAGAAAGCTGAGGGGGATATGACAGGCCTACAAAATCCTGAGTGAATGGGTGCAAGTGAATCCATTTTTTACTCTTTCATAGACTACAAAGACGAGAGGACACTAATCCTCCTTTTACTAAGCCGCAAAGGAGGTTTCTACCAAGGCACAGAGTGCTAAATGTAATGCTCATAGAACCTTTAAAACAAAGGGGAGAAAATATTTTTTTCACTCAGCAAGTACATAAGCTCTAGAACTCTTTGCCAGAGAATGTGGTAACAGCGGTTAGCTTAGCTGGGTTTAATAAAGGTGTGAAGAAGTTCCTAGAGGAGAAAAGTTCATAGGCTGCGGTTGAGACAGACATGAGGGAAGTCACTGCTTACCCTAGGACAGGGGTGTCAAAGTCCCCAATGAATATGCAGGAGATCTATTACCATACAATGAAAGCGGTGCATGCAAATGGATCTCCTGCATATTCATTGGGGAAATCCTGAAATCCCGACTGGATTGCGGCCCTCGAGGAGGGACTTTGAGACCCCTGCCCTAGGATCAGTATAATGGACCGTTGCTACTATTTAGGTTTTTGCCAGGGACTTGTGACCTGTATTGGCCACCGCTGGATTATTTAAAGCAAAGAAAAAGAGATTATCCAGATGATATGAGTAAACAATTTGAATACCAATTTTATATACAAATTTAAATGTTATGATGACAAATAAATTACCATTAATTTCCAATAAACATTTTCTTTACATCTCCATTAATATTCTTCTTGTTCTCTCTGAGCAATTTGACTTGTAGTGAGCATATCATCACTATACAGACATCAATCTTTTCGTACACATTCAGGAAAGGGGGGGGGGGCTATTTCTGTCCTAATTTGACTTTTGAGTATGTCCACCTGGGGTGGGAGGAGGGTGTAAGGATATTTTTAATCTGCACTTTTGAAGTTTAGAAAATCAATAAAGAATTTTTTAAAAACAGAACCTCTTATGATATATATCATTTCAGGTTCCTGTCTTATATATCTTTTGTAATCATTTATGCCCACCACCTCCTACCTTTTCGTATGAAATCTTTGTTTTCAACCTTTTAATTTATTTTCCACAAAATAATAACTATAAATATCTTTTAAAACATTGTAAATCATGTGAGCAAAAACCTTCTAATTCTACTTGAAAGGCTTATCTTGAATTTTGGGTGGATCCCGCCACCATCAACGTTGATAATTAATAACTCCCGCCACTGTTGGAAACAGGATGCTGGCCTTTATGAACCATTGATCTGACCCAGTATGAATATTCTTATGTTCTTATGTAATGGGAAAGCGGCCCACTACCATTCCCACCATAGAATGTCTTCCCGGCTTTGTTTATTCATTTTGAAAATAATATCAAGCATTTATACTTGTTAAGGAAATACGAACAAAAAGTTACAATACAAATTATTTGATAGGAGACAATACCATTTCTTCTTAGACCCCAAAAATTACCATGGGGGGCAAATCCAACATTAAGAACTTAAATATCAAACAACTAAGAACAATATCAACAAAGGCCTTAACGGATATATTCCTCTCATATATATAACACCCATTAGTCCCTGATGATCTTTTTCATATCTGGAAAGTTCCTAAGATGTTCAGGAACAAAAAAAAGTATATTTCGTTCCCAAATATTTTGAGGCATTTATAAGGATAAACCAATTGAAAGGTGGCTCCAAGATCTTTCACTTCTTGCCTCATTACTAGAAACAATTTCCTCCTTTCTCGTGTCTCTTTGTTAACATCAGGGTAAATCCAAATACGAAGTCCCATAAAAGGAGCTTGAGCCTTGCGAAAATAAAGCTTCAATACAGCATTAAGATCCTGCTGAAACACGAATGAAATGAGCAAGGTAGCTCTTTCCTCAATTTTTGTCGTAGATGTTTCTAAAATTTCTGAGATATTTCCAAATTCAAGTGATTGAGGTAGAGGTAAAAGTCCTTGATTTATTGCAGGTGTTTCGTTCCCTAATTTCTTTATAGGACCAGGTAAATAATAAATCTTATTCAAAGGAGGAATAAGTTCGGGAGCAAAACCCAAAATTTGAACCAAATAATTCTTGAACAATTCAACGGAGGAAATTTCAGCTATCCTTGGGAAATTTAATAGTCTCAAGTTCAATCTTCTATTATAATTCTCTAATTGCTCTATTTTTTTTGAACCAAAAGTTTATCCTTTCTCAATCTAGCATTAACCTCTTTAAGAGCTTTTATTTGCTCATTAACTGTTTGGAACTTAATTTCATCATCCTTTTTCATGTCTTCTACAGTTTTTGCTAAAGAGTCTATCTTTTTCACTAGGGAAGATGTTTCCTCCACTGTTTTTTTAAGTGTTCCGTCCATCCTCTGGATCGCTTCCCAGATATCGAGCAGGGTCACCTCTGAGGGGGTCGAGTGAGTCCTAGGGCTATCTTCCACCAATGATCTCATTGTACTCCCCGCAACACCTTCCCCTGTCTTGCTTCCCTCACTAGAGATAACCCCCACAGCCAAGGGGGGTGGGGGGTGGGGGTGATCCGCCCCGGGTGCACGGCTTGGGGGGGGTGCACAGCTGGCCTGCCCTTCCTTTTCCCCGGCCCGCGCCGCTGCAATCTTACCTCCCCCCGCCGACAAGAAGTCTTTCCGACGTCAATTCTGACATCGGAGAGATGTTCCGGGCCAGCCAGGCAGTGATTGGCTGGCCTGGAACATCCTCTCTGACGTCAGAATTGACGTCAGAAAGACTTCTTGTCGGTGGGGGGAGGTAAGATTGCAGGCGCGGACCGGGGAGAGGTGCTATTTTTTCTTTTTTCCACAGCAGGGAGGGCAGGATGTAGGCAGACAAGCAGGATGGCTTTAGAGCAGCAGGGAGGGAGGGAGATAGGTAGGCAGGCAGGCAGGCTGGCTTTGGGGGTGGACAAAATCTGGAAGGTAGTGGGGGGACATAAGGAGGCACTGGGGGCACTAAGGACACAGGAAGGAGGCACTGGGGGCACTATGGACACAGGAAGGAGGCACTGGGGGCACCATGGACACGGGAAGGAGGCACTGGGGCACCATGAACACAGGACGGAGGCACTGGGGGCACTATGGACACGGGAAGGAGGCACTGGGGGCACCATGGACACGGGATGGAGGCACTGGGGGCACCATGGACACAGGATGGAGGCACTGGGGGCACCATGAACACAGGATGGAGGCACTGGGAAGGATGGATGGACATGGGAAGGAGGCACTGGGGACACTAAGAACATGGAAAGGAAGGAGGGAGGGAATAGAAAGGGACAATTGTTGGGCCTGATTGGAGAAAGAAAGAAATGAAAGAAAGGATACACAGTCAATTAATAGATGTCCCCTTTTGATGAAAAAAATAAATGGTCATGTTACCTCTGAGTTACTTTCTCTGCAGCAGAGTCAGCAGCCGCGTTGAGGTGCAGGAAGGTCCCGCGATGACTCATCTGCCGGCTCTGCTCCAGAAGAAATAAGTTACATCGGAGGGGGTGGACCCGGCAGACGCAGTCATTGCGAGACTTTGCCACAACTCCCTGCGTCTGCCGGGTCCACCCCCTCTGACGTAACTTACTTCTTCCGGAGCAGAGCCAGCAGACGAGTCATCGCAGGACCTTCCAGCATGCGGCTGCCGAGTCCGCTCCAGAGCAAGTACGTCAGAGTGGGGTGGACTGGCAGCCAGTATCTACAGTCATCGTGGGACCTTGCTGCATGAAGGGAGAGAAAGGAGCAGGATTGCTGGAATGAAAGAGTGGTGGAGGGAAAGAAAGGGGGCAGGGTGGTATGGAAGGGTGGTGCTGATAGAATTGATGTACAGAGAAAGGGGAGAGACATAAGGGGGAAGGATATTGGAGGGAAAGAAAGGGGGCAGATGCTGATTGAAGAGGCGTGGATGGCGAGAGAAAGGGCAGACTTTGGATGGTAGTGGGGAGCCTATGCTGGATGGAAGTGCAGATGGGAGAGATAAGGGAGCAAATGCAAGAAGGAAATGAGAGGAGAGAAAGAGGGGAGCAGATGCTGGATGGAAGTGGACAGAGAGAGGAGAAGGTACTAGATGGAAGGGTTAGAGAAAGAGGATACATGATGGAAGGAGGAGATAAATAAAAGGAGAGCACATGATGGGGAGAAAAGGATTGAGTTAGGGAAACACTGGAGGGGTGAGGGAAAGAGGTGGCTAGCTATAGGTAGACAGTAAAAAAGGACATTGATGAGAAGGGAGTAAGAACGTAATCTAGACAGATGCAGAAAAGGAAAATGAGGTGAAAAAGGGATTGCAGAGGAAAGGTGTGGGAGAGGGAAGGAGAGGAGAGAGATGCCAGACCAATGGGGGTGAAAGGAGAGATGGAAGGGGAGGCATACAGTTTCTGGAAGGGGCATAGAAGGAGAGAAGATGTCATATAGGGGAAGAGAGACGGCAGACTGGATGGAAGGAAGAGAGTTACAAAAAGATGAGGAAAGCAGAAACCACATAAAACAAAGGTAGAAAAAAATTTTCTATTTATTTATTGCTTTAGGAGACATGTGTCACTGTTTCTGTGGTGCATTGTATGCAGAGTCCAGCTTCTTAATGGTTCAATTTTACCTTTGTCTATGTATTTCTATTTTATCCCCCCTTTTACAAAATTGTGGAGCGTTTTTTAGCGTCAGCCATGGTGGTAGCAGCTCTGATGCTCAGAATTCTATGAGCGTCAGAGCTGTTACCACTGTGGCTAAAATCCACACTACAGTTTTGTAAAAGAGGGAGGGGTTAGTTTGTGATAACATATTCCATACTAGGCGAAGGTGTTTCTGTGTTCGAAAGACATGGTTTTTTTGTTAGGATTGACTGCAGGATTGATCTGTACTAGTCTGGCTTGTTTAGTTTTACAATGGGTGTATTGATGTTGTACTGCTCACTGCAAAATGTAAGATGCTGCCTTTTCCTAGGTACTCATATGTGACATGTGGCTTGTTATTAAAAATCAAGTTTTTCATACAGATGGGGGGGGGGTTTCAAAAAATTTGCTAGGTACGCCACTGCCTACAGCCACTCCGGCATCGGGGCTCCTCTCCTGCATAGACAAGTCAGTCGCAGGGCACGGAAGTACTACCGGGTCAGGAGGCGAGAGAGAGACTTCCGACTCTGGGGAGGTGCCCAAGTCCTGGGACGCCAATTCCAAAGAGCCTCGCGTTCCAGACTGAAGAGGAATTCTAGTGGTAAAATCCAGCAGAGTCTGTCGCAGGGGCATTGAAGTTCCGGACGGTGAGGGAACAGACCGAACTAAGCCCTTCCTTTTGGTATGCAGCATTTCGTTGAGGAAAAAAGGTTAGAGACTCGCCAGCTACACACTAGTCACGCCGCCATCTTGGACCGCTCAATCATTGCACTTGGTTAATATATGAGTAGCCTTACTTTGGGTGCCATTTGCCGAATCTGGTCCTATGTTACTAAGCAAATCGGAGAAATATTTTTCACTAAACAGATAGTTAAGCTCTAGAATTATTCGCCAGAAGTTGTTAAAGCTAAGCTTAAAAATAGGGCAGGCTCCTGGAAGAAAAATCTATAAACCATTGCTAAAGCTGACCTG
Organism: Geotrypetes seraphini; assembly: GCF_902459505.1. Taxonomy (NCBI): domain Eukaryota; kingdom Metazoa; phylum Chordata; class Amphibia; order Gymnophiona; family Dermophiidae; genus Geotrypetes; species Geotrypetes seraphini. Next base: position 10,605,276 of record NC_047100.1, read on the forward strand.
GTGAAAACCTGAGGGTAAGTAGCATGGAGTCTTCTTACTTTTGAGATCCTGCCAGGTTCTTGGCCATAGATTGGCCACCACTGAAAATAGAGAGCTGGGCTAAATGGAACTTTTAGCTGACTTGAAATCTTTCTGTATTGTAGTTTTCAAAGGGAAAGTATGCATTTATTTTTATCTTTGAATACTGGTGCGACTTCTGTATATACCAGCTCCACAAGGAAAGGATCATGGCTTTGATATACTGCCTTTTTGTAGTATAATCCAAGAGGTTTACATTTATTATACACAAGTTCTCTGTCCCTAATGGGCTCACAATCTAAGTTTTGGACCTAGGACAATGGAGGTTTAAGTGATGATTGTTGCAGTTATCTGGGTCTCACCACGTAGGACTGACGTTTCAGCCATCATACTGTGGCTTTTTTAAGGGTATGCTGTGAGGTCTGCAATTTGTCTTTATATATAGTGGGTCCTCTAGCCCGATTGGCTGGGGTTTTAGGTGTCTGAGGCAGGAAAGTCCGTTGGTCATGATTTTGAATTTTGACACAAAAGTTCATTGGTCACAAATTTGAATTATGAAGGGAAACTCCGTTGGCCACACATTTGAATTGTGGAGCGAAAGTCTGTTGGTCACAGATTTTAATTTTGGTAGAATAGTTCGTTGGTACGCAAATTTGAATTGTGGCGGGAAACAGTTTTAAATACTGGTGGGAAAGTCTGTTGGTCATATGTTTAAATTATGTCAGAACAGAGGCTGGAAACTTTGAGATGGAGAGAGAAAGCATTTGTCCTCAGCCCCAGTCCTCTTTACGCTAAATTCCTTTTGGATGAGTGATCGCTGTGCTTTGTTTAAGGAGAGCCCTTTATCTCCATTGAAGGTTCTGGGGTGTCTTGCTCTCTCTGTTGCCCCTTTGAGTCAATAGAGGGTTAAGTGACTTGCCCGGGGTCACAAGGAGCCACAGTAAGACCTGAACCCAGTCCCCAGGTTCTCAGCCCACTGCGCCAACTATATCATAAAACTACTGTCCTTGTAAAATAAAGACAAGCTGTGTTAAAGGAATGTTACACTTATAGCCCTGTCTTTTAGATATGGTATTTCTGAAAGTTCATATTTGGGCATCTGCTGAAATTGCAGGGGCAAAATATAGAGATGCCCGAAACGCACAGACCTTCCACCTGCCATTCTTAAAGGGAAACAACACAGATTGCTTCTAGGTATGCATCCATTTTAAACAGCGTGTCAACATGTCAGTTTCTTCCGGAAAGGAAAGGAAAAAGTCTGTAATTTGGGTGAGGGAGGGAGGTCCATGTGTTCTTAATAGTGCACTTCAATATGAAAAAAGTGGGTGCATCCTTTCTGAAAGGTGGCACACTTGTAAATAATTCCACCCATGATGTGTTGGTCAAGGAATGCTCCTCCTCCTCATCTAAGAGGGCCGGCCTTTTCAAAACTTTCTGTAGGTACTCCTCAGAGTAGCCTCCAAATTCAATGGGTTCTTGTGCCATGATATCAAATGTGCCCACACTAAATAAAGGCTGTTATCTCAAATCTTGGAACTAAACCAATACCTTCTATACCGATTCCAAGAATATAATTCTTCCAATTACTAATATTTCATTTCAGACCTTCATGTTATTAATACACTTTTTTTCTTTCCTTTTGGACCTCAGAAGAATTATATTCTCGGAATCGGTCTAGAAGACACTTGTAAATAAAACACTTTGATGGTCTTGCGAAGGGCAGTATGTAAGTACGTCAGTAAACATAAGTCATACCAACAATATTGCTCTCATAAAAATTGAAGAAAATAAATTCTTGGTGAAGTATTTGGGACCTACTAAGTGCTGTGTTCCCCTTTAGATCAGTGTATCGCAAACTGTGTGCCCCAGCAGATTCCAGGTGAGTCTGCGAGATAACAGCGAGGAGGAGAGGCGCTAGCACTGGCTGACTGCTTACAGGACGCGTCTCTTGTAGTCAGTCGGCCGACCCCCCCCCCTGCGCCTCTCTTCCATGCCGGTGCCTCTGCTCCTTCTCCTCATCTCTCCTTCTGCAGTATCCCACCCCCTCTCCCCCCACCACAGGGTAATAGGAGGCTCAGGGCCGTGGCTGGAGTAGATACGACATAATACATCATACATGCGTGCGACGCCACTGCATCGACGTCCGTGCATTTCTAGGTGTGGCGCAGTGGTTAACGCTACAGCCTCAGCACCCTGAGGTTGTGGGTTCAAATCCACACTGCTCCTTATGACCCTGGGCAAAACACTTAATCCCCTCTTTGCCCCAGATATATTATAGAGATTGTGAGCCCACCAGGACAGACAGGGAAAAATGCTTGAGTACCTGAATAAAGTCATGTAAACCATTCTGAGCTCCCCTGGGAGAACAGTATAGAAAATTAAATAAATAGTGTGAAAAGTTTCAGCCTCTTGATAACCAGAGCTGGTATTGTGACATCATAATGCCTCAATCCACCAATGACTAAGAGCCAACCTCATCAGTGATGTCACAATGGCTTGATTGTCCTATACCTGGCTCACTTTCACTACTTTTTGATTTCTAGAGTGGTGCAGTGGTTAAAGCTACAGCCTCAGCACCCTGAGGTTTCTGGGTTCAAACCCTCACTGCTCCTTGTGGCCCTGGGCAAGTCACTTAATCCCCCCATTGACCCAGGTACATTAGACAGATTGTGAGCCCTTTGGGACAGACAGGGAATAAATTCACATAAACTGTTCTGATCTCCCCTGGGAGAATGGCATAAAAAATTGAACAAATAAATAAATGAGTGTGCCGCACCGTAAAAAGTTTGCAACACATTGCTTTAGATAATCCTGGAGCTCTGCTACTTGGCTAATAACCCTTGAACTGTTTTGTGGAGGGAGTGGAGGTCACCCTTGAATTTTAGAGAAAGTATTACAGGATATTGATTTGTTTAAAATGGCTGGGAGGAATAAAAACCAAACCTTTTGCTACATAAGAACATAAGCAGTGCCTCCGCCGGGTCAGACCACAGGTCCATCCCGCCCAGCAGTCCGCTCCCGCGGCGGCCCAAAACAGGTCAAGACCTGTCTGAATCATCAGAAGGGGCTCCCTTGCCACCTTGGTTTCCCGTTTAAGTCCTGCCTTCCTATCGAAGTCCTAGCCCTCCGGTCTTGCACATGCACGACCAGGTTAGTTTATACACATTACCTGATTTACTTCCTATACTTGTGTTACCTCCCAGCTCCTCCCTCAGTATCCCACGATCCCTTTATCCCTCAGGAATCCATCCAATCCCTGTTTGAATCCTTGTACCGTATTCTGTCTGATCACTTCCTCCGGTAGCGCATTCCAAGTGTCCACTACCCTTTGGGTGAAAAAAAACTTCCTTGCATTTGTTTTGAACCTATCTCCCTTCAGTTTCTCAGAATGTCCCCTCGTATTTGCTGTCCCCTTCAGTCTGAAGAATCTGTCCTATCCACCCTCTCTATGCCCCTCATGATCTTGAAGGTCTCTATCATATCTCCCCTGAGCCTCCTTTTCTCCAGAGAGAAGAGCCCCAGCCTATCCAGCCTCTCGGCGTATGAGCAGTGTTCCAGCCCTCTTACCAGTTTCGTTGCTCTCCTTTGGACTCTCTCAAGTACCGCCATGTCCTTCTTGAGGTGCGGCGACCAATACTGAACGCAGTACTCCAGATGTGGACGTACCATCGCTCGATACAAAGGCATGATGACTTCCCGTGTTCTGGTTGCTATGCCCTTCTTTATGTGGGTTTATTTCAGTATGCCCTACTGAGCATAATTGTATCTTCATGTGTTACTGTGGGATTTGTTTGGGGGGGGGGGGGATGTAAGATTTGCTGGTGGGACATAGAAAAAGCTTGTATTTGTGCTGTTTTGTTCACTTATTTGCAGGAATGATTCCTATTTATGTGAGAATTGTATCGAGCAAGTGTTTCAAGAAAGATACCTCTGAAATTAAAAAAAATAAAAAAGCCTGAGGAAAATTCCCATAAAATGAATGTTGCTATAAACAACACAAAATGAGAAATTGGGGGCCTTTTTCTTTGAGAACTGACCCAGCGCCCACATTTCAAAAGAGCCTATTCGCTTGACATATAATGGAGGCTATTTAAAATTCTGTCCTTGGCGACAAAACTTCATTTCTGGGCTGGCTGTGCCGCACTGTGCCGCACTGTTGAGAGATGCAAATTCAGATGCCACATCTGTCAGGGTTACTTGGATCGAATTGAGCTGTGGAGATAGTGCGTTTTAACCCTGGGCAAGGGAGAGAAAATAGTTGCTGAAACCACGGCAACCTCTGTGGTCCATGAGGAATGCTAAGCATATGCCTAGTTGGAGGAGCTCCCACAGTTCCCAGGTTAACAAAGATTCCCCCCCCCCCCATCTTCCTCCGGTTATACTCTTTAGGGAGGGTATGCAGAGGCGGAAGGGTACAAAGATGCAAAAAGAAATCCATGCATTCCTAAACCTGAAAAATTTCATAAACGTTTTTGCCCTAACGGACTTTATTATTTGCAATGCAGCACTTACAAGATAGTCAATTAAAGATGACGATATATTCCATCAAAATGTACATTTCATCAAATGTAGGGTTACCTGATTTTCCTTTGGGAAAATCTGACCCCCCCCCCCTGACCGTGCCCCCAGGACTTTCCCACCCTGTTCTGCTCCCCCCCCCAAGCCCTGCCCCTGGACGGCATCCACACCTGCGTGGAAATGACGCGATGAAGTCGCGCGCATGTGAGCGTACTATCGGTGTCAGGTCAAAAGCGCACTGGGACAAAGGCGCGCCCAGACAATTGAGCGCAGCGCGCACCGCCGTGCCGCTCTAAATTACTGTTTTTAGTGCTCCAAAGGGGGGTGTGGGGGGGAACCCCCCCACTTTACTTTATAGACATCGCACCGCTTTGTGGGGGCGTTGTGGGGGGTGTGGGGGGTTGTAACCCCCCACATTTTACTGAAAACTTCACTTTTTCCCTGTTTTTAGGGAAAAAGTTCAGTTTACAGTAAAATGTGGAGGGTTACAACCCCCCAAACCCTCCATAACACCGGCGCGATGTCTATTAAGTAAACTGGGGAGGTTCCCCAACAAAACCCCCCGTCGGAGCCCCTAAAAACTGTAATTTAGAGCGGCGCGGCGGCGCACGCTGCGCTCAATTGTCGGCGCGCGCTTTTGTCTTTCGCGCCGTTGTCTATGAACCGTACTATCACCGCGTTGCCTCCACGCATACGAGGATTTCCCTTCCCGACACAATTACGTCAGGAAGCTTTTCAAAACCCAGACCAAGTGCTTGGTTTTGAAAAGCCGTCCAGTCCCCCGGACATGTCCTCGAAAAGGTGGACGTGTCTGGGGAAAATCCAGACATCTGGTAACCCTATTCAAATGTTTGAGAGAGACTACCAAAGGAAACAGCAGAGAGGACCAGCTCTTCAAACGAACCACACTTTAATGGCAACCAATATAGTCTATACAAGAAATCATTTAAAGAAACATAAGACTCGACACGGGCCGTGTTTCGGCAAATGAGCCTGCGTCAGGGTGTTAGTCAATGCCCACAAAGTAATGCCAAATCACAAAAAAATATCCTTCTATGCAGCAGTATTAAGCATATTTTTGTGGGCATTGACTAACTGCATATTAACACCCTGGACTCCTGATGGAGGCTCACTGTTTTGGTCGCCATTAAAGTTGGTTCGCTTGAAGATCTGGCCCTCCCTCCTTTTTCCTTTGGACTGCTTGGATTTTGAACAGACTGGACTTCTCTCTGTTTTGCTTTTTGTTTGAGAGAGACTACCCTCACAAACTTATGACTTCCCCGGTCTGCTCTCTCCTAGAATAACACTCTTAAATATACAATACACCTAAGGCTTGAAAAGAAGAGTGAAAATATAATGTTTGGGAAAATACTGCCTACCTTTCGTCCCGCCTCGTTGTTGTGTAAGTTCATGAGAGTTCTTGCATTCTGCTTGATCTCCCTGGCATCCACAAACACTTTGGAGAATCCTATTCCATATCTGACATCCGCCGAGCAGCCGCCCCATTTCCATCCTTCCTCTCTGTGGAACTGTCCCTGCTTCTCCTTGTCGCAACCGCAGTCGCTCATGTTTCCCCGTGTGCAAGCAGCGGTGATTGCATGAGCTACTCCGGCAGCAATGATGGCATAGGTGAATGCCGCTTCCCTGCTACCTGAAATGGGAAAAGAAAAGAACTAATATATATTGAAAGACAAAGATATTTATCAAATCTAATCTAAAGCGTAGGTTTGTATACTGCAATGTCCCCCAAATTGGAGCTCGATTCAGTTAAACATAAAAGCATGCAAACAGATTCATAATCTTTGGATAGAATTTGATAAAACATGAGCTTGAACCAAAATTTAAAACAGTGATGCCTTGGAATCCAAACTTAATCCGTTCCAGAACCCCGTTCAAGTTCCAATACGTTTGAGTTCCAAGACAATTTTTCCCATTGAAAATAATGGAAACTGGATTAATCCGTTCCTGGGTCCCACAAACTCAAATTTTAACAGGAAATACACTGGATTTTAGGGGCAGAAACACACACATACAATGTGCAGGGCGTTCGGATTCCAAAGCCGAGTTCAGATTCTGGGGCAAAATTTACTACAAAAAAAAGTTTGGATTCCAAAACGTTCGAGTTCTGGGGCGTTCGGATTCCGAGGTACCGCTGTACTTACTACCTGATTGGCAAGAATCGCTATCGGCAATAATACAAAGATTACCTCATTAAAGTTGTTTGTAAGTTTTAATTTTTGTTATTTTCTCAAGCACATCCAGGGAAGGGTGGGGAGGCTTATTTTTATCTTAGTTTTACACCTTTGAATACATACATACAGAGTGGGTGGAGGTGGGTGGAATTGCATTCTTATTCTATATAAGGAAATGTTAGTGTATGATTATTTGTATTATATGCATTTGTGCTTTTATTGATTAGATGGGTGGGTGCGTTATAAGGCTTGCTTATAGATGTTTGAAAGATGAATGTGCTTTTATTGTTTTATTAGATGTTCAATTGATTATTGATTATTTGCACTGTTCATATTTGGAAAATCAATAAAGTTTAATTAAAAAAAAAATACAAAGATTATTTTCATATCCTACGGCAATTGTCTAAATATTGTTGAAATAAGGAAGTTTTCAAAGTCTTTCGAAAGATTTGAAGGGAAGTGAGAGTCCTAATAGAAGATGGAATTTTGTTCCAAATCTCAGTAAATCTGTATATGTAAGATAGACAGAGCTTACCAGTTGATATACTGTATATGTTTATGCCATATTCTCATTACGATGAGTTTCATCAAATCAATCTGCTTCTGGAACACATCTTTCAAAAGTAGGATCAATCAAGTGCTCAGGAGCACTTGATCTTTATGGTGCCTTTACTAATATTGTTGAAAAATGAATATATGTAGAAGACCAGCCTGATGGCAAGCAGGAGGCCTAGTTTTATTCTTGAACCAGTACTGGGGGATTCTGCTAACACAATATCACAACTCCAAGTGCAAGGAAGTCACAGCTAGTGAACAATAGCGGTATCTAGTGGTCAGCCTCAACCTACTAGGCCAAGAACTGTCATAACCTTTACTTGACTAAATGGGGGGGGAGGGAATGAGCGGAAGGTTAAAACTGGGGAAATACGCCGCAGAGCTACAAATGAAGGCTTGTGGTGCCGTGGCCTTGGTAAAGGCCGATTCTGACTGAGCCGCCATGAAATAAAGATAAAATCCCTCGGATTCTATAATGTTACCCGTCCAAATGTCCAACTAGCACACAAGTTACAGAATAGTGCTATTTGTGTGCCTAACTTAAGGGTCCTTTTACGAAGCCGCGCTAGCCGTTTTAGCGTGTGCTAAATACTAACGCATCCATGGACGCGTTAGCATTTAGTGTGCGCTGATAAAACGGCTAGCGCGCCTTAGTAAAAGGACCCCTTAATAATTAAATTAAGCGCCAATTGGCCTTAAGCACCCAAAATAGTCCTTAAGTGGCATCATTTACTGCTAATTGGCGCACATTTGCAGCTACGTTTCCAATTTCACTTAGGCACGATTCTATAAACTTAGGGGTAAATTTTTAAATGTGGCGTCCCAGAAATTGGTGCGCTAGTTTATAAACCTGGGAATCACGACTACATTTTGCACCAATGAAAACGTGGTGCAAATGACTTTTCCTAAATTTAGACGTGGAAACCCTAATTCTGTAATTACATGTGCAATCTAATGGCGCACCCCCAAACAGCTAAGTCCAGCCTATTTCTGTGACCCCCAAAATTTAGGCATGGAAACCATGCCCAAATTTATGTGCATAGCATGGAACCCATGCCCAAATTTATGTGCATAACCCTCTATTGATTCAAGTTTTAAGTTCAAGTTTATTAAAATTTTGATATAAATGCAGTATCAAATATTTCAATGCGTATAACAATAAAAGTTTTTTGGGGGGGACAAAATAAAACAATTTATATAGGTAAACATACAATCAATGTACACAATTAATTAGTGATACATAGGGAAAGAGGAGTGAACTACAATTGTTAAAGAAAGTAGAAGAACATTTAAGGAAAAACAACATCAGGAGGGTAATTGAAAATGTTTTACAAATAAAGCTAGGTCTAAAAGTGAAAGGGAGAAGTTGTGCCTATATATAGATCTGGTTAGATTTAAGTATTTGAGCCTGAGATTCTCTCGTAACACCAATAATTGCTTGTTACCCTATTCCCCATGTATAGGCCGCGGCCTATACATGGGTTTTACAATCCCCTGCACTGGGTGCGGCTTCCTTATATGCGGCGGCCTATCTAAAGACGTCGTAGATAAGCCACCCCAAAGGAAGATCTGCTGCGGAGTCCCCGGTACCTGCAGCTCCCTCTTGGATGGTTACCGGCTGCCTCCTTCCTCGTCACGGCCAGCGGTGCAGGGCAGGAGCATTCTTTTCAACAGCCAGCTGGCCCCCACGCTGCTTTCCTCAATCCCTGCACCAGGTCTCGCGAATCGTACGAGAACTAATGCAGGCACTGAAGAAGCTGTGCCGGCTGGATGCAGAAAAGAATGCGCCTGCCCTGCACCGCTGCCCACGACGAGGCAGGAGGCAGCCAACGAAGGTATTTACTGGGGGGGGGAGGGATGTATAGGCCGCCCCAACCGCCCCATGGTATAGGCCGTTTTAGGTTTTAAAACGCTTAGATAAGCCGCGGCTAGTAACATGGGGTGGCTTATCTAAGAGTTTTAAAACCTAAATCTGCATTTTAAATTAGTTTATAATTGGTTTTAAACAACCCAGTCAATTACCGGGTCACTTATCACCAATTAAACCAATTATGTTAGATGGTGGAAGGATGCCTATCACTGCCTAACTTTCAGCATCCCTACAAGAATCAGGTCCTTAGTGGATCTCCTGAACCTCCAACTCTGAATGCTACCAATTTATTAGAGAACTTTGGCTCTGATTTGATGACACTGTCAACTCTGATAGTTTCCTATGCACCGAAGTATGACAAAAACTGATTACTGTATCTTTACGGGTTTTTAAGCACAAGATGGAATTATTTCTTAAAAGTACAATTAGAATTTTTTCCTAATACAACGAAAGAAGCACAGAAGAAAGTTTTGTTATTGAAACCAGGTTTATTGTAATTAGGGAGCACTATTTTCCTTATGTTTCCTATAAATGCACTTACATCTTTTGGCAACCTGCATAATTGACAACCTGTTTGGCTTCACATCAACAAGTTGTCATTCCTTCTGTGACCACTGGTGGGTGATTAGTTTGTATTCACATGAACATTATATATTGAGTCTTTAAGGGCTCCTTTTATGAAGCCGCGCTAGCGGGGTTACGCGCGCGACTTTTCATCAGGCGCTAACCCCCGTGCAGTCCTAAAAACTACCGCCTGCTCAAGAGGAGGCGGTAGTGGCTAGCGCAGCTGGCGGTTTAGCGCGCGGTATTACATGCATTAAATCGCTAGCGCGCCTTTGTAAAAGGAGCCTTTAGTAGGAGGGGGAGCCAGAATTCTGTCTGGTTTTTTTTTTTATTCATATATGAAAGTGATTTTTTTTTTTTGCTAATTATCTGTTTAAATATTTTGGGTTTTTTCTTATTTATTCTATTTGCATGCCATGTGGGTGTTGTGTGTACTTTGTTGCAAATTTTTTAAAATAAAACTTTAAAATAAAAAAATAAATCTGAAATTTTTCAAATTCACTATCCTAGAAATTTACTGATCAGTGGAAAAATAAATGCCTCGTAATCATTGTGGCAGCCATTCTGCTTTTGACTCAGACTTTTAAAAGAAAAGCATGGAATGAAAAAAAATGAAGGTAAAATGTATCTTGACAGAACATAAACTGATCTGGGGGTCATCTTAGGCGATACGATGAAACCTTCCACCTAGCTTGCGGCGGCAACCAAAAAAGCAAACAGGATGCTAGGAATTTTATTGTAAACCGCTTAGATCTGTAATATGCTTAAGAGGTATATCAAATGTTATAAAACATAAACATTTAAAAAAGGGATGGTTAATAAGACTAAGAATGTTATAATGCGCCTGTATCACTCCATGGTGCGACCTCATCAGGATTATTGTGTTCAATTCTGGTCTCTTTATCTCAAGAAAGATATGGCAGTGCTAGAAAAGGTTCAGAGAAAAGCAACCAGGATGATAAAGGGGATGGAACTCCTCTCGCTTCAACTTGGAAAAGAGATGACTGAGGGGAGATAGGATTGAAGTCTACAAAATCCTGAGTGGAGAAGAACGGGTACAAGTGGATCGATTTTTCACTCCGTCAAAAAATTACGGACTAGGGGATACCAATAGGAGGAAATATTTTTTTACTCGCAGAATAGTTAAGCTCTGGAACGCGTTGCCAGAGGATGTGGTAAGAGAGGATAGCGTAGTTGGTTTCAAGAAAGGTTTGGACAAGTCCCTGGAGGGAAAGTCCATAGTCTGTTATTGAGAAAGACATGGGGGAAGCCACTACTTGCCCTGGATCGGTAGCATGGAATGTTGCTACAGTTTAGGTTTTGGCCAGGTACTAGTGACCTGGATTGGCCACTGTGAGAATGGGCTACTGGGCTAGATGAGACAGTCTTAGCCTCGATCCTTAATCACCTATACGGCTTATTCAGCAAAGGAACAAGTGCTCTGATTTTATAACTAGACTTCAGCAGTGCTTTTGATCTTGTTGATCACGAAATAATGCTACACTGCCTTGATGAAATAGGAATTACGGGAAGAGTAAGGAACTGGATACAGGGTTTCCTAACAACCATGTGATTAGTTGTGGGACATACTCAAACTCCTGGAAAAACCCCTCGGGAGTACCGCAGGGTTCGCCACTATCACCTACACTATTCAACATCTACATATCATCCTTAGGACACTTCCTGCAAAAGCTAAACTTAAACTACTACATATATGCAGATGACATTTCCATTTTAATCCCAGTGAACGACATAACAAACGAAACCTCAGAATACATTTCTCATATTATGACCAAAATAGAACTTCAAACTGAAACTAAACACAGAAAAGAGCAAAAGTCTTCCTTGCAAGCCCAACGGACAAAATTACCAAAACGACGTGACATATAAAAGATCGCGACTACCCGATTACTAAAACAATAAAAATATCGGGAGTCACATTAGACACACATTTGACAATGGTTGAACACTCGAACATAGTGGTAAAAAAGTGTTTCCTGACATTATGGAAGTTAAAGACCATCAAAAAATACTTTGACCCATTATCATTTAGTGCAATCGCTAGAGCCTTTTACACTGGACTATTGCAATATCATTTATATGAGTATACCCAAAAAAACAGTGAGGAAACTTAGAATTGTTCAGAACACATTTGGATATTTGGATTGAAAAAAAGCGACCATGTTAGCCCCTACTACAGACTTCTACACTGGCTGCCAATGGAGGTGCGAATAATATTCAAGTTCTCTTGCATATGTTTCAAGCTGGTTTGGGGACTAGCTCCTACCTACCTGCTACCTCACTTCGTACTATACTGCCCTACAAGACAAACCAGAAACTGCAAGCTATTTGCATACCCAAGCATCACCGGCTGTAAATACAAAACATTTCTGGATAGAACTTTTATGGACCAAGCAAACAAACAACACTGGTTAGACAACTACATTAATGGAGCTAGACTGAACTATGACGCCTTTTGAAAAGCCATAAAAACTGCCTTATTCGACAGAAATATCACCTAAAAAGTATCTACACCAAACACTAAATCGAATTCTATTATTTCAAATATGTCCATTCCTGCGTATAAGTCTGAAATTTTTAACAATTTTTAACAATCTGTATATTGTAACTCGCTGACTGTCGAGCTCTCTTTAATGTGAACCGCCTAGAAGTCTCACGACTATGGCAGTATAGAAGAATAAAGTTATTATTATTATTATTGGTCTGACCCACAGCTTAATAAAAGGACCATTCAAGGCCGAATTCTGTAACTGGCGCCGATATCAGCAGCCACCTTAAAAGTGGCTGTTCTTATGCTCTTATGTGTACCAAGTATAGGACAATCAAGCCATTGTAGCATCACTGATGAGGTTGGCTCTGAGGCACTGTGGAATGAGGCATTATGACATCACAATCTCAGCTCTGGAATGTTGCTCTCATTGGGGTTCCAGAATCTTGCTAGTCTTTGAGATGCTGGAATGTTGCTACTCTTTGGGTTTTGGCCAGGTACTAGGGACCTGGATTGGCCATCATGAGAACAGGCTACTGGACTTGAAGAACCATTGGTCTGACCCAGTATGGTTGTGCCAGTCAAGCCATTGTAACATCACTGATAAGGTTGGCTCTGAGGCACTGTGGAATGAGGCATTATGACATCACAATCTCAGCTCTGGAATGTTGCTCTCATTGGGGTTCCGGAATCTTGCTAGTCTTTGAGATGCTGGAATGTTGCCACTCCTTGGGTTTTGGCCAGGTACTAGGGACCTGGATTGGCCACCGTGAGAATGAGCTATTGGACTTGATGGACCATTGGTCTGACCCAGTGGGGCTGTTCTTATGTTCTTCTTATGCTGATTTTTTTACATTCTCTATTTCTTATCTTATTTATTTTCTAGACTTCTATTCCACTCTGACTCTACAATTCTAGGCAGATGACAACAAAACATACACACTAAAAATCGCATATAATATGACAAAAAATTAAACAAATGTACAAAATCTTATACAGCAAACTTTAGCTAAGTTCATTGTGATTAGAGCATCACCATTACTGAGAGGCCAAAGTTGCTTTAAAATTTTGGGGATCTTAAACTAGGAATCGGCCAACAGCGATTGACTCACTATCCTTTAGTGAATCTAGCCCATTGAGACTTAGACGGCATATGAGAAACAAAAGGTTTAGGGGAGAAGTACAATTTGAAATAGGAGAGAGAGACATAAAAGGTCAACACAGGAGGAGGGGGATATGCTCTTCTTTCTCGAAGTCTAGCGTCTACTTTTGAAGTGGTCCTTTATCCTCTACTGTTCTATTTTGCACCCATAAAATAGCCAGTTTACCAATTTTTTTGTATTAAGCCATTTATTAATACTGCCATTAGCATACAACCATTAAAATAAATTACTGCGTCAAGCAAAGTAAGACCTTGGAGAAGAGATTAAGGTCAAATTAGAGAGAACAATAGTTACTGATGTTGTTTACTCTGATGGTTGTGTTTTGTTTTATTATTATGTACGTTTTATTGTGAGCCGCTTAGGCTTTTAAGCGGATTATGAATTTTTTTTTTTATTCTTTATTCATTTTTGCATCTTACAAGTGTAACAGAAATTATCATTTGAACTTATACATCACTTGGTTAACTTTCATATTCAATTTAAATTATAATATTTAAACCCTCCCATCCCTACTATTTCATATGTAGTTACATATATCATATATTAAATAATCTTTTCTATTAATCTAAACATTTAATATCAGATCAGAAATCCCTCCCCCCTCCCTCACTTTACAATTGTATCAATAAGGGAAAAATGACATTTACTCATTACAATATTCTATTAATGAACCCCAAACCTCCTGAAATTCATTACAATTTCCATTTTGTATGGCTAGCATTCTTTCCATCATATATATATGATACAAAGAGTTCCACCAGAAACTGTAGTTACGTCTACTTCAATTTTTCCAATTAAATGTAATTTGTTGAATGGCTACTCCTGTCATATTAAGTAATAGCTTATTATTTCTTGATGAAATTTGACTTTTTTTCCTCATTGACATTCCAAATAATATAGTATCATACAATAAACCCACCGGATTGTCTAATAAACAATTTATTTGGCCCCATATCGATTTCCAAAAAGCCAAAATGACTGGACAATAGAATAATAAATGATCTATAGAGTCCCTGCTTCGAGACGACAATGCCAACATCTATTAGACTTAGAGCTATCTAATTTTTGTAACCGAACAGGGGTCCGGAACGCTCTATGTAACAGGAAAAAACCAAGTTGCCATCCATTTTGCAGGCAGCAAGGCCCTGATTCTGGAAGCAGCACCAGAAGACAGGCGGCAGTGGACACTTTACCGCCGCCTAACTTAATTGGTTTAATTGCTTTTAAGTGACGCAGTAATTGAACGCATCATTTAAAAGCACCACAATCTCATCAAGCACTGCCGCTGGTTGCCGAATTGTGGCCAGGTCAAACAAAGGCACTGGAATTGTAGGCCAGGTTTTTGAAGGCCCTACATTCCCGCACCTATGGTTGGCATGAATTATGTCTACGGAGGCACCTACTGGCGCTTAAAGTCGACAGAGGCGTTGTTGACACTGGAAATGACCCTAGGCGCCTGTAAGTGCCTCCATAGGCGCAATTCATGTCAAACCCTGGCTTAAAATTCCAGGGCCTTTGGCCCTCTTTTACTAAGGTGCGCTAATCAATTTAGTGCCCGCTAAATGCTAATATGTGCATGTTAGTCTATGGGCACATTTAGCGCATGCTAATTCAATTAGCGCACGCTAATCGGTTAGCGCACCTTAGTAAAAGAGGGGGTATGTTTGACCTGGCCATGATTCTGCAACCAGTGCCAGTGATTGATTGGCATGCGACTGATGCCAGATTTGGAAGCGCTGGCCAATACTGGCACTGGTTGCAGAATCTGTCCCCAAGGACTCAGATGATCATAAGTTTTGTTTTTGTCATTTCATAAGAATAGCCTTACAGGATCATATCAATCATCCATCAAGCCCAGTAGCCCCTTCTCACGGTGGCCAATCCAGGTCACTAGTACCCAAGGAGTAGCAACATTTCAGCATCTCAAAGACTAGCAAGATTCCGGAACCCCAATGGGAGCAACATTCCAGAGCTGAGATTGTGATGTCATAATGCCTCATTCCACAGAGCCTCAGAGCCAACCTCATCAGTGATGCTATAATGACTTGATTGTCCTATACTTGGCACACATAAGAGCATAAGAACAGCAACACCGGGTAAGACCAATGGTACATCAAGCCCAGTAGCCCATTCTCACGGTGGCCAATCCAGGTCACTAGTAACTGGCCAAAAGCCAAAGAGTAGCAACATTACATGCTACTAATCCAGGGCAAGCAGAGGCTTCCCCCATGGCTTAATAACAGGCTATGGACTTTTCCTCCAGGAATTTGTACAAACCTTTCTTAAAACCTGCTAGGCTATCCACCTTTACCACAACCTCTGGCAATGCGTTCCAGAGCTCATCTATTCTCTGAGTGCAAAAATATTTCCTCCTATTGGTTTTAATAGTATTACTAAATAATTTCATCGAGTGTCCCCTAGTCTTTGTAAATCTTGCTGCGGTTAAAAAAAAAAAAAAAAAATTCGATCCACTTGCACCCGTTCTAAACCAGAATTATGTAGCCTTTGATCATATCTCCCCTAAGCCATCTCTTTTCCAAGTTGAAGAGCTCTAACTTCTTTAATCTTTCCTCATATGAGAGGAATTCCATCTCCTTTATCATCTTGGTCGCTCTTCTTTGAACCTTTTCTAGTGCCGCTATATGTTTTTTGAGTTAGGAGATCAGGACTGAATACAATACTCAAGGTGAGGTTGCACCATTGAGCGATACAGAGGCATTATAACATTCTTACCCCACCTTACACTGAACTGTGATAGCGGTTATTAGCGCAGGGATCCGCGCTGCTCTTGACGCTAATAGGAACTCTATGAGCGTCGGGAGCAGCGCGGAGCATTCAGCGCAGCTCCCTACGCTAATAACTGCTATCACAGTTTAGTAAAAGGGGGGAGGTTAGTCTTGTTTCTCATCCCTTTCATAATAATTCCTAGTATCTTGTTTGCTTTCTTGGCCGCCGCTGCACATTGGGTGGACGGTTTCAGCATATTGTTTACGATGACACCCAGATCTTTTTCTCGAGTGTTGATCCCCAAGGTGGACCCTAGCATCCGGAATATTCTTCCCATAGAAACATAGAAGATGACGGCAGAAAAGGGCCACGGCCCAACAAGTCTGCCCACTCTAATGACCCACCCCCTAAATTCTTCCCTGAAGTGATCCCACATGCTTATCCCATTTTCTCTTAAAGTCCAGCGTGCTGCTGGCCTGAATTACCTGCAGTGTGAATGCACTGTTTAGCACAAGAATGCCCACTCTACACTCCCTGACACCCCCCTCCCTCAAAAAAATAAAAATAATTTTTATCACATGAATTAGTGCATGATAATCTGGCAATTGCTTCAGAATAACTGAGTGTGTATCATGGTAGGCCATTTTAAGCTGTGATAGGTATGTATTAGTGCTTAGTAAAATGACCCTTTGTTTCTATCCTTCCATTCACAATATCACCATAATTTTTTTCCTTTATTGTGAAATTATTTCAAAAAGAATGCCAAAAGAGCAAGTTTTGTCCACTTAAATAATTGAATTATGTTTTTAATATATTACATTGTACGTTCTACTTAAAAAAAAAAATCAGTAAATATTAACAGACGCAAAAATAAATAGCTGTATAGAATAATATACTTCCTACTGCATCGATCTCATTGGACTCCACAGAAACTCGCCAAATTTTCTAAAGAAGGCTCCAACCTATGCTGGTCTTGTGGAAAATTCGTAGGCACCCTGCCTCACATGATATTTTAATGCCCACATCTTAAGTTGGATTGGGACAAAGTTTAGAATACCATACCCACCATCTTAAACATCCATGAACCCTTACACCTTAAAATTATTATTCCTGGTCGACATGGGCTTGCACATTCTTTGCCAGAACCTAATGCCCGCCTGCTTAATATCTTATTGTTCCTGGCTAGATAAAATATTTTGTACTGCTGGAAGAACCTATCCAATGTAGACTTTATTATATGGTAGAATACTGTCTACTAAACACGAAAGCATTATTGCTGAAAAACACTATTCCACTAGTTCATTCCACAGAATATGGAGCCCTGTCCAATCTTATCGTGATTTGGATCGTTGACATTCAATGCTTTAGTGTAAATCCCCAGGTTATTGTAACTTAAGTCGCTTAGTGGTGCTCATTGGGAAATCTTCATGCATATTTTCTACTGAAATGACATGTACTGGTTTTGCTGTATACATCTGACAGGAGATACTAGTTGTACTGTCTTATAATCAACGTTCTTTCACAGAATATCGTCTGTGATAGGTGCAACTAGGTGGTTTCTTGACTTAATTACTTCTGTATATTTCTATATTTTTTGTGATTATTGCATATTTCTAGTGATTATTGTATATTTCTAGTGATTATTATAAATTTTGTATATTTATTTTGAAAATCAATAAAATATTTGAACTATAAAAAAAAAAAAAGAATAATCGATGTGAAAATATTTTGAACAAGAGTTCAGTTCCAGCAAAGTTCTCCAGTGACATGATAGAAATCCCAATGCCTCTTTTCATGCTGGGATTTCCCATCATAAGGTGTGAAAGCTTACATTTTACTCAGGAGATAATACAGTAATGTTCCCGCAATACAACTGTTCCTGACAGCTCACCATTCACAAAAGGTCTAAAGTTACAGGGGCCCTTAGATTCCCCAAGAAAGATCGGATGACAAAGGGTTGTCCATTTATCAAAGACCTCTTTGTCATCTAACTGAAAGGTGCTCAAAGATGACTATTTCGTTTGGGTTTGCTTCACCTCTCATTGGTGTCTATAGACTCTGAAAGAGAAAACGCTACGGAATGTTACGTGACCTAAAATTGCAATTAAAGGGTCTCTCTGTGGTGAAAAGGTAGGGTATAAAATTGGAAATTTCAGGTTATCCCTATATTTCCAGATCATAATTGGCTCAGCTTACACTTTAAAATCCCTTTCTAGAAACACAGTGACTGGTAAATGAAACTAGAGAATAAATTTCATGGTGTATTCTTTCTGTAGCTGATATTATCAACTTATGACATTATTAGACAAGAACTGCACTATTTCCTGAATTTTTTAATTTCATTTTTCTGTAGCCTTGAGTGTAAAATGTGAATATTACCAGTAACTAGAACAGATTTAGATGGAAAGGCTGAGACAGGGCCATAGAAAGGGAAAAAATGGCAACAGTGCAAAGGAGAAGAGAAAAAAAATGGAGAGACAGAGAAATAGTGAATTAGGCAAGAGAGAGATGAAAAGAGATGGCAGGAAGGAAGAAAAGAAATGCTTTAAGAAGAGAAAGGAGGAAAGACACAATATGGAAAGGAGGGCAAAAAAAATACAGAAAATGTCAGCAATCCAGCAAAAGAAATGTAGAGTTCAATTTTACATAGATTAGAAAGATACATCCAGTTCAAGATGAACATAAGAATTGCCGCTGCTGGGTCAGACCAGTGGTCCATCATGCCCTGCAGTCCGCTCACGCGGCGGCCCTCTGGTCGCCTAACCGAGACAGTACAGGGTAAAGCTTTGGATTCTTGCCCAGAAATAGCTAAGAAGAAAAAATAAAAAAATTTAAATTGAATCAGGTTGGGCAAACTGGATGGACCATTCGGGTATTTATCTGCCGTCATCTACTATGTAACTATGTTACTATGAGACTAGCCCTACCAGCGCACATTCTCGTACTTAATTCTGAAGGTATTTCAGAAAAGACTCTGCTGACACAGAGCCTCTTCTAAAACATGTATATGAGCGTCGGACAAGTAAGTTCTTCTTCACCCAGAGAGTGGTAAAAAACTGGAACGCTCTTCCGGAGGCTGTTATAGGGGGAAACACCCTCCAGGGATTCAAGACAAAGTTGGACAAGTTCCTGCTGAACTGGAACGTACGCAGGTGAGGCTGGACTCATTTAGAGCACTGGTCTTTGACCTGGGGGGGCCGCCATGTTGCCTCTGTGCGCTTGCGTTGACAGCACTGTACAAACAACTTGGTACGGTTTCATAACCTTGGCCTATCAGTGTCTCACAGCTGTGTTCATGTCGATGGGTGGCGATGTCTTCCTGAGTGGCGTTCATTATTTTGCTGCGTGTTATCGTGTGCCGTTGCAACCACGTCAGAGCTTGAATTAGAGTAACAAAAGAACATTATGGGCTCCTTTTACTAAGGTGCACTAAGCGTTTTAGCGTGCGCTAAACACTAATGCGTGCATATTAGTCGATGGATGTGTTAACAATTAGCACGCACGTGTTTTTAGTGTGCGCTAAAACGCATAGCGCACCGTAGTGCAACAGGGGGTTAATTTCTGGTAAAACTTGGCAAGAGTGGACGTGAAATCAGCAGCGATATGTTAGTCCAAGTTTACGGGGATCATACCGTGAAAAAAACGGCAGTGTAGAAATGGATTAAACGTTTTTCCTTTTTTTTTCCAAAATCTTTATTCATTTTCGGACTTACAATAAGTGTGACAATATGTCCAAACAAATTACCAATAAATAAATCACTTAATAATCATCAATGATACAAATAATATACCCTTATCACCCATCCTTCCCCCCCCCATTCCTATCCTGTAATCAAATAACATATACAATATGTAATTATAAACTAACCCCCACTCCCCCCTTATCATTGAACTCATAAATTAAAGGGAAACAATGACATCTACTCAGTACAATACTTTGTTAATGGCTCCCACACATCTTGAAATTTCCTAAAACATCCCCGCTGTATTGCAATAACTCTCTCCAGTTTATAAACATGACATAAGGAATTCCACCAGAAATTATGATTTAATCTACTCCAGTTTTTCCAATTATACGTTATTTGTTGAATGGCAACACCAGTCATGATGAGTAATAATTTATTATTATTTGCAGAAATCTGGCTTTTTGCTCTCATTGCCATACCAAATAGCACAGTATCATATGACAACGCCACTGGGTTGTCCAACAAACAATTAATTTGGTTTTTCTGAAGGGAGCGAAAGCATTACTGATGAAGAAAGGTCAGGACGGCCAGTAACAAGCAGAACTGATGAAAAAATTGCAAAAATTTGTTGAATTATACATTAAAATCGATAGAGAAACAGGAAACTCTTAACTGAAAATCTTGGCATGAGGAAGGCGTGGGCAAAAGTGGTCCTGAAGGAACTCACCGATGAACAAAAGCAAAGGAGAGTCAAAGTTTGGCAAAAACCTTCTGGACAGGCAAGACGATGTTTTGAGCCGTGTTATCACTAGTGATGAAACATGGGTGTACCAATACGACCCTGAAACAAAGCATCAAAGTGCACATTGGAAGTCAGCCAATTCTCCATGACCAAAAAAAGCTCTGCCAGTTCAAATCAAGAGTCAAAATGATGTTGCTAACCTTTTTTGATATCAGAGGGATTGTTCATTATGAATGTGTACCAACTGGATAGTTAACCAAGTTTACTGTTTGGAAGTGCTGAAAAGGCTGCATGAAAAAGTTAGACAAAAATGGCCTGATCTTTTCGCCAACAACTCGTGGTTCTTGCATCACGACAATACACCAGCTCACACGACACTGTCTGTGAGGGAGGTTTTAGCCAGAAATAAATAACTGTATTGGAACACCCTCCCTAGTCACTTGATCTGGCCCCCAATGACTTTTTTTCTTTACCCGAAGATAAAGGGAATATTGAAAGAAAGACATTTTGATGACATCCAGGACATCAAGGGTAATACGATGACTGCTCTGATGGACATTCCAGAAAAAGAGTTCCAAAATTGCTTTGAAGGGTAGACTAGGCGATGGCGTCAGTGCATAGCTACCCAAGGGGAGTACTTCAAAGATGACTGTAGTGATATTAAGCAATGAAGTATGTAGCACTTTTTCTAGGATAAGTTCATGAACTTTATCGACAGACCTCGTATTTGTCAGCGAACTGACCATAGAGACAATAATGCATAACAGTAAGGAGCCTATTCTCCTCTAGCTTCCATCTAGTTTAAACAGATCACTGATAGTCCGCCTCTGCCTATATATATGTGAGGTGGGAGCAGCCATTTTAGAAACATACATGTGGATAAAATGAAAAGCATGCCCCCAGCAGCTTCCATGTTGAAGTTCCATGTTGAAGTTCCATGTTGAAGTTCCATGTTGAAGTTCCATGTTGAAGTTCCATGTTGAAGTGTTAGCACTTCCATGTGGAAATTGTAGTTTCACAACTTTGACGTGTAAGTGGTATTGCTTCCATGTGTATCTATGAGGCTGCAATTTTAATGGGGGGACTAAGGAGGGAAAATATGATAGAAGTATATAAGATGCTGTGAATCATATGCTTACTTTTTCCAAAATTACAAGAACTAGGTGATATGTAATAAAGCTACTAAGTAGTAAATTTAGAGAAAAATCAGAGATAACATTTCTTATACTCAAAGTGTAATTAAACTCTGGAATTTGTGCCAGAGAATGTGGTAAAAGCAGTTGGCTTAGCAGGGTTTTAAAACATTCTGGATAATTTTCTAAAAGAAAAATCTATAAGCCTTAATTAAGATGGGTTTGAGAAAATCCACTCTAGGATAAGCAGCATAAAATCAGTTTTACTCTTATGGTTTATTGCCAGATACTTGTGACTTAAATTGGACACTGCTGGAAACAGGATACTGGGCCTGATGGTCTGTCCCAGTATGGCAAAACTTATAGTCTTATGGAAAATGATTCCTTTAACCCCTCGTGCAAAGTACTGACTGAAACAAATCTTTAGTTACAACTTATGCATGCCTCTGTTATGGCGTAAAACCTGATGGCGACGTTTCTTATATACTGTATATTCCCAACATGTACATTTTTGCCCCACCATAGGCCCCACCATGCCTCCTTGAAATGTTTGAGTGTCTCCTAGTGCACACTAATGTCCATTAGTGTAAATTAAGATTTAGTAAAAGACCCACCTACGTGTTTAACATCTAAGGGTAAAAGTTCAGAACAACAAAAAAACCCAAAATCACGGGAGAAAAAGAATGAAGCAAAAGGAGAAAAATCGCCCAAGACCCTCAACGAACAGGGTGAGGGGAAGAGAGCTGTGTGGCTGAGGGCTTCCCGTTCACTAATTATAATTATTATTTTAGTTGGTTTTTGGTTTGAGCTGTCTCTTCCCCTCACCCTGTTCTTTGAGGGTCTTGGGAGATTTTTCTCCTTTTAGCATTTTAAAATACCTAACATAGGAATTTCTGTTTGTGGGTATGGAATGGACAGAAAATTGCACTTAACCCAGAAGTTGCTACTGCATGTCGACTGCTAATGCAGAAAAGGTGTAACTAACCGCATTCCATGTTGTTAGTAATCACTTGTCTATGTGAACAAAACGGGATGCCTTCCTCAAAGGAATCTTAACACACATGGTTTGCACCTAATGCATTAAAGTTGACCGGGTAAAGAGTAATGGATTTGATATACCTCTTTTCTGTGATACAATTAAAGCTGTTTACGTTTATTATGCATTCCATTTCTCTGTCCCTAGTGGGCTTACAATCTAAGTGTTTGTACTTTGGGTAGCAGAGGGTAAAGTGGCTTACTCAGAGTCACAAAGAGCTAGACTGGGAATCAAGCCCAGTACCCTAGGCTCACAGGGCACTGCAGCGGTCGTTAGGCTACTCTTCCACTCCTACTGCACTATAAATGCCTCAACTGAAATTCGGCCTCGGAACCAGAGACACAGCAAGGGTGGGAGGAGCCTAGGGCAGAGCCCCCCCCCCCCACCCCCGCCCTCACTGCACTATAAATGCATCAACTCAAAAATATTGTCTGTTTGTTTTTGGACTATTTTCAGACTTTTTTGGCTGATTTTCCAATATTTATTTGTTTCATTTATATTTATGTAGACTTTGATTAGCATATATCTTTTTTAATCCAATTACGCTCATTCCATTCTTTTCTCAACTTTAGTTCCCTTCATACTCTTGTACATGCACTTGTTATTTTCAAACTAGATTACTGCAATTCCATCTACCCATGTAAAAACCATGGTCCAGCTCAAGCACTTTCAAACAATTCAGAATACGGTATTATGTTTTATTTGCTATATCCGTCATTTTGATAGAATTACTCCATTGTTCCTTCATCTTCACTGGTTGCCTATCCAGTTTCGTTATCTTTTTAAAATCCTGTGTCTAACCCACAAAACTCTTTATTCTGGTCTGCCCCTGTACTTGGCAAGGAATGTCATCACCTATACCCGAGCATGTCAACTACGATCTATAGATGAAAATCGATTGATAGTGTGTATTTGGCTTCCAGTTGATATGGTATATTTGGATTTTCAAAAGGCGTTTGACAAAGTACCTCATGAAAGACTTCTGAGAAAATTAGAAAATCATGGGATATCAGGTAATGTCCTATTAAGGATTAAGAACTGGTTGAAAGACAGAAAACAGAGTATGTTTAAATGGTCAATATTCTCAATGGAGAAGGGTAAATAATGGGGTTCAATAAAACAAACACTAGGTGCCATATGATAGGCACTTACCCTATATAGAATTGGGATAACATGGGATTAGAACTAAACATAAACAAGATGAAGATCATGAACACGGAAAATGATGAAGATTTTGAGTTTGAAGGCGATAGAATAGAAGTTGTAAAGGATTGCAGCTAAGCTCATTTTTGGGAAATGAAAGTATGATCAAATTTCCCCTTTGTTGATAAAGCTTCACTGGCTCCCAGTTCGATTTAGGATCCAGTTTAAATACTTCTCTATGGAATATTTGATCCTTTTGTCCCCTTATGTTGGAATACCCTTAGACTTTGCCATTTGAGAAACACACAGAGGTATAAGTTAGCCTTCCCTTCCTTAAGGGAATTAAATCTGCTGGGAAGCTCAGTTGATCTTTTGTTTTCAAGTTTGTAGAGATCTGGAATGAACTTCCTGACTCCATTAGGCTTTCAGGCCAGCTGCGATTATTTCGTAAATTCCTAAAACTTTGTTGTTCTCACAATTTTTATATGGTTTAACTACAGTCTCAATGAAATGATAATATTATAGTTATTTTTCTTATGTTTTTCTTATGTACTTTAGTTTTGAATTAGTTCTTCCTTCTCCTATGTTTTCTGCTATGTACTCTAGTTTTAATTATATGTGAACCGAGTCGAGCTCTGCTGGGAGATGACTCGGTATATAAATCAAAGATTAGATTAGATTAGATTTCAATCTCCTAGGCTCTTTTGTAAACAACGAAGCAACTAAAAGGGAGGCAATACTCCACAGAATAGCACTTGGTCGTTCTTCAATGAAGGCTCTCAACAAAGTATTCAAAAGCAAGGAGGTCACACTCCAAAGATCAGACTTGTCCATGCAATCATTTTCTCAGTGGTCAGTTATGGATGCGAAAGATTGACACTACGGAAACAAGACAGAAAGAAGATTGACTCATTTGAGTTTTGGTGCTGGAGAAGGATTTTAGGTTTGCCATATACCGTCAGAAGAACTAACAAATCAATTCTGGAAGAGATCAAACCGTCTATGTCGCTTGAAGCACAAATTATATTACATTACATTACATTAGAGATTTCTATTCCACCATTGCCTTGCAGTTCAAGGCGGATTACAAAAGAATTACAAAAAACGTATTACAAGAAGAAGAAATCTGGTAATTTCTAGAGGAGATAAAAAATGGATGAGATTGCTTTGGGGAATTGGGAATTGCTTGGAATCACAATTGACAGAGGCTGCACCATGCAACCCCAAATTAACAAAATAATAAAGGCATCGTTCATGACCATGAGAAATCTAAGAAAAATCCGAACATTCTTCGAAAAGAAGCAATTCCTACTATTGGTACAATCTCTTATTCTTGAGATGATAGACCAACATACTATACCTACCATGTCCCGCGACCATGATGAAGCAATTGCAGATAGTACAGAATAAAGCCCTAAGACTTGTCTATTCACTAAAAAAATATGACCATATCACACAGGCATTCCATGACTCGCATTGGCTTCCAAAAGAAGCGAGAGTGCATTTCAAATTCTACTGCTTACTTTACAAGGCTATCAACGGAGAAAGCCCAACCTACTGGAACAACCGACTAAATCAATCCTCCTCAACCAGACACAGAAGAACCCACTCACTATTCTCCCACCCATCATCCAAAAATGTCAAACAAAAAAAACTTTATGACAACCTAATAGCCTCAAAAGCAGCTAAATTGGACAGACAAATTACCACTCTGTTATCTTCAACTACAAAACATTCAAGAGAGATACTAAAACCATACTCTTCAAAAAATACATAAAACCTATCCAGCACGACCAATCCCAACCCAATATCCAACACTCTCTATACCTTTAATACTCTCTAACATTCTTATATTTACCAAATGTTATCTAAAATCCCCACAATTCACCCTATTCCTATCTCCTAAAGACTTGTAATTCCCATTGGTAACTCTTTTTACCCGACATTTTCATTACCTTAAAAAAAAAAAATTTATGTCATCGCTTATTTTATTCCTTCAAATTTTGAATGTAATTCTTGTTTTAGTTTGGATGTAATCCGCCTTGAACCGCAAGGTAATGGCGGAATAGAAATCACTAATGTAATGTAATGTAATGTATTGGGAAGTGATATTGGAAGTGGGAAGGAGCTAGCGGTATTAAAGTCGTTTGCAGGAATTTCTTGAAAAGTAGAATCTTTATTTCTTTTCTGAATGTTTTGTTATGACTATTATGAAGTTATGACTGTCTTATTTTGGTCACACCATCAGAAGAGAGAGATCACTGGATTGATCATTCCCATGCAGTCCCCTGCATGATATCTTCCATGCAATTTCTATATAATATCTATGTCTCTGTAGCAATTCTAATACTGTGTTAGCCGCGAAGATTCTTCGCTGACATTTGTGGGATACAAGAGTTGATATGGTATGTTTGGGAAGATTGAAGGAACCAGGCGAAGAGCGACCTGCAATCAGATGGCTGGACAAATTGAAAATAGCCATGCTGGAGGACCTTTCCGGACTAGCAGAAAACCAGTTTATTTTTAGATGTGCAATTCATCGAGTCGCTAGGACTCAAGCACGAGTCGATGGCACTTAACAACCACAGGCTCTATCGGACAATTAAACTATTTTTTTCAATTATGAGTTTGTTAAAGCTCAAAATTAAAGCTACTAAGGTGGTTTAAGCAATTAAGTTAGAATATAGAATCTGGCCCTTATAGGATCACTTCTGGGGCTGGCTCTGAGTGCCTGTTTTATAAAAGCACATAGGTGCCTATATTATTTATATATAAAACAATTTTCAATTTATCAACAATATTCCCACCTTATAAATATTAATGGTCCTTCAGATTTGGAGCCGATAACATGATTTCTACCTCTTTCATGCAAGAATCCACATTTTAGTCATCAGTCCCAAACTTATATAAACTTTTCAATACATTTAAAACCACATTTTCAAAGGCATTTGTTGTTGGGGGCTTTGGGGGGAGGTTTCAGTTGAATTAAACTATATTTTCTCTGCCTTTATTATTTCTGTCCCATTGAAGACAAAAGCCAAATGCAAACAGCAGCTACAGAAATGCTGATCATGAAAAATATGTTATTTTTTCTTCTTTTTCTCTAAATTCCACCCGAAAATAATTGGCCATTTATTGAAAAATTGGGTACATAGCCAACTGGTGCTGACAAACCGCTGAAATTCCTCCCCAGCATACTGTAGCTCCAGGTTTCAAAAAATCTGCCTGAGGGGCTGGTAATTTTCACATCTCATGAGCACATAGAAAAAAAAAAAAAACAAGTTAAACCAGACCTATTAACACAAGAAGTTAAGTACAACAGGAAAAATGTAAAGCTTTTTATATATATATTAAACAGCAGCATTAATAGCTTAAATTTAATAAATACAAGGACAGTTTGAAAAGTTTGGTAAAAAAAGCAAGTGAAACAACGTAGTCTCCATTGCGCATTTTGGGGAATTTTGTACATTTTCACAAAGTTACTTAACACTTCAATGCGTCGAAAATGATAGGAGGCTTGCACCAGAAGACATATGAGGAGAGACTGGAAGCCCTGAATATGTCTACCCTAGAGGAAAGGAGGGACGGGGGCAGTGGCGTATCTAGGGGGGGCAGGGGGGGCGGGCCGCCCCGGGTACCAGCCCTAAGGGGGTGTTCCCGGCCTTGCCGTTCAGTCCCCCGCCACCCCCGAAGGACCGCTCGCCCCACTGACCTTCCTGCACCACCTGTGAAGCAGCCCGCAGCAGGATCGCGAAGTCAGCGTCAGCATCCCTGCGCTGCTTCCTGCGCCGCGATCCCGCCCCTCCTCTGACGTCAGAGGAGGGGCGGGACCGTGGCGCAGGAAGCAGCGCAGGGATCGCTGACGCTGACTTCGCGATCCTGCTGCGGCTGCTTCATAGGTGGTGCGCGGGGAGGCCAGGGGGGCGAGCGGTCCTTCGGGGTGGGTCGGGGCATCAGGCCTTCAGGGTGGGGCAGGCGGGCAGGCAAGCAGGCTTTCAAGGGGGAGGGGGTGACAGGCAGGCAGGCAGGCCTTCAAGGGGGGACAGGCCTTCGGGGGGGGGTGCAGACCTTCAAGGGGTGCAGGCCTTCAAGGGGGGCAGGCAGGCCTTCAGGGGGGTGCAGGCCTTCAAGGGGGGGAACAGGCCTTCAAGGGGGGAAAGGCAGGCAGGCCTTCAAGGGGGGGACAGGCCTACAAGGGGGGGGACAGGCCTACAAGGGGGGGGGGACAGGCCTTCAAGGGGGGTGCAGGCCTTCAAGGGGGGTGCAGGCCTTCAAGGGGGAGACAGGCCTTCAAGGGGGGGAAAGGCAGGCAGGCAGGCCTTAAAGGGGGGACAGGCCTACAAGGGGGGGACAGGCCTACAAGGGGGTGGGACAGGCCTTCAAGGGGGGGGACAGGCCTTCGGGGGGGTGCAGACCTTCAAGGGAGTGCAGGCCTTCGGGGGGGTGCAGTCCTTCAAGGGGGGGCAGGCCTTCAAGGGGGGGAAAGGCAGGCAGGCCGTCAAGGGGGGGACAGGCCTACAAGGGGGGGAGAAGCTACAAGGGGGTGGTACAAGCCTTCAAGTGGGGGACAGGCCTTCGGGGGGGGGGGGTGCAGACCTTCAAGGGAGTGCAGGCCTTCGAGGGGGGTGGTGCAGGCCTTCAAGGGGGTGCAGGCCTTCAAGGGGGGAAAGGCAGGCAGGCAGGCCTTCAAGGGGGGACAGGCCTACAAGGGGGGGGAGAAGCTACAAGGGGGTGGGACAGGCCTTCAAGTGGGGGACAGGCCTTCGGGGGGGTGCAGGCCTTCGGGGGGTGCAGACCTTCAAGGGGGGGACAGGCAGGCAGGCCTTCAAGGGGGGGACAGGCCTACAAGGGGAAGGGACAGGCCTTCAAGGGGGGTGCAGGCCTTCAAGGTGGGACAGGCAGACCTTTAAGGGGGGACAGGCCTTTGGGGGGGGACCATGATTTAGAAGTACACGGAGGGAAGGGGGTGTTCAAAGAGACATGCATATGCCAAACTTTGGGGGGGGAAGAAATAATGGGTCTGAAAATAGAGGAGAGGGAGAGAGATGATGGACCATGGGATTTAGGGAGGGAAGGAACAGAAAGGGAGAGAAATTGGACACAAGGGATGGTGTGGAGGAGGGATAGAGATACTGGATAGGAGGGTAATTAGGAAAAGAAACGGAGAGATGGTGGACTCTGGGATGGTGGGGAAGGAGGGAGAGATGCCGGATGAAAGGGTATTTAAGAAAAGGTGGATCTGTGGAGGGAGATGAAAAAAAGGAAAGATACCAGACTTCCTGGGAAGGGAAGGGAAATGGAAAGGGAGGACAGAGTTGGCAGATGGATGGTTAGCATGCAGAAAGAAGGAGACCCTGGCAAGCAAGTTATCAGAAGAAAACCAGAGCCTTGGACCAACAAGATTTGAAATATAACCAGACAACAAAAGGTAGAAAAATTAATTTTATTTTCTGTTTTGTGATTATAACATGTCAGATTTGAAATGTGTATCCTGCCAGAGCTGGTGTTGGACTGCAAACGTGAGCTAGGATTTAACAGAAAGAGGAAAAGTCCTTTTTGTTTCTTTATTTTATTTACACCACAGCGCCAGTGTGGTTAGGAGAAGCCAAAGGGGGTGAAAAAGCTATAAAACCCACCAGGAGTTTTGAAAAAAATCACCCAACTGGGCAGGAAAATCGAATTGAAAAACCAATTCAATAGGGCTGAATCGAATCAAAAATTTTTTTTCCTGTATCTGGCAGCATTAGTTTGCGCTACTGTCTTAGACTTTAGGACCTGGGATTGGGGAGAGATGGCATCCTCAGTACTTTATAATGCAAGTGAAACGAGGATTTGGTCAGATTTTTGAAGGGTCTGCAGAAAAAAAATATTGTATAGGCCGGGGACATGAGACAGCAGGAAATGGGAACTTTTCTTCCTTCTATTTTTGTGAATGGAAAGGCTGAGGATGTCAGAGAGGTCAGTTAAAATATGTGCTTTATAAGAAAATATAATAATGTGTTTTATAAAGTTTATAGCATAGCTGGCCTACCCTGTGAGGTGTTCCTAGTGGTGATGGTGGCAGCGTGTCAATGTGTTGAGAGGAAGAGGTGGTCTGGGAAATTCTGCTGAGCAAACTCCGGGCCCATTTCCACCCCCCAGTTAGTCCACTCCACTCAACTGATTCACACACTGAGTGGGTCTTTGGGTGTTGTTTTGGGATCTCTTCCAGTGGTTTATCTCCTTCTGGTCCAAGGAAGGAAACTTTGTTATCCTTAGCATTGACCTACAGAATATGTTTGTAACAGCGCTGCTTGTGTGGCATTAGGCTATGTAGTGATCGAAAGAAAAAAACAGACCTTTGCACATTTTTGCACTATATGGTGGGTGTATGAGGAGATTCACATTTCCTGCACAGCTAAGTCCATGTGAAGTTACCTTGTGCTGTATTTGACATCTAGCAAGGTCTCTGTTTGAAAGGAAAGATCTAAATTTAAAAATGAAGTGGCCAGAAGTTATGGTAAAAGCAGATAGTGTAGCTGGTTTTAAGAAAGATTTGGACAAATTCCTGGAGGAAAAGTCCATAATCTGTTATTAAGACATGGGGGAAGTGTCTGCTTGCCCTGGATCGGTAGCATGGAATGTTGCTACTCTTTGGGTTTTGACCAGGTATTAGTGTCCTGGATTGGCTACCATGAGAATGGGCTACTGGGCATGATGGACCATTGGTCTGACCCAGTTAGGCTATTCTTATGTTATGTTCTTATCTGTAGGGGCCTTTGTTTTCACTTCTTATTTTAATGTATTTTTTTTCTGGGAACTTATCAGTGTTTTTTATAATGGGAACAAAAATGGAAGAGAATTAATGTGTGTGGAATGGGGGGTAACTAATTTCTTCAGCTAAATAATTCAATCCACTTCAAACAGATATAGGAGAACTTGTGCACCATTCACACACCCTCCAACCAAAAACGTCAAAAGAAAAAAACTGTTCGACAACCTCCTAGCCATTCGAGCTGCAACACTCGACCCCCAACTCTACAACCAATTGATATCAACCACAGACTGCAAAACCTTCAAAAAGAAATAAAAACCCTTCTATTCAAAAAACACATAAAACCGAACTAACACAATCAGAACTGTCCCAAGCATCACCTGCAACTACTCCATATGTACTTCTAATGTCATGACAATTTAGACATAATTTATGTTATGTTATGTTTGGAATAATGGTTACATATATGAGGTTCAATAAAAGAAAATTTTCACTGCCTGTTTCTATTCTGACCATTTATTCCATTTCATGGTTATTGCAAAAAAAAAAAAAAAAAAAAATTTTTTACATGGGGGGGGGGGGTCAAAAAATGATGGGCCCCGGGTGCCACATACCCTAGGTACGCCACTGGACGGGGGAGATATGATTCAGACGTTCAAATACTTGAAGGGTATTAACGTAGAACAAAATCTTTTCCAGAGAAAGGAAAATGGTAAAACCAGAGGACATAATTTGAGGTTGAGGGGTGGTAGATTGAGGGGCAATGTTAGGAATTTCTACTTTGCGGAGAGGGTAGTGGATGCCTGGAATGTGCTCCCGAAGAGAGGTGGTGGAAAGGAAAACGGTGACGGAGTTCAAAGAAGCTTGGGATGAACACAGAGGATCTAGAATCAGAAAATAATAGTAAATATTGAAGATCTTGCTCGGTCTGTGTCTGAATTCGGCTGTTTGTGGGGAGGATGGGCTGGGGAGGGCCTCAATGGCTGGGAGGGTGTAGATGGACTGGAGTGAGCTTTGACGGAGACTTCAGTAGCTGGAACCTAAGAACAGTACCGGGCAGAACTTTAGATTCTTGCCGAGAAATAGTTAAGAGGAAAAAAATTTAAAAATTTAAATTGAATCAGGTTGGGCAGACTGGATGGACCATTCGGGTCTTTATCTGCCGTCATCTACTATGTTACTATGTAATTGTATGTTAATGCAAATTACTAAATATTCCTCTTAGGGTGCCTCAAGGCTAGTCTCCTAATTGTAGACATCTAGTTTCACTATTTTTGGAATGGAAGAATAACCTAGTGGGTAAGAATACTATGCTAATATCCTGGTTCAAATCCCACTGCTGTTCCTTGTGATCGTGAGCAAGTCACTTAGGGCTAGATTCACTAAGCTCTCCAATTGTGTCCCGACCCCGACCCGATTCACTAACCTCCTGGCTGATCAACCTCCCACCCGATCCGCCCTTGCAAATGAGGGGAAATGGCATGCAAAGTAGGAAGGGAGCAATTCACTAAACAGGAGAAGGAACACCGATTGGGCTGGCCGATCCAAAAAGAAGTGACTACTGAGGACCAGACGCTCACATTCTTGCCGACTGTCCTGCTCTCTGCCGCCCTGAAATCCCAGTATCAAAACTAAAAACCAACAAAATAAAACATTTTAAGCACATCTCCCTTGTGCAAAAGGCACAAGAAGGCAAGCTCTGCCGACTCTCCCGCTCTCTGCCGCCCTGTCCCTGCCGACTCTCCTGATCTCTGCCGCCCTTCCCTGCAGTGCAAGCCTGTGGTTTTCCTGGATGCAGCGTGTTCTGTTCCATATAGCACTGGCATGTTCTGTCCCGTTAAAGGCCCCCCCCCCCTCTTGTTTTGGCCTCGCTTGTGCGGAGAGCAAGCGCATGCATGGACCACATCTACAGGCAAAGAAGATGGTTTGCGCATGCGTCTGGATCGCTCTGCAGCGATCTATGGGGTCGCTGTGGGGTGTGGGTAGGAAATACTTTAGTGAGAAATACAGAATTTACAGCATTTACAGTATAGACAAAGGGGTTTAGATTTCAGCATTTTTAGTGTGGACAGACTTAGTGTGGACATGGAGGTAAAGGAGCTTTTCTTAGCAGGTGGGTGCATCTTTGATTGTTTGAGAATGTGGCACTAATTATGGGTTATATTTGCGGCGGCAAGCAAGTTTTAGCGAGATTCTGTTTGGTGTATTTGGTGGTGTCTTTGCAGTCCATCCATCAGGAATGTGAACGCGGGTCATTAAGGAGCTGGATTTGTTAAGAGGAAGTTCAAGTTCAAGTTTCAAGTTTATTAGATTTTTGTTACGTACGCAATATCAAAAGCTTCAAAGCGTATAACATTTTAAAAATTGGGGGGGGGCGAACAAAACTTGTTTACATAGTTAGAGTCAAATTCTATCCATTCTAATACATAACTGGTACTGAAGGTGAAGGGGATGAACTACAAATTTTTAAAGAGAGAAAGAAAATATTTAGCGGGGAGCACATTTGGTAGGTAACACAAAAAAGGGGGGGAAAAAAAAGGATGTATCTGAAATCGATACAATAATCTAGTTTAGATCTAAGAAGTTTAGTGATTTATAAAATTGTGTTGTCTATTTTTCAAACGTGTCCTTGAACAAAAAACTTTTTAAGGAACGCTTGAATTTGTCTACAGAAGATTCATTACAAATATAAATGTGTAGATTGTTCCAAAGCTGGGGTGCTATTATCTTTAATGAAGGGATAGTCAATAGCTGTTGTGTTGATCTTAATGCTGTGGATGGAGAATACGGTATTAAGAAACGATGTAAAATTTTGAAGGTTATTCTATGTGTGATTGGTAGCCAATGAGCTGCTTGTAGAAGGTTTTCACGGCTTTCCTGAAGTTCCAAAGACTGTCTAGAGATCTAATGGATGGGGGGGGCGGGAATGGTGTGCCATAATTTAGGTAAGTAATGAGAATAATCCTCTATTACCCTAGGTATAAAATTAAACAGTAGACCCTCCAGGGGACAGGGAAATTCCCACTATAATGCTGCCATGAAGTTACTCAACTCAATATCCACTTTTCAAAAGACTGCCTCAGGAGCTGGCAGGCAGGAACTTCCACTCAGCTTTCATTAAAGATAAAACATTTCATAGGTGCTTATTTCCCCATCAAACTTCCATGGGCACCCGATGGCATTTTACAATAAGGCCGCACTCATGATGTCATCACTAAAACAAGCATTTAGGCATGATCCCTCCAAGACCCCCAAAAAGTCTATATTTTATAAAAGTAACCTAAACACCTATATGACTTTATAAAATTAGAATGCATGTGAATGCTTAAGAATAGATATGTGCCTGCTCCAAGGCAGATGTAAATGTTTAGTTCATAATCAATGCTAGTACATGCATTTTATACATCGTGAGTCTGTCACATCATGTATTTATTGCACGCATACAAAGTGGCATAGGTTTTTTTAATTTATTTAATTTTCCATACTGCTCTCTCCAGGAAGCTCAGAATGGTTTACATGGATTTATTCGGGCACTCAAGCATTTTTCCCTGTCTGTCCCGGTGGGCTCACACTCTATCTAATGTACCTGGGGCAAAGGGGGGATTAAGTGACTTGCCCAGGGTCACAAGGAGCAGCGTGGGTTTGAACCCACAATCTCGGGGTGCCGAGGCTGTAGCTTTCACCCAGGGGCGTCCAATGTCGGTCCTCGAGGGCCGCAATCCAGTCGGGTTTTCAGGATTTCCCCAATGAATATGCATGAGATCTATTAGCATACAATGAAAGCAGTGCATGCAAATAGACCTCATGCATATTCATTGGGGAAATCCTGAAAATCCGACTGGACTGCGGCCCTCGAGGACCGACATTGGACGCCCCTGCTTTAACCGCTGCACCACTCTAGAAATCAAAATGTAGTAGAAGTGAGCCAAGTATAGGACAATCAAGCCATTGTGACATCACTGATGAGGTTGGCTCTTAGGCATTGGTGGATTGAGGCATTATGATGTCACAATCCCAGCTCTGGTTATCAGAGGCTGAAACTTTTCACACTACTTATTTATTCAATTTTCTATACCGTTTTCCCAGGGGAGCTCAGAATGGTTTACATAAATTTATTTAGGACTTCAAGCATTTTTCCCTATCTGTCCTGGTGGGCCTACAATCTATCTAATGTACCTGGGGCAAAGGGGGGATTAAGTGACTTGGCCAAGTTCACGAGAAGCAGCGTGGGCTGTAGCTTTAACCACTGTGCCACACTCTCCCCTTTTCCTTTATTAAAAATTTTATTTATCAAACTACCGAGGGCTCCTTTTATGAAGCTGCGCTAGCGTTTGTAGCGCGCGCTGCCCCCCCGTGCTATGCGCCAAGAACTAATGCCAGCTCAATGCTGGCGGTCTAGCGCACATGGCAATTCTGCCTGCGCTACGCGTGCGTGCTAAAACCACTCTCGCCACTTAGTAAAAGGAGCCCCAAGTTTAATACTTGTAGATAATTTTGAAACAAAGAGAAAATCTCGACTTACTGCAGTAATAGACCAAAGAGAAAGGCAAGAGACGTGCGTCTGGTAGCACTATAGAAATAATTAATAGTAGCAGTAGCAGAAGATAACCTACCAACCAAATGATGTTTAGTCTTTACAATGCATATCGTCCCATTTTCAAGAATAAACACTGGTTGGGAGGATATCTCTCTTGCCTTTCACCGTGGTCTAGAAAATTTTGATTCAAAACATAAAAATTGGAAAAAAAATTATAAACTAATCTCATGCAATGAGCGTCAGAGCATTTAGCACTCTGGGCCTCAGTAGCAACCTCTACCACGGCAAAGTAAAAGGGGGAGAGGGGTAAAGTTTACAACTTTGGGGGTAGCCAAAATTTGTTTGAATCTTTCATTCCGGTGGGAAACTGTATGTCAGGATTATAGGTTTGGAAGAGAGATGTCCAAAAAATCTGGGGAGTTTTGAAAATCTAAAGAAACATGGGGGTTAATTTTTTTTTAAACATACTCGCATAAAATGTACCCCTTTGGACTTGGTTTCAGTTCAAGATCCTTTTATACACATTGTAACCACACTGCAGCCCAAGACCGGGGCTCAACAGCGCTCTCAGTGGTTACTAGCAAAAAGTGCGCCGGCGTGTGACCCGGACTGGAGTCACCCTGCAGGTTTTCCACAGAACTTAATCAAACTCAAACACGGTGATTGTAATGACAAAAATGCAAATTTTACTTGTTCCAATCACCGTGTTTGAGTTTGATTAAGTTCTGTGGAAAACCTGCAGGGTGACTCCAGTCCGGTCACACGCTAATGCACTTTTTGCTAGTAACCACTGAGAGCGCTGTTGAGCCCCGGTCTTGGGCTGCAGTGTGGTTATAACATGCAGGAGGTGGGTAGGGGGTGGGCTTATTTTTGGGGGTTGGTCTTAAGTTATTTATGTATAGTTTCTTGGTGTTTTCTGAACATATTGCTAATTTGTGTAAATTTTCTTACACTGTGTATCAGCTATATTTTGCTATACAAAATTAATAAACAATTTTTTAAAATAAAAATAAATAAAGGAAAATTTGAAAAAGAAAAACGCAACTGAATTTGAGATTTTCTATAGGGAGTACCCTTAAAGGACTTGACACCCCAGCGGCTACAAATGTAGTTAACTATGTTGAATCAAAAAATCTCCCATAAATTAATTTTATTTATCCCCCCCCCCTTTTTACAAAACCGCGATAGCCAGGCCAGCACACCAAATGCTCTGCGCTGCTCCCGATACTCATAGAATTCCTACGATTGTCGGGAGCAGCACAGAGTATTCAGCACGCCGGCGTGCGCTAAAAAATGCTATCACGGTTTTGTAAAAAGGGGGGTATTTATTTACAAATAACCATACATAATATAAATCACAGATAACAAACAAAACTCACTGAATTATGTCTGCAGTGCCATAAGCAGTCAAATATCGCTCCATCTCTAGATTACTCATACTTTATAATATATTTATACAGGAACTTTAAGAAAAATAAAACTGTTTTTGAACAGATCTTTCTCCGAGTTTCTCAAGACACATTGGGTCGCTTGAATATCTTATAATTATGTTATATTATGTTGTGTTATATTACTATCAAATGTAGAAAATCTTGGAAATTTTGAAGGATATATATATGTTACCTGTACAGCTAATAGTGCAACGTATGTAATAACTATTGTTCTTTTAATTGTATGGCACTCTTTTAGATTAAAAATCAATAAATATGTAAAGAAAAGAAATGTCTAAGAAATAAATGCCATATCTAATCTGTATCTGAAGATAATGCAAGTGATACTAATGAAATAGCTGGTTGAGCCAAGACAGAGGCCTAATAAAGCCAAAACATTAGCATTCGCACTCCCTCACCTGCAACTGAAAGCTAAACACCATCGATCTTAATATTATCTCCACTTACAATACAATCCATGTCCAAAACCAACAAACCCCCAATACATACTTCGCCCCCCCCCCCCCCCCCCAGGGAGCTCCTGTTAAGTCTTTAAACTTATAACATTCCCTCGAACATGACCCATGGTGACGCCAGGCCATGATTCCCCTCGCAGCGGTGTTGCCTACGAGTGTTGCATTTGTTTATTTATTAACTGCTCATCTCCTAGATCCAACTGGGCCAAACCCCATTTCCCGCCCCGCCCAAAGCTGCAACCGCCTCCCCCAACCCCAAAAGCTCAACCATACCAACCCAAGTCCACATAAAACTTGCAACCCTCTCCAACAGGGACACAAAACATACCACCAGCACACATGAGAGGGAAGGATAGTTTTTCCTGAAGAGACTACTCTACCCCATTCCTCACAGAACTCCCTACAACATCCAACCAATCCCGTGACTGCTCCATCCCCATCACCTCTGAAACCTAACCCAATCCTTTTTCTTTCTTACAAGCTCTATTAACCCTTTCCTACCTCCTCTTATAAACTTGTCAATCCTTATTCTACAGACCCTCGACATCACCCTGTATATTCCCCTCACCCTCTGCTCTTCCCTCCCCATTTCACCCACACCACTCTCCAATACATATTACCAGCAGGTGGCATCAGCTCGGCTAATGTTATATCACACCACATGAATTTGGTGTTCTTCTAAATATCTAAAGGTTCCATAGATTGCACAGGTTGGACTGGTTCTATAGGTTGAACTGATGGGCCGATTTAAGGGAGATGATAGAAAAGTCAAGGAACAATGGTGGGGATGAATGAAAGAGAGTGAGAGGGTTGGAGAGAGGAGACAGCAAGACTGGATGATGACAGGATGAGGTGGAGGAGAGAGAGAAATAGTCTGCTGGCTATGTGTTTCTGCCGGTGACCTGCAGGGGTGCATTAAGCACCCAATTTACTAAGTTTTCTTCCCTCTTAGACACTGAATAGGAACATAAATTAGCACCTTGCTTTAAATGGTTTAAATGAAGTATTCAGAAGGAAATTCTATGAAGCGCCTACAAAAGATAGACACCCTAAGGTTAGGTGCCTAACTTACCTCCCTCCCCCACCCCCCACCCCCATTTTCAAAACCACCGTAGAGTTCCTATGAGCGTTGGAGCAGCGCAGAGCATTCAGCGCACCGGCCGGCGTGATAAACCTCTTGTGGCGATTTTGTAAAAGGGGGGGAAGGGGTTAATTAGTAAATTGGCTTCAATTATGAGCTTTATAAACAAGCTAATAATGGGGGGAAAAAATTAATTGGGTGATAGGTGCCTATCTGTGGCGTGATTCTGCAAAAGATAGGTGCCTATCGCAATGGTGCCTTAGTGCGCCTAACACTCAAATGGGTGCGTTTAGGGGAGGAGAAAGACTTATCCCCTCTTTTGCAAAGGTGCGCTATGCTTTTTTAGCGCACGCTAAATGCGTGCTAAACGCTAACGCGTGCATGTTATCCTTTGGACACGTTAACGGTTAGCGCATGCGTTGATTTGGTTTGAGCTAAAACGCTTAGCGCGCCTTTGTAAAAGATGTCCTTAGGTGCCACTAGGCGCGATTCTCTAAAGGACATAGGCACCTATAATATAGGCCTTTAAAGCCCTGGCCTAAATTATACGAGCTTAAGTTTTAAGTTAGGCCCCGCTAAGCGCAGTTCTACAATGGCCATCTTACTGTGATTGACGAGCAATAGGCACCTAACTAGAGGTACCTGTCTTTTTATGTGCCAGTTCGAGAACCTGGCCCTCAGTGACCACACATATTATTCACTGTCTATTATAAGACTATGCCAACTCTCGTACTATCTCATGTAAGTCAGTGTTTCCACAGGAAGCAATAACCCATGGGTGGTTTAACCTGCACTGACATTCATTATCCGGTGATCAAGCTTCAATAATATGTGTCCTCGCAGTAAGCTAAGAGCTATGAATCACAGTAGGGTTGATTCATCTACGGTTTTATTGCCTCTGAAGGGCAAATGGTAGGGGGTGTGGGAGGAAACGAATAGCAACCGTTCTAAAAGAAGATATCAGGAAGATATTTATCAAAAGGGAAAATATTTTCAGGTTCTGCAAAAAAAACCCCACACATATTCCGAATGAGCAGGAGGAGAAGCCATCATGGATATTCCATTAACACCTTCCACTGCACACACGCTTCTATTGGCCTCCTGGGGCCTAATACAAAAATATAATTACTCTTACTTGAAACTGGCATAAGTCCAAGCCAAACACTATTTTGCCAGATTGTACGCAAATGTGTATGCAAAGACATTTTGAAAAAAAATAGAAAGCCAACCATCTTCTCTAACATTATCCCATAACCTCTTAAAAATCGTTTAACAACCTTCCTCTCTTTTCAAGTACTGTGTTTCATCTTACTACTCTTTCAGAAAATTAGTAAAAACACAGTTATTTGATAGATTTGTCACTTAAGTTTTTTTTATTCTTAGTTTAATTGTTCTTTATGTATT
The DNA here is from genome assembly GCF_902459505.1 of Geotrypetes seraphini. Taxonomy (NCBI): domain Eukaryota; kingdom Metazoa; phylum Chordata; class Amphibia; order Gymnophiona; family Dermophiidae; genus Geotrypetes; species Geotrypetes seraphini. The sequence goes on from NC_047100.1 coordinate 10,644,814, forward strand.
TTCCCATGAATCTGTATAAGTCGCTGACTGTTCAGTTTTTCTCTTGTCGTAAACCGCCTTGAACTATCAGGGTTAGGCGGTATATAAGAATAAAGCTATTATTATTCTTCATGCAAATGCTGCTTCCAAATGGTTGTGGCACTTTCCCCTCCTGAAATCATTTTTAATAAAAGTAGTCTGCTATACTCTAATTGAGTTCTTGTCAAATTACATCCTGATCCACAGTCTGGGAACACTTCTGCATTACCTTTGAACTTTGCTTTGTCATCTTATATACGTATTTATTCTATCACATCTTACAGGTTCATACTTACCTATGCACTATAGAGGTGCATTTATTTGAAACAACATGGGAAATATCAACATTATTTCCCATATTGTTATATATCTTTTTTTTTTATTGAAACAACATAAAAAATAACAGAAATAGATTGTCCCAATAACCTTACTCTATTCAGATTAAAAATATCCTCCCACCCTCCTCCCACCCCAGGTGGACATACTCAGAAGTCAAATTAGGTCAGAAATAGCCCCCCCCCCCCCTTTCCTGGATGTGTACAAAAATAAACCAAAACTGACTCATAATCAAAGACCTACTATAGTGAGGTAATATATGATGTCAACGGCCCCCAAACCAGCTTAAATAAATTACTGTGCCCAAAACTATCGGCATTCATTTTTTCATATCTATAGCTGGAGCACAAATTTGCCCACCAGAAAGGAAAATTTAGGTGGTCGTAGTTCTTCCAATTTCGGGTTACCATCTGCATGATTATCTCGGTCATGACAAGAAAAAGGCGGCATTTATAACGATCCAGAGGGGGTTTAATATGTAATAACGTTCCACATATGACCACCTCATACATCAAACTATTATACATAGAATACAGAAAGAGTTTTCACAGAATAAATTATAAAGCAGACAAATCCTAGCCCCAAAAGAGGAAGGACGCTCAAATGGAACTCCTTTAGAACCCTTGAGGAAGCCTTTATGTGGTGAAACGGGTCCCGTCGGGGCAGGCTAGTGATTCTGCAAATTAAAAGAATGAAAATACTTTCTGTTGCAGTGTTTTATTTGAATTGGTTTATACGACTAATATACAACAGTAAGTGATCAGGAATATATTAAGGAAGAGAAAAAAAGGGCCAAGGATTGACCCATTAAGTTTTGTGATTACACAAATAGTGTTCAAACAAGCGGGTTTTGGAGACTCTTTAGCCCTCTTCCCTATACTGGACACTCTGAAGTGGGGTGGTTTGGCATTGTGGATGTTTCCAGTTTATCTCACTTCACCAACTTCTGCATCTTGCTAATTTTCCATGGCCCACCCTATAGAATAGCATGCCCCAAAGTTTCCCCAAACACAACAGAATTTATTACATGATCAAATAAATGTGCCCTGTTGCAAAGAATTACTTTTATCAAAAAGAAATATAAATTGATTAAAAGTCATAGCAATAATAAAACTAGCTACAGCTACATCCAAGAATTTACTTTCCTTTCTCTTTTACCTTTAAGTACCAACACCCTTCTACCAACCAATAAAAGGAGTAGCCTAGAGGTTACAGTAAAAGTGGTTTATTTTATAGAATATTAGCACAAATGGCTGAAAACATGTATGCATTAAGCTGCAATCCCTCATATCACTCCTATAGCCCATACCTAGATATTATTATGAATGTGTTAAATGATAGAACATGTTTCTATTTCTGTTTCTATTTACTCTACTGCTTTCAATGCGGTTTGCATATTAGAAAGTGCACTGAGAGACAGCACAAGAAAGGGGTAGCCTCCAGCAGAACCCAAAACTCAGACATCCACAGGAAACACTCGTGAGAACAGGTGAGCCTTCAATAGGGCCAGGAATTGGAGATAAGAAGATTCTGAGCAAATATCCACTCAACACTTCACCCAAACTTCTCCCATGTACAGGCCTCCCATCGATGTATATTTTGTCTACTAGTCAGTGTTCTATGAGATTAGGTAGCCCGAGAGCTCGTCTCGACGGGCGAACCTAACGCGGAGCTGGTGGGCCCGCGTGGTAGCCCGTCGGAGATGTGGGGTCGGCGGAGAGGGGGGAAGCAGGGGATTGGTTGGCGGGTCTTTGCCGCCGTCGGGAAGACCCACCATTGGAAGGCCGCAGCCGTGGAGAGCGTCGGGAAGGGGGGGGGGGGGTTTATAAGCTGGGGCTTGGGAGGACTCAGGGCGTTCCTGGTCCTCCGAGGCGGCTTTCCCGCCCGCCTGCCCCTTTTGGTTCACGGATAGGTGGGCAGGGTAAGGAGGTCTTGGCAGTATCCCGAGCTACTGGCTGGGGCTTATCAGGGGATGAGCGGTGGGCCGGCTAGGAGCCATGCCTGGTGGGTCAGGTGACCTGGGACATGCCACCCCTCAGATCCTTGCTTCCATGGCGGGGTCGGGGGCCATAAATTGGTTTACAGTAGCTCGGAACTTTTGTATTTTTCATGTTAATATGCTGTTTATATGTTTGTACTTATCAATCTGTAATTTCCAATAAACAGGGCTGCGACTAATTTTCACCATAAGAAGAGTTGTATTTTTGTTAGAGGGAAAAAATGTAGTGGGGTACATGTTAAAGGGTGGATACAGGGAGCGGGCCTATCCAGGTTCCGCTGTTAATATTTATGCATTTAAGTAAGCACTTTACATAGATAAATGACCAGAATACCACAATTAATGAACCTTCCTGTCACCTAAAAGTAGGTGGTGCCTTATAGAATTGTTCCATAGTCCTCAGGTACAACCTTATGGCCTCATTATATTAATCAGTTATTATATTATATTATAATCAGTTATTATATATGGCCTCATTATATTAATCAGTTAATGTGTGCTAATTCAAGATAAATGGAAGGTTAATAAATAGGCACTACTGAAAATACAGGAACTTGCATAATTTAACGCATCTTAAATCACAATAATATAGTTTCAAGTTTATTTAAAAAAAAAATTTAAACCGCTTAATCAGGTTTCTAAGCGGTGTACCATATAAAATGTACATAAAAACAGTTTACAAGTCAGGGATACTAGACAAAACCGAAGTGGCTTAATAAAACACATAATAAGACATATGGACTTACGTCAAACATTAGGAAAGAAAGGGAGGAACTACAATCGTGAAAGAAAAAGCAACTACAATCGTGACTAAGGGCACCTTTTACGAAGCTGCGATAGCGGCTTTAGCGCACACTAGACGCTAACGCCAGCACTGAGCTGGCGTTGGGTCTAGCCGCGCAGGGCGGGTTGAGCGCACGCTAAAATGCTGCTATCGCAGCTTAGTAAAAGGAGGCCTAAGCCATTTTGGGGCAGGGAATTTTCCTCAAACTTGGGCTTAAAAGGGCAAGTAATTAAGGGGCCTTTTTACTCAGCTGCGCTAAAACCCTAACCAGGGTTGCACACGAAAAGCGTTCTGCGGTAATTCCTGTGCTAGTGCGCACCCACAGATTCTGTATACCGTAGCCAAAGTTGTGCATGCAGATCTGGCGCGCCTTGCCAGTTTGCCACGCAACGTCGTTGTTTCACAAGCCAATCCATGCTAATTGCCAATTAACAAGCAATTATGGGCACTAGTTAGAATTTGCACACGCAAGTCTCGCAGAGTATGCTATAAAAACAGCGCGTGGAAATTCTAGTGTGCAGATCTCAAAAGGGGCATGGCCAGAGGAAGAAGACGGGCGGGTTGTGGGCGTTCCTAAAACTTCGATGCATTAGTATAGAATAAGCCCAATCTTTGCACAACTTAGGGGCAGGCATTTAGGCCTGGTTTCCATTGGCCTAAACGCCAACACCTAAATGTTAATTACACGGACAAGTGCTACACATGAGTCTATAAACTGCGGCCATGTCAAGGACATTCCAGAGGTGTTTCAGGGTCCAATTAGCTAACCAGATAGTGTTCGCGCATAAATAGCTATCCTATCTTTATGCACTAGCAAATGGTTCGTAAGCTCTCAACATAGAGTTCATCAGGCATGCACTAGTTGGTTTAAAAAAATCTTGGATATTCAATGCCAGCAGCTGGATATGGTCTGGCACTGAATTTCTAAGTCTAACGCCTACGGCGGACATTAACAGCGCTTCTCGCCACCAGCTGACTAGCAGGAGGATGGTTTTGGGAACAGATTATCCTTGGAGCGGCTGGGGCACGGGCAGTGTGTCTGGGAGGGAATGCATGGATGGGAAAACATCGCAGGGGAGGAGACATAGGCATCCTGAGACTGTCGGCCAAGTCTCTTCCCTGAAGAAGCCCTTTCTGGAAACGTCAATCGCTCCCCCTAAACTTACTTGCTCCACTTCATCACTGACGCTGAAACCGTGGATTGAAGACAAAGTTTTATTTTATTTTTCTTTCCAGCTTATGATTTATCTTTAATCTTATCTATTGTTTTGTTCTATTTCTATCATTTAAATTTCTCCAGAATTCTACTGTTCAACGGCTCCCCCTTCTGCTTCTATTCCTTTCTCTCCTCTCTTCTACCTTCCAAAGTATTTAGATCAATGCTGTCTTGTTAAAATGTTTATTTTATTTTTATTTTTCCTCTAACTCTACTTTTCACTTCTCTATTACCCTCCAGGTACTTTAGTTAGATTGTGAGCCTTCGGGACAGTAAGGGAATTTTTCAAGTACCTTTCTTATTTCTAATCTTAATGTATATTTTCTGTAAACCGCTTAGAACCTAACGGATGTAGCGGTATATAAGAAATAAATTACATTACATTACATTACATTATTCCTCCTTTGTGTGCAGTATTACTGACAATGTAAAGGCAAATTATGCAACAAGGATAAGGCATTATGAAGGCCTTTCTAGAAGCATCTATAGGTGGAAATAATGACATCTGCACAGGTGGGCTGGTTGCTCACGTAAACGGTGATTTCAAAAAGTCATTATTTCCATGTGTAGATGGCTGAGATGCAATGATTTCGAGGAGGCATTGGCTCGGCCTTGGAACGAGTAGATCATTGTACTTACCGTCCTTGAAATTTTTTTATTTTACTTTATTTTTATTTTATCTTTTTATTTATTGGCATTCAAAATGTTGGGGGGGGGGGGGCTTCGCTTCTTAATCGGTATAGTTCTCTGAAATGGAGCTTCGCTCCTTGATTGCTAATGGCTCTAGGTTTGTTTTTCTGAAATAGGGCCGCTATACTGTATATTTATAGTTGCTGGTAGTTCTATGGTACTTCCATATATGTCACTCTTTTGTGCATGCAAAACTTCCTGAAACTGATTCACCTGCTGTAAGTGCTAGCAAAGGCAGGTGTATTTGCTGACATCCTTAAATTTATTTTACAAAAAGCTCTATGTTCAGCAGAACCTTTTGTAAAATACTGGGGGAATTTTAGACATTCCAATTTGTACCTTGGCTTTCTATGCAAAATGGAGCGTCACATTTTCTTTTTTTTCTTTATATTTCTGCACACACGCGAGCTTTCTCAAACTTCTGTAAAGCATTCTATTTGATGTTTTTCTACCTATGAAAATGCTTTCCTCCCCCCTCCCCCTCATGAATGTGCTTTCATTTGAAACAAGACAAGAAACTACTAGTAGAATATTTTTCATGTTGACACTTAAACCTCATTGTTTTCTGATGTGCAACAACAACAAAAAAATTCAATAAATTATAAATGTTTCTGGATTTTCAGGTCAGTCAAAAAAACTATTGAATAAATCTTTGAGCACTAGAATATTTCATCAGCTGTTTTCCTCCAAATACTTAGCTATGAATATGTGAGTCTAACTCAGTGTTTCACAAGCTAATGCTAAAGTATCCCCTAGGCCAGGGGTAGGAAATTCCGGTCCTCGAGAGCTGGAGCCAGACCAGGTTTTAGGATATCCACAATGAATATGTATGAGACAGATTTGCATGCACTGCCTCCTTGAGATGCAAATCTATCTCATGCATATTAGAGAATGACACGGTGGCGGTTTACCCGCGGCCACCGCATTTTAGCCGCGGGTCACCCGCCGAAAACGGGGAAGAAAACTAGCAGTCGCTGCGGCGACGGGGACAAGGCCATTCACCGCCCGCGGGGCGGTGAATGGGTCTTGTCCCCGCAGTGAGGCATGAAGGATCGCGCGGTCCCCGCAGCTCACACCCGCCTGCCCAATCGATTCTAGTGTTTAGCCAGCTCTCTCCCTTCTCCTCACCTTAGTTTGTAGATTTTCTCTTTCGGCGACCCGCACGCTATCACCCGCTGCTGCTCAGTTTCGATCTTCTGCTCTGACGCAACCGGAAACAGGAAGTTGCAGCAGAGCAGAAGATTGAACACTGAGCAGCCGCGCGTGTGCGGCTCTTTGGGAAAGCGTGCAGGTCGCCGAAAAAGAAAGCCTGCAAACTGAGGTGAGGAGAAGGGAGAGAGCTGGCTAAACACTAGGATCAAAAAAACTTATATTTCCCTCTCTCAGTGGTAAAAACAAAACCTTTAAGAGATTTAGGGCCTCTTCTATTAAACTGCGCTAGCAGTTTTCTAGCGCGAGGAGCCGCGCTGAATGGCCCGCGCTGCTCCCGTCACGCATAGTGTTCCTATGAGCGTCGGGAGCCGCGCAGGCCATTCAGCGCGGCTCTCTGCGCCCAAAACTGCTAGCGCAGTTTAATAAAAGAGGGTGCTAGTCATTCTTTTGCTTTTACATTAACCGAATTCTGGAATGCTTTACCGCTTACACTAAGAAGTTTAGGTTCTTTTGCTTTATTCCGGAAAGTTCTGAAAACTTTTTTGTTTGCTAAACATTTTGGAAATTAACTATTTCAGTCTATTTTTCCTTTTCAATTTTATGTATTATGTATTACATTATTGTTAACCGAGTCAAGCTCCTCTTGGTTGATGACTCGGTCTATAAAACTAAGTTTTAGTTTAGTTTAGTTTAGTTTAGTTTAGTTTAGTTTAAAGCAATTGGATAATATGGGTTACAAGTATTTTAAATAAATAAGTGCCAGCTCTGCCCTCAGGCTACCCACAAAATAGCTGGCTTCCAGTTAAGCGGGCAGTGGTGATATTAACCAGTTAGGTGCTGATGCGTATGAACGGATAGCACCGCACCTGCGCCCGCCTGGCTAAATTGCTTTGAATATCGACCAGTAGTTTTTTTCTCCAGTTACTTCCCAATAATGTAATCGTGCATGCACTAATTCACACACATACGATAGTTGGTAGATTTGTACACTATTGGGGAAGGGCGAACACTCTTTCTGAAAAGTATACCATCTTTAAAAAGAGTGCTATCAGCACCTGAAACACCCCCCCCCCACACACACACACACACCCACACACACACACACACAAAGGGGCTGATTCCGTAAGCAGTGCCTAACGCAACAGGGGCCCAGAAAAGTGGTATCTGCTGTGTGTCAAGCATGGACAGGTGCCACTTAAAAAATGGCGGCTAGCAAGGACCCTAGGCATCAGAAATGTAGGTCAGGGTTTTACAGGACTACGTTTCCAGTGCCTAGAGTCCTTGTACAATCGCAGCCAGTGGCGACTAGTAACATTGAAGTCCATTGCCATCCCTAAACATGCCCACTTCCAGGCTTCAGCATCACTAGGTGTCACTAGGCACCATGGACTCAGGTGCTGGTCCCAGAGGGCACCTTGTGGTACCTAATTTTTTTTTTTTTTATCCATTTTTAATTGGTTTTTAATGGTACGATCAATTATTGTGCCACTTAAAACCAATTTAACCACTTGCTCTTGCCCTTCCTGGCATTGCCTCTCACAATGGTGCCCCTATTGGTAGTCTTATGGTACTACGATCAAGAGACACGTTTCCATACAAGGCATGCCATACTGAGTAGTGCCAGCACGGGCAGAAGCAATTGGGGTCACTCCTCCAGGTACAGGACAGTAGGCCCTCAAGGGATAGGAGGGTCCTTATGGGGGTGGGGGATCTAAGCAAGGAGGGTCTAATTGGGAGTAGAGATCTAATCTTGGGAGTTGTGATTAAGGGGTTGTAATCAGGGGGGGAGTCTGATTGGGGGTGGTGCTGCTCTGGAGGGATGTGACCAGGGTAGAGTGTGGGTTCCGCACATAATAGGATGTGATTGGGGTAGGGTGCATGTTCTGATAAGTGGGCAGGGGAGCGACCTCATTGTAGTCCCTTTAAGATGCAGCCTGGGAGCACTGAGCAGCACTTTGAGGTCATTGGATGGAAAAATAACTGCACAATGTATTATATAATGTGCATAGTAATAAACTGGTTCGCATGCATTTACAGATTTTGCATCTCATTACTATGTAGTTCTTGTAGATTACTTTATATGGTATTGTGATTTAAGGGCTCCTTTTACAAAGGTGCGCTAGCGTTTTTAGTGCATGTACAAGATTAGAACGCGGGGCATTTTAGCGAGCGCTAAGTGTGTGCTAAATCCGCTAGCGCTCCTTTATAAAAGGAGCCCCAAGTCTCCTTGGTGACCTTTATTATGCTTTACGGATGCAATCGCCCCTGGATTCTGTTCTTCTTTTATGCAGAGAAGAACTTAACCTCCCTATAATAAAGTGCTCTGGGGTTTTTTTATAAGCCCAGATGCACAAACCTGGTTTGTTTGTTTGTAGTATTAAACCTGTGCTGCTAAACAAGTTGATTTATCAAGCTTCATTATATTCCTCCTCATATTTTCGACACCCCTCAGCGTGTCATACACAAAGAGGTCATCCTTTCCTGACTGCTTTCCCGCAATATCACTTCTGTAAATGTTGAAAAGATCCAGATCCACTTTCTTGGTTATGATCATTTCAATGAAAATAGGAGTTTAAATAGTTAAATGCCTCTATAACATTAAAGGTATGGTTATCCCTTATTGATTACCAAATTTTATGCTGTTATGTAATGCAATTCTTTCTCCTCAATGATGTGGGCTTGATGGGATTTCTGATTTTCTATGACTGATTTAAGTTGTATTAAGAAATAATATTTCTATATTTTTTTGTGTAAATTCCCATATCCTGTATACTTGTTTGGATACGTTAAAAAATTTCAATTAAAAAAAAAAGAAAAGATCTAGATCCAGAACTAGGACCCAACCTTGTGGCACAACACTGGAAGCCTCCCTTTCCTCAGAGAATGAAAAGCAATTTGTTCAATCCTATATAATAAAACCCTAAGCACGCATGCGCACTTAGGGTTTTGTGATCCCTGCGGCCACATTCTATTTTAGAACCCAGCCGCAGGGAACACTCTGGCCACTCCCCTCCTCCTGCCCTCACTCACCAACCGCTGCTGCTGGAGGAAGCGCAGGCAAGCTCTTTCCCAGCGGCGCCAGAGCCGCATCGTCACCGCCCGATTGCCAGACGTGGTGACCACCGATGCTGTGAAACTGCCCAGTACCGCTGCCGAGGCCCTCTTCAAAGGAGCCTGGTGAGGATAGCGGCCGGCTGTAGTAAACTTCGCAGGCTGCTCAGCACCTCAGTAGCGCGTTTCCTCTGATGTACGCGATCGTATCAGAGGTAACTTGCTACTGAGGTGCATAGCGGCCTGCGAGGTTCGCTACAGCCGGCCGCTATCCTCGCCAGGCTGCAAACGAACATGCTGGACAGGAGGAGCAGGTAAGGGATGCTGATGGGCCGGGGAGCAGGGAAGAGGGACAGGGGGAGCACGAAAAAGGTGCTGATGGATGGGGGAACAGGAAAGAGGGACGGGGGAGCACGAAAGAGGTGCTGATGGACCGGGGAGCAGGGAAGAGGGACAGGGGGAGCACGAAAGAGGTGCTGATGGACCGGGGAGCAGGGAAGAGGGACAGGGGGAGCACAGAAGAGGTGCTAATGGACTGGGGAGCAAGGAAGAGGGACAGGGGAAGCACGAAAGAAGTGCTGATGGGCCGGGAGCAGGGAAGAGGGACAGGGAGAGCACGGAAGAGGTGCTGATGGACGGGGGAGCAGGGAAGAGGGACAGGGGGAGCATAGAAGAGGTGCTGATGGACCGGGGAGCAGGGAAGAGGGACAGGGGGAGCATGGAAGAGGTGATGATGGACGGGGGAACAGGAAAGAGGGACAGGGGGAGCACAGAAGAGGTGCTGATGGACATGGGAGCAGGGAAGAGGGACAGGGGGATCACAAAAGAGGTGCTGATGGACCGGGGAGCAGGGAAGAGGGACAGGGTGAGCACAAAAGAGGTGCTGATGGGCCGGAGAGCAGGGAAGAGGGACAGGGAGAGCACGGAAGAGGTGCTGATGGATGTGGGAGCAGGGAAGAGGGACAGGGGGATCACAAAAGAGGTGCTGATGGGCCGGGGAGCAAGGAAGAGGGACAGGGGGAGCATGGAAGAGGTGCTGATGGACGGGGGAACAGGAAAGAGGGACAGGGAGAGCACGAAAGAGGTACTGATGGACGGGGAGCAGGGAAGAGGGACAGGGGGAGCACAAAAGAGGTGTTGATGGACTGGGGAGCAGGGAAGAGGGACAGAGAGAGCACAGAAGAGGTGCTGATGGACCGGGGAGCAGGGAAGAGGGACATGGGGAGCATGTAAGAGGTGCTGATGGACGGGGGAACAGGAAAGAGGGACAGGGGGAGCACGAAAGAGGTGCTGATGGACGTAGGAGCAGGGAAGAGGGACAGAGGGAGCATGAAAGAGGTGCTGATGGACCGGGGAGCAGGGAAGAGGGAAAGGGGGAGCACGAAAGAGGTGCTGATGGACGTAGGAGCAGGGACAGAGGGAGCATGGAAGAGGTGATGATGGACGGGGGAACAGGAAAGAGGGACAGGGGGAGCACGGAAGAAGTGCTGATGGACGGGGGAGCAGGGAAGAGGGACAGGTGGATCACAGAAGAGGTGCTGATGGACCGGGGAGCAGGGAAGAGGGACAGGGGGAGCACGGAAGAGGTGCTGATGGACCGGGGAGCAGGGAAGAGGGACAGGGGGAGCAGGGAAGTTGGTGCTGCTGGACACGGGGGACATAAAAGGAAGGGAGAAGGGCTACTGCTGGACAGGGGGAGCTGGCAAGGGGTGGTGGTGGACAGCGAAGGAAAAAGAGACAGACAGAAAAAAAGACAGACAGAAAGCAGCCAAGGAGAGAGAGAGAGAGAAAGATAGACAGACACATCTATTCTAGCACCCATTAATGTAACGGGCTTAAAGACTAGTAGATAATAATATCACTATCTTGTAATATGTACAAATGCCCTTTAAAATCCATATAAGAACATCACAGCTTGCTGTGTAATGACTTAAATGGGTCACTAGATAAAACAGGGAGAGACTGAAAAGTTGGATCAGGCTCCAGAAAAAGTCATGGCTCACCAGTTCAACATTCCCCTCTGTTATTCTCTGTGACCTTGAACAAGACATTTATCTCCTTGCCACCTCCAGCACCCAGTTGAAAGCAAAACATTTGGGGTTTTCCCTGGCCAGATTTTTTTTTTTTTTAAATGATAGGAACTTAAGTACACTTTTCCCTCCGTATTCGCGGTTTCGATTATTCATGTGTTTTAGCTTGCTGGCTCCTCCCCCCAAATTACATCAGCTTCCATAAAGAAATTGCCGATTCCAAGCATTTCCAGAGAAAATCGCTGATTCCCAGCACTTTCTTCACCGTGTTATGCCTCTCCTTCAGGAACAGACCAGGTCTCCCACCGTGTTATTCGCGGTTTCACTATATTTACGATGGTTTTTAATAGAAAACAGCGAATAACATATGAAAAAGTTATTCGCGGCTTTTCTGTATTTGCGATTCTGTTAATCCCCTATCACAGCGAATACGGAGGGAGAAGTGTAGATTTCAAGAGGGTAAACACTGTCTACTGTGTCTGGTGCTTTTGATCATCATTAGATTTTTGATATGCCAAACCAAGCCCAAACTTGAGAAGCTATACAGATGACCCGTTTTACCTCTATTACATACAAAGTACCCTTAAGAACAATGGTTTCAAACTCCCGGCCCGCCAGATACTATTTATCATAATATGTTTATCATAATCACAAAAGTAAAATAAAAGAGTTTCTCTTTAGCTATAAATTACAATATTATTATTCAGACTTAGCCAAAAGTTAAGATTTAATATAAAGTCATTTCTTTAATAAGACATTAACTTTTTTTTTTTTTTCTGAGGCCCTCCAAGTACCTACAAATCCAAAATGTGGCCCTGCAAAGGGTTTGAGTTTGAGACCACTGGCTAAACTGTAACCATGACAGCCTGTTTGCCTTTGGGAAGCAGAGCTGAGATTGTGATGTCATAATGCCTCATTCCACCAATAAGAGCCAGCCTCATCAGTGATGTCACAATGGCTTGATTGTCCTGTTCTCCCCTCTGCCCTCCAACCCAGCCAGCAGATTAACTGTCCCCCTTAACTCAGTGGTCTCAAACTCACGCCCGCCAGGTACTATTTATCATAGTATGTTTATCATAATCACAAAAGTAAAATAAAACCGTTTCTTGATCATATGTCTCTTTAGCTATAAATGACAATATTATTATTAAGACTTAGCCAAAAGGAAAGATTTATATAATATAAAGAGTCATTTCTTTAATAAGACATTAACTCATTTTTTTTCTGAGGCCCTCCAAGTACCTACAAATCCAAAATGTGGCCCTGCAAAGGGTCTGAGTAGATGATTCAACCCCATACCTTGCCAAGGAGTTCAGCCCTTTTGCAAGACGTACACATAGTATAGGTAACATACCCACTTTCAGCTCTTTTCCAAAGACTGTCCTTTCTCCCAGCGCAGAACAGTTCCAGCGTCCATTCCTGAACTGAAACTGGCACTCATTGATCCCCATCTGGGCGCCTTCTCCGATCACTATAATAGCGTCTGGTCTGCTCTGACAGATCGCCCTCTGCCTAGGCGCTAAACCCGGGATCTTGTTACAGATTATACTGGCACCTAAAGCCACCACCGACGAAAAGCCGCTGGAAGAAGAAACAAAGACAGGAGACAAGCACAGATAAAATATTAAGACTAGGATTTTTTTAGACTCAGGATGAAATATAATCAAGGCAACATCCCTGGGGGGGGGGGGCGGATGCCGGTATATTTTTAAGCTGGAACCAGAGCAGGAGCACATTAAGTTGGTTTTTGTCAGCCTAAAATGGTGTAATGAGAGGGAATGGATTGTGGATGTAGCTCAGGCCTTCTTCAGCTCAAGGGCCATGTGCATTCGGGTACAGTAGGCATTTTCCTGTCCCTGGAAGAAAAATTAATTGTAGCACTTTTTTTTTTAGGCCTGGTAAAGCAACTCATTAAAAATGTTGGGTATTAGTGCAATTTTAGGCTCCAGCGGCTTGGGGGGGGGGGGACATTTTGCCCCTGGAGTAATTCTTAAGGTACTGCAGTGCAGGGCAAAACTTTCTGTTTTGGGTTTTGTTTTGTTTTTTCTTGGGATCAACCCCCTCCCCTTTCCCGCAACTGTGCCAGATAATAATAGACTAATGACGTTTAAAGGAAAGATTTTGTGTAAATTTCGCGGAGGTCTGAGCCTCGCCTTTTTCCCTATTATTTTCTCTCTCTCTCTCTTTTTTTTTGCTATAATTAAAACAGAGATAAAGTCCGTGCCGACTCGTGCCAAAACGTGACAAAACTTCCTGACTCATAAATTAAAAGAGTTTACAGTAGGACAGCTCCACGGCTTGCCTGGGACATGTGCATTTAAGGGGGGGGGGGGGGAAGGAGCGCTGACTTCTTCAGTCGAAGTTGTCTAGATGGATAGAACCGTCCGAGATACTTGCAGGATTGGGAGAAAGGGGGGCAAAGGATGTTTAAAGTTATGTTAGTCTAGGTTTAAGGGGGGCTGATTATGTTAGTCTAGGTTTAAAGGGGATTGAGGGCAAAGGATGTTTAAAGTTATGTTAGTCTAGGTTTAAGGGGGGCTGATTATGTTAGTCTAGGTTTAAAGGGGATTGAGGGCAAAGGATGTTTAAAGTTATGTTAGTCTAGGTTGAAAGGGGGGCTGATTATGTTAGTCTAGGTTTAAAGGGGATTTAGGGCAAAGGATGTTTAAAGTTATGTTAGTCTAGGTTTAAGGGGGGCTGATTATGTTAGTCTAGGTTTAAAGGGGATTGGGAGAAAGGGGGCAAAGGATGTTTAAAGTTATGTTAGTCTAGGTTTAAAGGGGATTGGGAGAAAGGGCGCAAAGGATGTTTAAAGTTATGTTAGTCTAGGTTTAAGGGGGGCTGCTTATGTTAGTCTAGGTTTAAAGGGGATTGGGAGAAAGGAGGCAAAGGATGTTTAAAGTTATGTTAGTCTAGGTTTAAGGGGGGCTGATTATGTTAGTCTAGGTTTAAAGGGGATTGAGGGCAAAGGATGTTTAAAGTTATGTTAGTCTAGGTTTAAGGGGGGCTGATTATGTTAGTCTAGGTTTAAAGGGGATTGAGGGCAAAGGATGTTTAAAGTTATGTTAGTCTAGGTTGAAAGGGGGCTGATTATGTTAGTCTAGGTTTAAAGGGGATTTAGGGCAAAGGATGTTTAAAGTTATGTTAGTCTAGGTTTAAGGGGGGCTGATTATGTTAGTCTAGGTTTAAAGGGGATTGGGAGAAAGGGGGCAAAGGATGTTTAAAGTTATGTTAGTCTAGGTTTAAAGGGGATTGGGAGAAAGGGCGCAAAGGATGTTTAAAGTTATGTTAGTCTAGGTTTAAGGGGGGCTGCTTATGTTAGTCTAGGTTTAAAGGGGATTGGGAGAAAGGAGGCAAAGGATGTTTAAAGTTATGTTAGTCTAGGTTTAAGGGGGGCTGCTTATGTTAGTCTAGGTTTAAGGGGGGCTGACTATGTTAGTCTAGGTTTAAAGGGGATTGGGAGAAAGGGGGCAAAGGATGTTTAAAGTTATGTTAGGCTAGGTTTAAGGGGGGCTGATTATGCTAATCTAGGTTTAAAGGGGATTGGGAGAAAGGGGGCAAAGGATGTTTAAAGTTATGTTAGTCTAGGTTTAAGGGGGTCTGCTTATGTTAGTCTAGGTTTAAAGGGGATTGGGAGAAAGGAGGCAAAGGATGTTTAAAGTTATGTTAGTCTAGGTTTAAGGGGGGCTGCTTATGTTAGTCTAGGTTTAAGGGGGGCTGACTATGTTAGTCTAGGTTTAAAGGGGATTGGGAGAAAGGGGGCAAAGGATGTTTAAAGTTATGTTAGGCTAGGTTTAAGGGGGGCTGCTTATGTTAGTCTAGGTTTAAAGGGGGCAAAGGATGTTTAAAGTTATGTTAGTCTAGGTTTAAAGGGACCGATTAGCTATTCACCGCAGTTAAGTAGAACTAATAAAGCAAAGAGCATGCCAGAGCAGTTTCTTTCTCGCCTTTGACTGCTTTGCAGATAAGACGATTTGATAGCCTCATTTTATAGGCGAACGAGAGAGAGAAATGGTTTTTCAGCCAGGGCGGCAAGAAATTCCCGCAGCGCTGCGATCAAATCGACAAGTGGCTTTTAAATCAGAACTTGATGAGAAAGACTGAGACGAGCAGGTTACGGTCGACCTCTGAAGGGAGTTACAGACATTCATCACAATACCGATAGTCATATTGCCCGTTAGAAACACAAATCTGTGGACTAGTCAGAAAAATCGGGGTTTTTTTTCCATGCCACACAAAGACAGAAAGAAAGAGACATTCCCCCCCCCCCCCCCCCATTTGCTTGCTACTTTGAATACTTCTGTAACAGAGTTGCTTACCCAGTCTTGATATACACAATCCCTAGACTGAGAAAGATATGAAAGATCCAGCGCCTCGTCTTTTTGTTCATGGTCCTCCTTTGTAGTTCCCCCCCCACCCCCCCACCCCTAAGTCCAACAATATCCCAAAGCTTGGCTTGGATCCTCCCAGGTTGCAAAGAATTTCCGATTTCGGGCTAAATCCAGACAGAAGAGCTCCAGGTCAAGGTATCCCGGGCGAAACAGAGAAAGCAAAATCCCCCCACCCCCCTCTCCGTGCTCTGATCGGGGGCGTTTGTAAATCCCCCCCTCCTCTCCTCTTCCTTGTCCGGGGTTCGCTCGGGGGGGGGGGGATTTGTATGCCTGTCACATCGAAGTTTGGCCAGCGCTGAACTGAAGAAGCCCCTCAGGTCCGGATCAACGCTCGTCTCCTTTTGCTGCTAGGGGGGTGGGGGGAGACCGACACCGCAATCCACCAACTGAGCGTTTCACCTACGGGGGGTGGAGTGGGGGGAACCGGCGTTGGTTTAAAGGAGCCTCGGGAGCAGGAAGCCGCGTTTCCCTCTTCAAAATCGTCCGGGGGGGGAGGCGATGAATATGTGTGAGAATTATGGAGGGGGGGGGGAAGACCGGTGCAGACAAGCGGAAAAGCGCGCCGTCTTAGTGCACGTTGCTCTCTGTAGCTCGGATTGGCATGAACTGGTTTCTCTATCTGTACGGGGGGGGGAGGGGGAGGATGGTCCTTATTTTCTTGCTCACTCATGAACCTGTACCTTTAGTTGGCTTAATTTCCTTTCTCTGATTGAATTTTCCACAGTGTGGGGGGGGGAGGGGGGTCTGCAGTTGTAGGTTTGAGGTAGATTCGCTTTTTAGCGTTATATGGGGGTTATGTGTATGTCAGCAATCGGTGCCCCTCCCTTTTTTTTTTTTTTTCTACTCCTCAGTTTGACTTTTCTGCCATTTCCACTTTTTTTTTTTTTTTAATTACCTGCAGATTCCCCCCAGTAAGGACTAACAAATCATGCCTATAATAACTGTATCTCTCCCCCCTCCCTCTGAGGCTACCCATAGCACTGACAGCCTGGGAGGCAGAGCTGGGAGCATTATGTTCACCCCCAGTGAGCTACCTACCTCTTCTAATGTACCACAATTTAGATCTTATCTGGTTTTATTAAAGGGAAGCAGACTATGAGCCAGCATCCACAAAGAAAAACCCCATTGTTACCTAAAACAGTCGCCTTTTCCACTTGTTTCTGATTGATTTATTGAATGACAAAGAGACTGGGGCATTTAAACTGTTCAGTGAGCCCCCCCCCCCCTGCCCCCCATCAGGTGCTCGGCCTGGGAAGGCTCCTTGCCTTGCTGCCCATGGCTAACATTTCAGATCATGTTCAAAGAGGCACCAGATTTACAGTGCAACCCCCTCCCACCCCCACCCCCCCCCCCCGATTCTCTGCTACTTAAGACCTCTGGCTAACATTTGTAATCGCCTGCTACCAAATATTCCGTCAGAACATAGATCTACAGACTAGGGCCAGTGCAAAAGTATTAGATGCCCTAAAGGAAACTTCAGCCTTAACCCCCCTCCCCCCCACCCCACCCCCACCTACTCAGGTCCTTAGTCCATGGGATTCTTCCACCTGCATCTGGATTTTTTTTTTTGTTATGTGCTAAACTTTGTTATCTTGGCCAAGTATGTTCAGTTTGTCAAAATATTTATCTGTTTATATGTTATTTTTTAATACTTTGTAAATCGCTTTGCATTTTGAACAAGCGTTTAATCGAAAACCTGAATAAACTTGAAACTTGAATCATAATCAGACGACAATCTTTTACCTATTAAACTATATATACAGTTTGTTGATTGCTACATAGATATCGTAATGACACAAACACAGGACATATATAAATGTACATACATACACACACATACATGTAATGAGAGATATTTCCAGAAGCCATTTATCCTAATATATGAGCTATTTGAAAATTGCCTATCCCCCTTCTTACAGGTGAAAAAGCATGAGCTGATGTGTTTGTGTGGCTGTAAGGACCGACGAGGAGCTGCTATAAAGCTCTCAGCCCAACCAACAAAGTTGGGGCAGCCTCCGTTGAGGGCTACACGCTTAGTCCAGTGATTTTCCATTTTTTTCCCCATGCCGTGTTTTTCCAGCGGAACGAAAAAAGCGAAAAATCACTGATCTAAGTGTATAGGCCTCTATGGAGACCGCCCCGGCTTTGTCGACTGGGCGGAGAACTTTTCAGTGGCTCCCTCGTATTGTTCAAAACTTCAGCTATGCTTTGCTGTGCCTCTAGAACAGGGGTGTCCAACCTGCGGCCCGAGGGCCGCATGCGGCCCCGTGAAGTATTTTGTGCGGCCCCGGTCGAGGGCGATGCAGTGTTTTCCTCTGCTGCCCCCGGGTGTTTACCGTCTTGCAGGCTCCCTCCTGTGTCTTGCTGCAGCGTTTGCACATTTGTGCGGCCCCCAGAAACATTATTTTTCGGCCAATGCGACCCAGTGAAGCCTAAAGGTTGGACACCCCTGCTCTAGAAGCTGCTGGTCTAGGCCACAGCCTAGTGTTGCCTCATTGTTAGGCTGGCCCTGCTTAAGACATTTAAATGAGTCATCGACAAACAGCAGCTGCCGAAATACGAGGTTTGTTCAAAAAGTTCCAGGACTGATTTTATAAAATTTATTAAACAATCTTTCAACTTATTCTATTGGGTCCCCTTCAAAGTGCTCCCCGTCCCTATGTATACACTTTTCACTTCTGGAAACGGTCGTTAAACGCATCTTCAGGAATCGCCAAAAGTTGCTGCGTTGAATTTTGCTTGATGTCTTCAGTGGTGTCGAATCGCTTTCCTTTCAGCGTGGATTTAAGTTTAGGAAACAAGTCATCAGGGGCGCTTATGTGTCTGCGCGCAGAGTAAGGTGGCTGGGGACGAACTATCATCGCGGTTTTTTTTGTGCAAAATTCACACATTTTGACACACTCAAAACGCCTTCCACGACTCATGACGTGTTCCCCATAAGCCATTTTCAACATTCCACACGTTTCTGTAGCGGTCTTACCCAATTTAAAACAGAACGTCACGCTGTAGCGCTGATCATTGAGTTCGCACATGATGAGAAATAGCCGATCACGAAAACACACTTTCACAAAAACCGCTGTGGCTCGGAGACAAAACCAGATATCAACAAACCGAGAAAAGGAGGTTAACTCGTGAAGTTTCAACACCGCTAAGGACATCTCAAAGGACTTCCTGTTGACGTGCAGTTCAAACGGTCCTGGAACTCTTTGAACCGACCTCGTAAACCTTTTGAAACATTCTCCTAGTAGCTTTGGCAAATCACAGCAAATGGTTTTACAAACTGGCAAAATTGAAGCACCCCTTTTTATTGAAAATTCTGATTGTCTTTTTTTTCATTCTACTAGAAGTAATATAGTACACCAACAGGCAATAATTGTTTTAAAGTGGGTTTGCATGCTTCTAACTACAGAATCGTTTATTGCAATAGTTTTACAATTATCCTTCTAAATATACCAGATAGGGAGGTGATGTAACGGTGTTTTCCAAGTCAATCTTGGAGTACCCCCTTTGCCAGTCAGGTTTTCAGGATATCTCCAATGAATATGCAAGAGATTCATTTGCAAACACTGCCTCTATTGTATGCAAATCTCTTTCATGCATATTCATTGTGGATATCTTTAAAGCATGACTGGCGGTGGCATAGTGAGGGGAGGTTGGCGCCCAGGGCAATGGTGCCTGGCGTCGCTGCGCTATGTGCCCCCTCCCCCAACGCTTCCCTACTGCTTGGGCACGTTCCCACTCTTCCACCCGCTGCTCCCGCTGGCGTCGACTCAGTTCTGATGTCACGTCCTGGTCCCGCAACCAGGACATGACCTCAGAAGGGAGTCAACGCCAGCATGTGCCGATCGCACTGGTGAACATTTAGAGAGGTATGCGGGGGATGGAGAGGAGAAGAGGCACTGGTGCCCCCTACACAGATGGCACCCAGGGTGGTCTGCCGCCCTTAGTACGCCACAAGGCAAGGGGGTACGCCAGGACTGACTTGGAAAACTCCGCTGCAAGCGATAAGTGGAATGTGGTGGAATTCTCTTGGCCTGTCTGTCTGCCTGACATAAAGAAAAGGACCTAATGAGGCATTACTAAAATGTTCTCCCCCCCAAAGCATCCCTCAGACTGATGAAATATAAAAGGTTTTAGGTGATGCCTCTTGAGTTGACTAAACACGCTAGAAACTGGTTATTGTTCTTGCAGATTCAGAGTCCATATTTCCAGATTAAAAGTGTTGCTTTTACCTAGCACGAGACATCAAAAGTTAGTGCAAAATCACAAACCACTTGTGAACAGATGCAAATCTTATTTGGGAGCATAGAATTCACAATTGCTTTCTCAACCAAAGGTGCGTTCGGGCCTTAACGGGTGCTAAATTGCTGAGCACACTAGACCTTAACGCCAGCATTGAGCTGGCGTTATTCTAGAAGCGTACCGCCCGGTTTAGCACGCAGTAATTTCGTGCGTGCGCTAAAAACGCTCGCACACCTTAGTAAAAGGAGCCCTAAATGGCAAGTAAGCCTCCGTTCATTTTGGTTGTTATTCTGCTTGTTTTAAATTCAAGTACTTCATAAATTCAGGCTCTTTGCTTCAGATGTTATATTTGCATGATAAAATCGATATTAAAGATCAAAGCAGAGCACGCCTAACTAGAAGAAGCTGAGGTTAGTAGCTGTCTGATATCTGTGCAAAAATGTTTTTTTTTTTTTTCATCTAAACAGCACAATAACGTGAAGAAACAAACTCTTGTGAGAGCAGCTTCTCCCCCCGGATAAGGGGAACAAGGGTTCCTTCAGGATCATTCTCACAATGCATAAAGAGCAGAGATAAAAGATTCGTTTTCTTTATAAATGCGCCCTCTGGTGGAAGTAAACAGGCCCTGCATTGAACCTGAAATGGCTGTGATAAATTGTAGCCAGTCCTGAGGTATTGCATTACTGTTCTTCTGTTAGGTCCTGAAGTACAGGGAGACCTCTCTGTGTCCTGGTGTTATCCAGAAACAACCCACCTTTTAAGAGGACCTTGCAGAGCATGAATTCACAGGATTTGGCAAAATGGTGAATGGTTTCAAGGTAACGTTTAAAGCAGTGGTCTCCAACTCCAACCCTTTGCAGGGCCACATTTTGGATTTGTTGGTACTTGGAGGGCCTCAGGAAAAATAATAGTTAATGTCTTATTAAAGAAATGACAATTTTGCATGAGATAAAACTCTTTATAGCTTATAAATCTTTCCTTTTGGCTTTCTTAATAATAATATTGAAATCTATAACTAATGAAACATATGATCAAGAAATGGTTTTATTTTACTTTCTTTTTTAATTATACTTTTCAATCATTTACATTTGTCATAATAACAAAAAAAGGCATTTTTAAACATATTTACCTTAATCAGTTCCATACATAATTCCTTTTCAAGCCCACATAGATGGAGAGACATACTAAACTTTCAGATCAAGATTCAAGTTCCACCCTTGTGGATCTTGATATATTCCTAACTTAATAGGGATTATTCATTTTCTCCTCAATATTTCTCAGTTGTGAACACAAAAATTATCATTCATAACTAAGAAGTCACTTCTTTTCTCTAGCAATGAAAAATTGTTGCAATTGTATGGGATCCCAAAATACAAATTCAGTATCTTGTAACTTAACAAGACACTTACATGGGAATTTTAAATAAAACGATGCCTCAAGGGCTAAAACTCTAGCTTTTAATTTCAGAAATTCTTTTCTCCTTAATTGAGTAGCTCTAAAGCAGGGGTAGGGAACTCCGGTCCTCAAGAGCCATATTCCAGTCGGGTTTTCAGGATTTCCTCAATGAATATGGATGAGGTCTATTTGCATGCACTGCTTTGAATGCATATTCATTGGGGAAATCCTGAAAACCCGACTGGAATATGGCTCTCGAGAAACGGAGTTCCCTACCCCTGCTCTAGAGACATCTGGAAAAATCCTAAGTCACCACAAAATCTAATTAACCTGTTTTTTTAAAAATATAATTTAATTAATAACATCTTATCCATCTCAGGTTTTATTTTACTTTTGTGATTATGACAAACATACCAAGGATGTCAAAATAGTACCTGGCGGGCCACGATTTTGAGACCACTGGTTTAAAGTGTAATGTTTCTTCTCTCCCTATCCAATGATTTCCTAATTAGTCCCAAAGATGGAGCTACAAACATCAAGGATGGTATAACATCAGAGATAGAAAATAGGGCAAATATATACATTGTTGTTGCGGTTTATTTTTTATTTTTTGGCAGCAAAATTTGTTATTGTTATGAGAATAATAACAAATGCCCATTTATAAAAGTATCAGGTTAAAGATTATTAGATATATCAGGTAACATGCAATGTAGATATACAGAATATCTGGCATGGAACCAAATAAGCCACTGCGCATTTAAATCTTCAATATCTGTAAAAGTAAGCACTCAAACAAAAATTTTGTTTGGTAATTTTAAGCCACAGTGGCAGTGTTTGGAATCTGCGGAATTTCACTATCAGCTAATATGTGATAAATCTGGCTGGTGCTGGTGTTCCGTTTTGGAATGGAAGATAACGCATTAAAGTAAAGCACCAAGGTCGTAACTAAGCAAATATATAAAGAACGTTATGGAACAAGATGAGATAAATCCTAGAGTCTGAACCTCTCTGATTAATGATAATTCTGTACAGGATAGCTTAGGATTACAGAACTCCTCGCTTCTAGACTACCAGTTCAAATCCCAGCCAAGATTTCCCATGGGAAATGAGATGGGGGAGCATTGACATCACAGCACCTGTCACCTCCTCTTGGATTTGAGGAAATACCGCGTTTTTTGTTTTTTTTTTACTTATGCTGCAGTTTTACAGTTGAATACAAAGGTGCGCTAGGGCCATAATGCGCGGAATGGCGCGTGCTAAATTGCCACGTGCGCATGCCGCTACCGCCTCCTTTTAAGCAGGCGGTAATAATTTTGCTAAAGCGCGGTAATTTTGTGCGTGCGCTCAAACCGCTGGCGCACCTTTGTAAAAGGAGCCCCAAAATGTTTCCTGGCATATTTCGATATTAAGAAGGTAATTTTGGAGAGCGTTTTATCCAGCTGTCTGAAAATGGGCCACCTTTTCCCCTCGGTATAAGTGCGCACATCTATTCACGGTAAAGGTAAGTGAGTTCAAAGGTGGGGTTAGAGAGGTGAGCAATACGAGCAGCTCGGCTTTTCCAGAACAATCTGTTCTGAGTGGAGGCGTGGTCTAAAGGTTAAAGCAGTGGCCTGAGAACCAGGGAAATCGTACTGTGGCTTTTTGTGAACTTGGGCAAGTCACTTAACCCTCCAATGTCTCAGGTACAAACTTAGAGGGGAAGTTATCAAGGTGCGGTAAAATCCAAATCTTTTACCTCACCTTGATTTATCGTGCGATTCAGCAACCTGCGGGATAAGAGGTTGCTGATTCCCATAGTAAATGTATAAGCAGCATTATTTCAGTGGCCTGGGAACATAAAGCCTCAAAGCTGCAATCCGGTGCTTCTGAATTATATTTAACAGGGCTTTCAGAGCCCCCCTCCCCTCCCTATCACCTCAATCCAAGTCCTCCATCCGTTGAAAGAACCCACCAATAGATTCCCAGGTGGTCCACAATCCCTATTTGCTTCTGCCCTGACTGCTGCCACCTCCAAAACAGTGCCCCTAATGGTAGGCTCTCGCTACTACCACTGAAACCTCAACTGCATCAAAACATCCATCGTTTTGTCAGCCTTGTGAGCATGTGCAAAATGAGAACTCCTTTCTGCAGCTTCCCTCTCCTTTTTTCTTTCAATGCCTCCTTTAATCAGCACAGCAAGTTACACTATCTATTTATTTATAAAATTTCTATACCGTTTTTATCCAAAACGGTTTACAAGGAGTTACATACATAAAAAGTTAAGAATCCATACAAAATAAGAAAAAACAGACGTATTCAGTCTAACAGAGAATCATTTGCTCAAAAAAAATGCTTCAAGAAATAGTTGGGTCGTCAACATTTTCCTAAAGGAATTCCTCACTAGTATTTTGCATTAACTGCTCGACCCCTAGAAGAACGTCAGTCATTACAACACCTTCCTGATCTCAAAACACTGTGGCTATGACTTTTCCTGCTGACTTTTAGGTTCTGAATTTCTTTGGCCTTTGGAGAACCTGAGTGCCACCATTGCATGGACTGTTGGTTTGTCTCGGGATCATAGTGGTGTAACCATGTTTCAGCAATAGTATCTAGTCATTCCAAAAAGTTGGCACCAGCTCACTGAAAATGCTGCAAAATCAACATTCAAACTTTTGGGCACCCACTTGGCTGACAGCTTCTGCATACCCACCTGCTTGTGAATTATACATCCATGCTCTCTTGATAATCTGTAGTGTCTCGGCAATTGCTTTTGCCGATATTTGCTGATCTGTCAAAATCAGTTCATGGACATGGTCAACAATTTCAGAAATTGAAGGCCTCCCAGACCTTGCTGCATCATCGGCCTCAAAATCTCCACGTTGAAAGTGCACATCACTGCTTCACTGTAGAGTATGATGAGCATTGGTCACTCAATGTTTGCATCATACGTTCATCGGAACTTCATAACGGCTCAAAGTTCCACACTTTTCATTGACATGGTTCAATCAATGATCTGAAACAATGTCAAAACATAGCATTATGATTCTGCAAAGTGGCTTCTTTGCAAAATAAAATGATGCTCTTTTTGGCTACATTGGCAAAATAATGCTCAGAATTTAGGAAATTGGTTGGATTGAGAATTTTTCATCAGCCCCTCATAAATGCAATTATTCTATAAAGTGTATAGTTGGAATGCCCCTGACATGCCAATATCTAGGGGTTACCAGATTTTACATAGTTGCAGAGTTTAACTACCATTGAGTGGAAAAATAGGTCTTTCTAGTTATTTTAAACTTCATTCTGGTCTTTCTAATTTTTGAAAGAGTATACAATCGATTCAATTTTACCCATTCTACAAGACTCAGAATTTTGTAGACTTCAATTGTACCTCTTCAGCCATCTCTTTTTAAATCTGAAGAGCCCTAACCTCTTTAGCTTTTCCTCATAAGAGAGGAGTTTCATCCTCTTTATCATTTTGGTTACTCATTGAACTTTTTCTAATTTCAACAGGAGCCTTTCATGAGGGACTTTCTCAAGTGCTTTATGACATCAAATTTGAACCATGCAGGACTCTAAACTGCCACATAATTCAGCCCCCCCCCCCAAGTCAGGTCCTTGATACCTCCTTTCTCCTTCTACTGTTCGTCAGCACAAGGAAAACTGGATTTTGTACATTTCCATGTTCTCCAGACTAGGTCCTGTGGTTTTATGAGGAACAAACTCCTGCCACTGAAAACCTCAACAGACCACCAGAGTGAAGCTGGTATCTGGATGCACCAAGGTGATCTGGAAGTGGAGCCTGGGTGAAGCTGATATCTGGATAGCCCTGGGTCATCTGAGAGTAGAGCTTGGGTGAAACTGGTATCTGGATAACCATCTTGATAACTTAAGACAGTAAACATGTGGTAATAAGTTGTCTTACGGTGAATTTGTCCAAATCATCTAACCAGGTTCTCAGAAGTATTTATTTCTTCAGGCCTCTTATAGTGGGCACTTATGCACCCACCCAGCAGTCTCAGCCTCTCTCAATCACTCACCCACTTATTCCAATAGCAAAATCTTTTCTAAATCACCTATCTACTCCAGGAGCTTCTGCATTTCTCAATCACCCACTCACCCTGGCAACCACAGCTTCTGACTCATAATCACCAACCCATCCTAGCAGCCACAGCTTCTTTCAAGTACCTGCCACTCCCACCCCACTAGCTTCAGCCTTCCTTTCAGTTATCCATGTGTAGAGACCCCCAAGATTCTGCTTTAGGTAGATGACAGAGACCTATAGTGGCTCTACTAAAGTATTGTATTGTGACCTGTTTATACTCCTTACGTTTTGCAGAATGAAGGAGGACTCTGCTGATCATTGAGGTAATGGTAGGAGTAGGATTACCATATGGTTCCAGAAAAAGGAGGACAGATTGAGCCATCTGTGTTTTACTTCCATTGTGTTCAATGGAAGTATTCTTCTTCTGAATCCGCGGTTTCGGTTATTCGTGATTTTTTTTTTTGGGGGGGGCCAAGTTTAATTTGGGGGACTATTTTTAAGCCTTACCTAGTGGTCTAGCGGGCTTTCGGGGCAGGAGCAATCTTCCTACGCTCCTGCCCCGTGCAAATCACTTATAGGAAATGGCTGCCATGAGCTCCCGTAGACTCTCGAGACTGCAACGGGAACTGCCCGCAGCCATTTCCTATGAGTGATCTGCATGGGGCAGGAGCGTAGGAAGATCGGTCCTGCCCTGAAAGCCCGCTAGACCACCAGGTAAGGCCGGGATGGTTTGTTTGAGTGAGAGTTTGTATTTAAAGCATGGGGGAAAGACGGGAGGGAGGCAGGGGTGGGTCAGAGCCGGCCGAGAAGTTAGTCACGGTTTTTCACACTTTGCGGTCCAGCTCTGCACCTAACCCCCGTGGATATGGAAGGAGAAGTGTAAAACCAAGATGTCTCAGTTTAGAACATAAGAACATAAGAATTGCCACTGGGACAGACCGAAGGTCCATCAAGCCCAACAGTGGCCCAATCCAGGTTCTAAGTACCTAGCTAAGATCCCAACTAGTAAAACATATTTTATGCTGCTTATCCTAGGAATAAGGAGTGGATTTCTCCAAGCAATTTCAAGAGGACTGTGAAAAATTGCAAGAGGGCCTAGTGAGATTGGGAGACTGGGTATCAAAATGGCAGATGACCTTTAATATGAGCATGTGCAAAGTGATGCATGTGGAAAAGAGGAACCTGACCTATAGCTTTGTGGCAGGGTTCCATGTTAGGAGTCACCACACAGGAAAAGAATCTAGGTGCAGTGGTGTTGTAAAGGGGGGAGGGGCTGACCGCTCTGGATGCTGTCCGATACCTCTCTGCCCACCCCTCCATGCTATGCCCTCCCTTCCCTGTCCCCCCCCTTAAAATTTTTGCCAGTAAGATCAACTACTTTAGCCTGTTGCTCCTGTAGGCTTGGCTCACTTTGAAATCACTTCTGGGTTACAGGGCCAGGAAGTGATGTCAGAGGAAATGCCAGTGTGAGCAGCTACTCATGCTGGGGAAGATTTAGATGTATGGGGGTGGGAAGGGACAGTGCAAGTGCAGCATAGAGGGAGCAGGGGGCTGGTGGGGAAGTCAGAGAGGAGGTGCCACTGTCCTGGGTGCCTCCCACCCTTGCTATGCCATTGTCTACCATGTTTCCCCCAAAATAAGCCCTAGTTAAGATCAACCCCCAAAGCCCCCCTCCGAATAGATCCCAGCACTTCCTAACTCCATCCCTAACACTAGTGATGCCCGATTCGCCGAACAATTGGACTCATCGATTCAGCAACCCCCACCCTGATGAGACCTGACATACCTCTGCTCCGAGGCCTCCCAGAGCCTCAATCTGTCCTCCTTTTTCTGGAGTCATATAGAGGAGGCGTCTCTTGTAGGAAATTTGGAACTGGTATAATTTCCCAGTTCAAAAGTGTGTTGCCTGTCTTTGAATAGCTCAGCCATTGTACCACAGGAAGCATAAAAGTCTTAAATGGAGGTTTAGAGAGTTAGGGGGCCTATTTACACAATCTAAACAGCTTGCATATTTTAGACAGGTACTTATTATGTACCTGGGGAATGAAGTGTTAAGTGTCTTGCCCAGAGTCACACAGAGCTGCAGTGGGAACTGAATACACATCCTCAGGGTGCTGAGGCAGCTGCTGCTACTGCTACTATGAATTATTTCTAGAGCGCTACCAGACGCACGAAGCACTGTACAGAGTCACAAAGAAGACAGTCCCTGCCCGAAAGAGCTTACAATCTAAATAGACAAGAGAGACAAACAGGACGTCTTGGATTCAGTTACGGAGAACGGTTAATCTGCTGGCTGGGTTGCAGGGCAGAGTGGAGTATACTAGGACAATCCAGCCATTATGACATCAGTGATGAGGCTGGCTCTTATTGGTGGAATGAGGCATTATGACATCACAATCTCAGCTCTGCTTCCCAAAGACTGATACTCTTCACACTACTACTACTAATTATTTTTATTGAGCTACCAGACGCACGCAGCGCTGCACAGAGTCACAAAGAATATGAAAACAGTCCCTGCTCGAAAGAGCTTACAATCGAAACAGGCGAGACGGACAAACAGGATGTCATGGATACAGTTAAGGGGAACGGTTAAACAGCAGGCTGGGTTGGAGGGCAGAGGAGTAAGGTTAAGGATTGAAAGCTATATCAGAAAGGTGGGTTTTCAGTCTGCTTTTAAACAAGGAAAGGGAAGGGGCTTGACGGAGGAACTCGGGTAATTTATTCCAGGCATAGGGGGCAGCTAGATGAAAGGAACGAAGTCTGGAATTGGCAGTGGAGGAGAAGGATAAAGCTAAGAGCAGCTTATCTGAGGAACGGAGTTCTCCGGGAGGTGTATAAGGAGAGAGAAGCGAGGAGAGATATTGAGGGGCTCTAACCACCAGGTCACTCTTCCACTTTATATCTCTTGAAAGATGCTTAAGAATTAGGGCCCTTATTGAGCCATTTACTAAGAACTAGCATATGCTAATGCAATTATTACATATTATCTGCCGATGGACCCATTTTATATTACTGGGCCCTGTGATAAATAACACTTAAGCTAACCATTAGGAAATAACCCCTACAATGTTTATGTTTAAGATTCTTGATATACCACCTTTACACAGTACAACCAAAGCTATTTACATATTATATTATTTCTATCTCTAGTGGACTCACGATCTAAGTTATGTAGTATGTGGTATAGGGTTCTCAACTCAGTCCTTGGGACACCAGTCAGGCTTTTAGGATATCCATAATGAATATGTATGAGCAAGATCTGCATACCAAGAAGCCAGTGCATTCATATCTATCTATGGGATTTTCAGTGTTATGTCAAGTTCAGGATCGCTCCCTGATGTAATTTTGTGAAACATGGCCCCAAGTCAGCATTGGTCCGGGACTACACTTTTGAAGATAAGTGATACTTATATGTTTTTGAACACGATTCAAGCCAGTTTATGGGCTAGATTCACTAAGCAAACCGATCGTGTACCAATCGGTTTGCGACCCCTTTGCAACCCGATTTCCCTCCGACCCGATTCACTAACCTCTGTCCCGATCATCCTCCGATACGCGCATGCAAATGAGGGGGAACGGCACTGAAATGATGGCAGGCAGCGATTCACAAACCAAAACCCTGCCACACCGACTGGGCTGGACGATCACAAACAAGAGACTGCTGGGGACCAGTTGTTCACAGCTTTCCGACTGCCATCTCCTGCTCTGCCTGCTGCCTTTCCAGCTCTCTGCCGTGATTTTCTCCTGCTGCCCTGCTCTGCCCCCCCCCCCGAATCTTCTCTCCTGCTCCTTGCCCTGGCTTTCCCCCGCAGTGCTAATACGGTGCGTACGCTAAAAACGCTAGCGCACCTTTGTAAAGGAGCCCTTAGGATCAAGGTCTTCTGCATGCCTCTTTACTCTCAAAATGATGATGTTTTGTTTTTTTAAAGTTTAATACATTTTATTATATAATACTTATAGATACAATCAAGTTATAACAGATTTACATAGGAACCAACAATCGTCCTATGCAATAACAGTTATATAATACATCAGATAACAGTTATATAATACATCAGATAACAGTTATATAATACATCAGGAAAAAAAGTATTAATTAACACAATTAAAACAAAGCACAAATAAAGGTAGCTAACTAGCATCTACCAATAGCTAATAACAATAATCAATGTATAATAACAATAATCAACAGCATGGATGTGCATTAATAAATTTCAACAAAATAAATTGCTACAAATTGAGCAAAATCAAAATGAATGAATCAAATAAATGCTGGTCCAGTGTGAACATTTAGGGCTCTTTTTACTAAGCTGTGATAGCGTTTTTAGCACGCACAGAATTGCGCCACGCGCTAAACCCGCGCTACGCAGCTAGAATTAATGCCAGCCCAATGCTGGCGTTAGCATCTAGTGCCTGCGGCAATTTAGCACGCGCTAAGTGCTCCTTTTGTGAAGGTGCACTAGCGTTTCTACCGCACGCACCGGATTAGCGCGCGCTCTATTGCATGCTAGCTGAAAACCTACCACCTGCTCAAGAGGAGGCGGTAGCGGCTAGCGTGCGGGGCATTGTAGCGTGCACTATGCCGCGCGTTACGGCCCTAACGCGCCTTCGTAAAAGGCGCCCTAAGGGCCCGCTAAAACCGCTATCGCAGCTTAGCAAAAGGAGCTTTTAAAGGACTTTTGGAAACAAGTTTGGGAGTCCATTTGTTTGTTCGTTAACATTCAAGAACAACGAGTCATAAATGTTATTCTGTTGGGCAGAATAGGTCTAAAGGCCCCAATCACAGATGAGCTGGCTAAATTATTGCAAATTTTACTACATTTAGCAATAAAAACAATTCTTAGCCATTGGAAAGATTTTACAAGGATAGAATATATTTAACGTGACCATTTATTGATTTTTTTTCGTCAAAAAAGGGGACATCTATTAATTGTCGGTCCCGCCCAATCCTGGCTGGCCCGGAACGTCCTCTCCGACGTCAGAATTGACGTCGGAAAAAAAGACGTCTTGTCGGCGATTAGCAGCGGCAGCGGCAGCGGGGAGGTAAGACAGCAGCGACAGCGGACCGGGGGAAAGGAAGGAGGGAGGTGGTTGTTTATTTTTTGGCGTGGCAGGGAGGGACAGGAAGCGATCGCCTCCCCCACTTGTCCCCCGCGCGCAGCTTCGGGACGCTGTCCCTGAAAATGGGACGTTTCGGCGTCCCGAAGCTATGCGTGGGAACGACGTGACAGGGGGGGCTGAAAACGTGACGGTCCCGTTCAAAACGGTCACCTTAAGTATATTACTTGGTGGAATTCTGTACGTCTCATGGCTAAATTCGAAAGGGCTTTTGCTGAACAAAGAGGTAGTTTGGACATGGAAACCTCTCATGAAATGATTATGTTTAAAAATACAATGCACTATTCCTTTTTCCAAGGACTTTACTGCTGTTCAGTAAAGGAGGGTGGGAACCCTAGAAAATTGTTCGCTTCCTGCATAATGGTTTCTCCACCCATGGCAAGCTTTAAACAATGCTCAAATTAAGTGCAACACTCTTAATTATCCTTGTGACCCTGGGCAAGTCACTTAATCCTCCAATGCCCTGAGTACAAAACAAGTGCCTGTATAATGTCTAGGTAAACCGCTTTGAATGCGTAACCACAAAAAGGCAGAATACAAGTCCCATTTTATTTGTATGCCAAATAATGTGACAAAAATCGTGATTCTTTTGGCCAAATGTTACGTTCAAAAGATAAGTGTAACGGATGTTGAGTGGCTGTAGTTTCTGTCAGATCTGCCTCTTGAAAAGCTAGATACATTCGGACAGTGCGGTTCCTCTTTGTTTTTAGGTGTCAAGGGGTTAAAACTTCAGTTTCAATCAATAGTTAAATCAAGATGCCGACTTCTGTCTCTCTTTCCATTTACACCTCTTTGCAATAAGGAAACCTGAGTGGTGGGGGGGAAAAGATAGCAGATTGTTCTAAGTATGCTTGAGGATCACATCGCTCTTCTCTTGGGTATACAGTAGCATCTGTAACCATGCCATTCCCTCAGCAACGCTGGCACTGGCACTGCTTCCTTTTCCTGCTCCTGTTCATGTCTTAGCATTGTTGAACTGTGCTCTAGAGAGAATCTTTGACTCTGTGTAAGCAGACCTGTGGTTGGTTGAGACGGAGGGTCACTGCTGATGCAGATACATAATAAGAACATAAGAATAGCCTTACTGGGTCAGACCAATGGTCCATCTTCACCCAGTAGCCCGTCTTCACGGAGGCCAATCCACGTCACAAGTACCTGGCAAAACCCCCAATAGTAGCAGCATTCCATGCTACCGTCCCATGTCTGTCTCAACAGTTTCAAGTACAGGCAGTCCCCGAGTTGCAGACGGCCGACTTAAGTATGACTCGTACTTAAGAACGCAGCTGCGGTTTCATTTGATTTCACTGAGCAGTATTTCCAGCGGCCTGGACTCCTACACTTCTGTAGCAGATTCAGGAATGATGCACGGCCGCATTAAGAACAGTGTGTGGTTGTGCATGCTGTACCTTTGAGGGAACACTGGTAGGGACGGTTGGCCCTTTTGACAGCTGGGAGCAGAGGTAGGCAGCAAGAACCTTCAAATCTACAAGTTCTAAGTTATATTCAAATCCGACTTAAGAACAGCTTTAAAAACGTAACTTGTTCTTAACCCGGGGATTGCCTGTATACCACTATGTAACATGATTTGTATTCCTGGGCAGTGAGTGTAATTTCCTAATTGCTTGTGCCTAAAAAGTATAGAAAAAGTATAGAAGCTGATATTAGCACGTTAGCTGGTTAGTGTGGCCATCATAACTTATGCCATGACCTTTTGTTGCGCTGGGGTGAAATTACGGAATTCGCTGGTAGGGCAGCTAAGAAAATGTGCTGTCAGAAAAAAACTTCTCAAAACGCAATGTTTTTATTAATGCTTTTTTATAGGGTCTGATTGGTTCTGATTGAGGATTAGCTATGAACTTCAATTTTGACGACTTGTCTCCCTTCCGTACTATTTCTAGGTATTATGTATGTGGATAGACTAGGAACTAGATGGTATAGAGATTTTAAAAATAATATAAATAATAAAATAATGCGGGAACCCATAGGGCCAGAGTCTAGAAACAGCGTCCGACGCGGTAAGCGCCTAGGAAAGCAGCACCTACCGCATGTCAACTGAGGTTAGACGCTGTTTGCAGAAACATACCTATAGCGCCAAAATCATCGTACCCCCTCTTTTACTAAGGTGCGCCATGCTTTTTCACGCGCGGTACATATTAGCGCGCGCTAAACACTAACACGTGCATGTTATCCTATGGACGCGTTAACGGTTAGTGCATGCGTTGATTTAGCAAGCGCTAAAATGCTTAGCGCACCTTTGTAAAAGAGAGCCTTAGGCACTGGAACATTAAGGCAGGGGTTTTTTTGGGCCTACAATAATGGCGTCTAAGGCAGGCATCTGCTGGTGCGTTAACTCAACCCTCGCCCAAACTCCACACCATATCTGCTCCTAAACACATATATCCCCCTCTTCTACAAAGCTCTATGGGCTTCGGGGCCGTTACCGCGCGGCTTTGTAGAAGAGGGGGTTAGTTGCTGGTTAGCACCGGAGAAAATGCCGACCTCAAGGCGGTAGGTGCCTATTGGCTACCTAATTTAATTAAAAAAAATAATTAATTGGCTTTAAAAAGCAACAATTTAAGCCAGTTAAAAGTTAGCCACCTAGATCAGGTAGGTGCCCCCATTAAAGTACCTAAATTTAGTCATCATTTATAGAATCAAGGACTTGCCCCCGTCTTCTATCAAACTGCGCTAGCAGTTTCTAGCACGGGGAGCCGCGCTGAATGGTTCGCGCTGCTCCCGACGCTCATAGGAACTCGATGGAGCGTCGGGAGCAGCGCGGCTTTCTGCGCTAGAAATGGCTAGCGCAGTGTAATAGAGGGGGGAGGGTAGTGTTTCCTAAATAGAAGGCGATAAGTGCTCTCGTGGTAACTTTTTTTTATAACGGCCACATGCTAATTCTAATCCTAGCACATAAACGGAAAACCACGCTTTCTAACAGCTGCGCTAGAAATGGGCTTAGCTCATGGGAAAAGCCTATGTAAGGGTGCGCTAAGTCCATTTCTTACGAGGGGCCGCTGAAAAGCTCTCATTCCAACCAACAACGTGGGGGGCAGTCTCCATTGATGGCTATACACTTAATCCAGCGATTTTCTGTTTTAGTTCTGTATTTTTCCGATGGAACCAAAAAAAGTGGAAAATCACTGGACCGAGTGTACCGTACAGCCCTCGATGGAGACTGCCCCAACTTTGTTGGTTGGAATGAGAACTTTTCAGCGGCCCCTCGCCGTGAAGCTTAGCATAATGGCTCCTTAATGAATTGTTTGCAAAGGGCTCTGATAAATATTTCGAATGGCGGCAAATAAAATATTGTCAAAAATATAAGTGAAGACTATGAAAAGGGGAGTGGTGCTGGATTGGTGAGTGAAGGAATGTCTGGGGAATAAGACTGAGGTTGTTATTAATTCTCTAGTTATTGTTATCTGTGACTACAATCCAATGCCTGGATTGTGATTAAAGTTGCAGATGACAAGTTGTCAAAATGTATAAAGATTTTTTAAAAATGAAAAAAAACTTATCTGCAATCTCTTCTACTGTTCCCAGCAACCAGGAAACGATATATCATACACAGTACATCTCTATGAAGAGAATGATTCCCACAACAAAGGGCTTTATACATCATTGGGGGTTTGTTTGTTTATTCAATTTTCTATACCGTTTTTCCAGGGGAGTTCAGAATGGTTTACATGAATCTATTCCCAAAGGGCTCACAATCTATCTAATGGTGCGGCCCGATTCAGGAAAAAAATTTTGATTCGATTCGATTCAGCCTATTGAATTGGTTTTTCGATTCGATTTTCCTGCCCAATTGGGTGTTGCTGTTTTTTTCCAAACATCCTGGTGGGTTTATTTTATAGCCTCTTCACCCCTTTTATAGCTTCTTCACCCCCTTTGCCTTCTCCTAACCACACTGGCGCTGTAGTGTAAACAAAATAAACAAACAAAAAAGACTTTTCCTCTCTCTGTCAAATCCTAGCTCACGTTTGCGGTCTAACACCAGCTCCGTCAGGATACACGTTTCAAATCTGACATATTGTTATCACAAAACAGAAAATGAAATTAGTTTTTCTACCTTTTGTTGTCTGATCATTATTCAAATCTTGTTGGTCCCAGGCTCTGGTTGTCTTCTGATAACTTGCTTGCCAGGGTCTCCTTCTTCTTTCTCCGTGCTAACCATCCATCTGCCATCCCTGTCCTCCCCTTCCATTTCCCTTCCCTCCCAAGGAGGACTGGCATCTTTCCTTTTTTTTGTCTCCCTCCACAGATCCACCTTTTCTTAACTACCCTTTCATCCAGCATCTATCCCCCCTTCCCCACCACCCCAGGGTCCATCATCTCTCCCTTTCTGTAACTTAAATCCCTAAATCCCATGGTCCATCATCTCTCTTCCTCTCCTCTATTTTCAGACCCATTATTTCTTCCCCCCCAAAGTCCGGCATATGCACATCTCTTTGAACCCCCCCTTCCCTCCCTCCATGTACTGAAGGCCTGTCCCCCCCCCCTTGAAGGCCTGCATCCCCCCGAAGGCCTGCCTGCTTGTCCCCTCCCTTGAAGGTCTGTCCCCCCCTGAAGGCCTGCACCGCCCCATGAAGACCTGTCCCCCCCTTGAAGGCCTGTCCCCCCCTTGAAGGCCTGCATCCCACCCTTGAAGGCCTGCCTGCATCCCACCCCCAAAGGCCTGCCTGTCCCCCTTGAAGGCCTGTCCCCCCTGAAGGCCTGCCCGCCCCACCCCGAGGGACAATTCACCCCCCCCCCCCCCGGCCTCCCCGCACCGGCGTTTACCTTAACGAAGCAGCCTACAGCAAGATCGCGATGCCAGCGATCTTAAGTTTGCACTGCTTCGGAGCTGTTTCCTCCGCCGCGGTCCCGCCCCTCCTCTGACGTTATTCATTTAATTTGGTAGGTGCCACATCAAGGCACCTACCAGCAAGTAGGCATAGTTAAGTCAGATTTGGGGGGGGGGAGTTTGTGTTTGGATTGCCAATAATATGCTAGCTCTGTTCCAAAATAAATACAGTGGTACCTTGGAATCCGAACGCCCCAGAACTGGAACAACTTGGAATCCAAATTTTTTTTAAATTAAATTTTGCCCCAGAATCCGAACGCTGCTTTGGAATCCGAACGTACGGGAACTGCAAGCATTGCTCAGCTCAAAGCTTCCCCTCTGACGCAGCTTCCTGTTTCCGCCTGGGAGGGAAGCTTTGAGCTGAGCATCGCTTGCAGTTGCCGATCTTGCTGCCTATGCCAGCGGGGGGCTCGATTTTGCTGTCTATGCCGGTGGGGGGCCCGATCTTGCTGCCTCTGCCAGGGGGACCCGATCTTTCTGTCTCTGTTAAATTTATTGGAAAATCTGAGTTTGTGGGACCAAGGAATGGATTAATCCAGTTTCTATTATTTTCAATGGGAAAAATGGTCTTGGAACTCGAAGGTTTTGGAGCTCGAACGGGGTTCTGGAACGGATTAAATTCAGATTCCAAGGTACCACTGTATTGGATAGATGTGCAGGTTTTAGAGGAATGCATGTACAACAAAGAGTTTGGAGAGTTAATGAGAATCAGGTCTTGAAACTCTGGCATGTTTTTTCTGCTGTATTTGTTGTCACGATGAGTTGCTGACATAGTCAAAATACAAAATCACCATATCCAACATTTTATGTAAGATGATGAACTTCGTTCTAAGTCATCAATTCATGTTCTTCTCAAAATCTCATGAGTTAGTAGAAAGCTAATCTGCATTTATGCTGAACGATGTTTATATACACACTAATATTTGTTTACCGAAGCTGCTGTTATCTTCTTTTTGATGATTTGTACAGCATGACAGCTGGAGGACTCCAAACAATAATTGTAGAGCAAGAAAATGAGAGGTAATCAACATGTATTTTGAAATTGGGAAGCCTAGAGGTATACAAAACTCTAAGCAACTGATAGTGTGCAATTTGTGTAACTAGGTGTTGACTATGCACGTGCCGTCATTATAAAACAAAATTAGAAAAAATATCAACAATCTTTCTTCTATTATTTTGTAATGTTTCCCAATTGAGACAACAAACACAAGCATTTCAGTCCACGCTAAAGTGTGTTATTGTATGCTATTTTCAAGAGTATGAACACTAGGTTCCTACCTGGATAAATCCCAGATTTTCAGTGGCATTTACCTGGAGAGTGCCACTGACGATCCAGTCAGACTGCCTTGGTACTATCTGGGAGTGTTGGGATGGTCCAAGAAGGAGTCAGAGAAGAACTAGATATTAAGGGGTTCTTTTACTAAACTGTAACATTCAGGTTCTAGGAATATTAGACTAGTATAGAGAGCCTTAGGATTATATTGTGTGCTTTATTTTGTGTTTAATTCTTAACATGTAATGAAATGTAATAAGAATATGTCATAAACAGTTCTCCTGTTGTCCTAATTAGAATAATTAACTATAAATTAAGACCAAAAGTAAAGAAATGAACTAGAAGTGGGTGAGAATGAAGACTATGCCTGATCCTGCTATGCCTGCCAGAGTCTATCTCTAGCAGAAGGTTCAAGTTTAAAAACCGTAAAACTATAAAAAGTTCAAGTTTAAAAACCGTAAAACTATAAAAGGCTTTTATACTATGGAAACTAGCTAAGTAAAGTTTGCTCTTTTAAGATCTAAACTGTCTAAATTACAGTTTACAATTTAGTTTTTATCCCCAAAATGATCAAAGCTCAAAGCAAAATAATGTATACTTACCCAGAGAAATGCCCTCTTTTCCTCTCTCCCCTCAGAGAGAAAAATGTCTTCTTCCCTCCTCTCCTCTCAGACACCAGGGACGTGATGTCTGAGGGGAGCAGAGGATGATATGAGCAGGAGGTGGAAGATGCTGCTCACACCGGCAAACTTTTTAAGAGTTATGCAGGGGTGTTCGAGCGGTGGGGAAGAGTAAAGGGTACACAGCACAGCAATGCTGGGCACCAGTGCCCCGGGTGCCTCCCTTCCTCATTACACCACTGGTTGCACCCTGTGTAAATAACTAAAATACCACCGTAGTGGGCATCTACTTTACAACTTAAAGTACACACCCCTTCAATTACCTCAATTGCTGAAAGATGTAACGAAAATACACCAGCATAGAGAGAGAGGAAAGAGAATTGGACTAAAGTCATCTGTCAAGACATTTTCCCACAATTACCTTTGCTGAGAGGCTCCAAAGTTTTACATACTAGCCTAAAAATCACAGCACATTACAGTATACAGAAGAATGTTGGTCTCTAAGATTCATGATCTTTAATCTCTTGGTGCTTTATTATGCTAAATTTTCTGTTCCTAATGTTTCAGAGTATTTGACAGTTTACATTGTTACCTCGAAAGGCCAGTTATCACAATTAATCCACCCTTCAAGGTTTTTCCTCAGGATAATTATTGTTTCAGTGATTCATCTTGCAGTCCCTGCCCTTCCTTATTCGCACAAAATATCCTACTCCCTGTTATATTTCTAGGTCAGGCTCGTGCCACACATGTGATTTCCTCCTGGCAAGATGACAAGAATAGAAGCCAAGGGTCAAATGCCCCATGTTGCCCTGTCCCTGCAGAGAGCAGGTCACTGCTAATATAGGATGTTATTAGATAAATGAAGGCTATAGGGAATGTTGTGGGCTTCTCCTGCAGGTAAGAACCCACTTCTGTGTTGATGTGGGAGAAAAGCTGGTCACCCAGGGCTACTGATTCTTGGTGCTTCTGTCTTAAGTGGAAAACCGTTATCATGAACACATCCTGACTTTTTAATCTTTTTCATTTATTACTGTCCAGCTCTGGCCCAGAAACACATCATAAGCACTTAGGTACTTACTGAGGGCAGTGGCCCTTAAGAAAACATAATTTACAGATGCCTTATTTTACATTTTTTTCTAAAAAGGGGGGGGGGGCTGTCTTATTTGATGGCCCTGCCTTATCATCGGGGAAACAGGGTAGAAATAGTTCAAACCCTAAACAGGAGGGAAAAGCCTCGGACCAGGGTCCTCCCACCGCCACATGTTGAACCGCTGAATTTTGTCAGCAGATTTGGCTTTTTATCATCATAGAATTAATTTGCTGGGTGGGACATATCAGCCAGCCTAAGGTTTGGCACCGGACCCTAAATATTTTGGGTTAGCAAAATGCACTTTTAAGATACAAAGGAATATAATTATCTTTCGTTATCATTGTTATGATGGAAAGTTGTCTCTCTCCCCCCCCCCCCTATCTCGTCCTGCCTATCTGGGTGTCCTAGACCTAGATCTGCAAAGCACCCCCCAAATAGCGCTCTGTATTTGGCTTGTATTCCCCTGCAGCACGTGAACATGATGCAGCAATGCAAGCAGCGCTGCAGCCTTTTTGACCCTTTCCGGGCACCGTACGAGCCAGCTGTTTCCAGGAAGTAAGCCCCAGGGTAAATGAACTAATGCTGCTGGTTGGGGGGGGGGTGCTTTCGATTTCTCGGTCCCCCCCCCCCCCTAACAGCGCAGAGATCGCCCGCCCTAGGCTTGAAGTGGGGGCGATCTACGGACGATG
The DNA here is from genome assembly GCF_902459505.1 of Geotrypetes seraphini. Taxonomy (NCBI): domain Eukaryota; kingdom Metazoa; phylum Chordata; class Amphibia; order Gymnophiona; family Dermophiidae; genus Geotrypetes; species Geotrypetes seraphini. Next base: position 10,683,772 of record NC_047100.1, read on the forward strand.
GAGCTGGACCTGGATTGCTTGATCGGTGTCTTTTCATACCTAGGTGCCAAGGATCTGCTGGCTGCTGCTCAAGTTTCAAAGGTACAGCAAATGGGGAAGTGTGCAAGAAGCCCCCCCCCCAAAACTCGGATATTGTGAAAAAAATAAATCAATAATATCAAGAAAACACTTTCAGAAGAAAAATGCACAATGTCTGATGGATAGAATCAGCACAGCTCAGGCTTCATTACAAAATTTTTCAGTTGCATGTTGTAATTTTGCTGTGCTGCTTCTATCCATCAGACATTGTGCATTTTTCTTCTGAAAGTGTTTTTTTTTTTTGTTTATACAAAGTCTCTTTATTATGAGGAGCCTTTAAACCTGCCATTTTTACAGTTCTTTAACTGGGACCAAGCCTGGACTGCAGGTATTTCCAGGCTTCTCTGATTGGCTTTTCCCAACTGCTTCTTTCCACTGGTTGTGGATACCACCATATAAATTTCACAAAATGCAAAGGCCAATCCTTTGCTTGAGGAGAAGAGAGACAAATCTCTTCATCCATTTTTAATTAATAAATACAAAGGATCCTGCAAAAAAGAAAAATAGTGCTCTCCCAAAACAAAGTGCAAATCCCTTGCCATTATGGCATTCTGTTACAAATCATTCCCTCTCAGTCTTCTCATGTGCAAAATATGTCCAAGGTTTTATGTTATGCACTTTAAAATGGCCTCTGTTCTTTCTAGAAAATGGGTAGAACTGAGTTATATTTACTATATAAAAGAAATTGAAAGCAGAAAATGAGGCAATAGAAAATATAAAGCTTTACATGACACTTTTTCTTGTTTGGACTGTCCCAATCAAGGGTTCATCCAATTCCAAGTTCTACTACAAAAGTCTCCTCTTTGTAGTGCAAGAGTAGCACCTGTGGCAAATGAGGTGCAGTCCCCTAAAGTTGTGTTTATCTATACTGAGAGATATCATGTTATACAATATCTTTAAATTTTTAAATCTTTATAAGTGTTTTCTTAATAGAAGTGTGCAAGAAGAACAGAGCTTTCAAGTTACCCATAGTAACATAGTAGATGACGGCAGATAAAGACCCAAATGGTTCATCTAGTCTGCCCAACCTGATTCAATCTAAAAAATTGTTGGGGTTTTTTTTTCTTCTTAGCTATTTCTGCCTGGTACTGTTCTTAGGTTCCAACTACTGAAGTCTCCGTCAAAGCTCACTGTAGCCCATCTATCCCCTCCCAGCCATCGAAGCCCTCCTCAGCCCATCCTCCACCAAACGGCCATATACAGACACAGACCGTGCAAGTTCTTCAATATTTACTATTATTTTCTGATTCCAGATCCTCTGTGTTCATCCCAGGCTTTTTTTGAACTCCGTCACCGTTTTCATCTCCACCGCCTCTCTCGGGAGCGCATTCCAGGCATCCACCAGTTCCAGAATGGAGATTTTAAGCCATTATGGGACTTGTGGCACTGATGTCAATGGGTAGAATCAGAGACTAGAAAGCACCACTTTCTTTGGGATGCAATTCAAACCCAGGACTAACCCCCCTCTTCCCCCCCAAAAAAAATAATCTCCCTCCTGAACTGGATACCTTGGAACAAGCGGACCAAGACACAATCCTAATGGCCTTCCAAGAACATCCACAGAAAATATTTAGGGGTAAGAGACACATGAAAGCAAAACCCTTTGTATTTATCATGGAAACTGGTTCTGAAAATAGACTACTACTACTGTTTATCACTTCTATTGCACTTAAAAGCATATGCATTGCTGTACATTTAATAGACATTCCCTGCTTGGAAGAGCTTACAGTCTAATTTAGACAGACAGATGTATAAGGTAGGGGGAAGCAGAACCCAAGGTGAGAAAATTTAGGAGTTAAAAGTAGTCTTGAAGAGGTGGGCTTTTTACTTGGACTTGAACACTGCCAGACACAGAGCCTGCCATAGGGATTCGGGCAGTTTGTTCCAGATATGCAGTGCAGCAAGACAGAAGAGAGGGAGTCTAAGTTGGCAGTAGAGGAGAAGAGCACAGAGCTGCCAAGTTACACATTCCAGAAGGGAAACTTTTTAGCTGGACCTGGTTTTAAACTTACAGTCCATGATTCTGTCCATTGAAATCAGTGCTTCAGGTCCCTTAATGCAGTGGTCCCCAACCCTGTCCTGGAGGATCACCAGACCAATCGGGTTTTCAGGCTAGCCCTAATGAATATGCATGAGAGAGATTTGCATAAATGGAAGTGACAGGCATGCAAATCTGCTCCATGCATATTCATTAGGGCTAGCCTGAAAACCCGATTGGTCTGGTGGTTCTCCAGGACAGGGTTAGGGACCACTGCCTTAATGTACCAGGATGAAGTTGGCAGAAATCCAGGACTGGCCAAAATGTCTTCCTCCTGGAATGGGTAACTTGTCAGCTTAGTTTATATCAGAGGCATCCAACCTCGACCCTCACCAGGTCGGTGTTTTCAGAATTTCCCAAATGAATATATACGAGATCTATCTGTATACAATGGAAGCAGTACATGTAAATAGATCTCAATTTGTTGAGGAAATCCTGAAAACCCGACTGGATTGCGGCCCTTGAGGACCGACGTTGAAAAGCCCTGGTTTATATCAAAGGGGGGGGGAGAGGAGATGACACCTTTGTAACCAGAAGCAGAGCTTGGTTTACAGGTGGCAGAGAGAGAAGAGAGACGGGTGTAAGTTGCACATAAAAGTGTGTGCCACTTCTAAATTCCTTGACACTACTGCTAGAGGTCCATTTTGAAACTGGAGCCAGCATGAGAAGCAGCAAAGGGGGATCGCTGCAGCCCACCCTACCCAACCCTAGACCACTTGGGCACGCTTTGGGTAGGCCTGTAGTGGTTTAAGAGATGGTAGTGGGGGCTCTTTAGTTGGGACATGGATGCACTTACTACTAATTATTTCTATAGTGTTGCTAGGCATACGCAGCGCTGTAAATTAAAACATTCAAGAGGCAGTCCCTACTCAGTAGAGCTTACAGACTAATCAACGGACAAACAAGACAAGTAGGGGGTTAGGGAGTTTCTCAGTCAAGCATGTTTGCTTTCCCAGTGAGTGGGGGCAGGACTGGAGTTCAAAGCAACCTCAAAGAAGTGGGTTTTTAGACGTGCTGTGAATTCTGGCAGGGGCGGAGCTTAATGTAATGACTCGGGTAGTTTGTTCCAGGCGTGTGGTGCAGCAAGAGAGAAGGAATGTAGTCTGGAGTTGGCAGTAGAGGAGAAGGTACAGATAAGAAGGGCTTGCCCAATGAACAGAGTTCGCATGAAGCACTTGAGGGGAGGTTCTTCTGCAGGAACTTCATAAGGGTTACGGATATGTTTAGGGAGTCATCAGGAGGGGGATAGATGCTTTGAAGGGGTTGGGGTGGGGGCAGGAGCACCTTGATGGCTGAGTCACATAAGGGCTTAATTAGAGCTTGCTACAGCCCTGCTTAGGGGACAGTTTTGGAAAGTAGTTGCTAATGTTTACATACTGATTACACATGTAGATGATTAGCATATGGGATTAACATACATATACACACAAGTGCCAGTTACATGACTATGGACTATTCTATAATTACAACTATTTTTGATAGCACATAGTGTGCAGGTTGGCATACACATGGGTGAGGTCTGAATATAGTGCAGTTATGTATGTAACTTATAGTATTCACAAGGTCACAATGCCACAAAAACTGAACTCCTTGGGATCCGTAAAGAACATTGCGCCTACAACCTCCCCTCTCTCCTCTGGGAATCATCTACCATAACCGCTAAAGACCAAGTCTGCAGCCTAGCTTACCGACCATATCTCGCAAGTGGTCTCATCTTCGTTCTGCTATCGACGACCACTACGGAAAATAAGAAACTATTTCTCTGAACTGGACTTGTCGCATCTTCTCTATGCCGCCGTCCTCTCCTGCGTGGACTGCTGCAACGCATTCTTCAACGGACCGACTGCAAAAAAATATTAAGCGTCTCCAATGTGTACAAAACGCAGCAATCGGACTACTGAAGGACCTTCGTGCCCGCGATTCAGTATCCAAAGCGCTAGCGTCGGCCCACTGGCTACCCCTAGCCAAACATCGCATCTTCAGAGGCTTAGTCCTTGCGGTCCAGAACTCACCAGGCGCCATGTCGTGGCTTAGTACTTGCGGTCAAGAACTCACCAGGACAGGAAAATGAGTTCCCGTGGGAATGGGGAAAAATTTGTCCCCGTGTCATTCTCTAGCCTAGTGCTGAAACTCCCGCCTTATGTCCCAAACAGATCGCTCCCGGGAGCGTCTTCAAATACCCCCTGGTCAGAGCCTCAAACTAGAAAGTGTAGGACGAAGGTCATACTCTCACCTCTTACCAAAGCCCTGGAATTAGCTACCTCCTAACATCAAATCTCTTAATGGACTTTAGAGCTTTAGGAAAGCGATAAAAACCTACCTCTTCACCTGACTCCTCAGGACAAGCTAGCATTCAGACGGCTACTCCGAAACAAGAGTATTCTAAATAGATATTCAACTGATTCTCCCTTTGCACACACTGACTCTCTTGCTGTGCATACTTCAGGCTCCAAGTGTCTGCTAATCCAGAACAACTGAACTGCACTCATCTCACTGTACCCTATTGTGTCTTGTTTGCTCTTATCTATGTTATCCCAGGACAAGCAGGTAGCGCGTTCTCAACATGTGGGCGACGTCATCCACGGAGCCCCGCAGCGGACAGCCTCGCAAGCAGACTTGCTTGAAGATGTTTTTTAAGAGCTCGCGAGCGCTGCACCGCGCCTGCGAGAGTGCCTTTCCGCCCGAGTCGGGGCGCACGTCTCCTCAGCGCCTCCTCAGTTCTTAGTTTTCCGCGGAGCCAAGAAGCCCTGTTTCTACAGCTCTGCCGTTTGTTCAAGTTGCTTTCTCGCACCGCGGCTTTATTCCTTTTTTATTTTTATTTCTTTTATAAGTCGCTGTACAGCGCGTCTTTTTTTTAAAAAAACACTTTTCGTTTTTTTTCTGTCGGTCTCCGTCCGGCGGGACTTCGGCTTAGGCCCTGCCGCCGGCCCTCGTTCGGCTGCGGCTGTACTTTTTTGTCTATGTCCCGGCCTCTTACCGGTTTTAAAAGGTGTAGCCAGTGTGGCCGGGCCCTAAACTGTTATGTGCCTTGTTTGCTAACTGTTACGTATGTTACCATGTAACCCGTTCTGGGCTCCACGGGGAGGACGGGCTATAAAGCGAACTAACTATTTAATAAATATTCTGGAAGTGACGTGAATATCTCTCTCAACTAGGCATGCACACTTATAGCGACTCTGTGACTAAGGCCCTCTTTTTTATTGGTTTTAAAAGTATTTCCCTGGAACTTCATTGAGTGTCCCCCTAGTCTTTGTAATTTTTGACGGAGTGAAAAATCGATCCACTTGTACCCGTTCTACCCCACTCAGGATTTTGTAGACTTCAATCATATCTCCCCTCAGCCGTCTCTTTTCTTTTTTTAAAATATCTTTATTCATTTTAAAAGCCAACATCAAGTGCAACATATTATCAAGCAATGTACAAACAGACAGCACATAATTCCATCAAATGATATAATGAAATAATAAAAACATATCCCTTCCCACTCACCCATCCTTTCATATAGCATAAAGACAATCAAAAATAATACTAATGATCAAGACCAACAAATTCCAATCAAATAATAAATTAAAGGCATATCCCCCTCTCCCCTACCCCTCCTGGACGTGTATAATCAAAGGGCTAAAACCAATAATCAATCTTTACAAAATTTTGTCAATGGGTCCCAAACCTCCTTGAATTTCTTGTTATGTCCCAATTGTATTGCTCTCATACGTTCAAATTTATAAGTTTGGCACAAGGATTCCCACCAAAAACTTTAGTTTAACCTGTCCCAATTTTTCCAATTTTTTAGAATAAGTTGTATGGCAACTCCCGTCATGATGAAAAGTAATCTATTATTACATGAAGTTATTGGACTCTTGGCCTCATTAACGTGCCGAATAGCACATCCTCTGGCAATGCGTTCCAGAGCTTAACTATTCTCTGAGTGAAAAAAAAATCTCCTCCTATTGGTTTTAAAAGTATTTCCCTATAACTTCATCGAGTGTCCCCTAGTCTTTGTCATTTTTGACAGAGTGAAAAATCGATCCACTTGTACCCGTTCTACTCCACTCAGGATTTTGTAGACTTCAATCATATCTCCCCCTTAGCCATCTCTTTTCCTAACCCTTTTAGTCTTTCCTCATACGAGAGGAGTTCCAACCCCTTTACCATCTTGGTTGCTCTTCTTTGAACCTTTTTCTAGTGCCACTATATCTTTCTTGAGATAAGGAGACCAGAACTGAACGCAATACTCCAGATATAGTCGCACCATGTAGTGATACAGGGGCATTTAAATATTTTAAACAAGATAACGTCTAGCACTTTCCACTGCTAAAACCATACCTGTGCTACCAGCTCCTTCCCCCCACTCCCCCCTGTACTCCACACTTCCCTGTACTCTGCTCCTGCATTCTCTGCATCCCTTTCGCAGGTGTGGTCCTTCCTTCCCCCTTCTTTCTCTCATTTATACCTTTCCTAGAAGGCTGCTTTATCTGTCTGTTCTGTCTCCGTGTCTGCTTGATCCCCAGGGCTTACATGCTGCCAGCTGTATAAATTGACGATATACAACACTGTGGAATCAAGTTGTAGTAGTATTAGCTTAATCCCTTCTGCCCCTAGATTAATACCTGGTGCTCTCTCTCCCCCTTTCCAGCCAAATTCCTGTATCGTTCTAGCCCACCCATTCCATCCCAGGCAACAACTCATATCTGTCTATGAGACGGTGGGGAGGAGATATGACTGGAAGGGAAGGGCTGCTTTATGAAGCAAAATACTGCATTCATTTTATCTACTTCAGATTCATCCCTTTCCTTCCTGTTTTCTGCAGGCTTCCTTACCTCCCCCCCCCAAAAAAATAGTCATGCTGCATCTTCTTTTTCTTCCTAAGGGAAAGGTTGGATTAGAAAGCAGAGTAGCTGTCCTCTTTGCTCTCACTCCAAGGCCTTCGCAGAAAGCTTGCAAATGGAGGAAGTATGTAGTTCATTTCTTATCTGTGCAAAAGTTTCAGAACTAGGCTAGAGAATGACATGGGGACAAATTTTTCCCCATTCCTGCGGGAACTCATTTTCCCGTCCTGGTGAGTTCTTTTCCTGCCCCTGCCCCATTCCTGCAAGCTCTGTCCTCATCTGCACAAGCCTCAAACGCTTTAAGATCATGTATTCGAGACTTGTGCAGTGTGAGGGAGTCGGGGATTCTCCCTCACGAGTGACGTTGTTATGCTGGTGGGCAGTAGAGGGGGGCGTTGGCCAATTAGTGGGTAAACTACAGGGTCCAGAATGCATTGAGCTCTGTAGTTCAGAGTTCAATCCTCATCCAGCAGGTGATATTGAACTACAGGGGAAACCAAGAAAACACTGTGGAGTGACGATGGTCCTGAAAAGGACTTTAATGAAAAGAAACAAAGTTCCAAATAAACAATAAAATAATCCACATAAAAACCTAAAGGACCTGCGCTACCAGTGGATTATTTCATTTTTATGTGGATTATTTTATTGTATATTTGGAACTTTGTTTCTTTTCATTAAAGTCCTTTTCAAGATCTTCGTCACTCCACAGTGTTTTCTTGGTTTCTCTTGCATTTTCTTCTCTGTGGAATTCTTGGGGTCAACTTTTGTGGTTTGACTGAACTACAGGGACCAAGATGCATTGAGCTTTGTAGCTCAAAGCTCAACCCTCACCCAGCAGGTGGCGCTGAACTTCATGAACAGGCTACCCTGCTGAGTCATGAGGTGGAACCCAGGCAGGAAGTCTGGTATTCATTCTGAGAGGTCCCCAGAAAAGGGTACCTGTAGGAAGGTGAGAGCCACAATAAAACAGTGGAACCAATTCCACAAAAATCGAACAAGCAAGAGCAAAGTGGAAATGTCCAATCAGAATGGTGCACAAAAAAGTGTCTTTCAACTCATCTGATAAATCCAATGATCTTTATTCATCCAAACCAATTTAAACATCCAAAGCAACTCAATGACTCGACATGATCATGTTTCGGCCATCCGGCCTGCATCAGGAGTCTTAGGAGTCTTTGGGTATCAAATGGTCTTTAAAATAACAAGTTGACTAAAGTAAAATGTTCATGCCGTTGCTCCAAATCTATAGCACTGCAAAACAACTCGGATGGCCGAAACATGATCATGTCGAGTCATTGAGTTGCTTTGGATGTTTGAATTGGTTTGGATGAATAAAGATCATTGGATTTATCAGATGAGTTGAAAGACACTTTTTTGTGCACCATTCTGATTGGACATTTCCACTTTGCTCTTGCTTGGAAGGTGAGAGCCTCCACAAAGAGACTTCCCTGAGTAGAGAAGACTCAGAAGCTGTGGGTTAAGGAAAATCCCGTGGGAAGCTTGGACAATAAAGGTGCTGGCTAAGGTAAGCCAATGTTAATTTGGTTGAGGCTGTCTGCTGAAGAGCCTAAAACTGCTGTGAAAGGAGCAGCTAATGTCTGGTGTGGCTGAGGTAAGTCACGCCGGTTTGGAAATTGCCGAGAGCTGATTGAATAAACACTGAATGGTAATTCATGCTGTATATAGAACAAACTGTTACACCGGACTAAGAGACCAAACTTAAAGTAAAGAGTTTTGGTTTCTCTGAGCTTGTGAAGGAACAGACTCGGGTCCTATACATCAATAAAGTGTTCATTATACATTCTAAGAGTGTCTAGAAGTGTATATGTGTGTGGATACAGAGAGGGTTGTTAGAAAACCCGGCTCGGAGCACTGCAGATCCTGGCAATGTGATGGGAAATGACCGCTCGGTTCATCACATGCAGTTAAGGCAGAGCTTACAGGAATGGGGCAGGGGCAGGGACATTGAGTTCCTGCGGGGAAGGCGAAAAATTTGTCCCCGTGTCATTCTCTACACTAGGCACCTAGCTCAAAATAAAATAGTAGGCTTCAGTTCCGGAGTCTTGTTCCCCCCCCCCAACCCACACACACAAAATGAGCTTCAAAACCCCTAGGCACCCCCTGAGATTTTGTTCAACAATCATCTCCTCCAGGTTCTGTAAAAAAAATGCACAATTAAACATCGTAAATTTCTGTATTAACCGTCTTGTACATACATAATAAAGGCAGTTTCCAAAAGCCATTTACCTGATTAAATGGACTGTTTCGAAATCCCCACTCTCCCTCTGCATAAAAGCATAAGTTGATGGTTCTTGAATTTTTTTTATTTTTTTTTTAAGTTTGCGTGGCTCTCAGGATTATTACTCTGCTTTGACTGAATCTGCTCTTTGCCTCTTTGCCTCTTTCCCTCCCCCCCCCCTCAAAACAAGAGCAGAGCTGCTTCTTTAGGTTGGGCTGGCCCTGCATTCATATCCCTGCGGGACCCTTGTACTAAGCCACGGCAAGCTCTGGGCTTAATGCATGCTAACCTGGGACTTTTCATTTATGCTAAACCCAGATTTACTGTGGCCTAGTTTTTTAAAAAAAATTGTGGTTGCATTTCTCTGCAGTATTTGCAAAAAAACCCCAAAATAACACAGTAGCAATTACTACCTCCTATTTAGGAGATGCTAAGTGTTTCCATGCTGAGTTTTATCCAGTTAATCAGTACTTCAGGCATCGTACCATATAGAAATTGAGGACATAACATAATTGCTTTGTATTGAATTCTAAACACAACTGGCAGCCAATGCAATGGTCAAAGATATGGAGTAATATGCTCATATCTTGATGTGCCAGTTATCAATCTGGCCGCGGCATTCTGAACCACCTGAAATGCCCTGCACTTGGTCTTGGTTATTCCCAGGTACAGGACATTGCAGTAGTCCAGCCGTGACAAAACCATTGCTTGTACAACAGTACAAAAATCAGATGGTGACAGCATTGGTTTTACACGGTACAATAAATGTATCTGTGCAAAACATATTTGCACTGTTTTTACCACTTGACAACTCTGCGGGATCTCCCCCCTCCCCCATGTGCAGCATCTTCCCTCTTCTCTCTCCCATCCCCTTGTGCAGCATCTCTCTATCCCTCCCTCCCATCCCCACTGACCCTCCCACCATGAGACTGACATACCATACCTCCGAGGTCTCCAAAAACAACAGCGGGATGGGAGGGAGAGAAAGATGCTGCACAGGGGGATGGGTGAGAGGGGAGGAAATATGCTGCACATGGGGGGACAAAGTGCTGCCGCTAGAGAGTCGGGCAGCAATGGAGTCGTGGAGTGTCGGGGATATTCGGGAGGGGCTTCGGGGGTCAATCTTAACTAGGGCTTATATTAGGAGCACCTTTAAAAATTATACTACGGCTTCTTTTTGGGAAACATGGAATAGAGCAGTCTGCATAGCGGTGTTATCCTGGCAAAGGTATCGAATTGCTAGTATTGCACTGAAGGGAAGTGAAAAAGAATGGGAACTTTACAGTCAAAAAGCACTAGTATCACTGGATCGGTACAGGTTGACATCCCACTTCCTTTCTGCCCATCTCCTCTTGCTCTACACACATGAATATAGCATGGAATGGAAATCACATTTCTTCTTTATGAATGCCACCCCTCTCCCCTAGTAAGGAGACATATTCTGCCTTCTCCTGCCAGCCAATATCACTGAATCTCTGGGCTGTCTTCAGCGTCTGTCTCTCTCTCTCTCTTTCTTTCCACTCTTACACGGTGGCTGTGGAATTATGCCAGATTTTTAACCTCGGGGGAAAGGATGGTCCTTGATTTTCCTCTCAGTCTTTCCTGTGCCAGTCGTACACTTTGGGTAGGGAGACTTTAAAACTGAAATGTAAGATGTGTATCCTTTTTTTTGCAATAGGTATGGAATGAAGCTGCCGAAACAACATCCTTGTGGCGGTAAGTGTCCTATATGTTTACAGCTTGGGCTGAGAGGCAAGCCGTTTGCGGCTGAAAGATAAATATACTGTTCACTAAGGAAAGCCACAGAAAAGCCCACTGTGGGTGTGGGAAATCCATCGGTATACTTCCGAGTTGAAATTGTTAGTTTAATAAATCAGTGAATCCGCTCATGCGCCTCCCATGGCCGCACCCACTGGAAGCGATGAAAAATCAGGGTTTCCGAGATGCTGTGAGGGCAGATTTTCCATGGAATCTACTCTCTTGTAAAAAGTTTCTAGCTCAGAGATACATGTAAATTTCCAGCAGCAGCAGTGGGGGATTTTGTTGTTTTTGTAAACGCTGGCTATGGCATTTATAAAATATAATAATAATAATTATTATTATTTATTTTTACATACCACCTAACCAGCAGTTCATAGCGGTTTACACAATTAGGTACTCGGCATACAACATAATAATAACATCATACGTAATAAAATCAGAGTAACTAATACAAGCATTAAAACTAATGAATAAGGATAACATAATATCAGTCAAACTACTAGTTGGTAACATGGAGCATACATATTTGCTGCTGTCACCACTGCTGTGCATTCATTTTGGGACTACGTTCCTTTCAGTAGGCCAAAATGAACTGCACAAACTCTCTGTTTAGTGGCTAAATACCACGACTATATGGATAGTTCACAGCAGTTGGACACATTTTCAGCATGTCACTTTTTGTGTCGGGAGTAAAAATGGATGGATAGTGGACATATACATTTACCAGCCAACAATCAATGAATTTTTTTCCCTGGAAATACCAGGATTAAGAGCTATTGTCCACCTCTTGCAGAAGTCCTATTGCTGCTTTGTCTTCAACCTGAAGGTATTACAAGCTACTTGGGGAATGAGTGAGAGAATTCACAGACCCAGGTCTATGTATCTGAAGCTGCTTTCTCTATACAGCAGCTCCCCTGCTGGCTGGATGGCTCAACTACACTTGGGAGCATTCTATAAATGGCACTCAAAGCCATTCTTAGCGTGGATCTTGTGCCAAACATTGGATGCCTACTGAAACCTGGTGTAAATGCTGGCACACAACTAATGGCAGCTGTGTGCCGCCAGGGATTGAAGGACACATGACATATACCGAATGTCACTTCCGGCATCGGCGCTTCTCCTCCCCCCACACGGACCTCGTCTTGTTTCCCCTGAATTTGGGGCCATATCTGGAGGGCCTCCAAGCATGCACGGCCCCAAGGTCAGGGAAAACGAGATGAGATTTGTGTGGGGTGGGGATGGGAGCAGGGCGGCATTATGGGCGTGCCACAGAAAAACATTTATTCTATTAATGCACCAGAGCAAAAAAAAAACCCAAAACATTTGCGGGACACTGTTCTATAACATCGTGCATAATTTCTGAGAGCACGCCTGAACTGCTCATGCCCTTCCCATGCCTATGCCCACTGGAAGGAATAAAATATTGGTACTTCCACAGATTATTACTGGTGGTTTTTGATGGAATATATCAAGTGATGCATGCTCTGTTATTAAAATCACTGCGCCCGCTGTCTGAGCCAGTAAATACAAGTATGTTTACTGGCATCCTTATGTGCATTTTATGAAAGGTTTTGAATTTGACAGTCTTTTGTAAAATACCCAGATTTTGAAGTCCCAATTCCTACATGGAAATACTTTTAAAACCAATAGGAGGAAATACTATATCACTCAAAAAATAGATAAGCTCTGGCACTCATTGGTAGCAGCTAACACAGCTGAGCTTAGAAAAGGTTTGGGCAAATTCCTGGAGGAAAAGTCCATAATCTGCTGTTGAGACATGTGAATGTAAGAATTCTAAAAATTATAGATGGAAGCATTAGAATGTATGGCAAAAAAATGAAAAGTTAGACATAGTAATCCTGGTAGGAGAAGGATAACCAGTGGGACACCTGATGTAAGGTGTCAAAACTCAAACAGAAGTAATTATACAGTTGGGTTAAATATCTCATCGGGATATGCTAGGAAAGCAAAGTTTCTAAATACCAGAAATGACCGTTTCCTAGAACCAAGGCTTTTTTTTCAGCTGGTACAAAGTTCTGGCATCTTTTTTTTCCCCCCCCTGCCTTCCAAAAATATCTTATCTACCCTATTGCATTTCATACTCAAAATCTCCCAATTTTTCCAACATCCCACTGGGTTGGAAAGAATAAAAAGACTCACTGGCCCCTGTTGCACAAAGCACAAACAGGTTTTCAGGATGGTAAGCAGTTGACCTCTTTCCGCTGTGCAGATTTTTGCTACCACAGTGGTTACAATGCATGACAGCAAGAACTACCTACTATATTTAGGGTGGGAGAGGTGCAGGTTTTTCAATATTTACAAAAGCAGAATGACTAATTAAGAAGGGGGTCTTCAAAAAAGAGACAACACAGACTCCCTCTTCTAAAGACTTGGTCTTATCAGTGTAACAGTGTGAAACAGCCTCTTGAGGATTCTGTGAGGCCTTTAGAAGACGGTGCTAACAAGAATAGCTCTTTTCATCCGCAGGCCTTTATGAATGCTTGGCAGCTTTACTCTCATCTTTCTTATTCCAGTCTCGCACATCTAACAATTAGCACTGAAATAGCGGAGGAGAGTGTGAAAGGGTTACTCACCATGAGAGGAATAGCTTTTCTGTTCTCACCAGTCAGCCAAAAGTAACCTTCCCTCTCAGCTTCAAGGAAATATGCTATAGAATCCTGACTAGGGGAAGGAACAACAGCCATAGTCTTGTCAGCGGACATATGAATGCACAGAAATAGATATGTGTCTGTGTCTAAAGCAAGCAAGAAGTAAAGTTATGAAAAGGATACCTCTGAGCCACATAATTTTTGAACACAGAGGGCCTGATTCATGAATCTTCACCCCCCCCCCCCTTCCCGACAAAGAATAGGAGGAAAAAAAAGCCATGGCAAAGTAGGCCCAGGATGTATTTTTTACTTGCTGAAGTCAATCGCCCTCCTTCTGCCAGATATGTTTTTAAGCCCTGAAGTGGGGCGAAACAAGCCTGTGATGAATGAGTTTGCTGGCTGAGCCCATCCTAGTGAGATAAGGTGTAGCTGAATTTCGAGGTCATGGGCTTGGCCCAGAAGCACAGTAAGTTCTTGAGATGGGTTGAAAAGGAGATCCTGTTTCTTCAGAATGAATTGTTGCTTATCATATGAAGTTTTTTTTAGAAAGACAAATTGACCGTGCACTGAAATATCTCCACAGCATACACAACGTGCAAGAGAAATGTCAAATAAAGAGCGATGCAAGAAGGCGTATAATATTTTGTTTTGTCATGATGCCTTTGGTATTGACAAGGCAAAAATAAATTTAACTTCCTAGAGTGTTTTTTGCTGTTTTCTCAGTAACCACTTGGAATTTTGATGTGAAATTTTGCAGCTTTATTTATTGCTCCAATCTACATTTATGTGCCAAGTGGAATGAGATTATTTTTAACCACAGCAAAGTTATAAGCTTTTTGGCCTGACTACCCAGCAATTTTTGCACGTTCAAAAATATTTCAATGTAAAACTGTCATTATTTGAAGGTAAAAACCCCCCACAGGCTACCAGTTTACTGGTAATGACATCACAGGGACTTAGATTTTTGTCTGGGGAGCAATGTTGGAGGCTTATCACAAGCTTCAAGTTTCAAGTTTAATAAAATTTTGATTAGTCGCTTAATCCTAATTCTAAGCGATGTACATAGTGATAAAATTACAAAGTTTTAGGAAACAATACAACGTATAAAAAGAGCTAAGTCTTACTGGACTATTAACAAACTTGACAAACTTAAAAACACAAGGAAAGGTAGGGAAAAGACCTACAAATTATTTGAAAGTAAGCAAGATGTTTAGGAAAATACATGAGGAAGGGGAAGTTAAAATGCTTCAATAAGGTTATATAGTAAAATTAAAATTAGCTAGGGAACTAGCTAGCTAATTATCAAAAGCGTCTTTAAAAAGAAAGCTCTTTAATTTACTCTTAAATTTCTCCAAGTTGCGCTCTTCCCTCAAATAAATAGGAAGCGAATTCCATGTTTGGGGGGCTGTAATAGAAAAGATAAATTGCCGTCTTGTACTAATAATTTTAAGTGAAGGGATCGTTCCCAAAGCTGCAAACAATCGCCAAACTCATGGAAGCACTGCGGATGATCTGGGATAGCCTGCCATGGAGACTGATATGGGCTGTTAAAGGCTTGCCAAAATGACTGAAGGCTTGTGTTAAAGTTGGAGGTGGACCCTTTGGGGCAAATTCTATAAACGGCATCCTACCGCTGTCTAACCAGCCAATCGGGATGCACATTTTTTTAAACAAACTCCCCGAGGCAGGCAGTCTACATTGTAGGCGTCTTCGCAAGCCTAGGAAGGCGCCTAAGCTCACCCAAGGCTAGGCATGAGCGTGGTTTTGCCTTAGGTGAGCTTAAGTGGCCCAAGGCGTCTCCCTAGGGCCACAATAGGCGCCTGAAATGTAGACCAGCAAAATGCCTACATTTCAAATAGATGTGGCCACTGAACTGATCACAGCAGGGAAATCTCTCTGCCACAGTCAGTTTAACTAGATGCAAGGTACAGGGTGAAGTGTAACAAACAAAATGGAAACCAGAAAGAGGATTGGATATAGTAAAACAAACTGGCTTCAATAGAAGAAAAGGAGTGATTGAGAAGTGACCCAATTAGGCTTGAAAAACTGCTCAGAAATATGAAACTCTGAAGGGAAGGCTGTTAAACCTCCCTTGGAGAAGAGTTCACCTTCCAGTCACTGCAAACTTAACAAGTTTATGGGCACCCTCAAAAACTCCAAAGATGTTTGAAAAACCAAAGTTTCAAAGTCTTTCTGTTTTATGCAAGAAATGTCTTTGTTTGGTAAAAGTTAAAACTGCCACCACTGAGCTCTGTTTATTGTCTTTGGGGGTCCCAACGTGGCCCCGTTTCAAATCCTGCTTCAGGAGACCCGATGTCGATGAAAATCAGAGAGTAACAAATGTGGACATGTGTGAATCTACAGTTCTTCATTAGCTAAATACTTTTACTGGTCGTGATGTTCAGTTGTATCTAGAAATAAGATTTAAAAACAAGTCTGTGTGAATATAATCTCTAATTTACACTAGACTACAAAGGTTATTCAAGACGGGGCCACGTTGGGACCCCCAAAGACAATAAACAGAGCTAAGTAACTCAGTGGTGGCAGTTTTAACTTTTACCAAACGAAGACATTTCTTGCATAAAACAGAAAGACTTTGAAACTTTGGTTTTTCAAACATCTTTGGAGTTTTTGAGTGTGCCCATAAACTTGTTAAGTTTGCAGTGACTGGAAGGTTAACTCTTCTCCAAGGGAGGTTTAACAGCCTTCCCTTCAGAGTTTCATATTTCTGAGCAGTTTTTCAAGCCTAATTGGGTCACTTCTCAATCACTCCTTTTCTTCTATTGAAGCCAGTTTGTTTTACTATATACAGTCAGTTTAACGGCAGGGGATCCCGTTCCCCCCTCCTTGCAAATACCCGAAGCCACCCCCCCCCCCCCCACCTCCGAATGGCCATGGCAGGAAGAGTGCTGCCACACCGCCGACACATCCACTGTCGGGGAGTAGCCTAAGGGACCTGGCCAATTGGTGTCCTAGACCATTCCCAGTGCATCCCAGAATGCACTGGGAGCGAGGCCTAAGATTCCAGTTGGCCCAGGTGCTTAAGGCCCCTCCTAGGTCTGATTACTTGAATGAAGGGGACGTTCTGGCATATGAACAGGGTTGCAGCCAGTAATCAAACAATGGTTATATACACTGCACGAAATTTGCTGGAGATGGTAATCACGATTGTCTTCTTTAAAAAATATATATTTACCCCCTAATACTATGAACTTGGGTGCCAAATTTTACACTTAACATACAAAGTTGGGCAGTTTGGGGCCAATATTCAAAGCAATTTAGCTGGCCACTAATTAGTTAATTGTATGGTTGGGTCTAGCTGCTTATAATCTGTTTGTCATGCTATGTAACCTGATTTTATTGCATTTTATAACCTGCTTAGGTTTTAGGCAGGATAAAATTGTTAAATAAATATATAAATTGTGTTATTAGCATATGCAAACAGGAAAACTGCCACCAGCCATTTTAGCAGGGGCTGTAGTAAGCGTTTTTCAGCATACCTTAGTATAAGGCCCCAAAACTGAAGTGTCACCAACTGACCACATGTGATCTGTCATCTGTTCTCAAATGACGGCTCCTCTGCTAAGTTTGACTCAGTTGGAAACTTGTGAATCTCAGATTTTTTAGTTCAATTGTTGTTGTTTTTTTTAAATTCTCAAAACCACAACATATACGTACAATATAATGAAATACAAAATTGAAAGCATAGAAACAGTTTATACACGAGAGCAAATAATGCTAGATCGTACAAATCCCGTCCACCCCAAGCCAACTTACCCCCAACCTACCCACTAGAGCAGGAACATGGTCACATGCAACCCAAAATATAGACTTCAGCTAGAATGATAATAATTATTATATCAGAATAGAGGTTCGGAGGGTAACAAATCCATATACTCTTTGAGCAGGGACCATACCTTCAAGAATTTATCAATATGACCTGCTTTCTCTGCAAGGTTTATATTTGTAACCAAAGGGGTCCTTTTACCAAGATGTGCTAACCGATTTAGCATGCGCCTAAGTAAATGGACCCGAGTGAGTCCCACTAAAAAACAAATATCTAAATAGAGTATGCTTCCAGCATTTTCTAACCATATACAGTGTTCCTTCGCGATTCGCGGACTCAGTTATTCGCAGTATTTTCTGACTGCCTCTTCCGGTCAGAAAATACAGGGAATGAGTCAACGAATCAGCCTTCTGCACAGACAATTCCTCCTCTTCCCCCCCCCCCCCCCCCATGAAATCAGCTTTCTGCACAGACGATTCATCCTCCTCTCCCCCCCGGTCAGGAAAAGAGCCTTCTGCACAGACGATATTTCGTCCTCTCCATCCTGGTCATGAAATCAGCCTTCTGCACAAACGATTCCTCCTTCTCACCCCCCCCTCCCCCGGTCAGGAACAGACGATTCCTAATCCTCTCCCCTCCGGTCAGGAAATCAGCCTTCTGCACAGACGATTCCTCCTCCTCTCCCCCCCCCCCAGTCAGAAAAAGAGCCTTCTTCACAGATGATTCCTCCTTCTCTCCCCCCCCCCAGGTCAGAAAAAGAGCCTTCTGCACAGATGAATCCTCCTCTTCTTCCCCCCACCGGTCAGGAAATCAGCTTTCTGCACAGACTATTCCTCCTCCTCTTTCCCCCCCCCCCCCCCCCGGTCAGGAAATCAGCCTTCTGCACATATGATTCCTCCTCCTCTTCGCGCACCCCCCCCTCCCGGAGTATACCGTGTATGATTTACTGCGCCGGCCGGTGCTCCAGCTGTTCTCTCCTGCCTTTTTACAGACTCAAAACCGCATTCACGGTTTTTGAAAATTTGCGGGTGTTCCTGGAACAGAACCCCCGCAAAGTTCGGGGGAGTACTGTAGTCCTATAGAGACATACACTTCTGCCCAGAGTGTGGTGGTGGCCAAAAAAAAGCAAACAGGATACTAGGAATTTATTAGGAAAGGGATGGTAAATAAGACCAAGAATACTGTGATGCTTCTGTATCTCTCCTTGATATGACCTCACCTTGAGTATTGCATTCAGTTCTAGTCACTATGGCCTTGTTTTACTAAGGTGCGCTAATCGAATTAGCGCGCGCTAAATGCTAATGCGTGCTTGTTAATCTGTGGATTTTTCTTTCCAGCTTATGATTTATCTTTAATCTTATCTATTGTTTTGCCTTTTGTCTTTGTTTTGTTCTATTTCTATCATTTAAATTTCTCCAGAATTCTACTGTTCAACGGCTCCCCCTTCTGCTTCTATTCCTTTCTCTCCTCTCTTCTACCTTCCAAAGTATTTAGATCAATGCTGTCTTGTTAAAATGTTTATTTTATTTTTATTTTTCCTCTAACTCTACTTTTCACTTCTCTATTACCCTCCAGGTACTTTAGTTAGATTGTGAGCCTTCGGGACAGTAAGGGAATTTTTCAAGTACCTTTCTTATTTCTAATCTTAATGTATATTTTCTGTAAACCGCTTAGAACCTAACGGATGGAGCGGTATATAAGAAATAAATTACATTACATTACATTACATGGACCATTTGGCCTTCATCTGCCATCATGTTTCTAGGTTTCTATAACCATAAAGCTCTATGACATCACAATGCAGGCAAAGAGCCTTAGCCAATGGGAAGAAGATATGCAAATGTTAAGAGCCTTAGCCAATAGGGAGAGGAGGAGATAGTGGATGCTGCAGAATTCTACTGTTCAACGGCTCCCCCTTCTGCTTCTATTCCTTTCTCTCCTCTCTTCTACCTTCCAAAGTATTTAGATCAATGCTGTCTTGTTAAAATGTTTATTTTATTTTTATTTTTCCTCTAACTCTACTTTTCACTTCTCTATTACCCTCCAGGTACTTTAGTTAGATTGTGAGCCTTCGGGACAGTAAGGGAATTTTTCAAGTACCTTTCTTATTTCTAATCTTAATGTATATTTTCTGTAAACCGCTTAGAACCTAACGGATGTAGCGGTATATAAGAAATAAATTACATTACATTACATTACATTACTAATTCGATTAGCGCACCTTAGTAAAACGGGGGTATATCGAAAATCCGATATAACGGAATTAGGAAAGGTTGAAACACGAGTGAGCAAAATGATGAAGGAGATGGAACTCCTCTCATATGAGGCAAGGCTAAAGAGGTTGGAAAAGAGATGACCGAGGGGAGATAGGATGGAGATCTGTAGAATCCTGAGTGGTGTAGAACGGGTACAAGTGAATCGATATATTTTTTTTTTTTTTACTCTTTCAAAAAGTACAAAGACTAGGCGACATTAAATGAAGTTACATGGAAATACTTTAAAAACTAATAGGAGGAAATATTTTTTTTCACTCAATGAATAGTTAAGCAACGGAACTTTATTGCCCAAGGATGTGGTCACGGTGGTTAGTGTTTAAAAAAGGTTTGGATGCGTTCTTGGAGGAAAAGTCCACAGATAGATATGGGGGAGAAGACATGCTTTGTCCTGGGATTGGTAGCATAAAATGGTAATAATTTGGGCTTCTGCTAGGTACCCATGACTTGGATTGGCCACTGTTGGAAGCAGGATGCTGGCCTAGATGGACCATTGGTCTAACCCGGTATGTCTATTCTTATGTTCTATGAATCTCAGCTTTCTACTAAAGTCATGATATTATTATTATTATGCTTTGATTAGTCACCCATCAGCAATCTATAAATCTTTGTATATATAAAAATGAACACACAAAATATGATACGTGCGATGCCAGAGTGTGTTGTGTGCTGGAGGAAGGAAGTTGTTTGTCCCATACCCCTCCCTGATGAAGCCAACCATTTTGTGCAGCAGTGGTGATTAAGAATTTGTTCCTTTTTTATGAGCTGTGGCTGTTGTTAGAACTAATGTTATATAGTAATGGTGGGAGAGACTGTGAACAAGCAATGATGGTCTCTTTACACAGCTTCTCCGTGATATTTCACTGGGATATAGTTGTGGGTCTGAGCGTTCACTATTAAGCACGTATCATATTTTGTGTGTTCATTTTTTTATATATACAAAGATTTATAGATTGCTGATGGGTGACCAATCAAAGCAGTATTTTCAGTATCACCCTTGTTTTGCCATTATAATTCCCTTTCATAATAAGATTGTTATTATTATATCATGACATTAAAAGAAGTGGAATGTCCTTAAACAGTATCAAGGTATGGAGAGTTCCAGAGAAAATGCAAATGTCTAAAGTGTTTCAAAAGAAAGGCAAAACAGCTAGAATATTTAAATTGTGTGTACTTACTGATATCTCTAGTACGTGTCCATGTGTGGATAGATAGATTTATTTATTTAAAAGATTTCTTAACCGTCTGTAACTAGGCGGTTTTACAAATAAAACATGCAACACGTTATACAAACAATAAATACAACAATTCCTTCATATCAGCCATTATTTACGACACTCAACAACGTATCAATACAAAATCATTCATATCCCAGGATAGATATTTATTGACATTTTTAGGCGTTTCTTAAACTTCTGAAAATCTACAAAATCTCTTTGCTGTCCAATCAACTTATGCCACACCATTACTCCCATGAAAGAGTTAGCGGAAGACCTAGCGCCTGTCGGCGACAATCGAACTGCCCCCTGAAATCGCAATTCTCTGCGTGGCCTATAAAGTGGCATAGTCTGTGACAGATAACATGGAATCCCTTGGTAGATAATCTTAAACTCCAACACTATTGTCTTAAAAATAATAGTGATTGTACAGGCAGCCAGTGAAGTTTTTTCAAACACGGTGTTATATGGTCGAATTTTCTCAGACCACAAATCAACCGTGCAGCAGCCTTTTGAATCATCTGCAGGGCTTTATGCTCACACATGGCCCATGCCCCAACTCATTTGACAGTACTCTGGCGCTCTCCTGCTTGGGTCAGAAGGATGCTGTTGATTCCTCCCCAACCCAATTTTGCTTTGAGATCAGCATGTAGACAAACACCATTCCTGTCCTTCGTGGGTACTTGAAAAGTGCCTCCTGTAGAAATAAAAAGCTGTGTTTTAACCAGGGCTGTGGAATCGGTAGATAAATCCTTCAACTCCGACTCCAGGTACCTAAAATTGTCTCCGACTCTGACTCCATAGCCCTGGTTTTATCTATATGTTTTGAAATCAGGGCTGTGGAGTCAGTAGATAAATCCTTCAACTCCGACTCCAGGTACCCAAAATTGTCTTTGACTCTGACTCCACAGCCCTGGTTTTATCTATCGTACTCTTTTACAAAGCCACGCTAGCAGCTGTGCTGCGTTAATGGCCCCGAAGCCCATAGAGATTTAAAGGGCTTCGGGGCTGTTGCTGCGCGGCTTTGAAAAAGAGGCCGTATATGTTTTGAAATCATGGCTGTGGAGTCAGTAGATAAATCCTTCAACGCCGACTCCTCAGTTTCAGGTACCCACGACTCCGACTCCAGGTACCCAAAATTTGTTCCGACTCCAACTCTGACTGCCCAGCCCTGGTTTTAATGTAATGCATCTTTACGGTTCATTTTGGCTTTATACTTTTTATAGAAACATGTGTCTGCAGTGTTGGACCTTCTGCAATGTATCGCGCCTAGCTCCTGGAATGCAGACCTGGAAAAAGTACTACCTGCATCGCTCACAGGTTGATCGCAATATGACCTCAGGCTGTGCATCCGCTGATTATACTTGTAAAAGCATGAGGGGACACACAGGTATGGAAGATAACTGCAATTTTCCAAACAGCCATTCTGCATGTCTATTTTGTACATTTTCAAAGCAAAATGTATTGTGCAATTACAGTAAGGGGGTGTCAGGTCAAAAGCGCGCCGGGACAAAGGCGCACGCAGACAATTGAGCACAGCGCGGAGGCGCGCGCCGCAGAAAATTACTGTGGTGGGGAATTACGGGGGCGTGGTGGGGAATCCCCCCCCCCCCACTTTACTTAATAGAGATCGCGCCGCGTTGTGGGGGGGGGTTGTAACCCCCCACATTTTACTGAAAATGGGAGATTCATCCAAATGGTTTACAATACATTGAATAGTAATCAGGTACCCTTAGATATTTTCCCTATCTGTACCAGCAGACTTACAATCTAACTGTGGTACCTGGGGCAATAGAGGGATAAGTGATTTACCCAGAGTCACAAGGAGCAGGCTATGATCAAACCTAGCAACCTCAGGGCTCTAATCACTAGGCCCCATTCCTCTCTCATTTAACACTTGTTAAGGCCAATAATTGATTGCTGTCACCAATGTGACCAGTTACTTTGCATAAGTATCTTTGGGCAACCTATACATAATTATGTCAGCCTAGTACTATGTTGAAATATCCTGTTTTACAGGAACTATTATTGGCTTGGCCTATCTCTCGGAAAATATACATGAATTTGGCACTGAAAAATTGAGATCCGTTGTTTGCACTGCATCTACCGATGGCACTGTTCGAGCTTGGGATGTCCAGGAGGTAAGACGAACAATATCTGGTCAGTAATAATCTGTAAACCATATTAGATAATAGTCCAAAACAATTAGTTAAGAAGCAGTACTATAAAACCCCACAATACAGTACAGGAAAGGCCCTAAATAAGTACACAATTCAACTGCAGTGCTACCTGGCTTCACATAATAAGAACCTAAGAATAGCCTTGCTGGGTCAGACCCAATGGTCCATCGAGCCCGGTAGACCATTCCTCACGGTGATCAATCCAGGTCACCGGTACCTGGCCAAAACCCAAGGAGTAGAACATTCCGGAATCCCTAAGAGTAACAAGATTCCGGAACCCCAAAGAGTAGCAACATTCCATGCTACCTATCCAGGGCAAGCCGTGGCTTCCCCCATGTCTTTCTCAATAACAGACTATGGACTTTTCCTCCAGGAAATTGTCCAAACCTTTCTTAAAACCAGCTACGTTAACCGCTCTTGCCACAACCTCTGGCAATGCGTTCCAGAGCTTAACTATTCTCCGAGTGAAAAAATATGTCGTCCCCCCCTCTTGGTTTGAAACAAGGTGTTACACTGCATGAAATTTGGTGGAGATGGTAATCACGATTGTCTTCTTTAAAAAAATATATATTTACCTCCTAATATTATGAACTTGGGTGCCAAATTTTACACTTAACATACAAAGTTGGGCAGTTTGGGGGCCAATATTCAAAGCAATTTAGCTGGCCACTAATTAGTTAATTGCATGGTTGGGTCTAGCTGCTTATAATCTGTTTGTCATGCT
This sequence comes from Geotrypetes seraphini, assembly GCF_902459505.1. Classification (NCBI taxonomy): domain Eukaryota; kingdom Metazoa; phylum Chordata; class Amphibia; order Gymnophiona; family Dermophiidae; genus Geotrypetes; species Geotrypetes seraphini. Next base: position 10,707,507 of record NC_047100.1, read on the forward strand.
ATGTAACCTGATTTTATTGCATTTTATAACCTGCTTAGGTTTTAGGCAGGATAAAATTGTTAAATAAATAATAAATATTCAACTAATATTAACCGGGTAAGTGCCACTGCATATCACGGGTTAGCACCTAAATCAAAGCCAAATGTGTTGGAGGTGTTCCATGGACTGGTATTCAATTTCACCGGGACAGACAGGGAAAATGCTTGAGTATCTGATTGTAAAACCGCTTAGATAACCTTGATAGGCGGTATATAAAATCCTAATAATTTAAAAAAAAAAAAAATTAAATTTACCTGCCTAATTTTCAAGATCCTACATGGCATTCTTCCTCCCCTAATCCCACTGTCCTGGAATTCTTCGAGACCTGACACTACCAGATCCGCCCACATACTCAAACTATCTTTCCCCTCGTTAAAAGGCATCATGTATGCAGGCAAATTAGGGAAATCCCTTTTCTTCAAATTCACTGAGCTTTGGAACAACCTCCCTGCCCCGCTGCGGAACCTAGGCTCATTCCAATTATTCTGAAAGCATCTGAAAACCTGGCTTTTCTCCAAAACGTAAGCTATCTATTTAAAATGTAAAGCTAGCTATCCTCTTCATAACCTCTAATTTCTTATTATGTCCTTCCCTCATTTATTGAATTTACCTGTAAATCGTCCCAAATTATACAAATAAATAAATCTTTACAATATTTAGTTAATTTTCCCAAACATCCATAAATTTTTTATAATATCCCTTTTGAATGGCCATAAACTTTTCCATTTTAAAGACATAACATAGGGATTCCCACCAGAATGAATAATTTAATCTATCCCAATTTTTCCAATTCTTTAAAATAAGCTGCATGGCAACTCTCGTCATTATAAACAAAAGTTTGTTATTTTTTTGCCGAAATTTGACTTTTTGTCCTCATAGATGTTCCAAATAAAATGGTATCATACGATAGTACCACTGGATTTTCTAATAAATTATTAACCTGATCCCAAATTGATCTCCAGAATTTTAGTATCAAAGGACAATAGTATAGTAAATGATCTAACATCCCAACATAACTCTTGAAATGTTCACCTGCTGCTCAGCACGGTCTCGGCTCCCTTCTGATATCACTTCCTGATTGCGGGACCAGGATGTGACATCACTTCCTGATTGCAGGATCAAGATATGATGTCAGAAGGGTGTCGAGGCCGGCACGCGAAGGAAGTGGAAGATGCTGCTTGCACCAGCAAACATTTCAAGAGGTACATTGGGGGGGGGCAAGGGAGGCATGCTCAAGAAGCAGGAAACATGCTGGGCACTACCGCCCCGGGCACCAACCTCCCTCGCTAAGCCACTGCCTGGAAATTCGGTGCCAGGCCATGTCATGAAAGCAAAGCGTTCAGAGATGCACACATTCATGAGGTCCTATTTATGCGGTTAACTTGGCCAGTTAAGTGCCAAATATTGTTATTTAACTAGCCAACTGCCGACTTCGCCCCCCAGAACTGATTACCGCAAACTGGAAATTGGCTATTTTCAGCTGCAGTAACTGGTTAAGTGCCCCAAAAAAATGTGTGGTTAGGCTTGAGCAGGAGATTTAAGCAGCCAGGAGCCACTTCTCACCAGTTAACCCCTTCAAATATCAACCCTATTATTTTCAATTTCCTATTAATTTCAAAGCTAATTAATATGCTTTGAGGGGGGCTGTTATTAATCTGTAATAAAAGTTGGGAGTTCTAATACACCATAAGTTACCACAGCAATGACGTAACTTGTGGTAGCTCTGTATTGCAGGTTAGTCACTTTCACAGTACATGCGTAATGCTGCTTGTGTTCAACTTCACAAATAGCATTAAGTTACCATTCAGAGTACCAGACCTCAAAGGCACAACCTGATGCTCCTGGGCACTTCTTAAAGGGGCCAGCCAAAGAGGCAGAAAGCTTCCCTCAATGCTCCTCCATTGGGAAGCAATTTGTCAATACAGGCCCCACAACCGAGAAGAAGCCCCTTTGACCTGAGAGGACCCCTCCCCATCAAAGCCCCAAAGGATCCTCTCCAGTCAGGCAATATACCTCACTCTCCCTTGCCCACTCCCCCCCCCCACCTCCCCTCCACCCAACAAGGCCTACTTTGAAAAAGCTTTTTTCTTTATACAGCAGCTTTACCTCCTAGCAATAGTACTGCAAGACTACTGCTAGGATTCACCAATGTCGTATTGAACCCAGTGCCAGCAAGGGCAGGAGCTACTGGTGGGTCACTCCTGCCTAAATCTCATTTTCGAGGTAGGCCTTGAGGAGCTATTATGGAGGGAGAAGTGTCAGGGGAGCTTTGATTGGAGACTCCTTCCCAGTTAGAGGGGCTTTGAGGAGGGAGTCTTCTCAGTATGTTTATGTTTATTAAAATCTTTATATACCACATCTACAGCTAAAAGGGATCAAAGCAGTTTACAATATAATTCAATCAAAATTATAAAAAGAACTCCATTTAAATAAAAAAGAAACATTTTGAATACATAATATTATATAACAATCTAAATTAATTAAATTAAAAATTAATTAATTTAAAAAATATAAGAATATATAAATGCAGATTGAAGTCCCGAAGTCACATCTTGTTAGTTTAAAAAGGCCTTTAAATGTCTTTTAAAATTTTGGAAAGATTCTTCCTTTCCCAGTTCTACAGGCAAACTATTCCATAAAATTGGAAAGAAATAAAAAAAAAAAAAAATGCACAATTTCTGGTTGAGGCAAGATGAGCCCAGGCGTATAGAATAAAACTAAATTAGACAAATATAATGGTTGCAACTCAAATAATGCTCTATGTGTCAACATCAAAATCTTAAATTTGATCCTAAATTCCATTGGTAACCAGTGGAATTTTAAATACAAAGGAGTTACATCAGGGGTGACAAAGTCCCTCCTCAAGAGCCGCAATCCAGCCGGGTTTTCAGGATTTCCCCAATGAATATGCATGAGATCTATATGCATGCACTGCTTTCATTGTATGTTAATAGATCTCATGCATATTCATTGGGGAAATCCTGAAAGCTTGACTGGTTTGCAGCCCTTGAGGAGGGACTTTGACACCCCTGAGTTACATGATCACGAATATGTAGAGGGGTCTTTTATGGAGGTGGAGGGTCTTCCAGGCAGAGTTGACTTTTATTGAGGAGGATGTCCCAATTAGAGGTCTGCACGGGAACGGGGATCGCGGGAATCCCCCCTAACCCACGGGACTCCCACGGGGACCCCCCTCTAGCCAACGGGACTCCCACGGGGATGGAAAGCTTTGGAAGCAGGGTTCGTCCATATAATATAATGGACACGTCAGCCTTAGTAAAAGAGGGGGTTTATAAGTTAATTAACTGAACAGAAAACAAAAAAAGGGTTCCACCAAAGAGATTCCACAAGGAAACAGCAGCACAAACACAAAAGAAACTGTGGAATTGATGATCCTGTCAGAAGTAATTGCTGCTTTTTATGGGGACGGGTGGGGATGGAGGTAATTACTTGCGGGGATGGGTGGGGACAGAGAGGATCCTGACGGGGACAGGTGGGGATGAAGAGGATCCGGGTGGGGACGGAGAGGATTCTGGCGGGGACGGAGAGGATCCTGGCGGGGACGGGTGGGGATGGGTGGGATTTCTGTCCCCATGCAACTCTCTAGTCTCAAAATCAAAGGTTTAATTGGGTGAGGAGCTCTCTGCTTCTTTGACTGGCCCCTTTAAGAAGTACTGAGAGAAATTCTAACTAAATCCTTCTCTTTTATTCATGTCACAGTATTGCGTGCATTTAATCTGGTATGTTTTCCATTGCATGCAATTTTCATTAAAATGTATTCACTCAGTTTTAAACTTTAAAATGAAGCCCAAGTTACTGTGTTTTTAAAAAAAATGAAACTTCCAATATGGTTTCAATGACAAAGAACAATCTCAAGAAAGGATGTTCTTTCATCTTTGCTTGGTGCAAGGAGAGAGATGCAAAATTCATTTTTGAGTTTTGATACGTAGAAAATCATACACTAGAATGCAAAGGACAAACAAGAGTTGCCATGCCAAAGAATTATTGGTTTAGATATTTTTTTGATAAGATAATCTCATTTTCAGACACTGCATTTTGGCAGAATGCCAGGGATTCATTAAATACAAGGAAGAAGTCTGAGTCATTATTACACTATGCTTTATAGAAAGTCTGAAAACCCCTCAATCGGAGGAAAAACAAAGGACTAAAAATAAATATTGGGGGGGGGGGAGTATTCATCCAGCAGTAGTCAGTGATTTTTTTTCTCACTGCCAACATTATGCCATGATATTCAATGCCAGCTTTGTCTGGGCACCAGCATTGAACATCCAGGTATGTGCGGGTGGCAGCACTTAACTGGTTAAGAGTCTCTAATAAGTCTTCATTTGTCATAGTTTTAGTTTTACCCTCCTCCTATTTTATTTCAACTAAATCTTAAATTTTATTAGATTTTTTAAATTTTTTTTTATTTTATTATTTTCCAATATGAACAGTGCAATATAAATATATACATCTGAAACATATCAAACCATTACAAAGCACTTTTGAACTACAGAAATTAAAAGACATCATTACCCCCCCAACCCTGTAAAACTCAGAAATGTAAACATACATCAAATATATATGCAGTATTCTCCCCTCCCCTCCCCCAGATGTGTATGGGAACGAAACCTAATTTAAAAGAGATAGAAGACATAAATATATAACTACATATGTTAAACAGATGCAACAAAAGCTGCTAACGGGCTCCACACTAACTTAAATACCTTATTATTCCCCAAAAATTCTGCATTCATTTTTTCATATTTGTTACTAGAACACAAATTTGCCCACCAAAAAGGAAAATTTAAAGTATCAGAACTCTTCCAATTTCTTGTTATCATTTGTTATCATTATACCTTTATACCGGTCAAATGGGGGGAAAAAAGCTAGAGTTGCTTTAGTATCTTTACAAAAACCAATTGTAGCAGGTGGGATAAATTTTCCAAATTTCTATAGGTATCATCAGGCCTATATTATGCATCAGGGTATGTACTGGGTCCTTCCAGAGCTCAAGGAGCATCTTCCGGACTGGTTGTATTTAGAATGGCAATTGATGTCCCCATTGAGATTGTCGCATGTATTGAGTGTTAAATTACTAACCTATGTGAAGGATAATATTATTTTAATGGATACATGGACAACTCTAAAATATATTAATAATCTATCTGATATTCAAATAGAGAAATCCACATGTCAATCATTATGGGTAAACTCCAAGATTCAAATTGGCAGGACGAAGATTGCCTGGAAGCAGGTGTACGTACGTACTTTAGATGATGTACCAACTTAATTTTTTTAATTGTGTTTGTTTTTTGTAATATTGTCCATTTATATAATATTTTACCTATGTTTATATAATATTTTACCTTTGTTTGTAATTATTTGTTTTATCTTGTACATCGCCTTGAATGTAGAGTAGGCGATTAATCAAATCATTTAATAAACTTGGAAACTTGGATGTTGTATCTCATGGAAAATTGCTTGAGTTTTCACAATTGCAATGGTCCTTTGGTATTTCTAAGACTTAAATTTATAAATGGTTGCAATTGAAGCAAGCCATTCAGAAAGGGTTCCCTGAATGGAGAAATTTCAAAAATTACTATAGCCTGCAGATCCTATGTTTTCAGACAGATTCCCTGGGGCATCATGCCTCCCGGTGGTATAAATTAATATCTGACTTATTGAATAAAAAACCAAAGACGAGTCTTAAAGACATTTGGAGCATTGAGATCAAGGAGCATATTTCTGCAGCTCAGTGGCCACGAATTTGGACTTGGAGGATGAAATGTACAGTGTCAGCGTCTATGAGACAAACCTGTTTTTTTCTGTTACATAGAAGCTTTTGAACCCCTGTGCGTTTACAAAAAATAGATAGTTCCAGATCTAATAGATGCTGGCATTGTCATACAGATATTGGGACATTAGATCATCTGCTGTTTTTTTGTCCTGTGATACTCAGCTTCTGGAAATCGATATGGGGACAAATCAATGTAATACTTGGTTCTGCAATTCCATTGTCATATGAGATGGTTATATGTGGTACCTTATTATATGTAGATTTTTCTAATTTTTAATATTGTAAACCATCCAGATACATGTGATGGTTGGTATATCAAGCCATAAATCAACTTGAAACTTGAATATTCAGCCTTAACCAGTTAAGTTAAACTGGCCAAAGATAGAATGGCTATTTATTCAGTCCTATTTGGCCACCTAACGTAACTGGTTTAGGCCTGAATATTGGCACTTTATTTGCAGTTAACTGTCCCCAGACCGCCCACTGAAGTAGTTAATCAGCCCAAATTTATAGACAGACCCTTGCTCCTGTGGTAAAAAAATTGCGCCCGTGTCAGACTCAGCATCTCCTCCCCAGCTCTTCTTGCGCCTATTTTACCTTCAGGAGCCAACCATGCCACGATGAAGACAGAAGGAACCCAAAACCAAAGCCTGAGACCAATGTGATTTGAAGAATAAAATAAATTTTATATTTTGTGATTAGAATATTTCAGATTTGAAATATGTATCCTGCTAGAGCTGATATTAGACAAAACTAGAGACCGCAAAGCCCAGGCTGTGCTTCTTTAGCTTCCAGCTGGCTTAGGGCTCTCTCTCTGACCAGGAGGCAGTTGCCCTAGTTGCTCTCCCCTAAAACTATTCCTGCCATGTGTGACTGAAGTATTCTGAAAGTAAAATAGGCGCAAGAGAAGATGGGGAGGAGATGCAGAGTCTGATACAGACACAATTTTTGTACCACAGGAGCAAGACTTTTCACCTCTTCCACGGGGCGGTGAAAGGTCTTGTCCCCATTCCTGCGGTAAAGCAGTTCCAAATGTCCCCATTACTGCGGTGACCACGGCTTACTGCGGTAAACGGTCCCCGTGTCATTCTCTAGTCTCAACTATCTGAAATAGGCCTTTTCTTTAGCACTCTCCAGACCAGTAGAGGTTAATCTTTACGAATGGGTATATATCCAATCATGACCAACAGGTGGAGACTGAAAACAAAACTGTGAGATAGTACATAAGATATCCCCTTCTCTATTCTCCTCAGTCTACTTCAGTCTCCAGCAGGTGGTGAGTGATCTGTACCCATCTCCCTTGGTAGGGCTGTTGGAATTTGTTTAGGGGGTTTCTCGTCCCTGTTTTTGGCCGGACAGAGCTTGGGCGGGCTCTGTTTGGGGATCTATCCAACCTCAGGGGTGTCAAACTCAGCGGGTCTCAAGCGGGGTCCCTCCCCCCACTTCCTCCACCTCCCCACATTTTTTTTAGAGGAGCCTCAGCGTTCAGCCTTGCCCCCTAAATCAAGCAAGGCCTACTGCTTCGAGAGCCTGTGAGTCTGTTCTGTAAAAAAAAAAAAAAATCCTGAGGTAGTGCCGGTCTGCAGGGTTGCTTCCCTGTCAGTTTTCTGTGAAAATAGGTAGTCTCAGGCTATCGTCCCGTCCAAATGAACTTGGAAGAAATGTAATGACTAGAATCAGTGGCGAAGCAAGGGCAAGAGGCACCTGGGGTGATGGCCTCCCTTCCCTACCCCTGTACCTCTTAACTTCCCCGGCACAAGCAGCATCATCTTCTTGCTGCCCGCGTTGGCTCTCTCTCTAATGTCACTTTCTAGGTGCAGGACCCAGAAGTAACATCAGAAGGAGAGCCTTTACTGCTCGCACCGGCGCAGAGACAGAAGTACAGTGGGGGGGGGGGGGGGAGCAGTGAAAGCGTGCGTAGGGGAGGGGCAGAGGAGGTAGGGTGCTGGTGCCCTCACCAGGACGGCGCCCAGGGTCTCTCTCCCCCCTTACTACGTTACTGACTAGAATGATACTTCATACTTTGGTCCCTCCTTTCTTTTAAATTTAGAACTAGTTATAGCTTTAAATACAAACACTAGTGTTGAATCCCAATCCACAATTGATTTGATTAGTCACACATCATGCTCCTTAGCTCATTTTTATTTTAGTATTTATATACCACTTAAAGCCTAAGTGGTCAGGTACTCAAGTATTTTTCCCTATCTGTCCTGGTAGGCTCACACTCTTATCTATTTTGTAAAGCCGATGCACATATTACTATTACTTCTTATCATTTCTAAATATAGCACTGTTAGTCACAGCCTTTGAAAGGTAGCCACTTTGGCACTGTATATAGAATTAGGTTCTGCTTTGCAATCTAATGGATGCAAGGCATGGAAATGGAGCAGAAATAGCAGATGTGTGGAACACTCCCCCAACTCATGTGCTAATTTATAAAATGCATGAGAGAGATTTGCATACCTGTCACTTCCATTCTATGCCAGTCTCCCTCATTAGGGAGATCCTGGAAACCCGACTGGCTGGTGGTCCTCCAGGCCAGGGTTGAGAACCACTACTCTATAGAATAGTGAATAGCACTGGGATCCGTGCCCATCTTTGGCCATGAGGTGTTACACCAAGTGCACATGAGTTGCATGCAAAACCACACAATAACACTACATTCATTTTAAGGGAACACCCCTGACCCGCCCATGCTCCTCTCGTGGCTATACCCCCTTTGCAGAACCAGAAACAATTAAGTGCTATTCTATAAATTAGCACGAGTTTGGGGGAGGGGGTGTTCCACATATCTGCTATTTCTGCTCCATTTCCGTGCCTTGCATCCATTAGAATGCATTTTTTGTGCTGCAAATTCAGCATGGAAGTAGAACAGTGCCAAAGTACCTACCTTTCAAAGGCTGTGACTAACAGTGCTATATCTTGAAAATTCGACTGGCTGGTGGTCCTCCAGGACAGGGTTGGGAGCCACTGCTATAGAGAGTGTCAATCCTGGAATGCCCATTATAAAAATACTATTCAGTGCCGCTAATTTTGAGTGCTATTTGCTCAATCTGGCCCTCTAGGGACAGAGACAGTTCTTACAGCAGGGGTGTCAAAAGTCCCTCCTCGAGGGCCACAATCCAGTCGGGTTTTCAGGATTTCCCCAATGAATATGCATGAGATCTATTTGCATGCACTGCTTTCATTGTATGCTAATAGGTCTCGTACATATTCATTGGGGAAATCCTGAAAACCCGACTGGATTGCGGCCTTCGAGGAGGGACTTTGACACCTCTGACCTACAGTATACTGACCTACAGTATATGAAATTTGTAAACCACTCAAGTATATAAGAAGAGAGTGTGTGGCACAGTGGTTAGTGCTACAGCCTCAGCACCCTGAGATTGTGGGTTCAAATCCCATGCTGCTCCTTGTGACCCTGCACAAGTCACCTAATTTCCCATTACCCCAGGTATTTTAGATAGAGTGTGAGCTCACCAGGATAGATAGGGGAAAAACACTTGAGTACTTGAATGTAAACCACTTAGACTATAAATGGTATATATAAATACTATAAAATATAAATAAATAAGTATCAAGAATAAAACAATGACATATAAAGAAAACTAGTCAAATAAAAAAGATATCACCTATAACTTAAAATTGATAGTTTTGAATTAATTCAAGTACAGTGTAAGTTTGGGAAAGTTCTGTGTTAAGACCAGTGGGATCCTACAATGTGATGATAGATACATATTTTTAATAGGAGGGATGAGTTATAAGGAGAGTACAAATTTGTAAATTATGTTTTCTTGAATCATACTGGCTTCCATACTTTTTATTTTTTTTTTTTTTAGGGAAGCCAGATATGGTCCACATCAACACAGGAGGAGCCGCTGTCACAGGTTATCACACTCCCCCAGTCTAGTCTAGTGATTAGTACAGATGCAAGAGGAACGGTCAAAATTTGGAACGGACAAACTGGTGAAGAGCAAGCTTCATTCTCAACATCGACTTCTAAGTGTATGCTGCTTATCTGCATTATTAACAACAAACCCTTCTTGATGGTGAGTATTTGATGGCTTACTCAGAACAATTGCATCCCGGCGTCAGTCTTAAATTAATGCAAGGATATTTTACCTGCATCAAGGAATAGTTGATGCTAGCAAAGAAGAAATCTCTTACTTGCTACATGGGTTCCTTGGCATTCCTTGAAAATAGGTAGGGCTAGATTCACTAACCCTCTGATCCGTGTCTGATCTGTGTGCGATTGGAGACAGGCCGACCGATTCCCCAACCATCTGCATGCAAATGGGGGGCAATCGGAGGCATGCCCCCAACCTCCCCATACCTTTAAAAATGTTGGGAGCAAGAGGAGTGCTCAGTCCCTCCTGCTCCTTAGGCCTCCAGTAATCTTCAGGAGCAGGAGGAAGCGCAAAGTCCTCCTGTTGCTGTTGCTCTGCCGGTCTGACGCAATACTGGCCTTAAGCCATGCCCCGGTGCATCATGTGATGTACGGGGAGGGGCCTAAGGCTCCGATTGGCTGAGGCGCCTCATGCTCCTCCCTTGGGAGGGGCCTGGGGTGCCTCAGCCAATCAGGGACTTCCTTAGGGAAGTCCCTGATTGACTGAGGCGCCCCAGGCCCCTCAGCCAGTCGGGGCCTTAGGCCCCCTCCCCGTGCATCACATGATGCACCGGGGCATGGTTTAAGGCCAGTATTGCGTCAGACCGGCAGAGCAACAGCAACAGGAGGACTTTGTGCTTCCTCTTGCTCCCGAAGATTACTGGAGGCCTAAGGAGAAGAAGGGACTGGGCACCCCTCCTGCTACCAACATTTTTAAAGGTACGGGGAGGGTGGTGGGTTCGCCCAGCCGGCCCAACCACAAGTGTGCCGGTCGGGGTGCGGTGGGCCGATCGGGGGATCGGGCTTACGCAGCAGGAGGGACTGAGCACCCCTCCTGCTCCTAACTTTTACATATGGTTGGGAGGATGTTGGGCCGGGCCAGGGGGTGGACAATTTTTGGCTCTCTGCCGCCCTTCCCCGCAGTGCAGCCCTGCTTTAAAACCACGGACTCGCACTGTGAGGAAGGGCGGCAGAGAGCAGGAGAGCCGGGGCAGGCAGAGAGCAGGAAGAGTCGGGGGAGCTAGAGAGAGTTCGGGTAGACAGAGAGAGCAGGGGAGCCAGAGAGAAGAGTCGGGGCAAAGCATTTTTTTACACTTGTTCTTGATCGGCCAGCCAGTCGGTGTGTAGGGAAAAAAAAGTGTAGTGAATGGCGTCCTTCCTGCTTTGCATGCCAATTTCCCTCATTTGCATGCACAGATCGGAATGGGATCACTACACAGGTTAGTGAATCGGGTCAGAGGGAAATCGAGTCCAAAGGGGTCACAAACCGATCGGTTTGCTTAGTGAATCTAGCCCGTAGACCTTGGGCTCTTTTCCAAAATAAGAGAGAGGACAGCGTCACAGGCTTTTCTGCCTCGTTTGCAGATTCTTCATGTAGTTTGGATTTACATGATTAATTACATAGTAAGCATCAAAGGTCATTTGTCAACTATTCTTAGCTCCTTCAATCCTTTAATGTAATTTTTTTTATTTATTTACATTTTTTTTAATATTCATGACTGCATTTCTACAGAGGCTCAAATCGGTGCATTGTCTCTAGAAGCCTTATTAAATAAGCCCTCCCAGCCCTAGCACCTACCTTCAAAACAAAAACCAGCGCTCTGGAGAAGAAAAGTTTGCCGGCAAAAAGGCGGTACTAGGCAAGTTGGAAGTCCTGTGGTTATTCGTGGACTCAAACTGTTTTCTTTTGGGGGGTTTCTTTTGGGGGAGGGGGGGTTTAGTGCAAAAAGGAGCTAAAATTTCACTCAGTGACAGCTGTTGGGTTTTTTGTTTGGGGGTTTTTAGCTACTAAGGGAAAAATAATTTACTAAAAAATATCTGTGAAGAGGGGAGAGCTGCAACCTGTCAGGAGCAGATGAAGAAAAAACTGACAGGCTGAGGGGAGGGGCTGTGAGTGGAGGGACTCCTTCACATGCCCAGTAAGCTTTAAAAGCTTACCTAGCTAGGGAAGAGCTCCGGCACTCAGGCTGAGTCAGAGGACTTCACCTTCAAGTATGCCTGTGGAGTAGAGAATGACACGGTGGCAGTTACCCGCCACCCTGCAGTCACATGTTTGTATGTGTGGAAGCTTCTCCTCTGACACAACTTCTGGTTGTGTCACAGAAGAATCTTCCGCCCACAAACACATGACTGCAGGGCTTCGCCGGCTTCAGTTTCTTTTCTAAAGCGCCGCATAGGTAAGGGGGAGGGAGGGAGATAGATTTGGCTGGAGGGAGGGAAGTTTCTTTATTCTGCAAAGGTAAGGGGGAGGGAGGGAGATTCTCAGACTGCTGAAGGGCGGTGAGGTGGCGAGAGGGAAGGGTGGATGCTGCGGGGACGGAGTGGTGAAGGGGACGGCGGATCCGTGGACGGGGCGGTGAAGGGGACAGTGGTCTGGTGACAGGGCAGTGACGGGGACAGATTTTTTTTCCCCCCATGTCATTCTCTACTGCGGAGAACTCAATTTTCCCATCCCATCCCTGCAAGTTTTGGTGCGGTCCCTGTACCATTCCTGTAAGCTCAGCTTTAAACCGCACAAACCTCAAACACTTTAAAATCACAAGTGTTTGAGGTTTGTGCAGATGAGGCAAGAGCTTGCAGGAATGGGGCAGGGACAGGAAAAGACTGGGATGGGACAGGCAAACGAGTTCCTGTGGAGACGGGGAAAAAAATTGTCCCCGTGTCATTCTCTACTGCCAGTTTTATTTGCTTAGCCTCCCTTCCCCCACCAAAGTAAGTGGGCAAACTAGACTAGTGTCCCCCCCCCACACAAGATTTTCTCTCTATCTTTCAAACCTCTCTGCTCATAGCATGCCTGACAAGTTTTGTAAACCTCGCTAGCTTAAACATGGACCGGATTTCAAGATGTGACCCCAGAACAAGTAGTTTCAATAATACAAAATCGTTCAACCTCAATAAGTGCAAATGACTTGTATCCACTGTATATGTTTTTGCCATTCTGAAACATGGAAAGCACATATACTTGAAGGACACTTCTTTGAACTTTCTGCGTGTTGCCCTTTACACATAGAAATCCACTTTTTGTACACACAAATGGGGCCTTAGGCTCAAAATCACAGAACATCTCTCTCAAGTTTCTCTTACCTCTTATAGATTGGCACTTCAGGAGGCATCTTATATACCCTTACAATCCCTGACCTGACTGAAATTTCACGTATGATGGTGTTTACAGAAAGTAGCATCGATTTGTTGTTTGCTTCACCTAACAAACAATGGGTAGTGGCTGGAACTACGGACCGTTCACGGACGCTTCCAAAGGTATGTTGATGCGTTGACATTGAACTTCTTTCTTGAATATAATTTACTCCCCCTTTTTAGCGCGCATGTTATCCTATGGGCACGTTAGCGGTTAGTAACAAAACCTTCATCCTCCATGACCTCATCTGTGACAACACTTGGGACGCCCTCATGGTCACTGAAACCTGGCTCCAAGACAATGATGGGATACCACTAGGCGAACTGTGTCCTCCAGGCTACCAGGCCCTAGCTTGCTCACGCACCACAGGGAGAGGAGGCAGAGTGGCCACCATCACCAAGACCGCTGCCACACCAAAACTGATAAACACTATCAATGCTCCCACCCTAGAGGCTCTTGCCTTCAACATGGGCCACAAACACAAAATTGCTTTCATTCTACTCTACAGAGCCCCACACTCCCCAGCAGAAGCCCTAGAGTCCCTCCTCGAATTCATTGCTGAGCTGTGACCATCCTGGGAGACTTCAACTTCCCAGACTACCCCAACACCTCAGGAATGAATGACAGCTTCATCTCCTCCCTCACTGACCTGGGATTCCATCAAGCTGTAACCACCCTCACACACTCAGCAGGCAACACTTTAGACTTAATCTTCACCCATGGGGACCTGATTGCAGAGCCTCAACAAAGAATCTGCTCCACTACACCTGTCCCATGGTCAGACTACCACCTCATTGACTTCCAACTCCCAATTAAAACTACCCCAGCCCCACTGAATGGCCCTATCCCACCCACCCAATGTCGAATCCCCAGCTCAGTCAACCCTACAGTCAACCCTATGGCCGCAGGCATTCGCAATCTAAACAAAACCTGCACCCAACACCCACACTCCATCGACTTAGCAGCCACCACTTGGCACTCAACATCCAGTCCCTCTATAACATCTTCGCTCAAACAAAAACAACACGAATAACCACCAACAAAACACCTGCCCCCCGGTACACCAGCGACCTCTGATCCATAAAGAGATCACTGAGAAAAGCAGAAAGAACCTGGATCAAACACCCAAATTCAGAATCCAAAACTCACTGGGAAAACAGCCACTACCTACAAAGCTGCCATCCTAGAAGCAAAGAAAGCCTACTACTATCACATCCTACAGAAAGTCCCAGATAGGTCCAAACAACTGTTCGCCCTTACAAACCAACTCTTTACCAGCGCCCAAGGAAAAAAACAAAACTATCCAACTGAACTTGATAGTGAGACTTTCTCAGATTTCTTTCATTCCAAGGTACAAACCATCTACAATAATCTTGACACCATCACCAGCATGAACCCCCCACCAGCATATCCCCACCTAATCCCAATACTCCATCCTCTACCACCCTATCCCAATTTCACATGGCCACCCATGCTGAAGTTCTCGAAACCCTGAGAGAACTCAAGCCCTCCGGCACCATCCTTGACCCCTGCCCATCCAGCCTCCACTATCCACAGAAGACGCCATGGCAGAATCTATCCTCCCCATCATTAACTCCTCCCTCTCCACGGGGACAGTACCACTCAGCTGGAAGTCGGCTATTATCAAACCCACACTCAATAAACCCACCCTCAACTCCAATGAACACGGCAACTGCCGGCAAGTCTCCAAACTCCTAGAACGAATAGTTCTGTCCAAAATGTTGTTGTATAGTCTTGTACTGTCCAAAATGTTTTCCATTGTGAATGTTGACTTGTAACCCGTTCTGAGCTACTGGGAGAATGGGATAGAAATCGAAATAAATAGTGCATGCGTTGATTTAGCGCGTGCTAAATCCACGCTAAAACGCTTAGTGAAAGAGGGCCTTAGTTATCAGAGTGCTCCAATTCTCGAATCGCTTCCCTAATTGTTTTACATACCTTTTCCCATAAGTATAGTTTGGGAAGGGCACGACAGCGCCAATCAGTTGGCACATGAGGCGTTTGCCGTGCACTAATTGACTAGCACAGGGCCAGTATGTGGGCACTCGGGCCTGGATTCTAGAAACAGCGGTTACTGATTGCACCGTTAAAAAAACAACAATTTAAAATCTCGTTTTTTTAAAAAGTCGGTGAAAGTAGATGCCAGAATCGCATCTAAGCATGGTGTGCTTAGTGGCAGCTAAGGTCAAGGTTAGGGGGTGGAGACTACCTTAGGCGCCGTTAAGCACGATTCTCGGTCAAACTTAGGTGCCGGTAATGTAGGCCTTTAAAACCCTGGTCTGCATTACCAGCGCCTAAGTTTTTTGGGGTGCCAGTAGCTGCAATTCTGTAAATGGTGCCTAAGCGTGTGACACGTGACCGGCGACATTTTTGTAGACGCTGCTTGATGTGGGCACCGTTTACAAAATCCGGCCCTTACTGCCTACAAAATAGGTATCTGTATGGACTCTCATGGTAAATTTTTTTTCACCATGGTAAAATTCAGGGCTCCTTATACGAAGCCGCGTTAGCGGCTTTATCACACGCAACTTTTTAGCGTGCGCTAACCCCCGCGCTAGCCGAAAAACCGCCGCCTGCTCAAGAGCGGCCGGCTATTACGCGCGTTAAACCGCTAACGCGGCTTCGTAAAAGGAGCCCGTCGTGTATGTCTATTAATTTAGAAATTGGGAAATTCAGTGGGCTTTGTTCCTGTTACTAGAAGGACAAGTCAAATGGATCAGCTGGGTGCCAGAGCCCTGTAGGCTTCACACTCGAGAACTCTTAGCAGTCCCTTCTATGTAATCTGCAGAGCCAGCTGTTATTTGGCATTTTGCACTGGTTTACACCAGTGGTCTCAAACTCGCAGCCCGGGGACCACTTGCAGCCCGCCAGGTACTATTTTGAGGCCCTCGGTATGTTATCATAATCACAAAAGTAAAATAAAACAGTTTCTTGATCATATATCTCTTTAGCTCTAAATGACAATATTATTATTAAGACTTAGCCTAAAGGAAAGATGTATAAACTATAAAAAGTTTTACCTCATGCAAAATTGTCATTTCTTTAATAAGACATTAACTATTTTTTCCGAGGCCCTCCAAGTACCGACAAATCCCAAATGTGGCCCTGCAAAGGGTTTGAGTTTGAGACCACTGGTTTACACTGTTTACACCATATAATTTATCACGCACTCTTCGATCTTTAGCACAAGGATTACTGGTAGTCCCTTCTTTAAAAGTGGTAGGCACCAGACGTCATGACATGTTTTCAATTGTGGCCCCCCAAACTTGGAACTCTCTACCACAATTTATAAGAGATGAAAAGGAACTCAGTCTCTTTAAAAATAAATTTTAAACTTTCCTTTTTAAAGATGCTTTTAGTCTCTAAAACAAATACTTTTCAAATAGTGTAGGTTAGTCATCTCAACTTATGTCTTTTCCTTGAATGTTCCCTTTCTTCTTTTCAAAACATTTATTATGTAACTTTTCCCTTTTTATCACTTTGTGTCCTTGTTTCGTCTGTTTACGAGTCTGTTTTTTTACCTTTTATATAATATTATTTGTATGTTTTTTAATATGTTTATATATCATATTGTAAATCGCTTAGTAAATTATGGATAGGCGATTCATCAAATTAAAAATAAACATAAACATTTACCTGTGTCCGACGTTAGTTCCTGTGTGAGGCAAAAACTTGAGGACTTCTCATGGTTCGGATTGCCAGAAAAGAAAGGATTCTTTTGCATATTTTATTTCACATCCACATTGGCTTTTCTTTCGAACCGAGATTCCACTGGACCCCTGAGGAAGATGTTCTAGTTGAAACACGAACCACGTTGAGTCCCCATCTCTTAAAGCATTTGTGGATTCTTCTGTTGTAATATAATTCTACATCATTTTATTGACTGAACGTAGGCCTGTATCACGTACGTCTCTTCCATAGCTTCTCCTTTGTGTTTTCCAGCCGCAGCACAAGTGGCCCTAGTGCATGGGAAAGTCGCACTTAAACGGCACACAAAGGCCACTGTTGGCGAAGCTTTAGTGAAAGGAGCCCAAAATGTATTTCTCTGTGTTTACACTCCCAACTGAGACCCCAAATTCTTAGCATTGAGACTCAGATATCAGCCATGCATTCAATTACTACTTCACTTCAATAACTCAAGTACAACTATAATTGTTGGCATAACATTGGCCGCAGCTTTATTTATATTAACCCATTAAATTCCATAACAAATTTCAGTATCTGATAACAAATTTCAGCATATATCAAATACAAACTTGAAAATCATTGGATACTCACTGGAGCCATTCGGCAACAAAACTAGCTCCAGTATACAATAAATTACTTTATAACATTTTTGTGACTTACGGTGCCGTCAAGCCACCTTAACTCGTGGCAGTGTCGCCCACGAGTCCATATTTCAATTACTCCCTTATCAAGTCTTCACTTCACCCCTTCCACAATAAATGTTCATATCTAGGCCCCAGCACTTAAAGCTGCGACCGCCTCAGACTAACCACCCCACCTAAAACCTAAAGCAAGAGCACCCCCAGGGAGGGCGGGAGGGAAACTCCGCTCCCTGCTCCCAACCTCCTCTTTCCTTACTCTCTCACAATCCTTTCTTCCCACCCGCCAAATTCACCAAAAAAAAAACCCCTTCCCCTTTCCAACCTTTCAAATTCCGCCCTAATCTTTCCTCCATCCAATCAGCTAACCTCATTTCTCCAATCTCCTCCCTCTTATCCTCCACCAATCCTAGCCCTTCCTACCTCAGCTTCATGTCTTCCTGCCCCTCCTCCGGCTGTCCTTCGCCCAATGTTATCTGCCCCCCCCCCCCCCCGGCCAAACCTGGGTGGCTCCCTATATATGCTGCTCAAAACTGTGCGTGCAAATTTGCGTGCACGCACAATTTGCACACACAAGTTGATTGAATAACGAACCAATTAGTGCCAATAATTGGACACTACAATCAATGGTGCTAGTTGGCAACAGTTTGAATTTACATATGCATCTGATAGTTTATTTTTATTTAAATCTACCACCCTTCCTTAAGCAATAACAGAGCACTTTACAAAATTATAGCTAAAATAGAAAGGAACTCCATATCCATAAGAAAATAAGGGATCTACACAGGGCAGGAGCGTGGGAAGATCGCTCCTGCCTGAAAACCCGCTAAACCACCAGGTAAGGCTTAACCTTTTCCTATCGTAATAAATTTTACGTTACGCTGGTTCCAATCGTAATTATCGCTACTGCCCACTACATTTTCTGCATCAAAGTCCGAATCATTATCCAACTCAGACTCCGAACTACTTGGTAATAAATAGATGGGACAAATGATAGGTAGAAGGTGTACTGTATGTCCCATGCCATGGGACATACGGTGGCAGCGACATTTTTGGAATGTCCCATCATCCGGGACACACGATAGGAAAAGGTTAAGGGGGGGGCCTTACAGGGCTTAGAATAGCCCATAAAATGAAAATGTTTTTTTTTTTAAATAAAATTGCGAATAATCATAACCGTAGATACGAAAACCGCGAATATGGAGGGGGAAGTGTTCATAGTCAGATAAAACATATATTAAATAAACGTAAAAACAATCTTCAAGGAAATACCATAAAATGGTGAAAAGATCATGGATAGTTCATCAAATTTATCCAAAAGTAACTAAAAAAAAGGCTTCTACAAATAGCTGCCTTTTTAGTAATTTTCTAAACCTACCCTTTTCACAGCAATTTTGTATCTGACCCACCAAAGAGTTCCAAAACTTGACTCCTGCGCAACAGAAAGTCATTTTACCGGTCTGAACAAGTCTTGGGTTCACAGACGTCTTCAGTAAAGCTAAATTTTCAGAACGCAAAGATCTTTTGGGTATATAGCCGAGTGTGTTACTTTTAAGCAATTCTGGGATATTTTTTCTGTAACGGCTCCCCAATCCTGGAATGCCCTTCCATTATATTTAAGAGAGGAAAAGAATCTTGAAACATTTAAGAGTAATTTAAAGAGTCTTCTTTTTAAAGATGCATTCAACGATTAATTGAATTGCTTACGGCTCTGATTTTAACCTAGACCATTTAGATTTTTCTTATTCCCTTCCCTTTTGTTTTTAACCCTAATTGTACTACTTTATAATTAAATTGTAATTCATTCCCAAGTTTCCTAATGTTTCTACTTGTATGTGTAATTTAATTTATTCTTATGTCTTAGTTGTTTTGTTACTTGTCATTTTAAGTCTGTCTTCCTTTACTCTGTAATTTTTATTAATCTGTACATCGCTTAGAATTCGGATTAAGCGATTAATCAAATGTAATAATAAACTTGAAACTTGAAAATCATCACTGCTTTATACTGGACTCTTAAGGCGACTGGAAGCCAATGCAATTTTTAAAGATATGGTGAAATATGGTCACTTCCAGATGGCCAGGTAGAAAATTGCACCCAAGCTAAGTACTATAGATAAAGTCCCAAATAAAGGCGCAAGTATGTATATGCATAATTTCCACAATGCCACTTTTATAGGTGCCCATAAAGGCAATTGTATTTAAAGAATAATAGTAAAAGTTTCTATCTAAAATAAATTTAAAAATTAAAAAGAGTCATTTCATCGGTCTGTATCATCGCACTCAGGTTATTAGCCAAGACCGGTTCTAACGGCGATTAGCCGCGGGCACTTGAGATCCGTAGTCTGTACCCCCAAAAATCTTCCGTAGAGACATACTTGATTTAGGCATTAGCCTATTTTTAGGAGTTAGCAGCATATTTAGACAAACCCATTATCAGACGTGCTGCTGCATTTTGTATGACCTGCGACGCTCTGTATCTTGCCTTTGTTATTCCAAGGTACAGGGCATTGCAGTAATCGAGCCTCGACAAGACCATGGCCTGGACAAGCGTTCGAAAATCATAAGGCGCGGCTAGACATACACAGCGCTGAACCTCAAAACACAGAAGAGGCAGTCCATGTTCAAAAGAGCTTACAATCTAGTCAAGACCGACTGGACAAGAAGGTGCATCAGTATACCCAGTGCTCAGGTGGGGGAATTACGGATGGACTGATAAGAAGCTGGGGTGGAGTTTGGAATTGAAAGCATCTTCAAAGAAGTGAGCTTTGAGTCTGGATTTGAATATATATATATCTTATGCTAGATATTTTACAGTGATTCCTTAACAAATCCCACGGAAGATGAACCGGCTGTGTCTAATTCTCTGCCCATCAATGAATGTGCTGCAGCCTGCTGGCTACCTGGAGAAGCGGCAAGAATAGCAATGGCTCACAGAGACCCCGCCTCGCTTAAAAACCAGATCAGTGTCTTCGATCTTACAGCTAAGAAAACAAAGTATAAAGTGGACATTGTGGGTATGTTTCTAAATATGCTCCATATTTTGAATCACTGGAGAAAATGCCAGTATTAATAATTTTGTTTTCTTGTGAGATTAGGTTCTTTGCTTACTTTTGTAAACAGAATTTGCAGCACACGGCTCAGGTAAGAAATTTAGAACCGAAACATAGTGGCGAAAGCGCCCCAGCTGACCACCATATATTCAGTGGGCTTTATTCCTGTTACTAGAACAGGGGAAGGCAATTCCGGTCCCCGAGAGCCGGAGCCAGGTCAGGTTTTCAGGATATCCACAATAAATATGCATGAGATAAATTTGTATCTCAAGGAGGCAGTGCATGCAAATCCAACTCATACATATTCATTGTGGATATCCTGAAAACCTGACCTGGCTCCAGCTCTCGAGAACCGGAATTGCCTACCCCTGTACTAGGACAAGGCAAATGGATCCGCTATGTGCTAGAGCCCTGCAGGCTTCACACTCAAAAACCAGCTGTTATTTAGCATTTTGCACTGCCGACCCGTGTTAATGGAATTCCCTTCCCTTAGCTCAGCAATTCCAGAACCTATCCTAGAGGAACCTCAGCCAGTCAGGTTTTCAGGCTACCTGCAATGAATTTTCACAAGTTTGATTTGCAGGCAACGGCGGCAGTGAATTGATTTGTTTGCTCTTTCAAAAATTACGAAGACTAGAGAACACAATAAAGTAACAGGGAAATATAGGAGGAAATAGTTTTTTCACTAAAATACCCCCTCTTTAACGAACGCATAGCACCGGCAGCAGCGGTAACTGCTCTGACGCTCATAGAATTCCTATGAGCGTTGGAGCAGTTACTGCTACTGCCGGTGCTAAAACCCTTGCTATACATTCGTAAAAGAGGGGTATAGTTAAGCTCTGGATCTCCTTGCCAGAGGATATTATAAGAGTAGTTAGCATAAAAGGTTTGGATATGTTCCTGGAGGAAGTCCGATCTGCTATTGAAACAGACATGGGGAACGCCTGGGATGGTTTCCTCTAGGTACCTGTGATCTGGATTGGCTACTGTTAGAAACAGGGTACAGGGCTAGATGAACCATTGGTCTGACCCAGTATGTCTATTCTTGTGTCAGTCTCACTGTGGATATCCTGAAAACCTGATAGGTTGGAGATCCCCCAGGACAGGTTTGGAAATCATTGCTTTAGGTATTCATCTGAGATCAGATTTCCTCTGATTTTGAAAATGTAAAGGCTTATGTGTTTTGTTTAGATTACCTGGATTAATTTGGGGACCCATTTGCTAAAGTTTCTAGTGCATGTTTAGTGCTACACGGCCCTTAGGTATAAAATAGGACACATATTTATTGTTCTGTAAGCATTAGTAAAAAGGCCCATTTCTGTATTTTATGATTATGCCATTTCTGTATTTTATGATTATGCCATAAAATTGTTGAAATAAAATAAATCGAATACTACAGCAAGTACAATTATCTGATAGCAATCCCTTCAATAACAATACAAGGACATTTAAAGATGAAATTTAACATATATGTAAAATAGTTGCAATATTAGTATGTTTGTCCATCATATTATTTTAATAAACTATACTGCCACCTTGTAATCTCTGCTGGTAGTGCAGTCTCTCACAATTTCTAAACAGACACAGAAGTAAAAGCAAGGCCTAACCAAGGAAAAGTCCAAGGAAGGAACGCCTCCAATAGCATGGATAACTCACCCTATTCCTCAACCAGAACACTTCGCTCCAACAACCAAAATCTGTTAGTAGTCCCTTCCACTTGCAATATCAAGTTTCAAGTTTATTAGATGACTTGATCAATCGCTTAATCAAATATTCTAAGCGATGTACACTTTAAAATTAACAATTATTAAATATAAAAAATAAAACAAACAATACAGTACATACAATTACTTAAATAATGGGTAAGAACTCGTGATTTTAATATTCTATGATTCTACCTGAAAGGCTATCTTCTCAGTGACTGCACCTATGCTTTGGAATGCTCTTCCGGCTTCACGTTATAGAGCCCTCTCAAGAAAAATTTTGGTGCAAAATAAAACCTCCCTTTTTAAAGACGCCTTCAATACTTGAGCCCCTCTTTCCTCCTTTTGAGACTCCTTCTTGGCCCTTTCAACAAAATGCTTCTTCAGAAGCGACCCCTCCCCTCATGTACTGTCCTTCCCTCCTCTCAGTTAAATTTTTTTTATCTCAATGTATTTTTCACTACCTAATGTTCTTTCGCTCCTATCCAGTTAGTTTTACATGTCCTATCAAATTTTAATTATCTCTATTTGGATATTTTTATTTTATATTACATGTTTGTTTGTTTTTATTCTTTATTGTTTGTAAACCGTCTAGATCAGGGGTAGGCAATTCCAGTCCTCGAGAGCCACAGGCAGGTCAGGTTTTCAGGATATCCACAATGAATATGAGATGGATTTACATGCGCTGCCTCCTTGAAATACAAATCTATCTCATGTAAAATTACAGTATATATATATATATATATATATATATATATGTATATAGATATATATACGGTGTATATATATATATATATGTATATATAATTTTATTTTTTTTTTATTAGAGGAGTTTTCAGTTTGAGTATTGTAATTTTTACTCCTATAGGGAATTTCAATAGTTGATTGTATCAAGTGCCATAGCCAGCTGTCTCTCACTGAATATTCCATTTAGCGGACTGGCCAGTGACTGGCTATCTCCTGCTGAACACTGCAGTTAGCCAGCTTAGCTGGCTGAGAGCCATTAGGCATTAAATGCTTCTTCTTCTTTAACCCAGCATTATTGACTTATCATGCTCTAATATGAATGTGCTAGGTGCATAATGCTTCCATGCTCATTCCTCACCCATGACATCCCCTTCCCCCCAAAAAAAATTAAAAAATATTCTGCATAATTAGAATGTATTGACAGGGTTTGATCAGTATGGAATTCAAGCAGCAACTATTGTGGATACGCCCCTTTTAGGGGAAGCTGCCACTTTCGTATGCTTACTGTAATGCCATTTCAGCAGGCACTTAAATATATTTAGCGGCTTGCCCATTAAGAGCCATTTTAGCATGTCTTTTAAAGTGCTTAACCCTTTCAGGACCAAGGGACATATTTGTCCCATAACTTTAAAATCCTATCAATTTTGATTGGGATAGTCTACAGTTCTAAATTTGATATGTACAGATTCCATAGGATACTGCCTTTATGTAAACAAACTGGTTCCGACATTCATTCATTAGCGTCGTTGCCAGATTGACGAGAAGATTCACTTGCCACACTGTCCATAAGCCAGAAGTGTGATTTTTTAAATAAAAATAATGATATTTCACAAAAAAAATCAATTTTTTGGCATCTGCAAGCCCTTTTTACCATAAAAATGTCGTCAAAACCACAAAAATTGGCCTACGATCCTTATGGTCCTGAAAGGGTTAATCACCTAGGGACAGATTCTGTAATTGGGTGCTTAAAAAGATAGGCACCTATAATCACACTTACCCCCTCTTTTACAAAGGTGTGCTATGTTTTTTTAGCGCGCTAAATAGTACCACACTTTAAACGCTAGCGCATGCATGTGTTATCCCATGGACACGTTAGCAGTTAGCGCACGCATTGATTCAGCGCGTGCTAAATCCTCACTAAAACGCTTAGCGCACCTTTGTAAAAGCGGGCCTTAGGCGCTCATTACAGAATTGTGCCTAACTAAAACTTAGGTGCCTAAGTACGTTAGAGAATAGTGCGTAATGGTGCCTAAGTCCTTCTCTGCCCCTAAACATGCCTACTTTGGAGTTAGGCGCCTGACTTGTGTAGAATTATGCCCAAGAAGATAGGCGCCTCTCACCCAATTATTATTTTTCCCCCAATGAGCTTATTAAAGCTCATAATTGAAGCCAATATTACATTACATTAGTGATTTCTATTCCGCCGTTACCTTGCGGTTCAAGGTGGATTACATAAAGGATCTATCTGGCCATTTCCAGAGGAATTATAGAATAAATAGATTGGTTCGTAGAGATGAGGTAGATCTTGTGGCATTAGGTTGTTTTAGAGAGTAGAGATGCTTTTGGTTGGTTTCGATTGTTGGGTATCAGGGATTTTTTATGTATGGTATTTTTTATGTATGGGTTTATGTATGGATTTTTTTATCTATGGTTTATGTATGGGGGTTTTTATGTATGGTATTTTTTATGTATGGGTTTATGTATGGATTTTTTTATCTATGGTTTATGTATGGGTTTTTATCCCAGGACAAGCAGGCAGCATATTCTTAATGCATGGGTGACATCACCGACGGAGCCCCGGTACGGACCTTTTTTTTTTTTTTTATTCGAGTTTTATAACATTATTACATATACATAATAATAAAGTAAGGAACATAAATAAAATTGATACATCAACCACAGAGCTATCATATAAATTCCTCTAGTCCTCATAACTGTGGGAGGGCAAGTACTATATATTCTAGCAAATGTCACATAAACATGATCATATAGACCAAACATATTAGTGTTTAGAAATTCAAAACTCCAAATAATTAATTATGTGGTAGCAGAGGAAATACTAATGGATTCTTGATGTTGCAAAAATTGTTCTAATTGAGTTGAGTCCCAATAAACATAATCATTTTCCTTAAATTTAATCAAGCATTTACAAGGAAATTTTAAATAAAATGTGGCTCCTAAAGCCAACACCCTAGATTTCAAAGCTAAAAAGGATTTTCTTCTCAATTGTGTTGCTTGGGCCACATCTGGAAAAATCAATACATTATCTCCGCAAAATTTAGTCTGCTTATTCTGAAAATAAGCTTTCATTATCAAGGATTTATCTATCTCTCTAGAACAAGTTATGAGAAGTGTAGATCTAGTTTGGATTATATCCTGTGAATCTTCTAAAAATCCAGTTAAATCAAAATCAATTTGTTCCAACTGATCTATACCTGATTCTGTGGGAACTTTTTTCCTCTGAGCTGCTGACATCTCCCTAAGGAATTTGGAGAAAGAGGATTGCTCTGGTTTGGAGACGGTGTCGGTCATGGAGGGTTCTTCGTCGGTTGACGAAGCGTCCTCCTCGGTACCGTGAGGGGAGTCTTCCCACAAATCTGGGTCCCTAACGTCGGGGTGCGTACGTTTGGGCATCGGTGTGGAGGGCTCGGCATGGCGGGTCTTTGAAAGAGATTTGCCTGAGCGCACCGAGGCGGTACCGGGTGAGGAAGACCAATGTCGTTCCTGGGACCGGACAGGGTCGGCAGCATCATGGGTATGTACTGTAGGTATTTCTGCCAAGAGCACCGGCATGGAAGTATTAATCGGTACCAAGGGGGTCAACACCGATGGGACAGTGTGAGGCTCGGATCGGTCCCGTACCGGAAGGTGCGGTGCCAGCAACGCCGGCAACAGTTGTTGGAGCTGTTGTTGCAGCTGCTCCTGTAACTGTGTTTGGAGTATGGCCACGATGCGGTCGTCCAGGGGAGGCACCGGTACCGCTTTTTTCTTCTTCGGTACCATAGGTGCCGCTCTACGCTCCGGCGATGAGGAGGCCGATGATGAGGCACTCACCGAGATCGGAGCGGAGCGCTTGCGGGGCCGGTGCAGTGCCGGGAGGGCCGGTGTCGCAACCGTGGCAGGAGGGCGCTCAAGGGAAGTGGGAGGCTTCTTAGCCGGCTTACCTGGGCCCAACGACCCCGAGGAAGGGTCCGGTGGTGTTGATGTCGTTGGTGCCGACTTTTGTGGTGCCGTCGACATCGCAGCCGGTTCCATGGCAGATCCGGTACCAAACAAAATATTTTGCTGGATCTGCCGATTTTTCAAAGTACGCTTTTTAAGCGTAGCACAGCGGGTGCAGGTGTCAGCCCGATGCTCTGGACCCAAGCACTGGAGGCACCAATTGTGTGGGTCGGTGAGGGAGATCGGGTGTGCACACCGCTGGCACTTCTTAAAACCCGGTTGAGGGGGCATGAATGGAAACACGGCCTCCGCAAAATCGAACCCGGAGGCCTGTATGGTGGCAACAGGCCCCGCCGGGGCCGGCCTGAAAAAATAAGGAAAACTCGACTAGTTTTTTTTTTTTTTGAAAACAAAAATAAAGGGAATCCGATAAGAAAAAAGGAAAAAAAGTGAAAAAATACGCGAGCGGGAAGGCAAAAATTAGTTTTTCAACGGCCGTTGAAAACACATGCGTCTTCTTCGCTCCGCGGAAACGAAGAAACTGGGGACCATGCTCTCCTCCGTCGGGCGGGAAGGCACTTGCGCATGCGCGGTGCGACCAACTAGAACTTTCTAGTTAAAAAGGTCCGTACCGGGGCTCCGTCGGTGACGTCACCCATGCGTTAAGAATATCTGCCTGCTGTCCCTGGATAACACCTGTTACGGTAAGTAACTGTGCTTTATGTATGGTTTTTATTTCTTTTCTAAATGTTCTGTAGTCTTGGGTCATTATCAGCAAAGTAGAGAGTTGGTGGTCTAATCTCGCTGTCTGTGTGGCCAGGAGGCCACTGTACAGTTTTAATATACTAATGAAGGGGATCTTTTACTAAGGCACACACTAAATCGGCTAGCACGCCTTAGTAAAAGACCCCCTAAGTTAGGGGCCTAGTTGGCGCCCATCTTTAGGTGTGCCTTTAATAGAATTTCCCTCCGACTGTTTCAAGCCGTATCACTTCTGGCTGGCAGCAGCCTGGTTTCTGAACAGTGCTATGCGATGTACTATGTTACTATGAAAATATTCTGACAGTCACAGCAATCTCCAACAAAATCTCTGTGCTTAATATCTATCAATCATGCTATCACTGCGAATGCCCTGCCCTAAAGAATTAGTTCCATTATTAAGATGAAATTTAAGATTTATCTTTCACCGATGTTTTCAAAGAATTTTGTTCCAACGAAATCAAATGGAATATACTGTATATAATGCAAAATCGGAAAGTTAAATGCTGATTTTTTTCATAAAAATGTAGGATTCAGTTTTATTTAAAAATGTCTGTAATCCATATTGTAACTGCAGGAATGAAGTCTTTCTTCAGTTGACATGTCTTTATGTGAGTGTACATGCACTAACAGAAGAGCTCCAAATGGTTTTAAGTAATACTGTTCTTTTTTATTGAAAAAGTTGGACAAGTTGTAGGCTTTCAGCTACCAGATAGATGGAACACAAATCTTCTTATGAAGGGTCATGGAGCAGAAACAATTCTAATAGTTCACGGAGAAGAACTGAAAGTATATTCTATATCTGGAGATTTGTTACATTCCTTCCACGACCACCAGGGGATTATTACATCAATAAGCGTAGTATGTATGTTTCTTGGACATGACGTTTTGCTGCCCAATTTCTTCCTTCTTGATTTTGCAACCCACACCCTTTTCAAACGTGTATCTTTCATTTCAAGGATGCTTTTCGTGTTGTCACTTCATCTATGGATTTATCTCTCCGGGTCTACACATGGCAAAATGAAACTAAGATACGCTCACTGAAAAGCTGCTATCACTTGCTAGGAGGTTCTCGCAGATTTTCAAGGTAGCATCAGCAATTCATAATGAAAATTCAGAATCTAGTTATTGATAATTGGTCAGGAAAATTGGTTCTGTCCTATAAAATAATTTGACTAACACACGGCCATGAAAGTCTTCTCTCGATATGGGCCCCTTTTACTAAACTGCGGTAGCAGTTCTGTGGGAAATATACTCAAAGCCCATTCCATTCCTGTGGACTTCAGTGCCTTTGCCACGGGAGAATCCCTACCGCAGCTTTGTAAAGGGGGCTCTATTTGTTAATGTTATATGTATGCTACTTATTTCATAGAAAATATAATGAAAATTATATTTTAGAAGTGCATGCTATGTTGCCATAACAAACCATGAAATGGAATTCTGTTAAATGCAAAAACGGCCGAATTCCAACTGCAACAAACTGCAAGTTTATACCTTTACAAAGAGAGATAATAATTTAAGATTAGTAGTAGTAAATTTATTATAACAATCTCTTTTGTCAACAGAGGTATTACCGCAGTAGCATGTGACCATGTAAGCATAGCAGCTTCAGTGGATACTACTGATGGAGAAGGAGTTTTGCGAGCCTATTCCTTTAATCTATGAATTTTCAGATATGCGCAAACTGCAAGACGACTCCTACCTGCTCACAGCCATTGCCATTGTTTACAGAGCTAAAGATTCATAATCTACTACATTGTCATACAGGAACTATAATTAAATTGTTTCTAAGATTAATTTGTGGTTCAACCTAGCTTATTTCAGCCAAACATTTGCTTAAAAATAGGCCAAGATAAGCTTTGCTCCATATAAATTTGAATTTTGGGGTGAAGGGATGGATATATATTTTTACAGTATTTCTTATAATCTCTGCTCCCTTATGGAGCACACAAGGTCTATCTAGCTTTAGCTCATTCCTAAATACCTCATCTTTTGAGTAGAGATCTCAATAAAATTATCTAGATCCTTTCTTCCCTCTTTCAAGAACCTTATCTTCCATACTGCCTGCTCAATTACTTCACTATGTTCTGGCTCCTGTTACTCTGCCTTAGTTCCACAAGAAGAATCCAACAGGACAAGATCCCACAAACACCAGACAACAGAGAAAGCATTGGGAACGGACAATGAGAAATCCACAAGAGCCAGCAGGATGAGTCAAAGCCTTGTTTACTTTCATCCAGGATGTACAATAACATGGACCCGACCCAGTACTGTGTTTCGGCGAACATAAGCGCCTGCATCAGGGATCACTGTAAATTGGAATTCACAAAACAAAACAGCTTCTTTGTTGATGCATTAATCCAATCCAACAGAATACAACTGTGAAAAACAGTTACATGGACGCACACTTTTGGATTGGATTAATGCAACCCTTGAATTGTGGATTTATGCAACCTTGGTGAATTCCAATTTACAGCGGCCCCTGATGCAGGCGCTTATGTTCGCCAAAACACAGTACTGGGTCGGGTCCTTGTTACTGCACGTCCTGGCTAAAATAAACAAGGCTTTGACTCATATATTGCTGGCTCTTGTGGATTGCTCATTGTCCATTCCCACTACTCTGCCTTAGTTCACATATGACCCTTTCTGTCATCTTTTGTGCTACTATGTCACCAATTTAATTTTTTTTTTTTTACAGAAATGGCCTCTTGGAAGTCCAAAAAGGTCTCATTATGAGGGTCTTAGGGATAGATGCACTAAAGATACCGACTGGATCGCTGTTGACCAGTTCTCCAGCAGCGATCGATATGCTATCAAGTTTGTGTGCAAATCATTTGCATGCAAACACAACCAATCACTATTGGCATATGCGCAGAGCCCTAACAGCAGTGACAGGGGAAGCAGCCTCTGTCACTGCTGTTAGGGCTTCTATTTTTTTTTTTTTTTAATGGCACAGATGTGTGTTACACACACACACACACACACACACACACACAATCTGTCCCGTTAAAAAAAAAAAAAAAGAACCCCCCCTGCGCCAGGCAACTCTGAGCCATTTCCCCCACCTTCCCCAAACACCAAAAAATGGCAGGAGGGATGCCCACTCCTTCCTGCCACCAGATGTCCCACCACATCCCCGAACCTCCCCTGTACCTTTTTAAAAAGATGGAAGCAGGAAGCCCGCTCTGAGGCTCCTGCTTCAGGCCACCATTAAATGATGGGGCCTTCCCTCATGCACGGAGAGGGCCAAAGGCCCTGCTTGGTTCAATCACCTAAAGCCCCTCTCGAGGCGAGAGGCTTTAATCGTCTGAGTCAGTAAGGCCTTAGGCACCTCCCTCTGTATCCAGGATACTGAGCGAGGAGCCTAAGGCAAATACCCCAAGTCTGACCACCAAGTGTAAGATTTCCCATCTA
The DNA here is from genome assembly GCF_902459505.1 of Geotrypetes seraphini. Lineage (NCBI taxonomy): Eukaryota > Metazoa > Chordata > Amphibia > Gymnophiona > Dermophiidae > Geotrypetes > Geotrypetes seraphini. The sequence goes on from NC_047100.1 coordinate 10,737,768, forward strand.
AAACTGGAGAACTCAAATCATCTTCAAATCTAGAATAGACTGGAAGAAACCCTACTTCTTGAGCACAATAAAAGATAGAATAATGATGATCTGACACAGAACAGGTTTCATCACTCCAAACTGGAGTACTGTTTGCAACATGGGCCCTCTTGCTTGAAGGGGGATCCACAGGGAGACACCATAAAGATATCTGAAAACTGGTTCTTCTACTCAAAAATGTGTTTTAAGGTTACAAGTTAGTGCCCAAGGAGATAAAGTGGAGAAGGGGAAGCTACACACCCCTCCAGATGAGATCCCTTAGGGTCAATGCCAATTGGCCTCATAAAGCTCATGGGTTAGAGCTTGGGGCTCCAAAGGGAAAAGACACCTCTGAGCTTGACCAGTTCTTGGAAATGACATCTAGGTCAAGACTAGACTTCAAAGATTATCAGAATCTTCAAGTCTCTGCCTCCATTTCCTGATAGATAATTAGATAATTTCTCAGTCTAGCAGGAAAACAATGAATCAATTTACCCAAAGGAAATTCTATATGTTTATTAAATGGAGTAAAGAAATAATAAAGTCAAATTGAGTCTACAAATAGCATAAAAATATTCAAAATTCCTCCCATTTTATTAAGTATAGAAAATCATGGAGCTTACCCACAAGAAAAGAACACGACCTCGAGAACAGACAAAAATTAGGAGAGCACTGGTAATGACTAAGTTGAAGGCCATTAAAAAAACAAATTTCGTTGTAGCATTAAATATATTATAATATTTTATCCTCCATGCCACCAAGCATAAAACTGTTTTTCATCTCTTCCATCTTAATATCTTCTTCAAATTAAGATTACAATAGCGCAAAACAGAAGCAAAAACATATCCTGTTGTAATAATAAAGCTCTCAGAAAGGCAGTGGGTTGTATAGTTACCTCCTTGTGGGCAAAATCCCTGCCCCAAAACTATGCAACCTACTACCTCTTCCTAGAAGCCCACCGTCTTTGTCTTCTTTATGTCTTAGCTGATAGCCCCATATCTTCCTGCATTAAAAAAAAATTAGCATGGAATAAAGCAGCACAATATTGCACCAACACACAATGGTAGCATTAGGTAATCGGAATACTGTCCGATTATGTATAAAACTTAACATTTCTGTTAAAGTGCATTCAACAGTAATGTGACTATAGTATAAATCTGATAATTATAATAGATTATATGTAACTTTTGTAAAAGTTTAAGAAAGAAAAGCAAAAATAAATAGTGTATGTAAAACAATTAGGAATTCCACAGAATCATAGTATCTTCCTTTATTTGTTTGAACACTGGAGGATGTAACGATGCAAAATTTAAGGGAAAAAAAAACTAAAACAACTCTTCTTCACAGTTTTATACACAAATTAATTTTGAACTTTAAGTCATAAGTTCTTATAAATATACAGTACTGCAGAAAGTCTACTCCTCAGGGAAGGCAATAGATTGTATAGTTATCTCCCAAACAAGGTAAAATCACTACCTTACAACTAAACAATCTACTACCTCACTCTGATAGAGCAAATCAGTAAAGTTACATTCTGGTGAGGAAAACATGAAGGGGTGTCTAAAATACATATGGCAAAATAACAAATTAGCCTATATTTTAGAAAATATGTTGTATTTGTTTGTAACACTGTTTTAAAAACATTATAGCCATTGACTTTGCAGTATCACTTTCAAAAGCAAATTCATCTTTTTGCTGAAAACTCTGTACAAGTAATGAAAATTTATGATTCACATCAGCTAAATTCAAATTCATTGTCCTTTGTTTAAACATTTCTATATGTTTGCTTCATCAATCAAGAGAGCCTGTACTCATATTATTAAAAGAAAAATAAAACAATGATTAGGGGGGGAGGGGGTTCCCTTTGAAAAAACAAAACAGAAGTACCATCACAAAGATTTTGTGTTCCTTTCCCCTAAGAAAAGCCGTCAACAGCATGTTTTTAGTCTGCAATTTTATTTACCCGTATTTTTCGCTCCATAAGACGCACCCTAGATTTAAAAGAGGAAAACAAGAAACAGACCAATTCTGAACCAAAATTCTCCCTGCCAGGCTCTGCACCCTGTCCCCCCTCCCTGCCAGGCTCTGTACCCCTTCTGGTGGTCTAGTGGTAGGCAGGGACAGGGCATAGGGCAGGCAAGCGGGCCTAGTGGCAGGCAGGGCCCCCCACCCCAAGGCAAGCAAGCAGACAGGCAAGGCCCCCCAAAGTGTATAATCTTTCTTCTCTTCTTCACTATCCATGTATACCATATTTCCTTCCCTGTACACATTCAACAGATTAGGGGCTATCCCAAATTATTTTTAATCAAATCGAGGGGTTGTGAGGCAGAAATAAAACTTTGAAAAAAGGATTGATAAAAATCCAAGATGGCCACCACCAGCGAATTCGCACCAAAAATGGCAAAATCAAACCAAATCCAAAAATAAAAAATAGCGATTAGGGAAGACCTGAACCCTTAGAAATTCTGGAAAAAAAAAAAAAAAAAAAGAGTTTTACTGTGTTCCACAGACCACCTCCAAAGCTCCCATAGGAAATAATGGAGGTGTACTTACAATCTGTGCAATGCCTCCCTGTCAACTCTTTTTAAACTGCAGCTGAATGGAGGAAAGGATTTTTTGCCTCAAACTGTTCCAAATGACCAAACTTGAAGACAGACTCCGACTGTAACCACCGCCCCCATGAAACTACTCCACTTGACCGGGGGCAGGAAACGTAGCTTGAGCCCCAAAACTGGAAGTTTTGGGGTTTTTTTTACTCAAGATGCATACAGCCTGCGCTGAAACCCCTGACAAGGTCAAAGGGCAAGCAAACTCCTAGGGGAACGGAACCCCCAAGTCTGAGAAGAGTGGCACACAGCAGGCTGGCTCCACAGATCACCAAAGTTTCTCTGTGAAGCAGCAGTTCGGCACTGCTGGACTGCACCCTTTCCTCTGACAGGGGACCTCCGGAAAGAGGTCTCACGACATTCAAGCCACAAAAAAGACAAACTTAAGCAAAAAAAAGAAAAAGCAGAGCAGAAGACTTCTGCACAAATTGCTTGCAAAAATTAAAACTGGAAGGGGCTCTCTCTAAGGTGGGAAGAGCCTGTGCTCAGAAAAGTGTTAGGATTTCTGCAACTCTCGGATTGCAGGAACGGATTGAATCTGGAAGGGATGTAACAGAACACATACTGTAATGACATAGCTGCATTAATTGAGACCATCAAAGATCCATTGCATCAAGTTTCAAGGACAGTAAAAAAATGTTTTTTATAAACATTAAAAGTAAGCCATCAACAAAATGTCTACTTTTCACAAAATGTTTTATATATGCTTTTCAGAGGTACAAAATAAAATGTTGAAACATTATCAAATCTAGGTCAACACTTTGTATTGGAGAGGCCGTACAGAAAAATCTATTTGTTCTTACATCCTTATAGTTCCTCCTTGGTTACTTGCAGTTCAGAAAACTTCACACAAAAAAGTAAAACAGAATAAGGCAGTCGATATTCTGCAGTTTTAGGAAAGACAGTAGATTGTATAGTTATCTCCCAGCTGTGGGTATGACCCTAAAACTATACAACCTACTACCTCATCCCATCACGCAGGGATCATCCTCACAATATGGCGATGTGAAAGAACCAAAAATCACCTGTTCTTCATAATTTACTACAAATCAAGTAGCAACCTTGTATGCATACAGTTTAAAGTAAACTAATATTTTTTTTCTTGAGAACAGGTATGTCTAAAAAAAAAGAAGAAGAGAAAAAAAAATATGGTTAAACATACTGGAATGCAAGCAGTAATGTTTTACAAAGAAAGAGAGAGATATGTATAACAGCATAAAGACAGTACATGAAAGACATTGTCCTAATATTTTTGAGAAAACTGGTAAACATAATACAGTACCTACTAAGTACCTGGCTTCTCAATCCAATGGGTAGCCATTTTGTTTGACCTATGCCAAGTCAAATTGTTTTGTAATCTAGAAATTTTCACATGAGAATATCTGACTATTACATTTAATAACTCAGCCTTTCTTGATCCCATATAAAAGCTTTTTTTTTATTTTAGGGAGAGGGGGTAAAAGAATTATAGCTGTACACCTGCAATGCAGTATTTCAAGATGATAAAGAGTGAAGATATAATGTAGATTAATAAATGACAGCAAGTGTAATTACAATGGCACTAAATAAAGACTGTAGATGACGACATATACACATTTAAAAATAAAATACAAAAGAATAATATAAATCTAAACATATTACTACCTTTTACCACGTATACTAGTTGCCTAATGTTTCTAATACTAACATCCTAAAATATCACTTAGCCCAAAATGCTCGCCTCACAGAATGCACAATTTGGCATCCACTTCTTGACAACAGCATTCTGAAAACAAACACCATAGTCACAAATTGCCCCTTTTCTTTACCCCCCCCCCCAAAATTATTTAGATTAATACAGCAACCAGAAAGCTAAAAGGTACCCGGTACTCAGCCCTTAAACTTTTAAAACCCTTTTAGCACCATTAAGTGCAGACAATAGTTTGGTTTTCTCTCTCAGCAAAAAAAGCTATGGTTAGGCTCTTTACACAGTAAGTCTTCACACAAAGCCTTGACAGAAACACAAGAACGGCTTTCAGTGCATGTTAATGCTTTCGGGGGGGGGGGGGGGGAAATCTCGTGATCACGATCATTAATATACAAAAGGGATGACAACCGCGTTTCATAAACAAATATATGCAAACAAAAAAATAATTTCTCTGTTTCCAAAATTGCTCAGTACTTTACCCTGTCAGCTTGGAATCACCAATTATACAAATATACTGTATTGAAATTTTTTTTTTTTTTTACTGAATTGCTAATTTAAGATTCTGCCAGGGCTTGGCACAATTCCCAGACTTGCTTTCACAAACCCTTGTGCCCACCATCAGCAATCTAATCTACTGCAATTTGTTTTCTTTTAGTATTCCACTGCACAGATGGGTACAGACAGTTGGTCCAAAATGCCCAAAACAGAAATAAACTGAAACAATAGCATTGGGATTGAGAGAAGAGAGGGAGGAGTTAGAATAAGGCCTGATTTAGATTACCTTATTAAACAATTTTAGAAAAGAAAAAAAACAAAACTACAAAGCTTACAAACTCCTTACCCAAAGATGCTTATTTATTTCTGCTCTTCCACATTAAAATTCACCAGCCAAATAGGAAAAACCACCAATAACCCACATCTCGGACATGGACCGATAGACCCCCTCTGATGTTTCCTCAATTCAGCAAGGTAATCACGTCAGAGTGAATCAAAGCAGATGTACCATCATAAACCTGCCCACCACACACTTCAACGACTAGTCCATTGGGCTTTCAATAAAATCTAGCATGTTTTGTACAATAAATATGGAACAGCATGCAGTTTAAAGGCTTTTTGTCAATATGTAAAACATTAAGAGGGTTAGTTACTAATGTGCAATAATGGAATAATTGCACAGTTTTTCCCTCTTAACTTGTGGAATATTTTACCAATCTTATTATTTTATCATAATGCATGCTAGTTTAAGGTACCATGGGCTATATAATGAGTTGCAAGGTATGCAGATCTCATTATGTAATTCAAACACAGCTTGCATTGAACTTTTCCAAGCTGTTATTCCAGGGAAAATAATGCAAGTCATTTTTCTTTCCAGGAGCATCAGGCTGCTTACACATGGCTCAATACTACTAAGCACTATTTTAAAGAAGACAGTGGAATACAAAAAGATGTGCAGTCCTCCCGCCCTCCTCAGCAAAGGGAATGCAAAAAGATGTGCAATCCTGGAGTCCTCCCTCCCTCTTCAGCAAAGACACCCTAGACTAGAGAATGATATAGGGACAAAATTTGTCCCTGTCCCAGCGGTTAACCAACCCCATGTCATTCTTTAAGGAGAGAAGGAAGAATCAAGAATATGAATGGTGCCCACTGACCCTCAAAGCCTTGAAGAATACTGGTATTGGACTGAAGTAGAGATAAGAGAAACTAAAGAACAACACGAGATGGTTTCCCACGGGGATGGGGACAAATTCTGTCTCCATGTCATTCTCTAAATATTGTTTAATTATTTGAAGTCATTGGAATATTTGAGTGGCTCATTGGCCAAAGCAAAGATTGTGGTATAGGCCAGGATAGTATAGGCTTATTTCTATAAGTAGCAAACTGTAAACTATTTTCTGAGAGTCTGGAACAAAATTTGGCCACAGTTCTATTGATTGGTCAAGGGTAAACTGGGTTTGTGCCTGGTCGGTCCTCCTTTGACAATACTCAATTACTCTGCAATATGATTCATGTATTCCAGGAACATGATATCCTTGGTTGGCCACTGTTGGAAACAGGATACTGGGCTTGATGTACCTTCAATCTATCCCAGTATGGCAATTCCAATCTAATAAATTCTGGGCATATTTAAGGTTTTAATTGGGGGGGGGAAGTAAGAGTCATTTCTTCATTAAGTTCAGGATTTTACACACCAAGCTCACAGCACAGATTAAGGTTGATGGGTGCATGTCTGCATCTATTTCTTTACAAAAGGGTACTCAGGGTTACCCTCTTTCCCATTTCTTTTTGACCTGACGCCTTTAACTTTGGGTATCAAGCAGAATGCTGCCATAAATGGAGTTACTCATCAGGGGGTAGAGCACGAGATTGTAAAAACATGAGATTGTCCATGTATGCTGCAAAGTACCTCTTATCCCTCAAGTTATGATCAATCTATTTAGTTTGTTTTCATGTTATAGGATAAATTGAGGAGGGGGGATGGAATTAATGCCATCAAACAAATACACTCGTGCTGTGGATCTGGTTCACTACCCTTTTCAAATAAAAAACGCTGACTTAAAGTACTTGGGGTTTAGGATGGCCCCTACGCTTGATGCTATGCTGGCAAAAAGATATGGTGACTACCTACAGACAGTACAATCAACTATTACAGAAGGCTGTACCCTCTGCATTTGTCTTGGTGGGGTCAGCTATAGACAATTCAGATGGCTCTTGATTCTAAAATTAAACATTTCAAATGCTACTAATGCTTTTCCCTCCCTTTTATGAGGGATCTTCAACAAGTTTCCACACTTATTTTTTTAAAACTATTTATTATCTCTTTTAAGCAAAATTATATCACTACCTGCAAGATGAGCCAGCTTGCCTGACTAGTCACATGACATTCTATGATATGCCCTCTTACCACTTTTCCTGCCCCATTTCCCATGAAAATATAAAAAATGCAGAAACCTTTTGAAGAACCTATACATTATAAGCAAGAAAGGCCAAGTCATTTTCTAAGGTAGGGCAAACCCTGTAGAATTGCCCTTAATAACCTTAAGATAGCCAAACTGTCAGGTGATGTCAACCTTACAGAACTACAAAACTAACAAATCTCCTTTTGATCAAGGCACGATAGCTATCTGTTAGGAAGTTTTATGGATGAGTTAGCCTAAGAGTTGCCATACTGAGACAGACCAAAGGGCCTTCAATACCAGTATCCTATTCCCAACTGCAGTCAACCCAGAACACAAGTACCTGGCAAGATCCTAAGGAGTAAAAACAGATTTTATGCTGCTTATCCTAGAAGCAAGCAGTGGATTTCCCCCAGCCATCTCAATAATGGCTTATGGACTTTTGTTTTAGGAAATTATCCAAACCTTTTTTAAACCCTGCTAAGCTAATTGCTTTCACCACATTCTCTGGCTACAAATTCCAGAGTTCAATCACACAATGGGTGAAAAAATAATTTTGACTTGTTTTAAATCTACTAATTAGTAGCTTCATTGCATGCTCCCTAGTTATCACCCAATTGCTGTTCCAAAGGAAGTCAACTGACAATCATTTTTGCTTCATTTCCTGGTGGGCATGGTAGGTTTACAAAGTCAGTACACCAAACATTTAACCCCCGACTCCAAATGACATTAAGGGCTCCTTTTACAAAGCCGCGTTAGCAGTTTTAGCGCACGCAGCTTTTAAGCGCGCGCTAAACCCGTGCTACGCGGCTAGAACACCAGCCCAATGCTGGCATTAGCGTGGCCAGCAGTTTAGCGCACACTATTACGCGCGTTAAACTGCTAACGCGGCTTCGTAAAAGGAGCTTTTAAACATTTTATCTGGATCCAACGTTCTGGTAAATAAAAACATTTTCCAGTACTTTAAATCCCAGAAAAAGATCTCTCTCTAAAATTTACCATATTATAATGTTGTAATTTTTATTTTGAAGTTGGAGTCAGTACATTTTTAAATTAACTCCACAAAAATTGCTTCCAACGGACTCTATGGCTCCAGTCCTGGTTGCTGCTTAAATGCCATTGTGCCTCCATTGTGCCCTGCAATGGCAAAAAGCAGCAAGTGCCTAGATTTATTGAAGCACTTGCTTCTTTTTGCCACTGAATGGCAGCATTGCTGTGATTCAGACAACTTTCAGACTCTGAAACACAGCTTGGATGAAGACAAACAGTGGTTCTACATTTGCCCTTATGGAATACAGCCCTGGTAAAAACTAATAAATCTATTTCTTGGAAAGTTTGTCAGGACTGTAATATTTGGATGATTAGCCAGATTTATGATTAAGAAATGAAGCATTTAAACCTCTTCAAGATTTGCAAAGAGAATCTCACTTACCAGACACAACATTACCAGCGACTTCAACTGCGACAAGATCCAAATTGTCCTGTCCCAGTCTCTGGAATATCTGGGAGTCTTTGACATGGCAGTAGGCCATCTCTGTTTTCTAGAGGTATAAAGACAGAAGCTTTGTACCTAGATAACGAACAGGATGGCCAAGCCAGCTCCATCCACATGGCATTACCTTGAAGTGCTAGGATCCATGGCAGCTACTGTAGACGTCAGAACATGCTGCTTTTGTGGTGGTCTCCCTGCAAGTGACTCAGCCGTGGACTCTGGAATCTCATGACAGTATGATTTGGTGGCTCTTGAGGCATGCCTCTCAGAATAGCTTCTTGGATGATTGTGACTACGGATGCCAGCCTGTTCGGCTGGGGAGCTCACTGCAATGGATGTCCAGTCCAATGGTGGTCAGCCTCTTAGAGGAAGTGATTGATCAGCATATTGGAGCTTTGGACCATTTGTTTGGCGTTACATCAGCTGGAGAAGAGACTGGATAGTCAGGCAGTTCTAGTCTGCTCGGACAATGCTATAGCAGTGGCGTATGTCATTTGCCAAGGAGGCACCAAGAGTGCACAGCTGAGTCTGGAGTCCTGGTTATTGTGCCGGTAGGTAGAGCTACACCTTCAGACTCTTTTGGCAGTGCATGTATCGGAGTGGATAGTGTCCAGGCTGATTACCTCAGCAGGCAGATGCTAGATCTGGGTGAAGGGATGTTATCTGCCACAGCTTTTCAGTCCATTGTTCATCACTGGACTGGTCGCCCAACTTTTTTATTTGATGGTTACAAGAGAGTGAACCACTTCTTCATTTGAAGGTCTGAGCCCAGAAGTGCAGATGCTTTCATCCAGCCATGGCCAAAGAACCAAACTGTGTTTCCTCTGTCCCTGATAGGGCGCATACTCCACAGAATTGCAAACCATCTACATATAGAGTGCTATCCTCATGGCACCAGATTGACCCTACAGACTGTAAACTATGCAGGCCTCATGCATCTGCAGATGTGCACGGGTACCTTCAAAATCAGAAATAATGAGAAATCCAAGATGGCAGCTACAGTAATGTTTTGTTGCCAAATATGGCCCTAAAATGGCTTTTATCAGAAAATAAAACACAGAAAAAGATTATGTACTTTGGTAAGTTTTTTTTCCAATAGATAGGCAAAACATTCTAGACAGTAGGTTTATTTCCCTTTAGTTGCATGCTGCAGAAGAAATCCACTCTGGATTTTTCACTCTGCCTCTATTGTATTTCACTGAGCTCTCTAGCTCCACCCTCAGTTAATACCCAAACACGTAGAACCACCCAATACACGTGAAATAGAGACACCTGTAGCAACAGGCTCAAACAAATTATTCTGCTCAAACAGTAGCCGCCAACATAGACTTCAAAGGAGCTCAGCAACTAATCCCAATACATTGGGACATATATTGTGATAGGGCATGGCCAAGCTGGGCTCAGCAAGTGGCCTTACCCAGTGCACACAGATCTCAGCTGAGCTGTTTTGAAAGGTTCTAATGGTAGCTTGGTATTGGAATAAAGGAAAAGCAACCAGTACAGAGTCAGAGGTGCAATTTCTCAAGAATACTTTATTGAACAAAAAATCAAAACAAAACTTTCAATAGGCTTCCTTCAGGTTTGTATCACCTGGTATCCTGGCAGCATTTAGAACACAAGCAATAGTCAGTTCCCAGCTTACTGTCTCCAAAAGAGAAAATAAAACAACAAAAAAAAAACAAAAACTGGTTCTTAACGTTAAGCTTTCTTCAAACACAAAAACTTTACAGCCTTGTCTTAAGGTAGAACTTATACCACATTTTCTCCCAGCTGCCATAACAGGAAAAGATCGGCTTGTTTCCATACTTTCAATAATGGGCTGCTCTGTTTTCTCTATCTCCATATCATGTGCAAAGTCTTCATCAGCTAACTCAATGTCCTGCCCAAACACAATTTCACCACTCTCTGTGACTTCTTTATCACACACACCCCTCCCCCCCTCTACCTGGTCTGGTAGCCAGGAGGTAGACTGTGTCTTCTCAATTCCTTGGGCTGGCAATCTGTAACTTGCAACCGGCTGACTGGCTCTGGCTTGCTGGGTTTTGAGCTGGTGGGTACTCTGAGGCTGGTGCTCCCAGTGCTTCTGGAGCTGGCTCCCCTGCTTTGAGAAAGTTACTCCCTTTTCTCTCACTGCAGGAAGCTGATTAATCCTTCCTGCAGGTGCGTTGGTGTAGCCTGCTCTCACAGCACTCCTCACCTGGCCTAAACCAATTTGGGACTGATTGAAAGTGGCTTGTATTCCAGCCCTGCTCTTTCCTGCCCCTGGCTCCAGGCCTGCTGGGAAATGTAGTCTTTCCACTTGTTTCTTTATACCTGTTTCTTTAAACCTCCTAAAGCCCCGCTTAGGCAGGGCTTTAGGAGGTTTCAGTGTTGGAAGGCTTGGCTTATAAGTGTTCCTATGGGCTGCTTTGGAACTCTCCCTAGCTGGTTTAGGAATACTTGCAAGGGTTTTAACCATATTTCCCTTCTCTGGCAAGGCTTCCTCATTAGGAATAGGGGCGACCCTGTGACAATATACAAATTCTTTCCAGCCCCCCCAAGGGCTGGGAGGCATCCAAGTTTGGAGAAGCATAAGCAGATTGAAAACTGTATGAAGGCACAGTAAAGAGAACAGGAGTCTAGAATGTTTCACCTATCTACTGAAAAAGAGAGCTTACCAGGGTAAGTACAGCATAGTTACTTACCATAACAGGTGTTATCCAGGGACAGCAGGTAGTTATTCTCTACGTGTGGGTGACGTCATCCACGGAGCTCTGTAGCGGACAGCCTCGCAAGCAAACCTGCTTGAAGATCTTCAAAGTTTGCGAGTGCTGCACTGCGCATGCGCGAGTGCCTTCCCGCCCTAGTCAGGGCGCGCGTCTCCTCAGCATAGCCTCAGTTCAGGGGAGGTGGGTGGGTTGTGAGAATATCTGCCTGCTGTCCCTGAACAACACTTGTTACAGTAAGTAACTGTGCTTTATTCCAGGACATGCAGGCAGCATATTCTCTACATGTGGGTGACCTCCAAGCTAACCAGAAAAGGGATGGAGGGAGAGTTGGCAATTTAGGAGAATAAATGTTGCAAAACAGACTGGCCAAAATGACCGTTCCATCTGGAAAAGGTATCCAGACAATAGCGAGAGGAGCAGGAGTCTGAGGTTTCTGCGCATGCTGCTGCAGACGTCTGGGCGGCGGACGGGAAAAAGCTGGAGTACCCTTCTGCGGGTAGCGCCGTGGAGGTAGCTTATATGGCTTAGCAGAAGGAGCCTTCACCTTAGGCCGCATCAGAGAGGCAAAAGACCTCTTGTGTTCCAAAAGGCATTTGGTAGCGGCCTCGATGGAATCATCAAACAACTCATTCCCCATGGAAGGGAGATTGGCTAGACCAGGGGGTCCCCAAAGTCCCTCCTTGAGGGCCGAATCTAATCCAGTTTTCAGGATTTCCCCAATGAATATGCATTGAAAGCAGTGCATGCACATAGATCTCGTACATATTCATTGGGGAAATCCTGAAAACCTGACTGGATTCGGCCCTCAAAGAGGGACTTTGGGGACCCCTGGGTTAGACGATCTTGCAAGTTGGGATCCATATCCACAATGCACAGCCAAGCCAAGCGGTGCATAGCCACCGCAAAAGCTGTTACCCTAGAGCAGTGGTTCCCAACCCTGTCCTGGAGGAACACCAGGCCAATTGGGTTTTCAGGCTAGCCCTAATGAATATGCATGAAGCAAATTTGCATGCCTATCACTTCCATCATATGCAAATCTCTCTCATGCATATTCATTAGGGCTAGCCTGAAAACCCGATTGGCCAGGTGTTCCTCCAGGACAGGGTTGGGAATCACTGCCCTAGAGGACAACTCAAAGGCATCGTACATGGCTTGGAGCATAAAGAGACGAATTTGAGAAATCTCTTGAAACTGTCGAAACACTGGCAGGCGATGGGCAGCCAAATCAGAATGGAAAGACGGCATGGTTTTAATGCAGTGTTTGAAGTAGGATGTAAAATTGAAATTATAATTGAGGACCCTATTAGCCATCATTGAGTTTTGGTAAAGGCGACAGCCAAACTTGTCCATGGTATGTTCCTCCCAGCCCGGAGAGACAGCAGCGTAGACTTGGATGGGTTAGATTTCTTTAAAGAAGAATCCACAACCAAGGATTGATCGGACAGCTGCGCTTTCACAAACCCCTTGCAAGGGACCATCCAATAGCGAGATTCCATTTTGGAAGGGATGGCCGGAATGGCATAAGGGGTCTCCAGATTTCTGATGAATGTCTGTTTTAAGACAGGATTCAGTGGGAGACGCAAGGATTCCCTGGGAGGATGAGGAAGATCTATCTCAGCCAAATACTCTGGGGTATACCTGGATTCAGACTGGAGATCCAGCAGAAGAGCCTTACCCATATCAAAAACGAACTTGGTAAAGGAGGATGTCTTAGACGTCGAAGCCCCTTCAGGAGGTGAAGAGGATCTAGACCTCGGAGCAGCATAGTAGGAAGAAGCTTCTCTAGAATATTGAGAAGGCATATCCGTATCCAGCAAAGAGACACTGAAGAGGCTCTACTTTGCGACATTGGAGGTGTCAGAAAGTGCCTACGTTTCAGCAGCCTCGAAGGAGAAGACCCAAGAGTTGGAGTCCCACAGGACGTGCCTCAGAGAGACAGGGGAAGAAGGATCTCTCCTGTAACGTCTCGAGGCAGGAGTCCTCGACCTCGACTTGCCTTGACACGGAGACAGGAGGCGTGGAAGGCTGCTGAGGTCAAGACTCATGCCCGGGCTGCACCGAGGCCTCGACGGACCTCAGCAAACAAGGTACTGGAGACCATCCCCTCCGTAGAGGGGACACCTTGTGCTTCTTAGAAGGCAGGTGCCTTGAGGTTGAGGTAAGCTTGGTATGGTGCCTTGATTGAGGTTTAACGGACGGCGACTCAGGCCTAGGATGAGGGTAAGAGTTACTGGAGGACAATTGTCGAGACCTGCGAGGCTGGTCTTGAGGAGCCTCGGTAGGATGCTCAGACTGGCTCTCAAAGAGCAGGGTCGAGGCAGGGGCAAGCTGGGCAAAGACCAACATAATTTGAATGGTCAAGATAGCTTTCAGCATGTCCTCGAACATGGGCACCGAGACCAAAGGATCTGGTCAGACAGGTGCAGCAGTGCGCTCCAATGAGGGCGGCCTTGAGGAAAAGTATTCCCTATGTTTGGAGGCACACTTGGATGGAGGTCTCGTAGAGGTTGGCACAACTACACTCGTTGTCTGGACTGCCGGAGACTCAGCTGGAGGCTTCTTAGGTAGTGTGCCTGGAGGAGGAAGAGGAGACTTACCCGAGGACGGAACCTTAAGAGGCACAGCAGACTAGGCCTTCGAGGTCGAGTTGGCCAAAGTCTTCGAGGCCGCCAAGGACAAGGTCTTATCCACAGGCTGCTCCATAGCACTGAAGAGCCCAAGAATCCTGGCACGCCACATGCGAAGGGCCCGTGGTTAAAGAGTGGCACAGCGAGGGCAGGACTCTGGACAGTGGTCAGGGCCCAAGCACTGAATGCACCAGCAATGGGGGGTCGTTTAAGGAGATGGCCCGACCACACTGGCTACACTTCTTAAACTCGATAACAGGCTGGGACATAGAGGATAAGTACAGCCACAGCTGAACGAGGGCTGTCGGCAAGTCCTAAGCCCGGAGGCCCCTGGGCTGAATCGACGGAAGAAAATAAAAACTCTTATTTTTTTCAAGAAGATGTGTCGTACAGCGACTAACACAGTGGATTCCTTCTGTAGCATGCGGCTAAAGGGAATTAACCCGTCTAGAATGTCTCACCTATTGCACTGGAAATAGGATTTAGAGGTGGGGGAACCTATAGGAAGTGGCAGAGACCTGCAAAAATATGATTTGCAGACACCCCCCCCCCACCGATTTTACCCATAGACTAACAGTCTTACTCACTGTGACCTGTGCTGTTGATGTGCTGCAGCCTACCTCATTTCTCTTTAAAAGCACCTGGATTTGGAGAAGAATCACTGTCAACGCCATTCGGACTGCAGTCTGCCTGATCCTCGCCGGCACCCTGAAGAGCCCTGCTGGGCTCCCTGTGGTTGCCTAACAACCTGCATTCAAGCATCTGTGACCCAGTCAGTGAACAAAGCTTCTAGGGGACTGGATCCAGAACTCCACAACAGTTTCTGCAGGCTGGCCTCAAATCTGCTTCTTCTCTATGTAGGCAGATTGACCTGGGGAGATCTAGAGCACCAAAAACCACAAAAACACTGAAAATAATAAAAGAAATATACAGAAGGAAAAACTGAAGGGAGCAGCAAAGCCTTCTGGTGAACGAGAAGGAATCAAAAACCTGAATTCGATTCTTTCTGCATGGCTCGCAAGCATAGGGAGAATATGCTATCATCCAGAATGATACCTTTTGCACTAGACAACTAGGTTAATTCCCAGCATATAAAAAAACTGTTAACTTGTTTGACCAGTACAGAGAAATAACATCCATACATCCTATGCTTAAGACTGTCAATAATTTAAACGGGAAGCACGTATCTGTAATCATTGTATCATGGTTCTCAAGTTCAAAAAAGGAATTTAGGAAATCACAGTAGAACTATTTTCTGCATGCCATTTCCTCTGGTCCTCCCATGAACTTGAGTTAAAGTATACTGTTTACAGGAAGACATTTTCTTGGCAACATTGTTACTGAGCTGTAAACGTAGTTTTCTCAGAAGACTACTGAGAAAACTACCATTGCTTAAATTTCACATTTTTAAATTATATATTTTTATTTTTTATATTATTCGCTCATTTAGCCAATGCTCAATCACAGAGCAATACAGTTGGTGCCTTCTTAGATTGTTTCCATTTCTTCTGCCTGCCCTGCTGAAAGTGAAAGCAAAAAATGGTGTAATTCAACTGCCCTCTCCATATCACATACTTCTCAAGATAATAGCTGTTTTATGACCAATCAGAAATTTTAACCTCATGAACTGTTTGTAGTTTTCAACATGTTTAAATGATATCTTATCCTAATTTAGTGTAATTGGTCACATTCAGTTTTAGAGGAAGAGCCAGAAGTCATGAATCGATTATCCTCAAGTCATCCTACCCACTATCATTTATAGTCTATTATTTCCTGAAGCATGACAAAGCATACTGGGGGTACAGACATTTAAATATTTGAAAGGTATTAAATAGCATAGGACCAAATGTTTTCCAGAGAAGAGAAACTGGTAAAACTAGAAGACTGAGAGGTTGGTAAAACTTGAGGTTGAGGGGTGGTACACTTAAAAGTAATACAGTATTAGGAAATTCTATTTCATGGAGAACGTGATGGAGCTTGGAAAGCCCTCCCAAGGGAGGTGGTGGATGCCTGGAAAGCCCTCCCGAGGGAGGTGGTGAAGAGGAAAACTGATTGAAATCAAAAAACATGGGATGAACCCAGAGGATCACTAACTAGAATATAAATGAGCAAACTTTCAGTCTGAATCCAGCAAAGGAGATGGTTTGGATACGCTGGAGTGAGTTTCAACAGCAAATGGCTGTTTAGTTTTCGTATGTACAGGTTTGGTGTGGGGGACAGTGATGTGTCAAGTTTATGTTTGTAAAATTAGCATGGTATTGGCTGATTTGTATTATTTGTATGATATTTGCTGCTTTGACTTTGTAATGCTTTGAATTGTAATGCTTTTTGGTGTCAGTAGTTGGAACCTAAGGACAGTACCGGTAGACTTCTAAAGTCAATGGCCCAGAAATAAGACATTTCAAATTTAATCATGAAATTGTAATGCATACGATTACAGGGCAGATTGGATGGACCATTCAGGTCTTTATCTGCCGTCATTTACTATGTTACTATATTTTGAAAAATAAGATGAAAAGAATGTGATTTAATAATAGGAAAGTAGAGACAGAAATAAAAACGGCCATGTTCATCTATCGGTCAAGGTCTCACTGCCAAAAACAACTGAACACATGGATTTTAACAGCAGTTCTAAATTTTGGAAAAGACAGCTCCAGGCAGACATTGACTGGGAGAGTTCCAGAGGAGGGGTGCTGTATAATAAAAGGCACTGGATTAAGTGGAATCTACTCTTGCACAGTCATCGAATGACTGGAAAGTTCAAGCTGTGATGTAACATATGTTTATTGAAAGTGAAAAAGGTCACAACCAGATACAATACAAAGTGTACATTAGGAGTGTGAAAACGTCCAAATACAAAAGATAAGCATCAAGAACAATAACATCAACCCCTGCAGCCGAAACCCTCCAGGATCTCAGAAGGACAATAGAACAAAATGGAGCAAAGCTCGGCTTGTCCAGGATAAGCTCAATAGGACAAGAAAGTACAATAAAACAGAACATCAAGTGTCGCAACCTTCCACCATTTTGTATTTAAGCGTCCCCAAAATGGACCAACCACTGCAATTTTAAAGTTTGGACAAGTTCCTGGAAGAAAACAATTTTTAAAGTGGATTTGGGAAAATCCAATGCTTATTCCTGGAATAAGCAGCATAAAATGTGTTTTACTCTTTGGGATCTTGTGACCTGATTGGCCACAGCTGGAAACAAGAAACTGGTGTGATTGACCTTTGGTCTCTCTCATTATGGCAATGCTTATTTATGTAAGGAGAATCTTAAATTCTGTAGTGGATAGGAAGCCAATGAAGGTGAATGTCAATCAATTCTGTTGCATGATAAAGAATCCAGATAGTTGCATTCTGAACTGATTTTAGGCAGCAAAATTTGAATACTTAATATTGCAATAGTCTTGTTATTGTGAGCCCACCAGTTTAGACAGGGAAAATGCTTGAGTACTCATGCAAACTGTTCTGGAGCTCCCCTTGGAGAACAGTATAGAAAGTTAAATAAATAAAAATCCAGCATTAAAAATGATTTCAGAGACCTAGAGCCACCCTACTTATTACACCAGACAAGAGACTAAGGACATCGAACAACAAATCTTCCAATAAATAGGTCAACAAATTGCACCATATAGATGAAAATCTATTTTGCTTAGAATATTAATATTAGAAGTAAGACATCCAGGTTACTTTACAAAAGGCTTGACCACTTCCATGTGTAACTGCTGCCCCATTTTACAATCTTAAATGTACAATTGCTGTCAATTATAGAGACACAATTTTTTTTTTTTCTCCATAACTAGGAATAAGAATTACTCAACTGATCTCCCATGTAAGACTCTGGCTGAAACAAGCACTTTTTAAAGATCTGTGCATGCCTTTAAGATGGTGTGAAATAGGACAGGAATGTTTTCCTCACATTGTATACTTTTCTTTGTAAAATGGGGAGTTTTTGTCCCACCCAAACCACCCAACTTTGAAATATTTGCATTGTATAGATCTTCAAATGTAAATAGCTGCTTTCTGAATTCCCATTTACACATGTAAATACTACCATTTACATATAATGACACTACCACTTTTCCTTGAAGGTCTTAAGTTCCTGTCATTTCTTTACCTCCTCCCCCCCCCCCCCCCCCCAAAAATGGAAAACTATCAGCCCAGTATGCTTGTTTTTAAATAAGAATACTCCAAACAAGCATAGAGATAATATATAGCAAGCTTATATCTAAAGTTTATTATTCAGCCCTGTTTAGAATATCGGTCCACTTTTAAATAATTATACTCCTAACTATATTTTTTTTTCTTCACTTTCATATCTGAATTATATGGGGGGGGGTTTCCCACCCCCCTTCCCAGCCCCAATCTGTGTCAGGCAAAACCAGCTAGACAAAAGTTATAGAATCTAAAGCTTAAAACATGCTAAAAATGTTCATCACTATCAGAGATTACACGTACCGTAAATGTTAAAGATTAATTTTTAACCGTTTGAATTTCTCCTTACCCGTCCAAGACCAGCTCCTCTTTAGATCCAGCCTATTTAAACTCTTTCACAATTGATAGCTACAACAAACAAAACCAAAAGTCAGGGAGACTCCTAAAATGAAATAACCAGATTGAAACGTTTAAAGAGAGAGCGGAAAAAAAAAATTTTAACAACCCAACCCACGTTAAACAAGAAACCAGTATTTACTTCTATCTCATCAGAATGGCTGAAACCATTTCCCGCTCTCCCCCTTCCGAGTCCTGGCCGAGCTTTTTTGCCTCTTCCACCACCCAACCCCCAAGGCCAAGGTCTCCCCTTCCAACAAACTTGATAGCGGAAGTGACGATCCATAGAGCCCCGACGGCTCCCTCCACCAATCGGATGACCGATTCGACACCCGCTCAACCAACGGACAGAAAGCGGGGGCGGGTCGAAGTGGCCACAGCCCAGATAGGTTCAAATTAAAGGAAAAAAAAAAAAAAACCAAAAACGAAAAAAACCCCAACCTAAACCTAAGAAAAACGAGTGCAGAAAAGCGGACGCGGTTGAAGAAGTCGATGTGCTCTCTCCACCTCAATGAGGCTGCTCTTTCAATCTCCCTCCCCTTCAAATTTTTTTTTTTTTTTTTTTAAAAAGGGTTTGGTAGGAGTCGGAGCCGCAGAACCTGCTCTTTCCCCCGCCCCTACCGCGAGACATTCCTCCACTTCCCGCCATTCCCCCAACTCAGCCTGGATTCCAACCGCCTCTCTCCGCTCCACCACAGCCGCCGCCGGCAGGGCCGAGAAACTTTCCCGCCCCTCGCTGGGAAGATGGCGGTTTCGGCGGACCGTCCTCCTCACGCAACAGCGCCCTTGTTCCGGGGCTCCGCTACCCTCTCTAGCCGCCGGCGCCCCACCCGCCCTGCTCACCTGCAGCAGCTGTGGTACAGGAACCCGGAGCTGGGAGGACCCGGATGTAGCTGTCAGTGGAGCCCCCTAGGCTCAGGTCACGGCAACTCCCGCCCCCGCTGGTAGAAGAGCGTCTAGGCCAGCCTGACCCCATCTAGGCCAGGGGGGTCGGCAACCTTTTTAAAGCAAAGAGCCATGTTACCCTTAAATGTTTGACTCAAGATTTACAAAAAGCCCCAATGGATAGAAAAGGGAGGGGGGGGAGGTTGAGATACGATTTTTCATACCATAAGCATTTAACACAAAACAAAATTTCAAGTACTTACAGAAAATAATTTAAGGAGACTTTTGACACTATTTCCAACCCAACAAAATACCACCTCTGCATCAGAGCAAATAAGGATAAGTTGATCAGCAGGCAGAGTGAAGCAGCATGCACCATTTCTCCCTCTCTCCCTTCCCCTCCACCCTTATGTCTGTTGCTCCCTCACCATTCTCATCCCTCCTGCAATATATTTCCTTCTCCCCATCCCCACTCACAAATATGCTCTTTCTTGTTTCAGTGGTGATTCCTACAGCTGCCTGCCACTAACCCAGAAGCCTTTCCTCTGTCGCATATCGCCCAGGTAGAAACAGGGAGTTCTGAGAGAGGGTGGGATGTGGCAGAGGAGAGGCTTCCGGGTTAGTGTCAGGCAGCTGTAGGAATCGCCACTGATCCATTGAAGCAAGAAAGAGCATATTTGTGAGTGGGGTTGGGGAGAAGGAAATATGTTGCAGGAGGGATGAGAATGGTGAGGGAGAAATAGACCCGTTGAAGCAAGAGAAGTGCGGGAGACACCGCAACCCTGGGAGCTCAGTGCAGGAGGTAAAATAATGGGCAGGGGTGATGTCGATGGCGGCTCCACAAATGAGTTGAATGCATCTATCATTCCGAGACGAGCCACAGCAACATGGTCAAAGAGCCGCATGTGGCTCGCAAGCCACAGGTTGCTGACTCCTGGACTAGACAGTTGCCTAAGGTAATCTTTGGGGTACTGGCAAAGAGAAACTACAAGTAAAGCGAAGGTTAGCCAGACAACTCGGAAGAATTGGTAAAGTCATCAAATAGGAACCCAAAACAACATTTAATCTAATCTAATCCTTAGGTTTGTATACCGCATCATCTCCACGTTCATAGAGCTCGACGCGGTTTACAGTAGGAGAAATAGGAAGGAACTACAACATAGGGTTAGAGGTAGAAGTGTGAAGAAAATTTAGAGGACTTGGGATGCCAAGATATAAGAGTTTCCTTGATTAGATGTTTGCGGAAAACTTGGAGAGAGCTCAAGTTCCGAAGAGGGGAGGTAAGGTTGTTCCAGAGCTCAGTGATTTTGAAGTGGAGGGAGGTCCCTAGCTTTCCTGTGTGGGAAATGCCTTTTAGCGAGGGGAAGAATAGTTTTAATTTGTGGGAGGATCTGGTGGTATTAGGGTTTGAGGAATTCCAAGAAAGAGGGATAAAGGGAGGGAGGATACCATATGGGATTTTGAAAGTTAAACAGGCGCATTTATAGTGGACCCTGGCGATTATCGGAAGCCAATGGAGCTTGGCCAGGAGCGGGGAGACATGGTCAAATTTACTTTTAGCGAAGCTGAGCTTGGCCGCGGCATTCTGAATCCGTTGGAGTCTGTGGAAATTTTTCTTAGTTAGGCTTAAGTAGATAGAGTTGCAATAGTCCAATCTGGAGAGGATGATGGATTGGACAAGGAGGGTAAAATGTTTTTGATGGAAGCAGGATCTAACTTTCCTCAGCATATTATTCATAAGTTATTAAAAAAAAAAAAAAAAAAAGCTACTTACATAAAATATACACATCTTGTTTATTCACTTTCTACTTTCTTTTTTAACTAGTCTTTGAGATATGTTTATAGAGAATGACATGGGGATAGGTACCACCCCTACACCAACGTGCTGTCACGGGCAGGGCAGGACAGCACTGCGCCATCTGAAGTGCCCGTGTGCCCTAAGCAGACGCAGAAAGGGACCTATATTCCTTGCCCAGAAGGTGCCAGGGCATCCCAAACCCACGAGAATGACAGGGGTGGGGGTAAAAGTAAAAACTCTCAAATTGACAGAAGAGAAGTTAGCTGTCAAACCAGATCTTGGGTTGCAATTTCCCAGGGGAAAGAAAAGAGACCACACCAGAAAGCATCTGTGAGGAAAAACAAGCCTTATCAGGATGTGCCCGCTACACAGGGAGGAGAGTGGAGAGAGGAACCCAAGCAGCAGGCTTGCCAGAGGGAGGACTTGGAGGAAAGCTCCAGCCTTCATGTGAAAGCAGACATAGAAATGTTGGATGCTGCTGAGAGTAATGGGGAGTCCTTGTTAGAACAGCTCCAGCCCATGGAAGCTACTCCCCAGTGGCTAAGCAATCCCCAGAATGGGAAAGTAGCCATGGAGATGCTTTTGGCCGAGCAAAAAGGTTGGGAACTACAGAAACTGTAAATGTTTTTCTTTCAACTTTAAAAATGAACTGGCTACTGTTTGGGTACTGTGAAGACTTGCTGTGGCTCTTACCTAGAGTGGAGGATAGGATAGAAGCACTGATATCCCTGCAGTATGGCTAAGAGGAAACGCTCCAACTGTGTGATTACTGCTATCTCCATTTGCTCTAGCCTGAATCCTTATCTGATAAAGCCATTAAGGACTAGTGCTGTGCACAAAGCCTAAGAAAGAGTTAGGCAGTGAAGCTTTTGTTTTTGTTTGTTTTGAGTGATAAGCATTAAGTCCAGGAAGAGACCTGAGAGAGTGATTGGTAAAGCCCTGTTTTCAGCAGAGAGAAAAGGGAATGACCTCTGCTAAGCTGTTCCAGTTTGCCCTAGAGACAAGGTTTTTTTTCCACAAATTGAGCTTCAAAGTGATTATTTTGTCCTGTTTGAAGCTGAAGATGATTATTTTGAATTGTAAATGATTGCGGGCACTCCCCACAGCATTGTTTGTGGTCAAGTTCTGGGGGGTTTTGGGCAAGAGAAATAAAGAAATTGCTGAATTTAAGCCTTGGACGGTTCTGACTATTATTTTGAGGCTCATGGGAATGAGTGTTCGTCCAGCCATCCAGAAGTGTGCGCTGGCTGGCGGCATAGTGCACATCCTCTTCACTTTGATCATAGTAAATGTCTTCACATAAAGACTTGTGTAGTCCATCCAGTCTGCCCAACAAGATGGCCATAATTGAATCTGGCACTTTTCACAGGTTCCATTTCTTCATGATTAAACACTGGTGTACTTAATTTCTATTGCTTCCTGCCAATTTTAGGGCATAGACCAACTTCCCAACTGCTGGAATTGCTGTCAAAGCCCACTCCAGCCTTGATCACAATCCGCCTTTGCCATTTAGAGTACCCAGACCATAGAAGTTTGCCCAGCATTGGTCTTACTTCCCAGCCACTAAAGCTTCTGTCAAAGCCCACTCTAACTATGAGGTCATTTAACTTTTGCTTTAGTTGGATTCCATCCTTTTTCTGAATAGCGATTCTCTGTGTTTATCCTATGTGTTGAATTCCTTTACTGTTTTTGACTTCACAACTGATGTTATTCCTAAGTTTCCCACGCTGCAAGCTTAACTCATGACCCTAGTTGTACTACTTCTCCATTTCTGAAAAAGATTGGTTTGCATATTAATACCTTTCAAGTATTTAAACATTTGTATTGTATCCCTCCCCCAATCCCTCCTCTGGAGACATGGTCTCCAGCCTTTTTCAGGTAAAGGGCCGCAGTGTGAATATGAGGAAACTCTGAGTGCCACCATAAGATTTCATAAGAACATAAGAATAGCCTTACTGGGTCAGACCAAAGGTCCATCAAGCCCAGTAGCCTGTTCTCATGGTGGCCAATCCAGGTCACTAGTACCTGGCCAAAACCCAAAGAGTTGTATATATCACAAATTTCTCATAACTATAAAGGATGCCTCAGCCCCACCACTCCACCGCTATGTTACTTCTTATTTGCGGGAAGAATTATGTGGCACATCATCATTGGTTGTGCCTTTATATTTTTATCATTTTTAATGCTATGTAGTTTATATTTTTTCTTTTCTTTTAGCTCAATAAATATAGTGCTCTACAAAATTTTTTATCTTAGTGTACTTAGCTTTTCCATCAGCCAACGCCTGGGAGTCAGACCCGACATGACATGTTTCGCACCCAAAGTGCTGTATCAAGGGTCTCCCTGTGAAATAGTGGAAAGGAAATCTGAAATTTGATTGAAGACAACCTTTTCAGTTACTTTTGCTAAGAAGGGAAGATTAGCAATGGGTCTATAATTTGATTTATTGTCCAGCGTAATGTTATGATCTTTGATAATAGGACGGACGATAGCTTCCTTCCAAGATTTTGGCAAAGAGCCATACTGTAAACTTTCATTCACTAAAGTTTATATAGTGAAATAACGTTTGATGAGGAAAGGAGGGATTGATTCAGCAAGCGATCCTTTAATATTGATGCTCCGGATGAGACGTTCAGTCTCCTTAAGACTTGGGAGGTTGAATCGAGAGCATTTCGAAGATAAAGGCGATGAATCGGCTTGGACAGGTTCTTGATTTAAAGGTTTTGATAAGCTAAACTCCTTCCTAATGATGTCTACTTTATCAGTGAAATAGGAAGCAAGTTCCTGAGCTGTGAGCAGAGTGCTACTCCAAGCAACTTGTCTCTTATTCTGTGGGTTTATGGATTTTAGTATTGCATAGAGTGCCGAAGAGTTTTTAGCCTTTTTAATTTGCACGGAGTAGTATTTCTGCTTTGCCTGGTTTATTTTAGATTTATAGAAACTCACCTGTTCTTTGAATATTTCTAAATTACTGAGAGTTTTATCCTTTCTCCATCTACATTCGGTTGATCTAACCTGGATTAAAATAAACAAGGCTTTGACTCATACTGCTGGCTCTTGTGGATTGCTCACTGGTCATTCCCACTGCTTTCTCTGCTGTTTGGAGTTACTCTTCTTGTGGTGCTTGTTCCAAACACTCAAGCATTCGATATCTTCTTGAGATAGGATAAAGCCTGCAATTCTGTTCAACTCCTTACAACAAGGTCTCACGCTGTACTGGGTCTGTGGTGATGCCAGTGGCAAAGTCAGTTATCAGTTTAACACATTGCTTGGCTATGTCGTTAACCACCTTCACTGTGTTGACAAACTGTTCAGCAGTATGGAAGTTTGGATCTTCAGAACACCTATCCACTGGCTTTGCCAACCATTCATTGGTAATACCAAGAACATGAAATGGGAAATGTGATTCAGGTTCAATCAAGTCTCCCAGTGACATGCTTCAATTTACTTGCTTGAAAACCAGCTTGCACCAACGAAACTGTTCAGGCACTGCTGTGTTCAAAAGCTTTGAAGCAATGTCCTTTTGACACTGTCAGTGATTAAAAAGCATGTTGGCTGAAAAGTGCAAACAGTACAACTTCTGTCAGGTACCACCAGTGGTTAGATATCTTCTTCAATATGATATCAGTGACTTCATGATCGGCTGATTTGTAGTCATGCATGTCACAGAAAAATTGCAGATCAAGAATGGGTACTTGTGCTCTGCACGTTCTCATCCATAAGAGGCCAAAAACCTTGAATCACTCCAGTTTCACAATCATCTTCTTGTCATAAGAACATAAGAAGTTGCCTCCACTGGGTCAGACCAGAGGTCCATCCCGCCCAGCGGTCCGCTCCCGCGGCGGCCCATCAGGTCTGTGACCTGTGAAGTGGTTCCTAACCACTTCTATAACCTACCTCAAGTTCTATCTATACCCCTCTATCCCCTTATCCTCCAGGAACCTATCCAAACCTACCTTGAACCCCTGTACAGAGTTCTGGTTTATCACCTCCTCCGGAAGCTTGTTCCATGTGTCCACCACCCTCTGTGTAAAAAAGAACTTCCTAGCATTTGTTCTAAACCTGTCCCCTTTCAACTTCTCCGAATGACCCCTAGTGCTTGTGGCTCCCCACAGTTTGAAGAATCTGTCCTTGTTCACTTTCTCTATGCCCTTTAGGATACAGCAGTTGAATGGAAAACATGAACATTTTAGTTCTGTATATGTTGCAGGCCATCCTGCGTGCTTGAAGTATGGCTCCTGGCTTCATGAAATATACTCCACGAGGAGGTACTGCTCCAAGAATCATAAGTGTATTTTTGATACACTCATGATAGTCATCAAGTGGTAAAAGTGTTGAGTCACTGCTTGTTAGGACTGCAGTCAGTTTCTCATCAACCTTGTTTCTAGTGTCTGTAAGGTTTGTAGGTCAGGTCCCACACAAGGTGAGGTTGTAGGGTTTACGTGAGAGGCGCCCTTACAAATGCCAGGTCCCAGGTTCAGTTTCCTCACAGAAGATTCACCAGGAGTAGAATCAAATAAGAAACACAGCCAGAGGTGATTGCATAAAGAATATATTATAGAAATAGGCTTACAGAAAAGCATTACAATTAAGGAGAGAGCAAAGCAGTTTCCCTGCCTTACAGAGTTCAGAGGAAAATAGAGACATAGAAGCCTGAAGTTCCAGGGAGATCCAGAGAGAGATTGAGAAAGGGGGATGGGGTGATGGTCTAAGCTTCGGGTTCCATAGATAAAGAGAAGGATAGACAGAGAGAGAGACAGAGAAAGAGATAGCTTCATGTGTGTTGCAGAGAGGAGGCTTTTATAGCTTGGAATCTTATTCTGAATTTAGAAACTATTGTATGTCCCAGTATCTTTCTGTTTAGAATTTGTAAACTGTTTGAAACAATGGTTAATTTAATTGATAAGGAAGGTGTGATACTTGCAGGCATGGTAGATGGGATTAGTCTCTGGCTTCTTTGTCCCATTCAAGCAGCCTATCTTCTTGATAAACAATCCAGTCTGGCTGGATGCTTAATGTATGTGAATTCTGTGCAGGAGCACAGAATTCTGCATCAACATTCCAGAGTCAGATAATTTCCCATAGGCCTTTGCTGACATTAGTTCTGCCAACTGAAAATGCTGATTGCTAGCAATAGCTATGCTGACAGTGTCCACTAGCCAAGGTTCATCAACTTTCAGTGTCAGAAGTTTCACATTCTGCTTGTCTAGTTTGTCCCACAGTTTCTTGAAATTTTAAAACAGTTCATTTTCTGGCCCTGTAGTTTTACCAAACAGACCCTTCCATACTATCCCAATAACTACTTCAAAGATATGATGCCTGCAGGCCAAATAGAAGAGCTTCTTACTAATTTTGTTTTCCAGTAGTTTTGAAGCACCTTTCTTAATGCCACTATTGATAGCCAATGCCACTATATTGTCAACCAGCTACCATAGTTCATGTAACTCATAAGATGTGTCTTCTTGTGACATGCCTGTAGCATCAGAAAGGTTTGGCACATACAGGGGTTTATCTTCTGGAGCACCAGCTAGAAGCACAACAAGTTCATGAGACTCTCCGAGATGATCTTTAATCACTTTACTATCCCAGTGAAGAACAGCATAGCATGGAGGATTCTCTCATACAGTGACAATATATTGAGCTCTAAGTATTGGTGGTAGATTCTCAGTTGGAATTAACAAAATCTCTTTCAAATATCTCCGTACCATTTTGACTGTTGACACAATTGGAGATTTGGGAAAATTTTACATTCTCAAATTATTTTTTCTCTGCTTGTTTTCCATAAATTCTAACTTTTTCTGAATGTAAAAGCTCTGTTTAATAAGTTCCACTTCTAAGGTCTTAATTTGCTTCCCCTTTTACAAAACTACAATAGCGGTTTTTAGTGCAGGACAGTGCTCTGAATGCTCTGTGCTGCTCCTGACACTCATAGAATTCCTACGAGCGTCGGGAGCACCATAGAGCATTCAGTGCACCGGCCCATGCTAAAAGCCGCTATCTGTTCTTCATGTGTTTGTGTACTCTTACCTTGTTCTCGTAGCACTTCACCTTGAGGGTTTACCAGGGAATTGATTGAGTCACAATCATTTCGTAACATTGTCACTGCTTTTCTGAGATTGGAGTCCATGACTTCAATAGCCCTCCATAATTCATCCATATTGACAATAACCTCCATGCAGAGTACCGTTGTCAGGGCTCCTGCAGGGTCCATCTCAACTGTTGGTTACTCTCCTGCTGCTCTCCAGGCCAGACACCTTCCTTTCCCATTGGGAAGACTGTACCACCTCTGTCTCCGGAGGACTTTCCCTTCTGGGTTGAAGAGGAGCCTGCCCCTGATTTGGGCTCAGTGAGATCCATCCGGAACTAAGGTTTCTGTTGAGTTTGGCATCCCTACTGAAGTTGACGTTGCCTCATTCACTTGATGAGTCTGCATTCCTACAATGGTAGTTTGGATTAAATGCCTTGAGTTCCTGGCCACTGGAGGACCAGGCCAGGTACTTCCCTTTTGCTTCCCCATCACGAAGAAACTAGTCAGAAGAAAATAGAAGAGGTAAGCTTTGGTGAATATTTGGAGTTTAATCGAGATGAGAGCTCCAAGCTATACATCCATCCTCGACGCCATCATGGGTCCTCTGGCAGATGACGTTTAATGTGAGCAAGTGCAAAGTGATGCACGTGGGAAAGAGGAACCCGAACTATAGCTATGTAATGCTGAGTTCTGTGCTAGGCGTCACAAACCAGGAAAAAGATCTAAGTCATTGTTGAGGATACATCGAAACCCTCAGTTCAATGTGCAGCGGCTGCTAAGAAAACAAAAAGAATGTTAGAAAATATCAGGGAAGGAATGGAAAACAAAGATGAAAATGTTATAATGCCTTTGTATCGCTCTGTGGTTTGGCCACATCTTGAATACTGTGTGCAGTTCTGGTTGCCTTATCTCAAAAAAGATATAGCGGAATTAGAAAAGTTACAGAGAAGGGTGACAAAAATGATAAAAGGGATGGGATGACTTCCCTATGAAGAAAGGCTAAAGCGGCTAGGGCTCTTCAGCTTGGAGAAGAGATGGCTCAGGGGTGATATGATAGGGGTGGAAAGGGTAGATGTGAATCGTTTGTTCACTCTTTTCAAAAATACTTGGACTAGGGGGCATGCAATGAAGCTATTATGAAGTATATTTAAAACAAATCGGAGAAAATATTTCTTCACACAACGTGTAATTAAACTCTGGAATTTGTTGCCGAAAAATCAGTTAGCTTAGCGGGATTTAAAAAAGGATTGGACAATTTCCTAAAAGAAGTTCATAGGCCATTATTGAGATGGCTTGGGAATATCCACTGCTTATTCCTAGGATAAACAGCATACAATCTGTTTTTTACTACTTAGGATCTAGCTAGGTACTTGGAACCTTGGTTGGCCACTGTTGGAAACAGGATACTAGGCTTGATGGACCTTCTGTCTGTCCCAGTAGGGCAAGTCTTATGTTCCCTTAACATTTTTCCTTCTTAGCTATGTATGAGGCTTATAATACTGAGGCTTCCAGATTATCTTTCCATTGAAATACTTTTATCAAGTGCCCTGAAGTACTATTATACTTTATTAGCTCGATTATGATTATAGGGGAAGTGTAGCGGCCAAGCTTATCTTTGCAAAAAGTAAATTCGATCACGTCTCACCACTCTTCTCCAAGCTTCACTGGCTTCCGATAATTTCCAGAGTCCACTTCAAATGCATCTGCCTAACTTTCAAGATCCTCCACGGCATCCTTCCTCCATTAATCCCACTGTCCTGGAATTCCTCGAATCTTAGTACCACCAGACCTACTCAAAAATCAAAACTATCCTTCCCCTCATTAAAAGGCATTTCCCACCCAGGAAAACTGGGGACTTCCCTCCTCTTCAGATTCACCAAGCTCTGGAATAACCTTACCTCCCCTCTTCGGAACCTGAGTGCTCTCCAACCCTTCCGCAAACATCTTAAAACCTGGCTTTTCTCAAAAACTTAATCACTCCCACCTCATCTGACATCCTAGCTCTTTAACATTCCTCTTTCCTCCATCTTCATCTAACCCCTTTCCTCGTAGTTCCTCTCTCTTCACAATTCCCTGTAAACCGTGCCGAGCTCTATGACCATGGAGATGGTGCGGTATACAAACCTAAGATTTAGTTTAGTTTAGTTTGTAGCTGCAGATTAAGGGAAGAAGTTAGCATGGGGAGTGAAGGAGTAGCCTAATGGTTAATGTAGCAGCCTGGCAAACTGGGTTTGATTTAGAGGTCTGCACGGGAATGGGGATCGTGGGAATCCCCCCCAACCCACAGGGACCCCCCTCTGGCCAACGGGACTCCCACGGGGATGGAAGGCTTTGGAAGCAGGGTTTGTCTATATAATATAATGGACGTCAGCCTTAGTAAAAGAGGGGGTTTATAAGTTAATTACCTGAACAGAAAACAAAAAAAGGGTTCCACCAAAGAGATTCCACAAGGAAAACAGCAGCGCAAACACAAAAGAAACTGTGGAATTGATGATCCTGTCAGAAGTAATTGCTGCTTTTTATGGGGACGGGCGGGGATGGAGGTAATTCCTTGTGGGGATCGGTTGGGGACGGAGAGGATCCTGGCGGGATCGGGTGGGGACGGAGAGGATCCTGGCGGGGACGGTGGGATTTCTGTCCCCGCGCAACTCTCTAGTTTGATTCTCACTGTAGCTCCTTATAATTCTGGGCAAGTCACTTAACCCTCCAGTGCCCCAGGTACAAAATAACATTAACTGTTTTGGTTGTAACCACAGAAAGGCAGTATATCAATTCCCATTCTCTCCCCCTCACCCTTACTGTTAAGATGGGCTATTATTTTATTCACCCTTGTGATAAGTAACTAGAGGCTCCTTTTACAAATGGTGCGCTAGTGTTTTT
The DNA here is from genome assembly GCF_902459505.1 of Geotrypetes seraphini. NCBI lineage: Eukaryota > Metazoa > Chordata > Amphibia > Gymnophiona > Dermophiidae > Geotrypetes > Geotrypetes seraphini. The sequence continues at coordinate 10,767,944 of NC_047100.1, forward strand.
AGCACACGCACAGGATTAGCGTGCGCTAGCCGAAAAAAATACCACCCGCTTAAAGGCGGTAGTGGCTAGCGTGTGCGGCATTTTAGCACGCTAAAACCGCTAGGGCGCCTTTGTAAAAGGAGCCCTAGGTCTCTTTACATTAAATGGGACCCTATGATAAAATCACCAGTCTTAAAGGTTATTATTCCCCACTAACTCTCTTCCCCCCTCCCCCCCAAAAATGTCTTCTCTTTGCAAAAATAGTTTGGGGGAAAAAAAACAGGTATACATTTTTTGCCATGATTTTATGTACATACAATCGGTGAAACATAACAGAAATTTAGTCATATAAGCCACTACTTACCAACATTTGGCATGCAAAAATAGTGCTGCGTGTTATCTATCAAAGTCCATTTTTTTTTACAGTGGGTTTTGTGGCACATAATATGCAACAATGCTATTGTTCATTAACCCCCCCCCCCCCCAATTCTATATTTGGTGACTAAAAATTGTTGCTGATCAGAATAGCGCATAGTGAACATGGTATATCATTTAGGCAAATCAGTTTAAGTCAAGGAAAACCAGGCCTAAATACCTGAATATATATAGAATTTGGGACTTAGTGTCAGTAAATAAGGGCCGTAAGTTCTGAAATTGTGGTGGCTAGATTATTTAATTTTACAGTTTTATTGTTTTTTAGGTTTGGGTCAAAATTAAATTTAATGATTTGCAAGAGAATTTGATCTTTACGCAGTTACATTTAAAAAAATATACCTGTGGTTGCACTGCATACATTACAACAATTACAAAGATTAGGGGACACCCGATGAAGTTACAGGAAAATACTTTTAAAACCAATAGGAGGAAATATTTTTTCACTCAGAGAATAGTTAAGCTCTGGAATGCATTGCCAGAGGTTGTGGTAAAAGCGGTTAGCATAGCTGGTTTCAAGAAAGGTTTGGAAGTTCCTGGAGGAAAAGTCCATAGTCTGTTATTGAGAAAGACATGGGGGAAGCCACTGCTTGCCCTGAATCAGTATCATGGAATGTTGCTACTCCTTGGGATTTGGCCAGGTACTGACCTGGATTGGCCACCGTGAGAACGGGCTACTGGGCTTGATGGACCATTGTTTGGACCCAGTAAGACTATTCCTATATTCTTATGGCATGATTAGTGATGTGGATCTAGGGTTATGTACAAAGTGGGTAAAGGAAGACTTTTATTTTAGTATCTTTATTACGTTACTAGTGTTTAAGCCCGTTAGATTAACGGGTGCTAGATGACCGCCTCTCCTGCTTTTAAACCCGGGCAGGGGCAGAGGCAGAGCCGGGGCGGGAGGGAGTGACGGTGGGAGAGCAATTTCAAAGCCTCGGAAGCGGCGGCTCCTTGACCAATCCGCGCTTACAACGTCCCCACACTCGCGGTCCGGCTGGCTCCCCCACCAAAGCCCTTCGCAGCGGCAGCTCCTCCCGCCTCCGTCCCCGCGTCCCAAGCCTCTCCGAAGGCCGGCTCCCACGAAAATGGTACCCCTCTGTCCAAAGCCGCGGCGGCAGCCTCCCTCAAGACACATTTCAAATCTGACATATTGTAATCACAAAACAGAAAATAAAATTATTTTTCTTACCTTTTGTTGTCTGGTCATTATTCATATCATGTAAGGGGTCCCAGGCCATGGTTGGCTTTTGATAACTCGCTTGCCAGGGCCCCTTCTTTCTTCTTCCCTCCCTCCATCCCTGCAGCTGAAGACAGGAACCTCCCCCCAGTGGTCTGAGACAGGAGGGAGCAGTTAGGAGAGGGTCTGAGGGCAAAGAGGGGCTCAACAGCGCCCAACCACCTTTCCTTCCCTCCCTCCATCAGGTACAGTGAATCCACCAATGTTAAAAGGAGCCGCGTCGAAATCGGAGGCCTGCCACTGCCGTAGCACGTTCCCCTCTGCCTTGGTCCCGCCCCTTCTCTGACATATGGGACTGCGGCAGAGAGAACGTGTTACGGTGGCGGCAGGGCTCCAATTTCAAAGCAGCTCCTTTTAACATAGGCGGAGCTGAACTGTACCTGATGGAGGAAGGGAAGGAACGGTGGGCCAAATTTCGGCAACGGCAGGAATTGTTTGGCGGGCCAAGCACCGGTTTCTTTAGGCAGCCCCGGTTGTGTACTTGGATTCAATGTGAGCCGGGTGAGGAAAGCCACCGCAGCCTCGCCGCTAGGTAGGGGGAGGTCAACAATGGCGCTTATGCTCAAGCCCCCGCCGCAGCTCCTCTCTCGATCCTGGTGCGGTTCGAGAGAGGAGTGGTGGCGGCGGCTTGAGCATAAGCGCGATTGTTGTCCCCCTACCTAGCGGCGAGGCTGCGGTGGCCTTCCTCACCCGGCTCTCACGGCTGGCGGCTGGCGAACCCTAATGCTGACATTGAATCCAAGTAAACAACCGGGGCTGCCTAAAGAAACATGGTAATCATATTCTGTTCTGAAAGCCCCCGCCGCAGCTCCTAGGTGGTTGAGGGGGGAAGGTTGTGGTCGGAGTTGCTAGGCTGCAGCGGATGTGTGAGTTGCGAGTGTGGGGCCTGTAGCGGCGCGAGGTGGAGAGCAGGCTGTGGTGACATAGTAGGCGCGCATGCGCACTCGTGTTTCCGCGACGGGACCAGGGAACACGATTTTTGTAGTGCGCATGCGCGTCCTACCATTTTATTATATTAGATTTTGATTTAGGACCTTTGTAGTCAGGCTTTATTATCAGTACCTAGCTGTATGAAGAAAAATTGGTCAATTTAAATCATTTGGGTATTTTGCACTAACCCCCTCCCTCTCCCCCCCCCCTTTTTATGAAGCCACGTTAGGCTTTTTTATCGTCAGCCATGGCAGTATTAGCTCCAACGCTCATAGAGCTGGCAATAAAAAAGCCTAATATGGCTTCATAAAACGGGGGGGGGGGTAATCTATAATCAATATAGATACCAGAAAGAAGCCAAATAAAGAAGATAATTATTAAAAAGGGTGTTTCATCCTAAAAGATTATATCCCCATTTTCAGTACTGTATGCCTATTAGAAGTACTTCAACCTAATCAAATCGGTTAGGTTGAAGTGCTCTTAAAAGCCTAATCTTGGAGTTTTCCTTTGTCGATGAATATCAATTTAATCTTCAAAGCAGTTTAATGATGATAGACCGCAGCTAAACTTTGATCTTTAATAGAAATTATATTTTAAGATCCTTTATAGTTTCATACAAATGGCGCTTCTTTTAAGCTGTCTTCCTCAGCAGCATCATTGCTATCACTGCCTGAGATACAGGCTGGTAAAGACATATTTTTATGATTATCTGCTACTACTTCATTTGATTTCCAAAGCAATCCTAGTACAGTTTTGCAGAAAACCTCATCAAGGATTTCTACTGAAGAGTTATTTGAAGGAGGGCAGCCAGCTCGCCAGGCATCATACATTTCGGCCGTTTTTGAGAGCAGTTTATCTGTTTCAGATGAGGCAAAATCTCGAATGTGGATTCCCTTGATCAACTCTTCCAAATAATGGTGAGGTGAAATGCCATCATTTTTAGGAATTTGGGGGAGGAAGCTGGTTTTAGTAAGTGTTTCCATCTTTGCCCTCAGTTTTTTGTCTTCCTTCAGAAACTCCACTGAATTTGCATGCTGATCCAAGAGAGCTTTCATTTGTTGATAAAGTTTTTTTGGAGCTTCAAGTTCATTCACAGCTAGCTTCAGTTTCCTTAATTTTGAAGAATGTTCATAGTCTAATTTTATCTTCAGTGCAACAATTCTATACTTGATCTCATTGAGTAGACTAATCCCAATGGTGTCTATCATACTTTTAGTGTCTTCAGTGGTGGATGTTAATTCATCGATCAGCTTTTCTGTTTCCTGTTAAAAATAAGTTTTTTGAAGTATTGATTTTTAAGAATCATTAAGGCATATCTTGCTTCATAAGTATATTATATTTATTTACAAATTCTCTATAAATGCATATTACTGACTAAAGGATTACTTGGGATGGTATTGGTAAATGAAGGATGTAAAAATGGCTTTTTCTGGTGACATAACTGATTAGATTTCTTGCAAGTTCAGAGGCAACTTTACTAAGCTGCAGTAAAAAGTGGCCTTAACGTACACTTATTCAGGGTTTTTTTTAAAGCATGCACTAATGCTGCATTAGCACAATAAGGTCACTAAAATTAGTTATGCAAAACAAGATAAACCCGAGTAGAACAAAAGATGTAACCAAACAATACTACTTGAAATAATCAAAAACAGGTATAAACTGTTAAAGCTACCAAAATCTAAAAGTGAAGAGGAAAAAAGGCCCAGAACCCCATTATCACCTTTGATAAGTATATGGTTGATAGCAAAAGGGGTTATCACTGGCATAAAAACCCTCCTTCACTTAAACAATTTCAGTGACTGGATAAATGCCATGACTTTATGCAATGCTAACACATACAGAGCAATCTAATGCAAATATAAAGCAAAAAACAATGCTTATCCTAGGGCAAGCAGGCAGTATATTCTCACATATGGGTGACATCATCCATGGAGTCGATGTAGGCCAGCGGTCTCAAACACGAGGCCCACGGGCCGCATGTGGCTCTCCAGGTGCTATTTTGCGGCCCGCGGTCTGGACGCGATGATCAACTGTAAAGCTGCGGCCGGCGGCAACTCCTCGCACCATCCACACCAGCATTTCTCTTCCCCCTTCCCTTTGTGGAGCATCAGCGTGTCTGGCCGGCTCAGTCGATCGATCAGTTCAAAGCTGCGGGTGGTGGCTCCTTACGCTATCCACTCCTGCATCGGAAGCCTCTCTGACGTCACAACATCAGAGAGGCTTCTGACGCAGGCACAGATCTCGCGAGGAGCCGCCACCCACGGCTTTGAACGGAACAATCGACTGGGAGCCGGCCAGACACGCTGCTTCTCCAAAAGGAAGGGAACGGAAGGGGAGGTGAAAGAGAAATGCTCTGCTGCATATGAAAGGAGGACCCTAGGGAAATGCTGCTGCTGCTGCACAGGGAAAGGGAGAGGGAGGGAAGGGGGAAGAGAAATGCCTCTCCTGCACAGGAAAGGGGGGAGGGAAATACTGCTTCTGCTGCTGCATAGGGAAAGGGAGGGGGAGGGAAAGGGTAAGAGAAATGCTTCTGCTGCACAGGAAAGGAGGAAGGGAAATGCTGCTTCTGTTGCTGCTGCACCCAATTGGGGAAAGAAGGAGAAGGAAAGACAAGGGAGAGGAGGAGAAGGGAAAGACAAGGGAAGGAATGAGAAGGAAGACAAGGGAGAGGAGAGGAGAGGAACAATTGATGCCAAGTTCATGGGAGGGAGGGAAGGAAAGGAGATATCAGACTATAGAGGGGGAGGGAGAGATGCCAGGGCATGGGGGGAGGGAAGGAGACAGATGCCAGACCAAGGGAAAGGAAGGAAGGAGGGAGGGAGAGAAAGGAAGGAAAGAGATGTCAGACCATGGAAATAGGACGGAAGAAGAGAGAGATAGGAAGGGAAGGTAAGACATGGAAACGTAGATTTTGAAAAGAAAGCAGAAAAATTGAATATTAAGTTAATGCCAAAGATGGATGCAATACAAATAAGGCTGTTGGTGTCTTGCCTTTAATATCCGTCCAAAAAATATAGTAATTTTATAACAATATAGGACCGGATAAGTTTATGTTTGGAATCGGATGACAGCAGCTACCCGGGAGACCCTTGATACAGCACCATAGCGCGAAACATGTCGGGTCTGGCTCCCAGGTTTTGGCGGATGCAAAGATAAGTGCATTTTAGCATTACTAAACTAAAAAGTGTTGCGGATAAAGGTTAAATGATATATCAAGCTAATATAGCCAGTGGTTTAGCAATTGGTGAATGCAGAACAGCCAATGATGAAGGTCACCACATAAATTCTTCCCGCAGTTGAAAAATGGAAAAGCGGTGGAGTGGTGGGACTGAGGTGTTCACATTTATCCACTTGTAAATTTATGAGAGAATTTATTATCCGATCCTATATTGTTATAAGATGGATGCAAGGCAGAAAGTGAAGACGGAGAAAAAAACAGTCAAAGGACAAGAAGGCCCTGGAAACATGATTAAAAGCACAAAAAAATAAAGTCACCAGCCAACAAAGGTAGGGAAAATGATTTTATTTTCAATATAGTTATTGAAATGTGTCAGTTTTGAGAAAGGAAAGATATTAAACTTTAAATGTGAGGGCTGCAGAAAAAATAGTTAATGTCTTATTAAAGAAATGACAGTTTTGCATAAGGTAAAAAAAACTCTTTAGAGTTTATATATCTTTCCTTTTAACTGTTAAAGGAAAGTTTTATAAACTATAAAGAGTTTTACCTCATGCAAAATTGTCATTTCTTTAATAAGACATTAACTATTTTTTCTGCGGCCCTCCAAGTACATACAAATCCAAAATGTGGCCCCAGAAAGGGTTTGAGTTTGAGACCACTGATGTAGGCCGTTTATTGACAACAACGCTCCCCAGCTTCACAGGTTGACTCTCCTCCATGGTGTGCATCAAGGTCAACCATTCTGTGACAACCTGTTGCACCGATGATACCAGCTGTGGAGCCTTTAGTACTGGTGCTTACTTCAAGGTGTCGAAGGTCTCACCAGCATTGAGTCTTCATGTAGACCATACATCGCTGCCATTGCGTTCCAGCTTCACAGGTTGACTTTTCTCTTCGGTATGTATTGTTATTGAAGTCATCCACTCCAAGTCAACCTGCTGCACCAAGGGTACCACCTGGTGCATACTTCAGCATCTAGTTATTTGACCACTCAACGACACCACTGTTTCTTCATTTTTCTATTTATATCAAGACATCCTTCTGCACCGATGGTACCAAGTATTCGCTTACTGATACTGGTACATGTTTCAGGATAAACCTATATGAGTCCTACAGAAAGAAGTTTTGTACACCATGTTGAGGCTACCATACATTCCCTTAATATTGCTGCAAGGCATCTAAGTACCAGTGTTAGCTATCCATCGCTCATGGATCTCCTCATCCTTGTCTTCATCGGATCGATACCAAGATCATCCTATTTTTATTCAAAGACTGGACTTTTTAACTTTCATTCTGGCTTTGCTTTGGCTTTACCTATGCCTGAACCTTCCAGCATTCTTTTAGAAATGTCTTTGCAAGGAATTGCTTCCTGGGACCAGACGTTCTTCAGTAGATCTTTTCTTTTCTTTCCTGGTTATATGACCATCTCAGCACAGTTCTGCTTTAAGTTTAAAGCTCTTAATGACTCAATTGCTGAGTTCCTACATGTTTGGAACAACACTTCAATTTCTTTTTGCAATTGGGGCACACTTTTACATATTACGGTTTCCCCATGAGCACAAGACTTCTACTACAGGCAGATTCCTGTCTGCGGTCTGTGGACCCACATACATTCTTGCAAGGATACACCTATGGCTCAGTGGTTAAAGGCACTGCTTCTAACTTCCAACAGTCATGGGTTCAAATCTACACAACCCCTAGTACCTTAACAGCTTCATCGACATTATCAAAAATTTATGCTGGCGAACAGGATTTGTTTTTCCAAATTTTTTTTCCTTTTTTTGCTAAAGCAACTCGTAAGGAAATTATCTGCCTCTAACCAATATATTCCTCCAGAGCACCTTCTAAAGTATCAAATTCATAGACTGGAATTTGCATATTAAGGTCAGCCTCTGCTGCTCATCTAAAGCATCTGCTATGTTGTGAGCTCTGAAATATCTAGTTGCTGGGAGTCTCTCTCTCTTTTTTACCATTGAGGTGGCCATGTTAAATTTCAAAATGGAAGGAGTTGGACTTTGAATAACATTTTCCTAAGGATAGGGAAGACTGAATGAATTCTTTGCTTCGGTCTTTACAGAAGAAGATGTAAGAAATCTACCTGAACTGGATATGGTTTTCAAGGGTGATTAGGTGGAGGAATTGAAAAAAATCTCAGTGAACCTGGAAAACGTATTAAGCCAAATTGATAAATTAAAGAGTGATAAATCACCTGGACTGGGTGGAATACATACCAGGGTACTGAAAGAACTCAAACATGAAATTGCTGACCTGCTGTTAGTGATCTGTAACCTGTCATTAAAATCATCTGTAGTACCTGAAGATTGGAGGGTGGCCAATGTTATACTGATTTTTAAAAAGGGTTCCAGGGAAGACTCAGGAACTTACAGACCAATAAGCCTGACCTTGGTGCTGGGCAAAATAGTGGAAACAATTATAAAAAATAAAATTGTGGAATATGTAGACAAATATGATTTAATGAAACAGAGTCAGCATGGGTTCAGCCGAGGGAGGTCTTGCCTCACCAATTTGCTTGACTTCTTTGAAGGTGTGAATAAACATGTGGATAAAGGTGAGCTGGTTGATGTAGATCTAGATTTCCAGAAGACTTTAGACAAAGTTCCTCATGAAAGGCTCCTAAGAAAATTAAAGAGTCATGGGATGGGAGGCAATGTTCAATTGTGGATTAAGAAAACAGAGGGTAGGGTTGAATGGTCATTTTTCTCAGTGGAAAAGGGTAAATAGTAGTATGCTGCAGGGATCTGTTCTGGGACTGGTGCTATTTAACTTATTTATAAATGATATAGAAATTGGAACTACGAGCAAGGTGATTAAATTTGCAGAGGACACTAACTGTTCAAAGTTGTTAAAATGCTTGCAGACTGTGAAAAACTTCAAGAAGATCTTAGGAAATTGGAAGACTGGGCATCCAAATGGCAGATGAAATTCAATGTGAACAAATGCAAAGTGATGCACATTGGGAAGAATAATCCAAATTATAGTTATCAGATGCTAGGGTCCATAGGCGTCAGAACAGGGGGTACACAGGGGCTGTGGCCTCCCCCCAAATTGCCACTTTTATCCCTGGTGGTCCAGAGGTGCAGCGGGCAGGAGTGAGCTTTCCACGCTCCTGCTCCGCTGCTAACCCGGTCGGTCATGGATGGTTTCTTCTGCCGCTGAGTGGCAATGAGCGGGAGCGTGCTTTGGTGCTCCTGCTCAGCACTCAGTGGCTTCTTTAATTGGCTCTCTCAAATTCTGACAGGGGGTGGCTGGGTGCAGAGTCTGACAGGGGAGGGAAGGAAGGGGCTGGGTGCAGAGTCTTAACAGAGGGTGGCTGGGTGCAGAGTCTAACAGGGAGTGGCTGGGTGAAGAGTCTGACAGGGAGGGTTGCTGGATGTAGAGTCTGACAGGGGGTGGCTAGGTGCAGAGTCTGATGGGAGGGGGAGGGAGAGAAGGAAGGAAGGGGGCTGGGTGCAGAGTCTGATGGGGAGGGAGGGAAGGGGGCAGGGTGCAGAGCCTGGCAGGGAAAGGCTGGGTGCAGGGGGTAGGGAGTTGGGAAGGCAGGGAGGACATGCTCAGTGGGTTGGGAAAGACAAATGCACAGACTCGGGGGGGGGGGGTTATGAAAGGAGGAAAAGAGAGATGCTGCACAGGTGGAATAGTGTGAAGGGAGAGAAAGAAATGCTGCCAGTGGGGGAGGGAAAAGGAACAGAGAATTGTTGGACATAGGTGTGTAGCGTGAGAGAGAAAGAGAGATGATGTATATGGGGAAAGAAAGAAAGGGAGAATTGGAGTGGAGGGAGGGAGAAATGTCACACTGGGAGAGAGGAGAGATGGCCCAAAGAAGGGAGAGATGTCAGGCCATTGGAATGGGAAGTACAGAGAGAGAGATGCCAGACCACAGAATGGAAAGGAAGGAGGGGCGAGAGAAATGCCAGACCGGAGAGGAGAAATGTTAGACCGTGGAAAGAGGGAAGAAAAGAAGAGAGAGATGCCAGACCATGGAAGAGGAGAGAGATTTTAGGCTATGGGAAGGAGAGGAGAAAGGTGCCAGACTATATGAGGGGGAAGGGGGAAGACAGAGATGTATGACCATGGGAGAGGGATGAAATGGTGCATAGAGATGGAGGGGAAGTGGAGACAGAGGGAGAAGATGGTGCACAGCAATGAGTGCGACAGGGAACAGATAAGAAGAAATGCTCCTTATGGATAGATGGGAATAGGGGAGAAGAAAGAGGAGGAGATGGTACACATGGATAGATGGGAAGGGAAGGCATGGGAAAGTAGATTTTGAGAAGAAAGCAGAAAAATGGAAGAAAGTTGAATGTTAAAAGTTAATGCTAAAGATGGATGGATGTGAAAATCAAATAGAATCTCTCCAAAAGGTGTATTGACAAACTTTACACTGGTTAAACAGCAACACTTTGAAATCAAAAATATGCTCAGAGACACAGAGGCAAAAGCAAGGAACCGAAGCCCCAAGAATATTGCCTCACCACCCAGTCATCGCATATTGTGAAGTCAAGTGAAAAAAGTCCAGATTCATTGCTGCAATCTAGCACAAAAAGTTTTTCTTATACTTTAAATTATTTCAAGGATAACACTTAGCTTGTATTCGATGTGTTTTTGTTGAATAAAATTTTACTTGCATTTGACTGCAGCGTACTGTGATTTTTCATGACTTAAAAAGTGGTACTCTGTTTAAGCGCACGTGGCAATCCAGTCCAAAGGCCCTTACGCGGAGTCGACTGCACGTGCAGATAAACTTTGCCTAACTTCTGTAAAATGCTTGTATAACATTACCAAACAAAACACAAATCCTCCTGACGCTCCTTCTGACTGTTGCCTCAGGTACAGACTTAGAGGCTCTTGGGCTAAGCTGCAGTAAGTGGTAGTATGTGCTTACCACAGCTTAAAAGAGTTACTGTGTCACAGGGATCTCAAAGTCCCTCCTCGAGGGCCGGAATCCAGTCGGGTTTTCAGGATTTCCCCCATGAATATGCATTGAAAGCAGTGCATGCCCATAGATCTCATGCAGATTCATTGGGGAAATCCTGAAAACCCGACTGGATTGTGGCCCTCGAGGAGGGATTTTGACACCCCTGCTCTAGGGACCTATTCTATTTGACTGTAACTCTTTGAACTGCTACTGAAAAGCATAAACTTGAAACCAAAAATAAGTAACGAATGATATTCATAATGCTATTCAGCCCCCCCCCCCCCAAAAAAAAAATGAGCCTCATTCGCCATACCTTTGTAGCAAGTATTGTACTTTCAGATTTCTGAAGCACCAACTGTAAATCTTCGGTAAGGCAAATTTTTCTAGCTGCATAGGTGTCAGAAATTTTTGCAACCTTATGAGGTTCATGGTCTCCAAAGATTTTGCAGGAAGCACATATTGGTTCATCATCATTCAGACACATCTGATAGAGAAAATAAATACAATTATTTTCCAGTTCCTGGTCTTGAATTTTATTCTGTGCTGAGTTAATTCCTGCTTTACTATGTTTTTGTTTTTAATCCATAGACACAAAAGCCCTGATTCTATAAAAGGTGCCAACTGATTAAGGCACCTAACTTAACCCCCCTTTTTATGAAGCTGCATTAGGATTTTATCGCAGGCCGCAGCGGTAAAAGCTCCGACATTCATAGAATTACTATGAGTTTCGGAACTTTTACCACTGTGGCCCATGATAAAAAACCCTAACGTGGTTTCATAAAAGGGAGGGGGGTTAAATTGGCCTAATAGGCAATTAAAAGCACCATTAAAAACCAATTAAAATTAATTTTTAAAAATTAATTAAATTTTAAAAATTCAAATTTTAAAATCAAATGTCAGGGGAAGGATGCTGGCCGGCCGTTGGGCAGTTGCTGCACTCACCTGGCCTGGCCTTGTTGCTGCGTCAGCGGCGGGGAAGCAGGGAGAAATTTTTTGTGGCGGTGGCATGGGGGGAGGCAGGGAGAGAGATAAAGAAAAAATGGGAGTGTGGCGGTGGTGGCTTGGGGGGGCAAGGAGGCGATGGTGGTGGCTTGAGGGGGGCAAGGAGAAAGAAAGAATGAAGGGAGCAGGGAGAAAGAAAGAAAGGGGGGCAGGGAGACAGAGAAAGAAAGAAAGGATGCACAGTTAGAAGGAAGTGCAACCAGAGACTCGCCAAACAACAAAGGTAGGAGAAATTATTTTATTTTCAATTTAGTGATCAAAATGTGTCAGTTTTTAGAATTTATATCTGCTGTCTATATTTTGCACTATATTTGTCTATTTTTCTATAGTTACTGAGGTGATATTGCATGTTTTAAAGTCATCTATCTTGCCCTCTTTGAAGAAACCCCAAATATAAATGATAATTAACATTTTTTTCTGCATACAGTATGCTTTATGGGTTTTTTTTTAAAATTTTATGGATACCATTATGAATTAGTAATATATTGTGTGTACATGAAAAATGAATGGAAGAAATTGGGGGCGGGACTGAAAATCAGTGGATGTCCCATTTTGATGAAAAAATAAATGGTCATGTTACGGATGGATTGAGTTAGGCGCCAGTATATTAGGCCAAGAAACGAGTGCTTAAGCTGATTTCGGCACCGCTAGACACGATTCCACAAATGGTGCCTAACTTTGATTGACATAAGGTAGGTGCCGCTTTGCTCAGTTAAGCGCCGTTTATAGAATCCAGCCCAAAATGAGAAAAAGCCAGGCCCTTTCTTTACTATTTTACTCCCTCCCCCTTTTTACAAAACCGTAACGTGATTTTTAGCACCGGCCATGATGATAACATCGCCAACGATCATATGAGCGTCAGAGCTGTTACCGCCGCAGCCAGCGCTAAAAGCCGTGCTATGATTTTGTTCAGGGGGGGGGGGGTTATTTATTAATTCAAACTTGATTTTTTACTACAATGTTTTCAGAGCCTGAGTATTAAAGAAGGTGGTGTGGTCATCGGTTATTGTGCATCTGGATTACTGTAATGATTTATATATGGGTTTCCTCATGCGATTAAGAAAAAGATTGCAGATAGTACAAAACACTAGGAATGGGCTGCCCGAAAACTTCATTTCATAGAAACATAGAAATAGACGGCAGATAAGGGCCCACGGCCCATCTAGTCTGCCCACCTTAATGTCCCTCCCCTACCTTTGCCCTGTGAAGAGATCCCATGTGCCGATCCCATTTGGCCTTAAAATCAGGCACGCTGCTGGCCTCAATCACCTGTAGTGTAAGACTATTCCAGCGATCAACCACTCTTTCAGTGAAAAAGAATTTCCTGGTGTCACCTCGTAATTTCCCGCCCCTGATTTTCAACGGATGCCCTCTTGTTGTCGTGGGACCCTTGAAAAAGAAGATATCTTCCTCCGCCTCGATGCGGCCCGTAAGATACTTGAACGTCTCGATCATGTCCCCCCTCTCTGCGCTCCTCGAGCGAGTATAGCTGTAATTTGTCAAACTGTTTTTCGTATGGTAGATCCTTGAGTCCCGAGACCATCCGGGTGGCCAATCTTTGCACCGACTCCAGTCTCAGCACATCCTTGCGATAATGCGGCCTCCAGAATTGCACACAGTATTCCAGGTGGGGCCTCACCATGGATCTATACAATGGCATAATGACTTCCGCCTTACGACTGACGAAACCCCTTCGTATGCAGCCCATGATTTGTCTTGCCTTGGACGAAGCCTGCTCGACTTGATTGGCAGACTTCATGTCCTCACTGACGATTACCCCCAAGTCTCGTTCTGCTACCGTTTTTGCTAGGATCTCGCCATTAAGGATCTCGTTGCATTGTTCATTTTGTTTTGTCTTCATTTTTTGTTTCAGTGTGCCCTCTTTGCAAATAGTGCATACTACGGGGTAGATTAAATAAATGGCACCCAGAGTTAGGCAAAAAGCACAAAAAAGGAGAGAAGAAAATGCCCAATTTAAATTACACTACGGACAGACTACCGGTACTCCTAACCGTAATATTTGGAAACCCATTGACATTTATTTTCAGTCTATTTAAACATTTTTCTAAGAACTGCCATTTACTACATCTACCCTGATATGTGTATATCTCTTGTTAACTTTCATGAACTGTGTATGTTATCTGTTCAATAAAAAGATTGAACTTAAAAAAAAAATAAAAAAAGAACATGCCCAATGAGAAAATCCAAATCCCCCCTAAAAAAAAAGGGCAAATGAGATTATTCATGGATTGGTTGATTCTTTGATACCCCTAATTTTGAACTCAAAACTATAAATGCAAAAAGCTGTCCTATACTTTGAATGTATTACAGTATAATTCTAGCTGCTTTTCTTATAGGGCCTATCGTTTGCCTTTCGGTGCTCAACCTCCAAATTTTGTATTCTTCTCTCCATACAGTTCATAAGAATTATCCCTCTGCTGCTGTTCTTCCCTTGAATCTGCTGTTCTGAATATCTTCTATGGGAATTTGCATCCTTGTTGCCCATCGTTTGCCATGCTACCGTGCTCAGTACCCAGAACATGTACATAGGGATTTCTACTAATGCTCTTCATCCTTTTGATCAGTTGTTTTGTTTATCTGGATTGAAGTCTCGGTATACAAAACTAAGCATTAGATTAGATCTGCTGTATATGAAGTTGTAATCTGGTTGCTAAACCTTCTACTGTGTATGTAAACTTGTAACCCGTTCTGGGCTCTTCCGGGAGGACGGGCTAGAAATTTGACTAAATAAATAACTCTTCCAACATTTTAGGCGGTAGAACCATTCATATACACAAGTTATCTTTTCCTTCTGTCAAAGATTCTCAGTCAGCAAAATAGCTCATGCTTTTTCCTTTTTATTGACTGCACTTTGGAATGGTCTTCCCTCTCAAATAAGATCACGTGTTTCTCTTCAGGTATTTTGTAAAAACTATGATATTTCAACGTTTTTTAGAATTATCTATTTTAAAACTAACATCTCCCTGTAAACACATTTTTATTGTAAACCGAGTCGAGCCCTATATTTCTAGAGATGATCCAGTATAAATAAATCTAAGATTAGATTAGATATCAATTCAGGTGTACAATAAAAAAAAAAAAAAACTTTATTACTATATAAGGTCTCATAAGTTTGTATGAAAAGATAAACCCAAAATTAGGCATCAGGATGATCTGAGCTAAGCTAGTATTCTGTACAGAGCGCTTTGCATTGAATACCCTTTATAGAATACTAGTTGAGGCCCAGATTCTCTAACCAGTGCCGATTTTTTAGGCGCTGGTACATTCCCAAGTTCAGTTAAAAAAATGCAATTTATATGATGTGTTACCCCACCACACCAGGCCACAGTCAACCTCCTTCAGCATTCACTTCCCTCCTCTGAGTCTCTTCCTCTTTAATTGGGAGCTTCAGCCTCCGCCTCTGCAATATCCCTGCCCCGGCATCTGTTCTTTTCTCCCAGCTGGCATTTCTCTTTCCTCCCCCCACCCCTTCACCACTGCCACAGAATCTACCTTTCAGAAGTTACCAGTAGCAGCGATTCACATAGGCCACTGACCTCGGCGTTTCTTTCTAATACTCAACAGAACACAATTCCAGATCTTAGTCCAGGCCCTAGTACTGGGTCTTCTAGACTATTGCAACATTCTCTATCTCCCCTGCCCCGCAACCATGATTAAACAACTACAAACAATCCAAAACATAGCTCTAAGACTCATCTACTCGCTGAGGAAACACGACCACATCACCAAGACATACCTCAACTCATACTGGCTAACAATACAAGCAAAAATACTATTCAAATTCTACTGTCTACTATTTAAAACCACAAACAGTGACAGCCTAACCTACCCGAACAACCGCCTAATCCAAACCACCACAACCAGACAAAGGAGAATCCACACTCCATTCGCTTACCCTCCAATCAGAGACATCAAATGAAAGAAACTGTACAATGGCCTCCTAGCTACATAAGCAGCAAAACTAAACCACCAACTCTCCAATTTACTGATAACGACCTCAGACTACAAAATATTCAGAAAAGAAATAAAAACCATACTATTCAAAAAAACCATACTACCCAACAAACCCCTGAAATCAACCTAACACTGAAAGAACCATCTCTACTCTCCAATACAATCTAACGCCACAAGAACCACCTCAGCTTTCTGTATCAACCTTCTTTACTCTCTAATTCCTCTGGAAATGGCCAGATTTCTCCTTATGTAATCCACCTTGAACCGTAAGGTAATGGCGGAATAGAAATCAAATGTAATGCAATGCAATGTACTCTGCCGCCCTTGAGGAAACAGGAAGTTATGTCAGAGAGGATGGGATCACAGTAGTAGAAAGAAGATGCTGGGGTCAGCATCCTATGTGACTCGCTGCCGCTGGTCTCTTCTGAAATATGGTAGTGGCAGGGGGGGAGGGGATGCCAACCGGGAGAGAAGGACAGATGCCAGAGTAGGGGTACAGCAGAGGTGGCAGATTAAAGAGTGAGAGACTCAGAGGAGGGAAGTAAAAATTTGCCACCCCCTTAAGAATGCCATCTGAGGCCCTCGCCTCAGTTAGCCTCATTATAGGGCCGCTCCTGTTCCAATGAAGTTTTTCTTCCCCTTAGCAAATCCTCACTCAGCCTAGTCATTATGATAATAATCCTCAGCTGCTGGCTTCTACACACTTAGAACATTAAGATCGATAAGCCACTTCTTTGAAAATGATGATCTGCATACATTGATTCATGCTTTTTTCACATCTAAAATTGATTATTGTAAAGTCATATATGCTGGTATTTCCAAAGCCAGCCTTAGATACCTACAAACATTACAAAACACTGCACTGAAATTATTAGGACCCAAGAAGAAATTTGATCATGTCACACCGCTTTTCTTACATTAACTCCCCCATTTCATATAGGATACAACTTAAAATATTATTACTTGCACATAAAGTATCATATTCCCAAGAACCTAGTTATTTGAATACTTTAATAATTCATAGAAACATGATGGCAGATAAAGGCCAAATGGCCCATCTAGTCTGCCCATCTACAGTAACCATTATCTCTTTCTCTCTCTGAGAAATCCCACTTGCCTATCCCAGGCCCTCTTGAATTCAGACAGTCTCTGTCTCCACCACTTCTTCTGGGAGACTGTTCCACGCATCTACCACCCTTTCTGTAAAAAATGTATTTCCTTAGATTACTCCTGAGCCTATCGCCTCTTAACTTCATCCTATGCCCTCTCATTGCAGAATTTCCTTTCAAATGAAACAGACTCAACTCGTGGGTATTTACATTACATAGGTATTTAGACATCTCTATCATATCTCTCCTCTCCCACCTTTCCTCCAAAGTATACAGATTGAGATCTTTAAGTCTGTCCCCATACGCCTTATTTTGAAGTAGCCTTCTGGACCAACTCCATCCTTTTTATATCTTTTTGAAGGTGCGGCTTCCAGAATCGTATACAATATTCTAAATGAGGTCTCACCAGAGTCTTATAGAGGGGCATCACAATACCTCCTTTTTCCTACTGGCCATACCTCTCCCTATGTAATCTAGCATCCTTCTAGCTTTTGCTGTCACCTTTTCAACCTGTTTGGCCACCTTAAGATCATTACATACAATCCCACCCAAGTCCCGCTTTTCTGACATGCACATAAGTTCTTCACCCCCTAAACTGTACCTTTCCCTCGGGATTTTGCAGCCCAAATACATAACCTTCCCTATGTTCCTTCTTATGCACTCAGATTGTTACAGGATAACAGATTGGTTAATATCGCCTGTACAAGGAGTAAAAGCTTTTTTTCTTTAGCTCCTGGTTTGTGGAGTCAACTACCTGGGATTAAAACCCAATTTTAAAGCCTTAAAGACATTACTCAAATCTTATTTTTTTTCTACAAGTCTTTGGTGAAGGGACAGATTCTTTAGACTAGCAGGGACAGCTAAAACAAGAGGTCATTCAGAAAAACTGAGAGGAGACAGATTCATAACGAATGCAAGGAGGTTCTTCTTCACTCAGAGGGTGGTGGACACCTGGAACGCGCTTCCCGGAGAGGTGATAGGACAGAGTACAATTCTGGGGTTCAAAAAGGGACTGGATGATTTCCTGGAAGCAAAGGGGATAACAGGGTACAGATAGAGGTTTACCTTACAGGACATTGAGCGAATAGGGTATGGATATTTTAGGTTAGGTAGGGAACAGTTTCAGGTCATGGACCTGGGGGGCCGCCGCGGGAGCGGACTGCCGGGCACGATGGACCCCTGGTCTGACCCGGCAGAGGCAACGCTTATGTTCTTATGTTCTTATATACTCCAAAATGACATTTACTAGTCTGTTTCATTTCATTTTAAAATTTGATTGAAGTTTTAGGAAAAACAAGAAAGAAGAAAATTGTACAATGAACATGTTATTTATGACAGAAAGGATGCAACAAGGGTACAATGAGCATCCATAAATAATCAATCCATAGAAGTATATATATGAAGCTCTATAAAGGGAGAAAAACAGCGATTGGTATGCGATGTATGTCCTCTGTACCACATTGGAATTGAATTATTTTAAATGTGAAATTGACTAGTGGCAACTTAATCTTAATAGTGAACTAGATGAGGAAAATCTTGAAACATTCTCCCTAGGAATGTGTAACTTAACATACATCCATTATGTTCCTCATTTTATCAATCAGTCTCCCAGATCCTCAGCCACCTTAGACTCAAATATCTCTCACAGTCTACTGCTTTGTGCACCCACTCATCACTGGATCTTGCTTATTTAAAATATTCAATAACTTGTTAAACTTTACTTACATATTATGTCCTAAAAAAGTACTTAGCCGCATGGTCTCTCACACACAGGGATAGTTACGCCCTTTGTTTTTTTCCAGGCTGCTAATCCCTATTTAACTTTCAGCCATTCAAACAGACCACAGCGTCTAATAAGCAAGATCCAGTGACGACTGGGTGAGAAAGAAGAAGACATCTTCTTTCTCAGGGGACCCTCGGTCACAAGGGGGCATCCATTCAAACTCAGAGGAGGGAAATTCGATAGTGACATAAGGAAGTATTTCTTCACAGAAAGGGTTGTAGATCACTGGAACAAGCTTCCAGAGCAGGTGATCAAGGCCACCAGCGTTATTGACTTTAAGAATAAATGGGATGCCCTAGTAGGATCCTTACGAGGGTCGAGTTAAGGAACTAGGTCATTAGTACTCAGACTTAATGGGGTGGGTCAGTAGAGTGGGCAGACTTGATGGGCTATAGCCCTTTTCTGCCGTCATCTTTCTATGTTTCTATGTTTCTTAAAGCCTTAGACTGTGAGAGATGTTTGAGTCTAAGGTGGCACCACTGAAGACCTGGGAGTCTGATAGATAAAATAAGGAACATAATGGATGTATGTTAAGTTAGAGCCTTACTCTAAATGAGAGGGGTCAAAAAAATCTTGAAACTGTAAGTAACGACCTGCTCTCTTATTCTTCCTGCACCACAAGGGTTACTGGCCTGCCAGGCTCATTATAACAAGTATAGCCCCAACTGTTACAGAGTGTGGGCCAACCTCCTACAAAAACTATCATTTCATATGCACCGCGGAGAACCAGCATTGGATTTATATTGCACCGGGAGATGCCCCTGACGAAGGCTACAAAACGGGGCTCTGTAGGGTGATCTGCTGTTGCACCCCATAGAAACCACAGCGGTCAGCAGACAGAGATAAGTTCCTGAACTTTGAGTAATCTTATGATGGATGGTAAAACTGTTAAGATTGAGTATCACGGGAACTTTTCAAATGATGTCAAATTAGATGTGATTTCAAATTCTTCAGATTTATTTTTTGAAGACACCAGGGTATTTGGGCTGCTAGCTAGGTTTTTTTTTGTAATAACATAGTTAAAAAGAAAAAAAAAAAACCTTTAGCATATTAAATTATAGTTTTTATAGGAGGTTGGCCCACAGGGTGTGTAAAGTGATGTAAGTGGGTAACGTCTGCCGGGCACTCTCGTGCTACTGGTGGTATTGAACCCGAGTGAACTCGCTTAAAAAAGTTTTCCTTTGCGAGTTCCCACCTACTGATTGACCCCCTGTAACAGTTGGGCTATACTTGTTATAATGAGCCTGGCAGGTCCGTAACCCTTGTGGTGCACGAAGAATAAGAGAGCAGGTCTTTACTTATGGTTGTATGCTAAGATTTACATTCCTAGGGAGAGTATCTTATATAAATGACATTAGGACTGTCCTTTATTTTTATGGGGTTCTTTTTTTTTTTTTTATGATTGCAAATCGCTTGTAACTGCTGGATGCTATAGTCATATATTAAATTTTAATAAACATATATCTAGGGCTCCTTTAACAAAGGTGCGTTAGGGCCTTAACACGCGGAATAGCGTGCACTAAAATGCCGCAAACGCTAGCCGCTACCGTCTCTGGTGCGTGCATTAAGGCCCTAACGCACCTTTGTTAAAGGAGCCCCTAGTCTTATAGAATCCTACAGTCGCGAACGTTAATTTGTCTAGTAGCCATCATCATTACATCTTCACTGGGCACCCCCCCCTCTCTTTAAGTACCATGAATGTTGTCTTTGTCTCATCCCAAGCTCCAGTCAGCATGGGTAGAAGACATCTTAGGCCAGAACTCAAATACAAATTATCTAAATGGTAAGTACTGCTGCCGAACTGTCTGTGTGTGTGTGGGGGGGGAGGGGGGGTCCTAGGACCAGTTCTTAAATCAAATAAAGACTTGACATGAAAAAAAAAATGTAAATTATATGTAAGTGTACATTAATACCAGATTCATGATTTCACCATGTTTCTCACAGGTTTGTAACAGCTGATTCTCCTCTTTAGCATGAATACGGGCAAGTTCGTCCTTAAACTTTTCCAATATATTTTCAGCCAAAATATTCCTCTGTAATCCATTTGTTCCTTTCCCTCGCAAGTAAATAACCTAGAAGTTAAAGAAATCAAAAGTAGAATAAGAGAATATTGTTTGTGGTGCAATATTTCTTCTACTGAACTGTGTGCACATTATTAACAGATCATAGAAACATGATGGCAGATAAAGACCAAATGGTCCATCCAGTCTGCCCGTCTGCAGTAACCATTATCTCTTCCTCTCTCTAAGACAGGGGTGTCAAAGTCCCTCCTCGAGGGCCACAATCCAGTCGGGTTTTCAGGATTTCCCCAATGAATATGCATGAGATCTATTAGCATACAATGAAAGCAGTGCATGCAAATAGATCTCATGCATATTCATTGGGGAAATCCTGAAAACCCGACTGAATTGCGGCCCTAGAGGAGGGACTTTGACACCCCTGCTCTAAGAGATCCCAGGTTCCTATCCCAGGCTTTCTTGAGATTCTCTGCCTCCACCAAGTCTCTATCATATCTCCCCTCTTCCGCCTTTCCTCCAAAGCATACAGATTAAGATCTTTAAATCTGTCCCCATACATCTTATGACGAAGACCACGCATCATTTTAGTAACCTTCCTCTGGACCGACTCCGTCCTTTTCATATCTTTTTGAAGGTGTGGCCTCCAGAATTGTACACAATATTCTAAATGAGGTCTCACTGGAGTCTTATGCAGGGGCATCAATACCACTGGCATCACTGCTAAAATGTATAGTTTCTAATGAACCATTGAAAATATTGCTGCCAAGAGACAGCTGTGACTTTATAAGATTTATTTTGTCTCAGATAGAAAGCATAAAATATATCCCTAAGCAAATGAATACCAGAGCTTCTACCTGAGATTCCCAATTAAAAATGCAGTTTTCTTATTTATTTGAAAGTCATTTTTGCTAATATGAACCCGACACCAATATTTTTGAAATATACAAAATATGGATGAGTAGCCTGATGGATAGAACAGCGGGCTGAGACCCAGGAAGGATACTTCCTTTGACTTAACCCTCCTTTGCCTCAAATAGAAAATTAGATTGTAAGTGCTCTAGGTACAGGAAAACATCTATCACAGGTTTCCCCTCCATGACACAGTTTGCTACAGTTTTTCCTTATGGTGTTATTTATCCACTAAACTATTTTGTCAAACATGGAAGAGTGTGGTGCAGTGGTTAGAGCTACAGCCTCCGCACCCTGAGGTTGTGGGTTCAAACCCACGCTGCTCCTTGTGACCCTGAGCAAGTCACCAAATCCCCCGTTGCCCCAGGCACATTAGAGAGAGTGTGAGCCCGCCAGGACAGAGAGGAAAAAATGCTTTGAATGTAAACCACTTAGGCTATAAGTGGTATATAAATACTTAAATAAATCTTTGTGTTCAGTAACTGTTATTCATACCCCTTCTGGCAGATATCATGCAACATTTTCATGTGACGGCTGTGTCAAGCTGAGGTGTAAATCAATAATCATGCTACAATGCTTGCTCATTTCAGATTTAAAGCTTTTCAGATTGTGAACCTTCTGTTTAATTATTATTTATTATTTACAAGGCTCGTAAGCTTCCATTTTGGTCAGAACTATTTCTGATATCTTGATGCTATGAACTTTCATATGCAAATACCTGGAGATGTTATATCCTTTTCTCCAATGTACCTAGATAGAATCTGGTCACTAGGGGGCAGATTCTGTAAACGGTGCCTAAATTGGTAGGCTACAACCCTGCATTTCATTCATTCTTGGGCCTGAGAACACACAATACAGTGAATGCATACGTTGTATGATATCAAATTGTTATAAGTGAATTCTTTTATAAGGTTTTGGAACCTGTTCCCATAAGATGTGATGCACTACAGCTGGTTATTGAACTTAGCTATTCCTCCAGCAGCCATCACAATTAAGAAGTTTTATTGTTGCGGACTCTACATTGAAGACCACACGGTGGATACGTGTAGGCACTGGAATCATGTTTCAAGTTCAAGTTTATTAATATTTTGATATACCGACCATCACAAGAATCTGGTCGGTTTACAGTAATAAGAGATAAAAATTATAAAAAAAAGTTGTATATAAAAAACCAAAATAAAAATAGGGGGGATAATGTCGATACAAAGACTTGATTACGAAGGATATGAAAGGAAAGAAAAGGGAAGGTTTTTAAATTACATTGTATAAATGCCTTACACCTAAGTGAGCATGGTTAGGGGTGGAGCAGGACTCGGGCACGATTCACTAACGAACTTAGGTGTCTGCAATGTAGGCCAGAAAAACTCTGGCCTACATTGCTGATGCCTATGTTTTCTGGTAGGCACCATTAGCCGTGATTCTGTAAATGGCGCCTAAGGGTGAATATCAGTAGTTCAAAATCTCGACGATCTACTTGTTAAGATACTGTTGGGGCTTCTCAACTCACACAGCCTGCAGTCCGAATGACAACTAAATCATAAAGACAAAAGTGGAGAAAAACAGAACCTCAATATATTTGGCTCCCAGACCCCTATGTATCCATTGGAGCCCATATCATCACGGGTAGTGAGTATGCAATCAAAACTCAATCACGTACACTCCTCCTGGCGCCTACTTTTTTAATGAGTTTTTAATCGGTTTTAAATGACACAATCAATTACTGCACCGATTAAAGACAATTAAAACAATTAAGTTAGGCAGTGGTAGAGGACCTACTGCCGTCCAACTTATGGCGCCATTTATAGAATATGGCCCTAGGGGAGGGATAGGGAACTCCGGTCCTCGAGGACTGTAATCCAGTCGGGTTTTCAGGATTTCCCCAATGAATATGCATGAGATCTATTTGCATGCACTGCTTTCAATGCATATTCATTGGGGAAATCCTGAAAACCCGACTGGTTTACGGCCCTCGAGGACCGGAGTTCCCTACCCCTAACCTAGGTGTCACCATTGAGACAGATGATCCCGATACGGTCCTGCCCACTTCCTAGTAACTATGAATGCTACCTTTGTTGTATCTTTAGTTCCAGCTTCAGCTGACTCAGGGAGTGAAAGACCCGACTTGGCAATAGATTCAGGGGTCTTCCATATGGCCACTGCATTCTCTTTAATTTTAATTCTTTGCTAAGTCATATAACGGCCCACTAACTACAATCTGAGTTTTGGATACCAGTCAGTCATAACCCAGGATTCCTTGTTCGTTTTAAGACCACACCCATGAGGCTTATAACTAAGATATTTGCAAATGACATATGTAGACTTTTTTTAACTTTAGTATCTCCCATCCTCTAGTTATTGGGAATCATTCTCTCGTTCCATCCTGCTGGTAGGACAGAAGTAACTTAAGATGGCAGCTCTGGGGAGCAAACAGAAGCATTCTTTCATTCATTCTGTCAAATACTCCTGTTCTTCCTCCTTGCCCATTTGGTGGTATGTGAGAATTCAAAATAAATGGTGGCAGGGGCTCTGGCTCTTCACTTGTGCTGGAGAGTTGATATTATGACTCCAAGAAGACAAACACTTTAGTAAAACACTAGCCAGAGAGCAGGAGAAATTTGAGTTCGGCTTTACCTAGAGCTGTTGCTCCAAAACCTCGGCACCCCTCTCTCTTTTCCCCTCACCCCAACCCTCACTGTGGCCACCCTTGAATTCAACAGAGATCCCTGTCAACATCGCTGCTCTTTAGCATCCTACCTCACTGTTGGCAATGCTCTAGATCAGTATTTCCCAACCCTGTCCTGGAGGACCACCAGCCAGTTGGGTTTTCGGGATAGCCCTAATGAAAATGCATGAGAGAGATCTGCATATAATGGAGGTGGCAGGCATGCAAATCTGCTCCATGCATATTCATTAGGGCTATCTGGAAAACCTGACTGGCTGGTGATCCTCCAGGACAGGGTTGGGAACCACTGCTGTAGATCACTCTATAGTAGGGATGCACACAGGCTAAAATTTGTTGATTTGTTTGGCTTTCCCCCCCATTATTTGGTGAATTATGGGTTTGTTTCACATGTGACTTGGCTTAGCTTAATTCAATTAGTATTCATTAAATTCCAATTTAGTGTGTGCTAACATTTTAAAGGCACACTGATGAATGCACATCCCTACTCTATGGCCCTCTTTGCTTTTGGATCCTCCATATAACCTCTTAATGCCTCGACACTTCTGCTTCTTTCCCAGTCCAAAGTGGGAGACAAAGCAATAGGCACAATAGAAAGTGATGAAATAATCAGTACTTGAAAGCTCTTTATTAATATAATTTGTATATAGGACTCGACTACAAGCTGTGTTTTGGCTTTCATGCCTTCATCAGGAGTCCATATCCAATAATTCCCCCCAAAAATATTCCTAGTGGGAAAGCAAGCAGCTAGGAAGCAGACCTGTGCCTGTCCCAAGGATTAGCCATCTGAAGGGACTGGGAGCTCTTTATTTTTCTCATATAAATCCTTTCTTGGGAATTATCGGATGACAGCCGAAACCCAGCTTTTGTCGAGTCCTGTGTTTATATTAATAACAGCTTTCAAATATTGATTATTTCATCGCTCTCCACTCTGCCTATTCTTTTGTCTCCCACTTGTTTGGACTCGTTGTTGGCTTTTTTCTGGGTTTCCCATATCTTCTTTCCTATGATTATCATAATCTGTCTATATCCTCCCTGTTTTCTTTCTTTGCTACCACTTCTCCAGGCTCCTCCATGCCATCAACACTATTCTGGGTTTTTCAATATCAGTCTGCTATACCACCATTTCTCCAGTTGTCATTACTGCCCCCTTCTCTTGTTACCATCGCTGTCCTTTGGCTTCTCCTTGCCACCAGTGCTGATCTGGGATCATCTGCACCTTCCTCCGCCTTTCACCACTTTTGCTACTTCAAGCTCCTCTGCATCCCACTCTTGACTGCCACCTCTCTCCACTTCTAAGGCTGGCAAAACCTTGGCTTGTGGAATCCTTTTTCTTGACCTCATACTGTTTATCCATTATTTGTGCATTATCTGTAAATTTTGTTTGCAATTTAACACTTTTTCACTCTTCTGAATGTTTCTACAATATGGCAATCATCCCAAAACAGAGGGGTTAATTTCAATCCTATTTTCCTGAAAATCATTTGTACCATGTGGCTGTCACCTTAGAAGAGATTGCTTGCTCCCCTTACTTTTCTGCAAACAGGACAGTAGAAGGAGCCATTGACGTGGGTGCAGTTCTGGGAGAGGAGGATTTGCTTCACACATTGCTTGCAGAAGTTGTGGGAACAGGACAAGACAAGCACCGGAGGGGTGAAGAATTCCAGGCATACTGGGCAGGACAGTACCTTACCCAAAGCCTCCATTACAGCTAAGAACACAAAAGGGTCTCCTTAGCAATGACTTCAACAATCAGTGCCAGTCAGCCAATCACAGAGGCCCCATGATAGCTGATTCCAGAACACTTGCTCTCAAAGGAGAGCTTGTGCTCACATGATCTCTCCCATCTGCTGTAGTGAAATTAGTTCAGCTACTGATCCAAGACTGACATGTATAATACTCCAATCCCCATTCCTTCTCCCTGCTGCCGCACCTCCATCTCTGAGGGCACCAAATTGTCAGCCAGATTACTGAGCATCGAGTCCTATTCCAGAAAGATACGCTGCTGGGTCAGATCAGTGGTCCATCTTGCCAATCAGTCTGCTCTTGCGACAGCCCTTAGGTCAATCAGTAACGCGGCAGAGTGAAATCCCCAACGGACAAGGCTGCCGGCCCGATGCTGCTTTGGATGAAGGTAGGGCTCACTCGCAGTCGGCGGAAAGGATGGTCATCAGGGGTTTGGCTGCGTGGTGGCGGGGCGGGTTGAAGAGTTGCCGGCGAATTTCAGGACTAGGGCTTATTTTTGGGGTAGGGCTTATATTAAGACCTACCCCGAAAATTATGCTAGGGCTTATTTTTGGGGTAGGTCTTATTTTCAGGGAAACACAGTAATAGTGTTTTAATAAAAATAATTCTGCATATATTTAGTTATATTAGATTAAACTGGAGTGGAGAAGTAATCTCACAGAGTAGCAGGCTGAGAATCAGGGGTGCCCACTGCTAATCTAATCTAATGCTTGGCTTTATATACCGAGACATCAGTCCAAGAAAGCTCGACTCGGTTTACAATAATTAACTTAAATAAACCTTACAGAACAAGACTAAGGGCTTCTTTTACAAAGATGCGTTAAGGTCTTAACGCACACTAAAATGCCCCGCGCGCTAGCCGCTACCGCCTCCTCTTGAGCAGGCCGTAGTTTTTCAGGTGGCGCGCACTAAAAACGCTAGCGCACCTTTGTAAAAGCAGCCCTAAGTTTCAGAAGATTAATTTTCAAGGTGTTTAGCAAAGAAAATAGTTTTTTTTAAAGATTTACAAATATGTTGGCGTGAACCGGAACTCCTTAAAAAGGAGTGGAAGGTCATTCCAGAGTTGAGAGAGCTGAAAAATTAGAGAGATTGAGTAAAAATCTTGACTCCTTTTATCCCTTTCTTGGAGGGAAGAGATAATTTAAATTGTTGATTACCTCTTGCAAAGGAAAATCTGTAAACGTGAGCAAATCACTTAACATTGCCTCAGGTACAAGCTTAGATTATGAGCCCTCTAGGGACAGGAAAACATGGGAAACATGTACTACGCTTGAAAGCAACTTGCCTTGAGCTACACCTAAAAGAGGCATCAGCAAAATCCAAATAGATGTGAATTTTATTATGTATTAACATTAAGATGCTTTACTGTAAACATGAACTTGACGTAGTGCTTATTACAT
Organism: Geotrypetes seraphini; assembly: GCF_902459505.1. Lineage (NCBI taxonomy): Eukaryota > Metazoa > Chordata > Amphibia > Gymnophiona > Dermophiidae > Geotrypetes > Geotrypetes seraphini. The sequence goes on from NC_047100.1 coordinate 10,795,261, forward strand.
GTAAGTTAATAAAGAATAATAAATAATAATACAAATTGCAGACAAGTCTTACATAACGTGAGGTCAAAAATATATTTTCAATTGCAAGCATACCAACAAATGTATTTATACAGAATGTATGGAAAAATCCTTGAACGTCAAACCTCATGTTATAATTCACTGTTACACATATTGAAATCTTTGTTTTGGGGAGAGGTCAATAAGTTAACCACAAAAATCATAAACATAATCCAAAGTTCTTTATATTTTTATGTCCTCATGAGAATCTCTATAAAATATATAAAACATCTTTAAAAGTTTGACCAAATTTGTCAAAAATGTTAGCATACTTATTTCAGGAAATAAAACACGTAGGCAGGAACATATCACACTATGATCTGGTCACATACTATGGGCTCCTTTAACCAAGCTGCGTTAGCGTTTTTAGCGCACGCTATGCTCTAACGCGGCTTAGGAAAAGGAGCCCTATGATATATGCTGCATGCTTTTCTAGAACTTTCCTTTTACTAATATAACTAGTATCTATTTGACAATTTCTAAAGGAAAGAATCCAATAGGAAATTTTTCTATTCTATTACAGTAGTAAACTCTCAATGCAAAAAAAGAATGAAATTAATGTAAACATTACACATTGAGTGTGTTAATACATCAATATTGTCATACAATAAGTAAAACATGATAAAAATGGCACAAAGTACTTTATGGCAACTGTTTACACAAAAAAATGTACCGAACTGATGACGGCAATTCCTAACTCAATAAACATACCTTTGAAACACTGGGGACTACAATGTAAAACCATATGTAACAGTACAAATCGCACAACAGTAACAAGTTATATAAACTTCATATTATATACATAGATAATATGTCTGCCATCACTGCATTTTTACTTCTAGAAAAGTTCTTTAGTTCTTAATATATGTTAACATAAACCTAACTGGCAAACAATGTTGCAAGGATTTATTGTGTGCAGCTTAAGATGATAAATTTTCTGGTTTTTCCTTTGTCTGTTTTATTTTTTCCTCCAGGATATGCTGAAATATTCTTTTTAGGGTGCTGTAAATCATGGGTCCATTTTCAGAGTCCAAATTAATCTAAAAAAAAACCAAACAAAAATATTTATGTAGTTAAAGTTAGGACCAGATTTAAAATCTTTGCCGGGGATGGAAATATCCCTTCCAGAAGAGGTTACACATTCAAGGTAAGATTAAAACAGGCTTTCCAAACTTTTTGGATTCCTTATAGGGACCCTCGTCTTGTTCTCCCTTCCCCAGTCCACCCCCAACCATCTCTCACCCACTCCCAGTGCCTTCTGTAACACTGGCCTCTCTTTACCTATCTCTCAGCCCCTTGCCATCCTCACCAGTCCTTCTCGTCTCAACCATCAACAGATAGTCTGCCAGAACTTGACTCGGCTTTAGGAAGGCCAATAGAACTGTACCTAGTGTGAGGCTTTCTCTTAGAGCAGAGCCTGTTGAGCTAGGATATTTCCAGTGTCACAAACAGCTATAATAAAATAGTGTAATTGCTGTGTTCATCCATATATAAAAATTTAAAAAAAGATGATGATTCTTTTTTTAAAATGATTGTACTAAATACATTATTTGACTAGCTTTTGAAGGAGCAGAAATTATATGTATGGGACTTAAGTTCCAAATGCTTCAACATTGGGGTAGAAGGCATCTTTGGCACCGAGGTAGATTTGTGTTTTCAGGGCTGATGAGTTCTGGGAGGTGCTCAGCTCTGTAGACAAGATTCCTTTGTTGCTTCATAATTTTGGATCTGGCTGATCTGAGTGAGATACTTTTAAGCCCCAATAATCTATGAAAATAGTTAAGCTTCATTAGTGCTGAAGATCTCTGTAGTGCTCTAGGATCAGATTTCCTCTTCTAAGGCGCAACTTCTTTTCTGTCCTGTGAGAATTCACTCTTCAATCTCAAGGAGGATCTTACACTCTTCTTTCGCCAACCCGACATTTTGAAAGTTTGAAACCCGACATTTTGAAAGTTGGTTATACGAGTATTTTAGCACAACAGAAGCAGTTTGGGACATCATAATCTGGCCCCAAACACTAAGGTCCTCTTTTACAAAGGTGCGCTAAGCGTTTTAGCTAATGCGTCCATAGGATAACATGTATGCGTTAGCGTTTCGCGCGTGCTAAAAAGCACAGCACACCTTTGTAAAAGAGGAGGTAAGTGATGGACACCTTCCATTCACACGGACAGTGTTTAAATCTGTTAACAAATGTTTGCCATAAAGAATATCTAGTCTACCAAAATAAAATGTAATTTGCTTGTTTTTTTAATTATTATTATTATTTTAAACTGGGAAAAGAAGAAGTTAAAAAAAAAAAAAGGTTATTTTCTCAATAGTTAGATCATTTTTTGAAAGAGGTGACACATCCAGTTCACAGGACAGACTGGCCTGGGGGCTCTCCATTCAATCAGGCTTTCAGGATATCCACAATGAAGGTTCATGACATGAGAGAGAGTTAGAAACATAGAAAGATGACGGCAGAAAAGGGCCACAGCCCATCAAGTCTGCCCACTCTACTGACTCACCCCATTAGGTCTGAGTGCTAATGACCTAGTACCTTAACTCGACCCTCGTAGGGACCCCACGTGGATGTCCCATTTATTCTTAAAGTCGAGAACGCTGGTGGCCTTGACCACCTGCACCGGAAGTTTGTTCCAGTGATCTACCACCCTTTCTGTGAAGAAATACTTCCTGGTGTCACCATTAAATTTCCCTCCTCTGAGTTTGAGCGGGTGCCCCCTTGTGATCGAGGGTCCCTTGGGAAAGAATATGTCGTTTTCCACCTCGACACGACCTGTGATGTACTTAAATGTCTCAATCATGTCTCCCCTTTCCCTGTGCTCCTCTAGAGTGTAGAGCTGTAATTTGCCCAGTCTTTCTTCGTATGAGAGACCCTTGAGTCTGGAGACCATCCTAGTGGCCATCCGCTGGACCGACTCAGCTCGAAACACATCTTTACGGTAATGTGGCCTCCAGAATTGCACACAGTATTCCAGGTGAGGTCTCACCATGGTTCTGTAAAGTGGCATTATGACTTCAGGTTTGCGGCTGACGAAGCTTCTATTGATACATCCCAACATTTGCCTTGCCTTGGATGAGGTCTCACCATGGTTCTGTAAAGTGGCATTATGACTTCAGGTTTGTGGCTGACGAAGCTTCTATTGATACATCCCAACATTTGCCTTGCCTTGGATGAGGCCTTCTCTACTTGTTTGGCAGCCTTCATGTCTGCACTGATGATTACTCCCAAGTCCCGTTCTTCTGAAGTCCTAGCTAGTGTTTCTCCATTCAAGGTGTAAGTTCTCTCCCATGAACATTTATTGTGGATATCCTGAAAACCTGATTGGATGGAGAGCCCCCAGGACAGGTTTGGGAACCAATGCCAGAAGCTGAAGGGACTTGCGAGACAGCAGGCTACATGGAAAATCCCGTGAATACTCAAATTTCCGCTTCAGTTTTTCAAAATTCTGGTCTCTGTTATTTGGATGACATCACTCAGTTTTGTGGCCAATTCATTCTGCTTGCTAAAGAAGAAAGGGCATCAAGAGATTATCTAGTCCAGTGTTTCTCAACTTGGTCTTCGAGTACTCCTTGCCAGGCAGGTTTTCAGGATATCCACAATGAATATGCCTGAGAGAAATTTGCATAAAATAAAGGCAGTGTAAGCAAATTATATTTATGCATATTCATTGTGGATATCCTGAGAACCTGATAGCAAGGGGGTACTCCAGGATCGAGTTCAGAAACACTGATCTAGTCTACCCACTGCTTTCAGGCACGATCAACCACCTTTACACTATCCCAGACATCTGTCTGATCAACTTTTTAAAATCTCCATTCTAGGTAAATTAGTCCAGGGCTTAACTACTTAAAGTTCTTTCTAAGGTCTACAATACATTTTCCCATCACTTCTTGTTCTAACTTTAGTGAAATCTAAACTGAAAAAGGAAGAAAAACCCCATTATCAACAAAATTAAGTGAAAAAATAGTGAAAACCTGCCCAAAAATAGAAACTATGTTTACTTTTTATAGATTTGAAATAGGGAGAAAGACCTCAGCAGATCTGATGCACTTTACTATTTTTTTCATCATGCAACCAATTATGACCCCCCATATAACTTTAGTGAAGACAACAAATTGACAACTATCTTCGCAACCCTCTTGTCACTTCCATTTCTGTCTTTGAAATCATCCAAAGTGCTACTTGCCTTAGTGAAAGCTCTAATTGCACGTGTAAGCAAGGCATCTTCCATATCAACTGGTATTGTCTGCAGACTTAATATACAGTGCAAAATACAAAGGATAGTTTGATGTTGGCCCTGTTAAGCAAAAACAATTTCAAACAATTAGAAGTACCATGAATTAATGTTCATATGAATGCTTATTAAGGAGATACCTGGTTAAATGGTTTCTTTATTTTTTTTTTTTTTATAAATCTTTATTAATTTTCAAAACTTCAATAGTGCAATATAACAAATGCAATGTATAATTATATACAATAAAAGCATATTCAACTTACACATATTCATAATCAACCATTTTCCTCCCACTCACCCAATGATTATTCAATAAAACACAAAAACATATATTACCACAAAACCTTACCCTATTCTAGATATTGATATCTTCCCATCCACCCTAAGTGTAAATATTTAAAAATCAATTTATGACAGAACTCCCCCCACACACACACATCCTTCCCTGGATATGTATCAAAATAACAAAAACTGACTCAGTCAACAATCAATTATAATGAGGTAACATAAGATGTCTCTTAACAACTGTATCCTTTAGGTAGAGAACAGGTATAAAGCATCTACCCCCTCAAGGCTTCATAAAATGTGCAAGACTAATTCAGTAGAGTGTTGGAGACAGTGTGGTGAGTGGGGTATATATTTACATTTGTAGTGGGGGTACAAGAAATTAAATATCGACTATACTAGATGTGGAAAGGCATTTTCAATAGGACGTCTAAGTCCGACTGGACGTTTTTGAGAAAAATGTCCATTTCCGAACCCACAAGACATCTAGCTTTTTTTTCAAAATGGTCCAGCTAGACATCTAATTTTTTGCCATCAAAAAAAAATCCAAAATGAAAAACATCCCAAAGAAGTCAAAAATTTGCAAGTAGTAGGGGCCAGCATTTTTAATAGACTGCCACACAGACATGCCAGGAGAGCGGTGGGACACCCTAGGGGGCACTGCTATAAACTTCACATTAAGGGTGCACATCTTACCATAACCTCTGTACATTATATAGTGAGCCCTCCAAAACTCCCCCCAAACCTACTGTACCCATAGCCCTTATGCCTGCAGGTGTCACCTATATGGCAGTACAATGTGTTTTTGGTGGGCTCACACCATCATATGCTCTGTTTTTATAATTACCTTTTCTAGGAAGTTCAGTGCACTTGTTTTTATAATTACCTTTTCTAGGAAGTTCAGTGCACCTTGTGGTTCTGTGCACTTGTTTGCCAATATGGTAATATTCTCTTTTGTTATCAGAGGTTCCTTTAGTTGCTCAATCCAAGACCACATCAAACTGCAAAGTATAAAAGGATTTTGCTCTGTGCATATCTTATCCCACGCTCCTTCTCGAGAGTTTAGTTCTTTCTAAGGGAGTCAGCAGAAAAAAAATGAACACCCATATTATATTTTATTGTTGAAAATGGAGAGTTTAGATGCATTCAAAACATAATACAAAGGAATATATTGCTGCCAGACCGAAATGAACAAGACTAATATTCATGGTCAGTGCACATAAGTCTTTTAAAAATACATTTGTTTAATTTCTGTAGGTTACACAGAGAACTTCTATCCATTCACCATGCTGAGTTACATGGATAAAAGCTATCTGTATGCTTGGGAGATGGAGTTCGGGAAGTCTTGGGGCTCTGCAAAAGTTATTTAGAGAGCAGCAAAATTCTACTACTACTATGGGAGATCTCTGGCAGACCCCCCCCCACACACACACACACACAATTTTCCCCATAGGCTATAATAGCTTTACTCACTGTGCCATGTGCTGCCTGCCTGCCTCAGCTCAGAAATGCAGCTGGAACAAATGGAGAAGAACTTTGCCTCCCAGGATTGCTTTATAAGTTTGATCTTTGGGCTGCCAGTCAGACTGATGTCAGACTGAGTCTCAACCCCTGGCAACTCTCTCACCATGACGGGAGGAGGACTAAGCAGGAAGGAGCCAAATAGCCTGCTCTCAAGCTCCTGCTAAATCAGGGATAAGAGCAGTTAATCAAAGCACAGCCCCTGAGCTCCAAAAATATTACAAGGGCTGATCCTGCTAGCAACAGACTTCCACCTTGCAAGGCTGCGTCTTCTCCCAGGCAGAGGTACTAAAAAGAGGAAACCTCTTGGCACCAAGCCTCAAACTTAAAATGACAGAAAATAACCTGAAAAAATAAAACTGCAGAGCAGATCAGAAACACATCTGAGCCAACTGCTTGCAGAAGAAAAAACTGAGGGGGCAGGAGCAAGCCTACAGGGAAGGACCACGGAATTGAAAGGGAAGGAGGCAGAGCTGAAAGATAAGTAGGATAAAGGATATATTGATGCCCCTGTATAAGACTCTGGTGATACCTCATTTAGAATATTGTGTACAATTCTGGAGAACGCATCTTCAAAAAGATATAAAAAGGATGGAATCGGTCCAGAGGAAGGCTACTAAAATGGTGCATGGTCTTCATCATAAGGCCTATGGGGACAGACTTAAAGATCTCAATATGTATACTTTGGAGGAAAGGCAGGAGAAGAGAGATACAATAGAGACATTTAAATACCTACATGGTGTAAATACACCCGAGTTGAGTCTCATTTGAAAGGAAGCTCTGGAATGAGAGGGCATAGGATGAAGTTAAGAAGTGATAGGCTCAGGAGTAATCTTAAGAAAATACTTTTCTATAGAAAGGGTAGTAGATGCGTGAAACAGTCTCCTGGAAGAACTGGTGGAGACTGAGTCTGAATTCAAGACGTGGGATAGGCATGTGGGATCTCTTAGAGAGAGGAAGAAATAATTAATGGTAATTGAAGTTGGGCAGACTAGTTGGGCCATTTGGGTTTTATCTTCCATTATATTTCTATGTTTATATCTATTCTGTAAGCAACTATGTTGCAGTAGTCTAAGGGTGAGGTGATTAGAATGTGGACAAGAGTTCTGGCGGTTTGCTCGGAGAGCAGACTAACACTGAGACTAAGCGGAATTCTTTCTTATAAATGTAGCACATTTTGCACTTAAAATTTAACAATTCATTTTGATTGGTGGAGGAAGACATCTTGTGACCCTCGCTTCTTTTATTTTAGAACACACTGTTGTTTGATCACACTTTTGAGATAATGCCCCTTTTACATTGTGGATTAACCCCTGAAGCAGAGGTTTTTTGAAACACTGATCATACTGGGGATATTTTGAAAACTTTTGAGTAAAAAGACCAGGTGGTGTTTGGCATTTGAAAACAGAATTTATGCAAATTTTGCAGTTGGTGTTTCTTACAAGAATCCATCACCTCTAATTGGCTTTTAAAGATAAATTATCTGTTGTTATGTAACATTGATTTTTGCAGCAATAGATAAGAAATTTTGGATAGTGTTGGACACTAACATTTTTACTTAATGGCATATGTTTAAAGGGGAGTTATCGGAAAGTGGTCATCTGTTCAATCACCATACCACTATGAGATTGACCGATGATCCTTAGCTGATGTCCCTTTTTTGTAGGGGTTTCATGTCCAAATAGCTGTGGGCCTAACTCAAACAGAAACATAAATGTATATTTAGCAGTACTACTCAAATGCATATGTTTAAAATAAGGTGTTAATTTACTTTATCCTGCAGCTGCTCAATAGCTTTTATGCAAGAAGATTCAAGAACTGAGCAGACTAGAAGCTAGAGATGTTATTATGTCATTTATATTCTGCTCATAACATATAGTCCAAAGCAGATCACAGTAAGAACTAGGGGATAGATGCACTAAAGATACCAACTTGATCGCTATTGGCCGATTCTTTGGCTGATTCTCCAGCAGCGATCGATGTGCTATCATGTTTGCTCAGTGAACGACTGACACATGCACAAAGCCCTAACAGCAGTGACAGTGGAAGCAGCCTCCTGTCACTGCTGTTAGGGCTTTAAAAAAAAATGGCACAGATATTGTGTGCATGACACGAATAATCTGTCCCATAAAAAAAAAAAAAAATCACCTTCCCCTTAACACCCCCAAAAACAACAGGAGGGATGTCTTCTCCCTCCTACCACGAAGGACCTCCCACGCCAATCACCCTCCCAACCACCCCTACTCTCCCCCCCAAAAAAGACAGGAGGGAAGCCCATTCCCTCCTGCCACCAGAGGCCCCCCTCAACCCCTCCTCGTATCTTTTAAGTTGGGAGCAAGAGGGGTGCTCAGTCCCTCCTCCGAGGATGCCATCTACAATGCCAGGCCTTCCCCTCCTGGTGCATCATGTAATGCATAGGGAGGGGCCTAAAGTCCTGATTGGCTCAAGCCCCTCCCCTTGGAAGGGGTCTTAGGTGTCTTGAGCCACAGGGACCTCCTTAGGCGCCTCCTTGAGGCATCTGAGCCAATCAGGGCCTTAGGCCCCTCCTCATGCATCACATGATGCACCAGGAGGGGAAGGCCTGGCATTGTAGACTTGGCGGCCTCAGAGGTGGGACTGAGCACTCCTCTTGCTCCCACCTTAAAAGGTACGAGTGGTTGAGGGGGGCCTCCGGTGGCAGGAGGGAGTGAGCATCCTTCCTGCCTTTTTTTTTTGGGGGGGGGGGGATTGACATGGGGTCCTTTGAGGCAGGAAGGAGTGGGCATTCCTCATGCCATCTGTTTTGGGGGGGGCAATAACTCGGGGGCTCCACATTTGTCAGGGGTCATTGGGGAGGGGCGTCATCGGTGGTGGGGGATTTTTTTTCAATGGGACAGATATTTTGTGTATGTAACACACGCAAAATATCTGTGCCATTGGAAAAAAAACAACAACAGGCAGACCTGTTGGTAACACAGCCCAGTTATCAAAGCCCAGTCTAGCCCAGTTGGTTTTTACAATCACTAAAACCCCATTTGGAATAGCCAAGCGATGTTAGTGCATCAATCGCTTGGCTATACTGCGTGGGGGTTTTGCTAACCCCCACGCCGGAGTGGATAATGGGCGATCGAGGGGAAAAACACATGGTGGGCCTTTATGTGCATTGGGTTGGTAACAGTAATCGTCGCTAAAGCTGTGAAAACAGGTTTAGTGACGATCGCTGACTTTGGTGCGTCTACCCCTAGGACATTACATTAATGACCACAGAAGAGCATTAAGCTTTCCCTGTGCCCAGCTAACATGACTGGTACTCCTGCTGCTATCTGCCTATACTTTAGAGGGACAAATAAAGAAAGCTAGGAAATATTATAACTATAAATTCACTATAACTAGTTCATATCTTCTACCCACAAACGCATGAACATAGATCCAAGTGACACCTGCCATGTGAAATTAAGACAGTGTTTCTCATACTTTTCCTGAATGCCCACCTAACTGGACTGGTTTTCAGTATATCTATAATGAATGCTTATTAGATTGTGTACAATATCTCCAATGTATGCAAATCTAGCTCACACGCATTTACTGTGGCTTTCCATAAAACCAGGCTGGTTTTATGTGCCTTCAAAAGCAATTGAGGCAAAAAACGAGTTTTTCAACAGTGTTTTTCAAACCTGTACTGGGGGAAAAATGTCAAAATTTCCAGGCAACCTGTAAGTCTTTATGTATCACTCTATTCTAATAAAGAGCTAGATTCACTAAGGCCATGGATTGGATCCGATCCATGAGCGATCCGATCCATGGCCAGGGGGGGGAGGGGGGGGCTGATTCATGACTGCCCGGATCGCTCTACAGTGATCCTGACGCATGCGCATACTTTGCCTGTAGATGGTCTGCGCATGCTAACCGCGCTTGAAACTTTTTTTTTTGAGTCGGGAAGAACTTTACCGCTTTACTTTACTTACTTCGAGAGCCTGTGGTTTTAACCCACTTTAAACCTGCAGGTTAAAACCACAGGTTTGCACTGTGGGGAAGGGCAGGCAAGTCGGGGGCAGAGAGCAGAGAAGGAGGATCGGGGCAGAGAGCAAAGAAGCAGGGTGGCAGAAGGCAGGGCAGTTGCAAAGGACCTGAGCGACTGGTGCTCAACAGTCGCTTATGTTTTTGATCGGTCAGCCCAGTCGGTGTCCCTCATTTTTTTTTTAAGTAAATCGCTGCCTGCCTACATTTGAATGCCGTTCCCCCTCATTTGCATGCGCGGATCAGAGGATGATCAGGACAGAGGTTAGTGAATTGGGTCGCAGGAAAATCGGGTCGCAAAGGGGTCGCTACGTGGTCGGGACTTGATCGGTGGGATTAGTGAATCTAGCCCAAAGTATTTTATGGTAGTTTGCCTGTTATCATGCATCGTATTTTTCAGAATTTTCCCCTAGGGAGTCCTGGCATGGGCAGGGAGTGGAAACGGAAAGTGTTAGCCACTAAAGTTATACTTAGTACAGGCCTGGCTAACACAGAGTTAACTAACGCTGGAGCGCTTACTGCCAAATTCTATATAGTCCTACATCAGTGCGCCTAGCCTAGCCAATCTTAGTTGATTTATAGGCCAAATTGGTGCCATTAATTGGCAATTAACACGTCAATTGACTATGATTATAATTAATTGAATGTTAGTTGCACAACTTAATAGGAGCATGTGGTATGTTCCTAGTCCAAAGCTCCTACTTAAAAGTAGGTGTGTTTTCGGTTTAGGCACCTGTTTTTGACTTAGGTGTCATTGTGCGCAGAACATTTAGGCCAAAAAAAAAAAAAAAAACCAACCCTGGAATAAATCGGGTGCATCTAAAAGTTAGGATACACTAATGCTGCTTATTCTATATAGTGCGCCTTTTACAGAATCATGCTTAGCGCTGCACTAGATTTTTTTAGATGACATATATATAGAATTTGGGTCTTGGTGCCTTCCAAATAAGGAGCAGTAAATTCTCCTGCGATTGCATTCGGCAGATAACGCATCTAATGGGAACCTTAGCAAACGACCTGCAAAAAATAGCGGGAAAGCCCTCAAAAAGTGCCGTGTAAGAGTTGCATTTATCGTGTGGTAAAAATCCTGTGTTATAATGTGTAAACAGCACGTTTTAGTGCACTTTTTAGTAAAAGGGTCCCTAATAGTGCTTGCCAATTGATAATACAGAAGGAAACAAGATACTCATTCTTCCACTTATCTCTTTTTTGGTTAAAGAAAGCAAAATTCAGTGCATCACATGCAAAAAAAAAACCCCTATTGATTTGTTCAGTTTTGGTTTTTCATCTCTGATAGGTGGCAAAAGCGTCAAGCTTCTATATTTAAAGGAATAGGAACACTACTTAATAGGGCCTCATAATATCCTACCACACTGTTCACGAATATGTACCTGCCACATTTTGATCTTTTCTTTTATTTCCTCTTCAGAAGCACATTCATTTTTTTCTGCAAGTGCTTGAGCTGCTAACATTCTTCTGTCCTCAATATTTAATTCCGAGCGCAAAACAATATATGGATTTTCTTCAAACTTCTCTTGACTTTCACACCCAACATTCAATTCCGACGTCGTCGGGTTAGATTCGCCGTCTTGAAAAGCATATGCTACTTTCTCATAAACTGAAATTCTCTCTTTGACGTCACCTTCTCCCCGCGTGTAGTGCTCAAATTTTTGGGCAACTCTTTGCGGCAGTATATCGCTTGCAAAATCACAATTTAGTATTTCTGGCTTTCCAGCATTTGCGGAAGAAAATCCCGCAGAAAAGGTTCTGCTCCGTTGAAGCTCCTTTAAGAAGTTTCTTTTGTGGAAAAGTGGAGATCCATCTCTTTGCCCTTCTAAACTGTTCATTTTATTTACAGTAGAGAAAGAAAATGTATTATGTACTAAGGTCTCTTTATGAAGATCCTTTGCAGGAGGTGTTTGTTGTATAGGGTCATCGGCAGTCGAAACAAAGCACTGCTTCACATTTTTCTGTTGCTGAAGTACGCCAAGGTAGGGTATCTGTGCAGGTACCGTCCAGGGAGTTCCTCCTTGTTCGAGGAAAAATTCAGCTCTTTTTAAATCACTGTCGCTATAACTTAAACGCTTTTTGAGGTATGATAAAGGCTGAAGACAGTCAACGTTGCGTCTCTTCCAAAGAGGGTCAAATTCTTGCTCACCAGCCAGCACAAACTCGGGGGCAACAAAAGATTTTGTGACTATCGAGTGGCCCAATGAATCCGTTCTATCAAGTTCCGCTCCCAACACTTTGTCCAGCCGCATCGTGGCCAGCTGAGAAACGGTCTTTTCAATTTCAGCCGAGAGATCCGGCATCGCCAAGACTTGCTCTTCGGCCACTTGCTTATTCTCGACCATGTCCAACAGCAGTTTGCAAACCAGGTGGACAAGTTTTGGCACATATTTGAGTTGGCGGGCCTCGTAACCGTGGAGCAGATGGCGCTGTCGAATCAGATACTGTGACAAAGTCACTGAGTGGACCTTTGGTTCACAGCAAGCAAATACGTTTCGTAGAGGGATCAAGAACTGGGTAAACTCTTGTACACACAATAATTGTACTCTGGTTTGAATGGAATTAGGTCTTTTTGCTCGAACAAATAGGATGGCTTGATCTGCTGTCATTCTTGTGGCAAAAATTAAGTAACAGGCTATTAAAACACCTAAAAAAGTAAAATACAATGTTAATATCGGATTTTTACTAATTAAGATTATATTATCCTGTTAATCTGATTTTTATGAAAGTTATGCTCTAAACCTCTTTAAACAAACATATATACATGTAATATACAGAATACATTTTAAATAAAGATTATAAGCCTGATTTTCTTTGTGCCCCAATTTGGAGGCAATTTTCAATAGCCACATTGAGGATACTTTTAGAATAGGATGCCTATGTTTGAAATAGAAAAAGTTCCTCAGAATGCCACACCTGATACTCGTGTGGTAGCCGTCCTCATAGGAACATTGCGATGTGTGGATTTGTTATTTTATAACGTTTCATAATGCTTATAAAGTGCAAGTGCTTCAATAAATTATATAATTATCATTTTTAAAGAATGACTGCAAAGGCAATACTTAGCTTTGTGAAACTGGGTCTGCCTCAATCCCCACCGACGCGTTTCATAATTTCATCAGGGTCGGGGATAGGGAGAGCAGAGCAGTTCAAAGTCTTAGCGAGATGCTAAATCCCTGTTGAGTGTGCCGGGTATCCGGTGTGGCATTCTGAGGAACTTATGTGCTGAATTTCTCTAATTCAGGTGGTAACTTGATGCTTACTGGGATTTCAGCATTGTTACTTTGGTGCACATTTAGATTTTGAGTTTCTGAAATTGAAAAAGGCATCTAATTTAAGCCCATTGTAGAAAGCAACATAGGTGACTATGTACTGTACTTTTAAAGAAACTGGTTTCCGGAACTGGCCCTAAGAGTACACTCACCTGCTCCAAAATGGTGTATGAGTATACTATGCTACATATTTTGTAATATGCTTCCCACAAAAAAGGCAATCTCACTTAGGAGTCCTTTTACAAAGCTACAGTAAGTGCTAATGCGTGGTAACGCAGCAAAAAATGGCCTATTGCAGAATGCACTGAAGCGACTTAGCTAAATTTTTCAATACGAGGACTTCATATTTTTGGGAGCAGGGGGTATGTCTGGGGCAGTAGCATACGCAGGCAGCCAATTTTGGGCAGACCTGAGTCCAAAGTGGGCAGGCGTCTCTCTCCCCGCAGCCTCTCTCTTTCCCTTCCTTCTCTCCCCACCCCCCCAGCCTGTGCGGCATTTCAGTTTCTTTTCAGATCGCCAGCAGTGGTTCCTGCATGGGTGCCTCCTCTCCTCTGACACAAAACACAAAACACAAACGCCTTAGAGAGGAGGCGTCTGTGTCAGCCTCCGGCAGCATGTAGGAACCTGTGGCTGCTGGGTGGGTGGGCCAGGCCCGCCCAGTGGCTATGCCCATTGTCTAGGGGTGTAAAGTGGGAATGTTCTGGGCTACACTGCCACGTGCTACTGTCTACTAAATAGGTGGTGACATAATAATATAAACCAGGGGTGTCCAACATGGGGCCCCAGTCGAGGGCGATGCAGTGTCTTGCTGGCTCCCTCTTCTGTCTTGCTGCAGCGTTTGCACATTTGTGCGGCCCCCCAGAAACATTTTTTTTCAGCCAATGCGGCCCAGGGAAGCCAAAAGGTTGGACACCCCTGATATAAACACTAATGCATGGCTACTTCTGCAGAAGTAAAAAAAAATCGGCCATTTTACCCCTGCAGAAAAAATGGCCCTCGTTTGTGGAAATGACCCACTTAAGGACATACTAAGGCCAATTTTGTTTCTGGTGTAAAAATGTCTGATTTTCATAATTTTTCAATAATGGCCACGTGCAAGCCCCTACCGCCGTTTGGTAAAATGCCCCTTAGGCTTTAAAAAGAGGATAGCACATCAATAATACATATTTTGAGTGTTAAACAGAAAAAGCGTATCTGAAAGATTATTATATAGCTGGTATCATATTACACTGCTTATAGTCTGGCAGATCATATGGATATAATTTTTTTATTAAAAATGTATTTTTTATTTACATTTAGGGCTCCTTTTACAAAGGTGCGTTAGGGCCTTAACGCGTGGAATAGCGCTCGCTAGCCGCTACCGCCTCCTCTTGAGCAGGCGGTAGATTTTTGGCTAGCACGCGCTAATCCGGTGTGTGCGCTATAAACACTAGTAGTGCACCTTTGTAAAAGGAGCCCTTATATTACATGTTTCAAACAAATGAAATAGAAGAAATCATAGTCCTCATCAATAAGAAGAAACAACCAGAAATATTTTACAAGCATTACAATACAAGAAATGAACCTACTGCTATCTTGTTCAACCCATTTTATTACTTTGTTATGTCCCCTATCATTAACCCGCAGCAGAAACTTCTTTTTCAATCAGTAGTCTTTTATTAAAAACTTCTATACCACTTATACTGATAAAAAATAAAAAATAATCTATTCAAAGCAGTTCACAATAAAATACATTCATAATGAAATTATACAAAAACAAATACATTTTGATATAAAATTATCTACTTTCTTACTATAAAAAAAGTGAAATCCCCAAAGTACCCCAGCAGGAGGGATGCCCACTCCCTCCCTCCTGTCGCCATGCCCTCCAGAACTTCCCAACCCCCCAACCTGCGACACACGTCCAAACTCCCCCTCACCTGTACAGCCCCCTACACCCCCCATGCCTTTCCTAAAGGCAGTCTGGCTTGACGGATGCATATATCTTCCAGCCAGCAGACCCGCCGCACCAAAATGGTGGGTCTTCCCCTTCCTGATGCATTCTGGGATGCACCGGGGAGGGGCCTAAGGCCCCTCAGTTTCAGTCCATGACCTCTTGTATGAGTCATATTTGACAATGTGAATAACGATATTTCTTGCTCTATTTTGTCAAATTCTTTTAGTATTTTAAAGGTCTCTATCATATCCCCTCAGTCTTCTCTTCTCGAGGGTGAACAATCCCAGTTTTCCAAGGTGTTCTTTGTAGCTCAAATTCTCCATACCTTTTACTAGCTTCGTGGCTCGCCTCTGCACCCTCTCCAGCAGTGCTATATCCTTCTTTAGGTAGGGAGACCAGTGTTGGATACAGTATTCCCAGTGTAGTCTGACCATTGCTCTGTAAAGCGGCATTATGACGTCCGCCGATCTACTCGTGATCCCCTTCTTTATCATGCTCAACATCCTGTTTGCTTTCTTTGCCGCCGCTGCACACTGAGCCGACGGCCTCAGGATCCTGTCTATCAGTATCCCCAGATCCCTTTCTTGTTCGCTCTTGCCCAATGTCACACCTAACATTTTATATTCATGCTCCTTGTTTTTCCTGCCAGGTGCATCACTTTGCATTTATCTATAGTAAACTTCATCTGCCACTTTTCCGCCTATTTCTCCAGCTGGTTTAAATCTCTCTGAAGTTCTTCGCTGTCCTTTTGTGACCCAACTGCCTGACATAGTTTTGTGTCATCTGCAAACTTGATTATATTACTTGTTGTTTCTTCTTCCAGGTCATTTATGAAGATATTGAATAAGATAGGCCCAAGAACCGAGCCCTGGGGCACACCGCTTGTCACCTTCTCCCAGTCCGAGAACTTCCCATTTATGCCCACTCTCTGCATTCACGCATTTGCCTATCCATCTTAGTATATCCCCTTCTATTCCATGGCTTTGCAGTTTCCTCAGAAGCCTTGTGTGTGGAACCTTGTCGAACGCTTTCTGGAAGTCCATGTATATTATATCCACCGGTTCTCCGCTATCGATTTGTTTGTTCACCTTCTCAAAAAATTGAAGGGAAATACGATATATGCGCATTTTCTCTATCCCTAGTGGGCTCACAGTGTAAGTTTTTTATACCTGGGACAATAGAGAGTTAAGTGACTTGCCCAACACCACAAAAGGAGCTGAAATGGAAATCAAACCCTGTTACCTAGGACCAAAGCTCACCGTGCTAACCATTATGCTACTCTTCCACTCCAATGACTCTAAATCAAAATAAACATAATTTGTTAAACTGAACAACTTCGCTGAAATTAATGAGCAATGAATGTTTTCCAAACATATTATAAATACTACATGTATCCTACTTACCAAAAATATCCATTAAAATGATGGGCTAAGATGGCCATCGTGCTTCCACCTTCCTACCCTTTTACCTCCACTGTGCCTCCTCTGCACACGCCCATGTCATTCACCTTCCCTCCTCTACTGGCCTAGTACAGAGATGGGCAGCACAGTGCCTGTGCTTTTGCCAGCAGTGGATGGTCTTCCTGCTGGATGCACTGGACTACAGGCCTGCCTGTCATCTTTTCCCAGGTAGTTAACTAGTTCAGAAGTGCATGGCATGACCCAATGTGCATTATGAAACCACATCCACCTTTCTCCAGTCCACTGGGACCACTCCAGATTCTGGAAAAACATAGAAAAGATCAGCTAGCAAAGCCACCAGAACTTTGCTGAGTCCCTCAAATGTATGCCATCCAGCCCCATCATTTTGTCTACCTTTAGTTTAGCTAGCTCCTCACGAACAGTCTGAAATTTGGTCAAGGTCTACTACAAATTATTTGTCTGATAATCTCTGTCATTCCCACCCCCAGATCACCATCTTGGCCATAGGTTCCACTGGTGGTCCCTCCAGTTCTGCTTGTGGGTCTACAGCTTAGTCCCCTCTCTCTACCACAGTTTAGCATCTTGAATCTGCCCCCCCCCCCACACACTTTGCTAGTCTACCTTAAAGGTGGTGGTCTGCTGGTCCCTGGCAGTTACATTGTTGCACTGAAGCTTTCCCTCTAGCCCATCCTAACTCCTCTAACATCAATTCCTGTTTTTGCATAGGCAGGACCAGTCAGAGAGAAAGCGTCAGACCAGACTGCAGGCAGAAAATGTGAAATGCTGCCTCTGCAATGGAGTAGGGTTACCAGATGTCTGGGAAAACCTGGACAAGTCCTCTTTTTAAGAGGACTATCTAGATGCCGGAGGGATTTCCAAAACCCAGCAGTTTGTCTGGGTTTTGGAAAGCTCCAAGCTCGGAGCTGTATCTGGAAGGCTTCTGTGCATGCATCGATTATAATGATGTCACACGCATGCATGTGACATCATCACAATGACGTCTGTGAATGTATAGAGGCCTTCCAAATGTGGCCCTGAGCTTGGGGAGACACAAGGTTCATGTGGAGCTGAATGCAGAATGGGACAGGGCCAGGTTTTTTGTTAAGAAGAAATCTGGTAACCCTACCAAAGAGCCACAGAAAACCATCTTTAAGGTAGACTTACACGGGGGGCTGGCGATGTTAAATTGTAAATGGGGGGAAAAAATGTTGGATTGCTCCAAGGATAGGAGTTGGAAGTGGAAGAGACAGGAAATGTTGCAACATGATTTTCTTAATTGGCAATTGATTTTTGGGGGGGTCACAATTAATAATGCATTAATTGCAGAGTTAACTACGATTAACTAGCAGCCCTAATAATTACCGTATATGAAATCTAATCTAATCGGGATTTTTTTTAAATCACACTTCTCCACAAAAGGTTCAAAGCCAGGGCTGCCCAAGTCCGGTCCTCGAGATCTACTGGCAGGCCAGGTTTTCAGGATATCCACAATGAATATGCATGAGAGAGATTTGCACACCAAGAGGGCAGTGCAGGCAAATCTCTCTCATGCATATTCATTGTGGATATCCTGAAAACATGGCCTGCCAGTAGATCTCGAGGACTGGACTTGAGCAGCCCTGTTCAAAGCGATTTACAAGAAAAGAGGCCCATGCCACATTGTGGGGAAAAGTTACATCACATCAAGAGGGAGAAAGTTACAGAATAAAACATTGTAGAGACGGGTTACAATGAGTCATAGCAGTAAAGAGTAACAGAATATTTTATATGGGGTCTAATGTTAGCATGCACATGCTAATACCGTATTTTCGCGGATATAACGCGCGCGTTATACGTGATTTTACGTACCGCGCATACCCCTCGCGCGTTATATGCCTGAGCGCGGTATACAAAAGTTTTTAAACATAGTTCCCACCCCGCCCGACGCCCGATTCACCCCCCCAGCAGGACCGCTCGCACCCCCACCCCGAACGACCGCTCGCACGCGCTCCCACCCGCACCCGCATCCACGATCGGAGCAAGAGGGAGCCCAAGCCCTCTTGCCCGGCCGACTCCCCGACGTCCGATACATCCCCCCCCCCGGCAGGACCACTCGCACCCTCACCCCGAAGGACCGCCGACTCCCCAACAATATCGGGCCAGGAGGGAGCCCAAACCCTCCTGGCCACGGCGACCCCCTAACCCCACCCCGCACTACATTACGGGCAGGAGGGATCCCAGGCCCTCCTGCCCTCGATGCAAACCCCCCTCCCTCCAACGACCGCCCCCCCCCAGAACCTCCGCCCGTCCCCCAGCCGACCCGCGACCCCCCTGGCCGACCCCCACGACACCCCCACCCGCCTTCCCCGTACCTTTGTGTAGTTGGGCCAGAAGGGAGCCCAAACCCTCCTGGCCACGGCGACACCCTAACCCCACCCCGCACTACATTACGGGCAGGAGGGATCCCAGGCCCTCCTGCCCTCGACGCACACCCCCCCCCCCCCCAGCCGACCCGCGCCCCCCCTGGCCGACCCCCACGACCCCCCCACCCCCCTTCCCCGTACCTTTGGAAGTTGGCCGGACAGACGGGAGCCAAACCCGCCTGTCCGGCAGGCAGCCAACGAAGGAATGAGGCCGGATTGGCCCATCCGTCCTAAAGCTCCGCCTACTGGTGGGGCCTAAGGCGCGTGGGCCAATCAGAATAGGCCCTGGAGCCTTAGGTCCCACCTGGGGGCGCGGCCTGAGGCACATGGGCCAAACCCGACCATGTGTCTCAGGCCGCGCCCCCAGGTGGGACCTAAGGCTCCAGGGCCTATTCTGATTGGCCCACGCGCCTTAGGCCCCACCAGTAGGCGGAGCTTTAGGACGGATGGGCCAATCCGGCCTCATTCCTTCGTTGGCTGCCTGCCGGACAGGCGGGTTTGGCTCCCGTCTGTCCGGCCAACTTCCAAAGGTACGGGGAAGGGGGGTGGGGGGGTCGTGGGGGTCGGCCAGGGGGGTCGCGGGTCGGCTGGGGGGGAGGGGGGTTTGCGTCGAGGGCAGGAGGGCCTGGGATCCCTCCTGCCCGTAATGTAGTGCGGGGTGGGGTTAGGGGGTTGCCGTGGCCAGGAGGGTTTGGGCTCCCTTCTGGCCCAACTACACAAAGGTACGGGGAAGGCGGGTGGGGGTGTCGTGGGGGTCGGCCAGGGGGGTCGCGGGTCGGCTGGGGGACGGGCGGATGTTCTTGGGGGGGGGGGCGGTCGTTGGGGGGAGGGGGTTTGCGTCGAGGGCAGGAGGGCCTGGGATCCCTCCTGCCCGTAATGTAGTGCGGGGTGGGGTTAGGGGGTCGCCGTGGCCAGGAGGGTTTGGGCTCCCTCCTGGCCCGATATTGTTGGGGAGTCGGCGGTCCTTCGGGGTGAGGGTGCGAGTGGTCCTGCCGGGGGGGGGGATGTATCGGACGTCGGGGGGGGCATCAGGCTTTCAGGATGGGGACAGACCTTCAAAGGGGGACAGGACTTCAAGGGAGGACAGTGCACGGAAGTCAGGGGGGGTGAACGGAGAGTCGGGACAGCGCACGGAAAGTCAGGGCGGGCGAAAGGAGAGTCGGGCAGCATGCGCGTTATATGCCTGAGCGCGGTATAGAAAAGTTTTTGTACATATCATCGTGATTTCTGCGCGCTATACCCCTGTGCGCGTTTTACAATGGTGCGCGTTATATCCGCGAAAATACGGTAATGTCAGAAACCAATTGAAAGTGCATGCAAAAACCTTCATGTAAACTGCTAAGAACTATTGTAAGATTTGGTAGCAGGGCTGTGGAGTCGGAGTTGGAGACATTTTGGGGACCTGGAATCGGAGTCTGTGGATTTGGAGAATGTGGAGTCAGAGACAGTTTTGAGTACCTGGAGTCGGAGTCGTGGGTACCAGAAACTGAGGCGTTGGAGTCAAAGGATTTATCTACCGACTCCATAGCCCTGTTTGGCAGTGTATCAAATTTTTAATAAACATAAACTTTTCACCTGGATTCTGTAACCGGCGCATTATCGGCAGCTGCCTTAAAAAAGGCCACCGATTGCATGTCAGTCACACGATGGAGCCAAATTCAGGATTGTGCCTCCGGCAACGGTAGGCCAGGGTTTTTCAGGGAATCGCATCTCTGTAGGCGCTTTAGGCCACCTAACACCACTTTCAGCATTAGCCACACTCCCAGTGGCTTTAGGCGGCCTACGGATACGTGATTCTGGTGACCATTTTTTAGGGGCTGGTAGGCTCCTTGAAACTCAGTTTAAATGTCATTGAAACGTCATTTTTTTTTTAAATTGAGCTTGGGTGCCAAAAAAAAACAACAACAAAAAAAACAGCACCGGTTAGAGAATCCAGGCCTAAGTTCTAGTGCATAGGCATCATTATCCCCTGGATTCTATAAAGCTGGGCAGCCAAATTTCTGACCAGCATTCAAATTTGGGCGCACAAGTTATGGAATAATGCCAATTGTGAGCCTAACTTGTTAAATTAGGTGCAAATTGGTGTTAAGTACCAACAATAACCCATAAGTGGCTCTGAAAACTTTGCTGTAATGTCAAACGTATGTTGTGTAACTAAATTGTAAACTGCAATGATTCCTAGCAGAAAACTGCAGGATACATGAAACTGTGTGGTATGGTTAATTGGTGCTTATTGGCATTCATTAGTGATTATGCATGGAATGACGTCTAAATGCTATAGAGTGCACTTACAAAGGGCATAGGCACATGTCTTGAAGCTGAGCACTTACATTCGAGAATACTATCACTAACATGTGCAGCTACCAACTTTAGGAGCCAGCATTTATACGCCAAAAGTTAAAATTACACAGGGCATGCTGACTTATGCCGTATTCTACAATTTTGTGAACAACTGCAATTACAAAATTGGCGCTTAGGGGAAAATTCTAGAAACGGCACCAGTAGGAGCTCTATCAGCGCCCAAGTTAATTAACAATTGAAACGACAAAAAAAAGGCACCATTAAAGTGCTTACTGGCGCCTAAATAATACGTGCCAGAATCGCACCTGCATGCATGTGTTTTAGGTCGAACGTCACTATGGGCGTGGTCTACGCAGGCGCGATTCATGACAAAGACAGGAGCCGGAAATTTAGGCCTGGAAAACCCTGGCCTGCATTTCCAGCACCTATCTTTCACACAGGCACGATGCTCTATAGGGCACCATCTAGTGACTGACACATGATTGGCGGTCACTTTTTAGGCAGCTGCCGATATCGGCACCCTTAAGAGAATCCAGGCCTTAGCGGCCATATTTCTAGTGCTCTTTGAATCATCTACCCCTATGTCTTTACACTTCCCCCTCCCCATTCGCGGTTCCTGCACTCGCGATTTCATATAATCGCGATTTTTTTCTGGGGAGGGGGAAAATTTAAAAAACAGTCTTTTTTCCTCCCTGCCGCCTTCCCGGCCTTACCTGGTGGTCTAGAGGGTTTTCGGGGCAGGAGCGATCTTCCTACGCTCCTGCCCCGTGCAGATCGCCATGAGGAAATGGCTGCAGGGAGTTCCCGTAGTCTTTCGAGACTACGTCGGGAACTTCCTACATCTTTTCTGTACTTTAAATTGTAGTTCAATCCCTCCTTACCTTGTGCATTGATTAGTCTGTAACTCTGTTGGCCTAACCCATCATTTTTAAATTTTAAATGGTATGTCTAAATATATGTTTATATTTTTAGTACTGTTGTAACTCGCTTAGTAAATCTAAATCAGCGACTCACCAAATTAAAATAAAACTTGAAACTTGAAGGAAGATCATTCCAGACTTTCACCATAGTAAATGTCAAAGAATGTGAAAGCTTACCTAAAGTACGAATCCCTCTAACAGAAGGGAATATTAATTTGAATTTATGTATATTCCTAGTAGATTGAAGACGATGAGAATTCAGAGGGGAAACAATGGGGGAAAAATCCCATATAAACTCTTCAAAACAACATTACCACACTTCCACTGAACCCTCCAATGCATCGGAAGCCAATGCAGTGCCCTCAACAATGGAGTAAAATGATCATATTTATTTTTTTCCAAAGATCAGTTCGGCAGCCGTGTTCTGCTTCTCATCCCTCCACCTCAAAAGAAAAACAGCTGCATTTTTCTCACTTCCATCACATGGGACATATTGCGTGCAACATTTCTCACATTTCTCTCACTTTGTTCAGGCTTGACATAGCACAGAATGACCTCTTTTCACCCCGCCGGTGCAAGCCAGCTGGTACGTGTCAATACTTGCCCTGCTATTCTACGGCTGTGACATTTATAGCTTGTAGTACACGATATCGAGCAAACACGGCTAGTTCAACAAAGTAAGACACGTTCGGGCTTCTGTTCGGAGGGGTTTATAAACTAAAGTTTAAGGGCTCCTTTTATGAAGGAGCGCTAGCGTTTTTTTATCACACGCACCGGATTAGCGCGTGCTAGCCGAAAATCTATCGCCTGCTCAAAAGGAGGCGCTAGCGGCTAGTGCACGCGCTATTCCACGTGTTAAGCGCCTTCGTAAAAGGGGCCCTAAGTGTTCATTTCTCAACTAGCCAGGGATTCTTTTAGCGTATAGGTGCCATTGCTAGGCATCTTTTCTGGCGGAATCGGATAAATTTGTGCAGCTAAGAAGTCATTAGCATGGAGAGTCATAAAAGCAAAATAGAGGATCCAAAGCAGGCACAGAGGAGGTGGAGGGTCTAGCGTAACTGGGGCTTTCTGTTATTTTTCCAATAAATACTTATTTGACTTTTTATTTTAAGGTATATCTTTTCTTTTTTAATTAAATAATTCAATACACATTCAAATAAACTATACAATGTCTCAGCTTTCTTTTTAGCATTCTAAACATTTCCAACTCCTAATTTACCCCCTTCCTGACCCGATCCTATTGCCCTCCCCATAGCATTTTATTATTTTTTTTTACATTTGATGACAAAGCATACAATCAAAATTGCTTACGTATCATTCAAATGAAAAAGGCAAGCCAGCATGCTGAATAACTCAGACAGGACCCTTCCGTCATCAGTTCTATATAGCATAGAGCCCCTCTCCCTGCACATACCCCACCACCCCTTTATCAAACCTTGCAACCCACTACCCACACCTCCCAAGCTCCCTAATCCACAGAAATTGAAGTGAAGCTGTACTCATAAGAACATAAGAAGTGCCATCTCCGGAACAGACCCTAGGTCCATCAAGTCCGGCGATCCACACACGCGGAGGCCCCGCCAGGTGTACCCTGGCATAGTATTAGCCCCATATCACTCCAAGCTTCTCATAAGAGATGCGCATCTAGCTTACCCTTACCTATGTCACCTTAAGTCACTCATAAGGAGATGTACATCTAACTTACCCTTAAACCCTAGAACGGTGGATTCCGCAATTACCTCTTCTGGGAGAGCATTCCAGGTTTCTACCACTCGTTGCGTGATATTTGTCCTGAACTTGTCCCCCCTTAGCTTTAGTCCATGTCCTCTTGTCATTGGACATTGTAAATAGTTTTTTTATCCTGCTCTATTTGGTCGATTCCTTTCAGTATTTTGAAAGTCTCGATCATATCCCCTCGCAGTCTCCTCTTCTCAAGAGAAAACAATCCCAGTCTCTTAAGTCGTTCCTCATATTCCAAGTTCTCCATGCCCTTTATTAGCTTCGTTGCTCGTCTCTGCACCCTCTCGAGTACTTTTAAATCCTTCTTTAGGTTTGGAGACCAACGTTGGACGCAGTATTCCAAGTGTGGTCTGACCATCGCTCTATAAAGCGGTAGTATTACTTTCTCCGATCTACTTGTGATTCCCTTCTTTATCATGCCTAGCATTCTATTCGCATTCTTCGCTGCTGCCGCGCATTGCGCTGACGGTTTCACGGTCCTATCAATTAATACGCCCAGGTCCCTTTCCTGTTCGGTTTTTCCCAGAGTTGCATCTGGCATACTGTACTTGTGTTCCTTATTTTTTCTGCCTAAGTGCATGACTTTGCATTTTTCCACATTAAACTTCATCTGACATTTATCTGCCCAGTTTTCCAATCGGCTCAAGTCGCTCTGGAGTTCCTCGCTGTCCTTCTGCGATTTGATTGCCCGGCATAGCTTTGTGTCATCTGCGAACTTGATGATCTCACTAGATGTTCCATCCTCCAGGTCATTTATGAAGATATTAAATAAGATGGGCCCAAGTACCGAGCCCTGGGGCACACCGCTAGTCACATTCTCCCAGTCTGAGAATTTCCCATTTATGCCCACTCTCTGCCTTCTGTTCTCCATCCATTTGCCTATCCATCTTAGTATGTCTCCTTCTATTCCATGGCCTTGCAGTTTCCTGAGGAGTCTTACATGTGGAACCTTGTCGAACGCTTTCTGAAAATCCAAGTATACAATATCCACCAGTTCTCCACTATCAATTTGTCTGTTCATTGTCTCAAAAAATTGAAGTAGGGGAACGGCATGCAAAGTACATAAGAATATAAGAATTGCTGCTGCTGGGTCAGACCAGTGGTCCATCATGCCCAGCACACCACTGCCCATATACAGGCCTAGCAGTGAAGGAGGGAAATTAGGACAATCTAAACAAGAAAAGAATGTGTTTTGGTTAGGGTTTAGTAGGATCAACACTACCAAGGAGAAGGCGGGCAACACAGAAAAATACAAAAAGAATGACCAGACAACAAGCATGTACCAATCAGCAGGCACAACAGCAAAGAACATGGAGAGAAGGCCTACTAAACACAAGATCCATGAACAAGAAGGGAATAGAGATAGCAGACCTAATAGGACAGGGGTGCCCAATACGTCGATCGCGATTGACAGGTCGCTCGCTCAGGCGACCCCAGTTGATCGCAGAGCGGGTTCCCTTCTTCCCTTCTCTTTTTTCCCCTCCTGACTGGCTCGCTCCTGAATTCTGCTGCTGCTGCCGCTGCTCAACATTTAAAAAAAATAAACGGCTTGGAGAACTTATGCTCCGGGGGCTAACGTGTGCTTGTACCGGCTTCCCTTCTCTTCCCTCTGAAACCGGAAGTTATGTCGGGGGGGGGGGAGGGGGGAGAAGGGAAGCCGGCACGCACATGCTAGAGCCCCGTTCGCGGGCTAAAGCGGGAGACAGGTCAGTGAAGCTTGCGATTTGCTCTTCTTGCTGCCAGGTCCTGCCTACTTTCTGTTTCCTCAAAGGCAGGACCCGGCAGTATTTCTCCCAATAGGTCGATCTTGGGCTGATCAGCCTTCCTCTCCCCGACGTCAATTCTGCCGTCGGAGAGGAAGTTCTGGCCAGCGGAAGCATAGCAACTGCAAAAAGACTACTGCATGATTTACTTGCAGAAACTGTAACTGGATATGTTTCCTAGCTCTCAGGCTAAGTGGGTGGAGCATGTGCTCAGAAAAGTGTTTGAACTTCTGGAATTCATGGATTGCGGGTTGGGATTAAACACCTAGTGTATGGAATCCAGAAAGGACGTAACAGAAATAGATTTACAAACTAAGGAGAAAGTGCATGCAAACCTGTCTCATGCATATTTGCTGTAGATATTGTGAAAATCTGACTGGCTGACTGGGTTGACAAGCATTGATTTAAATAATTATAAGTTTGATACTGGCATAACTGAATGGGGAAAACATTCAAAGGGGCACAGACCTCCTGTAGCTACTGCACATTTGAAACTACAATACATGAAATGAAAAAAATTTAACCAAAGAATAAAAAACAGTATACCTGTTCGACCAAGCCCAGCGTGGCAATGAATAGCTAGTTTCCCTTCTTGTAGTGCAAATGTCATCACTTTCACCATATCAAGTAGAGTAGTGAGAGAGGCTACACCAAAATCCTTCCATCCAAAATTATAAAAGTAAACTAAAAAACAAGCAAAAATAGGTATTATTATAGTGCTAAATGCACTTAAGTCTCCTTAGGGATCTGGCCAATCGGAGTCTTAGGCTCACAATACACTGTGAAGGAGGCCTACGACTCAGGTTGGCCCAGGTGTGGGAAGGCCCGCCATTCTGAAGAGGTGGGCCTGCCGGCCGGAGTCGACATCCTTCTGTCCGGCCTTCCCGTTAAAGGTACAAGGAGGGGGGTCCAAGTGGGCTTTGTGGGGTGGGGGTTCAGAAGTGGGGTGTCGGCAGAAGGGAATGGGCATCCCTCCTGCTGTGGACAGTGTGGGGGTTTCAGGGGTGGTGGGGGAGAGAGTGGGTATCCCTTCTGCCGGCTGACTTGTGTTGGGGTTCAGGGGGTTCCCTGACATGGCCACTCAGCTGATCACAGCAGGGCAATTCCCCCCTCCCCCATTATCTGAGCGGCAGGGACTCCCCAAAGCCGCGATTCTGTAACTGGCACCCTCGAATGAACGACAGGCAATCCGACTTGGGTGCTGGTTACAGAATTGTGTCTTTGGGGAGTCCCTCCCACTCAGCTCATTGGGAGGGGGGGAAATTCCCCTGATATAACTGGCTGCTGCAGTCTAGTGGCAAAGATAAATGGCCAAAATGTAGGCCAGGATTTTCTAGGCCTACATTTCAGCCGCCTATCTTGGTGTGAATCATGGCTATGTAGCCGCTTTAGCCCGCCTGTCTCTTCCGGCATTAGAAACGACAACTTTGGCATTCTGCGGCCTAAAGTAGCTACCTAGCTGCGATTCCAGTGGCCATTTCAGCCACCTTTAATTTAGTTGTTGGAAGGCGCTTCACTACTGCCATGACTGACTGCATTTTTCAATTACTTAGGCATCGGCAGGTCGTCTACCGATGCCTAAGTTTAAGCGCTGGTTATAGAATTTCCCCCCAAAAGTTGTATTTGATCTCTAAACTTGCACTTTAGATTGCCACCTTTAAAACTATTGCATATACTCAAATATAAGCTGAGATTTTGGGGCCCAAAATGGGCCTCAGCTTATATTTGGGTCAGCACCCACCCGTCCCCAACCTGTACCTGTTGCAGGCTTCTGGTGATCCAGTGAGGGGTCGGGACAGGAGGGATCTCTCTTGCATCCTGGTATGGCTAACTCCCTCCTGCCTCCCCCGTGTACCTTTGAAATCCCTGGTAGTCTAGCGATGGGCCGAAGCAGGAGCAGTCTTCCTGTGCTCCTGCCCTGTGCTGAACCATTAGTTGAATGGCTGCCGTGAGTTCTTGAGAGAGTGGACAGCGGCATGAGGGAGAGTGGACAGTGTACAGGGCAGGGAGGAAGGAACAGGGTACAGAATCTGGAAGGGCAGGGCACTTGACTATCAACCCCATGGTTTATATTCGAGTCAACTTTTTTTGGGAAAAAGGTTACCTCGGTTTATATTTGAGATGGCTTATATTAGAATATACTGTATATGGTATTCGTTTTTCAGGAAAACTTTTAATGATTATTTTTATGCTATAAATATCTTTGTACTAGTTAACTGGCTGTGCAGTATAACATGTCAAATTAAACCATTATAAAATTTGAAAGACATGAGATATAAGAGGGACTAGGGAACCTCTATGCTAACGAATCAGGTTTGTAGATATCCAGAGAGGAATACTTGTATTCTGAGTAAAAGTCCTAGCATAAAACACGTGTCTTTCGATGAGCAAACATCCTGACAGGAATGCAGCCTTGGTGTAGGTGAACAGGACTCACAGGTCAACTTGAGAGAGATTTATCTCAAAGGCTGTTGGTGAGGAATTGAGAAAAATGCTGTATAATACCAAACTATAAGGGCACAAAAGTTAGATTTTGTCACATTTCTAAAGCCTAACTTAGGTACTGAGAGAGACCATACAAGTGGTGAAGCTTCTATTGTTGGCATATTGTACGAGTATAGAGAGGAAGAAAAACTGGGTAGATACGATGGATCAATTGATCTCTTACTATGTTACAGTAATGCCTTCTTATGCTAAGGTATATTTCAGTTGATAACTACCTTTTAGAACTCTTTTGACAGCAATGTATGATTTAGGGCTCCTTTTACGAAGGCGCGTTAGGGCCCTAACGCGAGGAACAGCGCACGCTAAAATGCCCCGCGCGCGAGCCGCTGCCGCCTCCTCTTGAGCAGGCGGTAGTTTTTCGGCTCGCGCGCGCTATGGCGGGCGCCAATCCGGTGCGTGTGCTAAAAACGCTAGCGCACCTTCGTAAAAGGAGCCCTTAAAGCTGGATTGCATTTCTGAATTGATTGAATTTGTGCTCTATTCCTGTTTATAACAGGGGCGATTAATGATGTTGTTTAGACATAAGAACATAAGAAGTTGCCTCCACTGGGTCAGACCAGAGGTCCATCCTGCCCAGCGGTCCGCTCCCGCGGCGGCCCATCAGGTCTGCGACCTGTGAAGTGGTTATTGACCACTTCCATAACCTACCTCAAGTTCTATCTGTACCCCTCTATCCCCTTATCCTCCAGGAACCTATCCAAACTTTTCTTGTTTAACATGTCTATGTTAGATGTGGTAATCGCAGGGAAACAAGATTTTATGTATGTGGTATATAAATTTATAAATAAAATAAATAATCTATGTCTAAACTAAACTAAACTAAACCTTGGGTTTATATACCACACCATCTCCACGAATGCGGAGGTCGGCACGGTTTACAAGAAGAAAGATGAGAGAGGAACTACAGTGGAGAGATTTAAGAGTTAGGTGTAAAGGGGGAAGGTGAGAGGCCTAAGAGGGGGGAAGTGTTACAGTTTTGAGACTAGCCAGGTTTTTAGGTGTTTGCGGAAGAGTTGGAGGGAGCTTGAGGTTCGGAGAGGGGAGGGGAGGTTATTCCAGATCTCAGTGATTCTAAAGGGGAGGGATGACCCAAGTTTGCCTACATGGGAAATACCTTTTATGGAAGGGAAGGATAGTTTAAAAATTTGGGAGGATCTGGAGGAAGTAGGGGTTGGGGAGTTCCAGGATAGAGGGATAACGGCAGGAAGGATGCCATGTAGGATCTTGTAGGCCAGACACGCACATTTGAAGTGGATCCTGGGGATTACTGGGAGCCAATGGAGCTTAGACAGGAGTGGTGAGACGTGATCAATTTTGCTTTTCGCGAAAACAAGCTTAGCTGCGGCGTTCTGAATCCGCTGAAGTCTGTGGAGGCTTTTCTTGGTTAGGCTGAGGTAGATAGAATTGCAATAATCCAAGCTGGAGAGGATAATGGATTGTACTAGGACTGCGAAGTGTTTTTGGTGAAA
Organism: Geotrypetes seraphini; assembly: GCF_902459505.1. Taxonomy (NCBI): domain Eukaryota; kingdom Metazoa; phylum Chordata; class Amphibia; order Gymnophiona; family Dermophiidae; genus Geotrypetes; species Geotrypetes seraphini. Next base: position 10,825,096 of record NC_047100.1, read on the forward strand.
ATAGGGTCTGACTTTCCTTAGCATGTGAAGGCTGAAGAAGCATTTCTTCACCAGGGATTGGAGATGTCTACAGGTGAATGAATTGTATGTTGCTTTAGATTCTACATTAATAATGTACTATATAGTAACTAGATTTTTTTTTTCTTTAAAAGGATTAGGTGCACCCCTCCTAGAAGCATTATTCAATGGAATTTTTGCCTTGTTTATTAGATAATTCCCTTTCTTCTAACACAAGTTCGCTTTCCCATCCTTGAAGGGCTGTATCTACAAGAGGTTCCTCGATAGAACACTATCATTCCAAGCAGGCAAATGGAATAAATGTTTAACCAACTTGATCTCAAACGCTCTTTCTTACCAAACTTTTAGGAAGTCAATCAAAACTTATCTCTTTGACAAATTTCTCTAACTCCATTTCTACCATGGTGTACTTTTGTAATATCGCTACCTGTATAAAATCTCTTCCTCTGTAAACCACTCTGAACTGTTTGTGGTATTGCGGTATATAAAAATAAAGTTATTATTATTATTAGTGCACAAAGGGCTCCTTTTACTAAGGTGTGCTAGCGGTTTTAGCGCGAAACACCTCCCTAGAGCTTGCGTTAGTATAGGAAAATGGTAAAACCAGAGGACATCATTTGAGGTTGAGGGGTGGTAGATTCAAAGGCAATCTTAGGAAATTCTACCTTCCGGAGAGGGTGGTGGATGCCTGGAATGCGCTCCCGAGAGAGGTGGCGGAGAGGAAAACGGTGACGGAGTTCAAAGAAGCGTGGGATGAACACAGAGGATCTAGAATCAGAAAATAATAGTAAATATTGAACTAAGGCCAGTACGGGGCAGTCTTGCACGGTCTGTGTCTGTGTATGGCCGTTTGGTGGGGGATGGGCTGCGGAGGGCTTCAATGGCTGGGAGAGTGTAGATGGGCTGGAGTAGGTTTTAACGGAGATTTCGGCAGTAGGAACCCAAGCACAGTACCAGGTAGATCTTTGGATTCTTGCCCAGAAATAGCTAAGAAGAAAAAATTTAAAACATTTAAATTGAATCAGGTTGGGCAGACTGGATGGACCATTCGGGTCTTTATCTGCCGTCATCTACTATATTATGTTTTTCATTTAGCGCGTGGTTATCGCACCTTAGTAAAAAGGAGCCCAAAGTGCTGGTTGAAAATATCAATATTTATAATGGGACAGAAGAAGGGGACAGTGTATTATGCAGGTGACATTTTATTTTTGATGAATTCGTCTACGTAGCAGCGCTTATATAATAGTGCCTGATATGACTTAGCAGCACAGGCAGGAATTCTGAAAGGACTTGATAATTAATGAGAAGAAGCAGCAGGACAGAACTTACTTCCAGCTTCCATAAAAGCTTCAGGAAGATAGGTGAAGCCACTTTCTTGTTCCAGCTGATTCCCACAGCTCGCATGCTCTCCAGGACGCTGAAGGTTAATTACTGTTTTGATGCCACAGCTTTAACAGGGAACAAATTAACCACATTACTTTATCCATTTATTCATAGTTCTCTCACTTCACTGTTTTAGAAAAATTAGTTAAACGGAAACATCATTAAAATAGGAAGCATATCATTTTACAATCAAAACGCATATGACAACTGAAAGATTACACAACTAGCATCTATTGCAAGTAAACAATAAAATGTTTTTTACCTTTGAAACTGCTCGATAATATTATATTTTTGAATTATTTCAGTTGATGGGCGTGCCATTGCAAGTATGTTATCCGTGACCCTAAAAAATACATGAAACTTACTCGTCTTATGGCAGTGGAAGAAAATTTATCATGCACAATGGCTAGTGATTAACTATTTCTTTCAATTATTATTTTTTTTTTTGGTGTAACAATGGAACATCTCTGCAGCATTCAGGAAAACTATGGCTTATTTACTAGGCTGCAATAATGCACAACATGGAGATAAGTGGAATCCGCAATTGACTACCCAACCACTGCTGCTGAGCTCCTGTTTCCCAGGATCTCTGCAGATCATTCTCTAGAGCATCTGCTACTGCAGACCACCGAGACCTGCCCTCCTCTGAGGACATTGTTGGGCCAGTGCCATCAAGAGCTGGCCCAGTTGGGGCAGCAAGGCATCGCTGAAGGCTTATGTCAAAGGATCATGTCCCTTGAAGAACCCCAAGGGCCTTTTATGCATGTGTAAATGTTTACAAATGCATTTACTTACATATGTGCGTATAATACATGTTCAAGCCAAAAGACAATGAAAACAAGTCTAAAAGTATCAAAACGATCCAAAGCAAAATATAGACTTGTAAAATATAAGACAATTAATCTTAACTGTACTCTCAGACACCTGAATGGCAAATCATTGAAGATTTCAAATGCCAATATTACAGGTGAAGGTATCAATCATCGAGTACCAGTTTTTTTTAAATAAGTTAAAGTGCTCAAAATAGTGACTTATCTTAAAGTTGTAGGAGTGCTCAAAACCCTACGGGGACCCATTTCACCATTAGGCTTCTTCAGGGGTCAGAGTTTGAGATGTATGCTCGAGTTAACGGCTATCGCCATTTTTTGTATCGTTAACTCGAGCATACATCTCAAACTCTGACCCCTGAAGAAGCCTAATGGTGAAACGGGTCCCCGTAGGGTTTTGAGCACTCCTACAACTTTAAGATAAGTCACTATTTTGAGCACTTTAACTTATTTAAAAAAAACTGGTACTCGATGATTGATACCTTCACCTGTAATATTGGCATTTGAAATCTCGTATAATACATGTGTAACTAACCAAAAACACTGCTTAAATTTTAGTCTGTAAATAACTGCTCAACTAAAGCAGAACTGAATCCCATAAAATAGATCCTTTATTTAAAAATATGAAAAAAAGTTATCGTATGAAAATATCCAATGTGGACCATGTTTTGCCTTAGACCTCATTTAAAAAGCTTAACACATGTTATAACAAAGACTTACCATATTTACTTGAATATAAACTGATGCAAATAAAAGCTGAGATTAGAAATTTGGGTGATCCTGATGAGCCAGTCTACAAAGATTAGACATCCTTGCTGTGGCTAGTTGGGTATCCTGAAATAAATTCACCTTTCCTATGCATTTTAGCAATACATTTTCAAATTATCATGCCAATAAAAACTTTTGCATCTCAGAGATGGCAGAATCTACCTAAGCATCAGAATGAGCCAGGATTTGATACTGTTGGTGGTTTCTAAGATAATCTCTTCCAACATTCAGGATGTACCTTACACTAATGCCTTCTTCAGATCCACTCACAGATCATGTAAAATGCCCTTGCCTCCACGTGTCTACTTTTCATGGTCAGATTTTATAATGAGCAATTTACATGTGTAAATGGCCAAATATGTCTGACAATAACTTTTCTTAAATTACCAACTATAAGTCCAGTTCCTTCTAATGCACAGGGAGGAAGATCAGTACTAGAAAAAAAGACCTCAGTTCAAGCTAATAATGGCTAGGGAACCACTGTAATAGCCACAAAGCAAATGCAATCGATCCACAACAATCGTAGGTCACAGAAAAAAAAACTCCACTTCTTATAAAACTCCAGAATATTAGACTTCGCTTGAACTGAGGTCTTTTTTTAGTCTACTTTTACAGTCTGCCCAACCATACCTGCTCCATAAACTAATTATTTAGTTTAAATGGTCCTTTTTCTTAGATATTTCTGGGCCAGAGCCCTGTGTGCTTAGGTTCCATCTACTGGAGTCTCCATCAAAGCTCACTCCAGCCCATCTTAACCATCCCAGCCATCGAAACCCTCCCCAGTCTGTCCTCAACTGAATGGCCATATAAGGAACATTCTCCATTTTTAGTACCGATATTTCTCCCTGTGCATTGGAAGGGAGTAGTGCTGCTCGATTCAGGAAACAAAACTTTTTGATTCAATTTGACCTCTTGACTTGATTTTTCAATTCGATTTGATTTTCCTGCCCAATCGGGCGTTTTTTAATCAAATGTGCTGGTGGGTTTATGCTCAAGGCCTTTCAGCTCCTGCCATCTCAGAATCTTGGAGGGGGCAGTTGCCATCAGGCCTTGGGCATGCACAAATGCTCAAGACCCTGCCTCATATCAATATACTTGGAGATTAGCACTATAACTTTATATAATATCTTTTGTGCAAGTAAAGTTGTACATATAGATATGTGAAACGGATGTCGCCTCCACACCCCTTTCTATAGACTCACACGTGTCAAAAGTTTCTTCAGTGTTCACCGACCCTCAGAAGTGCCACCACGATATTCAAAATGTTTAAAGTACTTTGTTTAAAGTACTTGGTGGTTTTTATAAGACGGTGAAAGCTAGTGGAGGGATATGAGCCTTGAAAAAACCCGCTGGGTGAAACATGTCGGCATAGATGTCCCTACTAACTGACCACCTGAAGGCAAAAAGGCTAAAAGCTAAGTACCTTGGTTAAAAACGGTTGTTGACAAAATGTTTAAAAATAACTTAATTAAAATAGTTAGAAAAGTTGGACCCAGTGAAGATATAGTGCGTGAAGCTGGAGGATACAGTGAAACATTTTGAGTATCGTGGTGGCACTTCTGAGGGTCGGTGAACACTGAAGAAACTTTTGACAAGTGTGAGTCTATAGAAAGGGGTGTGGAGGTGACATCCGTTTCACATTTCTATATCTTCATATCAATATACAGCAGATTTGTAGCAGCACCAACAGGTAAGCATGATGCCAAGTGGGGGGGGGGGAGGGAAATGCCTGGAGGTCAATGGCTCCAGGGGAGTCTGTATTATGAATAGCAGCCCTGGGGAGGTGGCATGTATTGTGGATAGTGGCTTGGGGAGGGGCCTGTAAGCAGGATATTGACGCTGGAGTTCAACGGGGAGCAATAAGAGGACAGAATAGTGATGCTGGAGTTCAGTGGAGAGCAGGGAAAGGACAATCAGGTGGTCAGGTGTTGGCTCGAATATAAACCAAGGCCTCCATTTCTGGGCCAATTTTTTTTTGCCCAAAAATCTCAGTTTATATTCGAGTATATTCGGTATGTATGCTATGCTGCAGCTGTGAATGGAAGAGCCTGTGGCCAGTTGAGTTTTAAGATGTTGTGCTAAGCAATAGTACATTTAAATTGGGACTATTATGCAGCCTATGTAAATGCAAAATGTATGTCAACTTGTCCACCACAGAAGAGTCATTTTGGGCGATTTTGACTTGTGTAAATTAAATATTTCTTCTTGGCTATTTTCACACCATTTATGAATCGATGGTGATATTCCTCACAACATAATTTTATAGAAGTTTAAATACTGAACAAACAATGATGCTTTTTCAAGGAGGAGGAAACTATAAAATTAGAGGATATGAAATTGAGTTGCAAAACCAGAAAATAATTTTTCATGGAAAGTACGTGGATGCTTAAGAACATCATTTCAGTGGAGGTGGTGGGAATGAAAATAGGAATTCAAAAAGGCATGAGACACAGCAGATCCCTAACATAGCAAGAGAATGGAAAATCAAAGCAAAACTTAAAATGAAAGACACTTCAAACACAATACGATGAAACCTTTTGCCCGATGTGCAGCGGCGGCCAAAAAAGCAAACAGGATGCTGGGAATTATTTTAAAAAAGGGGATGGTTAACAAAACTAAGAATATTATAATGGCCCTGTATCGTTCCATGGTGTGACCTCATCTGGAGTATTGCGTTCAATTCTGGTCTCCTTAGCTCAAGAAAGATAGAGTGGTGCTAGAAAAGGCTCAAAGAAGAGCGACCAAGATGGTGAAGGGGATGGAACTCCTCTCGTATGAGGGAAGACTAAAACGGTGAGGGCCTTCAGCTTGGAAAAGAGACGGCTGATGGGAGGATTTTGAAGTCTACAAAATCCTGAGTGGATCGATTTTTCACTCTGTCAAAAATGACAAAGACTAGGGAACACTCGATGAAGTTACAGGGAAATACTTTTAAAACCAATAGGAGGAAATTTTTTTTTCACTCAGAGAATAGTTAAGCTCTGGAACGCGTTGCCAGAGGTTGTGGTAAGAGCGGATAGCGTAGCTGGTTTTAAGAAGGGTTTGGACAAGTTTCTGGAGGAAAAGTCCATAGTCGGTTATTGAGAAAGACTTGGGGGAAGCCACTGCTTGCCCTGGATCAGTAGCATGGAATCTTGCTACTCTTTGGGGATTCTGCATGGAATCTTGCTACTCTTTGGGGATTCTGCATGGAATGTTGCTACTGTTTGGGGATTCTGCATGGAATGTTGCTACTCTTTGGGGATTCTGCATGGAATATTGCTACTGTTTGGGGTTCCGGAATCTTGCTTACTCTGAATTAATGGAATGTTGCTACTCTTTGGGTTTTGGCCAGGTAGTAGTGACCTGGATTAGCCACTGTGAGAACAGGCTACTGGGCTTGATGGACCATTGATCTGACCCAATATTCTTATGTTCTTATGTACTTACTTTAAGGAGTCTAGGCTCCTTTCAATCATTTCAGAAAACTTTAAAGACAATTTTGTTTGCTAATTATTTTGGAAACCACACATATTAATTTTCCCCTAATTTTTGGGTCTAATCTTTTTCTCTATGTACCATTTTTATTGTTAACCGAGTCGAGCAACTATTGGTGATGACCTGATCAACAAATCTAAGTTTTAGTTTAGTATAGAGGATTATAACCTGTATGGAATGAAAGATAGAACCTACACAAAGACAAAACGGAGGTAACCTGTACAGAATGGCAGGTACAAGTCTAGCCACTTTACTAGGCAAATTAGAAGAAACACAGTAGTCTCTATCTGCCATCATTTACTATGCTACTATGATATACATCTGTCCCACCTCCAGTCCCTCTCTGCTCTCCATGTTTGTTGCTTAATAGGTGGCATGGGTGGAGCCAACAGTCCTGGATTGTTCGGATTGAATGCCATGGAAAGCTGTGATTTACAACAGAATGTCTCTGTTCTGTTAATACTTATACCCACGCTACTGTTGTTATCTCAATCAAATCATGTAAAATGTTTGTCCTGATAACATTTGCTCTAAAGGCCAACCACACTTATATTGTAACACCCATCAATTGAGATGTTTTACTCACGTGTATGGACCTTCAGACCGCAATTGGTACTAAACCAGGGGTGTCAAAGTCCCTCCTCGAGGGCCGGAATCCAGTCGGGTTTTCTGGATTTCCCCAATGAATATGCATTGAAAGCAGTGCATGCAAATAGATCTCATGCAGATTCATTGGGGAAATCCTGAAAACCCGACTGGATTCTGGCCCTCGAGGACCGACTTTGACACCTGTGTACTAAACTCTCGAATGCTTAAGTTCTTCATCAGTCCAACTTTTATTAGTATTTATATCATTTTATTTTTATAAGGAAGTGACTTTATGGTGTTATATATATATAACACCATAAAGTCACTTATCTTATAGTGATTGTGTCTTGTCTGTTAAGGCAGTGGTTCTCAACCCTGTCCTGGGGACCTCCCAGCCAGTCGGGTTTTCAAGATATCCCTAATGAATATGCATGGGAGAGATTTGCATATAATATTCTCTCATGCATATTCATTAGGGATATCTTGAAAACCTGACTGGCTGGGGGGTCCCCAGGACAGGGTTGAGAACCACTGGGTTAAGGTAATGTAAAACTAGACAGTAATCCAATGTATGAAGAGCTTCTGCCTTACTTGAGCGAGGTTTAGGAAAATATCATGGACTTCATCAACTTTCACTATTTTAAATGCAACCTCAACTCTCCAGGAGAGTCGCGGCTTACTGTCCTCATGCAATAACAACCTTGATAGCTAATATATATTCTGCTTCCATCACAGAAACCTGGAAGGCAGCGACACTGAAATTGTGCCTTTTTGTACGCCTATATTATTTACAGTATACCGCTTTCTTCTCTTTATACTTCTCTAGCATGTAATTAAATACTTCTTCCATAAGTACTATAATTACCGTATTTTTTCCCTCCATAAGATGCACTTTTTCCACCCCCAAAAATAACCAGTGATCTAGTTTCTCATAGGTTAAGGAGATGAAAATTGTTCATTCTTTTTTATAGTGAAATGTGCAGTAAATATCTAAGAATTTGAAGAAGAGTTTTCAATCTAAACTATGAATTCAATGTGGAATATAAACAGTGTAAAGTAAATCAACATTTCATTTTACCATGAGGAATACAATCCTTTAATAACTTGCTCCTGGTCACTCCATCGAGCTGGGTTTTCATATTTGCAAGCACGACCACCACACGTCATAGAACACTGCATATGTCCAGGGATGACATGTCGCAAGCGTTCTCCTACTTTGGTGTACTTTGCTGTTGGACGTCTCCCACGTGCTAAAATGAATACAAATCGCAAAGATCAGGAAGGGGAAACTTTCTTCTTAAAATTAAAACACATCATTCCGTAACACAGCAGTTTGTAAGGCTGATGTAAGAAGGGTGCATTGAAAATCTGTTTTACATTTTTAATGCAGCTGTTTATACCGCCATCTTAATTTTTTTTAAACTTTACTTTAGGATATAATGAAGTAATAAGATACACAATATTAAGTTAAAACTGTACACTAAATCCAAGGTGAAGCAAAATAAAGTGCAGTGAAATGGCAATGTTGAAATGTAAGTTAACTTTGCTTTCGTTTTATTTTCGCCTATTTATTTTGTATATTGCCTTGCATAGAAACTTTTGCTTTTCAAAAGATGATTGCTAACTTTGTAGAACTAACTAATAAAGAAAGAAAGGTAGAGAGTAAAGTTTAATTAGCATTCGGTCAGGGGTTCTCTTGTAGAATTCTTTTTTTTTTCTGTTTTGAATTTTTTTATTCATTTTCTTATGTTACAACAAGTGAATTACATATTCTTTATACAAACTTATATATACACACTTGATAAGCTTATATATTGATAAATTATTTAAAACTTTAAAAAAAAAAATAGATGCAATTAATATATCAGAGTTCTGAAATTACATATTTTTTATTGATTATAATAATAATATCCCATCCCTCCCCCTCCCTTTCTATCAATAATCCATTATTTATATTATACATTTAAATTTTTGATATATTGTATATTATTCAAAAATATGTTCCCGCCTTTCCCTTCTAATCAAATTCTAAACATGGGAAAATTATTGTTCTTTACAAAATTCTGTTAATGGTCTCCAGATTTTTTGAAATTTATTAATATATCCTTTTTGTGTTGCTATGGTAAGCTCCATTTTGTATATATGGCAAACAGAATTCCACCAGAAAGTGTAATTTAACCTGTCATGCCTTTTCCAATTGAATGTGATTTGTTGTATTGCTATTCCAGTTAAAATAAATAGAAGTTTGTTATTACTTGATGAGATTTGACTTCTTGCTCTCATTGTTGTTCCAAATAATATAGTATCATATGTCAAGGCTACTGGATTTTCTAACATCCTATTAATTTGGGGCCAAATTGATTTCCAGAATGTTAAGATGAATGGACAAAAGAATAAAAGATGGTCTAATGTCCCAATTTCAACATGACAGTGCCAGCATCTATTAGATTTAGAGCTGAATGCCATGAGAATACCTGCACACCCCTCCCCCAACTATCCCTCCTCTTCTACCAAACTGAAATAGCTGTTTCTAGCGCAGAGAGCCGCGCTGAATGGCCCGCGCTGCTCCCCGACGCTCACTGAGTTCCTACGAGCGTTGGGAGCCGCGCGGGCCGTTCAGCGCGGCTCCCCGCGCTAGGAACTACTATCGCAGTTTTGTAGACAAGGGGGTATGTCTTATTTTCATTCGAAAATACTTCCTACCCATCAGGCCTTAGGCATAGCGGGTCTGCCCATCCCCACTAAACCTAAGGCCTAGTAAAAGGGGGGATAATTGGGAGCTAATTATCAGTGCTAATTGCCATGAATTCAACTTTATGCACACATTTTTGGGCATCAGGATACACTCTAAATTTTATATGCAGACTACAAAAGCCAGTTTTATAGAATAAGGGAGATCCGAGTGCAATTTAGGCGCAAGAATACGCACCAAGTTTTACTTGGTGTAAATCCTCACACCTAAAATTGGGCACGGATCCCAGTGCCAAGCGTTAATTCTATAAACAACACCCAACTCTGAGCACTGTTTATAGAACGGTATTTAACGCAATAACTTATCTGTGCTGATTTTCAGCGCCATGTATACAATTTTGGCCTAAATGCTTGCATCTAATCTATAGGTGTGTATTTTCACTTATGTTACGATTAAGAAAATAAGAATAGCCTTACTGGGTCAGACCAATGCTCCATCAAGCCCAGTAGCCCGTTCTCACGGTGGCCAATCCAGGTCACTAGTACCTGGCAAAAGCCCAAAGAGTAGCAACATTCCAGAATCCCTAAGAGTAACAAGATTCTGGAACCCCAAAGAGTAGCAACATTCCAGAATCCCTAAGAGTAACAAGATTCTGGAACCCCAAAGAGTAGCAACATTCCAGAATCCCTAAGAGCAACAAGATTCTGGAACCCCAAAGAGTAGCAACATTCCAGAATCCCTAAGAGTAACAAGATTCTGGAACCCCAAAGAGTAGCAACATTCCAGAATCCCTAAGAGCAACAAGATTCTGGAACCCCAAAGAGTAGCAACATTCCAGAATCCCTAAGAGTAACAAGATTCTGGAACCCCAAAGAGTAGCAACATTCCAGAATCCCTAAGAGTAACAAGATTCTGGAACCCCAAAGAGTAGCAACATTCTATGCTACTGATCCAGGGCAAGCAGTGGCTTCCCCCCATGTTTTTCTCAATAACAGATGATGGACTTTTCCTCCAGGAACTTGTCCAAACCTTTCTTAAAACCAGCTACGCTATCTGCTCTTAACATATCCTCTGGCAACGCGTTTCAGAGCTTAACTATTCTCTGATTGGAAAAAACATTTCCTCCTATTGGTTTTAAGAGTATTTCCCTGTAACTTCATCAACTGTCCCCCTAGTCTTTGTAATTTTTGACAGAGTGAAAAATCGATCTAGAAAGTAAAGTAGGCGTCTTTGTTCCTTTATAGAACAGGCTCATGCAAAGTTCCAGGTTATATAAGTACTCCTTAGCGGCTACTGCTAAACGTATAGATCTTCTGAATATTCAGCCCAAAGTTTTTAGTAGGTTTATAGCTGAGAACTTTATGCTTTTTTTCAAATTCTGTATTCTTCTTGTAGCTTATTTTAATGCAAATGAATGCTGCATATTTTAGTAATTTTCATAGGAAACATAATTAATACATACTCTATCTGAATGTATATGTTATTGCTCTATATTACACACAAAATTCGGTTCAAATGTTTGTTTTCAGACTAACTGAACCCTGGAAAGCAAAATGAGATTGTGATTTTGCACAATGTAAATTGATACAGTTTGTCAAGCTAAGAGTAATATATTTAATTATCATTAAATACAAATAATTACAACAGCATTGTAAAAAAAAAATAATCATAATATAACAAAACGCGGACGAGGAATGTATCAAATATAGCTGCATCTTCAGACTTATGCTACAAAAAAGTTTTCCTATCTTGTATTTTATTTAGTGACAAAATCAAAATGCTTGGATATATTTAAATGAGCAGAAATTATACACTTTTCCATTTTAAACGTTCACTAGACAGAATTCAACGTGCTATGAGTTTGTAGAAGCATGAAACGCCTCTGAATATGTTTTGCTTAGTTGCGTAAAGCAGTTAGAAAAAGGATTTTACTTTGTTTCTTCATGATGTCTGAGGTCACCTCTACAGAGTAGACTGACGAAAGGGCCACCATAACCCGGTGAGAGGAAGAGGAAAGGTCCTCTATTACTGAACTCCGACGTCTTTGGACGATTCGGTGCAGGGTATCTGAGGCAGAATGTCTCCGACCCTCTAAAAAGTTGCCCCAAAAATTCACCGCCGAGATTCTTCTGGGCGAATCCTGCATAACGAGGAACGGCCGTCACTGCTTGTTAATCCGACAGAATACAGCAGAGGAGCAGCGAGACTTCCCGCTTGCAGCATTCAGTTTATGTAGAGACGTGCAGTAGTCTCTGTACGACCCAGCAGCCCTTTAGGATATGCCGTCAGGTTTCTATAGTAACCAACCATAAAGCCAGTGATGATGGGTCTACTAAATTCTAAGCGAAGGGCTTCAGAGTGGGATAATGGGCAATTCTGTTACAGAGAAGGCTAGATGCCAATATCGTTTCCATGAAAAAAAAAATCAAAACACGATACACATGTTTGTACGAAACGACCTAAGAAAAATTAATAGAACTGGAACTAGATTTCTGTGACAAAACACATTTTGGGACTATGTTAGAGGAATTCTCTCCCTCAATTTCTCCGGGATGAAATTCATTTACAAAAATTTAAAAACTAATCTTAAAACTTTCCTATTTCAAGATGCCTTTGACAAATCCTAATCTTTACTTTATCTATTTAATTTTCAACTCTTCCCCAATACTATCCTTTACTTTAGCGCATATCATAATATCATGCACAATTATCCTTCATGTTTTTTCCCTTCCCACTATATCATTTCCTCTAATATTATGTAACTTTTCCCTTCCTTCCCATTTATCCTCACGGTCATGTCTGTCAGTATATGTTTAATATGTTTTCTCCAATATTTCTAATACACTATTAACTAACATAGTAACATAGTAGATGACGGCAGATAAAGACCCGAATGGTCCATCCAGTCTGCCCAATCTGATTCAATTTAAATTATTATTTTTTTTTTTCTTCTTAGCTATTTCTGGGCGAGAATCCAAAGCTTTACCCGGTACTGTGCTTGGGTTCCAACTGCCGAAATCTCTGTTAAGACTTACTCCAGCCCATCTACACCCTCCCAGCCATTGAAGCCCTCCCCTGCCCATCCTCCACTAGTTCTTACTTTCCTATTTCAAATTTTTTTTTATTGTTAACCGGTCAGATATTTATTTTATGATCGGGATATTAAAAACTAATAAACTTGAAACTTGAAACCATTTCTCTCACGACCTTCTTCTTGAAATTGTACGCACTTTCCTTTTCGCTGGCTCTGAAAGCAAACCTGTAAATCTCTTGCATCTTCGATGGTCATCCAGTACAATCTGTAGCCAACTGGAAACTCTAGGTGCTGAACGCAAGTTTTAATATGCATTAAAAAGAAGCTCCCAAAAAAATTAAAACGTTAACCTGCTGCATGCTGCCATGTTAACCCTTTCAGGACCATAAGGATCGTAGGCCAATTTTTGTGGTTTTGACGACATTTTTATGGTAAAAAGGGCTTGCAGATGCCAAAAAATTGATTTTTTTTGTGAAATATCATTTTTTTTTTTAAAAAAAATCACACTTCTGGCTTATGGACAGTGTGGCAAGTGAATCTTCTCGTCAATCTGGCAACGACGCTAATGAATGAATGTCGGAACCAGTTTGTTTACATAAAGGCAGTATCATATGGAATCCGTACATATCAAATTTAGAACTGTAGACTATCCCAATCAAAATTTATAGGATTTTAAAGTTATGGGACAAATATGTCCCTTGGTCCTGAAAGGGTTAAACAACAAACATCGATATTTATATCCGGGGACATGAAAGGAGCAGAGAGTACTTTGCAGTTAACACATGCATTAGCGCCTCTCGTAGAACAGGTAACTAACATCTCCATAGGTACGGCTAACTGTATTCCACAATACAGATCAAAATTAAGAGAAGGCAATGAAACGATTTTTAATCATCGAAATAAATTACCTGAACTCATACTGGTAACATGTGGACTGCTGTTTACACGTGAACAGTAATGGACCTCGTTTTGCATCAAGACCCCAGCAGCCATTGCAGTACCTAATAAAAATAATAATCATCATCAATTTATATACCGCAGGGCTGTAAAGTTCTATGCAGTTTACAAAAAATAAAAAAAAAATGACAATTAAGAGAAAAAGTTAGATAACCAAGTAATTAGAAATAATACTACAATGATTTAGATCGGTGGTCTCAAGCACACGGCCCGGGGGCCACATGCAGTCCGCCAAGTGCTATTTTGAGGCCCTCGGTATGTTTATCATAATCACAAAAGTAAAATAAAACCGTTTCTTGATCGTATGTCTCTTTATTATTAAGACTTAGCCAAAAGGAAAGATTTATAAACTATAAAGAGTTTGACCTCATGCAAAATTGTCATTTCTTTAATAAGACATTAACTGTTTTTTTCTGAGGCCCTCCAAGTACCTACAAATCCAAAATGTGGCCCTGCAAAGGGTTGGAGTTGGAGACCACTAGCTAAACTGTAACCATGACAGCCTGTTTGTTTTTGGGAAGCAGAGTTGAGATTGTGATGTCATAATGCCTCATTCCACCAATAAGAGCCAGCCTCATCGGTGATGTCACAATGGCTTGATTGTCCTGTTCTCCCCTCTGCCCTCCAACCCAGCCAGCAGATTAACTGTCCCCCTTAACTCAGTGGTCTCAAACTCAGGGCCCGCCAGGTACTATTTTGAGACCCTCAGTATGTTTATCATAATCACAAAAGTAAAATAAAACCATTTCTTGATCATGTCTCTTTATCTATAAATGACAATATTAAGACTTAGCCAAAAGGAAAGATTTATATAATATAAAGAGTCATTTCTTTAATAAGACACTAACTATTTTTTTTTTCTGAGGCCCTCCAAGTACCTACACATCCAAAATGTGACCCTGCAAAGGGTTGGAGTTGGAGACCACTGATATAGATGGTTCACTGAAGTATCCTTGTCAGTTTGCTGCCTAAGTGTTTCATGAACAAATAAGTCTTTAAGGGCTCCTTTTACTAAGCTGCGTTAGGGCTTTAGCGTGCGGAATAGCGTGTGCTTCGTTGCCGCGCACGCTAGACCTTAATGCCAGCATTCAGCTGCCATTAGTTCTAGAAGCGTAGCGCGCGGTCATTTCCTGCGTGCGCCAAAAATGCTAGCGCAGATCCTTACCCCATAATGCTGCTTGATATGACAGAAGATATTGATGATGTTTTTTTTAAACAGGCAGTAAAACAAAATTCAAAACGTGAATTTCTCCAATGTTTATTGGTTGCAAAAGAAAAGAGCTCAATTATGTATTTTGGGAGAGAAACCAAACAGAGCCTTGAAGCAAAAGCAACCATTAGTGGCATTTTTCCTTCACTGGGTCCTCCCCATTCATCCTTCCCAATAGTCATACAAGAGACGTATCTACTGCCCAGAGCCTATGAGAATTTTTTGTGTGTGTGTATGTGTGTAATGTACCTAATTCAACCTATTGCAAACGTATGAGCCGTGAGATGCCGGTGAGGAGCTCGCTGCTTACGGGATGGGCCTCTCGCGGCGAGAGGCGCCTCCTGTAGTCACTCAACCGGCATCTGCGCCTCGCCTCCTCGCTTCTCCTTCTACAGCATCCCCACGCCGGCAGTAAGAGGAGGCTCAGGGCATGCGCGGACATCAACATGATGACATCACACATTTTCCTAGCTTCCTATGTGCAGATGTCTTCGCATTGACATCTGCGCATTGCCGGGCGCCTTCCAGCTGCAGCCCCGAGACTAGCGTACTGCCGCTTAAAAGGGCTGCGACACACTGGCTTAATGGATAAGAAGCTTGAAGCCAGATCTGTCGATTAGCAGAGTCAAAACGACGTATTCTGGCATGTAACAGTAATCACACCTTCCAACCGCTACCATAAGCTACCCATCACATGAATACTTACACATCACCACTGCCCGTTAGTTGCCCTGACCCCGCTTTTCACCGTCATAATTAGCACCATCCAACAAGGACCCTAAAATGCAAATAATTAAGCAAAGGAAGACCTAAATTTCCAGTAGGCTCTGCTTGATTAAGGGCTCCTTTTACTAAGGGCCGCTAGCGTTTTCAGCGCACGCAGGAAATTACCACACGTTACACCGCGCGCTACGCTTCTAGAATGCCAGCTCAATGCTGGCATTAAGGTCTAGCGCATTCTGCGCGTTAAAGCCCTAGCGCACCTTAGTAAAAGGTGCCCTAAGTATTTCATCCACTGTAACATTTTAATATTTGAGCTTTAATTTGATTGGTTTATAAAGAGAATTCAGAACATAAGATTTGCTGCTGCTGGGTCAGACCAGCGGTCCTTCGTGCCCAGCAGTCCGCTCACGCGGCGGCCCTTAGGTCAAAGACCAGTGCCCTATTTGAGTCTAGCCTTACCTGCGTATGGTCTGGTCCAACAAGAACTTATCTAACCTTTTCTTGAATCCCTGGAGGGTGTTTTCCCCTGTAACAGCCTCCAGAAGAGCGTTCCAGATTAGAGGTCTGCACGGGAACGGGGATCGCGGGAATCCCCCCTAACCCACCGGACTCCCACAGGGACCCCCCTCTGGTCCACGGGACTCCCACAGGGACCCCCCTCTGGCAAACGGGACTCCCACAGGGACCCCCCTCTGGCCCACGGGAGTCCCATGGGACCCCCTCTAGCCAACGGGACGCCCACGGGGCTAGAAGGCTTTGGAAGCAGGGTTCATCCATATAATATAATGGACACGTCAGCTTTAGTAAAAGAGGGGGTTTATAAGTTAATTACCTGAACAGAAAACAAAAAAAGGGTTCCACCAAAGAGATTCCACAAGGAAAACAGCAGCGCAAACGCAAAAGAAACTGTGGAATTGATGATCCGGTCAGAAGTAATTGCTGCTTTTTATGGGGACGGGCAGAGATGGAAGTAATTCCTTGCGGGGATGGGTGGGGACGGAGAGGATCCTGGCAGGGATGGGTGGGATTTCTGTCCCCGCGCAACTCTCTATTCCAGGTTTCTACCACTCTCTGGGTGACGAAGAGCTTCCTTACGTTTGTATGGAATCTATCCCCTTTTAGCTCTGCTCTCTTTATCTAAAGGGAGAAATATCGCCCTCTAGCGATTCCAAATGACTACCGACACTGCTGTTTACAAGTGATAAACGTTTTTACGAGTTGGAAAGTCCTGTGCATAACCTCAGCTTCACACATTCTAATCTGATCGCAAGAATCTGCTGAGATTTTTTTGAGAGACAAACTGAACTTGGCACTTGAAACCATAAAAAGTACACCATGAGCTTCCTGTTTATAAAAAAAACTAAATTTACTACTAAAATAAAGAAACCTAAAAAAAAAGTGTTCTAACTCAACATATTGGGGGTAGCTTTATAACAGGAAATCGATATGGGATGTCCAAAATAGCACCTATTTTTGACCTATTTTATAAAGGCAACATAGGTGTCCAGGGAGGGGGAATATTTGATGAGAGTTCGAATTTGACGATATATTAAGTGAAGTTAAAATATAAAATGAATGTATTTTATTTTACACTTATTGTGAGTTTTAAAAATGAGTCAAGATTTATTAAAAAAACCAAAACAAAACCAAAAACAGGCCTTTAAAACCAGCCCCAACAAATAAGAACATAAGAAGTTGCCTCTGCTGGGTCAGACCAGTCCACTCCCGCGGCGGCCCATCAGGTCCATGACCTGCAAGGTGATCCTTGTCTAAACCCTTTAACTCCCTTTATCCTTCTATCTATACCCTTTCATAACCTATCTCTCCCTCTTTCTGTATCCCTCAATCCCCGTATCCTTCAGGAATTTATCCAATCCTTCTTTGAAACCCCGTATTGGGGGTAATCGTCAGTGAGGACATGAAGTCTGCCAATCAAGTGGAGCAGGCTTCGTCCAAGGCAAGACAAATCATGGGCTGCATACGAAGGGGTTTCGTCAGTCGTAAGCCGGAAGTCATTATGCCATTGTATAGATCCATGGTGAGGCCCCACCTGGAATACTGTGTGCAATTCTGGAGGCCGCATTATCGCAAGGATGTGCTGAGACTGGATGGTCTCGGGACTCAAGGATCTACCATACGAAAAACGGCTTGACAAATTACAGCTATACTCGCTCGAGGAGCGCAGAGAGAGGGGGAACATGATCGAGACGTTCAAGTATCTTACGGGCCGCATCGAGGCGGAGGAAGATATCTTCTTTTTCAAGGGTCCCACGACAACAAGAGGGCATCCATTGAAAATCAGGGGCGGGAAACTACGAGGTGACACCAGGAAATTCTTTTTCACTGAAAGAGTGGTTGATCGCTGGAATAGTCTTCCACTACAGGTGATTGAGGCCAGCAGCGTGCCTGATTTTAAGGCCAAATGGGATCGGCACATGGGATCTATTCACAGGACAAAGGTAGGGGAGGGACATTAAGGTGGGCAGACTAGAGGGGCCGTGGGCCCTTATCTGCCGTCTATTTCTATGTTTCTATGTGCTCTGTCCTATCACAACCTCCGGAAGCGCATTCCAGGTGTCCACCACCCTCTGAGTGAAAAAGAATTTCTGAACCTGTCCCCTTTCAATTTCTCCAAGTGCCCCCTTGTTCTCGTGGTTTCCAATAGGCTGAAGAATTTGTCCCTTTCTACCTTCTCTATGCCCTTCATGATCATGAAAGTCTCTATCATGTCTCCTCTGAGTCTCCGCTTTTCCAGGGAGAAGAGCCCCAGCCTTTCTAACCTGTCAGCGTATGAAAGGTTTTCCATACCTTTTATCAGTTTCGTCGCTCTTCTCTGAACCCTCTCTAGTATCGCCATATCCTTCTTGAGGTACGGTGACCAATATTGGACGCAGTCCTCCAGGTGCGGGCGCACCATCGCACGATACAGCGGCATGATCACTTCCTTCGTCCTAGTTGTAATACCCTTCTTAATAATACCCAACATTCTGTTTTCTTTCTTTGAGGCTGCCGAGCATTGTGCCGTTGACTTCATTGTTGTATTCACCAGCACACCCAAGTCTTTTTCAAGGTTACTTTCCCCTAGCACTGATCCCCCCCCCATTATGTAGCTGAACATCGGGTTCTTTTTCCCTATATGCATGACGTTGCATTTCTCTATGTTAAAGTTCATTTGCCATTTATTTGCCCACTCCTCCAGTTTGTTTAGGTCCCTTTGTAGGTCTTCAAATTCTTCTGCTGTTCTAACCCTGCTACAGAGTTAGTGTCATCCGCAAATTTTATAACCTCACACTTCGCCCCCGTTTCCAGGTCGTTTATAAATACATTGAACAACAGCAGTCCGAGTACCGACCCCTGCGGAACACCGCTCATGACCCTCCTCCAGTCCGAGTCGTGGCCCTTCACTCCAATCCTTTGCTTTCTACCCGCCAACCTGTGCTTAATCCATCTGTGCATCCCTCTCCACCCCGTGGTTCCACAGTTTCCTAAGTAGCCGCTCATGAGGTACCTTGTCAAAGGCCTTTTGGAAGTCGAGATAAATTTACATCTGCTCCGAAAATGTTCTAAAGTTGTGCATATACTCACTGCATGTAATTGCAGATGTTATACTACTGCTGCTGAAAACAAGAAAAAAACTGCAGATCGAAATGTACAAGATGCAGGCTATGTTTATTTGTACCAAATATTAATGCAGTTACTGATATCACCTTACTACAAACCAAGGGACCCAACACGGTCCGTGTTTCGGAGAACACATCTTCTTCAGGGGTCCATGGTTGTTAAGGTTTGCGATAAACCGCAATGAGAATGGTATAAAACAAAAGCTTGTGTGAATGAAACGCAAGCTGACAGTGCAATGCCAAAAGTGAAGGTAAAAAACATAGCCTGCATCTTGGACATTTTGATCTGCAGTTTTTTCTTGTTTTTTTTTTTGCTCTTGCCTACTGTACTGCAGACTTTGTTGGATCCGTTTCTTGTGTATACTACTGCTGCTGATCATTTCTATACACCTACTAGATGTACACAGCACTGTACACATTATACGCAGGTACTTTCTCCGTTCCTAGTGGGCTGACAATCTAACTGGGAAAATGGAAGGTTAAGTAACTTGTCCAGAGTCACAAGTAGCTGGAATCCAACTCAGTTCCCCAGGATCTCAGCCCACTATACTAACCATTAACCCTTTCAGGACCAAGGGACATATTTGTCCCATAACTTTAAAATCCTATCAATTTTGATTGGGATAGTCTACAGTTCTAAATTTGATAGGTACGGATTCCATAGGATACTGCCTTTATGTAAACAAACTGGTTCCGACATTCATTCATTAGCGTCGTTGCCAGATTGACGAGAAGATTCACTTGCCACACTGTCCATAAGCCAGAAGTGTGATTTTTTTTAAATAAAAATAATGATATTTCACAAAAAAAATCAATTTTTTGGCATCTGCAAGCCCTTTTTACCATAAAAATGTCGTCAAAACCACAAAAATTGGCCTACGATCCTTATGGTCCTGAAAGGGTTAAGCTTCTCCTCCACTGCAGTGATGCCTGTTGCAGCGAGTCCAACAGTACAAGCACACTTTGGCATTATGTCGCTGAGAAAAAAACGGAATCCATCGTAAGATTAATTGGACCTTTTACTAAAGTGCGCTAACCGATTAGCGCACGCACGTTAGTCTATGGACACGTTAGCATTTAGCGTGCGCTAATCGGTTAGCGCACCTCGGGTCTCCTTTTACAAAGGTGCGTTAGGGCCTTAACGTGTGGAATAGCGCGCACTAGGCCTTAACGCCAGCATTGAGCTGGCGTTAGGTCTAGAAGCGCAGCATGGGTTTAGCGTGCGCTAAAAACGCTAGCGCACCTTAGTAAAAGGAGCCCTTAGTAAAAGAGGGGGTAAATGCATTTGGGTTTTTTTTTTTATTATTATTTTATTAATGCACGTTCAAAATAATTCATACAAGCATCCACTCGTTCAAGAAATACAGAACTTAGAAAGGAATATCTGTGGCTGGCGTACAACTATGGAATGCCTTGCCTGGTATCCTGCGGTTTCGTATGGCGAGGATGAGTTTTAAGAAAATGCTGAAAACTCAATTGTTTGCTAATGCCTTCTTATGCTAAGATGTATTTCAGTTGATAATCGCCTTCTAGAATTGTTTTCTCTGACATCGAAGTATGATTTAAAGCAGGAGTGTCCATCCTGCGGCCCAAGGGCCGCATGTGGCCCCATGAAGTATTTTGTGCAGCCCCAGTCGAGGGCGATGCAGTGTTTTCATCTGCTGCCGCTGGGTGTTTACCGTCTTACTGGCTCCCTCCTCAGTCTTGCTGCAGGGTTTGTGCGGCCGCAGGAAAATTGTTTTCAGCCAATGTGGCCCAGGAAAGCCAAAAGGTTGGACACCCCTGATTTAAAGCTTGTTTGTACTTCTGAATTGATCGAATTTGTGCTCTATCCCTATTATAACAGGAATGATTAACAATTTTGTTTTGATATGTCTATGTTATACGTGATAATCGGAGGGAAAAAAAGATTCTATGTATGCAATATGGAAACCGCATAGTTGTATGCGGTATATAAATTTTTAGATAAATAAATAATACGAATTAAGATAATCGAATAAGAAACATATTATAGCTCTTCCTTAGACCTCAATATATGAGATTACAAGACTAATTCAATAGGAAAGGCTTTAGCATGGGAATTTAAGCACCGAGGTTCTTTAAATTAGCAATCAGCTTGAAATTTAGGTGGATAACTTCTTTAAGTCAATACAGGTCCTCAGATGTTCCGGTTGGTAATAAATGTAATGTAATTTATTTCTTATATACCGCTACATCCGTTAGGTTCTAAGCGGTTTACAGAAAATATACATTAAGATTAGAAATAAGAAAGGTACTTGAAAAATTCCCTTACTGTCCCGAAGGCTCACAATCTAACTAAAGTACCTGGAGGGTAATAGAGAAGTGAAAAGTAGAGTTAGAGGAAAAATAAAAATAAAATAAACATTTTAACAAGACGGCATTGATCTAAATACTTTGGAAGGTAGAAGAGAGGAGAGAAAGGAATAGAAGCAGAAGGGGGAGCCGTTGCACAGTAGAATTCTGGAGAAATTTAAATGATAGAAATAGAACAAAACAAAGACAAATAAAAGTTGTTCCCAAATGTTTTATATGATGACATTTACATGGGTAGGCCAATAAAAAGTTGGTCCCTAAGTCCAGAACTTCTTGCCTCATTTCCAAAAAAGCTTTTCTAGTATTTTGTGTCCGACGTGCAACATCGGGATAAATCCAGATTTTTTTACATAAGACAAAGTTTAAGCATTTCTGAAATATAACTTCATAATCAAATTCACGTCTTGTTCAAAAATAAATGAAGCCAATAAAGGTTGATCTTTCTAAGTTCTCAGTCATTGAAGATTCAAGAATATCTTAAATATTAAGATCTTCATTTCTTTTCTCAGGATCATCAATTTTTTTATTTTATTTCTTATATACCGCTATACTGTGAGGATCTAAGCGGTTTACAATGAAGATAGATTAAAGATACATTAAAATAAAATAAATAAAGATGGTACTTTGGATTTCCCTAGCTGTCCCGAAGGCTCACAATCTAGCTAATCTCCAACTATATTTTGTGAGGAACATTTAAGCACATCTATCAGATATTTTTTCAACGCATCAAGAAGAGAAATTCCAGGAGATCTTGGAAAATCTAAGAACCTGAGGTTTAATCTTCTATTATAGTTCTCTAACATCTCAATCTTTTTATGAACCTTTTATCTTTAATTAAATTGAGGAAGTATCTTTTATAACTTTCATTTCTTCCTCTAAATTGACAAAAGTTGTGTGGTAAATTCATTTTTTGTCCCAGTCAAATTCTCAGAAAATTAGTGAATTTTACTCGCAAATGAAGAGATTGCTTTAGTTGAAATCTCCACCTTCGCATCAAGCTTCTGGAGAACAACCCATATGCTCTCTAACACAGTCTCGGGATCTGTCTTGTTGGAAAAAAACAGCAGACTGCTCCACAATTGTTCTATCCTGCTCCAAAAGTCCTAGCGCGATTCTGTCCCCAATAGGGGCCTCCACTTCAGAAATACCTAAACAATTGACCCGCTCTCCCTCTCCCTCCCCCCTCCCTATTCCACCTGAACTTACAGCACTGTTATAAATATAATCTGTTATCTTCATCTTATCGTAACTTTACGTTGCTATTTATCCCCAACAGGTCCTGTCGGACATTACCTACTAAAATGTACATATTACATTTTCGCTCAGCAAATTGTATTTCTATACTATTGCCTCCTGAGGTCTCTGATCTCTGTATTTCCTCTGAATATCTACTTATTGTATTTCGCTGAATGTCCAGCACTCTTGATTGTAAACCGCCTAGAAGTCGCAAGATTGTGGCGGTATAGAAGAATAAAGTTATTATTATTATTATTATTCGGCAATATCTACCGAAGGAGAACCCTCCAGAAACGCAGGGGCGGATTACTCTCTGAAGGAGAGTGACACGTCCAATCCCAAAACCAAGGATTCTCCTTTCTAACTTGGTACCACTGGGAGTCCTCCAGAACCTAAACTTGGGGCCCGAACAGCAAAGGTCTCAATGGTTAGCTACGAGGTAAGAGCAATTCTTGAGCTCAGGGGAAGCGTCTTTACCGCTGCTTTCCTTTTGGTGTGCGGCATAGTTAAAGCGGAAACAAAAACCAGAGGAAAAACTCACAGAAAAAAACCTGGAGACCTAAACACTGCTGCTTCACGCCGACATCTTAACTGCCTCCCTCCAGTCTTCCTAAATGCCTTTGTTATCAATTTGCTCAATGTCTATTTTCAGTTTTAGCAAAGGCATTAGACTAAAACAGAAAGGACAATGCATAACATCACATTTATACTTTTCCTTTTTAAATCTGCATCATATATTATGCATAGGAATTTTAAATTGGAGTTTCTGTACATTGTCTACTGGGTCTTCCTGCCCCACTTCCTGGATTGTAGCTATTTGTGTTAAGGACCCACAAGAGTTTTGTTTTACTAGAGTCTACATATAGTTTGCTGCTTTTTATCTTATTCTTGAATTGCTGATAGCCAGGCAGTCTGAGGTCTGCAAGCCTTATTCCGAAAATCAATCAAAACCACTCTGTTTGACAAATTCATCACCTAAGCAGACCGACCTTTGCTCTATGCATTTTTCCCCCCTACGAACCCGAAGCAATCTCTCAGGCAATTCCAACCTCTCTCACTTCCCTTCCCCTTATAACCCCTCTTACATTCCCTCCCCTTCAACCCTTCTCTTCTGTAACATTCCCCTCACGCATTTGTAATTCGCTGAATGTCCAGCCTTCTTTCGATGTGAACTGCCTAGAAGTCGTCTGATTATGACGGTATAGAAAAATAAAGTTATTATTATTATTATTTAATGGATATGAGTAACTACAGTAAATACAGATGTTCTGAAAGATAATTTATTATACGCTCTTCACAATAAAACCATTAAAATACAAATATAATAGTCCAACCGGACCCTACACGGTCCGTGTTTCAGCGAACACACCTTCCTCAGGGGTCCAGTTGATGCAAGGTACACAAATTAAAAAAATGCACTAAAACAGTGTACTTGTCTTTGAGCAGATAGCCGGAAATGACTGGAGACAAGCAAAGTAGCAGAAAAAAAAAAAAAAAAATTGCTGGACTCCTGAGGAAGGCGTGTTCGCTGAAACATGGACCGTGTAGGGTCCATTTGGACTATTATATTTGTATTTTAATGGTTTTATTGTGAAGAGCGTAGAATAAATTATCTTTCAGAACATCTATATCCACAGTCTTTTTGTTTTTATCGTTGGATTGATTTCACTGTGGATTATTGGGTCTTCTTTTTGTCTTTTAATGTGTAACTACAGTAAATACCATCTACAGTGATTTAGAAACGAGAATCCATCCAAATCAGCTCAGATAGTGACTTAGTGTAGATATTAAACAAAGTAGGTGGCAATACGGATCCTTATGGTATTCTTCAGGTTATGCTCAAGCTGGTGACGAGGTACTGGTCAACAGTATGGACTATTGAATGCTTAAAAATAATTTTGTGTGTGTGTCTTCCTTTCCTATCATGACGGGTTTCCTTTCTTTCTTTTCTCTCATATTCTCCCCTCCTTTACTAACTCTTAGTGTGGGTTTTAGCGCCGGCAGGGGCGGTAACTGCTGCAACGCTCACAGGAATTCTATGAGCATTGGAGCAGTTACCGCCGCTGCTGGAGCTAAAACCCGCGCTATGTGTTAGTAATTCAATGACACCAAATCTACTCCATACTCACCTAGCTTCGGAATTCCTCAGGGTTCAATTCTTTCCCCCTTACTCTTCAATATCTTCCTCTCACCCTTACTTAGTCTTAGCCAGTCTATAGGCTTCTCCGCATATGCTTATGCGGACGACATACAATTATTACATCCATGTAACCTAGAAAACCCTACTGAAATAGCTCAAGTCAACCAAAAATTAGTCAAAATTAAAGAATGGCTCACCCATAACAAACTCGCGCTTAACATACCAAAAACAAAGGTCCTCCTTTTTCCTTCAAAACAGGGAATACAATTATCTTCTCCTCTCATGATAGATGATTTAACAATTGAAACAGTGACTTCACTCAAAATTTTAGGTGTAATCATAGATGACAAGTTTACTTATCAAGAACATGTCAACAACATTGTTAAATGCTGTCTTTATCGCCTTCGCTTAATCCGTTCAATGACAAAATATTTAGAACCACAATCCTTAAATATCCTAATGCACTCTCTTGTTATAACAAAATTAGATTACTGTAACTCTCTGCTACAAAATATTACTCAAAAAGAAAAAAAACGTTTACAAATTATACAGAACATAGCAATCAAAATAATTCATAATGGTAAAAAATATGACCACGTAACACCCCTGCTAATCAAATCACATTGGCTGCCCATAAATAACCGAATAACTTACAAAATAGCTCTACTGACTTTCAAAATACTAATGAACCACAATTCATAGATCGTTTATTAATACCCCATTCTTCAAATCGCTCTTTACGTTCCGAATCCCAAGAATTATTAATGGTTCCCTCTCTAAAAATAGTAGGGACAAAACGCCACGATATTTTCTCTGTAGTGGCTCCTCTTACTTGGAATTCTCTTCCTTTATATATCAGAAAACATAAGAATTTAAACCAATTCAAAACTAATTTAAAAACATTTCTTTTTAAAATTTCTTTTGACCTCTAAACTCACTTCATTGCCAATTTCTTTTTGAGAAC
Source organism: Geotrypetes seraphini (assembly GCF_902459505.1). Taxonomy (NCBI): domain Eukaryota; kingdom Metazoa; phylum Chordata; class Amphibia; order Gymnophiona; family Dermophiidae; genus Geotrypetes; species Geotrypetes seraphini. Next base: position 10,851,067 of record NC_047100.1, read on the forward strand.
CTTCAATCCCTCCCCATTGTTTTTTCCCTCCCCTTTCAGACCTCTCTTTCTCCCTTTTTAGGGAAAATATTTTTGTAACTTTAAATCCTCATGTTCATTCCATATGTGTCATAGTCTGTCAATATTGTTTTGTGTGTCAAATTCCTCTTAGTTAAGAAATATTATAATACTGTCATTTTACCCCTTTAGTGTTCAATATTATATAATTTAACGATGATTGTTATACTTTGTTAATCGCTTAGTTTGTAATAAGCGATACATCAAATAAAATTAAACTTGAAACTTGAAACTTAAAGGAGGGGGATTGTATTTTATATTGATATTGTACACCTCATAGATCCTACATGGAATACGCGGTTTAGCAAATACTAATAAAAATACAGACATTTGCCTATCTGATAGATAGAACCAAACAAGGCAAGTACTATTTCTGCCAGTCTTGCTTGTATGATATTGTGGTCTTGGTGTCACAAGCTGCTGAGAAATCCAATACACTTCTTCCTCCGTATTCGCGTTTCAGCATTCACGGTTTCAATTGTTCACAGTTTTTAGCTTGCTGGTTCCTCCCCCCCCCCCCCAAATTACATCAGCTTGCATAGAGAAATCGCTGTTTCCAAGCACTTTGTTCATCGTGTTTTGCTTCTCCTTCAGAAACAGGCCAGGTCGCCCACCATGTTATTTGCGGTTTCACCATATTCACGATGGTTGTTTAATAGAAAACAGCAAAGAACATATAAAAAAGTTATTCGCGGTTTTTCAGTATTTGCGGTTCTGTTAATCCCCCAATCACAGCAAATACGGAGGGAGAAGTGTAGTACTAACACCAAAGCAAATCCCTGTCATGGTTTCTGTGAAGATCTTCTAGTAGGGATGCTGTTGGTCGACGTTCACAATTTGTGTGGTCCTTTCTGTGAGGCTCCTGCTTGCCTGTTGCACTATCTTTGATGGGCAGGGGTTGAGACAGTGGGTGATTAGTCAAATGTCTCTCATGATTTTCCTCCTGTCCCAGGTATCTGGGTAAAAAAAAAAAAAAAAAAAGAGAGTGCAAGTCATGTGCTTCTAGTTAACTGACAGCAGACTGAGATTGCCCGTAGATGCTGGTGGAGACACTTAATTTTGTTGCCAAAGTATGCAGCAAAATCATTGCAGTTCAGTTTCCAATGGTTCTGTTGTGGAAGATTGCACCAGACTATTTACTAGATAAATAGTTGCTTTGTTGAACTTACAGCCTGTTCAATGCATTGTGAGAAATAATATTATTTTGGACATTGTTATAGCTTGGTGGTATATTGTCATGTGTTTCCTATAGTTTGGCCTGTCTTCATCCAGGTGAGATTTATGCCATCTCCTCTCCAGACAAGGCAGGATCCATCCATCACCGGAACAGAAAGGAGGAAGGTCACAGTGGCAGTAAAGAAGAGTAGCAGCTGCTGAAGGGGACTCCATTGCCTACCAGCAGAGGAAGACAAAAGGTCACATAGCAGCAAAGAAGAGTAGCAACTGCCAGCAGAGACATTAAGCCCTCCAGAAGAGGAAGCAATAACGGAAGATTAGGTTCTTACCAGAATAATCTTCTCTCTGTTAATACACATAGGAATCTGTACTCTAGGAGAACACCCTCTGGTCATGAACTGTTGCAGCAGGATGTCAATCACATCTTTCAGCTCCTCTTCCTTCACCAGTGGAGTATAATGCCCTCTTCAGTTTGTACCAAAGCAATCAATATCCACTATAACAAAAGAAAACAGAAGAAGGGACATGGGGAACTTCCCCAAAATGACTGTACATTTTTGTTCTGCTCTGTAACTCATAAAATACTATACCATACCATATAGTTTCTTATATCCTGCAAATTTCAACTAGGATTCATTGCAGTTTACAATAGGGTTAAAGAACAATCTGTTGAGATTACAGTAGAATTTCTAGAATCATGAGTGGATAGGCATGTGAATTACAAAGAGATATATTTTAAACATTTTTCTGAAGTTTAAGTAAGTGGGGCACCGACACAAATATAAAAGGTATACTTGAATAATTTTATCCGTTGAACATGTTGGGGAGATGCATTAGGGCAGCAGAGGGAAGGTCACGAAGTGGCCTGTTCATGCCGCCGCCGCTGTTTTTGGATGCCTCAAAGTGGAATATAGCCTAACATGTTATGAGATATAGAACTATATTATGAGAAATAGAATTAGTGCAACAGAAAAGTGGATTAGTGAAGATTTGATGTGAAAAACTCTTTAGTGCAATGAATTACTTTTTATCCTATTTTCACATTCCCTTTCCGCATGTTTTTTCCTGCCCCCTCTTCTTCTTCTTTAGATTATGAAATAGATTAAATATTGTAACTATTCCCTCCCGTTTTCTTTCCTCCCTGATGTATCATGTCAGTCTGTTTTGTCTGTTTGTATTAGAACCAGTGTTCCCGCTAAGCTGCGCTGGCCTGCGCTCGCGCACAAAATAATACATCGCAGCGCACAAGTTTCTCTTCACAGCGCACACACGCGTCGCAAAGGTAAGGGGACGCATTGGGGGGATTGCACTTCCCCACAATTGCCATGCTTCGGTTCCTCTTCTTCCTTCCTTCCTCCCCCCCCCCCGCGGGACCCTGCGGCACCATCAACTCTTACTCCCTCTAATGTCGGCCCTGCAGCTCCAGACTTCCTCGCACCTTCTCCCCTCCCCCTTTGGATCGCTATTATTTTAAATGTTATAGCCGCGGAGCTGTATCCATCAGTGGAGATGTCTAACCTCGGCCTGCCCCGGAACTCTTACTGCAACAGTGACTTCCTGTTCCTGCCTAGACGGGCGGCTGCTGCAGTAAGAGTTCCGGGGCAGGCCGAGGTTAGACATCTCCACTGATGGATACAGCTCCGCGGCTATAACAGCTCCTGCAGCTCTGCACTTCCCCACAATTGCCATGCTTCGGTTCCTCTTCTTCCTTCCTTCCTCCCCCCCCCCCCCCGCGGGACCCTGCGGCACCATCAACTCTTACTCCCTCTAATGTCGGCCCTGCAGCTCCAGACTTCCTCGCACCTTCTCCCCTCCCCCTTTGGATCGCTATTATTTTAAATGTTATAGCCGCGGAGCTGTATCCATCAGTGGAGATGTCTAACCTCGGCCTGCCCCGGAACTCTTACTGCAGCAGCCGCCCGTCTAGGCAGGAACAGGAAGTCACTGTTGCAGTAAGAGTTCCGGGGCAGGCCGAGGTTAGACATCTCCACTGATGGATACAGCTCCGCGGCTATAACATTTAAAATAATAGCGATCCAAAGGGGGAGGGGAGAAGGTGCGAGGAAGTCTGGAGCTGCAGGGCCGACATTAGAGGGAGTAAGAGTTGATGGTGCCGCAGGGTCCCGCGGGGGGGGGGGGAGGAAGGAAGGAAGAAGAGGAACCGAAGCATGGCAATTGTGGGGAAGTGCAGAGCTGCAGGGAAGAGTGTTGCGGTACCCAGCTGGAGGGAGAAGGAAGATGAGGGAGGGAATTAAAGGAGATGCCAGGGCTTGGAGCGTAGGAGGAAGGTATGCCAGTCTAAGGGAAAAGGAAGGGGGAGATGTGAGAGCATGGAGGGGGAGCGAAAGATGGAAGAAAAGGAAAGGAGAGAGATGCCAGAGAATCAGGGAAGGGGAGATACCAGACTATGAGGAGAGGTGTGGGAGAGGGAAGGCGAGGAGAGAGATGCCAGACCAATGGGGTGAAAGGAGAGATGGAAGGGGGAGGCATACAGTTTCTGGAAGGGGCATAGAAGGAGAGAAGATGCCATATAGGGGAAGAGAGACGGCAGACAGTGGATGGAAGGAAGAGAGTTACAAGAAGATGAGGAAAGGAGAAACCACAGAAGACAAAGGTAGAAAAAAATTTCTATTTATTTATTGCTTTAGGAGACATGTGTCACTGTTTCTGTGAAGCATTGTATGCAGAGTCCAGCTTCTTGCTGGTTCAATTTAACCTTTGTCTATGTATTTTTATTTTATCCCCCCTTTTACAAAACTGTGAAGCGTTTTTAGCACCAGCCTTGGTGGTAGCAGCTCTGATGCTCAGAATTTTATGAGCATCAGAGCTGTTACCTCCGTAGCTAAAATCCACACTACAGTTTTGTAAAAGAGGGAGGGGTTAGTTTGTGATTACATATTCCTTACTAGGCGAAGGTGTTTTCTGTGTTCTGTGTGTTTTCTGTTAGGATTGACGGTGTAGGATTGATCTGTGCTGGTCTGGCTTGTTTAGTTTTACAATGGGTGTATTGATGTACTGCTCACTGCAATATGTAAGATGCTGCCTTTTCCTAGGTACTCATGTGTGACGTGTGGTTTGTTACTAAAAATCATGTTTTTCTTACAGATGGGGGGGGTGCCAAAAAATGATGGGCCCCGGATGTTACATATGCTAGGTACGCCACTGTATGTAAAGATACCAGAAAGCTGGCGTAGCAAAAACTTCTAAGTTTTGAGTATTTAACCCTCCCACAATCTCACGGGCACTCGTTTCAAGTTTATTGAGATTTTGATTTAAACGCAATATCAAATATTTTCAATGCGTATAACAAAAATAAATTTGGGGAAATAAATAAAACCATTTGAACCAGTGTTCCCGCTAAGCTGCGCTGGCGCACAAAATATTACATCGCAGCGCACACGTTTCTCGTCACAGCGCACAATCGGAAGAGGCGTACGGCAGATGGCAGGGCGGCGAGAGGAGAATCGGGCGAGTTGGCTCATAACTTGCTGGCGCCCGATATTTTTGGCTCACGGTGAAAAAAGTTTGCTCACAACACCCGCCCGCTTAGAGGGAACACTGATTAGAACCCAACTTACTGTAATACTTCTAAAATTCTATTTATTTTAAATAAATTGTTCATCGCTTAGTTTGTAATAAGCGATCAATCAAATATTAATAAACTTGGAAACTTGGAATTGTTGATCTGCTATTGAGTGCCATCGCCGAGATCCGATAAACCAGATAAGCTATTTGTTATGAGTATTTAATGTATATATGCTATGTAACAGAAAGGCCATTGCTGTGGTGAAGATTTGTAGATCTAAATAAAAGATAAAGCAGTAGTGCAAACCTTTGTGGAAATAACAATAAAGCTGCACTTATTTTGGGTCTATATTTAAATAGAACAGTTCCCAAGACAATTTTAAACAGCGAGTACAGTGATACATCAGGGTCTCCCTTTCTTTTTTCATACACCTAACACTAAAAACAATTTTTTTTAAACCGGACATATTAACATTTTTTTATGTTTAGTATATTGCTTCACCATCAGAATTCTGTTTATTATGATTGCCTTTGTGTATTCTATAGTTCTCCACAGAGGACTGCTACTCACTCCCTTAGTAAATTGTTCTTCGGTAAATTACTTAAGGGACCAATTAAAGAGCTCCTGAGATGCTGAACCTCATTAGTTCCTCCATAGCATTCGAGTCATAACCCATAATTGGAACTGTATGTTGTTAAAACCTGAATCATTTCCTGACTTCTGATTAGTTGAGAGAAGATTTTTCTTTTGTGAAACTCATTAATTACCAAAGAAAATTAATGCCTTCAATAATTAAACTCGCAAAGTGTTTTTTCTGTAGGTTCTGCACCTCAATAGAAACCTGCAGATTTAACTTTAACTTCACTCCCCATTTTGGGATGATTAAAAACAAAAACAAATCTATTTAATTTCAGCAGATAAACCAACATCCAGTCTCTACCAGATTCATACAAAGGTTTACTATAGATTTGATATGTTCTAAAAAACAAGAAAAGGGGATAAGTACAGTAATATCTGCATGGATGAAAGAAATAAATTTAGCTTTTTCCAATGCAAGCCTAATGGATGAAGGAAAATATCGAAAAGGAAAAGCGGAGACTCAGAGGAGACATGATAGAGACTTACAAGATTATGAAAAGCATAGAGAGGGTGGAGAGTGACAGGTTCTTCAGCGTACTGGGAACTACAAAAACAAGAGGGAACTTGGAGAAATTGAAAGGGGACAGGTTTAGAACCAATGCTAGAAAGTTCTTCTTCACTCAGAGGGTGGTGGATACCAGGAATGCGCTTCCGGAAGATGTAATAGGACAGACTACATTAAGGGGTTTCAAAGAGGGACTAGATAAATTCCTGAAGGATAAGGGGATTGAAGGCTACAGATAAAGGAGGACACAGGAGCAAGAAAAGGGTATAGATAAAAGGGAAAAGGGTTTTTTTCAGGATATAAAGGAGTAGGAATCAACGGGTTAGACAAAAAATCACTCTACAGGTCATGGACCTAATGGGCCGCCGCGGGAGCAGACCGCTGAGTTCGATGGACCCTTGGTCTGACCCAGCAGAGGCAAATTCTTATGTTCTTAACCTTGAGAGACTCTGGAAGGGAGTTCCCATTCAGTGGATATCATGGAAGACATTTTTATAAGAGCGCTTCAAAAAATTTTTAAACCAATATAATATGTTCCCTGAGAAACCAATTGCATCCAATCTATATATATATATAAAATCGGAGGTATGTATGTGTGTATGTGTATATGTGCCGCAATCACGCAAAAACGGCTTGACCGATTTGAACGAAACTTGGTATGCAGATCCCTCACTACCTGGGATGATATGTTCTGGGGGTCTCGCGGCCTACCTGCACACGTGGGCGGAGCTACAAACATAAAATCAGATTTCACCCATTCATGTCAATGGAAAAAATGTAAAAAGCTGCCATTCTCACAGTAATTCAAAAACGGCTTGACCGATTTGAACGAGACTTGGTATGTTGATCCCTCACTACCTGGGGTGATATATTCTGGGGGTCTCGCCGCCCACCTGCACATGTGGGCGGAGCTACAAACAGAAAATCAGATTTCACCCATTCATGTCAATGGAAAAAATGTTAAAAGCTGCCATTCTCACTGTAATTCAAAAACGGCTTGACCGATTTGAACAAAACTTGGTATGCAGATCCCTCACTACCTGGGGTGATATGTTCTGGGGGTCTCGCGGCCCACAACTCTATGTTGCTTGCTCAAGGGTGGGTTCACCCAAGATTTTATATGTTCTTGCTCCTGGAGGTGAAACTAAAAATGTTGTTTATAATCAAGTTTTGCGTTAGTTGTATTGTATTCATTTTGTCAAATATTTCACATTATAATTTGAATATATGTGTGTGTGTGTATGTATGTATGTTCCAGCATAACTCTTCAATGCATGGACAGATTTCAACCAAACTTGACATACACATTACTTACTATCTGAGGACATACACTGTGGGAGTGGGAAGGGGGGGATATGTAAAAATGATTGAAAATGACAGATTTTAGTATCTATCCCATAGTGTTTTCGGGCTCACAGATGAATACTCAGCATAACTCTGAAACGCATGGAGAGATTTCAACCAAACTTGGTACACATATGACTTACTATCTGGGGAAAAATATTGTGCAGGTGGGACGGGGTAAAATACTGTGGGGGTGGGAAGGGGGTGATATGTTAAAATTATCAAAAGCGACAGATATTAATGTCCAACCCATAGTTTTCGGGCTCGCAGAGATGAATACCGACACTCCCGATGCCGTTTAAGTCTAAGTTCAGCCCCATAGAGAGGGACATTCCTTTGGGACATGTGGAGGGTAGGGGATTGGGACATGGGGGTGGGGCATGTGGGACATAGGGGGGTGGGACATGTAGGGGGTTGGACATTTTGGGATAAATAAATATCCGGGCAACGCCGGGTAATCAGCTAGTATTCTTAATAACAGTATGTGATCTACTAAGTTGTAAGCACTGGATAGGTCAAATTGAAGTAACAATACTCTGTAACCCTTAGAAATATTAGTTCTTAAAATGTCTAACATGGATCCTAAAATGGTTTCTCTGTTGTGACCTTTATGGAAACCAGATTGTGTGGAATGTAAAATATTAAATTTTTCTAAAGTAGATTTAATTGGATGTTGACTAGGCCTTCTAATATTTTAACTAGTAATGGTATCGACGCTACCGGTCTATAATTGGGCACCTGGTCAATATGCCCCTTAAGAGTCTTTTATTAAAGGTGTTAACATTAGGGGCTCCTTTTACTAAGCTGCGATAGCGATTTTAGCTCAATGCTGGCGTTTGCGTCTAGCGCGTGGGGCAATTCTGCGCGCTAAAACCGCTATCGCAGCTTAGTAAAAGGAGCCCTATGTGTTTTAAATAGTTTTTTGGGGGGGGGAGAAAAACCTCTTTTTAGAATTTCCTTAATCCATTCAAAAAGAATTATTTGAAATGAGAGAGCTGCCTTCTTTCCAATACAAGAGCTAGAAATGAAGTTTCGCGGCGCCAAATGCCACCCAGGTTCCAACTCATCTGGAAAGATGTATAGCAATAGGAGGAAATTATCAGGCCAGAAAAGGAAAATTAATCAAAGTTAAGTGGAGCTAAACAGCATTGTTAAAAATTTTGCGCATGTAGCGTTCTGGCAGCCGTATTTCTCCTGAGAAACTTAGGGCTCCTTTTACCAAGCCGCGGTAGCCGCTACTGCCTCCTCTTGAGCTGAAGGAGTCTGGGACTGGTTTTCCTGAGTGTTGAACTAAGTTTTCTCTTTAATAAAATGCTGAATTATGTTTAGCTGCAGACCTAACTTATCTCATGTTCTAGCCTGCCTACACTGAACGTTTTAGCTTCTCATGGCTCTCTCAGCATATACGATATTGTATTCCGCCCTCCTGGACATGTAACAGAAAGACTTCAGGGCTTAGATAAGTGACCTGCTAGTGACCTGCTAGTGTGAGCTTAGGACCAATGATTGTTAAGAAAAGTAACACGTGAAAACTTTTTTCTAGAATTCAGTTGTATAGCCAGAAAAATGAATAAATATCTCTGTAACTTCCTGGTTTCGGCACTTCTGAAGCTGCCAACTTGGTGCTCGAGAGTCGCATATATGCTGAATAAACCCTGTTGCTTTCTTCAAGTCTCTGATTGTTGTGTCTGAGTGACCTTTCAGAGCAGGCGGTAGTTTTTCGGCTAGCGCGGGATTAAAAGTCGTGCGCGTTAAAGGAGCCCGTGGGCTTTTTTTTTCAGGTTATAATACTTCGTTTTTTGATCCAATAGATGTCAGATCTTGTATTAGTCTAATAAAAATAAAGAAGGGTAGGGAAATTGATAATGTTGGATCTTCAAACTTGCTTAAACTAAACCTTAAGCTTATAAACCGCATCTTCTCTATAAAGATAGAGCTCGGCACAGTATAGATTTTTGCTTGCTCATTCCGAATGTAAAGCGATATTATCCGATATGGGTCTTTAATAATAATAATAATAATAATAACTTTATTTTTATATACCGCCAACAATCTTGCGACTTCTAGGCGGTTTACAATATAAGAAACTGTTTACAATACAAGAAACTGAAAATACAATAAAAATAAAGAGAAACTTTACATACAGCGAATTGAAGAGTATAACAGTGAATATCCCGTACAACGAATTAAAGAGTATTGCAGTGTACATCTGATAACATTAATTATGTTAACGTCAGTTTGTGTGTTGCATGGCCAGGAAGTGCCAAGTTGTTTAAACAGAAGTAGAAATGTTCCGTAAGTTGAATAGAGTGTTCATATTTAGTGATTGCAGTTCAGGTATGTGGTGATGTTACGAGGGGGGTTGATGTTCCGGTTCGTTACCTAGGTATTTCAGGAATAGGTAGGTTTTTAGGTGTTTCCTGAATTCTTCATAGTTGTTTGTGTGCGCGATTAGTTTTCCTAGGTCTTTACCCCATATGGCTGCTTGATATGATAGCAGTTGTTGATGGGAAACAAAGTTAATAACCCCCTCTTTTACTAAGGCGCGCAAGATAAACGCCAATGCGTCCATAGAATATAATGGACTTGTTGGCGTTTAGCGCGCCCAAGTTAAATGACCCCTAAGTTATAAAAGTTGAAGAGGCTAATTTGTTTAAAATTTATGCCGGCACAAAATTTATACAAGATTTATCACAAAAAAAAAAATCCCATTATAGAATAAAATGTTTGGATTTGGCTCATGTCATTTATCTTGAAGTTGCATTCAAGCACAGTAGGTATTTTGCTTATCCCCAAGCAAGGAGAAATTTGGCCTTACTTGATAATTTCCTTTTTTAAAATTATTATTAGAACTGCTAGACCAGTCCAAACATACACGTTATGTTTCGACAGAGGAGACCTGCTGGATAGTACTTTGATAAATGTATGAGGAGACTGGAAGCCCTGAATATGTATACCCTAGAGGAAAGGAGGGAAAAGAGGGAAAGGAGGGAAAGGGGAGATATGATTCAGACGTTCCAATACTTGAAAGGTATTAATGTAGAACAAAATATTTTCCAGAGAAAGGAAAATGGTAAAACCAGAGGACATAATTTGAGGTTGAGAGGTGGTAGATTCAAGAGCAATGTTAGGAAATTCTACTTTACGGAGAGGGTGGGGGATGCCTGGAATACGCTCCCGAGAGAGGTGGCGGAGAAGAAAATGGTGACAGAGTTCAAAGAAGCGTGGGATGAACACAGAGGATCTAGAATCAGAAAATAATATTAAATATTGAACTAAGGCCAGTACTGGGCAGACTTGCATGGTCTGTGTCTGTATATGGCCTTTTGGTTGAGGATGGGCTGGGGAGGGCTTCAATGGCTGGGAGGGTTTACATGGGCTGGAGTAGGTTTTGATGGAGATTTCAGCAGTTGGAACCCAAGCACAGTACCAGGTAGAGCTTTGGATTCTTGATCAGAAATAGCTAAGAAGAAAAAATTTTAATTGAATCAGGTTGGGCAGACTGGATGGACCATTCGGGTCTTTATCTGCCATCATCTACTATGTTACTAGGTGTACCAGTGTAAAAATAGTTTAGTGTATGCAGTAGTGAATTGGAAGCCAGTGATTATGGATAAGGAAAGGGGGGGGGATTGTCACTGATGCATAATGGAAGATAAAAATTACTGTATTCTCAATGGATTGTAAGTGCCATAGAAGCAAATTGAGGGAGGACGGCTTAGATGATATTGCAATAGTTTAGTTGTTAAGCGATTAGCGTATAAAGAAGTGTTAGCTGTGACGATACTAGAAAGGCAGATTAAAAGTCCAAATAACACAGGTTTGCAAAAATTAACTTTTGGTTGGTTTACAAGGACTACACATATCCTCTTTTGAAAAATCTTTGCTTGACGCTACACATTTTCAGCTGCTTGCTTTGAGAAAAAGTACGCCCGATTCTTTTGTCAAGCTTATGTCATGCTTCCCATTAAGCAAACCATGTCACCGCTTCCATGGCAACGAAAGAAGCACTTCCTGATCAGTCAACTTAGATTCGATTCATGTCAAAATAGATAAGATGTTATCATTAAAGGCTCCAGCTGTTAGCGCATTATCTGGTTGTCACAGAACAAAGCTAACAAAGTAATTCCAGATGAATTTCTTGTTCATAATGGAGCTACAGTACATTACAACAGCAATGGAAAATAAACCTCCTAACCATGCCCAATCAAATCCAAAACTAACCGCCACATCCTGATTTTTTTTTCTTTTTTAACCTCCAACTTCTAAGCAACTAGGGGGGGGATTTAGCCAATCCGTCTGGTTTTAGTGTGCTAACGCCTACGTTATTAGAATTTTTATATACCGCCTATCAAGGTTATCGAAGCGGTTTTTACAATCAGGTACTCAAGCATTTTCCCTATCTAATATACCTGGGGCAATGGAGGGATTGCAAGGAGCAGCGTGGGGTTTGAACCCACGACCCCAGGGTGCTGAGGATGTAGCTCCAACCACTGCGCCACACACTCCTTAACACAGCACTATAAATATCCAAATATGGGGCTCATTTAAAAAAAGAAAACCGTCCAAAAGGTGGAATAAAGGGACAAATGGATGTTTTTCTCGTCAAATTATTCCAATTCACTATTCTCATAACTCATTTTCTATATGGATTTCTATGGTGGTTGTCTGCAGTGCATCTAAATCTCAAGGGACATGTTGGAGGTGCGCTTTTGAGGGGGGAGGGACAAGGGCGGGCTTATGATTTAGACATTTTTCTGCAACAATCCAGGAAAGAATTTGGACGTTCTGGGCTACACCTGTTTTAACAACAAATAAGTACCAAAAAGGTACCCAAACTGCTCCCCCAAGACGTTAATGAAACAGTACATACCTTCCTATATGATAGCTTCAGATGTTATGGCCAGTCCTAGTAGAGTAGCAAGCAGGTTTCTGGAGTAGCCTAGTGGGCGCCGTAGTCAACCATAAAGATGGGGACTCGGGCCCATCTCCCACTCTAACTTCTACACTTATGGTGGACATCTACACTTATGTGAGTCTTCCAAAACCCATCCAAATCCCACTGTACCTATATATAGGTGATGCCCGAAGGCATAAGAGCTATTAGTGCAGTGTACATTTGGGTCCAATAGGTTTTGGGTGGATTTTGGAGGGCTCCTCATCTATATATATATATATATATAAAATCGGAGGTATGTATGTGTGTATGTGCCGCGATCACGCAAAAACGGCTTGACCGATTTGAACGAAACTTGGTATGCAGATCCCTCACTACTTGGGACGATATGTTCTGGGGGTCTCGCGGCCCACCTGCACACGTGGGCGGAGCTACAAACTGAAAATCACATTTCACCCATTCATGTCAATGGAAAAAATGTAAAAAGCTGCCATTCTCACAGTAACTCAAAAACGGCTTGACCGATTTGAACGAGACTTGGTATGCTGATCCCTCACTACCTGGGGTGATATGTTCTGGGGGTCTCGCGGCCCACCTGCACACGTGGGTGGAGCTACAAACAGAAAATCAGATTTCACCCATTCATGTCAATGGAAAAAATGTAAAAAGCTGCCATTCTCACAGTAATTCAAAAACGGCTTTACCGATTTGAACGAAACTTGGTATGCAGATCCCTCACTACCTGGGGTGATATGTTCTGGGGGTCTCGCGGCCCACCTGCACACGTGGGCGTAGCTACAAACAGAAAATCAGATTTCACCCATTCATGTCAATGGAAAAAATGTAAAAAGCTGCCATTCTCACAGTAATTCAAAAACGGCTTGACCGATTTGAACGAAACTTGGTATGCAGATCCCTCACTACCTGGGGTGATATGTTCTGGGGGTCTCGCGGCCCACCTGCACACGTGGGTGGAGCTACAAACAGAAAATCAGATTTCACCCATTCATGTCAATGGAAAAAATGTAAAAAGCTGCCATTCTCACAGTAATTCAAAAACGGCTTTACCGATTTGAACGAAACTTGGTATGCAGATCCCTCACTACCTGGGGTGATATGTTCTGGGGGTCTCGCGGCCCACCTGCACACGTGGGCGTAGCTACAAACAGAAAATCAGATTTCACCCATTCATGTCAATGGAAAAAATGTAAAAAGCTGCCATTCTCACAGTAATTCAAAAACGGCTTGACCGATTTGAACGAAACTTGGTATGCAGATCCCTCACTACCTGGGGTGATATGTTCTGGGGGTCTCGCGGCCCACAACTCTATGTTGCTTGCTCAAGGGTGGGTTCACCCAAGATTTTATATGTTCTTGCTCCTGGAGGTGAAACTAAAAATGTTGTTTATAATCAAGTTTTGCGTTAGTTGTATTGTATTCATTTTGTCAAATATTTCACATTATAATTTGAATATATGTGTGTGTGTGTATGTATATATGTTCCAGCATAACTCTTCAATGCATGGACAGATTTCAACCAAACTTGACATACACATTACTTACTATCTGAGGACATACACTGTGGGGTGGGAAGGGGGGATATGTAAAAATGATTGAAAATGACAGATTTTAGTATCTATCCCATAGTGTTTTCGGGCTCACAGATGAATACTCAGCATAACTCTGAAACGCATGGAGAGATTTCAACCAAACTTGGTACACATATGACTTACTATCTGGGGAAAAATATTGTGCAGGTGGGACGGGGTAAAATACTGTGGGGGTGGGAAGGGGGTGATATGTTAAAATTATCAAAAGCAACAGATGTTAATGTCAAACCCATAGTTTTCGGGCTCGCAGAGATGAATACCGACACTCCCGATGCCGTTTAAGTCTAAGTTCAGCCCCATAGAGAGGGACATTCCTTTGGGACATGTGGAGGGTAGGAGGTTGGGACATGGGGGTGGGGCATATGGGACATGTGGGGTAACGTGGGGGGTGGGACATGTGGGACATAGGGGGGTGGGACATGTAGGGGGTTGGACATTTTGGGATAAATAAATATCCGGGCAACGCCGGGTAATCACTATAAAGGGGGTTATGCGGAGATGCGATTCTGGGTCTTTTTTATATGAACTGCAGTGCCCCCTAAAGTGCCTCACTGCTCTGCTCAGGATGTCTGTCTGGCCAATCTATTAAGAATGCTGACGTCTCCTGCATCCCAAGGGCTTGTTTTCTGCATTTTTCTTTTGGACATGCTTTTTTTTTTTCAAAAAATGGTTCAAAAAGATAGACACCCTGAGGGCAACCACATCTGAGAAGTGGCCAGTTTTGAAACATAGATGGATGTTTTTCTGTCTTGAAAATGGTTACGCTTGCTACTGGATTTTTGTGTGTGTTCCGCAAAACACCCAAACAGATTTGAACGTCATATTGAAAATGCCCCTCCAAATCAACTGGATCACTTTTAGCCACATGCTTATGTACACCTTCAAAATAATCTCCTAAACTGGTCAGACAAGACTTGTCTTTATTTAACCTATGCTGACTCATTCCCATTAAGCCATCATATGTCCCACCTTCCAGTCCTTAGTTACCTTGGCTGTTTTAAATGATAGGTTACACATTACAAGTGACAGGTTAGCAATTTCAAGTTTGAGCTTTTTCAGAACCCTCAGATGGATAATATTTGGCCCTGGTAACTTGTTCTTTAATTTACAGTGGTTTGTTTTAGTTGTTCTAAAGCATTACTGTCAAAAGATTTCCCGCGTATGACTCCCAATGTTCTCGTCAGTAAGGACTGAAGCAAAGAATTATTTAGGGGTAAATTTTAATACCAAATGCTAGTTTTCTCAGTTGGACTATTGTAATTCTTTATATATGGGCCTAAGTTCAATGTTAATTAACAAATTACAATTAATTCAAAATGTCCTCTTATTAAATCATTTTGGTCTGCCATCTTATTATTTTTAGGTGCTTTATGGAATATTAAATTAGTGGAATCTGTAAGAGGGGGATAATATTTGGTAAAGCTGCTGCTTGTGGGGTTTTTGGATTAGAAAGAAATATTTTATTTCAGAAGGCATGCATGATTGGTCATAAGTGTATTCTACAATATTGGTTACAGAAAGATCCTCCTAGTTTTTGGCATTGGAGAAACCAATTCCATCGGTTAATTTTATTTGAGGTCTGGGAGGTTCGTAAATTTCTTGAAAATTTGGAATCCATACATTCAAAATCTTTCCCATAGAGCTCGAAGTATGATTCTTAATGTTTTATATTGAGGAATAAGAAACTTTCATTACTTCTTAATCCTTTGTAATGTGTGTCATCTTTCATTATGGGGGTAGGTAGGGAATTTTTTTGATGATAATAATAGTTGGAATTTCTTGAATTGTATATTTATATAATTAATTTATTACATGGTTATATTTTAAAAATTTGGGGGATGTGAAAGGTATATATGGCATTATGAATAGGTAATATGGAAAATATATTTTGGAGAAATGATAAAATTATTTATGTAATAGTTGAGCTTTGAATTTAATTGTAATGAGCATATATTGTATTATTGTATAGTTGATTGATTTCTTCCATAAAATGTTTCAACATAAAAAATAACAGTACTGTATTTCAGATTTTTTCTTTAAAACTTCATTCTGAAGTGAAAGTCTGTATATTATTTTAAAATTGTTTGTATGGTTCACCACATACTATGAGCTCCTTTTACTAAGGTGCGCTAGGGCTTTAACGTGTGCTAGACTTTAACGCTAGCATTGAGCTAGCATTCGTTCTTGAAGCGTAGCGTGTGGTAATTTCCTGCTTGCGCTACAAACACTAGTGCACCTTAGTAAAAGGAGCCCTATGTGTTGTTTCTCCGGATTCTTTTATCTAATTTTTATCCTATTTGGGGGTTTTCTCATCTAGGACAGGGGTAAGGAAACTCCGGTCCTCGAGAGCCGTATTCCAGTCGGGTTTTCAGGATTTCCCAAGTGAATATGCATTGAAAGCAGTGCATGCAAATAGATCTCATGCATTTTCATTGGGGAAATCCTGAAATCCCGACTGGAATACGGCTCTCGAGAACCGGAGTTTCTCTACCCCTGATCTAGGATATAGGACACTTTTTTTAAATTAAGGTTTCCTTCAGTAAGGAGCGTATGAAGCAAATATTAATTCATCTCAATGTTTACTTTCTATGCAATTTCTAATTGGAATGACCTGCTTCAATGTTAGGATGAAACCGGGCTATTTAGGAAATTGAAGACTTTTTTATTTGGCAAATTTTACTAATTTTTGTTGATAATTTGGTTAACCAAGGATACTGTAACTCCCCATATTTGTATAATAGGCTGTCTTATTGTAAATCGTCTTCAACCTTAGCTGGTAGAACTGCAACAGATAAATTGTGGATTAGATTATCACATCACTAATAAAATTCAAAATATTGTGCATCATTCATAAATAAGCTTAATTTTAGACTTCAAGATGAATCATGTCAATTAACCCCCCCACACACACAATATTTAATGAAACAAAGCATAAAGTATAAGTCCAAATTTAGGGCAAAACATAAAGGGCTCCTTTTACAAAGGTGCGCTAGCGTTTTTAGCGCACGCACCGGATTAGTGCGTGCTAGCCGATAAACTACCGCCTGCTCGAGAGGTGGTGGTAGCGCCTGGCGCGTGCTATCCCACGCGTTAAGGCCCTAACACACCTTTGCAAAAGGAGCCCAGGCACAGGTCCATATAATAAATGTGAATTCCAGATAACAAGTGTAGAATACCTATAGGGGGGAATTCATCAATGTGTTAAAAGATGCCTGTTTTAGCTCCCAAGTCTCATTAGATAAAATGGTAAAATAATGCAATCGAAAGAGCAGAAAAGATCAGGACTTCTAACCAAGTGGACTTTATTTAATGACCAGATGATATTAACATTCATATGATTCGTCACCGGCCACGTTTCAAGCCTGCCTCGGGAGTCCTTATAGTCCTTGGAGAAACTGGGGCTCTTTTCCCTGGAGAAGCGGAGACTTAGAGGGGACATGATAGAGACTTACAAGATCATGAAGGGCATGGAGAAAGTGGAGAGGGACAGATTCTTCAAACTTTCAAAAACTACAAGAACGAGAGGGCATTCGGAAAAATTGAGAGAGGACAGATTCAGAACCAAAGCTAGGAAGTTCTTCTTCACCCAAAGGGTGGTGGACGCCTGGAATGCGCTTCCAGAGGGTGTGATAGGACAGAGTACGATATTGGGTGTCAAGAAGGGATTGGATGCTTTCCTGAAGGAAAAGGGGATTGAAGGGTATAGATACAGGATCACTATACAGGTCCTGGACCTGATGGGCCACCGCGTGAACGGACTGCTGGGCACGATGGACCTCCAGTCTGACCCAGCAGAGGCACTGCTTATGTTCTTATGGATCACCATCACCAAATTACATAGAATGCTACAACATGCAAAGAAAATATTGAACGGCAATGCTAAAAAGACGCTGTGGAAAAAAAACATTTGTGGTGAAATAACCCATCTTAACAGTAGCACACTTTGATGAATTTCCCTATAATCTTGTTTTTATCTTCTCTGCATATTGCCGGCTATTTTAGAAGCGTTATAAGGCATCTGGATGTGTAAATAGCTTATGCATCTAAGCCACTATTTCAATGTTTATATCTGCAGTACATACAGTTTTGAAGGAGGCATGTTCTTGCCATTGCTGTGGGCACACCTGAAAAGCATGTGTGTGTCTCCTATCTTGCATGCATATTATAAAAAAAAAAAAAAAAAAAAAAAAGGTCTGTGTGTTGGTATTTACACTTCCTCTAACCCACATGTAACTGTTTGGACTTAGGGCTCCTTTTACGAAGCTGCAGTAGTGTTTTAATGCGCGTAACAGCGCGCGCTAAACCGCTGGACGTGCTAGCCGCTACCGCCTCCTCTTGGGCAGGCAGTAGTTTTTCGGCTAGCATGGGGGGTTAGCGCGTGATTAAAAGTCGCGCGCATTAAAGCCGCAACCGCGGCTTCGTAAAAGGAGCCCTTAGTCTTTAGAAAGTGATTTAAGGCAGTGTTTTTCAATCTTTTTACACCTATGGACCGGCAAAAATAAAAGAATTATTCTATGGACCGGCATCGGTCCGTGGACCGGCGGTTGAAGAACACTGGGCTAAGTCGTGGGCCAGACCCCGCCCATCTCCACCCAATCTCCACCCCAGACCCCGCCCCCATAATAGTACTAATTGCACCTTGCACGTCCCGTGCATCTTCTGGAAGCCTTCCCTCTGACGTTGCAACGTCATAGAGAAGGCTTCCGGTTCAGGCGCAGGATACCCGTAGGAGCCACTGCCCGTGGCTTTGTGCACTGAATCAGTTAGGAAGTGGGAGCTGGCTCGAAGATAACACCGCATGGATTGCACCGTGGACCGGCGGTTGAAGAACATTGTTTTGGGCCTGATGCACGTGCTGGCCCTGTGGACCGGCAGGAAATTTCTGTGGACCGGCACTGGTCCATGGACCGGTGGTTGAAGGACACTGATTTAAGGGACACTTCTGGTTCCCTCTCTGGTGTTTAAAATCAGCTCAAAAGTAAAGCATTAGGGCTCCTTTTAATAATAATAATAAATAATAATACTTTTATTTATATGCCGCCATACCGGGGAGGCTCTAAGCGGCTCACAGCATGAGATAAAGCAATCCATACATACATTTTCAATGACAATCACAATAAAATTCAATAAAAAGCAATGCCTACGTTTCAATAAAATTGATCGGAATAAAAGTGCAAACATTACAAGAAAATTGAACGAGATAAAAGGGCAAAACCATGCAAATAAGAAGCATGAAAATCAAATGGAAAACATGGTTAAAGGAAGAGAAAAAGTAAGATCATTCTAATGTCGGCCTATTAAATAATACTAAGGTGCGCAAGCGTTTTTAGCGCACGCACAAAATTACCACGCGCTAAACCGTGCGGTACGCTTCTAGAATTAACGCCAGCTCAATGCTGGCTTTAAGGTCTAGCGCGCGCTATTCCGCCCGTTAAGGCCCTAACGCGGCTTCGTAAAACGAGCCTTTTTGAAGCTCAACTCCATATTTGATTCCTGCAGGACCATTTATTTATTTCTATTTCTAGCCCGTCCTCCCCCAAACTCAGAGCGGGTGACATCAGGACATTCACACTGCAGACATTACGCAAAAGCGGGGACATGACAGGTCTTAGGGAAGCGGGGACGATGGGAGAAAATTGTTAAAATTTCACAGAGAGTAAGGGCTCCTTTTACTAAGCTGCGCTAACGTTTTTAGCGCGTGCTAACCCCCGCGCTACACAGAAAATCCTAACGCAAGCTCTATGGAGGCGTTAGCGTGTAGCACGCGCTAAAACCGCCCGCGCACTTAGTAAAAGGAGCCTTAAGTTTGAGATTGGTCATTAAATACAGGGGCACAAAGGCAGGTTACAGAAAGGGGGGGGCCAGTCTGTCGGAGTCCGTTTAGATCAGGGGTGTCCAACCTTTTGGCTTCCCTGGGCCGCATTGGTCGAAAAAAAAAAATGTTTCTGGGGCCGCGCAAACGCTGCAGCCAAGACAGAGGAGGGAGCCAGCAAGACGGTAAACACCCGGGGGCAGCATCGATCTTGACCGGGGCCGCACAAAATACTTCACAGGGCCGCAGGCTGGACACCCCTGGTTCAGATGAAAAGAACGGTCTACGCTGCTTGTCGCAGTTCAGCTGAAAAGTATGGTCTCTCCGCAATGCCATCAGTGAGTTCTGATTAGGCAACTGGTTCCAGAGCTGAGGGATGAAATGACTGTATGAGCGTTTCCGGGCCGTTTCCATCTGGAGAAATTTTCCATGGAGGATGCACAGTCGTCTTTCGGCGGTTGAGCGAAGGGGGCGCTTGGGACTGAACTGGTGGAATTTGGAAGCTATTACTTTACATTACATTACAGATTTCTATTCCGCCATTACCTTTCGGTTCAAAGCGGATTACAAAAAGAGTTATGGAAGGAGGGTTGCAAAGTTAGATCAGAGATCAGTTCCAAGAGTGGGTTAGGTAGGATCAGGGGTTAGGGAGAGGATGGTAAGAAGGAAGGTATTCGTGGGATTAAGCCTTATTCAGGGATTTCTTGAAGAGTATAGTTTTTATTTCCTTTCTGAACATCTTGTAGTCTGGGGTTGTTATCAATAGGTTGGAGATTTGGTTGTCTAGTTTTGCTGCTTGAGTGGCTAGTAGGCCGTCGTATAGTCTTTTCCGTAAGCTATGTATGTAGGGGTTATGTTGTGGAATCATGGGCTGCATACGAAGGGGTTTCGTCAGTCGTAAGGCGGAAGTCATTATGCCATTGTATAGATCCATGGTGAGGCCCCCACCTGGAATATTGTGTGCAATTCTGGAGGCCGCATGATCGCAAGGATGTGCTGAGACTGGAGTCGGTGCAAAGAATGGCCACCCGGATGGTCTCGGGACTCAAAGATCTACCATACGAAAAACGGCTTGACAAATTACAGCTATACTCGCTCGAGGAGCGCAGAGAGAGGGGAGACATGATCGAGACGTTCAAGTATCTTACGGGCCGCATCGAGGCGGAGGAAGATATCTTCTTTTTCAAGGGTCCCACGACAACAAGAGGGCATCCGTTGAAAATCAGGGGCGGGAAACTACGAGGTGACACCAGGAAATTCTTTTTCACTGAAAGAGTGGTTGATCGCTGGAATAGTCTTTCACTACAGGTGATTGAGGCCAGCAGCGTGCCTGATTTTAAGGCCAAATGGGATCGGCACATGGGATCTCTTCACAGGGCAAAGGTAGGGGAGGGACATTAAGGTGGGCAGACTAGATGGGCCGTGGGCCCTTATCTGCCGTCTATTTCTATGTTTCTATGTTTTGCCGTGGTAAAAATAGTCTTAGCACGTGGGAAAGGCCTACATAAGGACACACTTTTTACCGCAGCTTTATAAAATGACCCTATGGGCTCCTTTTACGAAGCTGCGTTAGGGCATTAACGTGCAGAATAGCGCACGCTACATTGCCACGCCCGCTAGACGCCAAAGCCAGCATTGAGCGGGTGTTAGTTCTAGCCGCGTAGCGCACGGTAATACCCTGCGTGCATCAAAAACGCTAGCGCCCTCTGTTTTTGCATCTCGTTACTTTGTAACCCTCGGCAATTTAAATATCACCAGGGGGAAATTAAATCCGGTTGCATTAGATTCCTGTAAGTCGTGTTGAGAAACAAATAACGCAACTCAATGCACTTTGATGAATTTCCCCCTCAATCTCACAAGTATATTTGAGAACCCGAAAAAAGGGAAAATAAAAACTAATAAATAGAGAAGCGCTTTCAAGAAGCGACATTCCCCGTCCCCTCTTGTTTTATCCCTCCCCTTTTTCCATCCTTTTATTTTTTATTTACATAATGTAATTAAATATTTTCCTCTCCCCCTTTTCCCTCTTGTCACCTACCCATCTCAATTATGTCCTTGTCTTGGCCTCAATCCCCCCCTTTTTATTTCAATTTCTTATTTTCTTTTTTTTTTTTTTTTATTCTTTATTTATCATTTTAAAAATTTTAACAAAATCAAAACATTTTGTACAGAAAGATTGTTCTTATTTTCTTTAAGCAATTTTAAATATTTTAAATATCTTTTTAATTTCTATTATTGTAAACCGACCAGATACTTGTGATGGTCGGTATATCAAGCTATAAATAAACTTGAAACTTAACCTCCGTAATTCATATACTTCTGCATGCCTAATTTTCATATAAAAAGAATATGAAAAGAATAAAAAGTGATAACTCGCCCTACCTGGTCAGTTTTCTTCTAGTTTATTTATTCATATATAATCAAGTACTTCAGATTCAAACAGCATGCCAGGAATTCTTGCTACTTAAAGTAACAGATGATCTGCGGAACAAACACAAACTACATTAATAGGTCTAATAAGACATCCAAGGATTTTAATCTTCTGGATCTGGTGGGATCAATTACATAAACTAGGTGCTAACAGTAACATGTATACCACACACGTAAACATCTAGAACACTGGCCTACGCACATCTAAGCGTTATTCTGTAAATACTCATTTGCAAGGGCAGCAAAACCAGGAAGGAAGTGAAAATGACCGTAGAAAACCAAGACAGGATAACAAACAAGGAAATGTGTCCAATGTCAAACGTTGAGCCAAAACACAACTGCAGGCCTGCCTATCTCCTTCCCTCCCTATTGCGCAAAAAAAAAAAAAAAAAAAACTTCCCCCCCTTCTTTTCCCCTGCTCTTACCGCCCTGCTGCTGCTGCTAAAGCCAACAGGAAGTCTTCTTACCGACGTCATTTCTGAAGTCGGAGATAACGTTCTGGACCAGCCAGGCAGCGATTGGCTGGCCCAGAATGTCCTTTCCGACATCAGAATTGACGTCGGAAAGAAGACTTCCTGTCAGCTTGAGTAGCAGCAGCAGGGTGATAAGAGAAGGGGACCCGGGGAAAGGAAGGAGGGAGGGACAGGAAATGATCGCCTGTCCCGTTGTCCCCGAGCACAGCTTCGGGACGCTGTCCTGAAGCTGTGTGTGGGGACAACGGGACAGGAGGTCTGAAAACGGACCTATGGTCACCTTAATCTTGCCGGCCCTGCGCGGACCGGCAGAAATTTCCTGCGGACCGGCGGTTGAAGAACAGTGGGCTACATTAGAACAAGTTTCAAGTTTATTTTTTTAAAAAAAATTTATATCGCTTAATCAAATTTCTAGGCGGTGTACAGAGTAAAAATGTTTCATAAAAAAAAATTAAAATTAAAGATACTAAACAAAACCAGGATAGGTTAAGAAAACACATAACAAAACATAAATACTAACTTAACACATTTAAGAAAGAAGGGCAAGAACTACAATCTTTGAGGAAAAGAGCACAGTAAAAGGGGAAAAAACAATAGGTAATGGTAAAAAGCTATAAAGCTTGTTTTAGTCCTTAAAAGGACACTTATTGTCCAAAAGCATCTTGGACCATAGGAGTGGTTTGGTTCTCTCTAGCTGTGTTGGTTTTGCAAAGGGAGTGTACATAAGGAGGAGCATAAGAGGGATACAGGCGGGGATCCCTCTTACAGTAAGTGAGGCAAGTAAGTTCTGAGTGTATCTACCACACTTAGGGCTCCTTTTAGTAAGGTGCGCTAGCGTTTTTAGCGCACGCGGGAAATTACCGTGCGCTACGCTTGTAGAACTAACGCCAGATCAATGCTGGCGTTAAGGTCTAGCACGCACGGCAATGAAATGCTATTCCACGCGTTAAAGCCCTAACGCACCTTAGTAAAAGGAGCCCTTAGGATTCCTTCTTTCAAGCTGTAGTAAGTGATCGTTATGTTATTTTGTTATGTTATTTATTTCTTATATACCGCTAAATCCGTTAAGTTCTAAGCGGTTTACAGAGAACTATACATTAAATATACAATAAAGGATACAATAAAATAAGATAAATAAATAAAGAATGAGTACTTTGAAATTCCCTTACTGTCCCGAAGGCTCACAATCTAACTAAAGTACCAAGGACAAATAAATTAGCAAGTAGTAGATAGGAAAATAAAGATAGCGGAAATGAGATGTAGAGCTTCTAACAAGAATACATAAAAACTCTCAATATCATACTGTTAAAAACAAAGCGTACATATCAAAGTAATAAAGTAATAGAAAGAAACTAATTTAAATAGAAAATAATTTTAAGAATTAATCAAATATAGAAATATAGGAAGAAAATAAGCATTTGAAGTGAGGAGAAAAGAAAAGGTAGAGGATGGCATAGAATGGAATGAAAAAAACAAAAACAAAAACGGTTAAACAATAGAATTCTAAGAAAATTTTAAATGAAAACTAAACAAAAAGAAATAGATATGATATGCACAGTAGAACAAAAGTCAGGAAGGACTTGATTTCAATTCCCTCAGTCATCAATGTTATCGTCTCCAGAGCTTTAGTTGTTTCAGCTGGGCAACCGCCATCAATGATCTCTACACATCAGCCATGGGATCACTTTTTAAAGCAGAGAGAAGCATTTCTCGATTTTCTGGAATACTGTTCATTATATTCAACAGCTCACAGATCTTCCAGCTTCAATACTCTGCTCTTTGGTCTGGATAATACAGTTCAATCAACCCTTGATGGTACCGTCACTCAAAAAAATTAATCCAGGTTGGCTGTGGGACATCTAATGTGGTAAGACTCCGGCAAGATAAAAAAGCCATTCTCCAGTCCTCCCATCCTGCTGATGTCGCACTGTCAGTAGGAGAACCGAAACTGCATAGCTGCAGGGAGATTACAGTCCATTCTACTATCCCAGCCACGGCGCCTCTGCCTCGGCAACCGCCTCCATTCGGCGACTCAGTCACCCTCCATCGACCTCGGCAACACTCCCTCTCCAACTCAGCACCAGCACCGCCCGTCATGGATCGGTCGCCAGACATAATACAGGATCGCCAATGCGCAGCAAACACCCGATGAGAAAAAAGGCAAGCTGCCAGGCACAACTCAGGATCGTCAAGGTGCAGGAACATCAGGTGAGAACGAGGCCTTTTCTGACAGACCAAGAATAACGGTCTAATCTGAACTGTCAGTTCAGAGTCCACAAATGGGTGACAATCAGAGTAAAAAACAAAGAAGATTCAAAAAATTAACACAAATAAAATAAATTAAATAAATAAACAAAAAACAGCAGGAAAGAAGACCAAAAAATAAACCAGAAATAAAGAGAGCAAAGGGAGACAGCACAAATGTTGACTTAATCGGCTGCCATCTTGTTAGAATAGTGATAGTGAACTTACTGCAGCACACGCTGAAACATCCTGCAGTAAAATACCAAACATACATGTGCAAACATACATTAAAAAATGTCCTGAATTTTTCTTGGAGGGGGTACATCTGAGGGCAGAGAGGGGGTCTGACAGCACTAATCAGTGCAGTCACATTATCACGTGCTGATTAGTGTGGAATTAGCGTGCGGGACCTTACCACCTACAAAATAGTTGGCGGTAAGGGCTCAGGCTCTAATTTTTGTTAATAGCCATGCGCTAATGGCAAGATTAGCGCATGGCTATTAATTGGGAAAATGGAAAAATAGCCTTAGCACACAGAAAGATCCAGGGAAGGGCATGCTAAGGCCACTTTTTACCACAGTTTAGTGAAATGACTATTTAGACACATACACAAGCCACAGAGCTGGTGTTGGTAAAAGTGCTCCCATCTAAATGGCAGGCATGTATATAGCATACTAGGTATAAAGTAGGTATGACCAGGTTTTCAGGATATTCCCCGATGAATATACATAAGAAAGATTTGCACGCAATTGATGTTGGGATTATGCAAATCTTTCTCACGCATATTTTTATGGATATCCTCAAAACTTGCCTCGTTGAAGCCCTCAAAGACTGAACTTGGACAAGCCTACTGAAAAGGAAAGGAGGCACCTAATTTAGCCCATATTAACTAAGGGGTCCTTTTACTAAGGCACGTTAAACGCTAACGCAAACATTATAGTCTATGGACGCGTTAGCGCGCGCTACAGCGGTTAGCACATCTTAATAAAAGGACCCCTAAATAATTAACATCCCCTTTAATAAAACATTTTAATTTCCTCAGACTTTAGAACAGGGGTGTCCAACCTTTTGGCTTCCCTGGGCCCCATTGGCTGAAAAAAATGTTTCTGGGGCTGCGCAAACGCTGCAGCAAGACAGAGGAGGGAGCCAGCAAAACAGTAAACACCAGGGGGCAGCAGAGGAAAACATTGCGTCGCCCTCGACCGGGGCCGCACAAAATACTTCACGGGGCCGCAGGTTAGACACCCCTGCTTTAAAAGATACAAGCAGGCTTTTTGGGGGGTTTTTTACTCATATGCCTGTTTGACAGTAAAAATGTATTTATATAATAGCACTCCTCAGGAATAAAAGTTCTCTCCTCAGGACACACCATGTTAGTCTAATTTTTCAAGATATCCACAATGAATATGTATCAGATACATTTACATGCCAGTCCATTTCAAGCATACAGTATAATCTTGTTATAACGGACTTCAAGGGACCTAGAAAAACAGTCTGTTATATCCAGGGTTGTATTTTTTTTAAAACTTTATTTAGGTCAACTTGAAACAACGTACAATCAATGAATAACAGTCACTGCAGAGGCATATCAGCGACATCAATAACAAAACTCAGCAAAACATTGGCATGGCACGAAATGATTGCAAAACCAGAACCCTAAAAGATGTTCTAAAGCAGTGTTCTTCAACCTTTTGACACCTATGGGCCGGCGGAAATAAAATAATTATTTTGTGGACCAGCACCAGTCCACAGACCGGCAGTTGAAGTTCACTGGGCTAAGTCATGCCCATCTCCACCCCAGACCCCGCCCCCATAATAGTACTAATTGCAACACCATCTTTTCCATTAATTTTTCATATATACACACACACGCAATATAATCGTATTAACAAAACATAATGGTTAACCACAAAATTAAAATACACAAAGCACACTGTATGCTTTTCAACATTCATTCCTACCAGAAAACAGATAACCCCATGCAAATGCAGGACCAAAAACTAAAAGTACTAATATTTATAAATAAACCTTAAGATGCAAGACTCTGCAAGCAGTACAACCCCAGCGGAAAAGAAACAAATGCATTTCTTCCTGAACAAACAAATCAATCACTAAATAAAAAAAATAAAAGCATTTCCCCTACCGTTGTTGTCTCTCTCCCTCCATGTGCCTTGCCTTCTGGCCTGCCCCCCGGTGTTATCTTCAGGCTGGTCCACGGTGCGATCAATGCGGCATCTTCGGGCTGGCTCCCCGAGTGCTGCAGAACACAAAGCTGTGGGCAATGGCTCCTCGCGCGTATCCTGTGCCTCATCTGGAAGCCTTCCCTCAGACCTTGCAACGTCAGAGAGAAGGCTTCCGGTTCAGGCGCAGGACGCACGTAGGAGCCTTTTCTCATGGCATGCAGCACTCAAGTAGCCGGCCCAAAGATGCCGCATTGATCGCACTGTGGACCAGTGGCTGAAGAACACTGTCTTGGGCCCGATGGACGTGCCGGCCCTGTGGACCAGCAGAGAATTTCTGCGGACCGGCACCAGTCCACGGACTGGCGGTTGAAGAACACTGTTCTAAAGCATTATGTCATACTGTACTGGAAAGAAAAATACTCTCTCATTTTCTTCTGGGCTGCATTTTGATACTATATCACCAGCACACCACATGCCGAACGGAACTACAGCTAAAAGCGACTCTGGGGACCAAATTGGTTGTCCGTTATATCTGAAAGTCCGTTATATGCTATATGCGATGATTTTCTGTATGTTTATAAAGGCGCACGGCCGGGACCTGCGGACCTCATCTGCTATAGGCGAGGTTCTGTTATAAGTGAGTCCGTTATAACGAGATTATACTGTAGTCATTGTGAGGTCTTAAAAACTCGACTGGCTGGGTGTGTCCCAAAGCCTAGATTGAGAACTCTTGCTCTACATTATTCAACAAACTGCAATGAATTTCTACCAGTCAAATCATTTTCATCGATTCCTTTTCCTTAGGGTTCCTTTTATTAAACCGCGAGCAGGCGAGGTAAAAGCAGCACTCATTCATTTTAGTAAAACCCAGCGTTCATTTTTGGGACTTCACGGCATATATCGAATAAAAATGAAGAGGAGCATTTTGAAATCTTCCCAATCATCATCATCACCATCATGTTGATTCCAAGGCTTACAAAAACAAAATTTGAAAATTCAGAGACAGTGGACGGAATTAGAAAAAGTTCAAAGAAGGGCGACCAAGATGATAAAGGGGATGGAATTCCTCTCGTATGAGGAAAGGTTGAAGAGGTTGGGGGCTCTTCAGCTTGGAAAGGAGATGGCTGCGGGGAGATGCGATTGAAGTCTACAAAATCCTGAGGGGAGTAGAACGAGTATAAGTGGATCCATTTTTTTACTTCATTAAATATTACAAAGACACTTGATGAAGTTACAGGGAAATACTTTTAAAAACAATAGAAGGAAATATTTTTTCACTCGGAGAATAGTTAAGCTCTGGAACATGTTAGAGTATGGGGTAAGAGCAGTTAACATGGCAGGGTGTTTTAAAATGCAATTGTTTTCTGAGTCAGAAGCAACTTCGGGTGGAATCTGAGTTAGTAAAAACATACCGACTCCAACTTCAAAATAAATACAGCATTATAATATACAGTAAAAATATAATTTTATACTTACATAATTTTTTTTGTTTGGATTAAAACTTCAAATAGATGTATTTTGTGGTCTATTATTCCTAGTTTTGTACCTAAAGAAATATCCAATGTTTCTGTAATTCATTACATTTCTCTTGAGATTTACTACACACACGAGTCAGAATCAGAGATGGACAGTAGAAAGATAAGAGGAGTTGTCCAAGGTTTACAATACCAACTCCACAGCCCCTCGGAAATGTGGGCAGAAGTACTTGTGTGAAAATAGCACAGGGGGGGGGACAATTTTGGGCTGCCAAATCTGACCCAAATAAAATTATTTAAAAATGGTCCTCCCCAAGTGATAACATGGAAAAAGATTGGCCCTGCAGCGTCTACTAACAAGAACTTCCAATGTTTGTGGCTGAAAAGGACACTTAAAATCAACACACAATTACAATTACCTGATTCTCTACACTAATAGCTGTCAGAGTTCATACTTCTTAGTAGATAAAGACAGGTTGTTCACCCTCTCCAAGGTGGAGAAAACGAGAGGGCACTCTCTAAAGTTAAAAGGGGATAGATACCGTACAAATGTAAGGAAATTCTTCATCACCCAGAGAGTGGAAGAAATCTGGAACGCTCTTCCGGAGTCTGTCGTAGGGGAAAACACCCTCCAGGGATTCAAGACAAAGTTAGACAAGTTCCTGCGCAACTGGAACGTACGCCGGTAGGACTGGTCTTTGACCTAGGGGCCGCCGCGGGAGCGGACTACTGGGCGCGACTGACCACCAGTCTGACCCAGCAGCGGCAATTCTTATGTTCTTTCTTCACAAAAGGAAAAATTGAATAGTAAAAATCAGTGCGATCCATTCCAGGCATTCGTCAAAGGAAGTATTGACGCCGATTCCCGTCCTTGTCTATTTTCAGCTTGCTTGTGTAATTTCCTAGATAAATTATGTCTCATCCCTGCCTCCGAGCCCACACAAGCACATCTTTTTCTGATGCCACAGAACTTCCATACATAAATTGACCAGGAAGTAGATAAACTAAAGTTGGCAAGGACACACACACACAGGACAGCGCTCCTGTCACCAAAGCAAACACATTACAGTTCTCAAATACACACACAAATGACAGTATGTTTATCAAGGACAAACATTCTCTCTCAATACACACAGAGCCTCCCCCTCGTGCAAAGAGCCATCCACAATTCTTGCCACTCTATCTCGCACGCACTGCACGCCACGTGAAGAATGCCTCGGTTAATTTTGGGTGCTTTAAAAACGACATCTTTATCAAGATTATCATGAGCCACATAGCTTGAAAAAGATTTAGCAAGAAAGCTGTTTTGTTCACAGCCCAAATCTAATCATACATTTGGGATTAGCCCTGCAGGTCCGATGAAGCATGTTTATTCATTGCTTTTGATTAACCACTATTGAAAATAATATTAAGTGTTTTACAATATAATATGTTGCTACATTTACAACGGTTTCAAGTTAATTTAAAATTTCTTATTCTGCCCAATCAACCTTCTAATCTAGGCGGTGTACAAAGTCATAAAAACATTCTTTGACTAAAATACATATTTAAGATGCCAAAACATCATTAAATATAATAATTAGAAAAAAAAAAAAACCCATTTAAAACAAAGACAAATGGGCAGAAAAGATAAAAAGGGCAAGAACTACAAAAATCAAGTAGAAAGAAAACATATAGGGAACAAAACAAGCACAACAGGCCTATGTCAGTCTTCACATTATGACCAATTGGTAGATCCACAATAGAGAATGACGGTGACAAAATTCATCAGCGTTCCCGTCCCCGCGGATAACCGCGGGAAACCATCTTCATGTCATTCTTTAAGGAGAAAGGGAAGAATCAGAGGATGAATGGCCACAACCACTGACCCTCAAGCTTTGCTTTGAAGAATGCTGGTGTAGAAGGACTGAGGTTGATATAGACACTAAAGAATGACAGTCTCTGGTATCCAGAGCAGATATTGTGATGTCATAATGCCTCTTTCCACCAGTGCCTAAGAGCCAATCACATCAGTGATGTCACAATGGCTTCATTATCTTTGGCTCCCATAAGAATCAGAGTATAAATGGCCACAACCACTGACCCGCAAGCTTTGATTTGAAGAATGCTGGTGTCGAAGGACTGAGGTTGAAATAGACACTAGAAAATGGCATGGGATTATTTCCCGCGGTTATCCGCGGGGACGGGAACGGTGATGAATTTTGTCACCGTGTCATTCTCTAATAATGTCCATAATGCTGTTAAACCATTTAGTTCCAAGTAACTTTGTGAATGCCGAATAAGACAAGCCCTTGCAAAATGAATCAAACCGGAATAGCGCACGCTAGCCAAAAAACTACCGCCTGCTCAAGAGGCCCTAACGCGCCTTCGTAAAAGGAGCCCCAAGTGATACAGAATGCTGAGGCAAAATTGATTTGGGGGAGTGAGGGTGGTCGTATGATCATGTAACCCCATATTTGGCCCAGCTGCACTGGCTGCAGGTAAGAGGTAGAAATTTAATTCAAAATTCTTACAGCTAGTTTTTAAGGCAATTTACGGCTTAAGTCCAGGTTACCTCAATGATGTATTAATATTGTATCGCCACGGTAACCAGAGGACACTCGCTGAAAATCAGGGGAGGGAAATTTCAAGGTGATGCTAGGAAGTACTTCTTCACCGAAAGGGTGGTCAATCATTGGAACGAGCTGCCTCAGCAGGTGATTGAGGGCAACAGCGTGTCAGATTTTAAGAGAAAATGGGATATTCATGTGGGATCTATAGGGGAGTAAGAATCAGGGAGTGGGTCATTGGTATGGGCAGACTCGATGGGCTATGGCCCTTTTCTGCCGTCAATTTCTATGTTTCTATTCTAGACAAATGCGTTCATTTATGGCGATTAGATTTTGTATTCGCTCAAGAAATGTCTGTTGTTTGTTTGGCATGAGTACAAGGACTTTGGTAGGGGAAGGACTTGAACTCTTGAGAATGACACAGTGACAGAATTTGTCACTGTCTCCATGGGAAGCTATCCCCATGTGATTCTTCAAGGAGAGAAGACGAATCAGAGTATGAATGGGCTCAGCCACTGACCCTCAAGCCTTGCACTGACCCTCAAGCCTTGCATTGGGATGGTTTCCTGTGGTTATCCATGGGGACAGAGACAGCGATAAATTCTGTTACCATGTCATGCTCTACTCTGGAACTCGTAGCTTGTGAATATAGGAATGTGCAACAATCATTTATTTAATGTTTGGAATTATTTTAAGTTTCACTGTGTGGATTGTTTTTTTATTGATGCTATTTTCTGTAAATTTTATTTTATTTAATTTAAATAGGATTATACTTCGATACGTCAACATTCAGAATCCTAGTGCAATCCCTCATACTGAGTCAGCTTGACTACTGCAACATCGCCTATCTAGCAATCTCACAAAAGAATATGAGACGTCTCCAAATAATGCAAAATGCTGCGGCCAGACCTATCTTTGGGCTGAAGAAATTTGACCACGTGACACCCTACTATCGGCAGCTGCACTGGCTACCAACGGAAGCCCGAGTAAGGTTTAAATTTGCCTGCCTCTGCTTCAAAGTACTCTACGGCCTGACCCCCAAGTACATAACGGTTCTTTTCGCATTTTCTAATAACAAACTCAAGAGAAACACACACCCAAAACTCATTTCCCCTCCAGTTAGAGGCTGCAAAATGAAAAAACACCACGAACACCTTCTCTCTCACCAAGCAGTCCTATGGGGCAAAGACCTAGACCAACTGCTTTCGCCCACTACATACGGGGAATTCAGGAAACGCCTAAAAACATACCTGTTCCAGAAATACCTAAACAATTGACCCGCTCTCCCTCTCCCTCCCCATTCCACCTGAACTTACAGCACTGTTATAAATATAATCTGTTATCTTCATCTTATTGTAACTTTACGTTGCTATTTATCCCCATCAGGTCCTGTCGGACATTACCTACTAAAATGTACATTACATTTTCGCTTAGCAAATTGTATTTCTATACTATTGCCTCCTGAGGTCTCTGATCTCTGTATTTCCTCTGAATATCTACTTATTGTATTTCGCTGAATGTCCAGCACTCTTGATTGTAAACCGCCTAGAAGTTGCATGATTGTGACGGTATAGAAGAATAAAGTTGTTATTATTATTATTATTATTATTATATAATGATTCATATGTTGTAATCTGCTTAGAACTGGAAATGATAATGTTGGCTAAATATGTCCATTTTAAATTAAATGGACTATTGTCTAAATGTGGTCATCTAAACAATACTGTACAATAAAGAATTGAATTTATTATCACTGTGATGCTAAGATATTTATGATATTAGTTTTTTGGTTTCGACTATTTTGGGGTTACTTTTTTCCATGAGTTGTGCTAGAAAACTTTTCACTAGCTGGAGCCAGTCAAGAGAAGCCGGTACCAAGTGAAACGAGACTGCAGGTAGAGGTTTTTTGCTGTCTCCACCACCGCCTTATCAAGGAACAACATCTAACTACAAGCGGTTGAAACCTGCTATCGCCCCCTTCCCCTCTCCCCATAAAGGGGCAGAAAGTTTCACCATAAGGCTGCGGTGGGAGGAGGGAGAGATTGGTGGAGGGCACCTACATTAAAGGCTGGGTAAATGGTAGTGTGTTCTAGTGGCAGCTGGGGCTCCCCAGCTTCCAATCATCCTTCCCTGCAATATTTCGCTATCTTCTCTCATCTCTAGAAGGGCCAGCTCCAGTTCTTCCCTTTCGCCCCCAAATCTTTGAAGAGAGACCTAGTTTTCCTTCTCTGGTCCTGATTTCCCGGTTCCAAAGAGCGCTTCTCTTGCAGCTCTCCCTACCCCTGGCAATGTCTCCTTTTTTTTTAGACCTAAATCCAGACCTGTTTCTACTGGTGTCAGTGGTATATTTTGGAAGAGAACAAACTTCTCTGTTTTCTAATCTCAGTACTAATGTGGCTAAAGGTGCAAGACCTGGGCTGGGTATGAGCCTGATGCTTTCTCCCCCAGCACTTATTAAGTAGTTCACATCAAGGATGTGCAGTTAGGTGCCAAAAGCTTTACCTCCAAATTCTGTATATGGTGCCTTATGTTGTGAACGCAAATCAGTGCGCACAATTTAATTGTTTAATAAGCATAATCAGCACTGATAATTGGCAATTAACCTTGTAATTGATGCTAATTGACACTAATTAAAAAGTTACGCCGCAACTCGATAGGCACATTCTATAAAGTGTTGTATGCCAGTTCTAGGGGGTGAACTTGAAAAGGAAGCGTGGCTAGAGAGGATCATGGGTGTTCCTAGAATTTATGGGCACTTTTATAGAATATGCCCGATGTGCGCAGAAGTTAGGTGCACATGTTTAGACCTGCTTTTCCTTGGCCTAAATGCGTATGCCTATAAAAGTTACAGAATCAAGCTGAGTGCCAGTGCATTTCATAAGGTACACATACATTTGTTAGAATTACACTAAGCACTGTTCTAATTAGTTCCAGTTTTGGGGGCTCCATGTATAGAATATGGCCCTTAGTCTATTCAGATCTGCGCCTGTAAATGTCATCATATAAATTGAAGGTGATGCCTTTGTGTTAGAGAATGACCCGGGGACAAATTTTTCTCTGTCCCTGCAGGAACTCAATTTCCCTGTCCCGTCCCCGCAAGTTTTGTCCCTGTCACTGTCCCTGCCCCATTCCTGTAAACTCTGCCTTAACTGCACAAGCCTCGAACACTTATGATTTTAAAGTGTTTGAGGCTTGTGCAGATGAGGACAGAGCTTGCAGGAATGGGGCAGGGACAGGAAAAGAACTCACCGGGACAGGAAAATGAGTTCCCGTGGAGACAGGGAAAAATTTGTCCCCGTGTCATTCTCTACTTTGTGTTTAATTTAATTAGTTTTTTGGCTTCTCTAGAAGCACCTCACAAGCTCTATCATAACACAAACTGTGTTATTAAACTTTAAAAATTTATCTTACTCAAATTATTAATCAGGCAGACTCATAAGCAGCACATTACAATAATCCACCTGTGGTAAAACGATCAACTGAACAACTAGCTGAAAATGATCAATTTCCAGCCATGGTTTCAGACACCCCTGCATCCTAAGAGTACATTTAGCATAAGCTGCTCCATCTTCAGTTCAGAATCAACAGCATAATTTGTTGCAAGGCCCGGAGCTTCCAAACTATACAATGATCAGAAGATGCCTCAGATCACCAATTTATTTTTCAATAAGATAGTCTTACTGTCAGTCAGGAGTGTGAAGTACAGAAAGAAAGATCAGCAAGAAATGTAGAAAGTTCACCAACAGAAGCAAAGGTGTGTGTGGGGGGGGGGTGGGGGGAGGGTGGTGATAGAGGAGGGTAATGAACAAAGTGGAAGTACCAGGAGAAGGACCCACATGTCAGAAGGGAAGGGGGGGGGGGGACAACAGCAGCCCCTAATCTGCCCTACCTCAAGACAACATGCTTTTAAATATTAAATGTATTCACTCAATTTTCTATACTATTCTCCTAGGGGAGCTCAGAGAGGTTTACACAGATTTATTCAGGTGCTCAAGCAATTTCTTTTTTTGAGGGGGGGGGGGAGAGGGGGTGTAAACAAGCCATTTAAAAACTGACCTTCTTCCAGCAGATAAAAGTTCACATTGATGGTTATGTGTCTATTGTTAGAAACTGCTGCCCTAGGCAGGTGGGCATCAGGTGCACTTTCCTGGCAGCGCAACAGTGTCCAAAATCTGCTTCCCAGTTACCTATAAAATACAAAGAAGGTCTTATGCCTCCCTTCCCCAACCAAGTCTCTGTCTTTTCACGCTGAAAAACACACCAGGGTGAGCTTTTGCAGAAAAAGAGGCAGACGACAAGTAAGACCTGTTATATAACAATATATATATAAAGACAATTAAGCCTATACATAAAACAAATCTACCGAGCAGAATAGCCAACCTGTCTCCTGGGAACCAATTTTCTTGGTGCAGAAGTGACAGTTTATCCTGACACCTTGTTCTCCAACCTCTAAACTCCACCTGCGACGTAGCTGCCAGCAGTCATCGGTCTGAGCACAGAGCTCTGACAGGGGACCGAAAGAAATAGATGGAGAGGCCAAAGTGAGGCTTGAAACCTACAAGAGAGACTATTGGAGCGCCAGAACGAGGCTTGAAACCTACGGCGAACGGCTACTGGAGCAGCAGCACGAGACTTGAAACACACAGCGAAGAAAGGCTGTTGGAGGACCAGAAGGAGGCTCGAAACGCACAGCGAAGCGGTTGCAACACCAGACTGAGGCTTAAATCAGAAAGCTAGCGACTAGCGGTTAAAAAAATAATAAAAAAAAAGAAATGGCGCACACAGTTAGTAGCACAAAAACCCGCCACCGTACAAAAAAAATTTTTTTCCTGCCGTCGGTCTTCAAACATAGCTCACTTAGGCGGGGAAGCCGCTCAATTGGCAACCACTGCCTTCGCTTGCTGTACTTCAGTTACCATAGAGATGGAGGGAAGAGAACGCAGTGCGTGGAGAGAGAGAGCGAGCGCGCTCGGCGGCCATGTTTGTTAGGGGCAGAGGCTCCTCAGATTTTGGGCGGGCAATGGGGAAGAGCTGGTAACTAGGGTGACTGAGTTTCCAAAAGCTGCTTCCAGGGGCATTTTATTACTACTAATTATTTCTGACTAGAAATAATAATAATAATAAAAAAAAAAATCAGCAAACAGCCTAGAGACAGACGACACCTGTCTCTTGGGCTGACTACACATTTCCTAGGTCCATGAGGGAGTATAATTCTCGGAAGCTAGCTGCAAATGTATCTGAAGTGAACCTGCAGTTCTCTTTATTGGCTTTTATTTTGCTATCTCAGAGGCTGGTTACACCTCTTCATTGGAAAACATTGGGAATTCAGCACCATAAAACTGTATTGGACTGCATGATTTTTGTTTGTTTTGATTCATTTGCAGATTAAACACTACTAGCTTTTTTGAAAACAAACAAACAAAAAAAAACAACAAAAAATCAAACAGTACAGGGATTCAAACAGGGATTGGACGGATTCCTGAGGGATAAAGGGATCGTGGGATACTGAGAGAGGTGCTGGGATGTAATACAAGTATAGAAAACTAATCAGGTAATAAGTATGGAAACCCAACCAAGTCGTGAATGTGCAAGACCGGAGGATTAGGACTTCAATGGGAAGATAGGACTTCAATGGGAAACCAAGGGGGCCAGGGGGCAGGATGGACCTATGGTCTGACCCGGCGGAGGCATTGCTTATGTTCTTATGTTCAAACATGGAAAAGACTGCATGTGGGGTTCTGAGCTTGGCTTTGTAGATTCAGTTAAATAAACACAGCGTTCAAAATGCCTATAGGGTACTTACAGTATATTTGGGCACCAGTTCCTGTAGAAATGTGTACGATTGCTCCACAATACAACATTGCTACTAATACTTAGCATTGCTACAGTGCTAGCCAACATATCCAGCACTGTACATGTACACCAGTGTATCTCAAACTATGTGCCAAGTGTGCTTCCTGAGATTTCAGGTGGGCCACAGTACACTGGGGAGGGGGGAGAGGCACCGGTGCCAGCTGACTGCCTACAGGATGTCATCCTGTAGACAGTCAGTGGGTGCCAGCACCTGTCCTCTTCCCTTCTGCCCCCCCCCCCCTCCCTGGCGTCTCAGGACCTGCCTGGAGGACCTATGCAGACGCCGACATGATGATGGCATGCGCGTGATGTCATCATGCCGATATCCGTGCGCTTCCAGGTGCCTCGAGCCTTTAGTGTGCGCGGCTTGAGAAAGTTTGCGGGACACTAAGTCCATTTGCAGTGCAGTTGATAAACTATTCAAGACAAACGCAACAAGCGGAAGTAGAAAGTTTTCATTTATTGTGGGAAATGGTTGAAATAAGATGAGTATGAACAAGAGTATAAGAGGTTCAGATTTAAAGGCAGCAAAGAAGAATACTATGACAAGCATTTTGTGACTGTATTTATTGAAATCTGTTAAAATCAAGTTGTTTCAGGGGCTTTCTGCAAGCGAGTTAGTTTGTGCATTCTTTGACAGCAAATGAACCTCCTAAGCCAGGGCATGTAAAGTATGATCCCAATCTCAAATTAATGCTAATATTTGCTGTAGTACTTGCATTGAGAGCTTCTTTCTGGAGTTCATAGTGTTGTCTGATTGACTGTTTGTGGATACTGTTATATGTTTGAGCCAGATCACTGTGCCTTTGTTTATAATTAGCTTTTGTCAGAGCTGTGGCTTAAATGGATTTGAAATTTATCCCACACCTGCAAAAGTTACAAACTACAGGTTTAGTTACATTTCCTGAGCTAAAGGCACTAAAAGAGCAACCATTATTTTCTTTGCAGATAGTCAAACAATGCATTGTAAACAGGAACGAGTAAGAAATCAACAGGGAATAAGGCGCTCTGGAGACAGAACCTGAAATGATACAGCATACAAACAGATCAAGTGCAAACCTGAGGGTTTCATTTGAGAAACACAGCAAAGTCATCTGAAATTAAAAAAAGGGGGGGGGGAAACTTTTTTTAAAACATTAATGAAAAGCAACAGAATTCTTTTGATGGCACAAAACCTCAAAGCGTGGTTAAAAGTACATTAGCTATCTGGGCTTAATGCATGGAAACATTAATAACAGTAACATGGAATGTGCTTTAATCATTTAGAGAGCATCCCTAAACTAAAAACAAATGGTCAGCTCAGCACTAATGGTAAAGAAATTCATTTTAGGATTGTATTCTCATGAGTTTCCATGAGAAATGTAGCTTGTCCAAAAATTGTCACTTTCAATTTTGGAAACACTTTTTTCACATGATATCCCTTAACTGATGATGAATTCCAAAGCTTTTCCATCTTGCTGATATTCATCATTAAACATTTTGTAATGTATATTTACTTTTGTTTTAGAAATAAAATCTTATACGCATTGTGGAATAAAGACATTTTTTCAGATGCTGCTGTTACCTAATATTGGAATTTGAGTTACTAGGTGGGTTTTTCTAGGAGTTTTTCTCTTGCCAGAGATGCCCTTCTTAGTAGTCACATGTTGTGAAACGTCTGACTAAAGCCCCCAGGTATGGTTGCTGATCAGAAAACTGC
Source organism: Geotrypetes seraphini (assembly GCF_902459505.1). Lineage (NCBI taxonomy): Eukaryota > Metazoa > Chordata > Amphibia > Gymnophiona > Dermophiidae > Geotrypetes > Geotrypetes seraphini. Next base: position 10,889,539 of record NC_047100.1, read on the forward strand.
AGCTGCGCAAGAAAGAGTTCATTTTGCAAAGGGGCCCTTTTTCCTAAAGTTGTGGCAAAAGTGGCCGTAGCGTAGCCCTTACGCAGGTCTCTCCCACTTGCCGCAGCCGGAAAATGGCTGATTTTTCCCATTTTCTGAATAATGGCCACATGCTAATTTAGAAACCAAAAGGAGAAGCCAAAACTGCACCAAAACTAAAAGGAAAAAAAAAAAAGGGGCAGAGAAGACCAGGCTAAAAACTTTAATGCCAAAAATGAGAAGTGAATTAGATTGCTACATAAGCTCATGTACTTTGGGGAAGGGGTAAAACGCGGACCTGACGGACCTCACGGATCTAAACCCGTAAGGCCTTAAAAATCTGAGGTCCGTGTCCCTGCCGCTTGTAGTTTCTGTCGCTGACAGACCTTGATTGAGATTTGAGCGCTGACGGATCCGTCTCAGCATAAGGAGGGAAAAGTGTTAGGATCCGTCAGCGCTAAAAATCTCTTCGAGGTCCGTCAGAGCCAGAGACTAGTGCTGGAGCGGCAGAGCAGAAGCCAAGAGAGCGGGGACATAGGTTTTGGACGTGCGTTATGGAAAAGATGTCTCCAAACTCCAGCACTAGTCTCTGGCTCTGACAGACCTGGAAGAGATTTTTAGCGCTGACGGATCCTAACACTTTTCCCTCCCTATGCTGAGACGGATCCGTCAGCGCAAAAATCTCATCAAGGTCTGTCAGCGACAGAAACTACAAGCGGCAGGGACATGGACCGACACGGACTTCAGATTTTGAAGGCCGTACGAGTTTAGATCCGCGAGGTCTGTCAGGTCCGTGAGGTCCGCGTTTTACCCCTTCCCTGTACTTTGTTGTTTTCTTGAGCGGACAACTTGAGGACTCCTTAGGCGGGCTCTGTAGCCCAAACACGGACTGTGTCGGGTCCGTTTACTTGTTCCACTTCTCATTTGGGGGGGGGGTGTCTTTTACTAAGGCGCACTAAATGCTAACGCATCCATGGCGCGCCTTAATAAAAGACCCCCCTTTGCCATTAAAGTTTTTAGGTTGTAGGTCTGGTCTTCTCTGCTCCTTTGTTTTTCCACATGCTAATTTTGCAATTAGTGCATGACCATTAAACAAACTTATCTCATAAGCCCTTAAGGCCATCTATTCTTTAGGCAGCAAGTTCCCCATGCTAATGAATTAGTGCGTGACAGTACCTCGCACATTAACTAATTAGCGCTGTCATGTCCACTCTCCATACCCTAGTCCATCCCCTTCCAAGAAAATTTTTTTTAAAATTTTTTATTACATTTAGCATACTTTACAAGTATAAACTACTTGTTATAGAAATACAGTCATGTTCCAACAAAATTAACATCATAGAACATTATAACATTTAAAAGTCAAAATTATTATGAAACTAACTCTTCCTTAGACCTCAATTAGAAGGAGGAAGGAAATAAAAAGATTACAGGGAGTAGCATTGCAATAAAATACAAAGAAAAGACTTAAACGCTACAACCCGGAGCTACACTCCCACCATTAGATAAACCCTTAAGATCTAAAAAGGATCGTAGATGTTCCCATAAACTTAATAGCACATTTGCATGGGTAGGCTAACAAAAATGGAGCACCTAGCATCCTTGTCTCTTCCAAGAAAAAATTTTAATGTGGGGTGTAGGCGTGCAAATTGCCCATTTTACCGCAGGATGCAAACGCAGACCGCCAGCATATGTATTTATTTTTAATATTTCTAGACCGCCTTAAAACTAACGGCCTCTTTTACAAAGCCGCGCTAGCGGCTGCGCTAACGACCCCGAAGCCCATAGAGATTTAAAGGGCTTCGGGGCTGTTGCCGCTAGCACGGCTTTATAATAGAGGCCGTCAGCGGTTAACAATTGAAAAACATTCACAATAATTCATATGAATACACAATACATTTACAAAATGCATTCAAATTACATTGCAATCTCATCCCCTAAAAATAATTTTGAGAGCTCAAAGAATTTACACATTAGCCATCACATTAAAATGCTTAAAATTCTTAAAATAAACCTACCAGGTAGTAAAAAAAAAAAAAAAAGCCTCCAGAAACAATTGTGTCTTCAACATCTTTCTAAATTGTAAGCGGTTGGAACAGGTCCTCAGGACACCAGAGAGGGAATTCCAAAAGCAACAGAAGTTTGATTCAGGTGGGCCAAGATTTATCGTGGTACCTTGCGGAAACTTTAATCCTAGAGGCGCTGGCCCCGCAGGCTTCCTTCTGCTGCATCCCAACAGAGAGAAAACAGGAAACAGCATCAGGGAGGGCAGAGCATGGCAAAGGAAAGTCTGCGGGACTGGTGCAAGCAGCAGATGTGCTTCTTTGCCCTTGCCTGCAAAGTTGATGAGGTACACCGGAAAGGGGGAGGTTTACAGAGCGGGGGAAATCACTGATTAAGCATGTCTGTGGATAGAAGAGCTATGTGGAAGGAGTTGGGAGGACCTTAACCTACATGGGAGGAGGGAGGAGTGTAAAAGGGAAGTGAGGAGTAAAAGAGCCTTTGGTCATCCTGTTCTCCCACCAGAGCCCTAGTACTGAGGGAGACTTCTGAAAGTGCTGACAGTTTGTGCAGGGAGAGTCCATGTGAATTTGCTAAGAGCAGACTGTGAAATGTTTTGAGTTTGGCGGGAAGATTGCGTGGACCCGGGCTGAGAAGCAAGGGTGAAACCCAGAGCGGCTCATCAAGAGAGTAAACTGCGACTTTGCCCTCCCAAGGGTGTCATCAGGAGAGGCCCACCTGCGGCTACACCAGTGACTTTAATATGGACCCTAACTTACAATATGTTTCAAGCTCTGTTAATTGGAGAAATACAAAATGTCACAGTAGCAGCCTATATAATAGCTGGTGTTACTGGACATTTAAAGCAATTAGAGGACTTTTTTTTAGAATGCTCTTTGATAGGGTTACCAGATTTTCCGTCTGGGAAATCCAAACCCTTAGTCCCCCCAGTCTCACCCCGCCCCGGTTCCACCCTGTCACACCCCAGCCCCACCTCCAATCCTGCCTCCCGCTGCCTGCTCTCGTCAGGCAGGACATCCACGCATGCGTAGATACGACGCAATGACACGTGCGCGTGGCATCGTGTCATATCCGCACGAAGGAAAGCTTTTCAAAACCCAGACAAAGTCTGGTAACCCTACTCTTTGATCTTTATATTATATTAATATATGAAATAAATATGTACAAAAGTAATTAAAAATAGAAACACTCAGGGCTCCTTTTACTAAGGTGCGCTAGCGTTTATAGCGCATTCAGGATTTTAGCGCTCGTTAAACCCGCGCTATGCTTCTAGAACTAACGCCAGCTCAATGCTGGCGTTAAGGTCTAGTGCGTGGCAATTCATTTACCAGTTAAAAGGAGCCCTCAGTTAAGCCCTGGAATATCATGAAGTATCTGAACACGGCTTATATTCACTTATATATAAAACGAAACACCATCTAAGCAAAGATCTAATTGTCCAATCTTCTTATGATGTACTAAATATAAACTTGCTCTCGCCAACTAGTTATTTTAAACATTGGTTTTCTGATCTGAAGAAGGTGCTTGTTACCTTCAAAAGCTAATCAAAAATGTATTGTTAATCCAATAAAAAGGGTATCATAAGAACATAAGAAGTTGCCTCCACTGGGTCAGACCATCGCGCCAAGCGGTCCGCTCCCGCGGTGGCCCATCAGGTCTATGACCTGTGAAGTGGTTCCTGACCATTTCTTTAACCTACCTCTACTTCTATCTGTACCCCTCAATCCCCTTATCCTTTAGGAGCCTATCTAAACCTTCCTTGAACCCCTGTAATGTGCTCTGACCTATCACAACTTCCGGAAGCGTGTTCCATGTGTCCACCACCCTCTGGGTAAAAAAGAACTTCCTAGCATTTGTTCTAAACCTGTCCCCTCTCAGTTTCTCCGAGTGACCCCTTGTACTTGTGGTTCCCCACAGTCTGAAGAATCTGTCCCTGTCTACCTTCTCTATGCCCCTCAGGATTTTGAAGGTTTCTATCATGTCTCCTCTAAGTCTCCGCTTTTCTAGGGAGAACAGCCCCAGCATTTTCAACCTGTCAGCGTATGAAAAGTTTTCCATACCATTTACCAGTTTAGTTGCTCTCCTCTGGACCCCCTCAAGTACTGCCATGTCCTTCTTGAGGTACGGCGACCAGTACTGGACACAGTACTCCAGATGTGGACGCACCATTGCACGATACAGCGGCATGATGACTTCCTTCGTCCTGGTTGTGATACCCTTTTTAATGATACCCAGCATATTTTCTTTTCTAGGGTTTGCTTGTTTTATTTATTTAAAAATTTCCAATTTTTATTCCGCTCTAAACCAGAGCGGATTACAATAAAATGTACATATTAAACTGACACACTATATGCATACAGAACAATTAGCACCTGAGAGCCAATTATACAAACTTTGCATAAAACCTTTTTCTACATACCTTCATTAACCCCCCTCCTTTACAAAGCCGCGCTAGTGTTTTTAGCGCCGGCCATCATGGTAACAGCTCTGGCGCACATTGAATTCCTATGAACGTCTGAGCTGTTACCTCCGTGGCTGGCGCTAAAAACCCTAGCGCGGCTTTGTAAAGTAGGAGGTCTGCTGAAATTCTTAGCCTGATTAATGAAAGGCCTTAACAAAGAGGTGAGCCGTTAACAATTTCATAAAATTAATTTCCAAAAATCTATGCAGATGCTGACGAACAGCATCTGGGAGGGTGTTCCATAAAGGGCCTACCACACCAAAAACGCGAGAATGAATAGTTACCTTAACCATTACTTTTAAAAGTGGACTAACACAGCTACTACACCCACTTTAGGGTTCCTTTTACTTAGGACCCCCATAACTAAACTAAACCTTAAGTTTATATACCGCATCCTCTCCATAATTATAGAGCTCGGCACAGTTTAAAAGAGCTTAATATAGGAAAGAATAACACATTGGGTATGGAGGTTGAGTATAGGGGGGAGGAGAGTATTACATTTTTGTGAAAAACCTAGTTTTCAGGTGCTTACGGAATAGTTGGAAGGAGACCTGATTCCGTAGTGGGGCAGTAAGATTATTCCAAAGCTTTGTGATTCTGAAGAAGAGAGATTTTCCTGCGTAGAGGATACCTTTTAGCGAGAGGAAGGATAGTTTAAGGTTTTGGGTGGGCCTGGTGGTGTCAGGACTCGAGGAGTTCCAAGATAGTGGGATTAGGGGAGGGAGGATGCCGTGTAGGATTTTAAACGCTAGGCAGGCGCATTTAAAATGGATCCTGGAAATTATTGGGAGCCAGTGGAGTTTGGACAGAAGTGGGGAAACATGATCAAATTTGCGTTTTGCGAAGATCAACTTGGCCGCAGTGTTCTGAATTAGTTGAAGTCTTTGAAGACTTTTTTTGTTGTTGTTAGACTTAAATAGATGGAATTACAATAGTCTAGTCTGGAGAGGATGATGGATTGAACAAGGACGGCAAAATGTTCTTGGCGGAAGCAGGATCTCACTTTCCTCAGCATGTGGAGGCTTAAAAAGCATAATTTTACCAAGGAGTTGAGGTGGTCGTTGAAGGAAAGAGAAGAGTTGATGATGCCTAGAACTTTGCTGGAGAACTCAAGCTGCAGTGTGGCGCCAGAGGGCAGTGCGAAGAGGGTGGGCAGCTGTTCTAATTTTGGACCGAGCCAGAGAAGTTTCATTTGAACTGAGAGGGACCAGGATTGGAGTTTCGTTATGCAAACTGTTATGTTCTCAGAGAGGTTGGTAAGGTTCGAGTCTGTCTCGAGAAGGACAAGGATGTCTAGCATTACAAACATGGTTGTTTAGCACTAGTTTTAGTCCTTCATTTTTTTTCAATACCAAGAAGCCAAGTTTACCGACTATTCATTGTGTAATGTATAACATCTTTTTAGTATTAGCTTTGCTTATTATTTTTGCACCAAATACATTATTTTTTCTTTTATTACCGTTGGACTTGTATAATACACTTTTTGAAGGTAAACCCCTTCAATACAGTGTGATAAGCGGTATATAGAATAACTAATCCCAATCCATATGGGAGAGATACCCATAAGGGAAATTTCTGACGAAGGTACAAAGGAGCATCACATCCTAAATCCCAGAGGGCGTTGTTGATGTTCTCTGATAACCCTGGCTTGAGTGCAGAGTCTATCGCACGATGATTCCATAAGCTCAGTAATTGTTTGAGTCTCGTTCTTGGCATAGGCTGTGGTTATTCTGTCTGCTTGGAACGACTGCCACATCAACAATGGCTATGTGCTTCTTATTCTAATGTGTGATACTGTATTTTTTCTTCTTCCAACAATAACAGGAGTTTGAGGAGAGTTAGGATTTTGTTTTGTTTTGTTTACATTGCTTTTCTTTTCAAGTCTGGCAAAAGAATAAATTCTTGAAATCAAGATGTCAGTTTTGTAGAAAGTATAAACATATGTATAAACATGATATAATCCTATCAGGAAAGAGGGCACACACACTATTGATGACAAAAAAAACCTCCAGGAACTTTCATGTTTTTTTTGGCGCTCATTTTCATAATGACATGATTTCAAGTGAATGCATGTGATGCATATAATAAAAAGAGCAGTGGGATGAGATCAGGGGACTCGGGTTCAAATCCCACTTTGTATGTGTTGTGTTTTAAATTGTGAACCCTCAAATTGCAAAGAGTATATAGTAAATAACAATAAATACATTAGAAGAAGAAAAATAAGATGACACCTTGGACTAAACTTAATACATCTTATATCATTTTTGTAAATGAAATTGCCGAAGGACTTTTTTGTGGATGATACCAAAATCTGCAAAAGGGTAAATAGACACCCCTGGTTGCGTGGATGACATCAGGAGCAACCTGGCAAGAATAGTCCAGAATTTGCCAGTTAAGATATAATGTTAAAAAGGCAGGGTCATGCGTTTGGGCTATAAAAACCTGAGGCAGTATGGGGGAGGGGTGAAGTACATGCTCACAGCTAAATTATAGGTGCATAGTCCACCTGCTAAGTTTAATATTCTGTAAAGGAAAGTAGATGCCTGATTTCCTTTATAGACTAGACACTATACTCTGGGCTCCTATATATAGCCACTCTGTTATAGCTACCGCTAAAGTCTTTAATGACATTTTGAACATAAGAACATAAGAATCGCCTCTGCTGAGTCAGACCACAGGTCCATCATGCCCAGCAGTCCGCTCCCGCGGCGGCCCCCTAGGTCAATGACCTAAAGCATTTGTACTGTATAGTACCTCTCTAATTATACCCTTCAATCCCCTTTTCCTTCAGGAATTGGTCCAGTCCCATTTTGAAACCCCAAATCGTACTCTGCTTTACGACCTCCTCCGGAAGTGCATTCCAGGTGTCCACCACCCTCTGAGTGAAGAAGAACTTCCTGGCATTTGTTCTGAATCTGTCTCCTTTCAATTTTTCCGAATGCCCTCTAGTTTTTGTTGCCCCTGCCAGTCTGAAGAATCTGTCCCTCTCTACCTTCTCTATACCTTTCATGATCTTGTAAGTTTCTATCCGTTTCTCCAGGGAAAAGAGCCCCAGCCTATCCAGTCTCATAGCATACGAAAGGTTCTCCATGCCCTTTATCATTTTTGTTGCTCTTCTCTGGACCCTCTCCAGTATTGCCATACCCTTCTTAAGGTACGGCGACCAGTATTGAACGCAGTACTCCAGATGCGGTCGCACCATCGCCCTGTACAGTGGGAGGATAACCTCCTCGCTTCTGGTAGCGATACCTTTCTTGATAATGCCCAACATTCTGTTCGCCTTTTTCGAGGCCGCAGCACATTGTGCCGCCGGTTTCATTGTTTTATCCACCATAACCCCCAAGTCCCTTTCTAGGTTGTCCCCCCCCCCCCCCCATCGTGTAATTGTACATCGGGTTTCCTTTCCCCATGTGAATGACTTTACATTTCTCCACATTGAAGCTCATCTGCCATTTATTAGCCCACTCACTCAGTTTGTTCAGGTCCCTTTGGAGTTCTCTACATTCCTCAACTGTGCTAATCTTACCAGAGAGTTTTGTGTCGTCCGCAAATTTTATTATTTCGCACTTCGTCCCTGCTTCCAGGTCATTAATAAATATATTGAACAGGAGCGGTCCCAGCACTGACCTCTGCGGGACACCACTCGTGACCCCTTTCCAGTCAGAATAGTGACCTTTCACTCCTACTCTCTGTTTCCTGTTCGCCAGCCAGTTTCTGATTCATCTGTGTATGTCCCCTTCCACTCCGTGGTTCCACAATTTCCTTAGTAGGCGCTCGTTAGGCATCTTGTCGAAGGTTTTCTGGAAGTCTAGCTACACTATGTCTATGGGGTCACCTTTGTCCAATTGTTCGCTTATCCCCTCAAAGAAGTGCAGTAGGTTCGTCTGGCATGATCTACCATTACAGAAACCATGCTGGCTTGTTCTCATCAGCTTATTTTTTTCTATATGCTCAATGATAATGTCTTTGATTAATGATTCGGCCATCTTCCCCGGAACTGAGGTTAAGCTGACTGGTCTATAATTCCATTGGTCGCCTCTAGATCCTTTCTTGAAGATGGGTGTAACATTCGCTATCCTCCAGTCCTCCGGGATCACCCCTGTTTTCAAGGATAGGTTGCAAATCCGCTGTAGTAACTCAGCTATTTCGTCTCTAAGCTCTTTTAGTATTCTCGGGTGGATTCCGTCTGGGCCCGGAGATTTGTCCGTTTTTAGTCTATCTATCTGCTTGAGTACGTCCTCGAGTCTTACCTCCATGCACAATAATTTTTCCTCTTGGTCCCCCTTGAAGAATTTTTCGGGTTCCGGCACGTTGGATGTGTCCTCTTTTGTGAATACCGACGAGAAGAACGTGTTTAATCTGTCCGCCACCGCCTTTTCCTCCTTTACCACTCCTTTCCTGTCTCCTTCGTCCAAGGGTCCCACCTTCTCCCTCGCCGGTTGTTTTCCTTTCACATAACGAAAGAATGGTTTAAAATTCCGTGCCTCCTTGGCGAGTCTCTCTTCATACTCTTTTTTTTCGCTGTTCTGACCACACGGTGACATTCCTGAACTACCTGCTTTTATAAAAAATGCATGTACTAAAAACAGCCTTTTGATTCAGGTGAACTTAACTGACCTGGTATTCAGGATTTTTTAACAAAATATATGGGATATTCAGTCTATGCCAATCTATTACATGTATATTCATGGTGGTAAATCCTGAAAGCATGTCTGACTAGGGGCTTCATTTACGAAGCTGCGTTAGGGCATTTGGAATAGCGCGCGCTACATTGCCGTGCGCTCTAGACGCTAATGCCAGCATTGAGCTGGCATTAGTTCTAGCTGCGTAGCGCACGGTAATATCCTGCGTGCGCTAAAAACGCGCACCTTAGTAAAAGGAGCCCTAGATGTTTCTCCAGGACAGGTTTGACTAAGGGCTCCTTTTATTAAGCCGCACTAGCGGGGCTAACGCGCGCGACTTTTCATCACGTGCTAGCCCCTGCGCCGGCCTAAAAACTACTGCCTGCTCAAGAGGAGGCGGTAGCGGCTAGCGCGTCCGGCGGTTTAGCGCGTGGTATTACGTGTGTTAAACCGCTAGCGCGCCTTTTTAAAAAGGAGCCTTAAATGCTTGTTTACTAGAAAGATCCTGTATTCCATAGGAACGTTCTAGAAAAAGCCATTAGTATTAGGCTGTTATGTTCGGTCTTATTATTTTTACCAGATGCTCCTAAATAAACATTCAGACTTGGTCAGCTGCTAGCATAGTAAATATCAGGAGTTCTAGCATGTCATGCCCAGCAGAGGGCGCTAGCAACTCTTAAAAATGAGCGGCGTTGTCAGGAAAAGTATGTTTCCTCTATCCTTAAATACAGTGAAAATATTTCCAATTAAAATGATCACGCCTACAGCGTTCATAACACATTGGCGAGTATTTATGTCATCTCCCTGAAACATATAGATTTGTCTTTATTATGACTGGATTTCCCTCTACTATCTATGAATTAGAGTTCCTTTCTCTTATTGTTTGTTGGTTTTTTAATGGTTTTTTTAGCATTGTAAACTGCACAGTTCTGCATGTCAGTTTGTAGCGGTATAGCAAGCGCATAAATGAAATCAAATCTTTAAAAACTTTATTATTCAAAGATGTTTATGGCTGGTGTAGAACTATGGAATGCCTTGCCTGGTATCCTGCGGTTGTGTATGGGGGGGGAGGATGAATTTTAAGAAAATGCTGAAATTCGATTATAATTTGCCAATGCCTTCTTATGCTAAGGTATATTTCAGTTGATAATCGTCTTTTAGAATTTTTCTGATATGATTTAAATCTTGCTTGTATTTCTGAATTGATTGAATTTGTGCACTATCCCTATTATAACATGGACGATTAATGATGGTGTCTTGACATGCCTATGTTATATGTGATAATCAGAGGGAAACAAGATTTTATGTATGTGGTATGGAAACTGCATAGTTGTATGCAGTATATACATTTTTTAATATAAGTCACCTTAGTAAAAGAGGGCCTCAGTTTACTCCTTCTTTTGTGTCTTTCCCTTCTCTTTCCTATACATTGTATTTCATCTTCTTCTCCCCATTTGTCTCATGTGCAATATGTTCATTTTTTAATGAGATTTGTTAACTTAAATAGCTTTATAATTTTTACTTTATAGCAGTTAATTTCATATTTGTGAAAGTAGCTCACTATGGATCTTATACAAAAATGGTTTCCATCTTTTCTAATTGTATTTTATATGGTTTTTCCTGTGTCCATCTCTTTCAAGGTTATTTCCTTTAAATTTTTTAATATCATGCTTGCTAATGCGATATGTGTTTCATTTATTCTGGTTTTATTTTAGTCCATTTCATTAGTTCATAGGTGTGATTAAATTATGCTTTTACTATTTTAACTTATATTTGTATCCACCTTCTCATATCATCAAGTGTTCACTGACCTGGTATGTATTTGGGCCTTTATATTTCTCTTTAAATGAGTGAGAAATAAGTGTGAGGGGGGGGGGGGGAAAGCTTTTAGGAAGCAATATCCCTGTTTCCCTCTCGTTACTCCCCCATCCCTCTACCCTCCCTATTATTTTTATTTATCATTGTAATTAAAACTTCTTTATCCCCCAAAACCTCTCGTTTCCAATCAGTCTTAACTTGTTATACTATTAGGTTTGCTCTCTTTTTATTTTATCGCACCTAAATCAAAAATTATATTAGACCTTTCTATTTTTTAATATTGTAAACCGTCCACAAACATGTGATGGTCGGTATATCAAGCCATGAATAAACTTAAAACGTCTATATACCTTGTATATACATTTGTATACATTCTAGACCATCCATTATATTACACCTTGGTTGCACTCTCCTATACCAGGCGTCATCGCACAGTCCCTACGCCAGTCTCACTTTTTAAATTTTGTCTTTTATATTGTTCTATAGCTGTGAGTCTCACTGGCATTTTTCATATACGTTTTCTCACTGAATTAATATTCACGATTATCCTCGGTTTCAACAACACGGTCGCACCACTGTCCATTTTCTCTCTCTCTCTCTTGTACACATTCATTTACACTCATGTCACTTTCTTAGGACCCCTGAGGAAGGCTAGAGCCAGCCGAAACAGGGACCTCGTCGGGTCCGCCATCAACTGTTGTGTCAGTCACTCTGTAAAGTGGATATTTTACCATATTGGATTTCTTTTACTGTATCTCAATAAACATCTCGTCAAGCCATCCTGTCGGGGATGGCTGACTGCTGGATCCTCTTTCGCTCCCTGGCCTGTGGCCTCTGCGGACTTATGGTGTCTGGTGTCCGGTGTGCTGGCAGGGATCGGCTGGCACCTGCGGTTGATGCACCGGGAACAATTGTGGCGGAGGCTCAGCTGATGCGGCATGCAGACGGTGGATCGGCCCTGTCGGGGATAGCTGACTGCTGAGTCCCCCTTCCTTCCCTAGACTGTCGCCTGCCTCTGTGGCAGCCTAAGCAGTGAAGACATTTCAAGCTGGACTTCTGTTTAGACTGTTTTGATTTTATTTTTCCATTTTTTTTTTCCAGTTTATGAATTATTTTTATTTTCATTCCGTTTTTATCCCTTTGTTTTATTGTATCATTTAAATTGCCCCAAAATTCTGTTTTTTAACGGTTTCTCCCTTCTACTTCTATTCCCTCAATTTACTCTTTCCAGCCTTTCAAAGTCCTCCCTTACCCTCATCTATCCCCTTCCTCTGTAACGTCGCCTAGAGCTTGTACAGGTTATGTGTGACCTACAAATGGAAGAAATAAAATAAAATAAAACATTAGATTCCAGAGTTTCTGCTTCTATTGATTTGATATTTCTTATGTAATTATGTCTGTTTTTATTACTATTTTATTTTCTCCCTTATATATTTTATTGTGCACTGTCTTGATTTTCTGAGATAAGCGGTTTATCAAAAACCTAATAAACTTGAAATGAAATTTAGGGCTTGATTTGCTTAGGTTATTTCCCCGTTGACACCCCTCCCCCCCCCCCCAGATTCTGTATATGCCGCTTTGATTAGTGTGTGCAAATTTGGGCGTGAGTCCAGTTTGTGTGTGCAACTTAAATGAATAGCAAGCCAATTAGCGCTAATTGGCATCCTAACCAGCAATTATAAGCGCTAATCAGATTTAGGGCTCCTTTTACAAAGATGTGTTAGGGTTTTAACGCACGGAATAGCCCCGTGCGCTAACCTTAACGCCAGCATTGATCTGGCATTAGTTCTAGAAGCGTAGCGGGGGTTTAGCGCACGCTAAAATCCCGCGCATGCTATAAACGCTAGCGCACCTTCGTAAAAGGAGCCCTTAATTAAAACTTACATGCATCAATTTAGGCGTGGGATCCGCATGTAAATGTCCGCTACGTTTCAGTTGGATTCAAACGGACGTGCCTAACAGACGCGATTTCCAGGCCTAAGCGCTATTCTATAAATGGTGCCTAACTCTAAGCGCTCGTTTATAGAATAGAGCACTTAGGCCCAGATTCTATAAATGGCGCCCGACGTTAGGCACTTAGATCAGTGTGCTTAGATGATCTAGGCGCCTAACTTAATTATTTAATTAGGCTTAGTTGGCACCAGTAATTGAGAAGTGCCATTAAAAAGTAATTGAAAAAACAAAAAAATAATTAGCTGGTAGACGCCTAACTCAGTAGGCACCTATCACTCAAGGTAGGCATCTATTCTTAGGCACCTACCTGAAAGTTGGTGTGATTAGAGGCAGAATCTGAGCAGATTTTGACGTGGTTTGGCTTAGACGCCAGTAGACGCTTAACTTAGGTGCACTCATTTAGGCCAAGAAAGCCCTGGTATAAATGGGAGAGCACCTAAGGTTTCAACACCTACCTGTGCTTAAGAACACTTAGATGCCACTAGGCGTGATTCTATAAATGGCGCCTAGTGGATGATTGACAATTGCTCTTACAAGTTAGGCACATAAGAGCATAAGAATAGGCTTACTGGGTCAGACCAATGGTCCATCAGGCCCAGTAGCCCGTTTTCACGGTGGCCAATCCAGGTCACTAGTACCTGGCCAAAGCCCAAAGAGTAGCAACATTCCAGAATCCCTAAGAGTAACAAGATTCTGGAACCCCAAAGAGTAGCAACATTCCATTCAGAATCCTAAAGAATAGCAAGGTTCCGGAATCCCGAAGAGTAACAAAAGATTCCGGAACCCCAAAGAGTAGCAACATTCCATGCTACCGATCCAGGGCAAGAAGTGACTTCCCCCATGTCTTTCTCAATAACAGACTATGGACTTTTCCTCCAGGAACCTGTCCAAACCTTTCTTAAAACCAGGGCCTTAGTGAACTTGCTTGTGTAAATGCCAATTAAAGCACTGTTTATGTGCACAAGACACAAATAGCTGCAAATGCCCAAATGTATTCAATTTTCTCTGCCATTCTCCAAAGGGAGCTCAGAACGGTTTACATGAATTAATTCAGGTACTCAAGCCTTTTTCCCTGTCTGTCCTGGCAGGCTCACTAATGTACCTGGGGCAATGGGTCACAGGAGCAGCATGGGTTTGCACTGAGGCTGTATCTTTAACCACTGGGCCACACTCTTCCCTTCACTTATACTATATATTCAGTGGTGCTATATGTTTAGGCAGTGCCACTGAATATATAGGTATAAATTGGAATATCCAAGTTAGATATTTCAAGCTATGCCTGCTTTTTGCATGGGTCACTTAAACATATAGAGCTAAGTACTTTTAGTACATATATATTCAAATAAGTTAAAAGAAAAATGCAAATTTAAGGGAGACGATCCGATGACGATTTGGAGCTTAAAGCCAAGCACTAGGAAAGATATTTGAGTGCTTGGTGGCCCTGCTGAGGATCGTGAAGACAGACATTTAACACATTAAGGTTATGAGGTACAATATGAATATGTGATTACATCCACTATTCTAAAAATCTAGTTTCTAATATAGCACTTTTGAAAGAATTGCCATGGGTGGACAATATTTAGAATAACGGCATTAGCACACGTATGCGTATATAACTGTCAAAATGTCAGCTAAACATTAATGGTGCGATGGGAGAGTTAGGAGGCAAACCAGGAGAGGACAGATTTGCAGAGTCCAAGTGAGGACAGCGTATCAAGGAGTAAGCGGTGATTAACAGTATCAAAAGCAGCAGACAGGTCAAGAAGGATGAGGATAAAGGCCCTTAGATCTGGCTAGGAACAGGTCACTGCAGATTTTGGTAAGGGTGGTCTCTGTGGAGTGTAGGGGGTGAAAGCCAGATTGTAGAGTAGAGAATAACACGGTGACAAAATTCATCACCGTTCCCGTCCCCGCGGATAACCGCGGGAAATAATCCCTTGTCATTTTTTAGTGTCTATTTCAACCTCAGTCCTTCTACACCAGCATTCTTCAAAGCAAAGCTTGCGGGTCAGTGGTTGTGGCCAGTGTTCCCGCTAAGCTGCGTTGACGTGCGCACGCGCACAAAATATTACCTCGCAGCGCACAAGTTTCTCGTCGCAGCGCACACAGTGTAGAGCACAGTTCTTCAACCGCCGGTCCGCAAACAAAATCTTGCCGGTCCACGAAGGATTCGGTCCCCGCCGCAACGAAAGGCCGGCGTCAGCTGACTTGCAACTTCCTGTTGCAGTCGCTGTGCCGGGACTCCTGCCTTCGCCGGGACTCCTGCCTTCCACCGCGTTTGCCTCCTGCCTTGTCTCCGCACCTCCAGACCAGCAGCGGCAGCTGTGTATGCTTTTAACTTCGGCACAGAGCTGCCCCTAATCAATAGTTTAGCGCGGTTTCATAAGGCAGCCTCGGGGCCTTTGCTAGGCCGGCCCACATCGCATCATCGAAGCGGGCCGGCTATCAAAGGCCCCGAGGCTGCCTCATGAAACCGCGCTAAACTATTGATTAGGGGCAGCTCTGTGCCGAAGTTAAAAGCATACAGAGCTGCCGCTGCTGGTCTGAACTCTTGGGCCGCTGAAGGAGGGCAAAAAGCAGCTGTCCTGGAGGTTTCCCTTCCTCTCGCCTTTACAGGTTCCTTTTTTCCACCTTTTTTTTTTCCTTCAAACGGCAACGGGCCCCAGCATCGACATCAATCAAGTAAGTTCCACTGTCAATCAAGCGGTTCTGCTCGGCCAAAGCTTCCCCTGTGACATGAGCCACCCTCAGGGGAAAGAAAGTGACCCACAAAGGTGAGGGGAAGGGGGGCAGATGATGGAAGTTGGGGGGGGGGAGAGAGAGAGAGAGAGAGAAGGGGCAGATGATGGAATGGAGGAGATGAGAGAGAGAGAGAAGGGGACAGATGATGGAAGTGAGAAGAAGGGAGAGAGAGCAGAAGGCAGATGGATGTCAGTTGAGAAGGGAGAGCAGATGCTGAATGGAAGTGGGGAAAGAACACATACTGGATGGAAGGAGGAGATAAATAAAGGGGGAAGAAAATAGTAAGATAATGGAGGGGTGAGGGAAAGGGGTGACAAGCTGTGTGTAGACACAGTGAAAAGAGGGAAACGGGACTAAATAGTAAGAAAGAATTTAATTTAGATGGAGGCAGAAAATAGAGAAGGAAGACCAGAGAAGAAAAGGGAAGAGAGAGCAGAGAATGATCAGATCTGAGTGGAGGAAATGAGAAGAGAGATATGCTAAAAACCACAGGGGGGAGGGAAGGATAGAGATGCCAGACCATGAGGGGAACAGAAGGAAGATGATGGATGCTAGACCAAATTGGGGGGTGGGGGGGGGCAGGAGGAGAGATGGCAGGGAAAGACAGACAGTGAATGGAAGGGGCAGATGCTGGACTGAAGAGACAGAGAAGGTTATCATGCTGCTGTACCGGGCCATGGTATGCCCTCACCTGGAGTACTGCGTCCAGCACTGGTACTTTAAGAAGGACACGGTACTACTCGAAAGGATCCAGAGAAGAGCAACTAAAATGGTTAAGGGGCTGGAGGAGTTGCCGTACAGCGAAAGATTAGAGAAACTGGGCCTCTTCTCCCTTGAGCAGAGGAGATTGAGAGGGGACATGATAGAAACATTCAAGGTACTGAAGGGAATAGACTTAGTAGCTAAGGCAGGGAGAACGAGAGGGCACTCTCTAAAGTTGAAAGGGGATAGATTCCATACAAACGTAAGGAAGTTCTGTGGTAGAAAGCAACATATTTATTTGGCTCATAACTTGCTGGCGCCCGATATTTTTAGCTCACAGTGAAAAAAGTTTGCTCACAACACCCGCCCGCTTAGAGGGAACACTGGTTGTGGCCATTCATACTCTGATTCTTATGGGAGCCAAGGATAATGAAGCCATTGTGACATCACTGATGTGATTGGCTCTTAGGCACTGGTGGAATGAGGCATTATGACATCACAATATCTGCTCTGGATACCAGAGGCTGTCCTTCTTTAGTGTCTATCTCGACCTTAGTCCTTCTACACCAGCATTCTTCAAAGCAAAGCATGAGGGTCAGTGGTTGTGGCCATTCATACTCTGATTCTTCCCTCTCTCCTTAAAGAATGACATGAAGATGGTTTCCCGCGGTTATCTTCGGGGACGGGAACGGTGATGAATTTTGTCACTGTGTCATTCTCTATTGTAGAGGACTAAGAGTCTGTTGAGATGAAAGGAAGTCAAGGCAGCTATGGAGGACAGTGTGCTCGAGTAGCTTGGGTAAGAACTGAAAACAGGGTGATATTGGAGCGTCAAGTAGGGTCCACGGAGGGGTTTTTTTTTTTTGAGAAGCAGCTTAACCACTACATGTTTGAAGGCATCAGGAACAGTTGCTGTGGAAATGGATAGATTGAGGATATGACAGATAGCAGTATATTTTATTTTATTTTAATTTATTCAATTTTCTATACCGTTCTCCCAGGGGAGCTCAGAACGGTTTACATGCATTTATGCAGATACTCAAGCAGTTTTTCCTCTCTGTCCCAGCAGGCTCACAATCTATCTAAAGTACCTGGGGCATTGGGGGGATTAAGTGACTTGCCCAGGGTCACAAAGAGCAGCGTGGGTTTGAACCCACAACCTCAGGGTGCTGAGGCTGTAGCTTTAACCACTGCGCCACACAAATGAGAGATGAGGGTGGGAATAAGGTCAGAGGGGCATGCAGTAAACTTGGCCAATGGCAGAAGTGTGGGTTTTTTTCCTCCGTGATTTCATAGAAGGAAGAAAAGTCAGCAGGAGTTGGAGGGTGGGAAAGGAGGGACAGGGCAAGGAGAGGTGGGTCAGGAGAGGGAGAAGGTGTGACGTTAGGGTGAAGGAAGAAGAGATGATGGGAACCAGAAGGTCAAGAGAATGGATGGTGGAAAGGGGAGAAGAATGTGACTTTGCAGCAAATTCAAGGGCGATCTTGTGAACCTTGTCATGGAAGAATTCAGCCATCATCTCGCTGAGTTGTTAATTAGTAGAGAGGATGCATGGTCAAAATGGTGTTGTTTGTGCTTGGTTGCAAATGCTTGAGAGAGGACAGTGGTTAGTCTGGAGTAGAGTGCATTGCAGTACACTGGATTATTTTTTTTTTTTTTTTAAAAGCACCTATATGGCTGGTGCTGCTAAGAATCATAGAAATATTTTTGAATATCAACTTCAATCTTCAGCATGTATTTGTTTGCTAACAGCAGCCAGGTTCATGGCATTATGTGAACGGTATCTGTCGGTCTTTATTCGTTCAGTGATTTTAAAGCATATAAACAGCACTGGGAAAACTTGAGAATGTTAAAACGTATTAATCATTGAAATCCTTGAAGACAAGGAGGGCAGAGAGGTACGATAATTAGAGAGGATGTATGAGGATTAGAGTATAATAGAATCCAGGGCACAGGGAATCCTAATTATGTGATAGAAGCACGATTCTTCAGATTAGTATAGCATCTAAACTGTTCAGTAACGCCAGCTGCTAGTGAAAAATTACTTTTGGAGACAAATGTGTTTAACTGTTGATAGAGTCGTACTCAGCCATTACACATAAAGCATTACTCACACATGTGTTATCCACCAGCTCTAATGCACTGTTACAACTGCAGGGTAATGTCACGCGTTCCCCTCCGTTCATGCCAGAGTTTAGCATTTCCTGAATGTCAAATACCTTTAAGAGAGCTGGGAATTGTATCGGCTAATTTCCCCCTTCAGATGCCCTGCAGGGCTTTAGGGACTCCGGCAGCAGCATGAAGGTCGAAACCAATCACCAGCAGCTGCAATCCAGGTGGAGGCAAGCAGGAAAGAAAGGCCAAGGTGAGCTGTCAGCTGCAATACCTGCCAAAGCCCTGGCATGGGTTCAACGAGCAAATTTCCCTGGGGTAGGCGGACCCATTTGTACATCAGTGAGAGATCGTTGGCTTGGTTCTTTTGGTTCTCGTGGTGCAATCCCCGTAAATAGTCTGACTTGTGGTCCTTAAATTCACTTATTTTGTCAGCGATGAATATGCAATTCCAGCTTCAGCATTACGTCACGATAAAAGGCACATTGTGTTCTAGTAAGCAGATAGACATGTCAGTCACTCCAGAAGGGCGGGCACAGTGCAATTCCACCAACGCTTCCTAGTAAACTAGAGACCCTGGCAAGAAAGGTCATGAAACATTTCCCAACACTGAGCACATGCAAAGAAAAACAAATGCGAATTTAAGGTTCAAAGAACACTTACAATGCCTGCTCTTCTCTATTGTTCAAAACATTACGTAGTTTGTTTCATGGACATTATGTATACATAAAAAAATCATAAGGCTCTGAAATCTTTGAAATTGTCCATTGTTTATGCTACCCAAACACAGATTATCCAAGAACAATGTCATTTGTGGTGGGGTTTTTTTTTTTGTACTTTAGGAGTGGGGGAGTCTGTTTATAAGACTTGACTAAATTAAAACTCGTATTTTTTTTTTTTCCTTTGCACATTGCCTTCAGGGCTACATTTATTGTTTTTGTTTCTCTCAGCATTTGGTAGATTGTTTGCATTATGTGGGCAAGGCATTTTTTCTTTTGGTGATTTCCTTTTTCCTGGCATGACCAAGCAGTACCATCATAGTTTTTTTAGATTGTTTGGTCATTTCAAGCTGATCATTTTTACTCACAAACAACCTTTGGTGAGAGCATACCACGTAATCATGAAGATGAAATATATAGTTATATATTGTTCTAGAATGATCTATTTAAATTGTAATGCAATTAGGTAATAAGTTTTATGGCTTAGGGATTTATGATAATATTAAATGTTAAATAATGAAATATTTGATACATTGATATAATTAATGAGTTTTTAAAAAATACTTATTAATTTTGAATTCATTATTAATGAACTGATTGAATAACATATTAAAAGTACTGTACTTTTTGCTCCATAAGACTTTTTTTCCCCCCCCCCCAAAAAAAGTGGGTGGAAATAAGGGTGCATCTTATGGAGTGAATTCTACAAACCTCCACCCTCCCCTCCCCCGGTGCTTTTTGTACTCCCAGCACTTCCCTCGCCGGACAGCTGAGGCCGTGAAAGGCAGAGCGGCCATCAAGGCAGCCATGAGCTTTTCACGTGCCTGCGTGAATGGCTGGCGCTTGAGTATTTGTATGTAAACCACTTTGTGTAGTTTTATAACTGCAAAAAAGCAGTATATAAGTCCCAATTTCCTCCCTTCCCCCTCTCCCCGGCATACTACTTGGATTGGACTAAACCTCATAAGAATACTTGTTACCAAGAGAACCATCTCCACTTGACTAATGGACGCCTAAGCATTTACTCAGACTGAGCTGACACTATAGAGTTGTGTTATAGCTCGTAATGTAAGGGTTATGGCAGCTTCAGCAACCCATTTCCACTCTAATTCTGTTTCGCCCACTACATACGGGGAATTCAGGAAACGCCTAAAAACATACCTGTTCCAGAAATACCTAAACAGTTGACCCGCTGTCCCTCTCCCTCCCCCCCCCTCCCTATTCCTCCTGAACTTACAGCACTGTTATAAATATAATCTGTTATCTTCATCTTATCGTAACTTTACGTTGCTATTTATCCCCAACAGGTCCTGTCGGACATTACCTACTAAAATGTACATATTACATTTTCGCTCAGCAAATTGTATTTCTATACTATTGCCTCCAATAGTATAGTATAATATAGTATAGTATAATATAGTATAATATAGTATAGTATAATATAGTATAGTATAATATAGTATAGTATAATATAATATAGTATAGTATAATCAGAGGTCTCTGATCTCTGTATTTCCTCTGAATATCTACTTATTGTATTTCGCTGAATGTCCAGCACTCTTGATTGTAAACCGCCTAGAAGTCGCAAGATTGTGGCGGTATAGAAGAATAAAGTTATTATTATTATTATTATTAAGGACATCTGCAAAGCAGTCATGATTCTCGAGCCATATCATCACACTACTGTTTCGACATTGCATTGTAGCTACTTCGCTGTTTGTCCAGCGCCTCTTGTTGTAAACCGCCTCGAACTTTCATGGCTATGGCGGTATATGAAAAATAAAATTATTATTAACATACTATTAGGCTGTGGATGTTAGAATTTTCACGTTTTAAATTGAACATCAAGTATTTTTGGTTCTCTTTTAGAAACTGGTGCATTTATTCAAGAAGGCATAGCCCCTGACGAAACCAAGAGTGAAACGGTTGGGCAGCCGTCGGGCATAAAGATAAGTGCCTTCCTTTTACAGCACTTTAAGAACTTTATAACTTTATAATTTTATAGAGCCTGTTTAAAAATAAATTAAAAATCAATTTGCACACATCACTTTATCAAGACCGATGATGAACATATCACCCCAGCAAGGGCACGAAAAAATTAAGAAGTAGTGTGCCTTGGGTGTTTGGGTCTGGTAATAGAATTCACTTGATATGAGTTTGTTCTCCATTCTATACAATCAAGATATATACCACATGAAGACCTAGTGCTCTTCTGAGAATGCCGATTTTACTACCATCCATTCAGTCGTGTCTGACCCATGGTTACTCTGTAGGCCAGTCCTCGCCATGCTTCCCTGTTTTCCACAGCTTCTTTCAATTGCTTGAGGTTCATTCCCGCGTCATTCTTGATGGTATCCGGCCAATGGGCCTTTGGTCCCCGCTGCTTCCTTTTACCACTGACCGTTCTCTTCCCTCTCTTCCCATAGCTGGCTCAAAGTGCCGGGAGAGTGGCAACGCATGACATACCAACTGCGGCGGTCATGTGGCTAAGTGCTTTGGGTTGGGGGAAGACCTGGTGGCCTACCCCATAAAACATTCACTATGAAACTCTATGTTTCAGAATCAATATAACGCCCACAGACAGATTGCATGAGAACGGACTACGGGGCTTGATGGACCATTGGTCTAACCCAGTAAGGCTATTATGTTCGGTTCATAGACAACGGCGCGAAAGACAAAAGCGCGCGCCGACAATTGAGCGCAGTGCGGAGGCGTGCACCGCACAAAATTACAGTTTTTAGGGGCTCCGACGGGGGTTTTTGTTGGGGAACCCCCCCAGTTTACTTAATAGACATCGCGCCGGCGTTATGGGGGGTTTGGGGGGTTGTAACCCTCCACATTTTACTGTAAACTGAACTTTTTCCTTAAAAACAGGGAAAAAGTTAAGTTTTCAGTAAAATGTGGGGGGTTACAACCCCCCACGCCCCCCACAACGCCCCCACAACGTGGCGCGATGTCTATTAAGTAAAGTGGGGGGGTTCCCCCCACACACACCCCCCGTCGGAGCCCTAAAAACAGTAATTTAGAGCGGCGCGCACCTCCACGCTGCGCTCAATTGTCTGGGCGCGCCTTTGTCCCGGCGTGCTTTTGACCTGACCCCATTATGTTCTTATGTTCATTTTTCAATTAACTTTCAGAGGCCAAAACCTATTTCCTTAGGTCAATAACTGTATCCTGTCCTGACCTGAGGAAGGGGGTTTTGGTCTCAGAAAGTTAATAAAAATATATTAAAATTAGTCCAGTAAACAGATGTCCTTATTTCCATTTCTATTTATAAATGTTTATCAATACAGCTACACTATGGCTTTATTCTAAAGCATTGTCCCTCAAACGTTTCCGGTCGGCAGCACGCTAGTGCCCCAGCCGGAAGGCACCCGGTAGTGTGCTGGATGTCGATGCAATGATGTCACGCCTGACATCATCATGTCCGGGCAGGCCCTCCGGCTGCAACTCTGGAGCTTTCTCTTTGGTGTGAGATACATGAGGAGGGGAGGTGCATGGAGAGGAGAAGACACGTCAGCGAGGAGGAGGGTTGTTGGGGCTGGCTGACTGCCTATAGGACGTGCCTCTCACTGCGAGAAGCACATCCTAGATGCAGTCAGCTGTCACCGGCTCCTCTCTTCCTTACCGGCATTTCGTCAGGGCACACCTGGAATTTGCCGCGGCACACAGTTTGAGATACATTGTTCTAAAGCAACAATAAAGAAATCTTTTGTCTACCTTTAGTCATCTTTGATTTCTGCTTTCCCCATTTTCTCTTCACTCTCCTTTACATAAGAACATAAAAATAGCCTTACTGGGTCAGACCAATGGTCCATCAAGGCCATTAGCCTGTTCTCACGGTGGCCAATCCAGGTCACTAGTTCCTGGCCAAAACCCAAGGTGTAGCTATACTCCATGCTACCGATCCAGGGCAAGCAGTGGCTTCCCCACGTCTTTCTCACTAACAGACTATGGACTTTTCCTCCAGGAACTAAGTCCAAACCTTTCTTAAAACTGGCTACGCTTTCCGCTCTTACCACATCCTCTGGCAACACGTTCCAGATCTTAACTATTCTCTGAGTGGAAAAACTGTTCCTCCTATTGGTTTTAAGATTATTTCCCTGGAACTTCATTGAGTGTCCCCCTAGTCTTTGTAATTTTTGACGGAGTGAAAAATCGATCCACTTGTACCCGTTCTACCCCACTCAGGATTTTGTAGACTTCAATCATATCTCCCCTCAGCCTTCTCTTTTCTTTTTAAAAATATCTTTATTCATTTTAAAAGCCAACATCAAGTGCAACATATTATCAAGCAATGTACAAACAGACAGCACATAATTCCATCAAATGATATAATGAAATAATAAAAACATATCCCTTCCCACTCACCCACCCTTTCATATAGCATAAAGACAATCAAGAATAATACTAATGATCAAGACCAACAAATTACAATCAAATAATAAATTAAAGGCATATCCCCCTCTCCCCTACCCCTCCTGGACGTGTATAATCAAAGGGCTAAAACCAATAATCAATCTTTACAAAATTTTGTCAATGGGTCCCAAACCTCCTTGAATTTCTTGTTATGTCCCAATTGTATTGCTCTCATACGTTCAAATTTATAAGTTTGGCACAAGGATTCCCACCAAAAACTTTAGTTTAACCTGTCCCAATTTTTCCAATTTTTCAGAATAAGTTGTATGGCAACTCCCGTCATGATGAAAAGTAATCTATTATTACATGAAGTTATTGGACTCTTGGCCTCATTAACGTGCCAAATAGCACATCCTCTGGCAGTTCCAGAGCTTAACTATTCTCTGAGTGAAAAAAAAATGTCCTCCTATTGGTTTTAAAAGTATTTCCCTGTAACTTCATCGAGTGTCCCCTAGTCTTTGTAATTTTTGACAGAGTGAGAAATCGATCCACTTGTACCCGTTCTACTCCACTCAGGATTTTGTAGAGGAGAAGGTCTGGGGCAGTCAAGCGGGACTTGGTGAGAATGTTGCCGCATCCGGAAACCTCAGAAAGAGAAAACTATGAAGAGCACCCGTGAAGGTGAGGGGAAGGGGGAGGAAGGTGGCCGGATGAGGGGAAGAGGTTGAGTGGCACTGAAGGGAAGTGGATGGAGAGGGGAGAAGGGTAACAGATGCTGAAGGGAAGTGGAGAAAGAAAGAGGGAGGCGTAGATGCTGGATGGAAGTAGGGAGGGGAGAGAGAGGGGAGCAGATGCTGGTTGGAAGGGGAGAGTGAGAGAGGGGAACAGACTCTTAAAGTGGAGAGAAGGGGAGCAAATGCTAGAAGGAAGTGGGAAGGAGACCCCGTTCCAGCGGGGCACCCGACACTGTCATCGCTCCTCCCCCATTCCAGCAGGGGAGAGCCGACGGAGGAGGGCTGCAGTCTGGCCATCGGACCAACGGTTGGCTCGGGGGCCCGTTCAAGCTGGACTTCAGTTTTGACTGTTTTGATTTTATTTTCACTTCTTCTTTTTAGTTTATGATATATTTTTTAATCTCACTTATTGTTTTACCACTTATTTTGTTTTATTTTATCATTCAAATTTCATTTAAATTTCTATTGCTTCAGCGGTTCTCCCTCTGCATCTATTCTTATCTCCCCTCTTTTTTCAACCTTTCAAAGTCCTTTAGATCATTGTAGTCTTATTAGAATGTTTATTTTCTTATTTTTCTCATCTATTCTCTATTTTATTTCTTCATTACTCTACTAATTGTCATTTTTCCAGGTACTTTAGTTAGATTGTGAGCCTTCGGGACAGTAAGGGAATTTCTAAGTACCTATTTTACTTATTTTAATGCACCCTATTGTCTATTTTTCTGTAAACCGCTTAGAATCCTAACGGAGTTTAGCGGTATATAAGAAATAAATTACATTACATTACATTCAATCATATCTCCCCTCAGCCATCTCTTTTCCAACCTGAAGAGCCCTAACCGTTTTAGTCTTTCCTCATACGAGAGGAGTTCCATCCCCTTTACCATCTTGGTCGCTCTTCTTTGAACCTTTTCTAGCGCCACTATATCTTTCTTGAGATAAGGAGACCAGAACTGAACGCAATACTCCAGATGAGGTCGCACCATGGAGCGATGCAGGGGCATTATAACATTCTTAGTCTTGATAACCATCTCTTTTTTAATAATTCCCAGCATCCTGTTTGCTTTTTTGGCCACCGCCACACATTGGGCAGAAGGTTTCATCGTATTATCTACGATGACACCCAGATCCTCTTCTTGGGCGCTAATCCCCAAGGTGGACCCTAGCATTCAGTAGCTGTGATTCGGGTTATTCTTCCCAATGTGCACCACTTTGCGTTTGTCCACATTAAATTTCATGTTCCATTTGGACGCCCAGTCTTCCAATTTCCTAAGGTCTGCCTGCAATTTTTCACAATCCGCATGCGTTTTAACAGCTTTGAACAGTTTATTAATAATAATAATAATAATAATAACTTTATACTTCTAGGCGGTTTACATTGAAGAGAGCTGGACAGTCAGCGAGTTACAATATGCAGAGTTAAGAGAAATAAAGCATGTAGAATAAATTTTTGTCTTATACGCAGGAGTGGACATGTTTGAAATATTAGAAATTGATTTAGTGTTTTGTGTAGATACTTTTTAGGTGATATTTCTGTCGAATAAGGCAAATTTAATCACCTCACTTGTTGTTCCAATTTCCAGATCATTTATAAATAAGTTAACCCTTTCAGGACCATAAGGATCGTAGGCCAATTTTTGTGGTTTTGACGACATTTTTATGGTAAAAAGGGCTTGCAGATGCCAAAAAATTGATTTTTTTTGTGAAATATCATTATTTTTATTTTAAAAAAATCACACTTCTGGCTTATGGACAGTGTGGCAAGTGAATCTTCTCGTCAATCTGGCAACGACGCTAACGAATGAATGTCGGAACCAGTTTGTTTACATAAAGGCAGTATCCTATGGAATCCGTACATATCAAATTTAGAACTGTAGACTATCCCAATCAAAATGGATAGGATTTTAAAGTTATGGGACAAATAGGTCCCTTGGTCCTGAAAGGGTTAAATAGCACCAGTCCCAGTACAGACGCCTGCAGTATTTCACTGTTTACTCTCCTCCTTTGAGAAAAATGACCATTCAACCCTACCCTTTGTTTTCTATCCGATAACCAATTCCTAATTCCCAATTGAACTTTGCCACCTATCCCATGACACTTCAATTTTCTCAGGAGCCTCTCGGGAGGAACTTTATGCAAAGCTTTCTGAAAATCTAGATACACTATATCAACCGGCTCACCTTCATCCACATGTTTATTAACACCTTCAAAGAAGTCAAGCAAATTGGTGAGGCGAGATCTCCCTTTGCTGAACCCATGCTGACTCCATCTCATCGTGTTCCACAATTTTATTTTTTATAATTGTTTCTACCATTTTGCCCGGCACTGAAGTGAGGTTTACCGGTCTGTAATTTCCCAGATCTCCCCTGGAGCCCTTTTTAAAAATCGGCGTAACATTGACCACACTCCAATCTTCAGGTACTATAGATGATTTTAGCGACAGGTTACAGATCATTAACAGCAGATCAGCAATTTCATGTTTGAGCTCTTTTAGTACCCTGGGATGTATACCATCCGGTCTTTTTCTGCCACTTCTATCCACTGTCCAGCCTCTTTCTCTTCCTTTCCATCCATTGTCCACCCTCTCCCCCTTCCTTATGGCATCTTACACCCTCTTTCTGTTTTTTTAACCTGACAATCCCCAGACTTTATTAGTAAATGAGATTTACGAACAACATAAGATTTAGCAGTAACAGTGGAGTTGCAGGGTACATAAGAACATAAGAATTGCCGCTGCTGGGTCAGACCAGTGGTCCATCATGTCCAGCAGTCCACTCACGCGGCACCCCTCTGGTCAAAGACCAGTGCCCTAACTGAGATTAGCCCTACCAGCGTACGTCCTTGTTCAGCTAGAACTTGTCTAACTTTGTCTTGAATCCCTGGAAGGTGTTTTCCCCTATGACAGACTCCGGAAGAGCGTTCCAGTTTTCTACTACTCTCTGGGTAAAGAAGAACTTCCTTACGTTTGTACGGAATCTATCCCCTTTCAACTTTAGAGAGTGCCCTCTCGTTCTCCCTACCTTGGAGAGGGTAAACAACCTGTCCTTATCTACTAAGTCTATCCCCTTCAGTACCTTGAATGTTTCGATCTCTCAGTCTTCTCCAGGCTGCACGCCGTGCACCACCAATGGTGAGATGGAACTTGTGGCCCTTGCCAAGGCCATGGCTCTTCTTTCCAGCTGATGTTAGCCCACACATCTCTCTGTGTTTGTGGACTGGCTTTGTGATCCACTAGGTGTCAGGGTTGCGCCTGATGGCTTTGTGGAATGGTTAAATAAGGATAACCTCAAAGAATTTGTATGTGGAATCTTCACCAACCCAGTATGAATTCAGTACTCTCAAATCCCCAAAGTGCGAGCCAGCACGCTCCTCAGCAACTGACTGCAGGCTGCGTGCAAATTTGATCTGATTAATACCATGATGGACGGGTTTACCATAGGTAGCTCCCTTGGGACAGGGTGTTTGCAGCCACCTCGGTGAACACAAATACCTTGTTTAGCCTTGTACCCCAGCCTTCGAGCCTTGTCTGGCCTAGTGGGACGGGGTGCCCGGTAGAGGGAAGACAGCTGGCGATACTGCCAGCATCGGACTCGCAACAGGAAACACATCACATCCGACTGCTTCTTCCTCCATAGCTCTTACGTGTATTTGTATGCACCCATCTTGACCTATCTGATGGCACCCTCTCCGAAAAGGAAAAGCGCCTTTCTATGCCCCTGCCATAAACCATCCTGTGCCCCTTCTTTATACATGCTTCATTTCAGTTTCACCTCCGCTCTCCATTTTTCTCTTTCTGTCTCCACTCCTTCTTCCATGCTCTGGCATCTCTCTCTTCTGCCTTCCTTCCCTCCCTCCTTCCCTACCTCACCACATGGTCTGGCATCTCTGTCTCCTTTCCTTCCCTCCCCCATGTGCTATGGCATCTGTCTCCTCTCCTTCCCTTCCATGATCTCTCCATCCCCATCCGTGATCTGGCATCTTTGTCTCCTTTCCTTCCTTAACCTCATGCCATGGAATTTCTCTCTACTGCCTCCATGCTCTGGCATTTCCTTTCCTTTCCCTCCCTCTCTTCCCCCTGGTCTGGCATCACTCTCCTCTCCCTTGCATTCCTTATCTCTCCCCCCCAAACTGGATGGTTTTCTTCCTTACCCCTCCCTCCAATTGGGTGCACGGTACAGCATTTCTCTACCCCCCCCCCCCACCTTCCCCAATGGGTACCTCTCTCTCTTTTCTCTCATCATCATCAGCCTTCACAATTAGCTTCTCTGCCAGCATGGGGCCTTGATTTTAAATGGTTAAAAAATCTAAACGTATTGGAATATGTTTATAAATAAGATGACAGCAAATATAAGTCACAAAAAGCACGGTTAGCAAGATCTTACACAATCGCATGCACTTTCACCCTTATAAGCTGCAATTGGTGCGGAAATTACAACCTTTAGACATTGCAATGCGACAAAATGACCAGGTGTTCCTCAAGTGGCCCCCGAGATCACCGGACCTTACTGTTTGTGCCTTTTTCCTTTGGGGGTACGTACCTCCGCTACCCGCAACTATGGACGATCTACAGGAACGCATCATGATCACGCCGGATATGCTTCACAGAGTCTGGTCCGAGCTCGATTTTCGCTTTGATGTTTTGCCGAGTAACAGGTGGGGCGCCCATCGAGTGTATGTAATCAACAGATACCATATGAGACTTTACGAGTTGATGAAACTGTCGCCTAAAAGGTGAAAGAATATTCCAATCAATTTTGGTTTTGTTACCATTTAAAATCAAGGAGTGTTTTTGTGGGCACCCTGTACAGGACAGTATACTTTCAAAATGTAGGACCTGTATGTGTGGCCAACTGCAAGGAGTGAAGCTTAATGAGAATCCCTCAGAAGAAGTGGCTTAGGAGTTCAGGAAGGAGGCCATGCAAGCACTGAGTGTTCTATATTACTAGATAGCTAATCCTACCTAAAACGTAATTATTGCAATTATGCCTTACTCAGCTACAGCTCTCCTCCTACTTGATGGCTCCAAATATAAACTATAGGGGAAATGCATGTAGATCAGCTGGTGAAAGTCGGTTATGGGGAGGATTACATCTGATGATGAGATGCAGGTTTAGTTATTCTATTGCTCCAGGCCAAACATTGGTCCAGACAGACCAATTAAAATACCCCAGTATTTTCAATCAGCATGTTGCCAGAATGAAACTGCAGCAATTTGTGCCTAGACCAAACGTTTGATGCGTATGCCACCTTAAGTACTGTCATTATCTACACAGCTGCCGAATTTAACATTTTTAGCAGTTTAGCATTGAGTTGAATGCAAGGCTGTCTGTTCCATAAGCAAACTCGGGTGCTATTTTCATTACTTACCAGTGTAAATCAATGTCCTTTCTAGCCCCCTTCGTTCACCTCTAACTCAACGTAGGCCAGAAAGCGTTCCGTACCATCTTAAACCCAGATTTCCTGAGAAAAGCATGGACTAAAGTCCTGTTTCTGAGCTCTGGTTTTGATTCGGAGGCCATCTTTTTTTGAAGGTAGGTAAGATTAAAAAGCCCGAGAGCTTGTCTCTAACGCGGAGCTGGGAGGCCCGCGTTGCCGTCCGTCGGGAAGATAGCTAGGAGGGGGTGGTTAGGCAGGCAGAAATTTTAAAAAGAAGGGAGGAGGTCTTTCCCACCGTGGGACGGACCTCCCATAAGGTCAAATTGGGGCCGCAGGGTTGGGTGGGTGGGGGGTATATAAGCTGGACGCTCGGAGGACAGTAACGGTTTCCGGTCCTCCGAGGCAGCTTTCCTGCCCTCCCGCCCATTAGTTCTGCGTGATGTAGTGTGGGGTTTTTGGTTGGCGGTATCCCGAGCTACTGGCGGCTGGTCTCATCATGGGATGAGTGGTAGGCCGGCTGGGAGCCGTGCCTGGTGGGTCAGATGACCCTGGACAATGGGGCATGTGGGGACATGCCACTCCTCGGACCCTTGCTTAGACGGCAGAGTCGGGGGCCATTTTCATCTATGTCGGTAGCTCGGGATCAGGGGTCACAATGGTGGGTACCATTGTGGCGGTTTAATTAGATAAAATGTTATTTAATGATGTTTATATATGTTGTTTACTATATGTAAATTGTTATTTAAATATGTTTTACAATAAACAGGGCTGCGGCCAGGTTTATCCACTCAGGTCTACGTGTCTTTTTGGTGAGGGGGTTGGATTGGTATTTGAAGGTTGGAAAGGTATACATCGGGGAAGCGGGCCGCTCCAGCTTCCGCTGTTAGTATTTATATTGGCTCAGAAATGTCAGCGTGGAAATGATACGACTGCTCTAAGTATATTGAAATTGCTGGCACGGCATATTTTTCGTGTTAACTAATTTATAATAAAATTAGTAAGTGGTAAATGAAAAGCGGAGATGAGGCAAATGCAGAAGTGCTCTTGAGTAACTAGAGACTGAGATTGCTGTGTAGGCCTGCCACATCATTAAAGCAAGGACAAAAATATCTTGCCTCTAACTCCCAAATTCAGTGTATGGCAACTTAGGTTGTGTGGGCAAATCCGCGCACACAGACAATTTGCACACACAACTTAATTCCTTAACAAGGCAAGGAACACCTCTTAATTGATGTAATTAGCACTAGTGCAAACAACTTAGGTGCATTGTACAAAGGGCTAGATTCACAAAGGATCCAATCCGTGTCCGGGGGGATGATTCGCGAATCGCCCTCATGCAAATGAGGGCGATCAGAATCATGCCCCCATCCAACTGCCGGGATTGCTCTCTAGCGATCCCGACGCATGTGCAGACCATCTGTTGATAGTCTGCGCATGCTTAAGAGTAGCGACCTTTTTTTTTTTTTTTTGGTTTTTGGGGGGAAAGGAGGGAGGTGAAGGGGCAAATCATAGGTGGGGAGGGCGGATCAGTTTGCAGAACTGAGCTAATGGTATCAGTCCATGACTTAAGACAGTTGTGTCTGTCTCTCTCTCGGCGACAAACACAGGAAACTTCGATCCTGCTAACCCCGGAAAACATTCATACAGCGAGGACACAGAAACAAATCCTCTCTTCTCTCTCTTTTAAGAAGACAACTTGCAAGAATAGTTGGCAGGTGGGAAAGTTTGGGAAGGAAGTGACGTCCCCGATGGTTTTGGAAGCGCTTGGGACTCTTGTTGTCATCGGTGACTGTGACCAATCAGATGCTTGCTTTTTCGCGAGCCCGTGGTTAGGGTTAAAACCACGGGCTCGTAGAGCAGAGAAGGGCAGGAGAGTCAGGGCGGCAGGAGAGCTCACAATCTATCTAATGTACCTGGGGCAATGGAGGGATTAAGTAACTTGCCCAGGATCACAAGGAGCAGCGTGGGTTTGAACCCACAGCCTCAGGTTTTTACCACTACACCACACTCTCACAGCGGAACCTGTAGTGGCTCACTCCCCCAAGATCTCCTCTCACCCATACCCCCTCCCATGCCTCAATAACACACTCACTCTGCTGTTGGAGTAAACTGGCCACAGCCCTGTTTATTGAAATAAACATATAACTTCAATCATTGTATAACAAAACACATCTTGATTCCGAGCTACTATAACAATTAAAATGGCCCCCAACCCCGCCGTGCTAGCAAGGGTCCGAGGGGTGGCATGTCTCCACATGCCCCATTGTCCAGGTCATGCGAACCACCAGGCATGGCTCCCCGCCGGCCCTCCACTTATCCCTTGAGCCCAGCAGCCAGTAGCTCGGGATACTATCCTCACCCCCTGAGCTATCCAAACCCCCCCCCCCTGGAACTGTATCGCGAGCGGGAAAGCTGTCTCGGAAGACCCAGTGACCGTTTGGGTCCTCCGAGCTCTCTCTCTTATCCCGCTCACATCGGCCATGGCCTCCACCCAATCTCGAGTCTTTCCCACGGCGGGAAAAACCCACTCCTTCCCGTCTACTCTGGACCCTACCCGGGACCTACCCCCTCCTCAACAGGTGACCTCGCGGGCCTCCCAGCTCCACGTTAAAGTCGCCCATTGAGACAGGCTCTCAGGCTTTCTGTTAATGAATGATTTATTCTACCATTTATTGATAACTATTTTTCATCAATCTCCGAGAAGTTGGGTTGCTTTGTTATGTGTTTTTATTTTTATTTTTTCAGAGTTGTCCCCTCTCAACTTTTAGCAAAATGATTAGGCCTGATGGGCCGCTGCGGGAGCGGACCGCTGGGCAAGATGGACCTCTGGTCTGTCTCAGCGGAGGCACGTTCTTATGTTCTTATTAGGATCATAACTGATTAAAACATATCATGATGGAAGTGTAAACTGACTACGGAACATTTTATAAGATGTGCAATGCTGAGAAGCAATGGTGATTTTTCCTTATGATTCTCTGAAACATTGCTGTACAGAACTCAGCTCCGATAACAGTCTGGCAAAAATATAACCACACACCATACCACTATTCCGAATAATGTCATGCTTTGTTTTTTTTTTCATGTTTCTGCTCTTCTACCCCAACAAACATTTGTCTGAAGAAATATTACCATCAGCAGATTTCGTACAGAGCATCCACTCAGTCTCGTCTTCTGGATTAGAATCCAACAGATCGTACAGGTGAATCTTCTTTATGACCAGATGAAACAGGACTTTGTTGCTTTGCAAAGTGTTTGATCCAGGTGGGAAGGTGGGCAGAAGTGAAATAAAATGCAAACTCGAAATTAAAAGAAGGGGTTGGGCGAAGGTGAACAAAGAAAGCATATGACATTATTTTCCCTCAGGCTGGCTTTATGCGCTCATCTCTCGGGTTATGTCTATCGAGTAATTCGTTAAGACAAGAATTTAAACGTCGGAGCCAGCACTCCTGCAACCTCTTTCAGGAATATTAGCTGTCTAATAGCTGCCGTTTGGTTTTCCGAATGCCCTGGAGATCTGTTAAAGTTTTGTGCTTATTACTTAAAACTTAGGCAAAAGAAATGCTTTGGACAGAATCTCGCATTTGTTATTTCTTCTCAACACCCTCCTAAATAATCCCTACTGTGTCTAATATTACTAGTGCCCAAACCTTAAACAAGGAGGGAAAGCCTCAGAAAATTGCTATTATATTATATTATACCCCTGTTTTCAGTCATTGGCATAGAAACTTCCTTCTTCCCTCTCGAGTTTGTTGAGAGTTTTTGACCACTGACCCTACTTAATACGTAAAAGGTGTATATTTGCTATTTATGGTCATTTCTGCTCTGCCAAAAGATTGTGTTGGTCAGACGAAAATGGTAAATATTAGTAGATTAAGAAAATTATTTGTGCATTTCTGCTCGGCCGAGACTATTGTGCAGAGTTCTCCAAACTCTCTTGTATCTCTTAGCAAAGATCGCGCGTTATTCGGATCCAGACTTTAGAATTTCGCGTCTGTTTTCGGTTTGGTTCAAGCGCAAATGTCGCCGCAGGTTACAGCATAAGAAATATTATGGAAACGCTTCTTCGGCAAATTGTATATTTTAATGCCGCAATCATTAAGGGATTGAAGTTACAGTGAATATGAAAAGAACTATTTAAAAAAAAAAAAAATTATTTGAAATATATATTGGAGAAAGGAGAGTAATAGAATTCGATTTAAAGAGGACTGGTCTACTTATTTCTCCTGATTGTCTCAAAGTAATTTCTCTACGTGACGCCAACAGAAAAATGAGGTGGAAATGTGCAACTGTCCCCTATCGAACTTTACATTAAATTACATTACATTATTGACTTTAATTCCGCCATTACCTTGCGGTTCAAGGCGGATTCCATAAGAGGTTATCTGGGTTACAAAGTAGAGCGGGTTATTTCCGAACCAAAGTGCATTCTGTGTCTCAAAGACGCTGCTTTAGCAATTTTGACATATCTTATCCATAATATCCCTTTACTCAAAAAAAGAGTAGCTAGAAGTTACTGGAAATGAATGCAAAGAAAAACTGAGCAGGCATTGTATGGATTCGTTGTTGCAAAGATACGGAAACTGCATTTTTGCACGAGCAGAGTTGTATAACCGCTAAAGATGATCTTAACAAAAAATATGGGCAAATATGAAAACTTATTCTTTCTATTTGACTTTAATAAGTGTTTTGCAATGGTTTTCCAATAGCGCATTGCAATTTTGCTTGTTCTAATTGTATGCATTAATGCAACTGAATTAAAATTTGAAACTTCATAAAATTCAGCAAACGTGTTTCTGAAATGATGCGGGGCGACGATCAAACAGCGAATATACATATACAGTGTAACTTTGAGTGTACCTGCAAAAACTATTATCAATACAGTTTCTGATGTATGCCAAGATCTGACATTTTTTTTTAATCTACAGAGGAGAATTATGATGATGAATTTTTTGAACGTAATCTATTTCAAGTTCGTATGAAAATCTGAACATGCCATCCCTGGGTTGTAACACAAGTTTATTTATTTTTAAAATTTCTATACTGTTTTTATCCAAAACGGTGCACAAGGAGTTACGTACATCAAAAGTTAAGAATCATAAAAAATAAGAAGATAAAACAGACATATTCAGTCTAACATAAAGTCAGTTGCTCGGAAAAATGCTCCGAGGAATAGTTGAGTCTTCAATATTTTCCTAAAGGAATTCCTCTAATCTGGCCAACAAGGCCATTCTATAACTTGACTCCTGCACATGTAAAAGTCATGGCCTTCCTGTTTAAAAAATGGTTGTTACAAGGCTTTTCCTGGTTTTAAAGAGCAGTCTCCTCTTGGAACAACAGATATGGGCCGTTAAATGTTGACAGACAGGATACGAATTGGTATCTGCAGGAGGAACAGTGCATTGAGCGTTAAAAAAAAGCGGTTTTATCGCTTAGAAGAATTGCGCCATCCAAGGTATCAGGAAACTGGTGCACGAAACGTGTTTTTAAAAAAAAAAAAAAAAAAAAAGAAAATGCTTTATCTCCAACAGATAAAGCACACATTTCAGATTTCCCCCTTCGGCAGATTGGTTATCCAATATCTCATTGCACAGAAAACACAGTTTAAAAGTTGTACTTTTTAGAGGAAAGTGACAATTTATTGACGTCGTCATTTGAACTTTGCTGCACTGGGAAATATTGGAGGGTGGCTGTTCTATTTATTTATTTTACGGTTTCTATGTAAAAAAAACTATCAGATTAGTATAATAGGTTTTAAATATTAATTGGATCTTATCGGTCCTAGATTATTTCATGGGTCATGAGCCCAGATTGGGTATTTTTGTCTTTGGAAACAGGTAAATCTCATCACGGTAGGTCATCCTAAGGTGGTTCAAGACGTTAAGCCAGCCTAGCTCTGGCCGTCTTCTCCCCTCCCGTGTTAGTCTCGGATCGGAGAAGCTCATTGGCTGCTTTTGCTGGCAGTGGGCGGAGCCGTTAGACTCTCGCTGACACTCTAGAGCTGGAGCCTGAAAACTTTACAGCCTCGTCTCAGTCTTCCGCCAGACCCTAAAAAGCTCGTTTCTTCGGGGAGGGGGGGACGACGACGACAAATTGTTTTCGAGCTGAAAAAGTTCTCGAGAGCTGAAGACTCTTTTTCACAGCCTGGCCATCAGCACAAGGGAGAAAGGATGCAGGCTTTGCTAGTCTGGGGCCAACGGCTTGAACGATTTGGCGATCTATTC
Source organism: Geotrypetes seraphini (assembly GCF_902459505.1). Lineage (NCBI taxonomy): Eukaryota > Metazoa > Chordata > Amphibia > Gymnophiona > Dermophiidae > Geotrypetes > Geotrypetes seraphini. The sequence goes on from NC_047100.1 coordinate 10,925,398, forward strand.
TAGAAACCTTTTGCGGGTGGTTTGGAGACGTTTGTTTCTTCTTCAGTATTAACCAATATACACGGTGGTTGTTTTTCTGGTTGTTGTTTTGGTTTTTGGTTTTTTTTGCATTGATTACTGGGACAATGCAGCATCCCTCGGAGCTCGGAGCTCACTATTTTCCGCCCGAAGTTTTCCCCGATCACAGGTCTCATCGTTATAGGAGTTTTATGATTGAGGAAATCCTGACCGATCATCCGGACTCTAAGGTCTCGGCCCCCGCTGGAGATTTGCTCAAGTTCGGCGTCCAGGCGCTTCTGTCTGCCCGACCGTACCACAACCACCTCGGTATGTCCCGTACGTCAACCCTGGCGCTAACTTTATCATGTTATGTCATATGATGTTCAAGCAAAGGCAAAGTAATGAAATACCCAAAAGTTTAAAAAAAAAAAAAATTGTAATCTTTAAATATACACAGGTAGTTCACAATAACAACTCCAAAAAAACACGTACAAACACGTTAGGAGAAATGTTTGAGCATTAATCGGTAATAAATAGGATTGGCAAGTTTCTCGTGCTTCTTCTAGCGAAATGTATCCCCTTTTCTTTTCATGATTCTATTATTCCTTTTTCTCTTTCCCTCCCCTCCTTCATATTTCTTTGATGCAATTTGGATACCTATTGCAACAGATTATAATATGATATAGTTATGTATATTTGATTTTGCCCTGTTATACTGGATTTTGCCCTGTTCCTCCTTGGCTCCTAATTATGATACTTGATAATGTTATGACTTGTTTTTCCCCTTGTATTTTGATAAAATTCTCAATAAAATCTCATGAAAAAAAAAAAAAGAAATGTATTCCTTTGTTCAGAACATCGGAACTTTTCATTTGAGCTCTGATCCATGAGGAATTGACACTTTGGACAATCCCCTATGTGTTAATCGATCCTATATAGAAACCAGGGCTCCTTTCGGGAATGAAGGGCGAATTGGCACAACAAAGCGTGTCTGCTGGGGGCAGGGGGGGAATAATATGTTTACATTGTACCTCGGAACGGCTAATGTTAAAAAAAGAAGAAGTTTTTTTGGTATCTTCCTAATTTATAGGCCAAAGCCAGTGATATTAAAACACTACAATGCAGACTTAGAGTCTGCAAAACTCAACTGGGCATCAAGTAGTTTCCCCTATATAAAACTAGTCTTATCACCATATTTAATGTACTTACTGTTTATTTGATGTGGTTTTGCCTTTATTATGTTCTAGCTTTTGGGCCTTTCAGAATACTGGCACTTGGAAGCAGCATTCTCACATCCGTTTCCATTTGTTTATCCCAGGCCTAAAGGCTCCTGCAATTAGATCTAAAATAGTTTAATTTTTCTGAAAAGAAGAAGTTATTAAGATCCAAGTCACCGTTTACTCTCTTGCTTGCTGCAAACGACCTTAAACCATTAGGATGGGATTCAAAAATGTAATTTTTGAAAACATCAATCCTTACAAAATATTGTACTGATCATTTGGCCAACGAATATAAATAAGCACCAAAAAGATTTGACTTCTAAGCTTTGGATACAAGTACTTATCGGAAATCAAGGCTTAAACCTATGCATAGTTCAGTTTAGGCAAACTTGACTGCCTCTGACTGTCTTGTCTATTTATTATCACAAACTGGGACACGTGAAGACATTTAAATTAACAAACCAACAACAAATCTAGGGGGGAAAAAAAATCCACCTAGCTGTTTCCTAGAAATCCCTTAATGATTTCTTCAGGAGGGCTTAATCTAGAGCCTGCAGAACGGCAGGAACAAAGTAAAGGAGACCAAAAAAGACAGATAAAAAAGTAATATTTTCAGAATCTTAAGAACAGGACGTGAAATGAGCATTTAAGCTTTGGAACAACCTCCCTGCCCAGCTGCGGAACCTAGGCTCATTCCAATTATTCCGAAAGCATCTGAAAACCTGGCTTTTCTCCAAAACGTAAAGCTATCTATTGAAAATGTAAAGCTAGCTATCCTCTTCATAACCTCTAATTTCTTATGATGTCCTTCCCTCGTTTATTGAATTACCTGTAAACCGTGCCGAGCTCTATCTTTATGGAGATGATGCGGTATACAAACTTAAGGTTTAGTTTAGTTTAAGCATTAATACAATACAAAAAAAAAAAAAATTAACGAAAGCATTATGTTGAATTAGTTTTTTTAAAAAAATTTTATAATTAAGAAATTAAAATTTCAGCTAGTATTTTTTTCCCTAAGTGGTACATTCATGAAGCAGAGAAAATAGACTCACGATTTCTGGCTTTCATAAACTTGATCCTCATTGACTACAAACTATGTAAGCACTAGGACAGGTTTCAGATTCTTAGAAAAAAAACTTTAATACATCTAAATTAGATGAGTTGTTTAGGAATTCAAATAAAGTCCATCGTAGGTTTATAAACTGAAACAACCAAGTCTTCTTATTTATTTGGTTTTTTTTTTTAATTAGATAAAAGATTTTTTAAAATCCTATTATGTATGGCTACAATCTCAGGATTTTTGTCTTTTTAAAATAATTTTAAATTACACAGTTTCAAAGCTAGTGCAGGTTCGGCGGAGGAGCCAAGACAAAAAAATATATATATTTTGCAGAAACATTGAAATTAATTTCAGATTACTCAAGCATTTGTTTCTTCAGTGGATGTCGCAATAGCTGCTGCATATACTGAATATATATATTTACAAAAGTGCGAAAAAAATTGCGCCACGAGTAGCGCCAAAGTTTGAAACGAGTAGTTTGCAAAGAACCAAGAGAGATGAATTTGGGAGGAGGGGGGGGGGGGTGCTAGCATTCCAGGCAAAAGGAATTTCATTCATTGCTGCTTTCTGCTCATTCTTACAAACATTTCAGAAGAAAATTGAAAACCTAGTTTTTCCTTAAATATTTGACTAATTCATCCATTCTTTCTATGTAATATGTTATAATAATTTTTTTGCAAACCGCATAAAACTTTTGGTCATGCGGTTAACAAGTACATTGTAATGTAACGTAGCTGCAGACTCCCTGCTCTTTCAGAGGGTTAGTTTGGGAGGGGGGGGCGGTTTCTCTGTTATTGCTAGAGAAACAATAGAGGGGGTTGTGGTTCCTGAGGTTCTTGGAGCACCTGAGCATTTGAAAGCGGGAGCAAACCTGGCATTTAGCAAAACTGCAACAGTCGCATTTTTAGATATAACGTCGCGAGCCGTTTTCTGGGATCACAGGACAGAGAGTGCTCGGGGGAGGGGGGAGAGGGACTTGCATTAAATACTCCTACTATTAATTATTTCCAAAGCGCTGCCAGACGTACGCAGCGCTGTACAGAGTCACAAAGAGTAAGAAAGCAGGCCCTGCTCGAAAAATGGAGATCTTTTCCTGTCGACTATTGGGTGTTAAGGGCGGACTGAATCGATTGTTTTCTTCATTAATGCAGACATTCGAGCCTATAGTAAAACATTCCAGTCACAATGGCAGAGCGATTGCGAATGTGGAATCAGTTCCGGGCTTTAATCCCGATGCACTACTGCAATGCTATCAGCATGCCTTTTGTCTTTTGCAATTGCATTTTATATACCAGCACTTCACCCTCACCATTGGTTTTGTTTCTGGTCTATCCGCAGCGGTGCTGAAGGCTGAGCAGGCCGCCGTCTTTAAATTCCCTTTGGCTCCCCTATCGTGCTCGGGCCTGGCTTCCCCGCTGAGCTCGGCTCTGCTGAGCGTGGGGCCCGGCCTGCAGGGCGGCCCGGGAGCCGCTCACCTGCCGCTGGAGCTGCACCTTCGGGGGAAGCTGGAATCGAGCGGCGCCGAGCAGAGCCACAAAGCCAAGAAGGGGCGCAGGAGCCGGACGGTGTTCACCGAGCTTCAGCTCATGGGGCTGGAGAAGCGCTTCGAGAAACAGAAATACCTCTCCACCCCGGACAGGTAAGAGGGAGAGGGAGTCAGCCAGCGGGGGGATTGCGGCCCACTTCTCAGATCCAGAGACAGATATTTGGGATGGGACACAAGCAGTCATTGTTCCAAAATTTATTCTGGATTAAAAAGTGAGATTCATTCCTATGAAGATATTTGCAATGTAAAACCATTTGGAGACACTAACCAAAGAGAGAAACATATAAGAATCCTCTTGTAAACAGACAGAAACAAACAAACATCAAAACACACACACAAGCCCAATCTAAACACGGAATCACATACAAAAAGGAAGCACACAAAAGTACACAGTTATTTCGATTTCATATATATGCCAAGGGATTCTGTGATTACCATCCATTATATTAGTCGGATGTAGCTGGTAAATTATGGGCAGTTGTCTGAGTCCAGCTATATACTTACACCCCTGAGGGCAGCCCTGAGGGAGAAACCAGGCCTCCTTGGATTTGAATAAAGGACTTTTATGGTAAGACTTCTATTTATATCTTGTCTTTATTAGTAGACACACATTAAACAAAGGATGACGTGAGGATACACGAAAGCATAGACAAGCATACTCGTATATCCAGCCTTAGAAACACACATTAGCACCTCCGGCGAGGATAGCAGATTTTGCAATCCAGTGTGGATTTTTGAATTGGTGCGACGGACTATGAATAAATAAATGCACATGTTCCCGTCTCCCCCATGTACTTGTAATGTATGTGTGAGAAGGTGTGATGGGGAGCCCTGGATTATGGAAATGGAGGAAGGGGTTATGCAAATTAGAAACCCAGGTCTTCCTAAATAGTTTTTTTTTTTTAAAGGAAAAGCTGTAGCTAACCTATCCAATCTTTTTTTTTTTTTCAATACAATGGCAAATCTTTATTAATTAGCCCACAGTAGCCAAGTGGTTTAGGCACTAGGTTTAACATCCAGAGGTGCCTGGGTTCAAATCCCACATGCAAGCTTGGGCAAGGAGAAATCACTTTGACCCTTGGGTGCAAAATTAAGGGCTCCTTTTACTAAGGTGTGCTAGCGTTTTTAGCGCGCACTATAGCGCGTGCGAGCTGAAAAATTACCGCCTGCTTAAAAGCTAGCGCACGCAGCGTTTTAGCACGCGCTATCCCGCGCGTTAAGGCCCTAACGCACCTTTGGAAAAGGAGCCCTTCAGGGACAAAATACCTACTGTAGAATGTAACTCATACTGTAAAGATATGAGCAAAATCCCCCCTTCTCCCCCCAAAAAATTATTCACATAATTTTCACATAATTCACAAACCACGGTAGAGCTTTATACCGCAGCCTGGTGAGGTAAATGTACCAACTATCTTAGGAATTCAGTGAGCTTTGGAGCATTTACCGCAACAGCCTGTGGTAAAAAGCTCTACCGCAGTTTGATGAAAGGAGCCCTATATAAAATAAAAAAAATTTTTAGTTCAATAAATTTTATTAATTATTGCAATAATTATCATACACATAGCAATTTTCAGCAATTACTATAATACAACATCAAGAACAATATACCAAAAAAATGGTATCTAAAGAGAAAAAATATTTTAAAAGAAAGATAATAAAAACCCACTACCTCCTCTCTCTGATATTCATCACATCAATCCCTTAGCATCATTAAAAAGGGTTTCCCTTATACCCTTTCCTATGTTTTCACAGATACCAGATGCCATAAGTTTCAAGTTTATTTAAAATTTGATTAAAACACTTATACAAATTTCTAAGCAATGTACATAATAATAAAAAAATACACTCTTAAACCATGAAATGGATTACAAAGCCATCGCAGAGTCTTCTCCCTAATAATAAGAGCATCACCCTACAGTAGAAAGAACTACAATTCCCCCAAAGTTATTAAAATAAATTGATAACTGGACAGACGCCAAATCATTGTATTTAGGGCTCCTTTTACGGAGCCGCGTTAGCGGTTTAACGCTCGTAATAGCACGCGCTAAACTGCCGGCCGTGCTAGATGCTAATGCCAGCGTTGAGCTGGTGTTAGTCCTAGCCGCGCAGCGCGGGTTTAGCGCGCGCTAAAAGGCTGCGTGCGCTAAAACGGCCAACGCGGCTTCGCAAAAGTGTCATCCCACGCAAGGTCGCAACACACCCACAACTAGGGGCTCCTTTGACGAAGTTGCGCTAGCGGTTTCAGCGCACGCTACAATGCCGCGCACGCTAGACGCTAACGGCCTCCATGGAGCTGGCGTTTGGTTTTTTCCGCGTAGCACGGGAAATCTGCAGCGTGCGCTAAAAGCACTACCGCAGCGTAGTAAAAGGAGCCCTAGAGGGAGTAAGGTGCAGTTTATTAAAGTTTATTGCTGGGAACTTGTTCCCATTGGATAAGACAGGATCTGTGGTAGCAAGCCCTAACTCGGCAGCACATTAGTAACTCCAGCTTGTAAACCACCACTGAACACTCCCTACGTCTTGACGGTCACCATCTACTCAAGGAGGACGGAAGACACAGCAAAAACACAGAGGCGTTATCTTCTTTCGTAGAAACTCATAAAACAACAACAAAGTGAAAAGTCTGTACCTAGAAATAAGTAACGTGAAAAAAATATATATTCGTAGGCTACCCAATGAATCCTTATCTTCTTTCTTGCAGGATAGACCTTGCAGAGTCACTAGGTCTTAGTCAACTTCAGGTGAAAACGTGGTATCAAAACAGAAGAATGAAATGGAAAAAAATCGTAAGTATACAATTTGTGCCTATTTTTATTTTCAGAACACCACCGTTGACATATCCCCCTCTTTTACAAGGTGCGCTAAGCTTTTTTAGCGCAGGCGAAACACGTGCTAAACGCTAACGTGTGCATGTTATCCTATTGACGTGTTAGCGGTTAGGGCCCGTGTTGATTTGGCGTGCGCTAAATCAGCGCTAAAACGCTTAGCGCACCTTTGTAAGAAAGGGCCATCGTATTGTAAGAAACTGGGAATTTACAACCAAAATGATGTAAATGATATAAAAATAGGGTAAATGGTAGAGAAAAATGCTAATATTAGCCATGTTTGAGTTTTATCCAGAAGTTGCTCGTTCAAATATTAATGGACTGACAATAATATGTTTCTATAGAAGATTGTCTAGTTCTGGATAACCTGCATCACTCGGAGACAAACTAATAATTTACAAACGATAAACTTGGATGTTTTGCTTTTCCTATAGAAAAGTGTTATTTTTCAAGGATCTAGTAGGAAAAACAAACCCTGTTCGAAACAAATGTAGATAAGGCATTTTGGAGAAATGTGTCATAACTCGACAAAAGGGACCGAGTCTTAGAAATGGAGTTATTCAGTTGGCCAAGTAATCAAGAAGATGTTGACTCAAATGCAACAGACCACATCTTTCTATCACTGTCGTTTCATTTTCCACTTCAATTAAGAATATAATTAAACATATAAATAGAACCCAACTGACATTGTCGCCTTGCTTCTCAAGTAAGCGTGCACTAAGGCCCTCTTTTACTAAGGTGCGCTAATCGAGTTAGCGCACGCTAAACGCTAACACTTGCATGTCAGGGGTCCTTTTACAAAGGCGCGGTAGCGGTTTAACGCGTGGAATACCGCGCGTTAAACCGCCGGCTGCGCTAGTACCTAACGCCTCCATTAACGAGGCGTTAGGATTTTAGGCTGTCGCGGGGGGGGGTTAGCGCGTGATGATATGTCCGACGCGCTAACCCCCGTAGCGCGCCTTGATAAAAGGAGCCCTTAGTCTATGGATGCGTTGGCATTTAGCGTGCGCTAATTCGATTAGCACACCTTAGTAAAAGAGGGGGTAAGACTTGCTGCCTCTTTTACAAAGCCACGCGGCAACAGCCCCGAAGCCCTTTAAATCTCTATGGGCTTCGGGGCCGTTAGCGCAGGGCAGCCGCTAGCGTGGCTTTGTAAAACAGGTCCCTGGTCCCTTTTCTTAGATAGGGATACAACTATGTCCCTTAGTTGTGTCCTAAATTGTTATATTCTTGGTCTGTCAGCGTTTTTTTTTCCCCATTTTTGAAGTGCTTTATCACCTTAGTTGTGCTATTTATGTGATTTAAATTTTCAGGTTTTACAAGGTGGCGGTCTTGAGTCCCCTACAAAACCCAAAGGTCGGCCAAAGAAGAACTCCATCCCCAGCAGTGAACAGCTCACAGAACAGGAGAAGATCAAGGAAGCAGAGAGACAAACAGAAAGCCTTAGCTCCCTTTCCGAAGCCAATCAAGACGAGTAAAACCAACCCAAAGAAAAAACCAGCCCTGCTTAGCTAAAGGTGCCACTCGGCACAAAGTAGCGCCAGTCAACTGCCTTGGCAAATGTGATCTGTTCATGTAAAAACTGGATTAATGTGAGGGAAATTTATACCCTGGCCTGCAGTTTGGGACTAATGCAGACTTTTTATGAGCGATCCCTGCTAGGCCTTACCCGCCCGTGTTATAACTAATAATATTTAAAAAAAAGGCGTCCTAGTTTCCACAGTGTGGATTGCTCGAATTAAGGAACGTTATTCTCCAAATGTTTGCAGTGTTCATTTCTGCAGAAGATGCAAGGCCACCAAGATGAAAATGGTTAGTGGATAATTTTTCCAATTTGACTTTTATTGTGTTTCATGTTTGGTTGAGTGATCTTCATCCCATGTATATAAACCAGCTCAAATATCTTTTTTTTTTTTTTTGTCTAATGGTGAAATTTGTATTTTGTCTGAAATGTATGACGACATGAAAACCGGAATGAAACGTCCATTGATATTTTGCACCACTTTGTTGTACGCAGGTCTGCCTGATTTCTTAGAAAATTACAGTTCTGAATCAGTTTTATTAGGTGCAAAGTTACTTTATTTGAAATAAAATATTTTATAAAAATATTGTATTGAGTTTGAAACTGCGTGTGATTTCAACTTCCTTAATGATATTATGTTATGAAAAGCTATGTGAACATTATCGTGAACGTAAATTAATATGCTTTCCCCTATAATTGAAAAATTAAAAGCATTTTTCATCTAATTTTATATTTTGATATGTTACACTGTAATCAATTTCTTAGATTTCTATTTATGATTTTATTTTTCATTTAAAGTATTTGCAGTATATTAAATTCAATCAATATATTTTTTAAAGGAATTGTATATTGTATACTTAAATGGTGTTTTTCTTTAGAGCTTTAAGCACTGCAAATGACCAATTATTAGAACGAATGGTATTGACCGTTTTGATTTTATTTTTACATTTTAAGTCAAGTTAATAAGTAGACATATTAAAATTAGCATTAGAGGCAGTATAGGTGAATTAGATCTTTACAATTGCAAAAGATTTTTTTTTTTTTTTTTAAAGAGTGTTTCATTTAAATTATCACTTTGAATAAGAGCATCTCTTTTGGAATCGTTATTTGTAATATCCCGTACTGGGCCAACAGCAAAGGTGCTGCAAAACTTGATCCTTTCTGATCACATATGTAGCCTCTTCTGTTGGAAGATGGGATATATGGATCTGGAAAGCTCATGCAATTTGTACAGCGTATTATATTTTAAATTTTTATTATTATTTTTACAAAAGACATCCTGCCTAAAACCAATACAGTTGCGTCTAGGACTGATACACATACACCTAAGTACTTCATCCTAGAACAAAATAGTCCTAATTTTTTTTTTTTTTTTAATCTTTATTGATTTTCAAACTTTAATAGTGCAATACAAATAATAAATCAGAAAAACTGCACAAAACACACTAATAATTATACAATTATTACAATAAACAATCATTTTCTCCCATCCTCATCTTCATTTTTAATATAATAATATATATATGATGTGATTACAAATTATAATTAATCAAAATACCTTCCCCTCCCCCCATCCACCCACCTGGATGTGTAATGAAATCTAATGGAAAAGAAAAAAAAGGAAAGCAATAAAATGAGTCAATGGACTCCATAAATCATTAAAAGAATTACTATTTCCTAAACGTTCCACCATCATCTTTTCATACTTATATGTGGTGCACACATTTACCCATCAAAAACTCCTAATCTTAATAAACTATATATGCATGGCCCTGGTCAATAAAGAGAAAGAGAAAACAAAGGAAAAAGTGTGTACTTGAATAGTATTGGTGATCTTTGATCTATGATGCGCTGTAACTGGCTTTGATTAGTGATCAGATGACTTTTGCTGAAGCATTCAAATGCTAATTGCTATAGCACATTATCACAAACTTGAGGTCTGATGCATGACCCCTTGGCATTGATTTAGAAAATACTGCACTAGGAAATGTTTGTGCATTGCTTTTTTTCTACTGTAGTAGGAGGGGGGGGGGGGTTTCTGAAAAGTTCTCAGCCCAACCAACCAACTTCCTAAATTCTGAGCGTTATTTTGCCTCTGTAGCTGAAAAGAGTGTTAAGTACCAATTTGCAAAAACAAAATTCTATGTTATGACATTGTTTCAGATCATTGACTGAACCATATCCATGTCATTATCTTCTTGGTTGGGCTGAGAACTTTTCAGCACCCCCCCCTGCAGTATGAAGACTTTCAGAGCTGAGATTGTGATGTCATAATGCCTCATTCCACCAACGAAAGCCCAACCTCATCAGTGATGTCACAAAAGGGCTTGATTGTCCTATACTTGGCTCACTTTTAGTACATACTGGGGAGTGCTGAAAAGTTCTCAGCCCAACCAACCAACTTCCTAAATTCTGAGCGTTATTTTGCCACTCTAGAGGGGGGAAAAATGTGCCATGTTATTTCGTTAAGTGCCAATTTGCAGAACGAAATTCTGGACATTGTTTCCGATCATTGATTGAGCCATAGCCACATTATTCTCGGTTAGGCTGGGAACTTTTCAGCACCCCCTGGTATAAAGAAAATGCATTTAATGGTACCGTACTCATACTTGATGTCGGACATAGGTAGATGCAACCTCAGTTAAAAATGTTGTAAATAAGGATATAAGTCTAAAAAGTGCATTTTTCTATACAGTTCGAATTCGGGTATACTGACTAGTGATTCTACCTTCTTTTATATATTAGATAAACAGATTAAGAAAAATGTAAAACATTTGAAAAGAACTTTATGCTCAAGAAATATTTCATATGGTCAAGTTCAGTTCCTGTCTAGTTCAGCCCTGTCTGTTCATACACTATTTAATCTATTACACTGGGCAAGTGTATGAATATAAGCGTGAAAACTGGGGTAAGTGATTACTTAGGTTTGAAGAGAAAGCCCAAGCAAATCAACCTCTTGTCTCATCCCTAAACTCTGTTGTTGCTGATATTGTATTGAGCAAAATATTGGTGGGGCCAGTGCCCCTATGGTCCACCCTATTCCGTGCCTATGATATAAGCTGACAAATTTCTGCATTCCACACTTGTGTATCAATTTGAAAAATAATGGGAGGGGGGAGGGTTTCTTTCCCCTAAATATTACTTTTTTTTAAGGTTCTCCTAAATAAACTTTACAAAACAAGTGACTAACTAAAGGTGTAAAAATAATAGACGCAAGTGCCCGCAAAACCAATTCAAAAAACAATAAACAATTGTAAAGTACCTTATTTATGCTGCCCCGTACTATATATAGGTAAGCTAGGTGAAAATGAAGTTGAAAGATGGTAACCAGTAGTTCTTTGGTTTGCTGGATATTTTCAGAAAGATTTTTGTAATCTTCCAGTAGACCAAGTCTGAGACTAATACCTTTCAAGCTCTTCAACCTATCCGTCACAGACCATCAAAACCGTTTTTAACCTAACCTACCCTATTTCAAGTACTTGTATTCACCATGACAGGTATTCCCCCTAAGGACTATTTTCCAGTGATTCTTTCCAATTGTGTCAAAAAGTGGGAGACAAGATTTGGAAAACAAAACAAAAAACCTTGGAATATCTGAACCTGTCCTACCAGGTTCTTTTCCTGGTTTTTTTAAAATGACATTTTCTTTTAACCTAGTTGAGTGGCTTTTATTACATAGGCATGGCCTAGAATCAGAAGTGCTGATACAGTATGGATGTCTAATATAAGCATATTATCTACAGACGACTTCATAAAATTTGATATATGTAGCAAGGCAAACAATCTGCTCTCTTTTGACTGCACTCTGCTTACTTTTTACCATTTAGATATCAAATTATACAGTATAATGGAAACATGTAATTATCATCATTCTATACTTAAGAAAGCAGGAAACAAAATGCAGCTCTGGGCTGGTATAGGCAAAGATTCCTTCCAGTTACAAGAGAGATAACTGGCCTGCGTCCCATTCAACTTACAGAAGAAGTGGGAGGGAGCTCCAGGGAAGCCAAAAGTACAAGAACGCCAGTGCTTTTTATTATTTTCAATCCCGTGTGGGTTTGTTTTTCAAGGTTAAGGAGCTATTATATTTAGCGCTGTCATAGTCTTTAAGCATATTTTTTTAGACGCATGCCTTGCCAGAGTGAAAAATCCTTTCAATATCTGATGACATGTAATTTGTTCGGTATAATGTCAAGTTATTGACAGAAAAAAATAAAAAATAAACAGACATTTCGGTGCAGTGTCTGATTATGGTTTTCAAGACTGTGGTACAGTGTACTCTAGGAACATTGCCTGTTATAATGATTCACCCTGCTGAAAACAAAAAACAAGACAATTGTAGTCATGTCAGATTCTCAAAAGGACAAGAACAAAATATATATATATATATATTTTTTTTTTTTTCTGATAACACAGCGCAATAAAAATGCCACCTGGATCTATGTGTCAGGAAAATTATTGATTGTGTTCATAGACCGCAAATGCAAATACCTAGACTTTAAGAATCATTTTGATTTTTAATTGAAAATAATCACATTCAACCTAGGAACTGTTTTCTTCTTAATGCCTCTGGCAAAATGTCACTTTTTTTTTTTGTCAGCAGACAGAATCTTTGGGTTAATCTAATACTTATTTATTTAAAAAAAATTATACCCTGCTTAGACCTAAGCGATCCAAATAATACATACATAACTAGATAGCAATACATAAATAAATAACTTACATTCATCTAAAAAAAAACCGCTTCACAGTCAATTCATAAAAGAAAAAAAAAATTTTTTTTCAGCAAAAAGCCTCTGTAAATAAGGTTGTCTTAAATTTCTGAATATCAGAAAGTAACCTAAGGGCTTCTTTTGCAAAAGTGCGCTTACCGCGCGCTAAACGCTAATGCATGCATGTTAGTCTGTGGACGTGTTAGCGTGTTTAGTAAAACGGGGTAAGTGTTCCTGTCAAATTATTCCATAAAAGCACTCCTGCCACAGAGATTATCGAGGCTCTTATTTTTGCACAATGAACACGGACAAGCCCATCACGGACCAAATTTTAACATCCCCTCTGACCTTAAGGGTCTGCATGGTTGATACATTTTCAGCACCGGAGTCAGAGACCAAGTTATATTCTAATGAACAACTTTAAAAATCAGCACAAGAACTTTCTACCCAGCCCGATATTTGACTGGGAGCCAATGAAGCTGTAACAGCGGTACCTGGAGTGACCCGCTTCTGTTAAACCCGACACCCCCCTCCTCCCGTCCTACCTCTTCCCAAGCCCAAGAAGACCAAAACACCTTAAGTGGTAAAACCTGGCCGCAGCCCTGTTTATTGAATAATAACATATTCTTAATACAATTAACACAATTAAATATGCATAATTTAACAGCCACAATTAAAACATTAACAAAAAACCCCTAACAATGGTATCACCATTGTTACCAGATCCCGAGCTACCATCAGAAGTAATTGGCCCCCGACCCCGCCATCCAAGCTAGGGTCTGAGGGGTGGCATGTCCCACACATGCCCCATTATCCAGGGTCAACCGACCCGCCAGGCACGGCTCCCAGCCGGCCCACCGCTCATCCCTTGATGAGCCCCAGTAGCCAGTAGCTCGGGATACCGCAACCCTTACCAATACCACACCACATAAACTAAAGGGCGGGCGGGCGGGTGGGAAAGCAGTCTCGGAGGACCAAACCGTTTAGGTCCTCCGAGCACGCCTCCTTTTATCCCCTCCCACCCACAATCCACCGCGGCTGCGACAACCCGATAGAGGGGAAGCAGCGATCCCAAGACCACGGACCGCCCCCCCCCCCCGCACCTCCCCTCCTAGCTCTCTCTCTCATTTTCTATCCCTACCCCGGCTAGCAAGCCCGACGAGCGACTCAGCGGGCCACCCAGTCCCGCGTTAGGGTCGCCCGTCGAGACCAGCTCTCGGGCTTGCTTATTTCAGCAAAGGTGTTACATGGTCGAATCTGCTCCCTCCGCAAATCAGTCGTGCAGCCGCATTTTGAACGGATATCGCCTAGAACCGGTGCGCTAAGCGTTTTAGCGCAGATTTACCGCGCGCCGAATCCATGCGCGCGCTAACCGCTAACGCACCCCTAGGATAACATGCTCGTGCTAGTGTTTAGCGCGCGACAATATGTAGCGCAGGCTAAAAAAGCTTAGCGCGCCTTTGTAAAAGAGGGGGGGGTTAGTCTAAGGACTCCTTTTACGAAGCCGCGTTAAGTGGCTTTATCGCACGCAACTTTTTAGCGTGCGCTAACCCCCACACTAGCCGAAAAACTACCGCCTGCTCAAGAGGGGGGCGGCAGCGGCTAGCGCGGCCGGCATATTAGCGCGTGCTATTACACGCGTTAAACCGCTAACGTGGCTTCGTAAAAGGAGTCTTAAGTTTATGAAGGAATACTTATTGTCTCTGCATGAAAAACAGTATATTATCCTTGTGTATATTGCAAATAATAATAAGATTTGAATGTAAGGAATCAAAACAGCTTAGAGGTAGTTGGATGCCATATCTCCTGACTAATATAAATATTTTACTTTCTCAAGTGAGAAACATTAATATTATTTTTGAAACCCAAGTTTTGCAGTCACTGCGAAAGTCTGTTTGATGTTTGCCGTACAGTGAGAGATTAGATAAACTGGGCCTCTTCTCCCTTGAAAAGAGGAGACTGAGAGGGGACATGATCGAAACATTCGAGATAATGAAGGGAATAGACTTAGTAGATAAGGACAGGTTGTTCACCCTCTCCAAGGTAGGGAGAACGAGAGGGCACTCTCTAAAATTGAAAGGGGATAGATTCCGTACAAACGTAAGGAAGTTCTTCTTCACCCAGAGAGTGGTGGAGAGCTGGAACGCTCTTCTGGAGGAAACACCCTCCAGGGATTCAAGACAAAGTTGGACAAGTTCCTGCTAAACTGGAACGTACGCGGGTGAGGCTGGACTCATTTGGAGCACTGACCTGGGGGCTGCCGCGTGAACGGACTTCTGGGCACGATGGACCACTGGTCTGACCCAGCAGCAGCCATTCTTCTGTACCTTATTTGCATATTCAGCTGCTCGGGCCTATTTTACCTGCAAATTGCCCTGACCTTGAAGCAGCAGCAGCCTGCGGCGGAAAAAGAGATCATAATTAGAGCTCACCTTTACACAGTTCATGACAGAAGTAAGCTCTAATTTATAGGAGGCATCACGCTGAGACCTAATTATTGGTCTTACTGGTGCGCCTTCATTTGAATATGGAGGGACGTAAAACAGCAAAAGAAATCAACGATGAACCAATCACAGGAAGCGGCAGATTTTTGTAATGAAATTTACAGAGGAAGCGGTACTGCAAGTCCACCTTGCATGACAGATCTAACAGGACAACCTGGATGAATCTTTCCCCCCCCCCCCCTGTTGTAATCTGTGCTGTTAACTAGGAGTAAATGTCTTAATTTAAAAGAGATTCTGGGGTCCTTTTACTAAGGCGTGCTAGCCGATTTAGCACACGCTAAATATTAGCGTGTTCTAAATGCTAATACGTCCATAGAGTATAATGGACGCATTAGCATTTAGCGTGCGCTAAATTTGCTAGCGTGCCTTAGTAAAAGGATCCCTCTGTTTGCAACCTAATTGTCTGTTCGATGCATACTAGGGGCCGCTGAAAATTTCTCAGCCCAACCAAGAAGAGAACGATGTGGAGCCATGAAACTTACAAGTTATGCCACACGTTTTGTTTCAGTGAGGCAAATGCATCTAGTAACTGGGCACAAGTCTAGGGAAACCAAGCCACTGTGACATCACCGATGAGGTTGGCTCTTAGGCATTGGTGGAATGAGGCATTATGACATCATAATATGAGGAGCTGCTGAAAGGGTCTCAGCCCAACCAAGAAGAGAATGATGTGGAGCCATAAAACTTACAAGTTATTCCACATTTTATTGTTTCAGTGAGGCAAATACATCTAGTAAATGGTCACAAGTCTAGGGAAACCAAGCCACTGTGACATCACCGATGAGGTTGGCTCTTAGGCATTGGTGGATTGAGGCATTATGACATCACAATACAAGAGGCCACTGTAAAGTTCTCAGCCCAACCAAGAAGAGAACGATGTGGAGCCATGAAAACTTACAAGTTATTCCACAGTTTTCTTGATACTTTTCATATCATTGAAACAAAAAAAGTGTTAAGAAAAGTGTGGAAAAACTTGTAAGTTTCATTCTCTTCTTGGCTGGGGGCTGAGAACTTTTCAGCAGCCCCTCATATTTAGAAAAATAACTGTGCCTGTCTAAACCTATCCCCCACCCCCTTTTTACTAAGCCCTGGTAGAGGTTTCTACCATGACCCGAAGTGCTAAATGCTCCAATGCTATGAGCATTGGAGCAGTGTCGGAGCTTTTAATGCCTCGGGTTGTGGTAAAAACTTCTACGGTGGCATTAATTAGGGCCCCTTTTACTAAGCTGTGTTAGGCACTAATGCAGCAAAAATGGCCAATTGTCAGACATAAGAACATAAGAATAGCCATACAGGGTCAAACCAAATCCATCTAGCCCACAGGTGTCAAACTCGGTCCTCGAGGGCCGCAATCCAGTCGGGTTTTCAGGATTTCCCCAATGAATATGCATGAGATCTATTTGCATACAATGAAAGCAGTGCATGCAAATAGATCTCATGCATATTCATTGGGGAAATCCTGAAAACCCGACTGGATTGTGGCCCTCGAGGAGGGACTTTGACACCTCTGATCTAGCCTCTTTCCTATAGTGGCCAATCCAGGTCACAATATCTGGCAGAAACCCATATAGTAGCAATATTCCAGAATTCCTAAGAGTAACAAGATTCGTGCTACCAATGCACAGCAAACTGTGGCTTCCCCCATGTCTGTCTCAATAGCAGACCTTTCCTCCAGAAACTTGTCCAAACCTTTCTTAAACTCACCTATGCTAACCGCTGTAATATTTCCTCATTATTGTTTTCTTTTTATTTATTTATTTATATATTTAGGTATTTATATACTGCCTATCTAGGTCAGTGGTCCCCAACCCTGTCCATGCGCATGTCGAGTCAATTTGATGTTTGAACACTAAAGATCGTCATTTCACCAGACGGATTGAAGGACACTTTTTTAGTGCACGTCATTCTCTTTTGGACAATTCCACTCTGGTTGTTGCATATTTGTGTCTGTGGTGTTGTTTTTTCCCCTTGTTTTTTTCTTGACCATACATTAATGCCAACCTGGGCACACACGACCATACCGTACAGTGTTCCCCCCAGTCATTCGCGGTATGCTGTTCGCGGTCCCGGTCATTCGCTAAATCAACACTAAAAAGCGTAGTACACCTTAGTAAAAGAGTATCAATCCATGGTGAGAGCATACCTGGAGTACTGGGTGCAGTTCAGCCCCCACATCTCAAAAGAGAAAAGGTACAGCGAGGGGCAACCAAAACTCTTGGGGGTGGGGGGGGGGGGGTGGAAGGATTCTCAAACGAGTAAATGATAAAGAGGATGGGCTCTGCAGTACGAAGAACAGACGACTGAGGGGGAATATGATAGAGGTCTATAAAATCCTGAACGTAAATTGACTCTTTACTCTTTCAAAAAGTACAAAGACTAGGGGACACTGCATGAAATTGCAAAGCAACACATTTAAAACATAGTAACATAGTAGATGATGTCAGATAAAGACCCGAATGGTCCATCCAGTCTGCTCAACCTGATTCAATTTACATTTTTTAAAAATATTTTCTTCTTAGATATTTCTGGGCAAGAATCCAAAGCTCTACCCGGTACTGATGCTTCGCGTTCAAAAATAACAACGAGGCCCTTCTACTAAGCAGCCTTAGGGGCTAACAAGTGCCTAATGCAGCTTAAAATTGTACAGCGTGGGACACACTCAGGTGTCCTATAGTTACTGACAGGTGATAAGCCCTGCATTCCTCAGCACCTTTATTTAGGTCCTGCTTATAGAATCGCGGCCTTACTGCTTACAAAATGAGTGGTGGTAAGAGCTCACGCAAAAATTATTTTCTTAAATGGTGGCAATCGAATGGCAACATTAGCACAAAGCCATTAGTACAAAAAAATAAAAACTTGTCCATTTTACAGCTGCTGTAAAAAAATGGCTTTAGAACAAGAGAAAATATTTTATCGCCGATGACGCCAAACTATGCAACATAGTAAGTAAAAACACTTTGCCCGACAGTATGGCGCAGGACCTACTTCTATTGGAACACTGGTCCTCGACTTGGCAGCTAAGCTTCAATGCAAAAAAAAATGTAAGGTCAGCAGAAATCCGTGCAGAACCTACACACTAAATGGTGAGATCTTAGCAAGGACTAAAGCAGAGCGTGATTTGGGAGTGATCATTAGTGAAGACATGAAAACTGCCAATCAAGTGGAGAAGGCTTCATCCAAGGCTAGACAAAGGATGGGTTGTATCCGCAGAAGTTTTGTCAGCCGGAAGTCCGAGGTCATAATGCCGTTGTACAGATCCATGGTGAGACCTCATCTGGAATATTGTGTACAATTCTGGAGGCCACATTACCAAAAAGATGTGCTGAGAGTTGAGTCGGTTCAACGAATGGCCACCAGGATGGTCTCGGGGCTCAAAGATCTCCCGTATGAGGAAAGGCTGAATAAATTGCAGCTATACTCACTCGAAGAACGTAGAGAGAGAGGAGACATGATTGAGACATTTAAATATATCACGGGCCGTATCGAGGTGGAAGATGATATCTTCTTTCTTAAAGGACCCTCGGCCACGAGAGGGCATTCACTGAAAATCAGGGGCGGGAAATTTCATGGCGACACCAGGAAGTACTTCTTCACCGAAAGGGTGGTTGATCATTGGAATGAACTTCCACTGCAGGTGATTGAGGCCAGCAGCGTGCCAGATTTTAAAAGGAAATGGGATACACATGTGGGGGTAAAATCAAGGGGGGTGGGCCATTAGAGTGGGCAGACTTGATGGGCTGTGGCCCTTTTCTGCCGTCATTTTTCTATGTTTCTAACATATAGGCCCTCTTTTACAAAGGCGCCGCTAAGCGTTTTAGCGAGGATCTAGCGTGCACTAACCGCTAACGCGTCCATAGGACAGCATGCCACTTACCGCGTGTGTAACATAGAAACATAGAAAATGATGGCAGAAAAGGGTCACGGCCCATGAAGCTTAGTGCGCCTTTATAAAAGAGGGGGATAGTTAAGCTCTGGAATTCATTGGTGGAGCAAGTGGGAAAATCCGCTATCGCAGTTTAGTAAAAAGGTGGGAGGGGGGGGGTTAATTAACTAATAATCTCATCTCTATTTCCCTTCAAAGGAGCTAACATTATCAGCAAAAGGGATCCTTTTACTAAGCTGTGCTAAAAAAAAAAAATGGTCTGTGCTATAACTGGTGTCAGGTCAAAAGCGCGCCGGGACAAAGGTGCGTGCAGACAACTGAGCGCAACGCGGAGGCGCGCGCCGAAGAAAATGACTGTTTTAAAGGGCTCCGACGGGGAGTGTGAGGGGGAACCCCCCCACTTTACTTTATACAGATCGCGCCGCGTTGTGGGGGCGTTGTGGGGGGCTTGGGGGGTTGTAACCCCCACATTTTACTGAAAACTTCACTTTTTCCCTAAAAAAACAGGGAAACAGTTAAGTTTCCAGTATAATGAGGGCGGTTACAACCCCCCAAACCCCCCACAACGCCGCCGCGATCTGTATTAAGTAAAGTGGGGGGGGAGGGGTTTTCCCCAACAAAACCCCCTGTCGGAGCCCCTAAAAACACTCTTTTTCTTCGGCGCGCACTTCCGTCCTGAGCTCAGTTGTCGGCGCACGCCTTTGTCTTCGGCGGTTTTGACTATGAACCCTATAACTAGCCTGTGGGTTTTCTGCACGCTGAGGCCACTTTTAGTGTAGCTGAAAAATGGCCACATTTTCAATTTCATCAATTAACGGCCACGTGCTAATTTCCCAATTAACATGCGTCCATTAGTATGGGAGCCTTACCAACACCTATTTTCTAGGCTGTAAGGACTTCCACGCTAACCAGGGCTAAATTCACTAAGGGCCTGCCCGGATTGTTCTATAGCGATCCCAGCGTATGCCTAGGGCCATCTGTAGATGGTCTGCGCATGCGATGGACCTCCGGGCCCGGCAGAGAAATGTTTTTTAAAAAAATCTTTTTGGGGAGCCCGTGGTTTTAATCCGCTTTAAACCCGTGGGTTAAATCCGCGGGCTCGTAGTGCTAGGAAGGTCAGGCGAGATTCGGGGCGAGAGTGGGGCGGCAGGAAAAATTCGGGGCAGGAAGGAGAGGAACAACTATTCCAGCACTGGAGGGGGGTTTGCATTGCAGAGTTCAAATTCAGGGTGAGAGCGGGGCGGCAGGAGAGGTTTGGGGCATGCAGGAGAAGAACTAGAGATTTGGGGCAGGCAGGAGAGAGCAGGAGATTGGGGCTGAGAACAGAGAAGCAGGTGGTCGGCAGAGAGGTAAGTGAATCGGGCCAGAGTAAAATAGGGTCGCAAAGGGGTCGCCAACCGATCGGTACATGATCAGTTTGCTTTATGAATCTAGCCCTTAGTATGCAGCTGGACATGCCTGCTCTCTGACCTCCAGCACATCTCAGCACTAAAAAATAAAAAGTATATTTTAGTGCAGATTCAAAAACTACCTGGGGACACCCGAGTACATTCTTACTGCGCCCGCATCTGGAGTACTGCGTCCAATATTGGTCACCGTACCTCAAGAAGGACATGGCGATACTAGAGAGGGTTCAGAGAAGAGCGACGAAACTGATAAAAGGTATGGAAAACCTTTCATACGCTGGCAGGTTAGAAAGGCTGGGGCTCTTCTCCCTGGAAAAGCGGAGACTCAGAGGAGACATGATAGAGACTTTCAAGATCATGAAAGGCATAGAGAAGGTGGGGAGGGACAGATTCTTCAGCCTACAAGAACAAGGGGGCACTCGGAGAAATTGAAAGGGGACAGATCCAGAAATTTTTTTTCACTCAGAGGGTGGTGGATACCTGGAATGCGCTTCCGAAGGTTGTGATAGGACAGAGCACCATACGGGGTTTCAAAGAAGGATTGGATAAATTCCTGAAGGATACGGGGATTGAGGAATACAGATAGAGGGAGAGATAGGTTATGAAAGGGTATAGATAGAAGGATAAAGGGAGTTAAAGGGTTTAGACAAGGATCACCTTGCAGGTCATGGACCTGATGGGCCGCCCCGGGAGCGGACTGCTGGGCGCGATGGACCCCTGGTCTGACCCAGCGGAGGCAACTTCTTATGTTCTTAGTAAAAGGGCCCCTAAGCGAATATATTAAAAATCATACCACCACCAGCACCCCCTTTTACAAACCCACGAAAGCGGTTTTTGACGCCGGTTGATGCGCTGGATGCTCTGGGCTGCTTCCGACATTCATAGAGCTCTTAGGAGCGTCGGGAGCAGCGAACAGCATTCAGCACACTGGCCTGCGCTAAAAACCGCCTCCGCGGTTTTGTAAAAGGGGGGAGGGGATAATTAGGGACAATTTGCACCAAGGGTTGCAGATAGATAGATAGTGAATGAGTGACACCCCACAGCCAAAAATGCACCTCAAACAAACAATTCCCTCCCTTGCAAAAAAAAAAAACAAACAAACCCCCAAAAAGTGTTCCTGCTTAAAAGAACCTCAGCCATTACAAGACTTTACCCTGAGGCCCAGATTCAATAAGGAAGCCTAAAGTTAGGTACCTAGATTGGCACACCTAGCCAATCTAGACACCTAACTTATCCCCTCTTATACAAAATCCAATAGCGTGGGCCACTGTAGTATCTGCCCTGAAGCAGGGATTTAAAGGGCTTTGGGATAGACACGGGGACAAATTTTTCCCCATCCTCATGGGAACTCATTTTCCTGTTCTGGTGAGTTCTTTTCCTGTCCCTGAGCCATTCCTGCAAGCTCCGTCCTTACATCTGCACAAACCCTTTAAAATCCTAAGTAACAACATTCTAGAGCTCAGATTGTGATGTCATAATGCCTCATTCCACCAATGCCTAAGCTCCGTCCTCATCTGCACAAGCCTCAAACCCTTTAAAATCACAAGTAGCAACATTCTAGAGCTCAGATTGTGATGTCATAATGCCTCATTCCACCAGTGCCTAAGCTCCGTCCTCATCTGCACAAGCCTCAAACCCTTTCAAATCCTAAGTAGCAACATTCTAGAGCTCAGATTGTGATGTCATAATGCCTCATTCCACCAATGCCTAAGCTCCGTCCTCATCTGCACAAGCCTCAAACCCTTTCAAATCCTAAGTGGCAACATTCTACAGCTCAGATTGTGATGTCATAATGCCTCATAATGTCATAATGCTTCGGTTATCCGCACCCTACCACCACGGTCCCGTGTTTTGGGGTTTTTTTTTATATTAAAGTCAATGGACGTAAACTCCGGATATTTGCAATTCGGATAAGCACACAATCCGCTTATGCGCACTGATGTCATAGGTCCCACCACTATTCTTTCACCGTTACCTTCAAGCCGGTTAAATGCAATCACGTTCTGACCGGGAGGAAAGCCAGTTGGCAGAACAGATTGGCCACAATGGCTAGGCTTCACAAAAGCGCTGGGACAGATGGGAAAGTGAGTGCTCCGCTTCCACTCAAGCTGTAAGGCATAGCTTTTCTGTACTTTACGCGCCGTATTTAAAGTGAGCTGGCTTAACTATGGCATCCCCCCACTCCTATTAAGCGCACACTCCTTTTAATCTAATCTAATCTTCCATTTGTGAGTCGCACATACCTATACAAGCTCAAGAGGAAGAGGAAAGAAAAGGGGTGGGGCATGGAGAAGTGATGTGGTATTTTGAGGATGGCGACCCGGTCCATAAGAACATAAGAACATAAGCAGTGCCTCCGCTGGGTCAGACCATAGGTCCATCCTGCCCAGCAGTCCGCTCCCGCGGCGGCCCAAACAGGTCACGACCTGTCTAAATCACCAGTAGGTGCCCCCATGCCTCCTTGGTTTCCTAATTGAGTCCTATCTTCCTATCAAAGTCCTAGCCCTCCGGTCTTGCACCTGCATGACCTGGTTGGGTTTCTACATTTATTTTCTGGTTAGCTTTCTCAGTATCCCACGATCCCTTTATCCCTCAGGAATCCATCCAGTCTCTGTTTGAATCCCTGTACCGTACTCTGCCTGATCACTTCCTCCGGTAGCGCATTCCAAGTGTCCACGACCCTCTGGGTGAAAACAAACTTCCTTGCATTCGTTTTGAACCTATCTCCCTTCAGTTTCTCCGAATTCCCCCTCGTACCTGTTGTCCCCTTCAGCCTGAAGAATCTGTCCCTATCCACCCTCTCTATGCCCCTCATGATCTTGAAGGTCTCTATCATATCACCCCTGAGCCTCCTTTTTTCCAGAGAGAAGAGCCCCAGCCTATCCAACCTCTCAGCATATGGGTAGTGTTCCAGCCCTCTTACCAGTTTCGTTGCTCTCCTTTGGACTCTCTCAAGTACCTCCATGTCTTTCTTGAGGTACAGCGACCAATATTGAACGCAGTATTCCAGATGCGGACGCACCATCGCTCGATACAGTGGCATGATGACTTCCCGCGTCCTGGTAGTTATGCCCCTCTTTATGATGCCCAGCATTCTGTTGGCTTTTTTTGAGGCCGCTGCGCACTGTGCAGATGGCTTCAGTGATGCATCCACCAGCACACCCAAGTCTCTCTCAAGATTGCTTTCTCCCAACAATTTCCAACAGTCGAAGCGGAGTCGACTGTATTTGGGAATCACTACACCTGAATGGATCTTCGCTAATGAAAAAATGTAAGCTAAATACAAAATTTTAAAACCAAATGGATACAGGGTCTCTGAATCTGTCTAATTCTCTGGTTCCCCCAAACTTTGGAGGCAGTAAGTCAATTACTTTTTTCTTCTCACCTGGCTTTGCTGCTTCTTCCGTGAAGGCAAAGTCTAGTATCTCCGGTTGCCATTTAATTTATAAACTCATCTAGAAACTGATCTGTAACTATAAAGTAGCAGCCCGAGAGCTTGGCTCGAGGGCAAAGATAATGAGGGGATGGGAGACCCACGCATGAGCATAGTGGGCGGGTAGCTAGTGATCGCGGGGCCGGATAGGGCAGTGGATCTTTCCCGCCGAAGAGGAGAGTGGTGACTGGACAGCCACAGTGTCGGGGTGAAGGGGAGAGGACATAAGAGGCAGGACCTTGGAGGACTCAGGGCATTCCTGGTCCTCCAAGGCGGCATTCCCACCCACCCTCCCCTGTTGATTGATTCGGTTGGGTAGATGAGGGGGCCATGGGTGTAGTTCAGGGGTGTCCAACCTGTGGCCCGAGGCCTGAGGGCGATGCAGTGTTTTCCTCTGCTGCCCCCGGGTGTTTACCGTCTTGCCGGCTCCCTCCTCTGTCTTGCTGCAGCGTTTGTGCGGCCCCAGGAACATTTTTTTCGGCCAATGCGGCCCAGGGAAGCCAAAAGGTTGGACACCCCTGGTGTAGTTAATGGGGGTGGTATCCCGAGCTACTGGCTGGTGGGCTCATTAGGGGGATGAGCTACTGGCTGGCAGGGGAGCTGAGCCTGCTGGGTCGGGTGACCCTGGAATGGGCATGCGGGGTATATGCCACCCGTTAGACGCTTGCTGCCATGGCTGGGTCATGCGCAATGTGTTGATGTTTCTTTTTATAGCTCGGGACAGTTGTTATGTTGTTGTTTACTCAAATGTTAATTCAAATAAACAGAGCTACGGCTAATGTCTTACCACCAACTTGGATTATGAGTCATTATTATAAATAGGTAATTGGAAGAACTGGAAAAAGGGCTGTTATAGTTGATAATCATCTTATTCAGTGTCCCAGTCTGTAAACACGGTATGCATGAAATTCAGTCGCCTTCTGGACGGGTCCCAATGCACTCGCGACTTTCATTACGACTACTTTTGAGGGCTCAGGTGACTATGGTTCGAGGAGCTCGCTCATCTTTCACTACTAAGACAACCGGACATCGGTGCTCCTAAATATCTGTTAAGTTCAATGTCTAGCAACCAGTAGGATAGGGCGGGCTGCAAAATTAAGCTTAAAGAAAAATGAAAACACAGGCGTTCTATAAATCTATCTTTTTGAAAAGCGTTTTCCCAGATTTACATCACTGTTTCGGGGGAGGGGAATGCAACTTTTCTTCAGAATGCCCATTAGGTCTTAAGGAAAGTTTGCCTCAGGGTGCTAAAATAATTCCGAATACCTTTTTAGTAGTCACATGAAGCAAAGCTAGGACGAATCTTCGAATTAGCCCTTACAGTATATTGGAGGAGGAAACGGGGGGGGGGGGAGGCGGGGAGGAGGGTAGGGGCAGATGATTCATTTAACGGTTGTTAACCTAGGGTTAGTGGCCAGATGTTAACCTTTTATCTTCTAGAGTGGTTCAGGGGCACTATTCTTAAAGTCCAGGGAGCAAGAGTGAAGTGTTTTAGCGTGGATTTAGCGCGTGGTAAATCAACGCGTGCGCTAACCGCTGACGCGTCCATAGGATAAACTAAACTAAAACTAAGTTTTATAGACCGAGTCATCAACCAAGAGGAGCTCGACTCGGTTTACAATAACCTGCACTTGTTCGCGTTTAGCGCGTGTTTAGCGTGCGCTAAAAAGCTTAGCGCACCTTTGTAAAAAAAAAAAAAAAGGGTTAGTATTACGGGGCTTTAATTTCTATTAAAAAATAAGAGAGAGAGAGCGCACATTTCTGTATTTGAGAACATGATTAGGAAGTCCGAGAGCTCATCTCGATGGGCGACTTTAATGTGGAGCAGAGAGGCCCGTGAGGTCGCCCATTGGGGGGGGGTAAGGGGGGTTGACCCGGAGAAGGGAAGGAAGGATTTTCCCGTCACAGGAAAGACCCGGGATTGGGTAGAGATCGTGGCCTAAGGGGTTGACGGGAGGGAGATAAGAGAGAGAGCTGGGAGGACCCATACAGTCACCGGGTCCTCCGAGGCAGCTTTCCCGCCCACCCGCCTGCAATGCAGATCGGAGGGGGGAGTTGGGTAGCTCGTGGGGGGGTGGTATCCCGAGCTACTTGCTGCTGGGCTCATCAAGGGATGAGCGGCCTGGCGGGGAGCCGTGCCTGGTGGGTCGATGACCTGGACAATGGGGCATGTGGAGACATGCCACCCCTTGGACCCTTGCTAGTATGGCGGGGTCAGGGGCCATTTTAATTAAAGGAGCTCGGGATCATAGATGTGTTGTTATATATAATGATTGTTTGTTAAAATAAGGTTTATAATATTTTTAAGGGATATGTTAATTTCAATAAACAGGGCTGTGGCCAGGTTTCTCCAACAACAGAGTTGAGCGTTTTATTGAGGCATGGGAGGGGGTATGGGTGAGAGGAGGTTTTGGGGAGCGTCCCACTCCAGGTTCCACTGTTAATATAAAACAGCCACGTCTCTGATTGTATCATTTCTGAAACAGGTTATGGTGATACCTAATGACCAGAAACTGAGACACTCCATAATTTCCATGCATATGCATTTAAAACGTTTTCCTCAAACTAAGCTTATTTTCATATACATTCATTGGGTCTTCAAGAACAATAAAGACGATAATATGAATTTAGTTTCTTGCAAAACAATGTTGTGGGGTATGCATAAATACTCATAATACTAAAAAAAAACAAAAATGCACACATAAAATAAGAATAAATATCATGTTGGGGTTTATGTATATTTTATAAGTGCTGTGAGCCTGAAATTTAATTAAGTTTGATAGTATTACTGTATTACATGTATTTTAACCTGCTATATTTTTTTGTGGTTTTAGTCTTGGATTGCATTGGTTTTCTTCTTTCATCATAAAGATTTGGCCTTTTTTTTTTTTTTTTTTGTATCAACATGCTTCTGCCAGACCTCTTTATTTGGGGAGCTTTTGCACTGAATTACATGGCAATTTCAGAAGTAGTGAGTATCCCACGACACACAATTGTAATTACGGAAAACGAAGATTAGGGGTAAGCTCCAAACATTTGTCTCGGAACGAATACAAGTAATAGGGAAAAATCCTTAGCAACTAGCACAGAAACAAAAATGTCAACGAATTTATTCGAAAACAGACAAATCAATAATGCGATGGAACGGAATCCAAGACAGTTTATTCGTAACATCGTGCACTGGATATATTAGGACCTGGGAATAGAACAATTATACACTACGTTAAACGAAAAAAGAAACATTATCAGGGCAGCAAAAAAACTCACATATTGGTAGCTAGGGAAGAAGGGAAAATGGAAGGGAAATGCATATACTGCAAGACTCATAGTATTAGTAATACTGTGTTCCCCCCAAAATAAGACAGTGCCTTATATTAATTTGGGGTCCAAAAAACACACTAGGGCTTACTTTTGGGGTTGTCTTATTTTTTTTTCATGTACAACAATCATCTCTCACTTCCTCTCCTCCACCCCAATTCTTCCTCTTTCCTTTCTCTCCCCCCCCCTCCATGTGCAACATCTTTCTATCCCTCCCTCCCTCCCATCCCTCCTATCGTGAGACTGACTTTACCTCTGCTCCGAGGCCTCCTAAATAAATCAGCAGGGGTGGGTGTTACTGAATCGACGAGTCTGATTTTTTCAGCAAATCAGGCAGCACTGGTGTCAATGATGGAGTCAGGGAGTGTCGGGGGACATTCGGGAGGGGGAGCTTCAGGGGTCGATCTTAACTAGGGCTTATTTTTGGGGTAGGGCTTTTATTAGGAGCATCTTTAAAAATCATGCTAGGGCTTCTTTTCGGGATAGGTCTTATTTTCGGGGAAACAGGGTAGTAATATACCTATGTGACATCTTGTCTCACTTTCTAATGTGGTGTAATTGTATTCGTGTGACACCGAATGACACCCTGAGCAGAGAGCCAGTGCTAAACAATGAGACCTTTTCTGAATTCCGAGAAGGGAAGAGATTTACCGCTTCTTTGCTGTGAAAATGACAGATGAATTTCTGTGGCTTCCTGTCCTAACTGGCCCAGAGTATATAGCCAGCCATTCATTCGTGAGTAAACCAATGAAGTGCTGTCTTGCACAGAGCAAAGTCTGAATCAAGAGTACAGGCAGGCTTTCTGCTATGCTCCTTTCAATTGTTAAAAAGTAAAACACAAATTATCTATTTAGTGCAAGAAAGGACAATGACACTCGTGTTACGATTTGGATCTCTTTCTAACAGCTTATAGTCAACATATGGGGTTACAATAATTCTGGGCTCCCTGACCACTAATCTACACTAAAGCTAAACTGAAACTCAACCTCATATACCGGGTCTTCAACCAAAGGAAGCTCGATGCGGTTAACAATAAATTTAAAAAAAAAATAAAGTCAACTGAAACGCAAGAGTTAGTTTTCAGAATGTTTCGCGAATAAAAAAAGTTTACGGAAGAGTTGGAAGGAACTGAAATACAGCGTTGTGAAGGGAATTTTCCTCGGAAGAATCAGTAAGGCAAGTTTAAGAACACGCAGGTGTTTCAAAATTCACAAATTATGTATCAAAAATACTATCGATTTACAAAATCGGATCTAGTATGTGTATGAACATAATATGTCATGAGAAAGAGAGCGAGAAGAATGAAAGCTTAAGCTATCATGAATAATTTCCTAACACTTAGGATGTCAGAAGAAAGAAAGAAGGCTTGTTAGAAATTAGAAAACCCTCAAGTTTATTAGGTTTTTATATACCGCCTATCAAGGTTATCTAAATGGTTTTACAATCAGGTACTCAAGCATTTTCCTTATCTGTCCCGGTGGGCTCAAAATCTATCTAACGTGCCTGGGGCTATGGAAGATTGAGTGACTTGCCCAGGGTCACAAGGAGCAGCACGGGATTTGAACCCACAACCTCAGGGTGCTGAGGCTGTAGATCCAACCACTGCGCCACACGCTCCTCCTATGATTTTCAAACAAAATGAATATAAATGATTCGGTCTGCTAATTATCATTTTTGATGAAAACATTTCCTTAAAAAAACAGGACGAAAACGAACCTTACACCAATACATTTAAAATCTTTAAGGCATCTGCATTATACGAGATGTTATACGAGCAAATATTCGGAGAGAGTTTCGCCTGCGTCAAGAAATTCTTGACAGCCATTTTCGATTAGCACTTTAATTTAGACGCCGCGTGCTTACTGAGCCAAGCAAACGTGCAGAGTTCAACTTCTCCAGGGACAAAACGTATGCTGAGAACTTGGAGCCTTTTTCCTCCGGTGTTAGCGCGCACTAGAAGAAAAAAAAAAAACACGTGCTGATTCAGCGGAAAACTTTAAGGGCTCCTGTTACTAAGCTGAAATAGCGTTTTTAGCGCACACTGAATTTTAGCGCGTGCTAAACCCACGCTATGTGGCTTGAACTAACGCCGGCTCGATGCTGGCGTTAGCGTCTAGCGCGCGTGGGAATGTAGCGTGCACTATAACCACTAGGGCAGCTTTGTATAAAGGGCCCTAAATTTAAAAGAAGGCTGATTTCCCCAAATAGCCTCTAATTCCTCAAGCATCCAGACACTATAGGCTTGGAAACGACTAAACAAATAAACTATCATTGATTTTTGTTCAATTAAAAGTAATAATGAAACGAACTCAGACACAGATAGCACGTGCAATGGAATTTTCTAAGGGGCCTTTAAACTGAGCAGTTCTGCACTTCGAAATACACGGGCAAATATAAGTTATTATGCGTGCTATTGCCGGTAAAAGTCCATGTCCCCAAAGATGTAATTTAGAGGTTTACTTTCTTAGAGGCAAATATTTCACAATCTTCAAAACACCTCTAAAAATCAACCAATTAAATAAATAAAAAATTAAAAAATAAATAAAAAATTAAAAAAAAAATAAATAAAAAATTAAAAAAATAAAAATAAAAATCAACCAATTTTGCAGCCTTTTATCTTTCTGTCTTTCTTCTTATTCTGAGCCTCGGCCCCACCACTCCACGGCATCAATAACCTGTTGGGTCCAACCCTCCCAAGCTGCGTTTTAAAGAATGCTGGAGTAGTCTAAGACACACTGGAATGGGGTTTATGGTTTGTTAGTTGCTGTTTTTGTACGTTTTGGAGGGGGAGGGAGGGAATAATATCATGGTGAAATGCAAAAGAATTTTGGGACTCCTTCACTTGTTTTGTACACTGTGTTATTCTGAGTTTTGCTTTGTTTATTATTGAAAAATGAATAAAACGCATTAAAAAAAAAAAAAAAGCTGGAGTTTGACATAAAGAACTGCATTAAAATAAGTCCATGGTTATCATGATAGTGGACATGAATTTTCAAAAACGTATCTATTTATTCATTTATTATGAAAATATAAATTATGAAGCACTGAGCACTTTAGAGTGAATGGAATAACAACAATAGTTAGTATATATTAAAAAAAAAAAACCAACTAAAAATAATATGAAATTTATATGGAGCCAGTGACGATATTACCATGTAAAGCTCACCGCTATGAAAGGTCATTGATGCCGCGGAGTGGTGGGGCCGAGGCTCAGAATAAGAAGAAAGGCAGAAAGATAGTTGGCTGCAAAATTGGTCGGTTTTTAATGGTTTTTGGAGAAGATGGTAATAGTCTACAGCAGATTCTAGACACATCTTTCACGGACACTGCGCGCTTAGTGCTCCACTATATACCGCGTTGTGATAGATCAGGTATTTTTATTTATTTATTTATTCATTCATTCAATTTTCTATACTGGGGAGCTCAGAACAGTTTATGTGAATTTATTCAGGTACTTGAGCATTTTTCCCTGTCTGACCTAGTGGGCTGACAATCTATCTAATGTATCTGGGGCAGTGGAGGGGTTAAGTGACTTGCCCAGGGTCACAAGGAGCAGCGTGGGTTTGAACCCACAGCCTCAGGGTGCTGAGGCTGTAGCATTAACCACTGCACCACTCTAGAAATCAAAATGTAGTAGAAGTGAGCCAAGTAAAGGACAATCAAGCCATTGTGACATCACTGATGAGGTTGGCTCTTAGGCATTGGTGGATTGAGGCATTATGATGTCACAATACCAGCTCTGGTTATCAGAGGCTGATACCTTTTACACTATTTATTCAATTTTCTATGCTGTTCTGCCAGGAGAGCTCAGAATGGTTTACATGGATTTATTCAGGCACTCAAGCATTTTTCCCTGTCTGTCCCGGCAGGCTCACAATCTATTTAACGTACCTGGAGCAATGGGGGGATTAAGTGACTTGCCCAGGGTCACAAGGAGCAGCGTGGCGTTGAACCCACAACGTCAGGATGCCGAGACTGTCGCTTTTAAACCACTGCGCCACACTCTCCTGTGTCCTGGCACATCAGAACCCTCGAGGCGAGAATTTAGGCGACTCCTCAGTGTTGCGCCAATTTTTTTAGCGAAGGCGCCCGAACCTGTTGCGGTACACCCACAATACATATCAGGACGGTCCTGGCTATTTGGTGTCAAGTCGTCTTTATTTATGCGTTACTGAATATTTAAGAATTTTTTTGTACGGAGAAAACGAGTCGTTAATTTCATATTTTTGAATTCAAGACACGATACCTTCAGAAGATGATTTGGAGGCATCTTTTCTGCCTTGAAACGGTGTGGATATACTCCCAAGATCTACTTCCTTTCGGAAGAGAATTCCTTTATAACCCCCAGACCCAAGATCCCAGTGCGTTATAATTCTATTGATGACCATGGAAGGTGAATACAGCAAATGAATCTGGCCCACACAAATGATCTCAGCTTTCCGATTTCCCCAGTTTGGTAGAAACGTTATCAAAAGGACATAAATTAATCCGTTTTGGGGAAATAAGCAATCCTGTTAAGGAGCTCCATTGCCTGGTGTTGAAAGCTTCCACAAAATGAATAGTTTTGTAGTAATGAATGTGATCTGTGATTCAATCATTTTATACTGGGCTTTAAAACCATTAAACATATGCAAGCCAGCACTTATAGCAAAACTAAAGATACTGGGAAATCATGCTTAATTATTTTGTGGATCTCTAATATGATTTTAACCAATTATAGATATGGGTGAATTTTTTTAAATAAAATAAGGGTGTGTGGGGGGGGGGGGGGGGAGGGGGCAGTTCTTTGGCTCCAAAACACATTTCGGCAGGGATTTCTTTAAAAAAAACCAAAAAAACATAGATATACACTGAGAGAAATTTGGGCCATAAGAATAATGTATTCCACTCAAAAAATACATAAATTTGAACAGCTTTTTTTTTATATATATATATATCTATAAAATTAATTATTTTTTTAAAAATACTTTATTCATTTCATATCTTAAATCAAGTACAATAATAAATACAATAAATACAAATTTAAATTGAATCAGGTTGGGCAGACTACTAAAGCTTTAAATCATTTAGTAAGTAGAAGTCACACAGAACAACTGGACATTCAGTTAAATCGGAGGAGAAATGATTTCATTGTGGTCCGATTTGTAGCAATCGGTTCATAGGAACTTTCTGGAATTAGTTCCGTTTTTCTGGCTATGGTAACTAACATGCTAAAAAGAGAACTGTTTGACAATCGAGATGACCCTGATAGAAATATGGAAATGTTATATAAATGTGCAAATTATTTCGTTAACTGCAGTACGAAAAATCATACTGATGGTTTATGGCTAATTAATCTTCTTATACCGCTCGTTCATTTTATTGGTCCAAGCGGTTGGTAGAAAATGCTGTAAAAATGATGTCTTCAGGATTGACAAATGTCCTCAATTTTAAGAGAATATAATAGCTAAAATGTGTCATTCTTTTCTGTCCAACCCGTTCCCTTTAAAAAAAAAAAAAAAATCTGTTCCACCCTTTCCTCTTTCTCGAGGTGCATCTTGGGTAGGTCAGGTCACTCTCCATTGCCTAAGGTGCACCTTTCATTTTGAGCCCTCATTAGTCGGGACATAACTCATGTGCCTGAACGAAGCTTGCATTAGGCTCGATTTGGAAAGGGCTCTTAATAAGTCTAAAGCCCGGATTTTAAGAGCAGAAAGGAGGCAGATTTTACTAGTTATTCAAGCTGGGAGAGTGACGTTTTGTAAAGTCAATGAACGAAAAGATCCCAGTAGGTTAATTATTCTATGTGGAGTACTGGGTGTACTGGTTTAGAAACATCAGGCACCATTTACTCAGTTTGCCGTTTAAAAATCATCTGGTTTATTTATGCCTTTAGCAAAGAATAGTGCAAGTTAACCCTTTAGATACCTGATCTCTCTCTATGAGGGTTCTTCATAATGTTTCTCCCCTTTCGTATTTTCGCACTCAACCAAAACCATTCTTTTCTGATAATGGGGACGGAACAACTCTGGTATGAAGACTAAAAAAGTTAGGGCTCTTCAGCTTGGAAAAGAGACGGCTGAGAAGAGATATGATTGAAGTCTACAAAATCCTGAGTGGAGTAGAACAGGTACAAGTGGATCGATTTTTCACTCCCTCAAAAATGACAAAGACTAGGAGACACTCAATGAAGTTACAGGGAAATACTTTTAAAACCAATAGGAGGAAATATTTTTTCACTCAAGAGAATGCTTACGCTCTGGAACGCATTGCCAGAGGTTGCGGTAGCTGGTGTTAAGAAAGGTTTGGACAAGTTTCTGGAGGAAAAGTCCATAGTCTTTGGACTTTTGGACTAGAATCTTGCTACACTTTGAGGATTCTGCATGGAATGTTGTTACTATTTGGGTTTTGGCCAGGTACTAGTGACACGGATTGGCCACCGTGAGAACGGGCTACTGGGCTTGATGGACAATTGCTCTGACTCAGTAGGACTAGTCTTATGTTCTTATGTTGAAGTTAGTAGGCCACTGGGAAAATGTATCCGAAAACAGAGTGACTATGTGGAAAAGTGATGCTTTTTGAGATATTTAATAGTGTTTAAAAAAATAAAAGTGTGTAAACTTTGATGTTTTCTCGTATCAATTGTAGCGCCCCCATCAGGCCACCAGCGGTGAAGATGAACCCACCAATGCCTTCTGTGCACCCCTTCAGCCAAATCTGAGAGTCCACACTCTTTTCAATCAGTTAAATAAGCTTCATTCAGCAACTTAAACTGGAGTAGCTTGTTTCTTCTTTTGTTTTTGTTAGGTGCCATCAACTCGTGCTTGAGTCCTAGTGACTTGAGGAATTGCGGACCTAAAAAGAAATCGGTCTTTGTGCTAGTCCGGAGAGGTCCTCCAGCGTCACCCCCATAGTTGTTTTCAACAAATCCAGCCGTCCTTGTTGCCTGGTTCCTTCGATTTTCCCAAACACGGTGTCCTCCAGTGAACTCTCTCTTCTGATGGTGTGACCAAAATAAGACAGTCGGAACTTCATCATTTGGGCTTCGAGTGACATAGCCGGTTTGATAAATTAAACTAAACCTTGGGTTTATATACCGCACCATCTCAGTAAATGCAGAGCTCGGCACGGTTTACAGGAATTAGGATGAGAGAGGAACTCCAGTGGAGAGTTTAAGAGTTAGATGTAAAAGGGTGGGGAAGGTGGGAGAGGCCTAAGAGGGGGGAATTGTTACAGTTTTGAGAATAGCCAGGTTTTTAGGTGTTTACGGAAAAGTTGGAGGGAGCTTGAGGATCGGAGCGGGGAGGTAAGGTTATTCTAGATCTCAGTGATTCTAAAGGGGAGGGATGACCCAAGTTTGCCAGCATGAGAAATACCTTTTGTGGAAGGGAAGGATAGTTTAAGAGTTTGGGAGGATCTGGAGGAGGTAGGGGTTGGGGAGTTCCAGGATAGAGGGATAACGGCAGGAAGGATGCCATGTAGGATCTTGTAGGCTAGGCACGCACATTTGAAGTGGATCCTGGAGCCAATGGAGCTTAGACAGGAGTGGCGAGAATGGATCTCTTCCAGAATCAATTTGTTAGTACTTCTTTTAACATAAAGTATATTACTCAAGTGGGCCGCTTAACAAGCTAGTCTTACAATCAGGGGTGTCAAAGTCCCTCCTCGAGGGCCGCAATCCAGTCGGGTTTTCAGGATTTCCCCACTGAATGTGCATGATATCTATTAGCATACAATGAAAGCAGTGCATGCAAATAGATCTCATGCATATTCAGTGGGGAAATCCTGAAATCCCGACTGGACAAAGGCCCTCGAGGAGGGACTTTAACACCCCTATCTTACATGGTCTCCATTGCCCCTCAGCTTCTTCCAGCAGCCTAGGGACTATGCATACTGGGATCACCTTTCTTTCCCAGGTGTAGCCTTGTCCCCCTTGATTCAGCTTCAGGCTTTCTGACTTCTCTAGTTCCTTTCATCAGCTCAGAGATCAGCCCTACCTGTCTCGAACAGACAGTTGCCAGGCTTTCCCATCACAGCACTTGATTTACATTTTGGACTTTTAACTTCCAGCTCTACCTGTCTCTTTCTAACAGGTTAATACGTTTTCACAGCATAACACTTAATTCACATTCAGCCCATCTGCACAGCTTCTGTCCCCCTCTCCATTGTACCAGACTCCTGGGGAAGCTGTGGGTCCACCCTCCAGCTATCAGGGACAACAATGATCTTTCCCTAGGAATATCAGCCTTCTGCTCCTCCTTGGGATCTACCTGCTGCAGGCCTCTCTGCCTCTCACAGCTTCTTGGAGAAAAATCCTTGTTTCTGTGGGCAGACTGTGGGTTAGGGCTCCCCCTCCCCAGGGAACTCCTCTGCCTCTGGGAACTAGCCTGCCTTCTAACAGGCTCCTTCCTTCCCTCTGAGGAAATCAACCCCTCTTATACCGTCGACCTCTGTACTCTGCTGTCTTGTCACTTTTTAACAGAGTGTGTTCTCTAACCCAGTGGTTCCCAACCCTGTCCTGGAGGACCACCAGGCCAATCGGGTTTTCAGGCTAGCCCTAATGAATATGCATGAGAGAGATTTGCATATAATAGAAGTGACAGGCATGCAAATCTGCTCCATGCATATTCATTAGGGCTAGCCTGAAAACCCGATTGGCCTGGTCCTCCAGGACAGGGTTGGGAATGGGAACCACTGCTCTAACCATACCTAGTGGTGTAGCTAGGGTGAGAGGCGCCAGGGGTGCCAGCGCCCCTCCCCCGCCCTCATCCCGCCTGCCGCCCGCGCGCCCCTTCCCTTCCCCTGTAACTCTAGTTGAAGTTATTGCTCACGGCGGTCACCCACGTGCTCCTCGCGACCCCATCGACTCTCTCTCTGATGTCACTTCCTGTGCACGGCACCCGGAAGTGATGTCGGCTGGAGAGCCGATGGGGTTGCAAAGAGCACGTTGTTGACCACAGCGAAGAACAGCTTCAACTAGAGGTATGGAGGAGAGGAATGGGAAGAGGCGGGGGGGGGGGGGGCAGCGAGGAGGAGAAGTGTTGGTGCCCCCTCCAATGTGGCGCCCGTGGTGGACCGCCCCCTCACCCCCTTTACTACGCCACTGACCTTACTCTCTCTCTCTCTTTCTGGGGTTGCTGAAGAACCCAGGGTCACACAGGCTTCCCTGATTAGGAACCTGAAACACTGATGAATTCCCCCCTCCCCCTGCTTAGCTCCTGCTGAGGTTTACCCTGCCTAGTCCTACAAGCTAAGTACTGGGGATTTCTTTTTATTTTCAGCCTGTACAAACAGAAACATTATCAGCAATTCTAGCAGAAAAGCCTCTGAGTCTATGAAACTTTAGGAAGGCTCTTAAAACCTTCCTTTTCACGAATCCAGCTCCTTAAAGTACCCAAATAGACTCCCCGGCTATGCCAAACGTCGAGATCCATACCAAAAGTGAAATATGAGCATGCCTTGAATATCCAGTGCCAAAAGACATACCTATCTTGCTGTCCCTGACCTATACCGTGTATCTACTGTAACTCAGATTTTGTATTACCTGTGTGGGCTCTTATTGGAGGATGGGCTGAAGAAATGAATACATAAATGAATAAATAGAATAGCTAAAAAGGGCTTTCCTCTGACTGCATTCAGCAGCTGGGAAAACTATTGTTCACTCAGTCCTTCCCTAGGCTGCCTCATAGCTGAGCTGAAGAGCCCAGTGCATTTTGGGACATGTAGTTCACTATATGAGATGCGGTCGGAAGGGCAATACTCGGGATCTAACCAGGAAAAGTCTCCGCTGTTCCCCCCTGGCAGATAGATAGATAAACACCCAAAGTGTCACACTATCTAACTATCGAATAAAACTTGCATGACATGTGGGAGCATGTAACTGGATGTTTTCAGCTGCAGGACTGGATTTG
The DNA here is from genome assembly GCF_902459505.1 of Geotrypetes seraphini. Classification (NCBI taxonomy): domain Eukaryota; kingdom Metazoa; phylum Chordata; class Amphibia; order Gymnophiona; family Dermophiidae; genus Geotrypetes; species Geotrypetes seraphini. The sequence goes on from NC_047100.1 coordinate 10,962,717, forward strand.
TGAAAGGATCTAGGACAGGGGTAGGGAACTCCGGTCCTCGAGAGCCGTATTCCAGTCGGGTTTTCAGGATTTCCCCCAATGAATATGCATTGAAAGCAGTGCAGGCAAATAGATCTCGTGCATATTCATTGAGGAAATCCTGAAAACCCTACTGGAATACGGCTCTCGAGGACCGGAGTTCCCTACCCCTGATCTAGGATGATTCAGCACAGCCAGTTGGCCGTGCTGAAACGGCCAATGCTCAATCCTCCCATTCCCGTGAGGAATACCTTACTGGATTCTCTAAGGCAGGGCTGCCCAAGTCCGGTCCTCGAGATCTACTGGCAGGTAAGAAAGGCAACGGGAACTGTAATTTTGCAAGCGGTGCTGCTTGCCCAAAACTTCCCTCTGACGCAGCTTCCTGTTTCCGCCTGAGCGCATGGTGGGGTGGGGCGAGGCAGGGGGCCCAGTGTACTTGTGAACCTAGGGGCCCTCGATGAATTAATCCTGCCCTGGATATGCGCCTATCTTTTGTAGAATCAAACCTAAGAAGATAGGCGCCTATCATCCAATAAATGTTTATGTTTTTTAGTTATGAGCTTGTAGTTAATTTACTAATTAAGTACTTTTCTGCTTATGGAACAGACTCTTATTTGTGGGAAAAGTTTTATAAAATTACTGCCTTAATGGGTCCTGCAAAGCTTCAGGATATATTGCATTGACATGAATGGCATACAAATGTTTTTTAATGTATTTTTCTGCTTTGGAAGACAAAAAAAAAAAATCACAAGAAAAAGTGAAGAATATTTTTGATGCTTTTATTTCAATTTGTGGGTGACAGAAAGGTGTAGAGGAGGGTCAGGATCCATTGCAAGCAACAAAAACAAGGAAAAAAGCAACCTGGGCCATCCAGATATTGGTGCTCGGCCTGTGTCATCATTATACTAATAATAAATAAAATAATAATTTTATTCTTATATACCGCCATACCTAGCGAGTTCTAGGCGGTTCACATCAATTAGATTAGGATCCGCGTTGACATGCAGATTTACAACAATTTATCAGATTTTCAACAAATTTAACCGAACTTGACAGATGATGAAGGAAGAGGGTAGAAGATAGGGAAGAGAGAAGCTATCATGAAGGAGAAGAAGAGCAGGGCGAGGGGCGAGGTGTTATTGTAGGGGGGGGGACGGTTAAGGGTCTTATTTGCTGAATAGGTAAGTTTTGAGTAATTTTCTGAAGCCGAGGTAAGTGGGGGCCTCGAGTATCATTTGGGCTAGCCATGGGTTCAGCTTAGCTGCTTGGAAGGCGAAGGTTTTGTCTAGGAATCTTTTGAGATGACAAAGTTTTAGCGAAGGGAATGCGAACAGCTGAATTCTGCGGGATTTCTTGTTGGTGCAATAAAGGTTAAAGTGGGGATTGATGTATCTTGGCGATGAACCATTTACCGATTTGTAGCAGAAGCATGCGAACTTGAAAAGAACTCTGGATTCGAATGGCAGCCAGTGAAGTTGGTGGTAGAAAGGGGTGATATGTTCCCATTTCTTTAGGCCAAAGATGAGACAAACAGCGGTATTTTGGATCATTTTTAGTCTCCTGGTAGTTTTCTTCGTGGAGTTCAGGTAGATGATATTGCAGTAGTCTAGAATGCTGAGAATGGAAGATTGTACTAGTAGGCGGAAAGAGGTGTCATTGAAGTATTTTTTTATGGGGCGGAGTTTCCAAAGTACCGAGAAGCTTTTCCTGACAATGAGGTCGGTGTGATTTTCTAAGGATAAATTTTTGTCCAGAGTGACTCCCAGAATTTTTAAGGTTTGTTCGAGGGGGAAAGTCATTCCTTTCAGTTGAATTGTACTATGTAGAAGAAAATGGGCCGCCCACTCGCCATGAAGAATAGTGAAAACATGCACTTCACATAGAAATTATTGTTCAGTGATCTGTAGAAAGGAAACTGCACAGTCATGAGGAAGTGATTCTCAATTAGTTCTTGGAATTTTGCTCTGCAGAAACCATGGGAACATTTGCTTGGCGTGCCTTTAAATGGCTGTATTTCCCATAAGCTCACAAGCTACCTGGGTAAATCTGGCTCTACGAGCCCCTCTTCTCTCGCTCACCTTTGGGTCAGATGTCTAAAACTGCTTTTTCAAGGTGCATGCATACATTTTTGTGGCTGCATGACGCAGAGAAGTGTTCCGTGCATATGATAAACACTTCTATCGTAAACTTGCGCTGAAATTTTGGCAAATCCGGTGTAAATCGTAACTTGTTGACTGCATTCCACATATGTTTAACCTGTAACCTGTTCTGAGCTCTTTAGGAGCAATGAGATAGAAAATTAATTAATTGAATAAATAAATAAAGTAAATAATACTGCTTGAAGCCATGCATAGGACACTTGCACAGCATATTCAAATGACTAGTAATGAGGCTATTATTAGCTAATTGGGCCCAATGCAAAAAAGTACGTAGAAGACATTGTTTTTTTGTGTGGGGTTTTTTTTTTTTTTTTTTTAAATCTTTATTAAATTTCCAAACTACCATTGTGCAAACAAACAATTTCAATATACATAATATTACACAAAATGCACATGTAGAAGACGTTAAAGCCTGCACAATGCTAAACTTGAATGTCAAGCCTGAGGAGGTGTATAAGGTTAGCTGAGAGGTTTTAATGCCGGTTTTTTCTTTTTGCCATAAGCCTAACAGTGGCAGCAACTTTTAAGACAGAACATAAGAACTGCCACTGCTGCGTACCCAGCAGTCCGCTCCCGTGGCAGCCCTTAGGTCAATGACTGGTGCCCTAACTGAGACTAGCTCTACCTGCGTACGTTCTGGTTCAGCAGGAACTTGTCTAACTTTGTCTTGAGTCCCTGGAGGGTGTTTTCCCCTATAACAGCCTCCGGAAGAGCGTTCCAGTTTTCTACCACTCTCTCACGTTTGTATGAAATTATCCCCTTTTAACTTTAGAGAGGGCCCTCTCGTTCTCCCTACCTTGGAGAGGGTGAACAACCTGTCTTTATCTACTAAGTCTATTCCCTTCATTATCTTGAATGTTTCGATCATGTCCCCTCTCAGTCTCCTCTTTTCAAGGGAGAAGAGGCCCGGTTTCTCTAATCTCTCACAGGAGGTGGCGGTTCTGCACACAGGTCCGAGCAGAAAAGAAAGTATCCAGATCCGCACATCTTGATATTTAGGAAGTGCTAAGAGATCTGGGCTTGACGGCGTTGTTCAGGGACGTCCTTGAGGCAGTCGAATAGGCGAAGCGTGTCGGGTGAGACGAGCCCCCAGCTGACATTGAGGAAGTAGCACACGGATAAGTATTTTGTTTAAACACTGTTACAAAGTAAGAAAGAATAATGAAAAGTATTGGAAGTAAGTCAACGCGCTTCCAGAGGGAGTGATAGGACAGGGTATGGAATTGGAGTTCAAGAAGGGATTGGACAATTTTCTGAAGGAAAAGGGGATAGAAGGGGATAGATAGAGGGCTACTATACAGGTCCTGGACCTGATGGGCTGCCGTATGAGCAGACTGCTGGGCATGATGGTCTGACCCAGCAGAGGCACGGCTTATGTTCTTATGATATATAAAAAGTAAAAAAAAAAGAAAAAAACAGTGAAACAGCTGGTCAATTATAATTTGAAAGTTGTTGCACGTGCAGTGCGTATTTTTCCGATGGCGAAAGAAATCATCAGTTGGAAAGCACATCTGAAGACACAGCTAACAGGGTTATAAATAATAAGCGATTACACTCTCAAATATTGGATATCTTTATGATAAGAAGGTAATCAAAATGAAGCCTAATAATTTGACAAATATTTATTTATTCTGTGCACAAATATTGGCATCATGAAAGTCTTTGGTGCAATAAATTTTTGTGAAGCTGATGTTTTCCAAGGAACGACATTCCAGCACATGTACAGATGTGTGCCGACACTTTCATTTTGCTAAGAAAAGAGCACAGTACTAGCTGTCTTTGATACAGAACCTTGTGTGCACGCATTCAGTACGCTCGTCCTGATTAGTGCATCCGCTGCATCCATTGTCTCCTCTTCTCCCTATTGGCTAAGGCTCTTAACATTTGCATCTCCTCTTCCTATAGGCTAAGACTCTTTACACCTACATTGTTAGGTCATAGAGCTTTATGGTTATAGAAACATAGAGACATGATGGTAGATAAAGGCAAATGGCCCATCCAGTCTGCCCATCCGCAGCATCCATTGTCTCCTCTTCTCCCTATTGGCTAAGGCTCTTAACATTTGCATCTCCTCTTCCTATAGGCTAAGACTCTTTACACCTGCATTGTTAGGTCATAGAGCTTTATGATTATAGAAACATAGAGACATGATGGTAGATAAAGGCAAATGGCCCATCCAGTCTGCCCATCCGCAGCATCCATTGTCTCCTCTTCTCCCTATTGGCTAAGGCTCTTAACATTTGCATCTCCTCTTCCTATAGGATAAGGCTCTTTACACCTGCATTGTTAGGTCATAGAGCTTTATGGTTATAGAAACATAGAGACATGATGGTAGATAAAGGCAAATGGCCCATCCAGTCTGCCCATCCGCAGCATCCATTGTCTCCTCTTCTCCCTATTGGCTAAGGCTCTTAACATTTGCATCTCCTCTTCCTATAGGATAAGGCTCTTTACACCTGCATTGTTAGGTCATAGAGCTTTATGGTTATAGAAACATAGAGACATGATGGTAGATAAAGGCAAATGGCCCATCCAGTCTGCCCATCCGCAGCATCCATTGTCTCCTCTTCTCCCTATTGGCTAAGGCTCTTAACATTTGCATCTCCTCTTCCTATAGGATAAGGCTCTTTACACCTGCATTGTGTGGTCATAGAGCTTTATGGTTATAGAAACATAGAATACAAAAATGATACAAAATACCACTTCCAGAGAGTATGTGTTCAAAATTAGTTCTACAATGATTATATCTACTCAGGAAAAGGCCTCAGAATAGGAGCTTACGCAAAGTCCTATCATGGACTAAAACTTCAGCGTAACTACTCCTTGCTCCAATCATTGGCCTAAAAACACCTGAGGATATATTCAGCACAGTCTACTCCAGGTTTCAATAAATATAATTTTTTTAACTTTTTTTAAACTTTTTCTAAACTTTTTTAGAACCTTTATGTATACTATAACTTTTTAACCAACTATGAATACATCTCTCTATTAGTTTGCAAGAGAGTTTGACAACTTTGTACTTATCTTAGACGTTGTCATATTTAATTCAAGGATTGCCTGTAGGTTGCCAAAGGTTGCCGACGTGGCCAGCGTTTCGTGGACATATCACTCGGTCCACTGCTTCAGGGCCGTGGGCAAAAACATGCAGGCATCTACAAGATAATCAAATAATCACTTAAAAATCATGTCAGTAGAGATATTCCTATCATAAGCTATACAACTGACTTACAGTTCCGTTGAAAGCTGCTGAAGGCTTACAAACAGAGGAAATATGGCACCGGCAGTGCTATTAATACTCGAGCCTCAGCGTGCTGACTAGGCAACGTCCCGAACGAACTGACGTCATCCTCCCCGACATTAACCCTTAACAGGGGAGTTTAAAGGCCAGATACAGTTACATACATTTAAACCGCATAACTGGACACACTGACGTCATACTCCCCGACATTAACCCTTGAAAGGGGAGTCTAGATTAAAATGTAATTACCTCCACTTAAACTAGTAAAAATGTTGCCATTCAAAACTTTTATTTAAGCCGCCTGGGGCAAGGGAACCCAGACGGTCAATCCAACGTTGGTCATGCCGGGCTAGGTACCGTTTAAAGTCTCCTCCTCTGTTATTCTGGTGTACAACTTCTATAACAATGGCTTTTAGGGAAAAAAATTCATGATGTTTATCTAAACAATGCTTAGCCAATGGAGCTCCTATCACTTTATTTTTAATATTGCTTTTGTGCTCTGTCAATCTAGTGGTCAATTTTCTCGAGGTTTGTCCTACGTATAGTAATAATAATAATAATTTTATTTCTTATATACCGCTGTACCGTGAGGTTCTAAGCGGTTTACAGTAGAAACAGAAGAAATGCAATAAGTAAGATTAATTAAGATGAAGAGAGAGTACTTAGAGTTCCCTGACTGTCCCAAAGGCTCACATTCTTGCTAAAGTACTTGAGAAAAATAAATTAGTTAGGTTATAAACATAGAGTAGAAGAAGGTAGGAAAACAGTTCATAGGAAAATTAATTTTGAATACATTATACATTATATATTGTTCAAGGCGGAATACAAATTATAGGAGATTTGGGTGATTATCTAGATAAATTACATAACAGTGATTCATGTACATTACATGGTGTGGTAGAGGATTCAATTATGAAAATTACATATCAGGGAATCAAGTGATAAGAGAATATAGTGGAGAATATCAGTATACATACGGTTTACAGATTGGAAGTTACCTAATAATGACATAAGAAGTTTATTGGATAGTGTGGAAAATGTTTATATAGGAATCAGAGTATGTATGATAGGAAAGGTTCTAAGAATTGATTAATGTGTTATTCTATAGAGGGAGAGCTTGTGCATAAAGGGAGGATATTAGTTGGTAATGACGTGTTTTCTGAATAGAAATGTTTTGATTTCTTTTCGAAATACTTTGATGTCTGTTGTATTGATTATTAGTTTGGTGATTGTGGGGTCAATTTTTGCTGCCTGTGTCGCTAGAAGGCTGTCGTATAGATTCTTAAGACGGGTGCATTGCAAAACGTACACTACCCCTTGAGATTTGCAATTAGAGGAGTGTTTTAAAAAATATTGTTTGTTATCTCTAGGATTACAGAAAGAATCAGACGTGATCATAATTTTACACATTTGACATGATCCACAACCTGAGTGACCCAAATGGGTCTTAATAGCCTCCTTATCAATATCAGGGAAGGTGGAAGGGCATAAAATTTCTCTCAGGTTACGGTTTCTCCTGTATGCTATCCATAAATGGAAATCCTGGAACACTCCAGCAATCTTTAAAATTTCCCAGTGTTTCCTAAGGGATCGGACGGTTTTATGGCAATTCCCTGAGTAAGTAAGGACACAGGTCATAACCTGTTCCTCCATTGTGTATGTTTTATCATCATTAGGGGTCAAAAGATTCTCCCTATGATAAACCTGTGCTAAAACTACTTTGCCTCCTTCCGCGCTACCTGCAATTCCGACAAAATTTTTGTAAATCCGTGTTCAGACCGGATCCTAATGTAACGGATGTGAACCGCCTAGAACTCTTTGGGTATGGCGGGATATAAGAACCTAATAATAATAATAATAATAAATAATAGGCTCGTTTATAGGCAGCTGAAACTATCTTTGGAGGATATCCCCGTTGAAGAAATTTTACTTTCAGCGCCGCCGCCTGTTTTTTGAAATCAGAAATGGAGGAGCATATTCTTCTCATTCTCAAGAATTGTGAATAAGGTAAACTTTTTTTAAGGGCATGAGGATGAGCACTGGAGAAAAGGAGGGAGGAATTACAATCCGTAGGTTTCACATAAACCTCCGTTGTGAATATACCATCTTTAATAGTGATCTGAACATCAAGAAAAGAGATCTGTTTATCACTATATGTATAGGTAAACTTAACTTTAGGGTGACATGTGTTCATATATGCCAAAAATTGAAGTAATTCATTCTCTCCACCATTCCAAACTAGAAAAATATCGTCGATATATCTGACCCATGTTTTGGTCATCTTAAAATATTGAGAAGGATATATCCAGTCCAATTCGAATTTATCCATAAAAAGATTGGCCACAGAGGGAGCCATAGTAATACCCATGGCAACACCTGATTTCTGTTGGTAAAGAGTGTTCTCAAACATGAAGAAACTGTCATTTAGAACTATTTTAGCAAGTTCCACTATAAAATCTGTGGGCACCTTAGGATTCTTTCTCTTGTCCAGAGTGTTCCTGATGATGTCTATGGCTTCATTCTGGGGGATAATAGTATACAAGGAGCATACATCAATTGTCACCAACAAAGAGTGGGTATCCGGAGTTATATTTTCGAGTTTTCTAAGAAAGTCTGTGGTGTCTTTAGTATATGACATAGTTTGTTTCACAAAACTCTAAAGAAACTTGTCAATATAGATTGAAGACGCTTCCAGAAGAGACCCACGGTTGGATACAATAGGCCTCCCCGGTGGGGATGTGATAGATTTATGAATCTTGGGCAAAAGATAAAAAACAGGAGTTTTAGGATGTAACACATTCAAGAATCTAAACTCTCTATTGGTAATAAAGTTTTTATCTAAGGCATCTTTAGTTATTGTATTAATTTTAGATTGCAAAGATTCAGTTGGGTTTATCCTAACAGTGACGTAATCGTCACTGAGTAATTGTTTGTAAGCTTCTGCAAAATATATATCTTTACTTAGTAAAACTATTTTCCCTCCTTTATCTGCCCTCCGTATCACTAGATCTTTATCTGCCATGAGAGTGGAGATAGCCGAACGTTCTTTTTTATTTAAATTATAGTGAAATTTATGTTTGTTAAATATAGTTTCATTATTTTTTTCTTTTTCAACATCCGTCAACACTAGTTTGTGAAAAGTCTCCAAAATAGGGTCAACTGGGCCTGGAGGAATCCAGGTAGATCTAGGGGTCACTATTGATGTATCTCTCACAGTTTCAGTAGAATCTATCTTCGAGAAAAAAGCCTTAATCTTTAATATGCGAAAAAACTTTTCAATATCTATTCTAGTTTGGAAATGATCAGTTGGAGCAGTTGGTACAAAAGAAAGACTTTTGGTGAGTAGCGCCTGTTCATCATTAGTAAGAATATGGTTTGATAAATTCACAATAGGAATCCTGCCCTGCTGTACTTTTGGTTCAGTTATATCTATCATCGTCTTGTTTTTCATTACTATGGGTATCTTTGTCCTCTTTGTGAACGGGTTTGTGGTCTTGGATTTGGATTTGAATTTTGATTCGGATATTGAAATTGATTTTGATTTTGATACTGGTTTTGCAAAAGTTCTTTAGAAGTGTAATTGCTGTGTTTTGTACACGTTGGAGACACTGAAGATTTTGTGCTCTTAGTCCGTTGCAGTAGTCCATGCAGGAGAGAATGAAAACATAGAGAAGTTAGATAAAGTCTGGTTTGGAGAACTGGTTTCTTATTTTCTGGAGTTGTTGGAGATAGTAGAATGAAGAGGCGACCACTTGAAAGATATGGTTGGTAAGTGATAAGTTAGTATTGAGAAGTACCCCAAGGCTACTATGATTGTGTGATCGGGCCAAGCAGTCAACACCCATCATACCATCTGTCCTCAGGTACTTCCTGGACTTCTTTCCTCTACTGGGCTCTCCTAAAACAACAACAACACTTATAGTCAGTTATAACACATTCTGTTAAAATACCTTATCAGATCCCTCCAGCTTTTCTGGGTCACCACTAGGTTCTCCCTGACCCTCATTGGCCCTCCAGGTCTTCTGACAATTTCAGGTACCATGGCTGGTTCCTCCACTGGTCACTCGCCAGTCCCCGTCAGCTAGGACCTCAACTCTTCTGACTCTTCTTCTCCCCAGCCTTTTGGTTCTTCATGGGTCCTGGATTCATCACCGGTTGTCAAGCCAGAGCCACCCCTGGACTCTAGGCTCTACCAGCCCCTCCAGCTACTCATTTTTCCAGGACCTCTCGCAGGCACTCAGTCATCTTTTCCCGAATGCATGTACTGAAGAATCCTTACCAGCCAGTCTCTCTCTGAGGGCTCTTCTTGAGAACTTCCAGTCCCTAAGCCTCTCTCTGTGAGAAATCTTCCAGTCACTCATGCTCATGATCACTCACACATCCACCAGACTCCTTGATGGTCATTGAAATTGAATCCTTCTTAGACTCCAAGCTCTACTGGTCAGGCCAGTCTAACAGGCTTACCGAGGGTTAGGCCAAAGCCAGCATGCCTGGCTCCTGACAGAGCTGCTGTTCTTCTCAGTGTTGTCCTTTTTAGCACCCTTTTCCACTCAGGGTGAGTAGACAGCTCCCAGGTGCCTTTGCAGCTTTAATATGCAAATGAGCTCCTTTTTCACTGCTCAGACTCTCTCTGCTGGCCTGTGACAGGAATTTCACCTGTATACTTGGTCTTTGATGATTATAGTAGATGATTCCCAGAGAAGAGAAGGAGAGTTGTAGGTGCAGTGATCTTTGTGGATCCATAGGAGTTCAGTTTTTGAGGTGTTTAGTTGTAGTTTGTTTGTGGACATCCAGATTTTGATTTCTGAGAGGCAGTTATGAAGTTTTGCAATCTGGGAGTTGCAGTTGGATGCCATCGGCGAAGGAGTGAATCTGGATTTGGTGTTAATAAGCTGCATTTCATGTGCCCAATTAAAAATCAGTCAATTAAAGGATGGTTTGTGAATCACACAATGAGAGTTTGTACAGTACACTGGGGCAAGCAGAGCCTAAATCCAAACATGGCCCCCTTTTGTGAAAATGAGAATGGTATCGGTTTAGCAAAATTCAGAGCTATGCAAAAAATAAAACTTTATGGGACAGAAATGACTAATTCCCTTTTGACCAAATGATCTTATTTTTATGATGAGACTAAATACCAATTCCAGATGTTGAGCTGGTTAGGAATTTTGCAGAATTGAAGCTATGATGAATGGTCACATGTTCACAGCTGGAATTTTTTTTTTTTTACTCTGTTTATTTATTGGTATATGAATTCAGGAACAACAAAGTACATATCATAACATATGAAATTAACAGAACATTACTACAATGTAAACCAGCAGTGTGATCATGGATAAAGTAAGGAATTTTTATAACGCTAGTTCAGATACTGTGGAAATAACCAGCCTAAATTACTATTCTGAGAGGTAATAAATAGAAATAAAACAAAACAAAAAGAAGATAACTTATTTTATTTATTTTTAGTATTTTATATATCACATACAGCGTAAGTGATTTACATTCAGATACTCAATCATTTTTCCTATCAGTCCCGGTGGGCTCATACTCTTAAGTACTGTAATTTGAACAATAAGGGGCAGATTCTATCCCGATTGTAGGCAGCGGTAGGCAAAGTTCAACCAGTTCTCAATCCATAACTTTCTAATTTCCTCAGAAGTCTTTCATGAGGTGCTTTGTCAAATGCCTTTTTGAAAATCCAAATACACAGTATCAACTGGTTCACCTTTATCCACAGGTTCATTCACCCCTTCAAAGAAATGCAGGATATTGGTGAGGCAAGATTTCCCTTCACTAAAACCATGATGGCTTTCTCTCATTAATCTATGCTTACGTATATGTTCTGTAATTGTGTTCTTTGTAATAGCCTCTACCATTTTGCCCGGTACCGATGTCAGACTCACTGGTTTATAATTTCTGAAATCACCTCTGGAGCCCTTTTTAAAAATTGGCGTCATTTTTCAATTCTATCAGCACTCTTGGATGTATACCATCTGGTCCAGGTGATTTGCTACTGTTCAGTTTGTCAAATTGACCTATTACATACATCTTTGAGTGTTATAGAGATTTGTATGAGTTTCTCTGATTCATCAGAATTGAATACAATTTCTGGTACCCATATCTCCCCCATATCTTCCTCACTGAAGACTGAGACAAAGAATTCACTTAATCTTTCTGCCATGTCCTTGTATTTCCTGAAAACCCCTTTTATCCCTCGGTCATCTAGTGGTCCAACCAATTCTTTTCCTGACTTCTTGCTTTTAATATACCTAAAAAGGTTTTTACTGTGTGTTTTTGCTTCCAGTGCAATCTTCTTTTCAAGATCTCTTTGCCTTTTTTATTGGTTCCTTACATTTGACTTAACATTCCTTGTGTTGTTTACAATTATTTTCAGTCGGTTCTTTCTTCTACTTTCTGAAGGATTCTCTTTTCGCTCTAATAGCTTTCTTCACCTCACTTATTAACCACGCTGGCTGCTGTTTGATCTTCCTTCCTCCTTCTACCTGTGTGCAGCTCTACTAGGCTTTCCTATACTAGGTGCTGATGTTCTGGAGACAGGTATGTACATTTGTATTCTGATCTTTGTGGGTGTGACGGGGGGGGTCTATGAGCACTGGGGGAGTGTGGAGGTGTCTTATTTTGATGCATGCAGTGGTCATCTGCTCAGTTTGGGTACCTTTGTGGAACTTAGATCCTTCTAAAACAGGTCTAGTTCCAAACATATAAGGTCTGTCCAGGATGTCTTGCAAAATGTTTGATTATGCCTAACCCTCCCTTGAGACTGCCCAAAGCCCACCCATAACATGTCTCCATCCTCCCATCTCGTGCTCTGAGCATACAGAAAAACAGGTTTGAATGTCGGCACGTGGACGCCCTGGCGATTAGGACGACCAGGTGCTGATTTAGGATGCTTTTTGGACATCTATGTTTTTTTGATTATAGACTCCAGTGTATTGTTTATGATGTTATAGTTGTGGAGAGTGATTAGTTTGTATTTTGCCTGTATAAAATATGCATGAGATAGATGCATTTTTTTTGTTGTTGTTAATTTTACATTAAGCATCCTTTTATAAAATGAACCCTACATGTGCAGATAGGCAGACAAACAGTTAATACATGCAAAGTTAAAATGTAGAATTACCTACATCGCTCCAAATTTGCTGTTGCAACAAATTAGATCACTCTGTGTAAGCTTACATGACCTTGAAAAAAAAAACCCTCCAGAAAATGTTTTCCAAGTCTGAGGATTGCCTTACAAAACTCTCCAGATTGGAGCCATTATAGAATCAGCCTCCAAGTGGCTTGTTTTAAAAATACATTTCAGTGTCTAAAGCATTTTGATTTTAGCATTAAGTGAAACATTCATCCAGTGTTAAACCCAGCACTAACGCTAACATCTGCTGCATTCCCTTGATAAAGCCCTGTGTAGGGGAAAGGAGGGGGGTTTCTAACACTAATGTCTCTTGGTTTGTTTGAATTAAGTTATATTCTTTTTGTGGAATTGCTCAGAATTTTGTATAATGGGTGGTATATGAAACGATTCAAGTAAAATTGTATGTAAATATATTATATAAGATTGTTATAGTCTTTGTATTATTGTATATATATTATATGTACTGTATATAATACCTAGTCTTTGTATTGCAGTTCCCTCCCTATATCCTGATTCTCATCTTATCATGAAAGTTGCTTTACCTTCCAAGGGTTTCTTTGACTAATAAATTCCACTTCTCCCTTAAATTGTTGACATGGACCCCTTTATATCTGCCCTTACTGTTTCCTCTAGCACATAATTCTTTGATTGTGCATTGTGTTTCATATATTAAGTCCCTATTTCCAACTGCAAACTTCTCCATGTGTTCTGCAAATCCCAGTACCCTACCCTTAATTATTGCACTGGCATAGTAAGGGTGTGTGTGGGGTATGGTTGCACTGGCAAAGTAAGGGGGTGTGGGGTGCAGTTGCACTGACATAGTGCGGGGGGGGGGTGCGGTTCACCCTGGGTGCGGTCTTTGTAAAGAGTGCTGGCACCCGTCCTCCTCCTTCTCATCCCCCCCTGCTGTGTGCGTGCGCTCCTTCCCTCGTACCTCTTTAATTTTTCCTGTGCAAGCAGCATTACGAACTTGCTGCCCGCATTGGTGTCACCTCTCTCTGACATCACTTCCGGGCCCATGCATAGGAAGTGACATCAGAGGGCTAGCCAACTCGATTCGGGAAGCAGGTTTGTGCTATTGATATTGCCTGGAAAATGAAAAAGTTAAAGAGGGAGTACACGCAGTGTGGGATTGGGAAGGAGCAGAGGGATGGAGAAGAGGGTGAGGTAGGGGAGCCATCGTCCTGGATACCACTTACCCTCACTATGGCACTGACTAGTTGCCCTAATTTAGGCCCCCTTTTATCAAGCAGCGTTAGAGTTTTTTATATTGACGACCACTGCAGTAAAAGCTCCGACGCTCATACAGTTCCTTTTAGGGGGTGAGAGGAAGGATTGGAAGTTAGGGGGGGTACGCAGTTCCAGGGTATGGGAGGTTGGATCACAAGTAGGAAATGTTATGCATTTCTGTGGGATGGGAGCGAGGATCAGGACAGCTGGAACTCCTCTGGTGCTAGCCAGAGATTAACTGGGCACTGGCCAATATTCAGACCGATGCCTTCCTCTGTGGCTAAAGTTGGGAGATCATTTTTGGTGTCCTAAATTCCATTCCACCTGGTTAGGGGATAGAAACATTGAAAAATGATGGCAGATAAAGGCTAAATGGCCCATCCACAGTAACCATTATCTCTTCCTCTCTCTAAGAGACCCTACTTGCCTATCTCATGCCTTCAGACAGTCTCTGTCTCCACCACTTCTTCCGGGAGACTGTTCCATACATCTACCACGCTTTCTGTAAAAAAGTATTTTCTAAGATTACTTCTAAGCCTATCACCTCATAACTTCATCCTATGCCCTCTCATTCCAGAGCTTCCTTTCAAATGAGACCCGACTCATGCGCATTTATGTCATGTAGGTATTTAAATATCTCTATCACATCTCCCTTATCTTGCCTTTCCTCTAAAGTATACATATTGAGATCTTTAAGTCTGACCCTATACGTCTTATGATGAAAACTACATACTATTTTAGTAGCCTTCCTCTGGACCGACTCCATCCTTTTTATATCTTTTTGAAGGTGCAGTCTCCAGAATTGTATGCAATATTCTAAATGAGGTCTCACCAGAGTCTTATACAGGGGTATGAATACCTCCTTTTCCCTAATGGCCATATCTCTTCCTGTGCACCCTAGCATCCTTCTAACTTTTGCTGTCACGTTTTCAACCTGTTTGGCCACCTTAAGATCATCACATGCAATCCCACCCAAGTCCCGTTCTTCTATTATGACATAAGTTCTTCACCCCCTAAACTGTACCATTCCCTCGGGTTTTTGCAGCCCAAATGCATGACTTTGCATTTCTCAGCATTACATTTTAGCTGCCACATTTCAGAGCATTCTTCAAGCTTCACTAGGTCTTTCTTCATGTTATTCACACCATCTGTGGGGTGTCTACTCTATTGCAAATTTTGGTATCATCAGCAATATCGCTTATAAAAATGTTAAAAAGAACAGAATCAAGAACAGAACCTTGAGGCGCACAACTGGTAACATTCCTTTCCTCAGAGCAATCTCCTTTAACCACTACCCTCTGTCGTCTTCCACTCAACCAGTTCTTGACCCAGCCCGTCACTCTGGGGCCCATTCCGAGGGCACTCAGTTTATTTATTAAATGTCTGTGTGGAACACTGTCAAAGGCTTTGCTAAAATCTAAATACGCCACATCTAGCGCACTCCCTCTACCCAATTCTCTGGTTACCCAGTGAATCCATGTTTCCTCTGGTCCTGTAATCCAATGGATTCCAGAAATTTCACCATTCTCTGTTTTAAAAGTGTTTCCATGAATTTGTTTACCACAGAAGTCAGATTGGCCTGTAATTCCCTATTTCTTCCTTACTTCCACTTTTGGTAGAGGAACCACATCTGGCCTTCTCCAGTCCTCCAGTACCACTCCTGACTCTAGAGAAGCATTGAAAAGGTCAGTCAATGGAGCCACAAGAACTTCCCTAAGTTCTATCAGCATCCTTGGATGTACATCATCCGGCCCTATCGCTTTATCTACCTTTAAATTAGCTAGCTCCTCACAAACACAACCCTCTAAATATCGATCAGGGTCTACCATTCCTCCATCCCTATTCACATTTGTCTTCTGTGGTTCCCCTCCTGGCGATTCAGCTGTGAACACAGAACAGAAATGTTTGTTAAGCAATTCAGCCTTTTCTTTATCAGCTACTACATATTCCTCCCCTTCACATTTGTTCTCACAATGCAATTTTTGCACTTCTTCCTGTCACTGATATATCTAAAAAATGTCTTGTCTCCCCATTTTACCATGTCAGCTATTTTTTCTTCCATTTGTATCTTTGCTTTCCTGACTACTCGACCAGCCTCTCTTAACTTTTCCAGATATTTTTGCCTGTTTTCCTGTTTCTGCGATCTTTTGTAGTTTACGAAAGCTAACCTCTTATTCCTTACCTTCTTAGCTACTACTTTTGAGAACCAAAGCGGCCTTTTATGCCTATTTACTTACTTGCCTCACAAAAAGGTTTGTCGCCCTTACAATGACTTCTTTCAGTTTTTCCCACTGCATCTCTACTTCTTCTAGATGTTTCCATCCAGGTAACAATTCCTTGACATAATCCCCCATTCAAACAAAGTTAGTTTTTTTTAAAGTCTAGAACCTTTACTTTTAAATGAGCCCTTTCTATACCCATCTTAATATTAAACCGTATCAAGCAGTGATCACTGGATGCCAGATAATCACCCACTGAAACAGCAGAAACACTTTCCCGGGGGGCAAGATGGCGACTGAGCAAGACATGTGAATGCAGTGGTGGGGAGCTTGGCAGAGACACGAGCCTAGGTTTCCTCCTTCTCAAACAAGAACAGCCTCAATTGTCTGACCTCAAGCCACTTTCTAAGCCCTCGGTGATTACACTAGATTCCTTGTGGGCTGCCATTGAAAACCGCCATATGGTATGTACCAACTTCATTTCATTAACTTTGAATATTCTAACGAAAATTGCACAGCTTGAAATGGGAGCTCAGAAGCATAATGAGAAGATTGGAGAAATTGAGAAAACTACCAATGAGATAAAAACTGTGATTTGCTTCTAAGGAAAATTGAGAACTTAGAAAATCAAAATAGGAGCTTGAATTTGAGATTTCTGAATTTTCCGTTTCCTGATTACCATATTGAAAGTTCCTGAATCCAATTTTCCTCCAATACAAAAATTATATTTTCTGAAAAGGACTTTTAAAGATAAGAATGAAGTTGGAGAAGAGCAAGATGTAACAGCTTTACTGGAATCATCAAATATTGAGTTCACTGGTCATGCAACATTGCTGGTTACCTTTGTCTTTCACCAAGCTAAAGAGATGATTCTAAAGTTGTACTACAATTTGAAGCAGTATCTTTCTGGACATTCTAAGTGGACTCAAGCTAGGAGAAAGGAATTTCTAGTCTATCTGGATGAAGTTCTCTCTCTAGGTCGGTGGTTCTTAACCTTGTTGGAGGTACTGAACCCCACCAGTTTCATATGCGTGTTCACCGAACCCTTCTTTATTCCCTTAGTTTTGCCGGAGCTAGACTAGAATTACTCAACTTGGCATTGCAAATCATGCAATTAGGACGCTGACTCCCATCACGTTCCGTTATACATGTGAATCCATATTGTACATATTCGTCCGACCACTTTCGTATTTTGCTCGACCTAGTTAGTAAGGGATTAAAATATTAAGATAGGTATCACACGACGTACCATCACAACAGTTACAATTCGACTACTGTGCGCATCAAATCCCCTGCAGGCCAAGCGATGTTGCGTGATCACCTGCAGCCAATTATGGACAAGCGGGGCGTATCATCACGAATCATAAGCGCTTCGGTCACGTTCAGTCATCTATCAGTTAAATCACAAATTTTGATCAGGAATTGATTGATGTATATAAGGCGTTAGTTACAGATTGATAGATCAAGAAACCGAGTACACGATCGGTCTTGATCAAAATCACTGAATAACTGATAGATGATTGAACGTGACCGAAGCGCTATATGAGTCGGAGGTGTGTTTTGACCTCCGCCGAACCCGCGAGACTGACTCACCGAACCCCTGGGGTTCAGTCGAACCCAGGTTAAGAACCACTGCTCTAGGTGCTTTATTTCAGTTGAGATTCCCATGTAAATGTTTTATTTCCTATCAGGATGTTAGATATATATTTTATGATCCAGTTCAGATTCATTTCTTTTTAGAGGGAAAGGGGATTTCATTTGCAGCCTAGGGAATAATGATGTAAGGATCAAGTCAGTTAGAATGTTGAAAGGATTTGCTCAATTTCAATAGTTTATAGTATTTCTTTCCTTTATTCTCCTTTCCCTGGAGGATTAGTATCTTGGCCCCCCCCCCCCCTTAGTCAGTTTGAGGACTATGTTGTGTATTATATTTTCCTTTTTCTATTATATAATCTCAAAATCCAATGGGAAAACTTGGGAATATTATATTCTGCTTTTTTATTTCAAAGTTTATGCTTTGTATTTAATTTGAAAATTATAAATAAATTTAAAAAAGGAAAAAAGAAACACTTTCCCTGTAAGTAAGCACTAAGTCTAGTCTAGTCTAGTCTAGTATGACCCCATCCTGCGTAGGTTCCATTACCAACTGCTGGAACAGTTCTTGTAGAGAATCCAGGATCCCCCTACTTCTAGAAGTCCCCGCAATAGGGATACCCCAATCAACATCCAGCATGTTAAAATCACCTATTAGAAAAACTTCCCCTTTTTTAGATATATTATGAATGTCAACTATTAAATGTCTGTCCACTTCTTCCATCTGTGAAGGAGGCCTGTATATCACACCAATGTACATATATTCACCGTTTCCTCTTTCCAAATTGATCCACAGTGCCTCTTCCTTGCTCTGCAGATCCTGCAATTGTGTGGTTCTAATATGATCTATTTAATATATAGCGCTACTCCCCCTCCTTTCTTCCTACCGTCTTTCCTGAACAGATTATAGCCAGGTATAACTACATCCCAATCATGTGTCTCCATGAACTACGTCTCTGTAATCGCCACTATATAGAAACATAGAAACATGACAGCAGATAAAGGCCAAATGGCCCATCCAGTCTGCCCATCCGCAGTAACCATTATCTCTTTCTCTCACCAACTCATCTTCTTCCATCACAGGTTCTAGATCCAGAATCTTGTTTCCCATACTTCGAGCATTAGTATATACTGCTTTCCAGACATTGTCCCCTTTTCCCATCCATGTAGAGGTATTCAGTGATATACTTACCTGAGGGCTTATACTCACCCAGGGACTTTGATCACCCTGCCCCATCATTTCTAGTTTAAAGCCCTTTTCAGTAGATTAACCAGCCTGCAGCCGAAGACACTTCTCTTTTTGATAGATGTATACCATCCCTGCTCAGCAGCCCTTGGAAAATCATCCCAAGGTCCAGGAAGCCAAAACGCTCTCGATGATACCATCCATTTCCAGGATGCGTGCTTCTCTGACCTGGCCTTTACCCTTGACAGGAAGGATGGACGAGAATACCACCTGTGTACCTGACTGCTTCATCTTCTCTTGCAGAGTCACAAAGTCTCTTTTGATATGTTTGCAGGGTATCTGGCAGTATCATTAGTGCCAACGTGGATGAGCAGTACTGGATAAGTCATCAGGCTTGATGAGTCTTGGCAACTCTCCGTAACATCTTGGATTTTGACACCATGCAGACAACACACCTTCCGGCACATCATGTCTGGTATGTAGATGGATGCATTTGTACCCCTCAGAAGGGAATCGCCAACCACTACTACCTTACGCCTCCTAGTGGTCATGGATCCAGTAATTTGGGGGATTTCACATTTGTTCCTTCCTCTCCCTGAGATGTTCTGATCTCCTGGCATTAAATTTATAATGGCTTATGCCATGAAAAGTTGTACGTGCGAACGATTAGCAGCAGTGGGTTTTGCTTCAGAGTTTGCACCTGAAGAAGGATATGAAACGGGGTACTCTGTAGGGCAATCAGCCACAGCACCCCTTTTAAGAAAGACAAACAGCTGTGTGCTTCCACAGATAAGTGTTTTTATCCTTACCGTGATATTATGAATTAATGTGGGATTTTTGCATTATCTTATGTAAATAGGGTGATAAGCAACATTTAATATTTAAAGTTTCCCTCTTACACTTTAGTTGTTGATAAAAAAAAAGAGAAAAACTTGTTGGCAAAGATATATGATGTTTCTGGGTAATTCCTATGGTGTGCTTTTAGGGTGCACCTATGTTGTGGGATAAACCCTGATGGAGACTTGACGATTATTTTGATAAGTTCCCCCAGAATTGATTTTTCACCCAAATATTAATGACAAGCGATTATTGAAGAAAACGGTAACGTGTCTATTGTTCTGTGCGACAGTCGGGAATCTAGGAGCAGGTTTTTCCAAGAATATATCTATTTAACCTCCTCTGGATTTTTCGAGGCTTTTTTGAAGTCGGGAATGCTCTGATCTCCTCCACTTCCAGGGCAGCATACCGGTTCGTCAGTTCCAAGGTGAGTGGAGTCACAGTACTAATCTTGCAGGATTCCGTAATCTGAGGGATAGAAACATAGAAACATAGAGTTTGACGGCAGAAAAGGGTCGGCGGCCCAACAAGTCTGCCCACACAATAACCCTCCCTCCCACAAGTCTACTCAAGACAAACCCCCCCCCCCACCTGAAGTATCCATCTTTTAAGCAAAACTCTGTGGTACCCCCACCTGTTGGTCCGATCGACGCTTGAAGTCAAGCACACTACTGGCCTTGACCATCTGGCGAGGAAGACTATTCCATCGATCGAAGAAGTATTTCTTGGTGTCGCCATGGAATCTTCCCCCCTTAAGTTTTAACGGATGCCCTCGTGTCGATGTGGGAACCCTTCAGAAAAAAGATTTCTTCCTCCACTTCAATGCGACCCGTGATGTATTTGAATGTTTCTATCGTGTTCCCCCCCTTTCTCTGCGCTCCTCGAGAGAAAGGGGTGGCCTCGATAGAGAAAGGTAGTATGTCAAAATGAAAATGGCCCCGACTTGCCAGCAGGTCTTACCTTACCTTTGCTGTTTATCTGTCTCTTCACTATCAGTATTAGTTTTTCTGCTCGTCTTCCTGCGTTCCCCAACTTCCCTTCTTTTAGAGACCCTTCAACAAAGTCACACCAGCGATTCCGGGGTGGCAAATAATCAGTAGCCCGACCCAGTTAAGTGCCACTAAATATCATCAGCCAGCCAGCATAGCAGGGTTTAATTGGGCAGGTGTATCTCCTGCCCTGTTAAATCCCCTTTGAATATTGACCCCATTCTATATAAGATCAGAATTAAACTTAAATAGACATTGATGAAGCTCATCCGGGTACAAGCAGCGTTTAGGGCCTGATTCTATAAACGACACCTACCACATGACATTCAAAGTTAGGTACAAAAGGAAGTGGGAACGGACAATGAACACTCCACTGACGATCACTGATGTAAAACCAACTTGTTTATTTCATAAAAGGACACAAGCAGAAGCTGTGGACCCGACACAGCACTGTGTTTCGGCGTCTGAGGAACGCCTGCATCAGGGGGTCACTAAAAATGAAACCAAACCTGTGGCGTATATGTTCACAGATGACAGGTCTGGGATAAAACAAAGCTCGGTCCAACTAACATGCCAGAGTAACCAAAATCACTGAAAAGCTATGGAAGCATTTGTGTCGGGTCCATAGCTTCTGCTTGTGTCCTTTTCTGAAATAAACAAGTCTACGTCAGTGGTCTTCAGTGGAGTGTTCATTGTCCGTTCCCACTTCCTTTTGTACTGTTTTATACCCGTGGGTTTTCTGTCTTGTTGGACTTTTGGTGTTTATTCAAAGTTAGGTGCCATTTATAGAATCGTGTCTAGTGGCACCTAACTTGTTAAGCAATGGTAAGCGTCAAAAACGTAGACGCCGGTATATTAGGCCAGGGTTTTCTTGGCCTAAAATACTGATGCCTAACTCAATCCATGCCCAAACTCCTCCCCTAACTATGCCTATTTTTCAGGTAGCGTCTACTGAGTTAGGCATCTACTAGAAAATTAATTTTTAAATTGATTTTTAATTGTTTTCTAATGGCACTGTTCAATTAACGATGCCAATTGAACCAATTAAAAAATTAATTTAGGCGCCTAGGTCGGCTCGTTCAGGACGTCTAATAGCAGGTGCTTTTCATAGAATCAGGGCCTTCGTGGCTCAGTCTCCTATTTCCGTTCATTCTCATAATCATTAATGTTTGCTCCACACTGATTCCCGTGTCTCAGGCAAACTGGCCTTATTCCTGGGCGGTTTATACTTTCTAGTAAACAAAGTACAGGCCTTGGCAGTGTGGACCTAGGTTGATAAACTGAGGAAATAAATGTGTCCCTCGGGCAAAGTCTTTAGTGCCAGCGCTAATGCTGGATAAATGAGCCCTATGGGATTTCCTTGGCTTGACAAATAAAACAGTATGAAACTGGCGCTTTTTTTTTTTTTTTTTTTCATCATGAGTAACGTGTTGGTACAACTCATGTTTATCACAGCATCAGGCTTGGCTCTTTCCAGAAAGGATTGACTTGTTCTACATTTGCACATGTGGCAAAAAAAACCCTGATTCAATTAAGTCTGCAAAACATTAAATATTATAAAGAAGCTACTGTACTACTGGAGCATGCCTGGGAATGCAGGTAAAAGACCTTTTGAAGAGGCACGTCAGTCTAATCCACATGAAAGTCGCCCTCACAGGCATATAATGTTAATGTATGATTCTGTTCATCCCAATGCTGACGAACATAATTGTTTCAAGTTATTTTCTCTCAGCTTTCAGGCTAAAGGACCCATCAGCTCCGACTAGAGACCCCCTCAGAGAGCTGCAGAAAAAAAGGCACGAGACTCTTTGATAGAGCGGGTTAGTGTGCCACCCAGGAGGGAGCTAAACTCTTCCTGACAATGCCAACCCTCAGACACCACAGGAAACAAATAATACTCAAATCCACCATTTTTCCAGTGTGGGCACTGCAGCTGATGTCATCCTCAGGGCTTGGGAGTCTTTTTGAGTGTGCCCTGACAGTGGGTGTTTGGATTTACCATTTTTCCAGTGCCGCTACTGCAGGCAAGCTGTGGGCACCCTTGCCAATGTTATCCTTGGGGCTTGGGAGTCTTTCTGAGTGAGCACTGACCGCAGCCATGTACCCGTGGCTGTGTGTCCGAAGGGGCATGACCAAAGGGGCACACCCCTTTTGAGCCCCTTAGGAGTCCCAGGGAGCAGAGGATTCTCGACCACTTTTTCCATGGGAAGTTGGAGGAAAAAATTAATCATTATTGGGACTATCATTAACTACAAGTTCAGTGAAAGGCCCAATGGATTTTCATTTAAGACCTACTCCAATAGTAACAGAAGTTGAGACTTCCTGCATATGGTACGATTATAGTTTAAAATTATAGAGCATGAAGTGATTGACAAAATATTGCTTGAAATCATAGGACAATAGCTGTTCTCTTTAATTTTTCTGCTTTGGTCATTTAGGATTATGTAATTAAACTCCCCTCCATGGTGTCCTTGGACTTTTTAATGGCACTGTACTACAGAGGTTTGTCATTGCTTTCTGTGACCCACAGTACCCTGTCTTCCCAACTTTGCTTAACTTCTGTGATCCATCAGACTCAGGTTCTCACAAGCTAATGTTACTGGGAAGTCATGTTTATAATATTTCAGTGAAGAAATGACTGCAAAATAAGGCATCAACAGAGCTAGATTACTTATAGTTTAGGTCTTAATAAAAAATGTGATAGAAAAAACCCCTAAGATTTGGCTTTGAACCAGTTTGTGTGAATTACATTATGTTCCCTTTGACTATTGTTTATAAACATGACAGTCATTATCATTTAAGCATGTAATTGCTTACCCTGATTGCAAGTAGAATTTACTGTTCTCATGTTTTGCAAACCTGCTTGGATAATTTTTCACTGTGTTTAAATAGAAAAATATGCAAGTATGAAGAGTTGGCCTTTTCTCATGGTACACTGTTTGACATACTATATCAAGGTCTCTATTTTAAAAATATCGCCACATAGTAATAAATGAATGAATGGCATTTACACCTGTAGATCACCAGGACATGGAGATTTCAAGAGGGGTGTGTTTGAATTGAGTGTTGTTTAAATGCAGCTTAGGCCGGACAAAAATCTATCCTACATCGGCCATTCTGCATGAACTTGGCTACTCCCTCCGGAGTCAACTCCACCAGGACCTTCTCTGGCTTCTCACTGCCCAAGGGTGCGAGCCAGAAAATTCCGCATGTACTCCATTTCTGACTCTCCAGCTGCTCCACTGTCTTCTTCCCCAGTACCTGAATCCAGAGAATCAGCTGCCTTTTCTCTTTCCTTTTCTTTCTGATCAGAATCTGTTTCCATCCCTGGCACCCGGCAGCAGCTACTTCTCCCTCGCTCCAGGCCCAGAGCGCTTGGATCGGTGATGCGGGAAAGGCGGAGCTGGGGGGGGGGGAGGCGGGAGGAAGGCGAGAAAATCCTGCCCTGGCATTGTGAACATGACCCGGAACCTGTCTATGTTTAAAAATGTTCTCATCAGGTTTTGTACAAACGTGGGGACTTGTACAAACCTTCAAAAAATTGATGCCAACTAGAATGGTGCCCAGCTCAATTCTCCAAGGTATGCATACCTTTTATAGAATCATGCTTAGTTTCTATGTACATTGCATAAATTAGGCGCAGCTAAAACCAGGCCTAAAACCAGGCCTAAGTTGTGTGTTGATTGGGCGTATTCTTTAACAATGTGTACGACTTTTAGGAATGCCCACGATCCGCCCACAACCCACTCCTGCCCATGTCCCCTTTTCAAATTCACATACTGCAACTGGCAAATACTTTTTATAGAACTGCACTTTCTGAGTTGTACGTGCAACTTTTGATTAATGCTTATTGCCAGTTATGAGGCCAATTAGGCAAATTAATCCATTAAGTTATGTGCACAGATTGGCTGTGCGCACTGAATTGCATGCACAACATAGGGCACCAAATACAGAATTTGGGGGAAATGGCAGCCTGAGTCCTTCTCTCCTCGCCCTCCGAGTTTATCTTATTAACAGTGTATTGTATATCATTACATATCCGCAATGTCTTTTGGCAAACATAGGAACATAAGATTTGCCGCTGCTGGGTCAGACCAGTGGTCCATCGTGCCCAGCAGACCGCTCACGCGGTGGCCCCTAGGTCAAAGACCAGTGCCCTATTTGAGTCTAGCCTTACCTGCGTATGTTCTGTTCCAGCAAGAACTTATCTAACCTTTTCTTGAATCCCTGAAGGGTGCTTTCTCCTATAACAGTCTCTGGAAGAGCGTACCAGATTTCTACCACTCTCTGGGTGAAGAAGAACTTCCTTACGTTTGTACGGAATCTATTAACTTTAGAGAGTGCCCTCTCGTTCTCTTCACCTTGGAGAGGGTGAACAATCTCTCTGTCTACTAAGTCAATTGCCTTCAATATCTTGAATGTTTCGATCATATCCCCTCTCAGTCTCCTCTTTTCAAGGGAGAAGAGGCCCATTTTCTCTAGCCTCTCGCTGTACGGCAACTCCTCCAGCCCTTAACCATTTTAGTCGCTCTTTTCTGGACCCTTTCGAGTAGTACTGTGTCCTTTTTCATGTACGGCGACCAGTGCTGAACGTAGTACTCCAGGTGAGGGTGCACCATGGCCCGGTACGGTGGCATGATAATCTTCTCCGATCTGTTTGTGATCCCCTTCTTAATCATTCCTAGCATTCTATTTGCCCTTTTTGCCGCAGTTTCATAACATAACTGAAATAAACAATCCTCTTATGGAAACAATAGCAGTAAGAAAATAAAACAAGATGTATCCATGCCTATAAAGATGGCAGCTCAAAGTGAATTCAGCAATATACTCAAACCAGTAATGGTGGAGCTAATGGCCATTAACATCATTCATGCAAAACAGTGCAGAAAACATTTCTGCTCTTCAATCAGAAGTTGCTAACCTGTCTTTGCAAATGTCAAAAAACTTCATCTCAAAATTGGAGATTGAGGCCTTGAAATGGCATAATGATAATAAAAGATTAACTATGCTACGGAAAGATCTGGAAGAAATGAATAACAAAAGCAGTAGAAACAACTTGTACGATGATTGCCTGAAGGCATCAAGGGGTAAAATCTGATTGCATTCATAAAGGATTTCATCTCAAAATTGCTAAATATTTCCTTTTCTAGGCCATTCTAAGTAGAAAGAGCTAATTATATTCCTGTTGATCACACAGACAATATGAGAGGCTCAAGACCATTCAGATTTAAGATTCTGAGCGTTCCTCACACTATGGAAATCCTTGCTAAAGTGAGACAAAATCATGACACTAAATGGAATAGATTTAAATTTACAATAATGCGGGATTCTTTGTGCCAAACTGCACAAACCCACAGGTAGTTTCTAGCAAAGCGTCCTCGTTAAGACAATGTGGAGCACAATATGGTTTTTTTAACCCACAACTCTTAAAGTAACATCGCTTAACAAAACCCAAATTTTTGATAATCCATCTGATTTGAAAAATTATATTTTCTCATGCAAAGGTAAAATCACCTGATTTGGCTGTTACATAATAAGCACTCTAATGTCTGCTGTTAGCATACAACACATGCATAACTTGATATCACTGTTATTGTGATTGTCATATCTTAACTACATGTGATAAGTATTTTTGTGAATTCTACTGTTTAATGAATATTCTTTTCGAATGACCTGGGACATACTTCAATTCTAAGGGCCCCTTGTACAAAGTTGTGGTAGCGATATTGTTGAGGTAAATGCGCTGAAGCCCATTAAATTCCTATAAGTTAAAAATATTATTGGCTGAGGAGGAATACCTCTAGGTATCATTCACCATGTGGCTGTGCGTGCTGCAGACATTAGTAACATAGTAAGTGGCAGCAGATAGAAACCTTAGCGGTCCATCCAGTCTGCTCAATAGATACACTTGTTATATATTCATGATTAAATTGTCTATTTTCTTTAATAATAATAATAATAATTTATTTTGTATACCGCCATACCCAGGTGGTTCACAACAGATAGATGAATTACATACAGTGCGATTGGAAAAAAAAGAAGAACATAACAAGGCAATCGTAGGGTCAAACTCGTTTACATTAACAATTTAGGTGAGGGAAGGGCTAAATACGGAGTACATACAGTGTGTGCTGTAATAGAATACAATTGAGTTTAAGAGAAGGGGGGAACAAAGCATATTAGATGGAAAGGGGGGGAGCAACAATCTTAGAAGGGGGGCGGGCGGAAAAGTAAAGGAAGAGGTGAGGAGCGTTGAAGAGGGGGAAGGGGAGCGTTAAGGGTTTGGTCTGTTGCAAAGAAGGGTTTTGATCTGTTTTCTAATGTGGAGAAGGGGAAATGTTAAGGCGGAAGAGGGGAGTGTTAAGGATTTGGTCCGTTGAAAAGTAGAGTTTTGAGCTTTTTTCTAAAGTGGAGGTATGAAGAGGTGACCCAGCAGCGGCAATTTTTATGTTCTTATGTTGCTACTATTTGAGTTTCTGCCGGGTACTTAGGACCTGGGTTGGCCACTGTTGGAAACAGGATACTGGGCATGATGGACCTTCGGTCTGTCCCAGTATGGCAATTGTTTTGTTCTTATGTGAGCCAAGTCTAGGACAATCAAGCCATTGTGACATCACTGATGAATTTGGCACTTAGGCATTGGTGGAATGAGGCATTATGACATCACAATAGGAGCTCTGGAATGTTGCTACTATTTGGGTCCTGGGTTAGCCACTGTTGGAAACAGAATACTGGAGTTGATGGACCCTCGCTCTGTCCCAGTATGGCAATTGTTTTGTTCTTATGTGAGCCAAGTCTAGGACAATCAAGCCATTGTGACATCACTGATGAATTTGGCACTTAGGCATTGGTGGAATGAGGCATTATGACATCACAATAGGAGCTCTGGAATGTTGCTACTATTTGGGTCCTGGGTTAGCCACTGTTGGAAACAGAATACTGGAGTTGATGGACCCTCGCTCTGTCCCAGTATGGCAATTGTTTTGTTCTTATGTGAGCCAAGTCTAGGACAATCAAGCCATTGTGACATCACTGATGAATTTGGCACTTAGGCATTGGTGGAATGAGGCATTATGACATCACAATAGGAGCTCTGGAATGTTGCTACTATTTGGGTCCTGGGTTAGCCACTGTTGGAAACAGAATACTGGAGTTGATGGACCCTCGCTCTGTCCCAGTATGGCAATTGTTTTGTTCTTATGTGAGCCAAGTCTAGGACAATCAAGCCATTGTGACATCACTGATGAATTTGGCACTTAGGCATTGGTGGAATGAGGCATTATGACATCACAATAGGAGCTCTGGAATGTTGCTACTATTTGGGTCCTGGGTTAGCCACTGTTGGAAACAGAATACTGGAGTTGATGGACCCTCGCTCTGTCCCAGTATGGCAATTGTTTTGTTCTTATGTGAGCCAAGTCTAGGACAATCAAGCCATTGTGACATCACTGATGAATTTGGCACTTAGGCATTGGTGGAATGAGGCATTATGACATCACAATAGGAGCTCTGGAATGTTGCTACTATTTGGGTCCTGGGTTAGCCACTGTTGGAAACAGAATACTGGAGTTGATGGACCCTCGCTCTGTCCCAGTATGGCAATTGTTTTGTTCTTATGTGAGCCAAGTCTAGGACAATCAAGCCATTGTGACATCACTGATGAATTTGGCACTTAGGCATTGGTGGAATGAGGCATTATGACATCACAATAGGAGCTCTGGAATGTTGCTACTATTTGGGTCCTGGGTTAGCCACTGTTGGAAACAGAATACTGGAGTTGATGGACCCTCGCTCTGTCCCAGTATGGCAATTGTTTTGTTCTTATGTGAGCCAAGTCTAGGACAATCAAGCCATTGTGACATCACTGATGAATTTGGCACTTAGGCATTGGTGGAATGAGGCATTATGACATCACAATAGGAGCTCTGGAATGTTGCTACTATTTGGGTCCTGGGTTAGCCACTGTTGGAAACAGAATACTGGAGTTGATGGACCCTCGCTCTGTCCCAGTATGGCAATTGTTTTGTTCTTATGTGAGCCAAGTCTAGGACAATCAAGCCATTGTGACATCACTGATGAATTTGGCACTTAGGCATTGGTGGAATGAGGCATTATGACATCACAATAGGAGCTCTGGAATGTTGCTACTGTTTGGGTCCTGGGTTAGCCACTGTTAGAAACAGAATACTGGAGTTGATGGACCCTCGCTCTGTCCCAGCATGCCAATTCTTATGTTCAAGGAATAGTATCAGTCTTCAAAAAGGGGAATTGGAAAAGCTTAAATTATTATATCAGACACTAGTCTCTAGCACCTCCAATCTGTTTTCTAAAGAGCATTTCCTTTCACAAGAGTGACATTCATGACTTTTTAATAAATCCATAGACTGATCAGGAGCCAAATCTGATACTTGAGGTTAGTTTTCATAAATATTCTTTTCAATAATTTTATTTTTTTAATCCCCTGAAATGTCATGTTTCAAAACACAAACTATAAATACGATTGGTATTGACAAGCAAATGACATAAATAAATAACAGGTGTGTTAAAACTATTTCTCATCCACATTGCCATCACTGTTTTAAACTTGCTTGGGTAAAAAGTTGTGTTTGACTTGGCTTTTGACGGGTAAAAAGCACCAGGTTGGCTTAGCAGACAAATATGGCATTGTGGATCTAGTTATAATTAGCCATCAAGGAAAGGCAGGGGAATGTGGCAGTTTTCAGGGACCATGCAGCATCTAATATGCAGAGAGCTCTATATAAACAACCATCCATGTGCTATAATGAATTATTTTAAAATACAGTGGTACCTCGGAATCCGAACGCCCCAGAACTCAAATGATTTGGAATCCGAACTTTTTTTTTTTTTCTTAATTTTTGCCCCGGAATCCAAACGCTGTTTTGGAATCCGAACTGCAAGCGGTGTTCAGCCCAAAGCTTCCCCTCTGACGCAGCTTCCTGTTTCCGCCTGGGAGGGAAGCTTTAGGCTGAGCACCATTTGCAGCTGCCATTGCCGATCTTGCTGTCTTTGCCGCTGGGGGTCCCGATCTTGCTGTCTCTGCCGCTGGGGGTCCCGATCTTGCTGTCTCTGCTGGTGGGGGTCCCGATCTTGCTGTCTCTGCCGCTGGGGGTCCCGATCTTGCTGTCTCTGCCGGTGGGGATCTGATCTTGCTGTCTTTGTGGGACCAAGGAACGGATTAATCCAGTTTCTATTATTTTCACTGGGAAAAATTGTCTTGAAACTCGAACGTTATGGAACTCGAACGGGGTTCTGGAACGTATTAAGTTCGGATTCCAAGGTACCACTGTATGGCCTATTAAACACCGCCCCCCCCTTATACAAAACCATGGAAGCGGATTTTAGCGCAGGCCGGTGCGCTGAATGCTCTAAACTGCTCCTATGAGCGTTAGCAGCAGCGCATTCAGCACGCTGGCCCACACTAAAAACTGCTTTTGTGGTTTTGTAAAAGGGAGAGAGGGGAGGGGAGAATTTGGTCACCTCAAAATATTACCAGAATGATGGTGTCACTGAAGAACACTGTGAGAATATGCCTATGCAATATATATCAGGTACTCTGGAATTACATGGTATGAAATGTATACATCGAAATACAGCATGAGAGTAATTTTATAACTGCGTACATGGTTATTAGAACAGTGTCTGCATTCCTTTTCCTCAAGGGATTCAAGACAAAGTTAGACAAGTTCCTGCTGAGCCAGAATGTACGCAGGTAAGGTTAGACTTAGTTAGGGCGCTGGTCTTTGACCTGGGGGCCGCTGCGTGAGCGGACTGCTGGGCACGATGGACCACTGGCCTCACCCAGCAGCGGCAATTCATATGTTCTTATGTTCTTTGCGTGGACTTTACGGGATTTTTTTTGCTTTTGAGAAATCCTCATTTCCACAGTTACACTCGGCATTGTTATCAGGGTTTAATCCACGTGCTCTAATATCAGGACTTTAAGGGACCCCTGAGGAAGACATCATGGTCGAAACTCGGACCGTGTTGGGTCCATACCCCTCTATGGTTTAGGTCCTACATATATTTTATGTAGATTATCCAATTGAACATTTTTGAATAAAGCCTGCATCTTAAACATCACCATTAGAGAATGACACGGTGACAAAATTCATCACCGTTCCCGTCCCCGCGGATAACCGCGGGAAATCATCTTCATGTCATTCTTTAAGGAGAGAGGGAAAAATCAGAATATGAATGGCCACAACCACTGACCCGCAAGCTTTGCTTTGAAGAATGCTGGTGTAGAAGGACCGAGGTTGAAACAGACACTACAGAATGACAGTCTCTGGTATCCAGAGCAGATATTGTGATGTCATAATGCCTCATTCCACCAGTGCCTAAGAGCCAATCACATCAGTGATGTCACAATGGCTTCATTATCCTTGGCTCCCATAAGAATCAGAGTATGAATGGCCACAACCACTGACCCTCAAGCTTTGCTTTGAAGAATGCTGGTGTAGAAGGATTGAGATTGAAACAGACACTACAGAATGACAGTCTCTGGTATCCAGAGCAGATATTGTGATGTCATAATGCCTCATTCCACCAGTGCCTAAGAGCCAATCACATCAGTGATGTCACAATGGCTTCATTTTCCTTGGCTCCCATAAGAATCAGAGTATGAATGGCCACAACCACTGACCCTCAAGCTTTGCTGTGAAGAATGCTGGTGTAGAAGGACTGAGGTTGAGATAGACACTACAGAATGACAATCTCTGGTATCCAGAGCAGATATTGTGATGTCATAATGCCTCATTCCACCAGTGCCTAAGAGCCAATCACATCAGTGATGTCACAATGGCTTCATTATCCTTGGCTCACATAAGCACAGCCACTGACCCGCAAGCTTTGCTTTGAAGAATGCTGGTGTAGAAGGACTGAGGTTGAAACAGACACTAGAAAATAACATGGGATTATTTCCCGCAGTTATCCATGGGGACGGGAACGGTGATGAATTTTGTCACCGTGTCATTCTCTAATCACCATCTCCACAGATCTTTTTGTTTTTGATGTATCGAAATACAGCACGAGAGTAATTTTAGAACAGTGTATGCATTCCTTTCTTTGCATGGACTCTGCTGGATTTTTGAACAGATTTCACAGCTCCACTTTGAAAATCATCTAAGGAAAAGTATGTGGTGATGTGTATTTGCTCTTTGAAGTATTCAAATGTTATTGTTACTTACAATTCTTGATCTACTGCAACCTATCCATTATTTGGCATCTCTGTGGTTTACTCTCAGTGGTTTTTTTTCCCCCTATCTGTCCCTGCAGGCTCACAATCTGCTATGGTGCCTGGGACAACGGAGGGTTGAGTGACTTGGCCAAGGAGCAGCGCTAGAGTTGAACCCACAACCTCAGGGTCCTGAGACAGCAGCTCTAACCGTTAAGCCACTTCTTTTATATAATGTGTTACAGTTTGGGCTTAACATGGGAGTTTCCTGCATGCTAAGTTCAGATTTAACATATTATTCTGAAAATTTAATTTTACTGAAGACGAATGTAAACCCAAGGCTTGTTGAGACTGGCAAAATGACTTAATGGTAAAAGGGCTCCTTTATCACTTAAAATACACTCATACATTTGAATTTTCAAAAGGGTGAAATTAAGAGTTGACCTCTCTCAACCCTGCTCTTGGGAACTCTTCTTCAAATCGTGGGCAATCTTACATGTTTACAAACTGTACAGGTGTACCGTTCACCCAGATATGAGGCAGGCAATTTAGGCCAGATTCAGTAAATGATACCCAAAGTTAGATGCAGTTTGATCTGTGTTAAGGCAGTATTCTGTAAAAGGTGCTTCATATAGAGTGCCTTTTATAAGAACATAAGAATTGCCGCTGCTGGGTAAGACCAGTGGTCCATCGGGCTCCTGCTGCAGCCCTTAAGTCAAAGACCAGCGCCCTAACTGAGTCTAACTTTATCTGCGTACGTTCTGGCTCAGCAGGAACTTGTCTAACTTTGTCTTGAGTCCCTGGAGGGTGTTTTCCCCTATAACAGCCTCCGGAAGAGCGTTCCAGTTTTCCACCACTCTCTGGGTGAGGAAGAACTTCCTTAGGTTTGTCCAGAATCGATCTCCTTTTAACTTTAGAGAGTGCCCTCTCGTTCTCTCTATCTTGGAGAGGGTGAACAACCTGTCTTTGTCTACTAAGTCTATTCCCTTCATTATCTTGAACGTTTCGATCATGTAGGTGGGCATACTTCCTGTGCTTAGCTTTGAATGTGAGCACTCATTCTTGCCTAAAGCAGGTATGCGTGCTCACGTCCAACCGATGGCAGTTGGGTACACAACTCTATATTCTAGTCTTTTATAATATTGTGCCTAATTTCTGGGAATGCCCACGGCCTCTTTTGAACTGTGTACTATGAAATGTAGGTGTATATGTTATAGAATAGGGCATAGGGAGGATGTGCACAATTAACATCAATAATTGTTGGTAGTGCTTTATTGACTAATTAGTTTACACAGGCATCTGAAATAATGTCCAAATTTTGGTGGCCTATACAGAATCTGAGGCTTTCTCTGGGCAAAACGATGGCCATGAACTCTCCATAGGAACACTGGAGATACACCGAGATTCAAGTTATCAACTGATTTAGGGCTTTCTTTTACGAAGCCGTTTAGCGCGGGCCACTGCGATAGCTGCCCTGAAATCCACAGGGATTTAATGGGCTTCAGGGCTGTTGTCACGCGGCCACCGCCAGCACAGTTTTGTAAAAAGGGGTGGGGGTTGGGGGTAATATTGACCAAAATCGGGTGGACAGCAATATCTTAAAAACAAAAAAAATTTTAGCATTTATTTTATAAAAAGTGGACACTTTGAGGCATTAATGAATATTTCATTTGCTTACTATACCTAAAAACAATTTCATCTCTTTTCATTTCTAGTATCGTATCAGCAGTAGCATTTTAAAATATCATTTTTAATTGATAGGGAGAAAGGAAGGACCCAAGCTTACAGTTAAAGCATCCACAGTAAGACTGAGCTATAGTTCTGCATATCATAGCATTTGAATCTATAAAACATGAGCAATATCTAGGAATACATTTATGGCTGGCTCTGGGGAAGGTGGCCCCATTGGATATGTTGATGACAGCACCCAGGGCACCACACAGTACTCTGGATTCTCATGCACTCTCGATCAGTGGTACCCAACCCTGTCCTGGAGGACCACCAGCCAGTCGGATTTTTGAGATAGCTTTGATGAATATGCATGAGAGAGATTTGCATATACTGGAGGTGACAGGTGTGCATCTCTGCTCCATACATATTCATTAGGGCTATCCTGAAAACACGACTGTCCTGGTGGTCCTCCAGGACAGGGTTGGGGGAGGTTGAGTCAGCAGCTTCCAGGCATGGTTCCCAGACATCTGCATTGTTTGCTCTGCCCTATAGCTGGAACTTGGTGTACATGGTTGTGTGTTTGGTGAACACTTACTCCAATATGTTTTCAGTGTGACATCTGTTAGTTTCATGGGTTGTCTCCAAGTTTTAGTATGATTTGAAAGGGTGAAATTATGTTCCTTACTTTCCCATTCTATCCCGCTTATTATTTTATAGACTTCTACCATGTATTCTCTTGGTGATGTCTTCTCCAAGCTGAAGAAACCTAACCTGTTTAGCATCTCTTCATAGGGTAGTTGTTCCATCTCTTTATCATTTTGGTAATTGCTCCTTGAACAAGGGAGAGTATGGCGCAGTGGTTACTTAAAGCTACAGCCTCAGCACCCTGAGGTTGTGGATTTAAACCCACGCTGCTCCTTGTGACCCTGGGCAAGTCACTTAATCCCCCCTTCCCATTGCCCCAGTATCTTTTCTGAGGTGGATCAACCAGAACGGCATACAGTACAGACGAGGCATCTCCACTCCCTTCTGAACAATTCCTAACATTTTATTTGTTTTCTTAATCACCATCTCACATGAGCCGAGGATTTCAAAGTGTCGCCCATATTTTGAAAAATATCAAGATTCTGGAGTTCAGCAAAGCAACCCCAATTGTGCCTAGAATGAATTAGAATGGGGATCTTCTCTTCTGTTGACAAGTAGGATATAGTGAGGCACATAAGTGGGTGATACCATCCGTTGGTGGGGCCATAATAAGCTACAGGTGGGTGGTGCATCTGTCCAGGGTATAAGGGAGGCATAGTGCCAAAGTTGCACAACTTGAAGTGAGTGGGACAGGAGTGCTAGGGACCTTTTGCACAGGACATATTTCTGGCTTGGGATGGTTCTGTCTGCTTCTGCTTGTTCCAGTTCCCTGTCTATATAATCGTAGTGATGAACGTTGTATAGTGAAGATATTTATTTTCTATCAAATTTTCTTTGATATATCTCTTTATTTAGAGGCAGCTCCTTGAAACAGCACTTGCGAAACGTGGATCCATGTCGGAGTCCCGTTAACTGCCCAAATGCTATGATCAAGCTAAGTTAAAAAACTAATTTATTGCATAAAAATAAATAGCTTATTACATAAATATAAAACTATGAAGTAAGAATATTTAACATAAGGAGGAGAAGGGACATGACCGATGAGGAGGCCAGCTACGTTTTGAAATCTGCAATTAACAGACTTGATCTTGTGCAGTTGTAGCCACTGAGGTCTATTCCCTTAATGATAAACAAGAGGAGCTGAAAAAATGATGAACTAATAACTATGAATTCTAGAAATATATTACAGAAAGTATCTAAACGTCTCAAACTTGTATGAATGTATTACTGAATGAGGATATTGTTGAGATATACAATCTCAAAGGAGATAGGAGTTGCCATTCTAAGTAAAGCCAATCAGGGAGATGTTCCATGAGCTCAGGAAGGATCCAATACATACCTTGACACAGTATATAGGCCTGATGGTACCTATAAATGTTTGGGAAATTTATCCCGCAATTGGTTTTTGTAAAGATACTAAAGCAATTTGAGCGGTTTTACCCAGCCAAATAAATTTAGTAAGAATACTATTTAATCTCTTATAAAAGGACCCCTGAAAATAAACTGGCAACATACCCATTTGGTAGCAAACCACAGGCAAAATCATCATCTTAACAGTTTGGACTCTCCCCCAACAAGAAAGATGTAAAGGGTTCCATTGCTCACACATTTCTGTGACCTCCAGACCTACCCAAAAATCGAAACTATCCTTCCCCTCACTAAAAGGTATTTCCCACCCAGGAAAACTGGGGACTTCCCTCCTCTTCAGATTCACCGAGCTCTGGAATAACCTCACCTCCCCCCTTCGGAACCTGAGTGCTCTCCAACCCTTCCGCAAACATCTGAAAACCTGGCTTTTCTCTAAAATCTAACTTCTCCCTCCTCTCTGACATCCTAGCTCTCTAACACTCTTCTTCCCTCCAATCTTCATCTAACCCTTTCCCTGGAGTTCCTTTCTTATTACAATCCCTGTAAACCGTGCCGAGCTCCACGACCATGGAGATGGTGCGGTATAAAAACCTAAGGTTTAGTTTAGTTTAAAGATTTTTCATTTACTTTCATCATTTCTTCCAGCGTTTTTTGAATCCAGATACCTAAATATTATATACCCCCTTCCTTCTAAAGAAAAGGGAATATATAAAATCATCCTTTTGGACAGTGTACATTTAGTGGAAGAACCTCCGATTTACTCCAATTTATTTTATATCCAGAAAATTTCCCAAATCTGTCAATCAAATCTAGTAAATGTGGAATGGTAGTTTCAGGATTCCTCAAATGAAGCAAAATGTCATCTGCATAAGCAGAGACCTTATATTCCCGACCTGCATAGCCAATAGCAAGGGTTCCAGAATAATATCAAACAGTAGAGGAGATAATGGACACCAGAGTACGCCTGGCTGAGCCTCCGCGTGTTCGGATCACCAGACTAGATGGACCCCAGGTCTGATCCGGTGCAGGCATTTCTTATGTTCTTATGTTGTCTAACTCCCCTCTCCAGATGAAAACATTCTGAAAAAGTATTATTAATATATAATTTAGCAGAAGGGGAACTATACAAGGTTTGAATCATTTGTATAAATCCGGAACCAGTTCCAAACCAATCCATTGCTTGATACATAAAGGTCCATTCTACACGATCAAAGGCCTTCTCTGCATCCAAATATACAGAGAAGGCAGATCCTCCATGGATTTTGTTAAATTTAACATATGAAAAGCCAGTCTAGTGTTATTTGAAGAATGTCAATGAGCAACAAAACCTGTTTGGTGCATACTGATAATATAAGGGAGAGCCTTGGCCAAGCATAAAGCCAATAACTTAGCCAGAAGTTTGCCATCTACATTGACCAAAGAAATAGGCCTGTAATTTGAAACCAACATGAGATCTTTATTTGGCTTTGGCAAAACAATAGTTAAAGATTCTGCCATAGTACCTGAAATGCAACCTTTAGTTAGTTGAGCCTGATATAAATTTAAAAGATGAGGTAATAAAGTAATTTGGAATGATTTGTAAAACTCTACAGTGAAACCATCACCACCTGGAGCGGATCCAACTCTAAGGGACTTCATCGCTGCTTGAAGTTCTTCAGTGATATAGGCTTTTATATGCTCAGGAATTTTTGGTCTCTTGATTAACTTTAAAAACTCTAAACCCTCAAGTTCTTTATTTGAATAAAGCTCAGAAGAATATAAAGCTTTATAATATTTCAAAAATTGTTTTAAGATATTTCCAATTTGAGAATGAGTTTCACCCTTCTCGTCTCTTAACTTTGCTCTTTCCTAAGTTTCATTGAAATATTAGGCAGATACATAGGACTGACTTTATCATTTCCATCTATGACAGATATAAAATACAAAAGATGTCACGGCAAATCTTTTAGCTATCAGTTACAAAAGTTTAGCCCTCACTTCCTGCGGAGATCCATTTTACCTCTACGAGTATGTATACTAAGTTCCACAAATATCTGACAACACGGCTTTTTCCAAAATCTCTATGATGGGGCTTAATATGATTTCGATTTCACACGGCTTGGTGTAACAATGATGCTATCTGAAATCTACTACCTATGAAAATGCTATTTGTAAACTGCCATTGCAGAAATAACTGCTAAGGATGAAATCTGATTCTGTCATATAATCTATGTAACGTTTATGCTATTTGTAACCTGCCTAGAACTCCGCTCTGTGAGAATTTGGTGGGAATAAAGACCACACATAACATGTTTGGAGTATTTACATGTGTAAATGGCGAGGAAGGCTTCTAAAATAAAGGCCCCGAAGAGATTTAAAGGGCTTCGGGGCTGTTGCTGTGCGGCTTTGTAAAACAGGCCCTATGCATTTCTGTATGATTTTTTAATTTTTCTTCTTTTTTTTTTTTTTAATAGTAAATAGAACCTGCAGGGAATAAAAATGGGGAAAGCAACCTTGGAGGATCACAATTGTAATGTACCACTAAATGTGACTTTATACTAATATTAAAGAGAAGAAGGGACACGAAAGTTCATTTCCTGCAGGTGCAAAAAGTACACAGCTAATTTCATAGGAGACCACCTTGCCAGGCTCAACTATCTCTGTGCGACAGCTGGATTAGCAGCAAATTGCTACCGCTTGCTTTTATCCAAAGACTATCTCAGTAACTAATGGCTAGAGCCAAACAAATAAAACAGAAAATAAGGGTTTGCTTCCAGCAGACTTGGATCCCAGCACAAGTATAATCACTGTAGAATAAACCACTTTGGGTTCAGTTCAGTCTAATTTTAAATGATGGCCAAGGTCATTCTCCTCCTCCTCCCAAACTCATCCCTTGGGCACCACATATGGGGGGAAGCTTGAGCAAAGAGCCCCTGCGACGTTAATTGCAATCACCAGGAAGAGTCAGCCCTTAGGAATCTGCAGATTTTAATTTCCAGATGCGCTGAAATTTAATCATTAAGGGAACCTTTGTTCGCTTGCCTTCCTCGGAGGAAGTCGACCCCAATTTTGTAAACGGGTGTTTATGAAGTCAAAGGTATACTATTAAAGAGTCTAAGATGCCGGGCCAAGAGCAGACTGCCCAGCCTTGCACACACAGGAGAAATTATCCACAATTAAGGACCTTCTGATTAATATAGCTTATGTGCCAAAACTGCACATGCAACGTATGATCTCAATTAGAGTGAAACTTAATTCCTTAAGGCCAAGCTCCAGAGCCGATCTGTAATTTCTTCTTTGTTTTGATTGGAAATATTTTTGACAACAGAATCTTAAAAAATAAGTGTTATAAATTGCTGACCTATCCGTTGCATAGAGCAATCGAGCATATTTTTGGCTATTTAATTCATTTTTTGTTTTATTCACTCTAATACAGTTATTGGCATTTAATATGAGTAATGAGCTATAACAGTTTTTGGGGAAAAGAGTGAGCGCTCATGTGAGGGCGTGAGCCAGAAAAAGTCATCTCTGCCAAAGTAAACTCCTGAAGGTGGAGAGGAATAAGTATATAATCACACCACTGTCATTACCTCTGATATTAAGAAAGTAGGAAATGTCAAAGACCAGCAAGAAAAATAGGACCAGATTTAATGAGTCTGCTGAAGTGGGATTATCAACATTAATCATTTAGGTCAGTGGAATAGCAATACTTAATTCAATGAAATTATGATTTTCGCCTTGTTTACAATTGAAAAAAATGTTCTGTTTCTCAAATATATTCATTGCTATCCCCAAAATATCATGGAAATGATCTTTCAAAAGACTTGCGTTGGTAGAGAGATTAGGCTAAATTTTGACTCATTTCTTCCAGTTGGTTTCAGGTTTCCAGCTCAGTGGGAACCAGCCTTTTACCAGGTTCGGTTTGATGAACCATCATTTGCAATTCTTGAGGGATTTCTCCATATTTTATAATGCCCTGTCTAGCACAGTCATTGCAGTGATAGTCCTTGGCCAGGATTCATAGGTGTTCTTGCGGACTTGGGGCTCACATTTAAAGGGCAGGATCTATAGGTGTTCTTGTGGACTTTGGGCTCACATTTAAGGGGCAGGATCTATAGGTGTTCTTGTGGACTTGGGGCTCACATTTAGGGGGCAGGATCTATAGGTGTTCTTGCGGACTCGGGCCTCACATTTAAGGGGGCAGGATCTATAGGTGTTCTTGCGGACTTGGGGCTCACATTTAAGGGGCAGGGTTTATAGGTGTTCTTATGGACTCGGGGCTCACATTTAAGGGGCAGGGTTTATAGATGTTCTTATGGACTCGGGGCTCACATTTAAGGGGCAGGATCTATAGGTGTTCTTGTGGACTTGGGGCTCACATTTAAGGGGCAGGATCTATAGGTGTTCTTGTGGACTCAGGCCTCACATTTAAGGGGCAGGATCTATAGGTGGTCTTGTGGACTCGAGGCTCACATTTAAGGGGCAGGCACAGGCAGTAGTATGCAAGGTGTTCTTTCAGCTTTGTCTGGTAAATGGACTTAGACCTTATTTGTCAGCCCATTTGTTTAAAATAGTCCTGCAGACAATTGTTCTTTCGGTTCTTGATTACTGTAGTTTGGTACTCCTGGGTGTACCAACATCAGCGTAGCCCAAAATTCAGTGATCAGAACTTTGTTTAGGTTGGGGAGACAGGAACACAGGACAGAATATTATGTGAGTTTGTATGGGTTGAAGTTGATGGATAGGGTTCGCTTTAAGCTATTACTAACCGTTTATATGTGCTTGAGAGCATTCTGCCACGTGTCCCATCTCGTCCACTTCGATCTGCCGAACAGTTAGAGCTGCAAATCCCATCTATAAACGAGCTGAGGCTAACAATTTTGAAGGATAGTATATTCCATTGTATAAGGCCTAGGGAATGGAACCATCTCCCTGAGTACATTCATCGACAACAGAACATACAGAATTTAAAAAAAAACTATGAAGTACAGGGTATGAGACTGTGTAGTTAATGAAGAAGAGATGATGACAGTGAAGTGCTGGTCGCCTATGTATTTTATTGTTTGTATTTTTGCTCTGTTTTGTGGGTGTATTTATTGTTGATTTTGTATGTAATTTTGTAGTTTTCTGTGTTAGTTTGTAACCCGCCTTGGGTAAGGGCGGGATATAAATAAATGAACCAAACCAAACCAATTGCTCCCTCTGGAGTCTAGTAATCGTGCATACTGAGTTTGGACAGCAGATGTCACCGTTGTGCAGCAGCTCATGCACCTTCACTATCCATGGGGCAGTGATCCTGCCTCTACAATATCTTCAGTTTTGTTTGGTCCAGGGAGCAGAAGCTAGGGCTCCTTTTACTAAGCTGCGATAGCAGAATTTCCGCGCGTGCTAGACGCTAATGCCAGCATTGAGCTGGCGTCAGTTCTAGCTGCGTAGCGCAGGTTTAGCGTACGCTAAAATTCTGCGTGCGTTAAAAACGCTATCGCAGCTTAGCAAAAGGAGTCCTAGGTGTTGAAATTGAAGCTGGGTTTTCTGCATGCTGAAGTGTAATACTGAAACACTGGGCCAGCCCATCACCAGTGTTTTTTTTTTTTTTATTATTATTATTTATTGATTGATTTTACATTAAATACCAATCATATAACTTGTACAGAAAGCAATTAAGCCATAAGAAATTTTTCCATTGATACACAAAAAAAAATAAAGAATACAATTATATTGGCTTAATTCAATTCAAGTCCTCTAAACTAGGATCCAAGGTAGTACAAAATGGCGGATAAAAAGAAAAAGATACAGAAAGAACAAAAAGCTAATAGAACTGAAATGGAGTAACATATTTTTAAACTAAAGAGCTCACGATCTTTCATTCTCCAGATGGGTTAATGACAGAAAAGACGTTAATTGGAAGGGGGTCAAAGAAAACATATTTTAACGAACGAAAATACACATTGCGTTTGTAAGGATGTCTTAAGTAAAACGTTGCTCCCAAAGCAATGACACCAGACTTTAAAAGAAGAAAATCACACCGGCGCCTTTGCGTCTCACCTGATAAGTTGGGAAACTGGGGTTTATATTTTAAAAAGAACAGCGAAGGAGACAACAGGGTGCTGTAGGTCTTTATTCGTTCAAATACATGGGCTTTTCTGAGGTAACTACAATACCAAACAACTCCAAAGGATAAGCTTGTGTTGAAGTGTGTCTGGCACCATTTTGACAGCTTTTAAAAGACTGTTACACTCAGTGTTTGGGGTGTCGCAGCCCAACTAAAGCTAGCATTTGGGGCTAGAAATCCCAGGACTGCTGCAGTGGGTGATCTTCACTAATTTCGGGGTGTTGTACAGATAATACGAAGCCATTCCCC
Organism: Geotrypetes seraphini; assembly: GCF_902459505.1. Classification (NCBI taxonomy): domain Eukaryota; kingdom Metazoa; phylum Chordata; class Amphibia; order Gymnophiona; family Dermophiidae; genus Geotrypetes; species Geotrypetes seraphini. The sequence goes on from NC_047100.1 coordinate 11,004,557, forward strand.
CCCCCCAACCCCGCCAACCCTTCCCCCTGCGTAGCATCTTTCCACCCTCCCATCCCCTTGTGCAGCAGAACCCCGACAACCCTCCAACTGCTAGGCCAACATACCTCCGTTCCAAACAGCGTCGGCGGCAGCACTGAATAGGTTGCTTTGCGGCCTTACCCACCTGTGCCGCGTCACTGATGCTGCGCGGGATAAGAAGGAGGGATGGAAAGATGGTGCACATGGGGACGGGCAAGAGGGGAGAAAGCGCTGCTACTGGCGAATCGGGGGACATTCGGGTTGGGCGTCGGGGGTCAATCCAACTAGGACTTATTTTTGGGGTAGGGCTTATTTTCGGGGAAACATGGTATATAACTCAGAACGTGTAGATTTTAAGATTCTTGCTGCTTACCTCTGCTCCCAGCTGACAAAAGGGCCAACTGTCCCTTGACCAGTGTTCCCTCTAAGGACAACCACACTCTGTTCTTAATGTGGCCATGCAATAATCCTGAATCTGCTACAGAAGAAGTGTAGGAGTCTAAGTCACTGGAAATATTGCTCGGTGAAATCAAATGAAGCCACGACTGCGTTCGTAAGTATGAATCGTACTTAAGTCGGGCGTCTGTAATTCGGGGACTGCTTGTATACACATGACACATCATAGCATATCACTAGCTTCTATGGTATTGTAGTATCATATTTTCCATCTCTTTTGTTTGGTCTGAAAAGTTTTCAGAGCTGTTTCTAAATATGTGACTGCAATTTATAGTCAAATGCATTAAAACGCTCTTCAAAAATATTGCAGGCACAAATGGCCTAAATAAACAAAAAAAATGAGACAGGCACAATAGCACTACCACTGAGTGGGGGGAGGGGGGAGCCTCAGATCCCTTCCTCCGCCCTACGGTAGGCAGAACCCCCCCCCCTAATATGAAACAGTGCTTTATGCTGCTCAAATGAATGACAACGTAGACCAAAAAGAAATATCTGTGCAGAAACCCAATCACTCCAATGATGGCCAACATTTCACTTCCACAGCTGCCTCAGGCTGTGGATGTGCTAAAGAAGGAAAGCCTCTGTTAGTCATGTACGAAAATAACTTTTGCCCATCAAAGTCACGCTTGAAAATGTTTGAGACGTACCTGCACTACAAAGCATCTGTTCCGTGAGGTCTACAACTGCATCACAAAGATAGCCTGGCGTCGCTGACCTGGAAAGGACTAAAGGGTTTGACATCATTTCCAGAATGTCACTTCCTGTGGTTCCATAAATCAAGAAAATTTAAAAGAATGGATTCCACTCGAGCCTTAGGGCTCCTTTTACTAAGCCGCGTTAGGGCTTTAACGCGCGGAGTAGCCGTGCGCGCTAGACCTTAACGCCAGCATTGAGCTGGCGTTAGTTCTAGAAGTGTAGCATGCGGTAATTTCCTGCGTGCGCTAAAAACGCTAGCGCGCCTTAGCAAAAAGGAGCCCTAAGATTTATAGTCACCGTGAATTGAAATGTTTAGTTTTCTCTGTATTTTAAAAAGGAAGTTCACAGTTACCATTACCGCTGGCACCAATTCTGAGACAATTTCACCAGCAGCTTTAGAGATGAACTCACTGTTGGTTTTTTTATTTGTTTTGTTTTGGCAGCTTCTCTCTTCTCCCTTTTCTCCCAGCTCAATTGGAACCAACACTGGAATCCTCTGCCATGATCCTTGATTCACAGCTATCCAGGATTTTTTTTCTCCCCTAATTTAAAAGACATAGAAACGGCAGAATATGACGGCCGAAAAGGGCCGACGACCCAACAAGTCTGCCCACTTGAGAACCCTCCCTCCCAACTAGTCTGCCCACTCAAGGACCCTTCCTCCCTGGAGTATCTATCGATTGAGCATAACTCTGTAGCACCCCCACCTGTTTGTCCCATCGACTCTTGAAGTCGTGCACGCTACTGGCATCGACGACCTGGCGTGGAGGATCATTCCATCAATCAATCACCCGTTCGGTGAAGAAGTATTTCCTGGTGTCACCATGAAATCTTCCACCCTTAAGTTTTAGTGGATGTGGATGCCCTCTTGTCGCTGTGGGACCCTTTAGAAAAAAGATTTCCTCCTCCACTTTGATGTGGCCCATGATGTATTTAAATGTTTCTATCATGTCCCCCCTTTCTCTGCGCTCTTCAAATCCAAATGTATCACACTCAGTCAAAAATCAAGAGTAGGGTTAGTTATCAAATAAGGAATGGCGTAAGGAGAGTGGAGATCAAAGTAACTTGAACATCAAAAATTGCAAAGGATCTCCAAATGTTATTCATATATAACACTCTCACCAACTTAAATAAAGATACACTCAGAATTGTGTAATTCAGTCAGGAGCCGAAGTTCCTATAGCTAACCCCACCATCCAGTCACTGTGTGTGGAATGACGACAACTTTTTAAAAGTGTAATATTCTTGCTTGGGAACTTACAACATACTTAATGATGGCATAGAGAAATAAACCTCACTTAGCTTTTAAGGTTTCAATGGGGACCCATTGAAACCTTAAAAGTTGTTGTTATTCCATACACAATGACTGGGTGGTGGGTTTAGCTCATAGGAGCTTCGGCTCCTGGGTTAATTACACAATTCTGTGTGTATTTGAACTTTTATTATTCATATATAACCATGAATAATATTTGGAGATCCTTTGCAATTTTTGATGTTGAAGTCACTCTTAATAATGACCATAACAGCTTTCCCTCCACAACATGTCCATCAATGGCTGACCCAAAATGATAAAGCTAGGACCTTTTCCATGCTGAGATACTGGACCTTTTCCATTAGTCCAGGCTTACAGGTGTTAAATAAGGAAAGAGATTAGGGACAAATTGCAAATGATTTTGCTTCACTGACTACACACTAACATCTAAACTCATAGAAGAACATAAGAACATAAGAATTGCCATACTGGGACAGATCGAAGGTCCATCAAGCCCGGTATCCTGTTTCTAACAGTGGCCAACCCAGGTCCTAAGTACCTAGCTAGATCCCAAGTAGTAAAAAAGATTTTATGCTGCTTATCCAAGGAATAAGCAGTGGATTTCCCCAAACCTTCTCAATAATAACCTTTGCACTTCTCTTTAAGAAAGTATTCAAGTCTTTTTTAAACCCCGCTAGGCTAACTTATTTCAGCACATACTCCAGTAACGAATTCCAGAGTATAATTACATGTTATGTGAAGAAATATTTTCTCTGGTTTGGTTTAAATCTACTACTTAGTAGCTTCATCACATGTCCCCTAGCCCTAGCCTTTTTGGAAAGAGTGAACGAGTGATTCACATCTACCTTTTCCACTCCACTCAGTATTTTATAGACCTCTATCATATAGAAACATAGAAACATAGAAGATGACGGCAGAAAAGGGCAATAGCCCATCAAGTCTGCCCACTCTAATGACCCACCCCCCCTTGATTTTACCTCCCTAGAGATCCCACATGTGTATCCCATTTCCTTTTAAAATCTGGCACGCTGCTGGCCTCAATCACCTGAAGTGGAAGTTCGTTCCAATAAGAACATAAGAACATAAGAACATAAGAACTGCCTTCTCCGGATCAGACCTTCGGTCCATCAAGTCCGGCGATCCGCACACGCGGAGGCCCTGCCAGGTGTACACCTGGCGTAATTTATAGTCCATCAAATCCTTATATGCCTCTCTTAAGGAGATATGCATCTAGTTTGCTCTTGAAGCCTAGGATGGTCGATTCTGTCATAATCTCCTCTGGGAGAGCATTCCAGGTGTCAACCACTCTCTGAGTAAAGCAGAACTTCCTGACATTAGTCCTGAACCTGTCCCCCCTCAGCTTCATTACATGTCCTCTAGTCCGTGTCAAATTGGACAATGTAAATAATCTTCTCTGCTCTATTTTGTCGATTCCTTTCAGTATTTTGAAGGTCTCGATCATATCCCCACGCAGTCTCCTTTTCTCAAGGGAGAACAATCCTAGTGTTATAAGTCTGTCCTCGTATTCCAGTTTCTCCATACCCTTCACCAGTTTTGTTGCTCGTCTCTGCACCCTCTCCAGCAGCTTTATATCCTTCTTTAGGTAGGGGGACCAATGTTGGACACAGTATTCCAAGTGTGGTCTGACCATTGCCCTATAAAGCGGCATTATAACTTTCTCTGATCTACTCGAGATTCCTTTCTTTATCATGCCCAACATTCTATTTGCCTTCTTTGCCGCTGCCGCGCATTGTGCCGACGGCTTCAGGGTCCTATCTATCAGTACACCCAGGTCCTTTTCTTGTTCACTCTTCCCCAGAGTTGCACCTGACATTGTATACTCGTATTCCTTATTTTTATTGCCTAAATGCATTACCTTGCATTTCTCCACATTGAACTTCATCTGCCATTTCTCCGCCCATGTTTCTAACCGACACAAGTCGCTCTGGAGTTTCTCTCGATCCTCCTGCGATCTGATTGCCCGGCATAGTTTTGTATCGTCTGCAAACTTGATGATCTCACTGGATGTTCCTTCCTCCAGGTCATTGATATAAATATTAAAAAGGATCGGCCCAAGTACCGAGCCCTGGGGTACACCACTAGTCACTTTCTCCCAGTCGGAGAACTTCCCATTTATGCCCACTCTCTGCTTTCGGTTTTCCAGCCATTTGCCTATCCATCTTTGTATATCCCCCTCTATGCCATGACTTTGTAGTTTCCTGAGAAGTCTTTCGTGTGGAACTTTGTCGAACGCTTTCTGGATGATCAACTACCCTTTCGGTGAAGAAGAACTTCCTGGTGTCGCCATGAAATTTCCCACCCCTGATTTTCAGCGGATGCCCTCTTGTGGCTGAGGGACCCTTAAGAAAGAAAATATCATCCTCCACCTCAATACGGCCCGTGATATATTTAAACATCTCTATCATGTCTCCTCTCTCTACGTTCCTCGAGTGAGTATAGCTGCAATTTATTCAGCCTTTCCTCATACGGGAGATCTTTGAGTCCCGAGACCATCCTGGTGGCCATTCATTGAACCGACTCAACTCTCAGCACATCTTTTTGGTAATGTGGCCTCCAGAATTGTACACAATATTCTAGATGAGGCCTCACCCCTCACCCCTGAGCTGTCTCTTCTTCAAGTTGAAGAGCCCTAGCCATTTTAGCCTTTAGGGAAGTTATTCCAAACCTTTTAATAGTTTCATAGCCCTTTTCTGTACCTTTTATAATTCCGCTATATCTTTTTGGAGATAGAGCGACTGGAACTGCACCTCACATTTCTATTCCTCCTTGTGAAAACTTGTTGGCAAATTGGTCTGGAACAAGTAAAAAACAAAACCCCAAACAAGTTTATATGCACTCTTTTTGCCTCTAGCAGGTATTACTGGGCTTATAGAACATGTTTCTAAATCCTTTTCCGAAGGCACACTTTGCCAGTTGGATTTTCAGGATTATCTAAATTTCTTGTGAAAAGACTGCAGACAGTACAGAATATCGTAAGAGCGTGTGGGGGTTTTTTCTGTTTCTAAATTTGACAAAATTACACCTTATATTGTAATTATTTTTTAAACTTATTATTTTTTGAAATTTTCAATATACTGTATTACAAGAAACTAACATTCTTGCTAAGGAAATACAGCCGGAATATATGTTAAAACATCACATTTATAAACAGATCTGACAAGACCAAGCTAGCTTTTTTAGAAAGCCAGGATGTTAAACTCTAGGCTTCAATAATCACCAATGCAGTTTTTTTGCAGTTCGCCATTGTGATTATTTCAACAGTTACATCTGAATATAACACATTCAGATAAGAACATAAGAACATAAGAAGTTGCCTCCGCTGAGGCAGACCAGAGGTCCATCTCGCCCAGCGGTCCGCTCCCGCGGTGGCCCATCAGGCCCATTGCCTGAGCAATGGTCCCAGACTAACCCTATAACCTACCGCTACTCTTATCTGTACCCCTCAATTCCTTTATCCTCTAGGAACCTATCCAAACCTTCTTTGAAGCCTTGTAACGTGCTCCGGCCTATCACAGCCTCCGGAAGCGCGTTCCATGTGTCCACCACCCTCTGGGTGAAAAAGAACTTTCTGGCATTTGTTTTAAACCTGTCCCCTTTTAATTTTTCCGAGTGCCCCCTTGTACTTGTGGTTCCCCGTAATCTGAAAAATCTGTCCCTGTCTACTTTTTCTATACCCTTCAGGATCTTGAAGGTTTCTATCATGTCTCCTCTAAGTCTCCGCTTTTCCAGGGAGAACAGCCCCAGCTTTTTCAGTCTGTCAGTATATGAGAGGTTTTCCATACCTCTTATCAGTTTAGTTGCTCTTCTCTGGACTCCCTCAAGTACCGCCATGTCCTTTTTGAGGTACGGCGACCAATACTGGACACAGTACTCCAGATGCGGTCGCACCATCGCACGATACAGTGGCAGGATGACCTCCTTTGTCCTGGTCGTGATACCCTTCTTAATGATACCCAACATTTTGTTTGCTTTTCTTGAGGCTGTGGCGCACTGTGCCGATGCCTTCAAAGACGTGTCCACCATCACTCCCAGGTCTCTTTCAAGGTTACTTACCCCTAGCAGTGATCCTCCCATTTAGTAGCTGAACATCGGGTTCTTTTTCCCTACATGCATGACCTTGCATTTCCCTACGTTAAAGTTCATTTGCCATTTTTTGGCCCATTCTTCTAGCGTCGTTAGGTCCCTTTGCAGATCTTCGCAGTCTTCCATGGTTTCAACCCTGCGGTAGAGTTTGGTGTCATCCGCAAATTTAATAACTTCGCAATTTGTTCCCGCCTCCAGGTCATTTATAAATATATTGAACAGGAGCGGTCCCAGATGACATGAGTTACCTCAAAGCTGATTTATTTGCAGGATTTGAGGACTAAAGTTGATTTTGCTGTTCTAAAGTATTAATGAACTAAGGCAATAATGAGTGGTGAGGGGCATTTCCTGACTGAATAAGTTGAGAGCTAACGCTAAAGTCAAGGACCCTTAACCTAGTCAATCAATGATAAGCAAAACCTGACCCACCTGGAAATCATTACAGACACCAGAGACTGTAAAATTATTTTTAAGCATCATTTGTATCACACATAATATGATTTTGTGGTATCTTTCAAGCAAATGGATTTGAATCCACACTAAAATGAAGCAAAATGTTCATGAAAATGTTACTACAAAGGCAGGGAAGTATGGGCAGAATGAGAGGTTAACGCAGCGGACTTTGATTTCAAACTGTGACAAGACAGGCATGATTTTGATTCTTCTTCACCAATGTAGTCTAGCTACAAGAAGAAAAATTAGTTTTAAAAGGGAAATGGGAAGCAAAGAGAAAAGATTGTAAGAAGAGCGACCAAGATGATAAAGGGGATGGAACGCCTCTCGTATGAGGAAAGACTGAAACGGTGAGGGCTCTTCAGCTTGGAAAAGAGAAGGCTGAGGGGAGATAGGATTGAAGTCTACAAAATCCTGAATGGTTCGATTTTTCACTCCGTCAAAAATTACAAAGACTAGGGGACACTCGATGAAGTTACAGGGAAATACTTTTAAAACCAATAGGAGGAAATTTTTTTTCACTCAGAGAATAGTTAAGCTCTGGAACTCATTGCCAGAGGTTGTGGTAAGAGCGGATAGTGTAGCTGGTTTTAAGAGAGATTTGGACAAGTTCCTGGAGGAAAAATCTATAATCTGTCATTGAGAAAGACATGGGGGAAGCCACTGCTTGCCCTGGATCGGTAGCATGGAATATTGCTACTCTTTGGGTTTTTGCCAGGCACTAGTGACCTGGATTGGCCATTGTGAAGATGGGCTACTGGGCTTGATGGACCATTAGTCTGACAAAGTAAGGCTATTATTTACTGTCATAATAAATGGCGGACAGTTATGGCGGTTATAGATCAAGGAGTTGAAGAATGCAGATGTTTATTGTATTTTATTGGGGGGATGTATTTTATTTATTGGGGTTTATTACCTGCTATTCCGAATCTTATACAGATGAGAGGATAATTTTCATATGACAACAGGCTGCTTGCAGGGAGGGAGGAATGGTCAACAGGGACCAGGTGGGTTGCGAGCTGGTGTGTGCCTAGATCCAGACAAAGGTGGCATGGTGGCCTTTGTGGGGAGCATTTGCACTCTTGGTGGTAGGTGGTCATAGGGGACAGCCAGGTGTGGTTTAGGGTGGCTCACTGTACTTTCGTGAGATGTCCCCAATATTATTCTAGGTAGTCATTGGGCAGGAGGGGGGAGGGAAGGGGGTCTTACATCTGTTGGGCCACTCATGTTAGCAGGGCGCAGGTGGGGCGGCCATGTGAGCTCCTCTCGCCTTATTTTGTGGATTGTGCTTTGCACAGTGGTTTTTTCCTTTGTTCAGGCATGAGCAGTTCTATGTATTGGAGCCACACCTTGCCTGTGACTGTTGCTTGTAATACTGGGAGCACAGTTTCACATTCACCTGTGAAGGCTGCTCTTGACAGCTCTCCGTTCCTCCATGGGCACTCTGAAAGAGGGTAGAGAGTAGTGATATTTAAATATGTGCCTCCTGTAGCAGAAGTACAGGAGTACTAGGGCCTCAATGTGCCAAGTGGAGTAATTGGGCTCCTTCCTGCTAGACATGCTCTTGTGACGCAGTGGTTACAGCTACAGCCTCAGCACCCTGAGGTTGGGGGTTCAAACCCACACTGCTCCTTGTGACCCTGGGCAAATCACTTAATCCTCCACTACCCCAAGGTACATTAGATCGATTGTGAGCCCACCAGGACGGATAGGGAAAATGCTTGAAGTACCTGTATGCAAACCGCTTTGAGTGTGGTTGTAAAACTACAAAAAGGTGGTATACAAGTCCCAGCCCCTTTCCCTGATGTCATAATGTCTCATTCCACCAATAAAAGCCAACCTCATCAGTGATGTCACAATGGCTTGATTGTTCTATACTTGGCTCACTTCTGATATTGCATTGGAGGAGAGTGTGGTGCACTGGATAGAGCTACAGCCTCGGCACCCTGAGGTTGGGGGTTCAAACCCCACGCTGCCCCCTGTGAACCTGTGCAAGTCACCTAATCTTCCACTGCTCCAGGTACTTTAGATAGATTGTGAGCCCACCAGGACGGATAGGGAAAATGCTTGAAGTACCTGTATGCAAACCGCTTTGAGTGTGGTTGTAAAACTACAAAAAGGTGGTATACAAGTCCCAGCCCCTTTCCCTGATGTCATAATGTCTCATTCCACCAATAAAAGCCAACCTCATCAGTGATGTCACAATGGCTTGATTGTTCTATACTTGGCTCACTTCTGATATTGCATTGGAGGAGAGTGTGGCGCAGTGGATAGAGCTACAGTCTCGGCACCCTGAGGTTGGGGGTTCAAACCCCACGCTGCCCCCTGTGAACCTGGGCAAGTCACCTAATCTTCCACTGCTCCAGGTACTTTAGATAGATTGTGAGCCCACCAGGACAGATAAGGAAAATGCTTGAAATACCTGCATATAAATTGTTTTGAGTGTGATTGTATAACTACAAAAAAAAAAGGCGATATATTGATCCCTTTCCCTTATCCATCTGTATCTATCTCACTCTCTTCTACTCTCTCCTCGCACATTCTTTTCTCTCATGCTCTCCTAATGTCTCTCACACTTTCTCCCCAACCTCTCCTCTTCTCTGTAACTCCTAATTCCCGCAAAGAAACATTTCTCCACGTGTAGTGCTATATTTACATGTCCAGTACATTGCAGGAATGTCATCTTGCTACCACGGCAACATATTGACATCATCGTTAACGTTCGCCTTAAACGGTAATATTGCAGACTTTCGCCATGGCGCATTCTCAACTTGCAGTGATGTTTATGGGCAAACAGTGACACCTTCAATAGACGCTGATTTTCCAGATGTTTATCTCGGTGATTTTTGAAACACATCATACTTGTTAAGTGTTTTTTTTTTATTATATAACAAGAAAATATATATAATAAATTTGGGGAAGGCACTACCTACTTATAACTTGGCTCTGTGTAATATTTAAGAACAGATACTAAGAGCACTTAAGGAAGAACTAGAATTTTATTTTTACAGAGCAAGTCTAATTACAAGATTATGCAGGCAATGCAGTAATTTTAGGGATCTTTAAACAAGGGAAATGTGGTACAAGATAAAATATTGTTAAGCTGGATTAAAAGTATCTCACTCTGATAAAGGTCCAAAAAGTATTCTTTCTTTTTAATGTTACTTCTGGTGAGAAGGGTGAAGATGGACTGTTAACAGGGAGTGGCTTGAGATGATGGTTCCTTGCTGGAAGAAAAAGTTCTTCGGTTGCACAAAAGTTGGGAGTGGAGCATGAAAACTTAGATTCAGAGGAGATTCTAGCAAGGTGTGTCGCAGATCCAAAGAGGAGGAGCTTAGGCGAATCTCCCCTTTTTATGGACCATAGGAGCTGGATGTCAGGTCCAATCGCAAGTCGGGAATAGTGTCCAATCACAACTCGGGAATTCAGTTCAAACTGTCTTCTGTTCTGGGTGGGTGATGTCACCTGGTTTGGCTGGTCACATGCTTCCTAGCTGGGCAGAGCCTCGATTGGATATTAAGAGGGTCACTGCCTGGGGAGTTTCAGGTAGATGGCATCCCTTTTGTTTCATCCCAGCTTTTCATGGCTTAGGTGATTAACACTTTTGCTCCAAACCCTATGTCTGCAGCCTCTGTTTGCTGTTCATAGCTTGGAGAACAGGGTTCTGTCTGACACTGCTGCAACTTCGATTATTGTGCATATCTAGCAGATTAAAAGTCTGTTTGTCACTGATACCAAGGCCAGCTATCCTTTGTATTCATTGAAAGGAGTACTTCTCTGATTCAGGCTTGCAACGGTACTAGCTGGGCAGAGCCTTTCAGAGGTCAGCTTGAGAAATAATTTATATAATTCACATACCCCATAAAATTTATGAATATGGCTGTTAGATTTTGGACATCTTCCAGGTGACATCTAACCTTGTATATAGATCAGGGATCTCAAAGTCCCTCCTTGAGGGCCGCAATCCAGGCGGGTTTTCAGGATTTCCCCAATGACTATGCATTGAAAGCAGTGCATGCACATAGATCTGATGCATATTCGTTGGGGGAATTCCTGAAAACCCGAATGGATTGTGGCCCTCGTGGAGGGACTTTGAGACCCCTGATATAGATGATATATCAAAAATGTCCTTCCATGTCTCAAAGCAATACATTTCTGGTTACTGTATTTCAGAAGGGGTTTATTGAGAGAGAAAGAGGCCAAATAATGGAAATTTATTCCTGTATACAGTATATTCTAATTTTGTCAACCAGTTGATTGTTTTTGGTGAAATTGTTAGAACTGATAAAACTGTAATATATTTTGAGGCTGTGTTAAAACATAAAACTCTACCCCACTTTTTTACGCTGGCCGCAATGGTAACAGCTCCGACGCTCATGGAATTCTACCGCAGCCGGCACTAAAAAACGTACTACGGTTTTGAAAAAAAAGGGGGGGGGAGGGTATAAATAAAATCACATTTTTGTAAATTTATTATATAAATTTATGATAAAATGTATACATTGCTATTGGACATGTGGTAAGCACACTGGAAATAAAGCACATGGGGAGATAGATTAGTACAAGTTTAAATCTTGTGAGTGGTAACGCCAGTAATCAAGATTTTAACGCTTGCAAAGGGAATGGAAGACTTGACATTTCTGTTATTACTCACAAGCTTCAGACTTGCTCTGATTTAACCCCTAGTGTACTAAACTACAATATACAGAACGTGGCGGCTTTACACAGATCACGTTGAAGACAATGCAGTCGTGATAACGCTGCCACCCTCAGCACGGGCCTCAACAATCAGATGCCAGTTCAGTGGGCCACCTGTAGTCTCTCTGGCAAACAGGTAAAGGATTGCTTTTAGGATTCAGCTCGTGCCTTTTCAGTCAAAATGCAAAGTGAGTTACATTAAGGCCTACTAGGAATAACCGACATCTAGGTTCATGACCATCTGCTCCCTCCATGCTGAATCACTGATGCTGAATCACTAAGTCCACAAGCCCTTGTCAGCTCCATCCTCTCAAACAGAAACTGAATCACTGGATCCATGGAACTCCTATCCTTACCCAAAACCTCAATTAGTATGGGAGGAGCCCTTGATTCTTTACCAGCAGCGAATCAACTTCACTCCTGCTAGCTATGAAGCCGAACAGACAAAGAAAAAAAAAAAAATCCAAAATCCAATTTGAATATAAAGAACATAAAAATAGTCATACTGGATCAGATCAATGGTCCATCTATCTCAGCAGCCCATCCTCACAGCGGCCAATCTAGACCACTAGTACCTGGCAAAACCCACCAAAGTAGCAACATTCCTTAAGTCTGTCTCAATAACAGACTACGACTTCACTTTTTCCCTGTTTTTAGGGAAAAAGTTAAGTTTACAGTAAAATGTGGACGGTTACAACCCCCCAAACCCCCCATAACGCCGGCGCGATCTCTATTAAGTAAACTGGGGGGGGCTCCCCAACAAAAACCCCCGTCGGATCCCCTAAAAACTGTAATTTTCTTCGGCGCGCACCTCCATCTTGGCCTCAGTTGTCGACGCGCACCTTTGTCTTTCGCGGGGTTGTTTACGAACCCTTTTCTAAAGCTCTACCGGGCTAAATCCTACTGAAATAAACACTTGATCTCTGATTTCATGTTGTTTTGTATTTTAATTTGTTGGTGTCAGGTCAAAAGCGCGCCGGGACAAAGGCGCGCCCAGACAATTGAGCGCAGTGCGGGGGTGCGCACCACCGAAAATTACTGTTTTTAGGGCTCCGACGGGGGGGCGTGGGGGGGAACCCCCCCCACTTTACTTAATAGAGATTGCGCTACGTTGTGGGGGCGTTGTGGGGGGCTTGGGGGCCTGTAACCCCCCACATTTTACTGAAAACTTCACTTTTTCCCTGTTTTTAGGGAAAAAGTTAAGTTTACAGTAAAATGTGGACGGTTACAACCCCCCCAAACCCCCCATAACGCCGGCACGATCTCTATTAAGTAAACTGGGGGGCTCCCCAACAAAAACCCCCGTCGGATCCCCTAAAAACTGTAATTTTCTTCGGTGCGCACCTCCGTCTTTCGCTCAGTTGTCGGCGCACGCCTTTGTCTTTCGCGGGGTTGTCTATGAACCAATTTGTTAGGTTAAAGCTTAGTGCCCAGTTCATATTTGACTATATAATATTTTTCATATTTGTATTCGACCAAAGAGTAAAATGTAATATTTGGTATAGTTCTACCTAGTATCAAGTATTACATTATTCTTGATATACCACCGCCTCACTTAATCATTTTAAGTGGAGTTAATCAGCATGGTGATTGATCATGTCGATTAAAACCAATTAAAATGTCATTCGAAATGTATGGCCGCACCTACAAAAAAGGGATGCTTTAATTGCATCTATGAAGGTCGCTAACAGTGCCTAAGGTCAAAGTAAGCATGATTTATGCTGGAAATGACCATAAGCACCGCTAGGCCTTCTCTGTAGACGCGATTCTCATAAAACATAGGCACCATCAAAGCCTCGGCCTACATTACTGCCACCCATGTTTAACGGTAGGTGTGATTCTGCCAATGGCACTGTAGCATGATTGACACGATTGGCAGCGTTTCTGTAGGCAGCCGCTGATGTAGGCGCCATTTGCAGAATCCAGGCCTGTCTATTAAATGCTGAAAATGCTCATTGAGGCCAGAAATGCCGGATGAATCTGTCTCTGGTTATCAGAGGGTGAAGTTTTGCACACTATTTATTGATTCACTTTTCTTTACTGTTCTCCCAGGGGAGCTCAGAATGGTTTACATGAAGGGCTCACAATCTATCTAATGTACTTGGGGACGTCTGACAAAGATGGCAAAGTAAAGTTTACACAGCATGGTAAAAATATGATATGACATAGCGTGGCGAGCATAGTTCGGCAAAACATAACATGATAAACATAGTATTACAAATCCTGGCTGCCGTAGTATGACATGTCTAGCAAAATGGGTTAGGCAAGCATGCATGATGAAACATAGCATGGAAGGGCAGCATTGTGTTGCAACAGTGGCCTAGGAAGGGGAGGCGGGGGGGGGTGGTCTGTATTTTGCACTGTTCAGGAAGAAATGAATTTGTTTCTTTTTCTCTGGGGGTTGTACTACATGCAGAGTCTTGAATCTAAGGGTTTTGTTTATATATATTAGTACTTTTAGTTTTTGGTCCTGTATTTGCATAGGGGTTATCTGTGTTCTGCATGTGTGACCAAGGCCAGGTGTTCTGGTAGGAATGAATGTTGAGAAGCATACAGTGTGCTTTGTGGTTAACCATTATGTGTTCTTAATAAGATTATATTGTGCGTGTATATATGAAAAATGAATGGAAAAAATAGTGTTACAATTAATACTATTATGGGGACGGGTCTGGCCCATAACTTAGCCCAGTGTTCTTCAACTGCCGGTCCGCGGACTGGTGCCGGTCCACAAAATAATTCTTTTATTTCCGCTGGTCCATAGGTGTCAAAAGGTTGAAAACCCTTCTTTAAACACACATAGTCCATTTACTAATGTGGTTTACTAGAATAGCTCCTTAATTTCCAAAACACAGAATAATAATACACAAGTGCTTTTTAACTGGTACTTACTCCAAATCCTGAGATGAGATCCATGTTGCTGGCCTCCCTTGCACAAGTTCAGCAAGCGTGTATACAAATGGGAATGCACCTATGCATCTGGAAAACTAGGAGTAGGCCTCAAAAAAAACCTCTCTAAAAGCCTTTCGTTCACTTAAATCATTAATCCTGCATTGAAGACATTTCCACATTTTAGAGGACTTCATTTAAATCCAATATTTCTTAATACCAGTGTCAGGTGTTTTTAGCCGGGGTGCAAATGACTGCTCAGTACCATAATTCTGATGGAGAAGGCATTTAGCCCAGGCTCATTTGAACAGCCAGCTATAAACAAGAGCATATAATTCCATCTGCTTTTTGGCAATTTGTTGTTTCTTGGAGGTTCATTTTCCCCGTTTGTCTTGTGGACACAGTTTGCAGGAAATGTCAGCCGCTCTGATTGATAGCACTAGATTGGATGCACTGACTTCATGCTTTCATAAAGCGAGACAGCTGTTGGGAGAAACTTTACATAAGGAGCTGGAAAGGTTTACATTTTCCATCTCTTTGACTATTTGGTCTGACGAAGGATTGGATTTTACCAGACAAGTAAATGAAAAGATAGTTAAGATGTACTTGAAGGTCATTCAAAGTGATCTTTAAATAGTGATTACAAAAAAGAACAATAATAATAATAAGCACAAAAACATTTGGAATTTACTTTGGCAAAAGCTAAAGTATAATGCTTGAGTTCACTCAAATGTCCTTCTTCCTCGATGGTCTAATTTAAACTGTTTAATAAAACGCATACTGCCTGTAATAATGGTATTATTGCATAGGATCATCATATGCTAGGAAATAATGAAGATTCATTTGTCATTTAATTACCTTCTGCTGGGCATTAGTGATCCTAATGGTTTACCAGCTTGCTAAATTTACACATAATAAGCCAGTATGCAATTTTCCAGTGAAAGAAAAGAAAGACAGTGACTTCTTATATTTTTCCTTTTTGAAAACTCTTGCATTTTTATTCAGCCTTAAACTAGGACACTAAGAAATAGGACTTTCAGGAAGGGTCTGGAACTGGTTTCAAGGTTTTTTGAAGAAAAGATCTTATCAAGTGATTTGTGACAGTAATTATTCTCATATATAAAAATACCACTATATCATACAATACACAACAGTATTATCAAACCTTCATCTATGAAGGCATCCTAAATGGCCTCGGAAATGGAGCCTACGCACAGCAATGCAGTCCCCCGCCCCGGGATCAGCTCCGTCTATCCCTTCTCTGTCTCCTACCCCAACGAAGAAGAGAGACGAGAGCTCCCACCACATATAGTGGTATTTTGCTAATATTTTTATATTTGTGTTACATACCACTGGGTTATACTACATTAGGTTTGATACTAGTAATTATTCTCATTCATGGAGCAACCCATTTGGTGTGCCCCAAGGTTCTCCGCCATCGCATACCTTCAACATCTACATTTCCCCTTTAGGACATTTATTACAGAGTTTAAATGTAAAATTTTATATATATATGCAGATGACATTTCTATTTTAATCCCTCTAAATAATTTTACCATTGAAATTTTAAACCAGATATCTTCTATTATGACTCAGAACAGTGGACAATTAATTTCAAACTGAAACTCAATAAGGAAAAGACTAAACTTTTCTTGGCTAGTCCCAACGACAAAATAACAAACTCATTGCTTCATCTTAATGGTCATGACTACCCGATTATTAAATCTATCAAAATTCTGGGAGTCACACCAGACCAACATTTAACACTAGCAGAACACACGAACTTAGTGGTACAAAAATGCTTTTTTGCATTGTGGAAATTAAGACCCATAAAAAAATATTTTGATCCTTTATCATTCAGACTATTGGTGCAGGCATTAGTTTTATCTATTTTAGACTATTGTAACATCATCTATTTAGGAGCACCCAAAAAAATTCAAAGGAAATTAAGGATAATTCAGAATACAGCTGTTCGATTGATTTTTGGTTTAAAAAAGAACAACCATATTAGTCCATATTATCGTTTACTTCATTGGCTGCCTTTGGAGGCAAGAGTATTATTCAAATTTTCCTGTATCTGCTTTAAGCTGGTATCGGGATTGTCTCCAGCTTACCTTTTTCCTCATTTTGTGTTGCATAGACCATCAAGAGAAACTAGATACTTCTACTTATTTTCTTATCCAAAAATTAATGGGTGTAGCTATAAGACCTTCTTAGATAGGACCCTAGCATTTCAATCTGGTAGGCAGCCATCTTGGTTAGGTAAATGTATTCAGCAAGCTATGTTATTCTATTGCAGTTTTTGGAAATTAATTAAGACCACTTTGTTCGATAAGTTTATTACTTAGTGAGTTTTATTATTGAAATTCTATTTTACAAATATTTGTATTTTTACTGTATTATTGTATTTTGCTGATTGTCCGCCTAGAACTTTTGGTTATGGCAGTATAAGAGAATAAATTTATTATTATTATTCTATTAGATTAATGTAATATTCTGAACCTAGAACTAACTGCCTGAGGAAAACAGGAAGAGGCCAAGGTGAGAGCAAGCAGGTGGTGGTGGTGGTGGTGGAACAGTCTCCCAGAAGAGGTGTCTGAATTCAAAAGGGCCTGGGATAGGCACGTGGGATTTCTTAGAGAGAGGAAGAGATAATGGTTATTGCTGATGGGCAGACTGGATGAGCCATTTGGCCTTTATCTGTCATCATGTTTCTATGTTTCTATTACCATAAAGTTCTATGACATCACAATACAGCTGTAAAGAGCCTTAGCCAATAGGAAGAGGAGGAGATAGTGGATGCTGCGGATGAGCCATTTGGCCTTTATCTGTCATCATGTTTCTATGTTTCTATTACCATAAAGTTCTATGACATCACAATACAGCTGTAAAGAGCCTTAGCCAATAGGAAGAGGAGGAGATAGTGGATGCTGCGGATGGGCCATTTGGCCTTTATCTGCCGTCATGTTTCTATGAACCCTGTACATGCGTGATGTGTAGCACGTAGACATAACCAGTAATACATGCAATTGACTTTGTGTAAGCCTGCATAACATTTTGTGCACAAAAGCAGGTCTATTTCTGTATTGTACAAGTTATAATGGCATCTGTGTGCACAGTTGCTGCTATAGAATTGGTGCCTACTAATTTATGTTTAAATCTATTTTATTAAGCAACAGTAAGTACAACAGCAATAATAACCATGGAATGCATTTTCATCAAACACCCGCGGAGGACTGGACTCTTATGTCCTCCCCGGACCCACCATACCCCCACCCCCCAACAAAGACAACCCTACCCCCCCACCCACCCCTCCCCATCCCCCCCCCCCATATACAGAAGACTTGCATGCAGGGAACAGCAGAGACATCTAGAAGCACAGTGTCAGAGACGGAGTCTATTCAAGACCCGGCTACGACTCTCAGGAGGCAAAATGTTCAAATAGGGCGTCCAAGTGTGAACAAAGTCTCTGCTCCGGCGTCGGGAAGAACGAGCCAAACGGGCTTCCCAACCCATAAGTTCATGGAGGCGATTCCTCCAATACCAGAATGAAGGTGGTTTAGAAGACAGCCAGCAACACAAGATACATTTCTTCCCCAAAATAAAACATTTACTAAGAAATAATTTTTGGTGCCTACTAATTTAGATGCCATTTATAGAATCAGACCCGAGATGCATGCGAAACTAAGCTTCTGTGAAGGCCATTCCATGCTGAGCACCCTTTGCAGAATACTAGCTTTTAGCACAGATCATTCCGGCCCCTATCCTTATACGCAAAATAATCTTTTATAAATGTATCCCCATTTGTGAAAATTTATGAGAAAACTGCCTCTTGTGATGAAATTTTTCATAGAAGGAGCTTTGCATATTAAACACCGCAAAACCACCAGCAGTTTTGTTTTGTTTGATGGGGGGGAGGGGGGTGTTTTTTGCATGTTGGTTGGTTACCAATACAAGCACGAATTCAATTCAAACTATACTGTCTATTATTCAAAGCAATAAATGGCACAGCCCCCAATTACCTAAACAACCGCCTGCACCAAAACGCCACCACTAGGCAAAGAAGAACTAAGACCCTTTTTACCTACCCCCCCACTCAAAGGCACCCAGCGCAAGAAGATATTTGACATCCTGCTGGCGACGCGTGCAGCGAAACTGGACCACACTATCTCCAACCTGCTGATAACAACAAACGACTACAAATATTTTCGCAAAGAAATCAAAACCCAACTATTCAAAAAATGTATACAGATGGCTTAACCCCAACCGGACCCCCCCTCAACGCAACTCCCTTCTCCTCCCCCCTTCACCAGTTCCTTTCTCTTTAGCCTCAAGCATGTCAACTGCCTCCCTAACGGTATATATACTGGATCGGCACTATTTCCTATTTGTACAGCATCTTGTAGCTCTTGAAATATACAGCTCCATTATTCTTGTAACTTCTGGAAATGACCAGAATTCTCTCTGTAATTATCCTGGAAATGTCCAGTTGTCTCTTTTGTAAGCCGCCCAGAACTGCAAGGTTGAGGCGGAATAGAAATCAGTCATGTAATGTAATTTTGCAGTGTTAGTGCACAAAGATCCCCTTGAGAATATTATTTTGCATTTGAAGAAACTAGCTGTTGGTTTTCAACCTTGCATCCTGGGACTTGCGGCCCGTCGATAAATCTTAGACCACTCACATAAGCTCTACATCAGAGCAAGGTGCTTTTTAAAAGAACTGCTATGTCAATTGATTGGTTCAACATTTCTGTAAAATGCTGCAAAGGCTCTCCAAAGAAAACTGGCCGCAGATCACTTTACAGATTTAAAATGTATTTCTAAGTGCATGAGCTGAAGAAATGTAAACATGAATTACATGCTGCCTGTCTCTTGCTTTTCCAAACTTGTATGTCTACTGCAAAATGTGTGGTGAAAATGGCAATCTGTCGTTATTATTTGATCCCTGATATTGTAATAAAAGACCTTAAGCCATTTTACAGCAGTCGCTGAATCTCAAAGCAAAATAAAAGGAATTACTTAAGGGTAGACTAAGCATTGTATTATCTGCTTTAAAGTAAGTGGATATCACTATTAGGGTCAGTTCAGTACAATTCAGTAAATATTTTAATAATTACTAATCATCTGCTCTGCTCCTTCGCTGTCCCAAGTCTAGTAACAACCTAATCACTTAGAAAAATATACAACATTGATGGCCAATTATCATGATTATAATGAGCTGGGAAGAAGAAAATTGGTATTCTCAGCTAGAAGTTTGGTTGATTTATTTATAACTCTATTAATAAAAAAATATGTATATTCCTTTCGCTGAAAGTAAATGGGGCAGTTTTTCAGAATGTAACCTAGCGAGAAGTGGCACTCACACTGCATCAGTTCAATCTTTTTTTTTTTTTCTCCCCGCATGCTGCGATTGCCTTTGAAAACTGTTTTTCTGCGGGTTCCCTACAGATGGAACGGGACAATTTAGAGCAGCTGTTTCATCATGGGCCGTTTCATCATGGCTGCGATGAAACGGCCACAATGCATCATCCTCTCCACAAAGGCTGAGATGAACTGCGATGAATCATGCCTCTCCTTTTCCCCTTCAGTGCCTGTCCTCCTCGCAACGGTGCCTCTCCTCTCCTCTACCCTCCCCCACTGATACCTCGCCTCTTCTCCGCCCCACCCCCTTTCCCCGCGTTTCTCTCCTCCTCTCTCCCCCACACTCCTTCACTTCACTTCACCTCCACCCTAACCCAACTCCAACCTGCTGCTCATGCCAGTGCCAGCTCTTCCTCTGATGCCACTTCTGGGTCCCGCCCCTAGGAAGTGATGTCAGAAGGAGAGCTGATGCTGGTAGCAAGTTGGAGATGCTGCTCGCACCAGAGAATCTATAAGTGGCGCTCATGTGGCGGGGGGGGGGGCAGGGAAGGAGCAGGGGGGCAGAGAAGAGGGCCCCGGGTGCCTCTCACCCTCGCTAAGCCAATGCATTAACCAATTGTTTTTTCAAATTTATGTACAACATGAACACACACAAAAAAATGAAATGAGCTCCTCCAGTCTTCCATTCATCCCCCCGAGCTTGAAAATGTTTTGTTTTGTAAGCTGAATTTACTCCCCCCCCCCCAAAATAACGACCTGTTTTTACTTTCTTCTACAGATCCAGCATTTCATTCTAAATGAGTTATTATTTAAGAATACACTTTGCAGTAAACGGTAATTCACTTTGTGTCTATTAGCATAATTCCTCAGAAGGACAGCTTAGATAGGGTGGCTAGGCCATGTTAAGAACATGAGAACAGTCAATTCACCTAGCCTACTCCCTCCACACTCAGAAATTAATACCATCCTTATTTATTTAATCTTGCCTAGCCCTGGATCCTCCTGTTTCTGTATGACTATGTCCAGTATATATATATATATGTATATATATATATATACTGGACATAGTCATACAGAAACAGGATCCAGGGCTAGGCAAGATTGAAAATACCAACACATAAGTAATATATATATATTACTTTTAAGCTTTTCTTTTTTTTTTTTTACCCTTTTAAAATTTTATAATAATGTAAACCATCTAGGTACACGTTGATAGACAGTATATCAAATTTGGAATAATCTTGGAAATACTGACCTTTTTTTCTGAGCAGCTGGCACAGTTCTGACCTCTGTTTTGATTCCTGTTATTAAAAGTTAATAATAAAATTTATATTTGTTAACCACTTGAATTCAGTTCCTATAGGTTAAAAAATGATAGATTCTAGATAGAGAATCATAGGGCTCCTTTCATCAAGCAGCAGTAAAGTTTTTTACCGCAGGCCAGCAAGGTATATGCTCCAATGCTCGAAGGAATTGAATGAATCAGAAGGAATCAGAGCATTACCTCGTCAGCCCGTGGTAAAAATCTTTACCACTGCTTAATAAAAGGAGCCCATAATTAGGGCTTCTAATTTAACCTATTAACTGATAAAACACCCTTAATGAAAAATAAAATTTAAGAACATTAAAAAGCCATGGTGATTTAGAAGAACTCCTCTCGTATGAGAAAAGACTAGAAAAGAGACGGCTGAGGGGAGATATGTTTGAAGTCTACAAAATCCTGGGTGGAGCAGAACGGGTACAAGTGGATTGATTTTTCACTCTGTCAAAAATGACAAAGACTAGGGGGACACTCGAGGAAGTTACAGGGAAATACTTTTAAAGCCAATAGAAGGAAAAAAAATTCACTCAGACAATAGTTAAGCTCTGGAATTCGTTGTCAGAGGTTGGGTAAGAGCGGACAGCGTAGCTGGTTTTAAGAAGGGTTTGGACAAGTTCCTGGAGGAAAAGTCCATAGTCTGTTATTGAGAAAGACAAGAGGGAAGTCACTGCTTGCCCTGGATATGTTGCTACTCCTTGGGTTTTCACCGGGTACTATTGACCTGCATTGGCCACTGTGAGAACGGGCTACTGGGTTTGATGGACCATTGGTCTGCCCTAATAAGGCTATTCTTATGCTCTTAAAGTCCATCAAGCCCAGCATCCTGTCCCTGGCAATAGCCAGAGTGGGCAACTACTCAGCAGTTCCCAAAAAGTAGATCTATTTCCCATAGTTCATTTCTAGGAATGAACAATGGCTCTCTCAAGTTTACTTAGCTAATAATTTTTTTAATAGACTTTTCCTTTGAATCCTGCTATGTTGGTTGCGTTGACCACACCTCCTACAAACACATTCCACTGATTAATTATGCACTGCATTAAAAAAAAAAAAAATCTTTGTTTTCATTCTGTTGGCCATTAGTGTCATGGCACATCCTCTTGCTTTTCTGTTGATTGGCAGGCTTAAACAACTGTTCCCTATATAACTTTTCCCCTCCACTCATAGTTTTATAAACTTTTTCATCTCCTCTCTCAGTCATCTTTTCTCCAAGTTGAAAAGGCCCAACCTGTTTAGCCTCTCTTCATAAGGGAAGTGTTCCACCCCCTTTATCATTTTTGTTGCCCTTGTCTAAACCTTTTCTAGTTACACTATATCCTTTTGGAGAAGGGATGACCAGAACTGCATCGCAAAGGACCTATACAGAGATGTGGAAGGACATTTTCAATATGACATCTAAATCTGAAGTTAGACGTCATCAGGAAAACATCCAAAATCTAGCAGTGATAAACAAAAAAAAACACCTAAAACGTATGACGTGTTTTGAAAATCACCAAGATAAATGTCTGGGAAATTGGCAACTACAGACAGTATCACTGTTCACCTATAAATGTCACCAAGTGTCGAAAATACACCTCAGAAAACGTCTGTTGTATTACCGCGTAAGGAGACACCGCAGTATTGAAACGGCATTCCCTTGACATCATCGCTGATGTTCTCCATACACGGTAATACAACAGGGTGTTTAAGGCTGTAGCTTTCACCACTGCACCACACTTGACAGACTGATGACAGATGACACGATGTGTTTTGCAGGGTCTGTTTTGCAAATGTGGAAATATATACGATGGTCATTTCATAAATAATGCACATGTTGGCAACATTGGGGAGTGATGCGATTGCAGAAAACCTTGTTTCACTTTCACTTCAGTGCTTGAAGCAGCAGGACGTGTGCTTAGGAGCTTTGTAGTGTACATAGTGTACATAGTACATAGTGTACTTTGTAGTGGCTGTGACAATTGTGGGAAATGGAGGCTGCAGATGTCTCCGGTATTGTGTCTGTTGACGATCAGAGGTCGTCCATTAAGATTGAAACTCTACGTGGCAAAAACCCTACAGAAATCCATAGTCTGTTACGTGAAGTTTGTGGTGATTTAACAGTGGACCGTAGTACAGTTTCTCGGTGGGCAAATCGTTTTCGGGGTGGTCGTGTGAGCATAGATGATGATGCAAGACCAGGAAGGTCGAAATCAACAACCGATGAACAATGTGTGAAACTCGTGGCTGATACTCTTGAACCTGCGAGGAAATTTCTGAAATCACAGGGATTCCACCGACATCAGTATACCGCATTCTGACAAATGATTTTAAAAAAGAGAAAAATTTCTGGGCGACAGCAGCAGAGACGCCTGGACAATGCAACCGTGCTGAAACAAAGATTCGACGTTGAAGGTCAGACCTTCTTGAATCACATTGTTGCTATTGATGAAATGTGGGTCAGAGACTTTGAGCCGTTCACCTGCTCCTGCCTTTTGCCTGCTCGCACCGCGGCTGTCACCTCCAGGGCTCCCAGACCACCTCTCTTCCTCCGGGGCTCGGCATGTGAGCAAGCTCCGCCCCCCCCCCAGTAGCGGCCGGGAACACTCCTGATCTGTGGCAGCGTTAACCCGGCGAAGGCACTGCAACCGCTGGCTTCGGCCATGGAGAGGAGCGTCCCCCACAGCCACCACCGCCACCGCGAAGGGAAGGCCATGGTTAGCCTGGATGGCATGGTCGCCGAGGAGCCGCGCACGATCAAAATGGCACAATACCTATCCAAAAAGAGACAAGTTCATCAGGTTTGGCATGCAGGAGGAGGATGTGAACATCAGAGACACTGGATCTGGGGCTTCCGGTGTGTTGGCAAGGATCGGATGATACCTGATGAAATTTGGCGGCCTAGCAGTGAAGTCATCTCAATTTGGACTTTAATCCGACTGTTCTGATTTATATTTTCACTTTTTTTCCAGTTTATGTTTTATTGTTAATTTCATTCATTGATTTCCCCCTTGTTTTGTTTTATTTTTAACATTTAAATTTCTCCAAAATTCTATTGCTCAACGGTTCCTCCTTTCTGCAGCTATTCCTATCTCTCTTCTTTTCTACCTTTCAAAGTCCTTAGATCAATGTAGTCTTGTTAGAATGTTTATTTTCTTATTTTTTCTTCTATTTCTATTTCTTACTTTTATTACTCAACTAATTGTTATTTTTCCAGGTACTTCAGTTAGATTGTGAGCCTTCGGGACAGTAAAGGAATTTCTAAGTACCTATTCTTTATTTATTTATCTTATTTTTATTGTATCCTTTAATTTATATTACTTATAATTTTAATACACACTATTGTCTGTTTTCTGTAAACCGCTTAGAATCCTAACGGAGTTTAGCGGTATATAAGAAATAAATTACATTACATTACATTACATTGTTGCTATTGATGAAATGTGGGTCAGAGACTTTGAGCCGGTGATGAAATCACAGTCCAACGAGTGGAGAACTCCATCTTCCCAACGACCCAAAAAATTTTGATGAGCTCAATCAAAAGTCAAACAAATGATGATTTTTGCTTATGATCATGAAGGCATCATTATCACAAACAAAGTTCCATGTGGAAGAAGTGTCACAGCAGTGTATTATTGTGATTTTTTGCAAAAAATGCGCTGAAAAATGCCAAACCTGACTTCAGTTGCTTTTGGCTGGGCCACTCATTCTTCACGACAACGCTCATCTGCACATAGGGAATGTTGTCAATGAAAAACTACGCAAATACGGCTGGGAGGTGTTACCTCATGCTCCCTACAGTCCAGACATGAGTCCACCAGACTTCGACCTTTTTCCAAAGTTGAAACAACCTATGCCTGGATATCGTTTTGCATCTCTGGAAGAGCTCTCTTCCGCCCTTACCCGAGCCATTCGGCAACTGAACAAAAATGGTGTCTTGGATGGAATAATGAAGCTTCCTGGATGTTGGGATTCGGTCATGGCAAAGCAGGGAGACTATATTGAAGGATTGTAAAGAAATACAAAAAAAAAAAAATAAACATGTAAATTAAAAAAAAAAAAAAAAAGTGTGCATTATTTATGAAATGACCCTCGTACATAGAGGCCTTCCCCAAGTTGTACCCTGCCTTAGAGACCAATTATTTTTCTTGCAGGTAAAAATACATGCATCACTGATCCCCCACACACATATTCACGCACCTACAGGATGGGCGATTTTCTGGAAGCCTGTTTACTCAGATGCATAGCTTCTTAAAATTGTCCTTTCTGTGGACACAACAGGAACACAGAAGCATTGAAAAGGAAGGGAATTTAGTGAAGATTTTTGTTTATTTTCAAGGAAATGAAAAGCATGAATGATAGGAAACCTAACAAAAAAGATTAAAACAACATAAAAATGCAATAATGGACAATAGCAGGGAAATAACCTGAAGCTAGAAATAGACAAGAGATTATAGCAGTGATGACAAGTTTAAGTAAGCCAGAGGAAAATGAATACAAATAAGAGTAGACTGTAAATATACTTACAGATGGAACACAGAACTGCAGAATTTGGCTAGATTTACTGAAAGGAGCTATGGTTTTACTACATGCTAACACAGGTTAATCTAATCTAATCTTCTATTTCTGCGTCGCTCATACCTAGGTAGGCTCAAGACGACTTAAAGAGGGGGGTGAGGAGGGAGGAGGGGTGGGAGAAGAGAAGAGGAGGGGAGGTGGGGGGAAGGAGAGGAGAGGAAGGGGGAGGAGAGGATACAGGTGATTAAGTGTCAAATAGATAAGTTTTCAGGTTCTTCCGGAATATGGTGTAGTTAGGTTTCATCCTGGTTATTTCAGTAAGTGAGCGTGGAGCGGCAAACACGTTTGTATTGCAGATTTTTTGTGGAAGGGAGATTTAGAAGTATTCTGTTGAGCATTGTGTGCAATAAGTCCCATTTTGAGATTAAGTTTATAAATCAGTTGTTCAGTTTAGACACATAATGGGTTCTTTAAAATCAGATCGTGCCTGAAAGTGTGCCTCCACAGCATACTTTCCAGACGACATGCTCAGGGGAGGAGTCGGGGAGAATGAAATTGGGGTTTACATACATATTTAAAGTATGCGTTAACATTTACCTCTGCTTCGAGTAGGCATAATATCTATGTCTTCAATGTAGGCACGATTTCGGCAAGATTTGTGCTAGAATTTTATAAAGACACTGGTGCATAAATATATATATATTTTTTTTAAATGTCCAAAATATACTTTCCTGCTCACTTACTCCTCCCGCTCCTTTTAGCAAGCTACACGAGAGGTTTTTAGCGCAGGCTGGCAAGGTAAATGCTAATTCTATGGGCTTCGGAGCATTTACCGTGCCAGCTCGCGCGAAAAATCTCTAGCACAGCTTGAGAAAAAGGGGCCCTTAATCTAGATACCTTATTGTAAAAATAGATTATTTATGTACTGGGACCTATGTATTAATAACCCCCCACTTTTAATAAGGCGTGCTAGCCGATTTAGCATGCGCTAATGGATTGAGTGCATGTGCTAAATGCTAATGCGCCCATTATATTCACTGTGCGCCTACACCTACCACACATAGGCCTAGATTCACTAAGCAAACCAATCGTGCACCAGTCGGTTGGCGAGCCCTTAGCGAGCAGATTTCCCTCCGGCCCGATTCACAAACCTCTCCTGCAATCCGCATGCAAATGAGGGGAAACGCATGCAAAGTAGGCAGGGGCCCGATTCGCCAAACAAATTTGGGACTCCGACTGGGCTGGCCGATCGAGAATAGAAGCGACTGCTGGGGACCAGTCGCACACATCTCTGCCGACTCTCCTGCTCCATTGCCGCCCTGCACTCTGCCCCGATCTTCTCCTGCCGCCCCGATGCTCTTCTCCTGCCTGCTCTTAAAAAAAAAGCAAAGTTAGGAAATAAAAAATAAAAGTCGCGGCCCCGAACGTCTGCCTGCCTCAACTCTCCCACCCTTCCCCATAGTGCAGGCCCGTGGTTTTAACCTGCGGGCTTAAGCGGGTTAAAACCACGGGCTCCAAAGTTTAAAAAAGAAAAGAAAAAATGGCTGCCAGGCCCGGAGGTCCAGTGCTTGTGCAGAACATGTACAGATGGTCTACGCACGTGCTGGGATCGCTATAGCACGATCCGGGCAGGCGATGATGGGACAAAAGCGCGACGGACAAAGCCGCTCCGACAATAGAGAGCAGACAATTGCGCACAAGACTCCAGCACGCCGCTGTAAAAGTTTATTTTAAAGGGCTCCAACGGGGGGAACCTCCCCCCCACTTTACTTAATAGTGTTCGCGCTGCCGTTAGGGGTGTGTGGGGGGTGTAACCCCCCACATTATACAGAAAACTTAACTTTCCCCCTAAAAATTAGGGAAAAAGTTGTTTCCTCTATAATGGGGGGATTACAATCCCCCCAAACCACCCCCAACGGCAACGTGAATACTATTAAGTAAACCCTCAAACCCCCCCCGTCGGAGCTCTTTAAAATAAACTTTTAAAGTGGCGCGCTTGAGTCTTGCGCTCAATTGTCTACTCTCTAATGTCAGCGCGGCTTTGTCCCGTGCGCTTATGATTGTGAACTGGGCAGGCAGATGGGTGCAGTCCTCGGAGAGACCCCCCAGGAAAGAGATCTGGGAGTACTGGTCGACAAGTCAATGAAGCCATCCGCGTAATATGTGGTGGCAGCGAAAAGGGTAAACAGAATGCAAGGAATGATTAAGAAGGGGATCACGAACAGATCGGAGAAGATTATCATGCCGCTGTACCGGGCCATGGTACACCCCCACCTGGAATACTGCATCTGGCACTGGTTGCCGTACATGAAGGACATAGTACTACTCGAAAGGGTCCAGAGAAGAGCGACAAAAATGGTTAAGGGGCTGGAGGAGTTGCCGTGCAGTCAGAGATTGGAGAAACTGGGCCTCTTCTCCCTTGAAAAGAGGAGACCGAGAGGGGACATGATCAAAACATTCAAGATAATGAAGGGATTAGACTTAGTAGAGAAAGAGAGATTGTTCACCCTCTCCAAGGTAGAGAGAACGAGAGGGCACTCTCTAAAGTTGAAAGGGGATAGATTCTGTATAAACGTAAGGAAGTTCTTCTTCACCCAGAGAGTGCTAGAAATCTGGAACACTCTTCCGGAGGCTGTTATAGGGGGGGAAACACCCTCCAGGGACTCAAGACAAAGTTAGACAAGTTTCTGCTGAACCAGAACGTACGCAGATAAGGCTAGACTCAGTTAGGGCACTGGTCTTTGATCTAAGGGCCACCGCATGAGTGGACTCCTGGCCACGATGGGCCACTGCGTCAATTCTTATGTTTGTCCCTATCCCCTTGGGCTCTGTCCTTGTCTCCAATCCCTGCCTCATTCCCACAGGCTCTGTCCCCATCCCTACAGGCTCTGCCCCATCCCTGCCTGCGGGTACTCGTAGGTACCTGTCCCTGTGTCATTCCCTACTCACTATCAGGAAAAAAATGTTATTTGATCGCTGCTGGCTTTCTTGTCAGTAAGAATATCGAAGACGGCTAATTGGACATTAACATGTCGGGTTCTCCAGAAAATAACACACGGTCTGCCAAAAATAAAACACAGAGGAAACACGCCTCCTAACTTTATAACAAAGCTTTGTTTAAAATAGGCGCTGGAGCAGCCGACGATTTATGACATGTTGACACAACTGATGGCAGAAGACTTGGCTGAAGCCATGGGGTATGAAGGTCTAAATGAGAAGATTTGCATTAAGAAGCTAATTCTCTTAAACACACTGATCAAAATATTAATGCTACGCGTAAACACAAGGACTTTATCTGACAGTGATTTACATTTAGAAAGACCTGATCCAACGATGTACACCATCTTTATTCATTAGCTGCGGCATTTTCATAACACTTCATGCTCGCTTGCACAGGTGGACAATCTACTCAGAGTGACTATTGTGTTTATGTTATTTTTTCATAAGCCAGGTTTGAAATTTGTCAAACTGCATCATTGTTTAACTATGTGCCAGTCAAAAGGAAATTGCCAGATGGAGCGGCTTTCCCCTAACCTTGCTCCAGGCAACGAAATTACACACGGGCCACAGTCTTATGTCAAGTCGTCTTTTTTTTTTTTTTTTTTTACGTCAGGCCATGAATAGGTTTGACTTTGTGCATTCACAAAACCTGGCTTTCTTATGCGTCTAATTTTAAATGATGGCTTATGCCAATGGTAAATAAAACTGTATGTCCATCTTGTCAATCGTTAACCTAGGTGCTTATAATTTATGTATTTAAGGCTGGCCTGCCCACCAAGCAATCAAACGGCAAACCATGCTTTATAGGTGTTAGTGTTTATAGAAACTGTAAATAAATGTCAAACATGAAAAAAAAAAATTGGTTTTCAGTCATTTATCATTGTTCCAAGTGGAAAAATCTGAAGACCCCTTGGTGCCAAAGCAAATGTTTCTCTGGGGTTGTTTGGTTTTTGTTGGGTTTTTTTTTTTTTTTCTCCCGCTACCTCACGGCTTAAAACTACTCTATTGGAGGATTCTGTGTGAAGGAGTAGTTGAAATGGAAAATCTTTGCAGATCCCTTGCTTCAAATTAATTTTCTGCTCAAAGAATTGTATTAATGGGGATTTGCCGTCAAAGAGAGTCGTGTTTTTGTCTCTTCCACGCAGAATTTCTCACAAAAGCGGAGTTCAGCTAAACTGGCCAAGAATAGCATAAACATCACCAGATGCTAGGAGTCTGTAGCCTGGAACTTGCATTAGTATCTACAGACGGAGCGGAATGTGAATAAGCATCACCAGACAGAGTAGAACTGGCATTAGATCACCAGAAAAGGTGGAACGTCCATTAGCATCAACAGATAGAGTGGAACTTGTATTAGTATCAGCAGAAAGAGTGGACCTCTCGTTGGCATCAGTAGGCAAAGTGGAACGTCAAAAGCAAGATGACAGGGCCGAAAGACAGCAAACAAATTATCATTCCAAGTAGGATTTCTCATTTAAAAAAACCGCCCTGGAATGTCCAAAATCCAATTCTCCGGCATTCTGATTTATGTATTTATCATTAACACGACTACATTTTCATCAAGTGCAAGATCAAATCAAGTTACAAATTAAACTAGTGCAATACATACCCTTAAAACTCCTTTCTTCCGTTTCCCTTCCTTCATATTTCCATCTACCCCTTCATCAAACCCCAGCAAATTCCAAACTGCATCTCCTCAGCTGACCACCTACACTCTCTAACGCAGGGGTGTCAAAGTCCCTCCTCGAGGGCCGCAATCCAGTCGGGTTTTCAGGATTTTCCCAATAAATATGCATGAGATCTATTTGCATGCACTGCTTTCATTGTATGCTAATAGATCTCCTAAATATTCATTGAGAAAATCCTGAAAACCCAACTGGATTGCGGCCCTCGAGGAGGGACTTTGACACCAACGTATTGGACTTAATGCTATAAATGGTGCTGAAAGAGGAGCAGGAACTAAAAAACATGTTAAGCACTATTCCATGAACAGTGTTCAAAGTTAGGTGCTATTTATACAGTAGAATAGCATTTCATGCTGGGAATTGTACTTAACTTTGGGTGCAACCATTTACACCAAGTAAACCCTGGTGCAAATCCTCACACCTAAATTAGGCACGGATCTCCCGCACAAATTCCAGGAATGCCTCTAATCTGTCCATGACCTTCCCATGACTACACTCCTTTCATATTCATGGAGGTTAGGGGCAAAGCCGGCCTGCAAATAACTTTAGGATCAACTCTGACCCACCCCCACTTCCTGGACCTCTCCACAACTTTCTTTTTTAAAGCCTGGTGGTCTAGCGGTGAAGCAAGGCAAGAGCGATCTTTGTATGCTCCTGCCCTGTGCAGAGCCATGAACATAAATGGCTGCTGTGAGTTCCCACTAGTCTCGTGAGAACTCACGGCGGCCATTTACGTTTGTGATTCTGCATGGGGGAGGAGCGTAGGAAGATCGCTCCTGCCCTGCTTTACTGCTAGACCCCCCAGGCTTTAAAAAATAAGTTGTGGAGGGGTCCGGGAGGTGGGAGGGAGAAAGGGGGAGGGGGATCAGAGTTGGTCCTATGTAAATTGTGGAGGCTTTAAGTTGTAGTAAAGTCCAGTAGGGGGATAAAACCTGTGAATATTTGAAGTCCCAAGTGCCAAATCTGTGAATGGAGGGGGGGGGGGGGGGAGTGTGTGTGCATAACTTTTAATTGATTCCAATCAGCACCAATAATTCATTGTTAGAGTCTAATTATCAGAGCTAATATCTCATTATTAGATTAAATAAGAACATAAGAACATAAGAAGTTGCCTCCACTGGGTCAGACCGAGGTCCATCTCGCCCAGCGGTCCGCTCCCGCGGCGGCCCATCAGGTCTGCGACCTGTGAAGTGGTTTCTGACCACTTTTATAACCTACCTCAAGTTCTATCTGTACCCCTCTATCCCTTTATCCTCCAGGAACCTATCCAAACCCTTCTTGAACCCCTGTACAGAGTTCTGGCCTATCACTTCCTCCGGAAGCGCGTTCCATGTGTCCACCACCCTCTGCGTAAAAAAGAATTTTCTAGCATTTGTTCTAAACCTGTCCCCTTTCAATTTCTCCGAGTGACCCCTAGTGCTTGTGGCTCCCCTCAGTTTGAAGAATCTGTCCTTATTTACTCTCTCTATGCCCTTAAGGATTTTGAAGGTTTCTATCATGTCCCCTCTAAGTCTCCTCTTCTCCAGGGAGAACAGCCCCAGCATTTTTAACCTGTCAGCGTATGAAAAATTTTCCATACCATTTATTAGTTTAGTCGCCCTCCTCTGCACTCCCTCGAGTACCGCCATGTCCTTCTTGAGGTACGGTGACCAGTATTGAACACAGTACTCCAGGTGCGGGCGCACCATTGCGCGATACAGCGGCATGATGACTTCCTTCGTCCTAGTTGTAATACCTTTTTTGATGATGCCCAGCATTCTGTTTGCTTTCTTTGAGGCTGTCGCACATTGCGCCGATGGTTTCAGTGATGTGTCGACCATCACCCCCAGGTCCCTTTCAAGGTTACTCACCCCTAGCAGTGTTCCCCCCATTTTGTAGCTGAACATCGGGTTCTTTTTCCCTACATGCATGACCTTGCATTTTTCTACGTTAAAACTCATTTGCCACTTTTTTGCCCAGTCTTCCAGTTTCGTTAGGTCCCTTTGCAGGTCTTCACAGTCTTCCGTGTTTCTAACCCTGCTGCAGAGTTTGGTGTCATCAGCAAATTTGATAACCTCACATTTTGTCCCTGCCTACAGATCGTTAATAAATATATTGAACAGTAGAGGTCCCAGTACTGACCCCTGCGGAACTCCGCTCGTGACCCATTGCCAGTCTGAGTATTGGCCTTTTACTCCAACCCTCTGCTTCCTGCCCGCCAACCAGTGTTTGATCCATCGGTAGATATCCCCTTGTACCCCGTGGTACCACAGCTTTTTAAGTAGCCGTTCGTGAGGTACCTTGTCGAAGGCTTTTTGGAAGTCAAGGTAAATGATGTCTATGGATTCCCCCTTATCCATCTGGCTGTTTATTCCCTCAAAGAAGTACAGCAAGTTCGTGAGGCATGACCTTCCCTTGCAGAAGCCATGTTGGCTCGCCTTCAGTTGTCCATTGTTTTCTATGTATTCGCATATTGTGTCCTTTACCATTGCTTCCATCATCTTCCCTGGAACCGAGGTCAAGCTCACAGGCCTGTAGTTTCCCGGGTTACCCCTTGATCCCTTCTTAAAGATAGGCGTGACATTCGCTATTTTCCAGTCCTCTGGGATCTCCCCTGTTTTTAGGGAGAGGTTACATATTTGGTGAAGTGTCTCTGCTATTTCATTTCTCAGTTCTTTTAGTACCCTTGGGTGGATGCCGTCCGGGCCTGGTGATTTGTCGCTCTTTAGTCTGTCTATCTGCCTGAGGACATCCTCTTTGCTCACCTCTAGTTTTACCAGCCTTTCATCTTGTTCTCCGTTTATAATCTCCTCGGGTTCCGGAATATTGGTTGTGTCCTCTCTGGTGAAGACTGACGAGAAGAATTTGTTTAACCTGTCAGCTATCTCTTTTTCCTCCTTTATCGCTCCTTTCCTACCTCCGTCATCCAGTGGTCCCACTTCCTCTCTGGCTGGTTGTTTCCCTTTCACATACCTGAAGAAGGGTTTGAAGTTTCTTGCTTCTCCTGCCAGTCTTTCCTCATATTCTCTCTTTGCTTTCCTGACCTCTCTATGACATTCTTTCTGGTGTCTTTTGTGCTCTTCCTGGTTTTCCTGTGTTGGTTCCTTTTTCCATTTCTTGTAGGATGATTTCTTGTCGCTTATCGTCTTTTTAACTGCAGATGTTATCCATGCTGGGTTCTTAGTTCGATTTTTTTTGCACCCTTTCCTAAACCTTGGGACGTACAGGTCTTGTGCCTCGAGCACTGTGCATTTAAGCAGTGTCCAGGCTTCCTTTACGGTCTTCACCTTTCCTGAGCTGCTGCTGAGCTTTTTTCCTACCATTTTCCTCATGTCCTTGTAGTTTCCTTTTCTGAAGTTGAGTGCTGTCGTTGTGGTTCTTTTCACCTTGGTTGTTCCCATGTTTAATTTGTATTGGATCATGTTGTGATCGCTGTTCCCTATCGGTGCTAGTACCTCCACTTCCTTTGCGGGTCCCTCTAGCCCATTGAGGATTAGGTCTAGAGTGGCATCCCCTCTCGTTGGTTCTGTGACCAGCTGCTCCATGAAACAGTCCCTTATTGCCTCTAGGAATTTAGTTTCTCGCGTGCACTTTGAGTGCCCAATGTCCCAGTCTATTCCCGGATAGTTGAAGTCCCCCATAACCACCACCTTTTCTGTTTTGCACACCTGTCTCAGTTCGGCCTCCAGGTCTAGGTCGTTTGCTTCTGGCTGTCCTGGTGGGCGATAGTATAGTCCCAATTTGATGTCAGCTCCTTCCCCTCCTGTCAGCTTAACCCATAGTGACTCCAGACTGTCTGCCCTTATTGTTGTTTCGATTCTGGATGAGACAATGGAGTCCTTTATATACAGTGCTATTCCTCCCCCCTTCTTGTGTGCCCTGTCCTTCCTGTAGAGTTTGTACCCTGGCAGGGCCACATCCCATTTGTTGTCCTCTGACCACCATGTTTCTGTGATTCCTATTATGTCTATGTCCTTTTTTCTGGCTATAACTTCTAGCTCCCCCATTTTAGTTCTTAGGCTTCTAGCATTTGTATATAGGCAATTTAAGTCCCTGTTTGTTACCTTTTCTTTCGGATCTACTCTTGATTTGTTGCTCCTGCTGGTCTCCTCGCGTGTTGCCTCCTGCGGTGTGTCTATTCCGTCCTCTGCCCGCTTCTTTGTTCTTTGATAGCCCTCTGGTTCCGGCTGTTTCCTCCTTGTTTTGCTCTTTAGCTCTAAATGCCCCTTGGTTCCCTGTGCTGCTTCTTTGGGTTTATGTCCATAAAGTGTCCATTTTGTCTCTAGTCCTCTATTGCCAGTTCCTGTCTCAGTATCTTTGCTCGATACTGTGGTCCGATGTGTCGAAGTCAGATCGACTATCGGCTTTCCCCTTGTTATCAGTTTAAAGTCATGTCTATGCAGGTCTGGATGTTACGTGCCAGCATCCTTGTCCCAGCCGTGCTCAAATGCAGACCATCTCTCCTGTAGAGCTTGTTTTTCCCCAGGAAGGTTGACCAGTTCCGTACAAAGAGGAAGCCCTCCTCGTCACACCATCGCCTCAGCCATCCATTTGTTGCTTGCAGCTCGGTCTGCCTCCTCGCATCTGCCCTTGGTACTGGCAGGATCTCAGAAAAGGCTATCTTCCCTGTCCTCAGCTTCAGCTTCCTCCCCAGGATCTTAAACTGTTCGGTCAGTGTAGTCATGTTGAAATTCCTTCTGCTGACGTCATTTGTTCCGACATGGATTATCACTGCTGTGTCCTCTGTCTCAGCTCCCTCCATGATTCTCTCGATTTTGTCGGAGATGTCCTTTGTCCTCGCCCCTGGGAGACATGTCACTAGGCGATCCGCTCTGCCTCCTGCTATGTGACTGTCCACCTCTCTCAGGATTGAGTCTCCCACCACGATAGCAGATTTTCCTCTCCTCAGCTTCCTCCTGGGTCTCAGGTCTGTGTCGGTGATGATTGGGTCCTCCAATCCTTCCTTCTCCTGGTTGGTTCCTCCGCAAGGTTCCTCTCCCTCGGCTCCTGGTGGGTCCTGATGGGTCCTGATGGCTCCTGGCGGGTCCTGTCCTCCATCCGTTTGTTCCCTTCTGAAGAGCGGGTGATCCTGTGTCTCTACCCTCCTGCAGGCCTCCTCGATGAATCTTTCGAGCTCTTTGACCTGTTCATTGAAGTGGTTTTCTCTGGTGGTGTCCTCAGTTGGTTCAAATTCCCCTGGTTCCTCTATGGAGCGGAGTCCCTCTAGCTCCTGTACTTTGATCTGCAGTCTCCCGACCTCCTTCTTGAGGCTAGCCAGTTCCTGACATCGACCGCATATGTAGGCCTGCCTCCCGGAAGGGAGGTAGACATACATGTGACAATCGATGCAGTATACTGGAAAGCTTCGCTGGCCTTCTGCTGCCTCCATTATTCCTTCCTTGTGACTAAAGTTGGTGCGCTGGAATGTGCCCGACGTGTATCTGAAGTCCCTTGGTGTGTAGGAGTGGTACACGGTGTGCAGCTAGCCAAGCGCTCACACATCTGCCACAGGTGGTGATTTTAAAATCCCCATAGAGGTCCTTGATGGCACCAGTTGTAAAGAATCCCTCCACCATCAGTAGAATGCCATAGACAAAGAATGCAGCTGCAATGCCATAGATCACGTACTTGAAGATATCAATCCTCGGCCTGCCCCGGAACATATACCTTTCCCCACTATTAGCTCTTGCAGAATCAATTGGCTTGACCATATTTGCTTATGCGGACAATATTCAGATTATTACGTATACGGATCCCACAAATATCGATAGAAGCTCTCTGTGATAAATTGGACTGGATTGCTTCCTGGCTTTATTCACACAAACTTCAACTTAAGTATGGGAAATGTATAGGAACTATATGTTTTGCCTGTCAGGTCATCATTCTCTCCTTCATCCCATGAACATCACGGGAAACCCCTTTCATTAATATCCTCAGTTAGGGTACTGGGTGTTACATTGGATGAGGCCTTGTCCTTTCGATGAAGCCATCCAAGCAATGTTTGGCGGCGGCGAAAAGGGCGAACAGAATGCTAGGAATGATAAAGAAGGGGATCATGAACAGATCGGAGAAGGTTATCATGCCGCTGTACCAGGCCATGGTGCGCCCTCATATGGAGTACTGCATCCAGCACTGGTCACCGTACATGAAGAAGGACACGGTACTACTCGAAAGGGTCCAGAGAAGAGCGACTAAAATGATTAAGGGCTGGAGGAGTTGCTGTACAGCAAGAGATTAGAGAAACTGGGCCTCTTCTCCCTTGAAAAGAGGAGACTGAGAGGGGACATGATTGAAACATTCAAGATAATGAAGGGAATAGACTTAATAGATAAAGACAGGTTGTTCACCCTCTCCAAGGTAGGGAGAATGAGAGGGCACTCTCTAAAATTGAAAGGGATAGATTCCGTACAAACGTAAGGAAGTTCTTCTTCACCCAGAGAGTGGTGGAAAACTGGAACGCTCTTCCGGAGTCTGTCATAGGGGAAAACATCCACCAGTGATTCAAGACAAAGTTAGACAAGTTCCTGCTGAACTGGAACGTACGCTGGAGTAATTTAAGACTGTAGACAATGGACAATCAGTGAAAATTACAGTGCAAAACTCAGTCCGTAGGCACGCAAGAACAGAATGGTTTTAAGCTCCTTTTTAAAAGATCCAAGCTGGATATTGCATGAAGAGGTGTGGGCAGAGCGTTCCAGAGTTTGGGTCCAACAACACTGAAGAGAGAATATTTGTAGGTTTCCAGTCAAACTAGCCTTGTGGACAGGACTTCCAAAAGAAGATTGTAGGCTGGTAATGTTGTAACAATGTGGAGATAGGCAGGGGGGGCTAAGTTATCACGAATTTTGTAAGTCAAGCATAAAAGTATTTCTATTGGAAGCCAGTGGAGTAAAATTAGAGCCAGGGTTATATCAAGCTTCAAGTTTATTAATACTTCATATACCGCGTTACATTCCTAAGCAGTTTACGGAGCCCTAACTGAGTCTAGCCTTACCTGCGTACGTTCTGGTCTAGCAGAAACTTGTCTAACTTTGTCTTGAATCCCTGGAGGGTGTTTTCCCCTATGACAGCCTTCGGAAGAGCATTCCAGTTTTCCACCACTCTCTGTGTGAAAAAGAACTTCCTTACGTTTGTATGGAATCGATCCCCAGGTGAGAGGACAGAACCTTGTGGAACTCCTTAGACCTATTTTGGGATACAAAAACAGAGCAGGATCTTTTAGAAAGGAAGGACTGAAATCATTTCCACACTGTGCCTGATAGGCCAAGTCTATTAAGCAGCACATGATGTTGGATAGTATTGAAGGCAGCAGAAATATCAAGGCTGACCAAGAGAAAATGTTCGCATTGATTAAAACCTAGATGGATAAATACACAAATGATAGGAGAAAGGTCTCAGTGCCATGATCAAAATGGAAACCAAATTGATAGGGGTCAAGGATAGACTTATTATGCAGAAATTAAATTAATTGATCAAAGACTACTTTCTCAAGAACTGTAGCTAGAAATGGTAGAGAGAATATATAGTAGGTCCATAATTGTCAACAGAGTTGGAATTCAGGGAGGCTTCTAAAGAAGAGGCCTCAAAGCTGCTAGTTTGGACAAGTTTAGACAAGTTCCTGGAGAAAAAGTCCATAGTCTGCTATTGGGACAAACATGAGGGAAGCCACTTCTTGCCCTGGATTGGTGGCATGGAATGCTGCTATTATTTGGATTTTTGCCATGTACTTGTGACTTGAATTGGCCTCCGTGAAGATGGAATACTGGGCTAGATGGACCATTGGTCTGACCCAATAAGGCTAATTTTTTGTTCTTAAGGTTCGCACAGGGTTTTTATATCTACCACTG
Source organism: Geotrypetes seraphini (assembly GCF_902459505.1). Classification (NCBI taxonomy): domain Eukaryota; kingdom Metazoa; phylum Chordata; class Amphibia; order Gymnophiona; family Dermophiidae; genus Geotrypetes; species Geotrypetes seraphini. The sequence continues at coordinate 11,042,825 of NC_047100.1, forward strand.
GCTGTTGTCCCAGATATTCAATGCTTGGCCCATAGATATAAGACCTCTTCCCTCCCCCCTCCTGCCCCATGCCCACATAGTCAGAGCAATCTTGGGCCAGATCATAGAAACATAGAAACATGATGGCAGATAAAGGCCTAATGGCCCATCTAATCTGCCAATCCACAGTAACCATTATCTATTTCTCCCTCCAAGATATCCCACGTGCCTATCCCAGGCCCTTTTGCATTTAGACACAGTCTCTTTCTCCACCACCTCTTCCAGGAGACTGTTCCATGCATCTACCACCCTTTCCGTAAAAAAGTATTTCCTTAGATTACTCCGGAGCCCATCACCTCTTAACTTCATCCTATGCCCTCTCACTGCAGAGTTTCCTTTCAAATGAACGAGACTCGACTTATGCGCATTTACATTACATAGATATTTAAATGTCTCTTTCATATCTCCCCTCTCCCGCCTTTCCTCCAAAGTATACAGATTGAGATCTCTAAGTCTGTCCCCATACTACCATTTTAGTAGCCTTCTTCTAGACCAACTCCATCCTTTTTATATCTTTTTGAAGGTGCGGCCTCCAGAGTTGTACACCAAAGTCTTATACAGGGGCTTCAATACCTCCTTTTTCCTACTGGCCATACCTCTCCCTATGCAACCTAGCATCCTTCTAGCTTTCTCCATCACCTGTTTGGCCACCTTAAAATCATCACAAGTCTTGCTCTTTTGTTGTGCAGTACATATAAGTTCTTCACCTTCTAAAGTACAGTGAGCCACCCACAACCACACCTGCCTATCCGCAATGACCATCCCCACGTACCCCCAACAGTGCAAATGCTCCACACAGAAGCCACCCTCAGGTCTGAGGGCCACCCCAGCTCATAG